>NW_027526282.1:4144604-5489604 GCF_048455015.1 Haemaphysalis longicornis
CCTGTCCCCTTTCATTTCCCCTCTTCCCTTCCCCCGGACTGGGTTGTATGCTGGTGAACTCCCAAAGGAGTTCAGAATATCCCCAGTCCACTTCTCTTCCACTATCGATATCGATGAAGCACTCACTCACTTATGATCTCCTGTTTACTTTATTCTTTTCTTTTTCTTTTTTGCTTGGTCATTACTTTTGTTGTAATGAACGCGCACAGTATGTTGTCACTCCTTGTTCGTTATTGCAATACCCACGACAACACGGAGAATATTTTGTGTCGTTTTGCACAAAGCTATCTCATTAGGCTGGCAGAAATACCCAACTTTAATCGGGAACAGTGTACTACAGAATTTTAAAAATTAAGTTTGCGTTGGTAAGGCATTAAATTGCTTTTTATGCAAATTTCTTACTACCGTGTGTTTCCTGTTGCAGGCACCTTCAGTTCACCCATCGGATCTCATCTCAAGCAAAGTGACAGGAAGTGAATGTAAACTGGTGGTTTTGTGAAAGACCCGCGTGTGTTTGAAGAAACAACTGCCGGACTCTGGGTGGTCGACATACGTAGCAAAAAGCCTTTTCTGCAACGCATCACACTGATTGCATTAGCCTGCAGGGCAGCCTTGCATCGGGAAATGGGAATGGCCTCCAAAGCTGCCTTATATTAAAATATGTTCACCAAGACCTGGGTATGTTGGAATACTTTGTATATATTGGTGCTCACTCAGGTGGCTGACCCATCATTGGGAGAATGAGGTGCACCCTCCTTAAATTGAGCTTTTGAACGAGGCAAAAAAAAAAAAAACAAATTCGTAGCCATCCCACCCAGTGAAAGTGGATGCCCAGCAAAGCCGTTGTAATCCACTATAAATGGTGATGGAGGAGGGTATGAAATGTTTCTCATCGCCTCGGTGGGCTTGTCGGTTGTGCTCGGCTGGTGTCACTAGATAAGGGTGCAGAGTATCGGCACTCTTTTCTTGTATTGTTCCGTGCCGCCGCCATGATCATTGGTCAATTCGCATCACGTGACATTTGTTTACGCTGCAATGGTTCATGGGCGCTGCCATTTTGTTGTTTAAGCATTTCAGTCTGTTAACTCTAGTAGGCCTAGCTTGTCCTCCCTGCTCTGCAGCTACGCGCGACTGACGTCGTTCCCAATGCGAGTCAAGCATAACACGTGTAACAGCATTTCAGCAGCAGAAGGGAGTCCAAAGATGCCGCATATGCTGGGTCCTGCCGAGCCTGGTGCATGTACTCAGCGTCTTGGGCAAGAACTCCTGTATTTAGTGACACTAGTCCTGCTCTTAGCCTTCAAAAATAATCTGCGAACATAATCTTTACCAGAAACATATAGTGGGGGGTCCCATTGCGCCTTATCATCTGTAATCCACTTTCGGTACTTGTTTTTTGGTTTCCTTAAATGAAAGATTAGCTACATGCCGTATGCCTGATGAGCCTGACGCACACACCAGGTGTCTTAGGCCTTGGTACTTGGTGTTCTTGCCCACGGCGATGAACTCGCCGTGGTGGCTCAGTGGCTAAGGCGTTGGGCTGCTGAGCATGAGGTAGCGGGTTCAATTCCTGGCCGTGCTGGCCGCATTTCTAATGGAGGCGAAAAGCAAAGACGCCGTGTGTACGAGATTTCGGCGCACGTTAAAGATCCCCAGGGGGTCAAAATTAATCCGGAGCCCTCCACTACGGCACGTCATCGCATGCGTTGCGTCGGCACGTTAAACCCTACCATTAATCAATCACCCACAACAATGAAACCCTTGGTGGCTACAAGCATACAGCTTTGCTGTAAAAAACTCTTTGTATAAAGCTACGTTGACCTTTACTGTACGTGTACAGCTACAACGAGCTAGATGTCAAGTTGTATTTTCTGGCAATTCTAAATAAATGAGCTCAAGTGTTTTTTTACCTATTGTGTTCCCTTTTTTTTTTTATTGGCACCACTGAGACGTTTTTTATGTCTAGCTGTTAAGTAATTGAAGAGACCCAAATAAAGTGGCAGCCTTGTTGTGCAAGCTATTTCCATTAATTCAATTACAATCTAGTTTTTTCACATTTACACAATTAGCCCATTGCCAAAAAAAATTGGATGGTTACAGGTAATGATGTAGCACATGGGCCAAGAAAATGCTATCTTTGAATAACGTTTATGAGGAGGTAGAAGTCCCAGCATTATCTGAAATACGGGTGCACTAGTTTTTCATTGACAGGTTTTTTTTTTTCGACTCTTTAATTTCCACAGTTTTGATTTTTATAGAATCCAAGAACATTTAACAGGTATTCTGTCATTGTAACTGGCTGAAAGGGGTTTTTCTCTGTGCTTTGAGGCAGGCACACACACTGGGGCATTTCGATTCAGATTCTCATACTTGCCAAGGGTAATCTGCGAGTCGTTAGAGCGTTTGCCACGCCATGTGAAAAACAAACGCTCAATTCCTTCTCGGTGAGTCTGCAATTGAACTGATAATTGAGGAGCTTCACTATCAAACTGTGCTACAGCATAAATTCCATAAAAAAGGGGCGAGATATCAAGAAAACAAACGGAGTAGTACTTTGTGTGTGTGCGTGTGCAAGTGACTTAAAGGCCAACTGCACTCAAAATTCCGACCGCATGAAATCACTGTTCCTGCATAGTATGACTAAAAAGGCCGCGATGTACGAAGTATGACGCTTAGAATGTGCGTAATTACGCCGCAAGCGACCAGCAAAAATCGACGATTTTGAAAACTAAACTGGGCAAAACGCGGCCATTACGGGCAGGCGGAAGTGACGTATCAGCTGTCGGCACGAGCGGCCAGATGGCCTGGCCTGACGGCGCGAGCTGTGCGGACCGGCCGACGCGGCCGGCTCGGCCAGCCAGGAGGAGAGTGTGAGCGCACGCGTGCAGGGGTGTGGGAGCACAAGGAAAAGCGAGCGCTTGTCCAGCCACACCGCGTAGGCATGATGTCGCGACAACACTCGAAAAGGAGAGAACCGCACGGTTGACGAAGCCTCTTTGGAGCCACAAAGGCCAGGAGTATCGGCGGCGCGAAATACGAGTTTCCTGGATTCTCCCGCTGCGAAGCAGGCCGATCGGCCTGGACGGCTGGCATGTCACTTCCGCTAAATGGCTGTTTGCGCGACACGCCGGCAGGTGCTTTGTCGTCTGCAAGGGCGTTATTTTGAGTGCCTGAAACTGAATAACCCATAGGTCGGCGTACTCACTCGTGAGTACACTCATTTGTACTCAAACTCACGAGTGAGTACGATGATGAGTGATCACACACCCAGAAAAAAACAGTGAGTACGATGACGAGTGAGTACAGGGGTAAGTCCACTACTCATGAGTACAGTACTCATGAGTATGAGTACTCATGAGTACAGTATTCATGAGTATGAGTACTCATGAGTTTGAGTACTAATGAATATGAGTACTCATGAGTACACAGTACTCATGAGTACACAGCAGTCATGAGTACACAGCACTCGTGAGTACACAGCACTCATGAGTACAATACTCATGAATACTGTTTTTGCGAGTGCTTTCACTCTTGAGTATATGCACTCCTGAGTACAGTAGTGCAAACAAGAAAACGGACGACAAAAGCTGCCACCCGAAGACACAGAAAAACGCAGTTTACGGCCACGGCTGCACCGACAACCCCCGAGCTCCCCTTAGCCCGACCCGGCCTGAGAACAAGAGGAGACGCCAGACGCAACGCGAGTGCTTACGTTCCGTTTCGCTTTCTCACATGTACTTGCCTTCGCGCAGTAAGTCGCTCAACGACAGTGCACGGCGGCAGACGTTTTCTTCCTCTGTCCTGATTTATATGTAACCTGTGTTTTTCTAATCAATTAAACAATTTATTTTTCCTACTTAGTCTTTCATTCGAGCTACGACCTAGCTAACAGTGCAGATAAGTTGATTATTCGTGAGTAATACAAATTGAGTACTCATGAATACAAATTGAGTACTCATGAGTGCCGATTGAGTAGTACTCATGAGTGCAGAATGAATAGTACTCATGAGCAGTACTCATGAGCAGTAGTACTCATTGAGTACTCATGAGTACAGATTGAGTACTCATGAGTACAGAGTGAGTACAGATTCAGTACTCATGAGTACAGATTGAGTACGAATACTCGTGAGGACAAATGAGTTTGAGTACAAGTGAGTACGATTACAAATGAGTATTTGATGAGTGAGTGCGAGTGATTTTGTAAACAGGCGAAGCTTTTGAGTCTGAGTTTGATTGAGTACAGCGTGAATGAAAAAAATTGTGATTGAGTTTGAGTGAGTTCTTTCTGTTTTGCCGACCTATGGAATAACCACGCATTGCACAGAGCTACCCGTCGCGTCGCAGTAGTTTTCATGGTACCTACTACACATTTCGAAGGCATTTAGCCAGGGTGAAATTTGAGTGCAGTTGGCCTTTAATGTGTGATGTTCGAGCGCATGCTTGTTTCTATTGTCTAATAAATTGCCTCGTTGTAGAAATACAGCGAATACTGTGAAAATGAAAGAACCCTGTGATGACACTGGCATGCCAATGTATTAAACGGACATGCTCATACTCTAACGTGCGTGCCCTCAGTGATATGCGGCTAGCCACCTCGAGTGGTCACATGTAGCATTCCTTCAAGCCGTCAGACAATGCCTTTTCATTTGGTAATAGCGCTTTGTTCAAAGTTGAAACATTGTTTAAATGCCTTAAAAACTTTTCTCGCTGTCTGAACTGCTTGCTTTTCTACATTGAATATAGGGACAGGTTATTAACCAAGAAATGGGACTGGCAAGGGCTAGTACACCCACTGAATGAAAGTATAAAATGAAAACAGGAATTGAGTTTACCAAGGACAAAACAACCATAAAAGGAATCGGAAACAGAATATCTTGAACGCAGTTGGTAAGGAGAGAAAAAAAAGTTTTTGTTCAGGTGAACTTGCACTCGGGAAGAGCTGTGAACAGGAAAGGTGCCTTGTCCAGGCAAAGTAAGAATTAAAACCTGCCACCATGGGCACAGCTAGACTGAGGCCAAGTCGGCACAGTAGACCAGTAGATATTCTTGTGTTAGAGAGGAGCTGGAATGATGTAAGAAATAGTGTTGTATGTATCGTTTCGTGCTTACTGCATAGAGCACAAGATTGAGGACGGTGTAACGATGCAACCCCTGTGCATGCAGAAAGTTAAGCCGGGGACCCCAGTACGTGATAAATGCTGTTAACGAAGAATTACACAGAAATGCGAATTACAAGCATTGTGTAAGTGTTTGAAATGATGACACCTTTTGCCAATTTGGTTGAAACAGAGCTGAGGACAATTAAAGGCTCATATATTGATGATCTTGGCTAAGGATCAGCCACCTCGTCCAGCTACAAGCCTCTATGACCACGAACCCAAAAAAGGGGGATTTAGCATAAGAAGGCACGCGGGCCAGGTTCAGCCCTTTGCCGCAAAGAGATGTGAGCCATGTGCCCTGCCAGTTGATTCTAGACTGACCTAGTAGTGAGAAGTTCTTGCTCGAAAGCTTTGCTGCAACATTCGAAAATGGCGTGCAAGAGAGCGAGTAAGCGGTAACATGCGTTATGTGTAAAGGCAAGGATTTAACACTGCATCCTGTTACTCTGCCGTGATAGCTGTTCCGATACGATATTCAAATTCTCCAAAATGGCATTCAGAATCAGTTTTATTGTATCACATTTTTTTAATAGTTTATTATACAGGAAAAGCCCCGAGAGTCTATTCCTGGATTGTTGCCGCCTGTACTAATAAAGATAAAGGACAGTAAAATCGTTTACAGCAAATAAATATATGATGACACTTCATAGAATACACTACACATTATCACTTATACAGTCAACTACATTATTATGTTATTTCACTTAGTGCAAATTAATTATGAAATGATTAATTAACAAAAATGGCTCAGCTCATTAAATCAAAATAACTAAAAAGGTTAGTGGAAACTTCAAACAGAGTAGGTTTTACTGGGAAAATAACATTTTTAACGGTTAATAAATTCGTTTATTTACACGCTTTCAATGCTGGCAGTAGTACATTCTAGAAAGAAATTGCAAAAAAAAAAAGCCGTTTTTTGCTGTAGATAGACTTTCGGGCAAATAAAACTTCTGAGCAAACATAGTAATGCTTTGTTCACAACCTGGCAAAAAGAAATAAAAGAATTCTGATTGTTAATGATACAAAAGTAGAACAAGCTTTGTACAATGTCATGGCTTAAACTGAATAAATACTATTGAATTTCAGCAATTGCGGAGTGTTAGCAATAAATTGAAGGTGAGTATTCTCACAGCATTCCCTATGCCATGACAGTAAAACAAATGCTGGATTGCTTCTCGGGGAGCCTGAGTGATTCCTGGACTGATAATCAAAGTCTGCCAGTGTTTTAGCAGTTTTAGCGAGGCAGAGCGCATTAGCACTATACTCGGTGACAACTTAAGAACGGCACCAGAAGTTGCCGCTGTGCCTTATCACCGTAGCCGGATGTTTCTCCGCGCGGCGCAAGTAGGGCGTTACTGGGAATATTTTGAACATGGCGTGAGCCGTTTCCTTGATTTTTTTTAACTTAATATGCTTATAAACGACTCCAGTGAAGACAAACAAACTGCGTGAGACAAGGCAGACGATATCACGCATTCATAGCAAACCCCTTTCAAAACGCACGCGCACTGACGTCACGGGTCCGGCGCTTTGGCGGAGTGATACACTCCATGAGGTGGTGCCGTTCTTGAGTTGTAACCGAGTATAGCTACAGTGTGTTCTGAGCTGATGAAACACCACGATTGGCCGTGGCAACAAAATCTCGGCACGGGGAAATCGGGCTGCAACCTATATGCGCCGACCTCCTTGCATGTTTTGCATACTGTCGCCAGACTATGCCACAAAGTTGGAGCTGCGAATATTTGTATTCTTGGCACTGCAATCTACATAGTATGAAGCACAACTTGTTTTCTAGAAGTGCACTTCTGCTTTCTAAGTGAGATGAGCGCATAGAGGTACAAGCCCAGCACTTCCGGCCCGATCCCAAACGTTAACCCAATGTAGTGACATGCTTCCGACCGAAAAGGCAAAAGCAATGCACAAATTGTGTAGGTAAAGAAATTTTACAAAAAAAAAATTGCGAAAAGTTGTATACTTCTGGGGCTCGCAGGCCGGGAGCATCACAACCGGTGATTTTACACACAGTTCCTGGAGAGACTAGGGGGGGGGAGTATTCAAACCGAACCAGTAGATGGCGCTAGGTTATACAGGAATCATGTGCAGTCATTAGGGAAAGGCACGAGCCCCACAGAAGGTGTTACTGTAGGAAACGAAGAGGGGCTGACGCTCAAGGGGGAGGAAGCATTGGTATACCTTCATGAAATTTATCACGGAGAAGTTCTGCAAGGTGGATTAAGAGGCCCCGCAGCAACACAGAGATGTCGCGACGGGTAGGCCGGAATGTCTGGAGGTAGATGGGGACAAGCTGAAATGGAAAAAAATAGTGGTTGATCCCTCTTTCACAGGAATCGGTAAAACACGAAAGTGAAAGGTGCCTTCACAGGAGCAGTTGAATGATAAAGGAACCTCCTTCATGTGCGAAGGGTTCCCGAGCCTGACCCCGCCAGACGAAGTGACGCCGACACGCAAGAAACAAAAGAATAATCGGTTTATTCCGGGACAGCAAAACCAAAAATGAGATGTACAGAAACAGCAGCTTGAAACACATCGGTCACGGGAACAACGCCACAGCGGAGGGTGCCTCACTTCACGCACATCCCCCGTATACATTAAGGCGCTGGCAACGTTTTTAGATTGGGTCAGTTGGCAAAGAGCGCGGCCTTCCAAGCACAGCGGCGCGGGCCGGATCTGTCGCCGACCAGGCGGTGGCGCTGCGGTAGCGTTGAGATCGGTCTCGGCGCGTCGTCTGCTACTCCTTGCATGGAAAGGCGCCGGTGAACGACCACCGCACACCGTTAATGTTCTTCTTTGACATGCGAAATCCAACTTGGCTCTACTCTTACGCTTTAGTGACAAGAGCTTTACATTTTTATCGACATTATGACGAGAAACAAGCTGTACTTAAGAAAAAAAAAAAGGCAAGGCAAACACTGCACAGTCCGCTTGTCTTCGGCTGCTTCCCGTTCCGTATATTTATTTTCCCCCAGTACGGGATCTCTTATAGCTCAATAATGTTTAAAGCATATCCGAACGCGTCTTACGCTACTGAAACTGCGGGGAAGCCTACAATAGTCAGCCATCTACTTGGAATCAAGAAAAGACGCCTCGAAATTTTTATTTATGCTGTGGAAGCAAATGCAGTAGGCACGTTTTCACAACAACATATTTACAACCCCAACAAAACTGATAAAGTGAGCCGATTGGAAACCAAATGCTTACGTGCGAGCTCAGCAAATTCTTGGTATTTTAAGTGCGGAAACGAAAAATTACGATTTGTTAAACAGCTTCGCTGTTAACAAAGAAAATTGAACCAATTATTAAACCAATGTTTTTTATTTCTTTGACAGGTATAAATGTCCTTTCTTAAAAGAAATAAACGTTTTTTCGGATCAGAATGTTTGTCGTACTGGTATTCTTTTTTGTTGGTTTGTAAATCTGGCGGACAGAAACTTTCATTTACCTTCTTGCAGCCCTGATATGCCGATTTTTTAAAGCGTTTAGCCTTCATTTATCTTCTTGTAGCCCTGATGTGCCGATTTTTTAAAGCGTTTAGCCCGGTAGTTTTTCCGTTGAGCCATCGCTTATGCTATCTTCTGCGTTGATTTTTCCTGCTCGTCTCTTTTTGCAATCTACAGATAGGCAACACTTCTCAGTTTTGACTAGTCAGATTGATTTATAAGAGGTTTAACGCGCCGACACTTCACAGGCGATGAGGCGCGCCGTAGTGGAGGGCTCCGGATTAATTTTGACCACGTAGGGGATCTTTAACATGCGCTGAAATCTCGAACACACGGGTGTTTTCGCTTTCCGCCTCTATCAGAATAGCGGCCGGGAATCGAACCCGAGTCCTTGCGTCCAGCAGCACGGCGCCTTAGCCACCACGCCGGCTAGGGATCTGATCTGACAGCACCGGGAATGTTGTGCCACACACACTGCATGCCCTTTCACTGCAGTTGTTGCGGATGAAACGTCTGGAAACAGGTAACATTTGTTCCAAGGGCTGATCTTGGAACAAATGGGATGATCTTTAAGGGATGATGCTACATTCTTCCGCCTTGCCAGCTGGGGCTGAGTATTCCCATTTTTATCGCTGTAGCTACACGGCGGGACAAGCAAACCTCTTGAATTAACTTCAACCGACAAGTTTTGCCCGACTACTGCAGCCTTCTCAATCACACCCAGAATCTTCGAGCTTGTAGAAGATAACCTGGGTAGGTGAAGCCTTCACATTCTACGATTGAAATGTCGGACATTTGCTGAATTCCTGCATAACCGCAAACCACAGCTCAGTTCCCAACGTACGTGCTGACTTCGGCGCTTTCTACACCACTCATACCGCCACTTACGCCTGTTTCATCGCGCAAAGGTCCATCATTTTGGCAGGACGCAACATAGGTGGGAACCACTGTCATCCATTTGGGTGGTTTTCGGCATGAATTTGACGTCTTTGGTTGCCGACAGATGCTCAGGTATGTCAGGGAAAATACGGGGCGCCGCGCCGTCCCTCCGAGTCCACCTGCCTTACGGTTTCCTTACAGTTTGACCGTTCACGACGTGTTCGTAACAGTTGACGATGTCTGAAGGCTCACAATGAATGTCACAAACGTATGTTTATGGCGTAACCTTGAAGTTTTTCTGCGGAATCGCGCTTTCCCACGCCTTCAATCCGTCAGGACCCTTCGGCGCTTTGAAGAAATGCCGCTGCACGGACTTTGCCGCTTCCGAAGCATACCCCGAACGGCAGCCCGGCGCGCAGCACGTCAACAAACCGCACCGGCACTTCAGAGATCCACTAAAATATGTATGCACGATGACAGCACAGATCTAATACGTTAATACAGACGTGACGAACAGGGGAGCACCAACACCACAGCGAAAACACATGGCCAGGGCGAGCCTCGCTCCCCAAACTAGATCTCAACGCAACGCCAGCGCCACCTCTCGGAATGGCGACAAAATGGTGCCGCCTCTCGAGGCGCAGTTTGCAAACTGACCTAATCTAAAAACGTTGGGCGCTGGCATCGAGACGTCGGCGCTCATTACATTAGCGTCCTGATATGCTACTTCGCTTCGCCTCTCCTAGATGGCAGCACCATCTGAATGAGTCATAGGGAAGCACATAAGGTGCGTTCGTAGAGCTGCTCACGTCTCTGCTCATAGCGCAGTCGTTAGAGCGCCATGTACTATTATGAGCAATATGAAAAGGAACACAGGAACGCATTGCAAACAGACTCGGAGCGATACGCGGAGGGTGCTGTGAAAATCAACGGGGGAAGGAGGGCCCTCTTCCACTAACTGTTGGCACTTCCACCATGCTTGAATTTCTACAAAGCAGCAGTTAACGTCATTTCGCCGATAATATGGTATCGTCCGACAGCCCATAAGACGCCCTGAGGGAATGGCAAGAGTTGTTAGAACAGCGTACCTCTTTCCACTTTGTTTCCGACGGCGGCCGCTGCGTACGTATCACGCATAGCTGGGTCTGAGGGTGTTTTCTATGCGTGTGTTCCCTTTCATATTGCTCATAATAGTGCCTCCCGTTGCGGCGAGAGGGCCCGAGATGGCACGGGCTCGAATCCGGGTGCCGCAGCGTCAATGGCACTTTTTCTGGCGACGTCATTTCCGTGACGGATGTGACGCGAGTGAGGCCTTGGTGTACCCGGCATAAAACGCTTTCGTGTTTAAAAACGCCTTGATGGAAATTTAGCTAAGATTTCAACTATTAATCCCGTCTGGGCTATTTATCATGTCACTACGCAAGCGCACGTCCGTCCTTAAAACCCTTTAAGAAAAACATTTTTGTGACAACAGTACAGCCAACAACGCTAAATATTAATGACGTGAAATTTCGAAGCTTCCTTAATTCACCAACTGGCGATGGCATTTTTCAAAACAATTTTCAAATGATTTTGTGCCTCATAATGTGCGCGCGAATATTCCCGACAGTACTTTATGAAAAATACCAGCCACGTCTGGCACCATTTCAGTTGTACCACCTACAGTCCTGGTATTTCTAGATTGACAGTCATATAATCGCTGTTTTGTCTGTGACTTAATGCTCGAAAAGCGTTTAAATAACGCAGATGCCATTACTTCCAACTTTCTGACAAAACTACTCCAAAGATTTGTTCCCATGTTTTAGGAAGAACGTGGTTCCTCAGTCGCCTCATTCTCTCACCAGCACCGGTTGTGAATTGATGAAACATTTTAACCTAAATAATTTTGCACTGCAGTGCAGCCCGTCCCCTAGAAATCCGTCTCACGTGAAGCTCGCAACTCGTACTCAGAGGTAAAGCCGCATTCTTCATCGTACTTCTGTGCTTTGTTATATTTTAGTAAATTCGTCTAGAAAGCGCGTGTCATAAAATATTGCTTAAAAAACTACGCCAGAATAAACACCGACAGTTTAGTGCTTTCTGGCTAAGCGTTTGCATTTTAGGGCGGCGGGCGGCTACAACTCACCTAGATATTTATAAACTACGCTAGACCACATGAGCAAGCCCGCACTTTGTCATAATTTAACTTAACGACTTTTCCTCCTTGGTGACCTCTAAAATTAATCTGTTGCGGTTGTGACTGAGTGATTTCTTTTGAATTTAATACGAACGATGATCTACATATTCTTCAGCCTTAGGTCCTTTAGTCATAAGAACATCCTTCGAAAGCATGCAAAAAAAAGGAGGGGGGTTGACGACCGGAGGGGCAAAAATATCGAATAAAGTTTGCTAAAGGTTGACATGTATTAAGAATTCTCGCGAAATGTAATCATTGGGGACTGTACGCATAGACTAGCACTTTGGTGCCCTACCCACTGAACACAAAATGTCTTATAGATGTTTACCATGGTCTTGCAAGGTCTTAGACATCTTGCGCTATGCGAGTTAGCTATAAGACGTCTATTTTTTATGTCTCAAAGATGTCTCAAGAGAGATATCTACAGGACACCTGTGCAAGATCTCCGACGTCTTGAGCTCCGTGAGATGTTGATAATTGTCATCTTTACTAAGATGACTAGAAGACATACGAACCTCAATGTGTACAAGACGTTCCCAAGCAGCAGAAATTGCCAAGCCCAAGCACGGCAAATCACCAGTGGCCAATCTGTCCGAGGTTCGCAATTCCTCGGCCGCCGTTATTGGCTGGCGCTTGGGAAAGGTGACAAGCCAACAATTGGCCAAGCTCTGGAAGGCCAATATTGGACAACGCTTGGCAAAGTATGTGGACATGATAATGCCTATGGGTGGACACCGTGAATTCTCATGCACATTTTTGGCTTTACGTGGCCAGACTTTATGACCAATGCCTATTTTATGGGATGCCTCGCTGCCCTATTTCTGCTTTATACATGCCATTATACAGGAGTTTATTTAACGTTACTTATTTATTTAATGCGCACACGTTAAATAATTTCCTGTACAATGGCATCTATAAAACAGAAATCGGACCGCGACGCACAATAAAAAAACTGCATCAACTTTGCGAAGCAATTACGGGACTTGCAAAACAATTGAGAAACCACTCACCGGGTCCCTCTGTGTAGTTTTTTTTTATTATGCACATCAAATTTACAACGGGAAACCTGGCTTAACAGTGGCAAGAATACGAACATATAAACACGAAAGCAAACAGAAAGCAAAGACAGCTAAGCCGCAGTGCCAGCCGCAGGATGGCATGAAGGCGACAGCTGTCTTTCAACAAACCCACAGTAAGACAGCTACGCCGCAGTGCCAGCCGCAGGATGGCACGAAGGCGACAGCTGTCTTTCAACAAACCCACAGTAAGACAGCTACGCCGCAGTGCCTGTTGTTGTTGTTGTTGTTGTTCTTGTTGTTGTTGTTCTTGTTGTTCTTGTTGTTGTTGTTCTTGTTCTTGTTGTTGTTGTTGTTCTTGTTCTTGTTGTTGAAACACTTAACACTGCCCACGTGCAGATCGCGAGAACATTATATAGACAACAATTGAAAACAACACAAAAGCTGTTGACGTTAGAGTTCACCAACCTGAATGTTCGCATAAGTGTCCCAATAATCCAAGCAGTGACGAGCTCAGAATATGCTGTCTCGAGAAAGTTAATTTCCACAGCAACTGAGCCACCCACAGCACTGCATCCGAACATTGGGTAAACGAGAGACTTCCATCTTCCACAATCAAGTCTTCGCCGGCTTAGGCTTGATTCATTTGAACGAACATGGGCTACGCCTTTGCCACCACGATCATTACCTCCGAACAACTGGCTTACACTTACAGCAAAAAAACACCCTGAAGAAACACGGTAGCACGGATCACCGCAATAAACTAAGGCAATGGGGCTGCTAAACGTTACAGCACAGAAAAACGGAAAAACTTTCTTTTCTCTTGCGACAGCGTCATGGCTCTAACGGTCGCCCCCGTACAGATCCATCTACTACACTGGCAGGCGCCCCCTCCGCAATTCCGCAATACGATGGACCGTCCCTCCGACTGCAAAAGCAGGCAAAAACATAGGGTCATTCCAAATCTACAGGTTTAGGTGGTTAGGTGAAGAGCTGAAGGGGGGAGGGGGGGGGGATACGGAGGAGAGCGTACGATCGGGTTTTCGCCTTCTGCTTTTTTACTGGTAATTTTCATTGCCTCTAGCCACAGCCGCTTTGTAGCGACGACGGAAGGAGTAGAAATAAAAATAGTACCCACGTTTTCGTCCCCGCGCGAGCCAAGCCTCGGTTAAGCCGTTCTGAGGCTGCCTGTGCCTCCCTCGGTCGCTGGCGGCCAAGCTTCATGCGGTGGAAGCGCAGGGGTGTCCACTGCGACTTCACTGGCTGCCATCGCACGTGAACATCACGGGCAACGAGGTTGCAGACGCCTTGGCCAAAGGTGCTGCTCGCCAGGCAGGGGTTCCAGCCTCCCGGGATGTGGTGTCATTTGACGCTGCAAGGACTATCCTGGCACGAGTGGTGGAGGCCATGCATCCAGATGCCCGAGTTGTCAGTGCCAGGCCCCACGGGTCTTGCCCGGACGCATTAGCAGAGACGCCCGGTCGCTCCTTCTTCGCCTGCGGCTCAATTGCTGCAGCGTGGGAGCGCGCTCGCACCACCAAGGCCGCCGAGCATCCCCCACCTGCGCCGACTGCCCAGAGCCCGAGACGCTAGAGCACTTGCTGTGCTCTTGCCCGCAGCACGACACCGCAAGGGCACAACTCCGGGCCGAACTCCAGCAACTCGGTGCCCCAAGTCACAAGCTATAAGACTTCCTGTTCCCCACGGGACCGGACGCCATCCGACGGGAGGTCTTCCAGCACCTAGTCAACTTCCTGGTTACAACAGGACTAGCGCTGCGTTTGTAGCCATCGAGTCATGGACTAAACGAACGCGATATAGACTATCTCCCACTCTCCTACCGCTCTTCTCTTCCCCCTTCTCTCTTCCTATCCTTTGAAGCCCCAATCCCCTTCCCTGGACTGGGTCGTATGAGGGTGAACTCCCCGTTGAGTTCAACAATATCCCTAGGCCTTTTCTCTTCCCTCCTTTGTTAATAAATCCCCACCACCACCTCTATTCTGTTGGCGCCCATTTCTTGCCGCGGTGCACAGTGCACACGCCGTACGGCCGCCGATTCGCGGCGCAGTTGAGCGCTAAATTAGATATTTTGACGGTTAACAAGCTCAGTAAACGACCACTCCGTGCCGAGGATTGTACCACGACAGCGGCCACAGAAATCCACAGACATGCAAGCGCACCGATAAGAACAGACGTGAAGCAGACGATGGAGCCGTAGCCACAGCGAAACATGTGCCTTACCATCAGACGATGGGGAAAGCAACACAAACCGAAACGAGAAAAGTTGGATGGTAAGGCGCTGATTATCCGTAGCCACAGCCGCTGTGATTACGTCGGTAGCGACTACCGCTTGACTACTTTGTCAGCACACTTGATTGGTGACTTGAATACGGTTTTGGTTCGTCAGGGCATGGTCAGGGCCTAGTGAGCGCTGATTATCGTAAGCCGTGACCGAGTAGTCAGGGCTACTGAACTTAGCAGTCCCTAGTTAATCATTGCCCGTGAATACAGGCGTATATTTTATCTCAAGCACGTTGGTTCATTTAGGCCTAATACATGGTGTTTGTAATTATGTCTTCTTCCGTTGCGATATACCTCTGCCGTGTGTTCTCCGCATCGTTACGGTAGTGTCGGAGTGTGCCTGGGGGTGTCGTTAGGGGCAGCAAACGCCAGACTGCTCTCAGCGCGGCGTTTTGGTGTTCCCTTGCATCTTCTTCTGAGGAGTAGTTCTGTGAGCGACCACTTTTCGTAGATGTCGCTGAAGTAGACGCTTCAGAGTCCATCGCTGTAGAAGCGGCGCAGACGCAAAGAAACGTGTCCAAGGCGACAACTAAGTCAAGCAACTATCTTCGAGCAGAACAGTCGTCGCAAATCAAGTTGACAACTCACAAGTCATACGCGATGTCTGTCCAGGAGAACTCCAAGTCGCTGTCGTCAGAAAACATGCAATCCAAGTCCATGACTCACTAGGAACATGCCAGTACCAGTACCTCCCGGACCCTGTGCACACGGAACAACCATCGAAACCTGACGACAGTCAGCTCTCCCACTACTGACCTCGGGCAGATTCAAATACCAATGTTGTTCGCTGCTATCAAGGCTATCCTCCGTGCACTTCGGTATTCCGGAAGCCTCGCCGAAGTCGAAGCTGTCTTGGCATTGGAGCCGTTGGTGAATGCCTCGTTCTCAGCGCAGCGGAAGCCTTCCTGATTCGGCGAGGCTTCCGGACCCTCGTTCGGCAAACTTATAAGCTCTGCCTAAATTGCGTTCGCTTTTGCCGGCCTCAGCCAATCGCAAAGCTTGGCATATGACATCATAGGTTCTGGGTCGCATGACCATTCCTTTTTTTCCTCATTATATAGCTTATGTGAGCGAAGTGTGCGTTAAAGTGGTGTCAGTATGATTCTAACGAGGCAACCTTTCGAATGAACGGCACTTGTGTTTTGTATGCATGGCCCCTTCAGAGTCCTGGGCCTCAATATCCAGAATAACTGTGCCAATACCACATTCCTCGCGAACCTCACATTCCAAGTGAATCAGACCCTCGACCTCCACTGCTGCATCACTACCCGCCACGAAGGGCTCAAAGAGCGGAGCCGTTGCTGCTGATACACTTACTCTTTTCCTTATCTGGCACACTCTTAAAAAGGCGGACTGTCTAATTCTGAAGGTTTACAAGACGACAGGATTCCGCAGAGCGCTGCCACCGCTCGTAGAATCACTCTGCGCCTACAACACCGCATCTCAGCTCGTCGAAGGCTATCTTGTTAGTCAGTACGCCTGCCTTGCAACCACCACAACAGGTCAATCTATCCTCCGGCAACTTCCACTCAACTACCCTTTCGCTACAGAATCCTCGCTTCCCATCCAATCTCCACGACCTATTTACAGCCCGCCCCATACCCCGTAACACGCACCCTAGCACAATCGGGACCTCCAGAAGCAGCATGCGCGGACTCTTACGAAGCGATACTCCGTACACCCGACGCACAGCCCCTTCCCCTCTACCACCCTCACTCTTAGCACTTCTTACGCGACTGAAGAAGAGGCGGCTATTGCTCTTCTTCTTTAACACTCCGGTCTTCTGCGATCATAATCTCCGATTCGGAGACAGCCACGAAAATGTTTTCCCGGGGTCACATTTACCCTCCTCCCTCCCCCTCAGAAATAAAAATTCTTCACAATCCCCCTGACTCCTCCACCGAGCTGGTGTGGACCCCAGCCCACACGCGGGTGTGGGAGGGACTGAGGCCGCACACACAGCCGCTTGAGAACTCACCTTCCGAGCGGGTCTTAGCCTCGATCACTTCCATGGAACCCTGTAAGCTCGAGATCATCTCCTTTCCTTTCGTGAGATTGCGTCTCATTACCGCCTCTGCCGCCGACTACAGTGCCCTGCACACCCGGCGCTCGCTCGCGCCGAAGAACGCCTGTGGCACTTCGTGCAGACGTACACCCTTCCTTGCCTCTCCCGCCTGCACCGCGTGTACCCCGCTCTGTACTCCTCACCCACTGTCCCACTTGTGGGGCGATCCAAACCATAGATCACCTTCTGTGGCAATGTCCCCACAACCCAATCTACCCATATCGAGACGGTGAACACTGGACGAGGGCGTTAACCATCTCGGATTCGTCGGTGCGAGGATCCGTCGTCGCTCGGGCTGCCAAAGTCATTTGGGACCTTCCTCTCTCGGTCACCACCCCTCCCCAGAATTAACCATTGAGGTAACAAAGTTATCTCTCTCTCTCTCTCTCTCTCTCTCTCTCTCTCTCTCTCTCTCTCTCTCTCTCTCTCTCTCTCTCTCTCTCTAATTCTGTCCATTTATACCAAGGCCATCCCGTCAATAGAAGGGCAGCGCACGCTCGCACGCATCCATGTGGGTGGTTGCCCTCCTGATGATGCGCCACTTCACAACACGCTCAGACACGTGGGTGCGCAGATGCGGGCACGGGCGTGCGGTACCGCTTAACGTGGCAGGATGTTCATTGTTCTCCCTAAAGGTTACTACTCCACGTCAGGCTAACGCAAACACCGCCTGGTTGGCCGCTTTCGCTTTCGCGGTTTCTCGGTGAGCGGAAGCGGCGGGCTTGCAACGAGGTGGTTCGACCGTAATTAGCTAGGACGAGTACATCCAGAACCGGTAACGTACGGGTTTTCTACGCACCGTTGATTCTGAACAAACGTAACCCACGATGTTTTCAACCCGTCTCCCTCTTCTCCAACACCGTTTGTTAGCGACGTAGTTGGCACTGTTTACACGCGTTTTCCTTGCGCAGTGACTTTTAACTCTCCCTAGATCCCTCGGAGCACCCAGTCGCCTTACTCATCACGACCCTCGTCACAAGTTATATTTAACACGAAAGTTTTATTCCGGCATACACAAAGATTTCCATGACGTCATATCAGTCACGGAAGTGACGCCAGTACAACGACGCAAGCGGCCTGTAAAGGGTGCACCACCGCACACAGGGTCTTCTTGTGGGGAAGCAACCTTTAGTACTAAAAAGCACGTTGTACATAAGGTTGTTCGTTTTCGGGTTTTATATTTTAACACAAAAGTGTTGTATGCCGGGATACACCAAGATTTCACTGACGTCTTATCCGACACGGAAATGATTCCAGTACATCTTTCCGAAGTGACCCGGCAGCACGAGGTCGTTCGCCAAGCCCACTCACAAGACAGCCGCCGACCCGCAAATCATGCTCAGCTGCAGATTTAGCGGCACATTCCACTTTCGTGTTTTACCGATTCCTATGACAAGGGAATCAACCACACATTTTTTTTTAGTTTATGCTCAGTGTTCTTGGTAATTTATTTGGCTACGTAAGGAATAACAGCTAACGCAATAATCACGTTGCGTCTTACTTAACAGACCCACCCGACTTCTCTTTGTCTGTTACTTACTCACACTGGTTTAGTGACCACTGGTAAATTGAGTTCGGCGTTAACACAAACATCTCAAAGCAGCAACAAAATTTATCCCCCCTTACGAGGGTGCCAACAGCGTACCTAGTATAATAGTCAGCCTGTACCGATCCGTTTATAAAATACTTTAATAAGTGCGTGGAATGTAGAATGTGGACGTGTTATCGCACAAAATTCTCCAACTATGCCATAGGTACACTCCTGTCGTGTTATCGCATCTGATGAACATGCATCCCAGTACAACTTCCATATCGAGCAAAAAGAAACGCCTTAATCGTTTATCCAGAGTCCTTGTTTATCTACTTTTCGGCTATTAAAACCCTCTGAAGTATTTATATTGTCGCTTCTGAAAAGTACGCACGTCTTTAAAAAACGGTAAAATAACCTTTTGTAACCACTCTACTGCCAACAACGTTAAATTTTAGAAATTTCGTAGCTTCCTTAATCCACCAACTGATGATTGCATTCTTCAGAACAATTTCTCATTGATTATGTGCGACCCAGTTTGCACGCAAATATCCCCGACCACACTTTCTGAAAAATACTCTCCAACCGCTTCTGATATCAAACTTCTATAGTCACGCACTAATTCAATTGTATTTCAATTTCAATTTCTCAATTGATAATCTAGTCGTGGTATTTCTAGATTAACAGTTCATATAATCCCTGTTTTGTCTGTGACTTGACGCTTGAAAACCTTTACTTCTACCTTTTTAACAAAAATACCCGGAAAATTTGTTATCCCGCTTTGGGAAAAACGTGGTTCCTCATTAAAAAACTCGGAACTAAAGTAATCGCAATCGTCTTATTCTCTCGCCAGCATCGGTTGTAAATTGATGAAACATTTTATTTTTACGATGCCTGTTCAACCTAAATATTTTTTCCCGTTAGCGCAGCGCAGCCTCTAGAAATCCCTCTCGCGTGAAACTCGTAACTCTTACTCAGAGGCAAAGCCGTATTCTTGATCGTACTTCTAATGCTCCGTGTGTTTTGTTATGTTTCAGTAAATTATTTTAGAAAGCGTGCCCTAAAATATTGTTCAACAAATAACGCCAAAATAAACACGGAAGGTTTAGCTCTTTCTTGCTTCTTGCTAAGCGTTCACAATTCAGGGCGGCGGGAGGCTACGACTCACCTAGATATATTCACTACGTTAAACCACATGAGCAAGAGCTTAGGCCACAGTTATCCATAGTTTACGTTAACGACTTTTCCTCCATGGGGACCTCTAAAATTCATCTGTTGCGGATGGTTGAGTAAGTTCTTTCTAAATTAACATTAACGATCATTTACATATCCTTCATTCTTAGGTCCTTTAGTAATAAGGGCATCCGTCGAAACCATGCAAAAAAAAAAAAGGTTGGGAAGGGGGGGGGGGCGACCACGGGGGTGAAAACATCAAAGCTGAAGGTTGACTTATTAATAGTTCTCGTTAAACGCAATTAGTGGGTACAATACGAATAGAATAGCACTTTGGTGCCATACATGGTGCAGATGGAAAATAAAGTGAGGTGCGAGCAGTAAAACAAAGACACGTCTTCTACGCAGCAAGGCGATATTGGCGGAATATGAAAGTAGGGATTGTATTTTGAAATAACTGTTTCGCGCTGCCGCATGCCGAGAGCTTGAAAAATTTCCGGAACTGAATCCAGTATTGTTCAAATTATATCAGACATACCGTTTAATATTGAATAAGCACCATTCACTGCGTTCACACATTCGGGAGGATATTTGATTCGATAACTTCCAGTATTACACGGCTTCGATTACGGCTAATTTTAAGGTAATAATGTTGTAGTATATGTTGAATTAGCAAAGCTGAGTGTTGCCGGAAATTACTTGTTGAAACGCTCTTCCGAAATCACTCAGACTGGCGCAAATGACTGCGAGTGGGTGCATATATTGACTAATTAAACTAAATCGTTGTGGACTGTATTATCTCTATGCTCTATTGCCCGTTCTTGGTGTGGAAATATAGGCTCGGAGGACAAAGACCTCCGTGATGAGAACAGCGACCGCATAGATCGCAAGCTTTAATGGCGATTAAGGGAAGAAGGATGAAGCAGTTCGAGCGAGCCTCCACGCGATGATCGGCAACGGTGCATCAGCCATTATGACACATAAAGTCTCTACACCCTCCCCGGTGACAAAGAATCCCTGGTCAGTTCTCTTCTAGTAGGGTGCAAAGATTGCTCTGTTCGCTTTGTGATTATTCCACTCGAACACCACAAAATGCGGGAGCGAACTTTGATGCGACGGCCTATCGGTGCGAGCCAAACTCTGAAACGCGCGTGGTTTTGTATCGAAGTCAAGGAACAGGACTGTGCCTCCTATTAACTCGTCCGATCCAGGTAGACGAGTCTTGCTTCGAGGACGAAGTTTGTGCGAGAATTCCTTTCCCCGCAGTGTCCAAATTCTGTGTGACGGTTCTTCTCGCCTTCTCAGACTGCTCAACACCGATTCGCTTGTATTGTCGCGAACATAAGTCGTGCATTTTCCCGGCAACTGCAAGATTGTCAGGAAGGTCTACGTCTTTTATCTGGAGAAGCATAGCTTCATGTTGGCCATCCTGGTTCGGGATAGGTTAAACAAATTTCCGTATGCACATGACTAAGTCAAATCTATGAGTGGGTGATTGGTCCTTGATTCCAATACTTTTCACCTCATAAGTTTCTTCAAGAGTTGATATCCCGTCTGACTCTCGGTGCAAGTATACAGTGTTGGTATGGCGGAAGCATGAAGCGTAAGCATAGTATTGTTTTTATATCTTTATACCATATACTATTTTCGCATATACAAATGCTGATCTCCATTCTCTATGTGCATATGCAAAACTTGTCCCGGCGTGGAGTTCGTACTTTAGATGACGTTGCCTCCCATTCCGAAAAATGGAAAGCAGAGACGTATATAGAAGCACGCGAGCACGGATCCCGCTCTGTTTTCATATTTTGTCATCTGTTGTTGTTGTTGCCTGTTGTTGCTGTCAGAGTACCTCTTGTTCTAAATGAGAATTAAGCGAGGGAAGTAACTAATGTGTTAGAGTAAGGATGGATATTTTGTACCAAACAGCTAGGAAGCGTGGTTTGGGGATGGGTAAGGATGGGGGTAAAAGATTTTATGTAGTAGGACGTGCTTACCCCTAGACAGAAAGAAAGTAAGAATGAAAGAAAAAAAAAGATAAGAAAGAGAGAAAAGGCTCGTGAAGCAAACTTCAACTATTTTTGCCTTTGCGTACACCGCGCTTTAACGTAGCAGCGTTCGCCGGCTAATGTTCACGAAAGCGTCAAATTCGAGCTCTTGCATTTTATGGGTTTCTTTGCTCGGGCCAGCTGGAGGTGGAAAAACTTCCCGTATTTACTGATAGCACCTGGGAGCAAACAACTTCGAAGGTGTTTCGACGAACATAACCCAACATGTAGCAGACATCTTTAACGCCCCGTAAACAACCGCATTTCATTGTTGATGTGTTATTATCTTGCGCCCTGTAAAACCAAGGGTACAGCAAAGAAACTAAATAAGGTTGCATGGTTTGCATTTTATCTCGCCATGGAACGGTAGTGTGAACGATATGTCTTCACGCCGAAAGGGCCGACTAAGGAACGTGTAAACATGGAAGCACCCCTCGCTTTGGCCGATAAAGGCGTGAATTGCCCGTACGATGTGCACAAAAGCTTTGCTGGCGTTTACGACACTCTATCGTTCTCGTAGTCGGCGGCACTTACACGTCGCGCCCTTGAAGGGGGAGCACTTCAGGTTCCAAAGTACCTGTGAGCCACCAGCGAGCCAGGGGAAAAAACCGTCGGGAATGCCACTGCTGGAACGCCTCCACTTGTTAACGGTTAGCGAGGGGGGCACGGCTTAGCACGCACGCTGCACAGAGCAGTCGATCATTCGCCAGAGGAGCAGGCTGTGTGGCCGGAGACAAAGCATTGATGCCAAAAAGAACGCCAAAGCAAAAAAAAACTCCCACCTCCCCTCGCGGGAACCCCTGTGTAGATGCGACGCATAGGCGGAGCGGCGAAGGGAACGCGTTTTATAGCGCTCATAACGTTGAGGGAACTGCGTAAGCTGGTCCCAGTCGATGACGACGTTGGCGTACTTGTAAAGCGGCGTGGACTCTAGGTGTTTGAGCCAAGCGTGGATGTTGCTTCGCCGGAGAACGGCACACCGGTTATATGCGCAGCGCGCCCGAAGGAGAGGAAACCGCGGAAGAGAGAGTACTGCACATGCGCCGGCCCCAGCGCGTCTGCCGCGGCTATGACGCAACGTGCCGCGGCTATGACGCAACGCAATCCAACACAATCCACTTTAATCCAATCCAATCCAAATCCAATCCAACCGAATCCAAGCCAAACCAAGCCAGTCCAATCCAATCCAATGCCCCTCGCGAGAGAGTGTTCGTTATCGGAGAGGAGAGGGGGTGAGCGGCGGAGAGCGCAGCTCGCGCGGCGAGGAGAATGGCATAGGGGTGGACAACGCCGACGACAACAACGACGACGACGCCGGAGGGACAAGGCGAGTGAATCAGATGCTCTGCATCTAAAAAGGTCACATGGCCGTTGTTCTGTTCTGTCATGCTCAGATCTGCGGGTTGCCACGGGGAAAGTTGCGTCGGCGTTTGGTTGCGTTTTATGCGCCTGTCGCACAGCAAATCTAATGTCATTCAAACTGAATGACATTAGCGGTAAATGACATTGGGCTCGGCCGTGAGGGTCTACACGGCGGAACAAATGTCATTTGATTGTGATAGCGGTGACGGTTAGCGAGCTTGCAAAACCGCAAATTACATTTCAAGCACATCTAGAATGTTTTCACATGTAATATAAATTTAAAAAAAAACGTAACAAAGGAATATCTCTTAAAATAAAAACAAGAAAACCACCAATTTAAGGCCGACCTCCATGCAGCGAAGTTTCTCGGCGAACTTGGCGCGGCGGACGCCGTGGTTTGACGCGCCGCTCAATTTTCGTCCACCCCAACCTCCATGCAACGTGACGCGGCGAACGCCGCCGATGGAAGACGGGACAGGAAGTACAACGAAGTACGAGGCTGTGATTGGCTGCGGCCTCAAAATGCAGTTTGCCGCTTCCGGTCGCGTTCGCCGCCGCGCGTTCGGCATCTAGCTCGCGTAGATCGCCGGCGAACAGCCGTATTTTCGACGCCGGCGGCGGAGCGGCCGCCGCCGGGCGACGTTCGCCGCCTTTTCGCCTACATTTCGCTGCATGGAGGTCGGCCTTTAGGTGACATCAGTAGACATCACAAGCTGAGACAAGTCTGCAAAAAATCCGGATTAAGGTAGCGCGTACACTGGGGACGAGATTTTCTCTTTTGTTAGTACTTGTTTGTCTTTCTCTATTTGAACAACAACACAAAGAAGAAAATATAAGTTCACTGACAGTTTTTAGAAACAGTATTCTTTGGTTTATTACTGAATTTTCCTGTCTAGGGACGCGCTACTGCTGTCGAAGCTACTCATTTGTCCACTAACTGAGGTCCGTTAGCCGCTAAATGTCATTCGCCTCAAATGCCATTCAGTATTCTCGTTTAGCGCCGAAATAATGGCATTTAGAGCGAATAACATTTGCTGTAAATGTCATTAGATTTGCCGTGTGACAGGGGTATTAAAGATGAGTCTTTCTTGGGCTACTTAAAGGAGCCATGAAGAGAAAATACAACTTCGTTTAATTGGGAAGAACTAGGATTCAGTATCTCACTCAGCTCCATTACAGCCACACAAAATGTTTCTTTAACGAAAAAAAAGCAAGACCTATTTAAAAACTTTCATATTTTGCGCCACAGTGACGTGTTATGAGCAAGAATGACGTCACGTCATACGGGCCAACAATAAAACATAATTTTCAAGGCGTTAACTGCACGTTAGCATTCAAGTGATGCGGTCAAATGGAACTAGAGGCCCCATTACAGACGTCCAGTCATGTGTCGTCACGGCAGGTCAGTTAGGCGGCTGCCAATCGCACAAACAAGGTTCCGTGACGTCATAGAAAAGTTGCGGGAAATTGGCTAGGGGGTCGCGACTGCTTCACACGTTTTCTTTAATGTCTCCGTTATTTCTTCGAAGATTTCGATGATATTGGTATCATTGTTATCGGGACTAAGCAGTCTTTCTAATAAACCCAACTTGTATTTTGTCTTCATGGCTCCTTTAAAGCCAGAAATTTTGGTCTGTCTGTCTGTGACTCGATTCCGCCACCCGACCAAAGTGAAACAAAATCTGCGCGATAGTCTTATATACTCACAGCCAAATCGAAGCGGCTAAGTCCGATGTCAGTGTTCATACTTGTCAACATTGTTGAACAAGAACAAGACATACGCAAATATGAGGAGGAAAATGAATGCATAAATTATATTTGCAGTGTTCCTTTATTTAAAAATTCATGGATGCTTGGTTTTTGCGATAGCAAATGAAATACTACATCAACTGCAGAAAATCGTCGCCTGCTGTTGCCAGAGCTCCTATAGCTTATGGCGGTATTTAAGAAATAAAACGGCAACAGCAATGAAACGTTCCACTAGATAGGTTCCACGTTCCGCTTGGAACGCACGTGGACAAGGGCAACGTGGTTCTATAAACGTTGTAGTAAGGCGACTCAATTCACGCGCGTCTCCGCCGTAAGGCAGCGCTGGCAATGAGGCACCCGGCCCGGAGCAGTGGAACGCGGTAATATTTAAATTGACTTGAGCAAACCTTTAGTGTGTTTACCTTGGGAGGAGAGCGACAAAAGAGAAATAGCATGAGAGGTGAGCGGGGAAGCAAATGGGGGCATTTGCATGGCAAATGTTGACCAAGACTGTCGTCTTTTGTCGACGTTTGCAACGAAACGACCAAATACGCGGCCAGTTTTTTTTTGTTGTTGTTTACGTATTTTAGCACGAAAGCGTTTCTTGGCTAGGTTGGCGAATACCCACAACCACCTACTCTAAAGGAGCGCTCCGCTGCAGTGCGGGAAATGCGTTCGCAGAAGGCAACACCTGCCGCAGCAATTAACACTCGCGCAGTTCCCATCAGCTGCGACGCTTTCTGTATAGCGCGTGCATCAGAAACCATTCCCAGTTAGCCTTCAGCTTATGTGAAGGCAGTGTCACCGCCACAGCATGAACAGTGATTCTGCAACTACAGCTGCATGGAGTCCGTGATGTGGAACTTGTAAGCTTAGCGCCGGCATCGGCAGAAGAGTCATCACCATTTGATAAATCCTAGCCAGTCACTCAAGATATTAGACCTTACCATACAAGCCAATACCCGAAATGACTTTGCCATGTTGAAACTACGTAATATGTCTGATCAAGTCGTGCATGTGATTAGGCGGGCCACTAACCGGCACCGAGGAATGAAAGAAAAGGACACAATGAGATTAATCCAAGCTTTTGCCATATCTCGCCTCATGTCGCCCCATCCATGACCCCAACCAAATATGACATTGAAACACTTAGCAGGATCATTCGAAAAGCGTTTAAACAAGCCTTCGCATTACCCAAGAGCACCTCGACAGCCAAGCTTATTTAAATGGGTCTTCACAACACCATCGAGGAACTCATTGAAGGCCTTATATGGTAAAGCAACCCCTCCGTTTGACAGACACTCAAGCAGGCCGATTTGGTCTTCTATGCATCAACTTGCCCTGTGCAGAACAAGCCCACTTAGCCCCTCTGTAAGACGAGTGTCGTAAACATATTACGGTGAAATCCATCGTGAAGAATATGAACCCCGACCTATACATCCCAAACACAGGACCGCCCGCAGTCAAGCACACGAACGCTTATACGGCAATCTCTCTGACGTGTCCTACACCGATGCGGCGAGCTACGCTGACAACAAAACCGTGGTTGCAGTGGCAACATCCAGGAACCATTTAATTGCATGCGCGTCCATCCGAACGACCTCCCCTTGAGACGCCGAAGAACTCGTCATTGACTTCCTTCATCTAATGCTATAGCAAAGTCATCATCACTGACTCTCAAACAGCCTGCCGCAGTTTCCTTTCGGGGAGGATGACACCAACGACCCTACGGATACTTCAACACTACCGTACTTTTCACCGATTGGGTATCGTTTGGACACCTACCCATGCCTCTGTAACGGGCAACAACTTCGTCCACTAACAGGCTCGCGAATAGGCCCACCGAGCTCCAGAGCTCACCGCAGCTCCGACTCCATTTCTCACCTATCAGGTCATTACTAAATTTTACCAGACCACCAGGCAAAGATTCCCGTGCCCTCACCCACCCCTCAGCAGAACTCAGGAAATAACATTCCGACAATTACAAACAGGGATGTACGTACACCCAGTTCGAATGGATTTATTGTTTCCTGAACAGTACACTGCTCTATGCAAATTTGGTCCACAGCTAGGTACCCTCCAGCATATAATTTTGGAATGCGCTCACAACTCAGTCCTACCACCCCTCTCCACCCGTTCCTTTCCTGAGCTGTGTGAGACACTGTGGACGAGCTGTCAACCGGAGGACCAGACTATCCTGGTAACACGGGCAAAGACGGATAGGGCAACGCATGGATTCGCGGACTAGGGTTCCACTCTCACATTTGAGCTCAATAAAATGTTCTGTCTCTCCCCCAACGAACCTAGCCAAAAGATACACTTTCCCGTTCTCACCTCGTATGAATATGCTTAGGGATTCTCCGTAACTTTTTGTGCGTCCTGTAAACATGCAAGGAAGGAACTGTAAAAGAACTTTTTTAAGTTGCGAACCCTCGCGTGTCTTTTTGGTTCTTTTCTTCGTCTATCCTTCCTGGTTACTGCCAGCTGGTTTTGCTTTCTTTTCAGGCGACAGATTTCAATGATTGGTTTACTATAAGGGATAGTTTTTTATCGATTTGTGCCGGGGGAATTGTCGCTATGGCATAAACCGATCAGCGGTATCACGGCACTCGCGCTGCTTGGCGCGTGCTGTTGCGAATTGGCTGGTGTGAGTGTGCTGACGCAGCGCACTTACCCAGCACCATTCAGAATGAACCAGCTCTACCCCCAGCCCTGCCCCTCACCGGCATTCCCCAACTGCCAACAGGCCCACGGCACCATGTACCACATGGTTCTTGCCCGTCCCAACCATCCGGCACCTCAACACGCCGCACAACTGCGAGACCATCCCAGCCCCTGGGAGACGGCCATCATAGTCTCAGAGGATCAGCGCAAGCTGATATCCTTAGCGGGTGAGGCCTGCAGAACCAATGGGACCCCGGACGTAGGGACCAGGCCAGGTTGGTCACCCGAAGTCCTCTACGGCTTCAATAAACTATTTCTCCTTCCTTCCTCCCTTCTTCAAGAGCGCAGAATGCGACTTGCCAGAGGACTCTCTCGTGGAAGCTTGGTTAAGCGACAAAGCCCTCACTTCCCCCCCCCCCCACACACACACCCCCAACTCCCAATAAAACAAAAGGCGGCATGTCCTTACAGTCACGGCAGCGCAGGTGACCCACAAAACACTGTCAGTATAAGTTTCAACTCGGGCGGGCAACCGAACCACTGGAATCAACATCGGGCAAGACACTGGCTAATCGTAGCTTGTTTTCACTCTCGAACACTTTTGGAATTTGAAACAGTTTGACAAAAGTATTCGTTGTTAAAAATGGTTCGCCACTGGGTGCCACTGCAGCCGCGGTCACATGGCTGCGGCAGAAACGCATTGAAACGAGCTAACGCAACATGCTGGCGGAGCTACTTCGCTATACGCCTTCCGAACGTATCCTGCCGTTTACATGACGTCGATGCGGCCATGTACCCGCGTCTTGTGTCTGACGCTGGCGCGAAAGTGGTTCGCGCCGAGCCAGACACAGCAGTATTGGTAATGAAACGGGGTCACGAGCTATAGTAGAACAATTACACGATCTATAGACTGGTCCCTGACTTCCATGTTTGCTATTGCGGCGAGGGCAGGTTTAAATTGAAGGCGGAAAGAAGGTATAGTTTCTTTCGCGCAGTGGATCTGCAAGTGGCACTCTCATGACGTCTCTGGTTCGCCATGTTTATTGAAACAGATGTGTCGGCACCCACTTTCCTACTGAAAAACATTTCGTTGTACAGCCACGTCCGCTTTCCTTTTTGCGTTCGCTCGAAAGAGAATAAACACTTAATCGCAACGAGCGATCGGTGCTAGATAGCAAGCACCAGAGCTGTGGGGGGCACCCTTAGTCCGGGATTCCCTGGTCCTGGCTGCAGCGCGGGCACTAGCGACGACTTCTTGTTGCCCCTCGAGGTTGGAACTGGTCAGCCGGTCAGCCGACCACTGCTCGTAGGTAGGGTTGGGGATGACCGATAAAGATTTGCATTGTTGGCACTCCCATACCTGCGGGGGGGGGGGGGGGTGGTATGGGCAGTATACGCACAGGTCATGCGGTATTGGGTAGAGTAGATATTGTTGTGGAGGGTAGGAGGAAGTGAGTTTGCAGCTTGTGGAGGGGTAGCGAATCATTGCAGAGTGAGACGAAGGAGGGTGAGACTGTAGTCTAGGTGAAAAGGCCAGGCATGAGGGGGGCGTCTAGTGGAGGTCGGAGACGGCCTGGCGTGTATGCTCGCAGGCAGAGGCGTGATATGAATGTCATCATAACGGGGTGCCCAAGTGAGAATCCACTGGATATCGGAGAGGTTGGGGTGAGCTTGACTGGTACGGGTGGCTGTGGGAGTAACCCGCTCTTTAAAACATGTTCGGCAGGCTTCTTTCGAAGGAGTACAGTGGTGTAGTCTTGAGTTGTAGCTGATGATAGCACCGGAACTCTTCGGCCGCTGTGGCAGTGGTGGTGTTATTATCAACATCATCAGCCTATCTACGCCTACTGCAGGGCAGACGCCTATCACATGGATCTCCAATTCTTCCGGTCCTGCGCTAACTGCGACCAATTTATCCCCCCAAACTTCCTGATCTCAGCTGCCCACCAAACTTTCTGCCGCCCACTGCCACGCTTGCCTTCTACCCTGCAAGAGATGGCTGACAAAAGCTGTCCCAAGTGGTTGTCGACAATTGCAATGGCTCGGTTAGCAGAGTACTGGGTAACATCCGTACGTAGAGTGGTAGAGCCTAACATTGAAACTTTCTGCAAGCAATGTAACAATACTGCAGCTCACTTTACTGCTAACAGCAACCCACAAGGAATTATCCTTGCGTGTCTGCTATACGGCTTGCATCGTGGCGACGTATCTCTTTCCGCCCACAACGCGAAAGCTGCGATGGTTTTCCTGTTATAACATTAGATGCATCGCTAGGGTACTTGCAAAAGTATCTCTGCCGGCCCGTGTATACACAAGCGTCTGCACCTACTTGCGTGCCGGATGAGTGCGCGAATTGGTATTCCTCGTAACGTTCCTAGTTATCGTGAGCGGCAGGATTACACCTACACCCAAGAATGCCATTCTTTCCAAACCAGAACTTTTTCGGCGTCATGCAGCCACATAGCTGATAAAGGTCTTCTTCCGTTGCAGCACAGGCTGGAGGAAATTGCGAGACTTTCGCTACTCATTTGCCTGTTTCGGGCATGCCGAAGAAAACAAAGAAGCAACGAACTGCTGTGAAAGCGACAGCAGCCGACATAAAACTCGTGAATGACAGATATATCTAGCGAACAGACAGATAACGGCAAGCCGGTGGCGAAAAGGGAATTCCGACGCGCATACCCCTGCGAGCTGTGTCCTTATCTCTTCTCGCGGTCTGGGAGTGCGAATGTGGCGCAACGTTGTGGAAGTCATTGGGTTGATAGCGCACTCCTTCATCGCACGGTTTGTGTTGGCGCTAAGCTCGCGCAACGGGTACACGCGCACTGAAATGGCTTCCGGCGCGATTCTCCTCGACGACCCCGTTCTGACTGCGGAGCTCATAGCGCATAAAAGACTAGTGGAGTGAATGGAGGAGCACACTCCAACCACAGAAATGCTGCCGGGGGATTATTTTTTAAAGACAATGATCTTTCTTGGACTACTTAAACGCGAAAATTTTGGTCTGTCTGTCTGTAATTCAATTCAGCCACGCGGCCAAAGTGAAACGGAAGTTGGACAACAGGTTTATATACCCACAGCCAAATATAAACGTCTAATTCCGGTGGGAATGTTCATACTTCTCAACATTGTTGAACAAGACCAAAACATTACGCAAATGTGAGGCAGAAAATCAATACGTAAGTGATATTTGCAGTGTTTTTTTTAAAATAAAAAATCATGGATGCTTGATTTTTCCAGGGCAAATGAAATAGTACATCCACGGCAGACAAAAAAAGAATGCCCTCCGTCGCCTGCCGTCGCCCGCGCCACTATAGCTTTCGTCGGAATTTTAAGAAATCGAACGGCAACAGCAACGAAAGGTTCTTCTAGATAGGTTCCACGTTCCGCTTGGAACGCACGTGGAGCAGGGCAACGGGGTGCTACAAACGTTGTAGTAGGGTGCCCCTAGCGTCACTAAATAAAGGCTTTTAGAGTATCGGCACTCTTTTCTCTTGTTGTTATGTGCCGCCAGGATTTTCATTGGTCGGTCGGCACCACGTGATATTGGTTTACATATGGGCGCAGCCATTTTGTTTCTCAGGGCCTCTCCCCCCCTCTCTCTCTCTGCTGCACGGACGCTAGAGCGGCCGGTCGCACCCTGCCCGTCGAGAGATGGCAACACTGCAAGCCAAAAACAAAATGGCTCCTAGACGCTCCCGGACGCACGAAGTGGCGGTACTCTTAAGCGTAGCTTATTTAGTGACGCTAGGTGCCCCCCATGGCCTCCGCGATCCGCTGCCGGCGGCGCGCCGTTGCCCCGGCCGTCCCATTTGGCGCGTCCCCCAGCAAAAAAAAAAAAAAAAAAAAAAAAAAAAAAAAAAAAAAAAAAACGTAATGCGGCTCACTCCGCAACGTGCCGCGAGGGGGAGGTGTTAGCCGATGGTTCGGTGGAGCTTTGTGGCTGGGTGTCTTCGCTGTCGTAATTCCTCATACCTCCCCTGCGGGCGTTAGTTTTGATGGAATAAGAGACTTGACAATGATTTTACAAAGTCGGCTTGTCTCAGCTGCTCAGAGAAACCTAAATGAAGCAAAGGTGTGCCAGCGATCAACGAAAGGTTGACCATGTTTCAACCGTGGAGCGAACATACGGAATGGTCCGCAGTACTTTCTCGGAGGTTATTTATAGAGTTACTATAAATAGTTATTTGTGGTGATGAATAAGTTTGCGGTTGCCATGCCATGTTGTTGCAATGGTCACCGACCGAGCCCCATCGCGCAAGAAACTTTAACCTCGAGGCCACTGCAACGCAAATTGAAATTATAAGCATATACATGAAATTTTTAACCGCATGGAAATGTTTTCTGCTTGTGACAGGCACACGCTTTGAGATCCTACATTGGTGAATGAAAGTACTGGGTATAATGAATAAAACGTTTACGGCCGCTCCCCTCTGTGAAGCCTAACCAGCGGACCAGCAGGGTGCAATCAAAGAAGTGCATGAAAAAAACACGTTTGTAACTTGTGATTGAACGTATACTCCTTAGTTAATTGGCTTAATGAAACTTGGAGGGACTAGACTCGTTTATTCTAGCGGACAAGCATGGAGCTGTACGTTTCCCTGGCGTCGATGTATTGACAGCAGAAGGGAATTCCAACTTCAGCTATGAACTACGTAATGGTGAAAAGCAGATAAAACCTCGCGTAATGTTCGAGTCGTTTCCGCTGCTAATTGCCATATTTGTTTCGCGAAAGTTTTCATAAAACAAAAGTTACAGCCGTTTTTCGTATTATACACTCCCCGCGGGGCCATGTAGAGCAGACGGGAATTCTGTAACGTTTATAACGTCACTGTAAACTAAGTATGACAAATAAATGAAGCACAGCGTATAATGATAGAACCGCCCTGGCGATCAATTTTTTTATGATTTTTTTAGGACCGAGAATATAGATCGACATATACAGAGCAAACGCCAGAAAGTTGGCTTTGCCGCAAGATTTATGCTGTCAACGCGACTTTTTTTTCTACGCACCCTGTCGACGCTCGCAGCTATTGATCGGAACATAGCCTGTAACATTTCACATCTAAAAACGTTCACACAGAAACTTTGCTTACTTGCAGGAACACGAATGCATTTTGATCCTCAATGTAGGTCCGTCGGGATTGTGCCACCTTCTATTTCGACAATGTCTTAGTTTTTAGAGGGATATGTCTGGCCTATAATCGACGTGTCGTAGCGGTTGAGGAGGCGTCGATTAGGAGTGATTCTAGCTGTAGAGAGAACTTGCGTCTTTGTACGCCTTGCGGCATTTTTCTTTTTTTGTTCCCTTGCATCTTCTTGCGAGGCCCCACCTCCCTTGGTCGCCCACGTTTCACAGCTCCCGCTGAGAACTGTGGACATGAGTACCAGCTAGTCTATAAGGCCACAGCGCATTCACTGGCCATTTTGCAGACGAAGTGTGTTTGACAGCTGGCTATCCGTCGGCTCCAAATTCAATCTCATGATCCAAATTTTACACGGTGTTTTCTTCCATTTTATGTTCTTTGCGCGGCCTGCAATTTTTGGAACCATATCTCACTCGCGCTGACCCCAAACTCCAGATTTTTGCGCAATGGTGTATTTAATGCTTCCGCAGTGATTATGCAAAGCCATGCGGCTCCTGGACTCTGCCGTGCACTTGTAGTAGGTAACTGTTTAGGGTGCACAGAAATGGCTAACATTCAAACGAAGCATAAAAGCTAAGTTACTTCTCAGATGGGACCTGAAATCAGTGACGAGAAGTTCTTGTATTTTAGGTATTCATACCAATCACAGTGATTATTGCTCTTTCCAGTAGGCCCCAAAATACCTTTAAGAACAAAATCAAAACGGAGTACTTATCCAAGTTGAACGTATAGCATAACGCAGATGTGCCACGGAAATTACAATGTCGCTCAGGAATCCCTCTACACAATTTGCTTCCAGCGTTTTTCAGTCTCAACCGGCATTACGTCCAATAAAGATTTATTCGAATGCCAGAAAAGAAAGCGGCCACCCGTTGTCTCTACTTAATAGCCTTGGCTATACAAAATTGAATTAAGACCGTACGCCCGCATAAGAAATAACAACACCTACTTATGTGTTGAGCATCATTTAAATGCGGGAAATTTTGCAACGGTGGTATTATCGGAAAGACATAGTCTGGAGCGTAGTGCGGGACAGCGCATGTGAAATAAACCCGTCTAGTCGCCACCGTAGCTGGCATAAATGCATCATCAGGTGCTGTAATATTACTTTCCATTCATTAGAGCAGCTATGGCCGTTTATTTTTGTCATACGGAGCGCAAAAGCTGTAAAAATCCATTTCGCAGACCGCCGCAGCACGGACGGCCGTTGCTTTCAACCATCGGCTCCGCGCGCCGCGGTGCGGCGGAACTGCGCATGCGCAATCCCCTAGCGGCCAAGTCCCTAAGCAGTCCAGTAGGGGCAGCAGACGGCATTCCCCACAGCTCCGGCACAAGCGGGAAGGGGTCGTGGTTGTATTTACATCGTTTGATTTTTTGTGTGTGCTCGTTGTGCGCGGAACAATGCCCACAACTTGTGCTGCGTTCCGCTGTAACTCGGAGTACCGAAAAGGGAGCGGTGTCGGCTTCTATCGCTTCCCGTCGGCCGCACGCGATCGGCTACGGCGGCTTGCGTCGCTCGCGTCGGCTCGGGTGATGGGAACATTAGGCTTAGCATCCTGGCGGATATTTGATCGCTGCTATCTGTTCAACTGCGAATAACAATCCGCAACACAACTTTTCACTACACTATCATCCCCTTTCTCGCATGTGGAACTCTATTTAAGTTATAACTGCCGTTTGAGCGATCGGTGACCAAGACATCTGCGTAGCCTGTTTCGATGCTCCCGCGCAGGTATCGCCATCTCTCGGCCGCTCGGCGCAACGCGCGCCACGGCGACCGGTCAGCGTATACGCTTGCATCGCGGCAGATATATCTGATCGCCGCTTTTAAAATAAGCCCTGACAACAATCCCTAGCACAATTTTTCACCACACTAACACCTACTTTCTCGCATGTGGAACTTTTTAGCGATCAGATTGATTCAGAAGAGCAGCGACAAGCGCGGTTGCTACCGTGGTCTGCACCGGTTCGAGCCGCTGAGTGTGCCGAGCTGGCAGGCGCGGCCGGCGTGTGCGCGGACTGTTTCCGAAGGCAGAAAACGCTTCACGATTGCTTGCTTTATCCATTTCTTGCGAACAAAAGCGCAGAATCTACAAATTCAGCTCAGCGATCATCGTACTTGACCGTGGAGCAAAAACAGTGGGCGGAGCGACGCCGACGACGCATCTCATGCGCGCATCGGGCCGTCTCAAATTCACGCGTACGACTAGTCGTGGCGACAGTCGTAACGATCAGTCGCATGCGAATCGCGTGTACCAATCGTACATGTGTCCAGCGCTTAAAGGCATTTTGCGAACTGCCGGCCTTTGTCGAGCTGGCGATCGCACTTCATGCCAGACGACTCCAAGTACTGCTCGCTCTGCTACTCGGACGGCACACGGATCTGTCCGAGATTTCTCTGCCCGTCATCACTCAGTGATAAGAAGCCGCCTGGTATTATGTGATGAACAGGGGCTGTCATCTTAAGGCGTTATAACACCAACACAGAAGAAAAACTTCGGCTGCTCCTCGCCGTAATGTGGGATTGCCGTGCATACAACGAGAACGCAGCCGGAGGAAACGCCGGCAAACCCTACAGCTTCAACTTCCGCTAGGCACGCTAGGTGGCAGCACACCGCAATGAAAGAGGCGGATTACGCTCTCTCCGGCCGAATGGGACGGCCGGAGCAACGGCGCGCCGCCGGCATCCGATCGCGGAGGCCGTGGGGTGCCTCGATTCACGCGCGCCTCCGCCGCACGGCAGCGCTGGCATCGAGACACCCGGCCTGGAGCCGTAGAAGGCGGTAAATCTTAATTTATTTAAATTGAAGAGAGTGTATTAGAATGTATTCAGAGTTAATTCTAAGGAAGTTATGTATTTATGCGACGAATATAGTAACTCATCATACATAACTCCATAGAGTTATCCATCAATACAGCCTCGCTGGTCTTCCATCTTCAGAGTTGTAGAAGTGCTCTGAATTATGCCCTGTACGACTTTTCCGTCTAGAAAAACAGCAACAACAAAATGCGGGTGGCGTTAGAGATAGTGTTGGCGGGTAACACTTTAAGGAAAGCCAGTCTAATTCTTACTGTCCTTTCTCGCAAAATGAGCGTAGGAACAAGCTTTTGCCCTGTGTGATCAGTTGCCGATGGACGTATAAAGTGTCATATCGCTTTCTGGACCTACAAAATATCGCCGAGTGTCATTGAAGTTTCCCACAATGTCTGGGGGAGCCGGGGAGCCGCATGAACGGAACGCCACCCGTTGCTAGTAAGCTTTAGGCCCATTACGCGAAGTGTCACGTATATTTGAAACTATTGCGGACATTCGCATGTGCAGTTCAGAATGGGCATACAAAGCGTGCTTCTTCCAGGCGGCCTCAAGTCACAGGAAATCGAATAGGGGAGTCATAGAGAAATGTAGTACTGTAACGATGCGGGGGTGTTAAATTGGCAAGACGCCTCTCTTGCGACGCCGGACAATTCCTTCACCATCACCAGCCTATCTACGCCCACTGCAGGGCAAAGGCCTCTCCCATGATTCTCCAATTATCTCGGTCCTGTGCCAACTGTGACCAATTTATCCCCGCAAACTTCTTGATCTCATCTGCCCATCTAACTTTCTGCCGCCCCCTGCAACGCTTGCCTTCTCTAGGGATCCACTCTGTTACCCTTAATTACCAACGGTTATCTTGCCTTCGCATTACATGCCCTGCCCACGTCCATTTCTTTTTCTTAATCTCTACTAATATGTCTTTAACACCAGCTTGCTCCCTGACCCACTCCGCTCTCTTCTTGTCCCTTAATGTTACACCTATCATTTTCCGCTCCATTGCCCGCTGAGTCGTTCTCAATTTAAGTTGAACCCTCTTAGTGAGCCTCCAAGTTTCTGCCCCGTAGGTGAGTACCGGTAAGATGCAGCTATCATACACTTTCTTCTTCAGTGACAATGGACAATTCCTTAGTTTAGTTATTTAACATGAAGCCAATGACAGAATGTTTCGACATGCAACTCCACAGCTTGCGTAGGCCTGCAACAATTCTAGATTTTTTTTTGTCAGTCATAATTAGAACTTTCCATTAGCTCAAAGAAAGGTTGCAGCATTTGGCGTTCCGATACCGGCCCATTTGTATACAATGAGGTTTATTTTCTGTGCTAGCTGGTATAGTGCACTAGAAAAGATAGGTGTGTCGTCCGGGGCCGGTAGGGGGGAAAGGGGGGAGTCCATTTTGCGATGAAAATTTCTGATAAAGTTATTTTACGGTAAGCAGCGCGCCTGGCGTCACGGCTCACCGGTCGTTTTCACAAGTTTTGCCTGTTGCAATCTATCTATTTATTGCCGTGAATGGTCCTATTCTAAATATTATGGAAGAAAGTTTATTTAAACACTTGAAACAACTCCGGCGTTTAGAACCCAGTGGTTAAACAATTGTAGGTCGATCTGGCTACAACAGAAGTTCACCGGGAAATTCCTGCGCGCCAAACAATTTTTTCGTCGCAAAAAGGAACTGGTTGGTTGGTTGCTTTGTTGGATCAGGGGGTTCACTTAAAGGAGCCATGAAGACTAAATACAAGTTGGGTTTATTAGAAAGACTGTTTAGTTCCGATAACAATGATACCAATATCATCGCAATCGTCGAGTAAATAACGGAGATATTAAAGAAAACGTGTGAAGCAGTCGCGACCGCCTAGCCAATTTCCCGCGACTTTTCTATGACGTCACGGAACCTTGTTTGTTCGATTGGCGGCCGCCTAACTGACCTGTCGCGACGACACATGACTGGACGTCTGTAATGGGGCCTCTAGTTCCATTTGATAGCATCACTGGAATGCTAACGTGTAGCTAACGCATTGAAAATTATGTTTCATTGTCGGCCAGTATGACGTCATTCTTGCTCATGACACGTCACTGTGGCGCAAAATTTGAAAGTTTTAAAGTACTTCTTGCTTTTTTTTTTTGTTAAAAACATCTTTTGTGGCTCTAATGAAGCTGAGCGAAATACTGAATCCTAGTTCTTTCAAATTAAACCAACTTGTATTTTCTCTTCATGGCTCCTTCAAGGAGTGTAGTACACCCCCTAGAACTGCACATCGTTACCCGCGCTCTCCATCGGTACGCTCACCGCACGACGCACGTCTATCTTCTAGCACACCGTGCGGTGGTACAAGAGTCTAGTTAAGCCAGAACGGAAGTCGTATAGGTGTTTGTGTTCGCTCCGTTCAGGCAGATTCCGTGATGCGGCATTTCCATTAAACACGGTAGCCGGATTTTTATGGCCTCGATTGGAGCGCAAGGTAGATAGAACACCGGAAATGAAAGCGGCGTTACGGGAGGCAGCGGCATGGCCTGGGGATACAAGCACTGGGAAAATGCCTAAGGTCCTCGCAAAGGAAAGCAACAGGAAATGCTTGGACAATCTTGCTTCCCGGCTGGTCGGGCTGACTATCCGGATGTTTACCCGCATGAGGGGTGCCCGCTCTCTCTGACGCTGTTTATTATTTTTGAGGTGAGGTGAGGTGACTGTGAGAGGGAAAGAGGTTCCCAGCCTGCACCACATATGTATCGTGGCTGTCGGCGACCATTTGTCTCAGGTTCTGTCTCTCGTCGCTCTATTCATCCCTACGAGCACACAGTCCCGCAATGGATGCCCGCCGAATAATTTCCTCCTCTATTCGTTTTGATCAAAGTGCAAATTAGCGTCATTCCCATCACGGCACATTTTGTTTCCACAATTTACGCAGGTGGTGAGGAAAATTGACGAAGCTACCGTGTCATGAAAACCACACATAAAAGTGTTTCCCGAAGACCCCAGAGCCAGATTTCTCGCAATAATACAAGGACAGCACGTGGTTTTTGACTTCGCTCTGCCAAGTGTATTTCAATACTCGTAATCCCAATTAAACACACACACACACACGCACACGCACACGCACACGCACACACACACACACACGCACACGCACGCACGCACACACACACACACGCACACGCACACGCACACACACACACACGCACACGCACACGCACGCACACACACACACACACACACACGCACACACACACACACGCACACACGGCACACACACACACACACACACACACACACACACACACACACACACACACACACACACACACGCACACACACACGCAAGCAACGACCCATGACTTATGACTGCGACCTTCACCGGGTGTGTATCGCAGTTCAGAGACGAAATAGTCAGTCATATAAGTAACTGTGCAGCGAAAAGCATCACGACACAAAAAATGTCCATCGTCCGTATTCGTCACGCCGCAGAGCTGCCAGACAATGAAGGCAGCCGCTGCACAGCTAATATTGGCATTCCCCTAGCGAGCTGTCAGTTATATCCACGTCGCGGGCACTTCCATTCGGTCCTCCCCTGCGCGTGTGCGGGTCTGCTCTATCGCACGTGCCGCAATTGTCTGAGCATGACGAGCGACATCCTCTTTCACTGCTGCCTCCCCGGCGAATGCCGGAGCTTGCGCGATTCCAATTGCGGCATAGACGCGGCATAGACGCGCCGTAGACTGTGAACGCGTGTGTATACTGGCGCGTATACCGTATGAACAGTCTGGGCCAAACAGGGAATGGCGGAAATAAAGTAAACATGGGGCAGGCCTTCGATATATTTCCGGCAATGAGGATATGTACGCAGTGCAGGCTGGAAGTGAGGTCCTGTAATACTTATCAGTAGCTTACGCAGCTTGAACTTCATTTGAGAGGCGTTTGTCCAATGATAAAGGAGAGGGAGAATACCAATAGAAGGGGGCTAATAAATATTAGCGGCCAGGAAGCCACCGACCTCGGGTTAAATTTTAGCGCAGAAAAATCGGGAATAATGGTTTTCAATGACGCTACCACTGACGCAGTGCCTATTCAGCAAGGCGAATTACCCAGTGTGAAGGAATGTAAATATTTGGGAGTGTGGATAAACGAAGGGGATAACTACTTAAGAACTCACGAGGAGCAACTTAAGGGTAAGGGTAAGCCAAACGCAGCTATAATGAAGAATCGAGCTCTGTGGGGGTAAAGCAAATGTGAAGTAGGGAAAGGATTGCGTAAAGGAGTAATGGTTCCGGGCCTCACGTTTGCGAATGCTGTACTCTGCTTAAAATCAGACGTTCTATAAGGCCTTGAAGTAAACCAGAGAACGGTAGGACGTTTGGCCTTAGGAGCGCATGGAAAAACAACTAACGAAGCAGTACAGGGAGATATAGGCTGGGTGGCGTTTGAAGTTCGAGAAGCACAGAGTAAAATATGTTTTGAGATGAGGTTGAGAGCAATGGATCAACGAAGGTGGGCAGCTAAGGTTTTTAGGTACTGATACTTGAAAAGCGTGGACGCGCAGTGGTTAAGGAAGACTAGAAGGCTAACGATGAAATACGGAAAGAACAGTGGAGAATCCAAAACAGCCAAGGTATCCAAAAAAGAGGCAAGGAAGATTGAAACGAATAAATGGAGAGAAAAAATAGAAGCTAAAAAAAGAAACGTCGTTAGATATGTACATGGCCGAGAAATCGAACATCAGAAAGGAAAATTTTTCTGATAATTCCCAGGGCAGTGCTTCGCTTTTTGAGGCTAGAGCAGGTTGCTTGCGAACAAAGAGCTTTGTGGGGAAGCATTTACAAAATGATGGGGTATGCGTGGTCTGCGGAAAGGAAACAGAAACTATGCGGCACATTGTGTTAGAATGTGAGGGTATTCATCCAAATCTACATGAGAGAAATATTCGGCTTCCAGAAGCCTTGGGATTTAAGGGTAGCACAGAGGGAGTTAACTTCAAGGCTGTCGAGGCGACGAAAAGAAGATTAGAATGCTGGTGGACGAAAAGCAGAATGAATGAATGAATTAATTTGAATTTTATTGGCGCAGAACGAAAAGCAGAGAGGGGAATATTGCCTAGGGCAGTTACCAGTTACCACCTGTAACAGAAAAAAAAGTATTTTGTGCCTAATAAGCTTTGTGTGCCTGCCTTAAGCAGCGCTAGTATTAAACCAAGAGTATAAAACATAGGTATATTAGCCCTTTTTGGTAAGACGTTAGGACATCACCCCGCTACAAAGGGAACACCAATAGCAATGATCATCATCATCATCAGCAGCAGCAGCAGCAGCATCGGGAAAGTAAAGAAAAAGGAGTTTAAAATTTAAGAAATTTAAGAAATTAAAAAAAATACTTCGGAATGCATTATCCGTATTCACACGTACGACTGATTGTGCAATAAATTCTATCTCCCTTTGCTCCGGCGCTGCAAAAGGGTTGATCTTCGTGTTTAGAGCACATGCCCATTTCCCGAAAATTCAATTGTCGCAGGACTTGCGATAGAAAAAAACATTGCCGCAGCTTGTACTAGTGTTGCAAGACTGGACAAACAGCGGAGCTGGCGGCCACTCTTCCTTCTTCGGAAACTATGCTGTTGCAAATCACATGAATTTCCGAACTTGCCGCTGAGAGAGAGAAAAAAAAAATCAGAGGAAATTCAGAGAATTATCCACTAATCCGTCGCATCATCCTGCCGGGCTGGGCGCTCTGGCACAAGACCAATTCTGGAAAGTTTTTTGATAAAGCAAGAGTCGCAGCCCTTTCACGCTGAGCATTCGTGGAAAAGTTGGCTTTGCAGCGAAGCTTTCTGCGAAGCTTTTTGCATATTAATGAAATGCACGGAACCCTGGCCACATAACGCTTCGCTTTAAAACAGATGAAGTGGCGACTCCTTAGCCAGTTTCCGGCATTTGCTCTATGACGTGACAGAATCTTGTTCGTGTGATTGGCGGCCGTCGAGCAAAGCCATCTCCAATAAACATGACTATGCGATTCCAGGGGGCCTCTAGTTCTGTTTTATTATACAAGTCGTGCTAACGGACAGTAAACACACAGGATATGTTTTAGTGTTCTCTCTAAAGCGCCGCAGTTTAAGTCTGGTGGCGGTAAATTTAAAAGTTCCTCTATGTTGATTCACGTCTTCTTGGATAAAAAACGTCTTTCAGAGCTGGAATGAACTTCATTGAGCTACCAAAGGTTAGCTATATAAAAAGAAACAATTCTGTGTTTTATCTTTACTGTCCTAATGAAGGCCGGTGTCGCACAAATCACGTTGGCTCTGCAAAGTACGAAAGTTGCCCGCGTGCAGTCGTTTTTCGGAGAACGAACTGCTGCACGCAAATTACGTTTTGAGGGGCGACGTTCAGGGGCGACGTTCAGTCAAAGTTTCAATTGCTGGATTGAGTAGCCGGCATATTTTGCCACGCTACACCTCCCGACCCAACAACACCAACTAATCGACCGACCGACCGACCAGTCGCTAATGGAGACCAAGATGGGTGAGGAAGACTTTAACGATAACCGTTCGTTTTCAAATTGTGTTTTCGCGCTATTCGGATGAACTCAGCGCACCAGCGGTGGGAGGGACTCGAAGCAAGCGCTCGGGTCACACCAGAGGCCAATCGCACGCCGTGCATGCTTGTCACCTGCGTTCTAATGCGAAGGCATTAAATGGCCAATTGAACGAAAAAAACGGCGTAGGCGTTGGCGTCTGCGACAGAAAAACGGCTCCTTTGGAATCGTTCCATAGCAAGACGTTTTCCCTTAAATAGCGAGAGCTTAAACTTGGCGGTATCCAGCTGTGGCCGTCCACGCCAGTACGCACATAAAGAGAATTTATTATAAACCACATATCAGCGCGCAGCGACTAGTGGTAACAGCGCTGCCCTAAAAAGCGAAAAAACCCAATCAGTTTCCAAGTACTCCGGGCAGTCAACACTTTGCACGAAAAATGTCTATGGTGGGGAAACAAGCTACTCCTAAATCAATCCATAAAAAGTTCACATGTGTTCACAGAAAGAGTTCACATACTCGTTTAATGTCAATACTGCACATGATGCTCAGGATTTTGTTCCTGGCCACTATGAAACGCGTGGACCAGCGTAACAGGAATGCTTCTTCGCCCAGAACTGCCAACTCATTTTCCAAGTGACTCATAAGGATTGACCGCACACGCCACAGCAGTGGAAACATCGCCCGTCGCGGTCGGGCTCGATGACACGCGGCACCACGATTTAGCCACAATACAAAAGTCCCAGCACACATCAGGAAGTTCACCAACACGTCTTTTGAACGTGTGCTCATTCTAAGTGTAAGACGAAGCAACCTGCTTAGCAAAGTCCAAAACGTTACCGCTACATGACACTGAAACAAGGCATGTTCCAATGTTTCAGTGTGCCCGCAGTGCGGGTACCGTGAGGAACGCACAATGCCGAATCTCGCCAGGCTGGCACACGCGTCGGAAGAACTTCCCAGCCACGCAACCATCCGAAATACCGAACATTAGACGGAAGTGCCGCCGATGTCAGCTGATGCCAACGGATTTTGCGTGCAGTTAAATGGAGAGGAAGAACGCAGCCAAACGAGCGAAACGACAAACAGTGAAATTCCCCATGTCGTTAACACTACCGTTACAGGGTGGCAGGAACAAGCGGCGGCGCAACGCGCACGATGCAGATCGAATCCATTGGAAAGCGTTGGGATGGATCGCAAAAGCAAAAAGACCAAAGCGGCAAGAAAGTTCTTAGACAAAGTAAGGTGGAGGCAAGTCCTCTCAGGCGTTTTACTGAACATCCATGCTTTCGCACATTTGCAAACCATAAGAAGTTATTAAGGGTCATCGGTTCCTTTTTGTACGCTGACCGCTCTCCAAATGCTGCACTTAAAACCATGTGATACGGCGAAACGCGCGAGGCTAACCCACTTTTGTACATCTTTGTTGTTGTTGTTGCTGTTACTCTTGTTGTTGTTGCTGTTGTTGTTGTCGTCGTCGTCGTCGTTGTGGTTGTTGTTGTTGTAGTTGTTCTTGTTCCTTCACCTTTGGTACCGGTGTTTTCTTCCTGCTCTTAGAGCTTTTCCAAGCAGGCCGCGCCAAGTACGGCCCTCTCTTTTCCGTACGAGCTTGGACGCTGTTCAAGGAAGCATGGGGTGATAGCTCGCTAAGACCACAAACTGGCTATCTCATGACCTACGGCTTTTCAGTGCAGTGCCAGCCAACTGCGCTTTTGTGCCTGTAGAAGCACTCGAAGGCGCCCTTGAAGAACAAACTACTGCAAAAATTTAAATTTTCAGGGAATATATGAAGTTTCAGGGGCGATATTTGTTTAAATTTTCAAGCTTGTTGCCTTGGACCGCTCTTAGGTGATAATTGCTAAACGCTCGTTCTCACTCTGTATTGAAGTGCCCTATAAAAAGAGCATAAAATGTTCGTCCACTGTTGCCAAAGAAATCAATGCGCCAGAAAATTCACGTTAGCAGGAGATCTGGGCACGTTATGAGCGGTGTGTGGAAAACGTTTGAAGCACCGGAGTTAATTTAAAAAATTCAAGAAACAATAATGAACCCCTTCCCTCCGGAAACAGGGGTGCACGCAAAGCTTGACCGCAGTGAAAACGAATCCCTTCCGCAAAAATCAAAAGACAAAACCATTGGACTCAAAACGGAAACAATTTACCGACCACAACAAAAACAAAACCTTACCTTTCGCTGAGTTTTACACAAATGAACTGCGCAGCGAAAAGCGTCTTCGGTCAGTTGGGAAAGCTTGAGGAACCACGCTGCGCCAAGACGTCTTTCGTGCACTGCTCCGTACTAGTGATGGCTAGATGTGTTCGTAAAGTTAATGACCACGAGCCGCGACAGCCCAAATCTTGTTAGCGAGTGTAGCTCGGTGTGTGCACCAGTTGCAGTGATAGCATCGAGGTAGCAGGTTAGAGGAGAAGGCTTTAACGTGCATTTGCTAGTAGGTAGGATCGATGAAGGGTTAATGGGGGACATTTCGAATGTCCGCAAGTTCGCAGTCTTAATCCGCGTGCTCAGATGGCACCAAGGCGTCTGCTGATTGTAGAACCTCCTCAGAAAAAAAAAAAAAAACAGGATGCCAGGTAAAAACAGCATTCTGCATCATGGCAGTGTAGCGCAAAACAACGGAAACTTTGGAGGGCAATAAAAGAGATACGGGACAAGTATACGAGCGGCTGCAGAAAGCGCATACTGTGCGTTGCTTCCTTGTATGGAGGGAGGTCCTCGTCGCGCCGTTAAAGTGTCTTTTTTTCCAGCGAACACCTTACTGTAGCGCTAAACGTCGACAATAAACGGCCTGAAAACAGGGGCTACAAGGAAGGATTCGTACAACTGGCCATCAAAACCATAAAGCACGGCACTCATATGCTCATGTCAAATATACCGGCTTGCCGGCTGCTCGTGAATTCTTTGACCCTGGGGTTATTTCTGCAGACAGTGAGGGCTTGCACCAATTCTTTCGCATCTACACAAAGGCGTCATCTTGGAATGGAAACTACACGCAGTTTAGACGCTGCTGCCTTGTCCATAGCCGGCCACACCAGCTGTTTTACTGAGACAGTTGTCAACAGTTCATTAGCGAATATTTTAAAGTAAAACGCCTTCATCATCATCCTGTCTACGCCCACTGCACGACAAAGGCCTCTTCCAGGGATCTCCAATACCATGCCCTGCCCACCATGCCCTGCCCACACCCAGTTCTTCCTAATTTCTACTAAGATGTCCTTAACACGCGTTTGTTTCCTGACCCACTCCGCTCTCTTCTTGTCCCTTAATGTTACACCTATCATCTTCCGCTCCATTGTCCGCTGAGGCGTTCTCAATTTAAGTTCAACCATTTTAGTGAGCCTCCAAGTTCCTGCCCCGTAAGTGAGTATCTGTAAAATGCAGCTGTTATACACTTTCCTCTTCAGGGACAATGGTAGGCTACCATTCATTATCTAAGAATGCCTGCTGAATGCACTCCACCCCATTCTTACCATTCCGGGGTCACTTCTTGGCTTAAGTAGATATATATTCCCTTACCTCTTCCACTGCCTCGCCACCTATCTCAAACCACTGTGCTCTCCCGAGGCTGCTGAGCACTATTTTAGTTTTCTGCATATTAATTTTGAGGCCCATGATTCTACTCTGCCCGTCCAGTGCGGTAATCATGCTTTGCAATTCGTCCCCCGAGTTACTTAGCAAGGCAACGTTATCAGCAAATCCGAGGTTACTGAGGTATTCTCCATTAACCCTTACGCCCGCCTGTTCCCAATCCAACGTTCTGAATACTTCTTGTAAGCATGCTGTGAATAACATTGGAGAGATCGCGCCTCCTTGTCTGACGCCCTTCCTTTTTAGTATTTTACTGCACTCCTTATGGGAGACGATGGTAGCTGTGGACCCATTGTAAATATCCTCTAGTATTCATACATAATGCTCGTCTACACCCTGATTCCGTAATGCCTGTGTAGCGGCAGCTCCAGCGACATCGCTGGATCAAGCGCCGCTCCTCGCGCAGCAGCCCGATGGACATGGACACAGGCTGCGTGGCCGCGCGAGCGCACGAGGACACGGAGGTCGCACTGGTCTGTGCGACCCCCGTGTTCTCGTGCGCTCCCGCGGCCACGCAGCCTGTGTCCATGTCCATCGGGGTCCTTTCAAGATTCCGGTACCCGTGGTCATTAGTCATTGCGAATACGGGTTGGCCAGTTTTAAAGACGATAGTCTTTCTTGGGCTACTTAAACCCAGAAATTTTGGCCTGTCTGTATGTCTGTCTGTCTGTCCGTCTGTCTGTCTGTCTGTGACTCGATTCAGCCACCCGGCCAAAGCAAAACAATGCCTGCGTAATAGTCTTATATAGTCACAGCTAAATCTACCCGTCTATGTCCGGTGTAATGTTCATACTTGTCAACATTGTTGAAGAAGAACAAGACATTACGCAAATATGAGACAACAAATCAATGCAGAAGTGATATTTGCAGTGTTCCTTTATAAAAATTCAAACATGCTTGACTTTTGTGAAATTAAATACTTCATCAACTGCAGAAAAAGAATTCACTCCGCCGTCGCCTGCTGTCGCCCACGCCACTATAGCTTCTGGCGCCATTTTAAGAAAGCAACCGGCAACAGTTACGCAAGGTTCCACTAGATAGGTTCCACGTTCTGCTTGCAACGCACGTGGAGTAGGGAAATGCGGTTCTATAGACGTTGAACCTCGATTAACGCGCGTACGGCAGCGTTCGCATCGGGACACCCGGTTTGGAGCAGTGGAACGCGGGAAATTTAAAATGATTTAAGCAAACAATTTGCGTCATTACCTTGGGAGGAGCGCGACGCAAGAGGAACAACATGAGAGGTGAGCGGTAAAGCGAAGGGAGGTATTTACTTCGCAAAAGCCGATAAAGACTATCGTCTTTTGACGGCATTTGCAACGAAAGGAGCAGATACGCGGCCAATTTTTTCTAGTACAATTTGCCCGCCATCCTTCAAGAGGTCTACTGTTATCTGATCCTCACCAGGTGCTTTTGTATTTCTTTCAAAGCCTTCCTTACTTCTTCTGTCGTTACTGGTGGGATGTCTATCTCCTCTGAACTACTTTCTCGTTAGGTATTATCCTGGATGTCGCGGCTACTGTACATATCTCTATGTAACTCCTCCTCTTCTATAACTATTTCATCCCTATTAGTGATGACATTGCCTTGCTTGTCTTTAAGTGCATACATCTGATTTTTCCTGATGCCTCGATGCCTCTTCACTGCGTTCAGGCTGCCTCCGTTCTTTACAGCATGGTTAATCCTCTCCATATTATACTTCCATTTGTCAGCTGTCTTACGCTTATTGATCATCTTCGAAAGCTCTGCTAGTTCTATTCTGTCAGCTAGAGTGGAGATTGTCATGCTTTGGCATTTCCTAATCAAATATTTCGACTCATTGGAAAGTTTACCAGTATCCTGTCTAGCGATCTTACCTCCGACTTCTATTGCACACTCCGTGACAATGCGTCTAAGATTGTCGCTCGCTTCTTGTGTCGTAAACTCTGCGTCCTCGGTTAGAGCTGAATATCAATTCTGCAGCAAGATCCTGGAACCTTCAACTTTCCGCCTCATTGATCGGCTTCTTTCGTACTAACTTGTTGCGTTCCTCCCAAAATCTAGCCTAATGCGAGATCTTACCATCCTTTGGCCACTACACCGCACTTCCGAGCACTTCCACATCCTGCATGACGCCAGGGTCATCGCATAGTATGGAGTCTATTTTATGGTCCCCATTCGGGCTCCTCCACGTTCACTTCCGAAAGCCTTATGCGCCCCATTTTGTTAAAACAGTTGTTGTTGGTGGTGATGTGCTGTTATCACCTGCCGGTTTTCGAAGTGTACCGCCACGACAGATAGCGGGTGCAAGCTGCGTCCGACAAGCAGTATGTCACGTGAGGTTTGGAAGTGCATATTATTGGCCATCGGAATAAACGAGGCACTCTTTCGTTCGTCACCTTCAGCGCGACTCGACGACTCACTTCTTGCTACCGCACACACTTCGCGCATGCGGGCTGTGTCTCGACATGGCGTCAGAAGTGGGGTGTAGTCAACTATCTCGCTGAATTCGGATATAGCAGCATTCCCAAGAAATGGAAAACAAGCCCGCAACGATGACCCCGGCCCTCCAGCAGCCGCCACCGCTGGACTTTGACAAAACGTCAGAGTGGCTGGCGTGGATCGACCACTTCGATGACTACCGCTTCGCCACAGGCCTCAACGAACGCTCCAGAGAAGCCCAGGTGCGCACTCTACTTTATACAATATGGCGCCAAGCCCGCGAAGTCTTTTCTACGTTTGGGCTGGCTGAAGAAGAAGCAAGAAATTACGAGGTAGTCAAGCAGACGTTCGACAGCTACTTCATCATTTTTTACGAAAGTGCCTGCTTTCACAGACGCCAGCAACAGCCCGAATAATCGGTGGACCAGTTCGCGACTGCACTTCACGTTCTTGCGGACCGTTGCTATTTCGGAGACACGAAGAAACGACTCATCCGGGACAAGTTTATCGTCAGTCTTCGGGACACGCAACTGTCCGAGATCCTGCAGATAGACCCGCAGCTGACATTGGCATCGGCGCTGGCCAAGGCTCGTCTCAAGGAAACCGTGCGACAGCAGCAGCAGTGTCTCCGGCCGGAAGGTGTTCACTCCGGTAGCCCGCCAGAGCTTTAGCAACAGGGCAACAGTGTGGACGTCGTGATGCACCAAAAACGACCGCAACAAAATCAGGGGCAGTGCTTCTATTGCGACGGCAACGCCCACACGAGATCGGCGTGCCCTGCAAAATATTCCAAGTATCACAACTGGGGCAAGAAAGGGACATTTTGCCAAGGCCTGCCTCAAGAAGAGGGTGTCCTCGCAAAGAAAGGTACGCGTGGGTGCAGTTGAACCCGACATCGGGGGAACTTTGGTTGGGGCGATTAACGCGGACGGGAAAGCGCGCTAGGTGCAGGTTTCGATTAACGCTGTGCCAATTGCTGCTAAGGTGGATTGGGGTGCAGAAGTGTGTGTTTCACCATCTACTTTTCCAGGGTGGCCCACTCGCCTTGATAAGGCGGATTAAGTGTTGCTGGGTGCGGGCGGCCATAAGCTGAATGCACTAGGCAAATATGTGGCTGAAATTTCATAGAAAGAGGAAACTCTCCGTCAAACCTGCTATGATGTTAGCCCTCTACGTGACGTACTCTTGGGGCTGCCAGTCTTGGAGGCCTTAAGCGTTGTGAAATTTGCCGGCTCGCTGACGGCAGGCAAGGAGCGGTATGAGGTACTTTTTCCGCACACGGAATGTAGCCTGGGGACTACTCCAGGAGTATATATACTCCTGGATATATCCGATTACTCCAGGTTGTAATCGGATAGTGTATACACTATCCGATTACAACCTGGCGCAATCCCACATTCCATAACCGTCCCGCGTAGAGGGCCGATTCCCCGCATGGGAAAGCTGAAGCAAGATATCGAGAGACTTGTGCTCATGGGGATAATAAGAAAAGTAGACGGCCCCACCGAGTGGTGCGCAGGAATCGTGCTGCTCACGAAGCAGTAGGGAGAAGTAAGAGTGTGTGTAGACCTTGCAAAGCTAAATAAGTGCGTTGTTCGAGTGCGCTTTGCATTGCCTACGGTTGACGAGGCTCTATAGTTCATACCACAAGCTGCATGCAGCACTGTGGAGGCTACATTGTTGTCAATACAGCGCCCACTGAGGGCGCCTAATTCACCATGAAGGGGGTTTTCAAAGGACCTTTCAGTCTTTCCTCTAGGCAGGTGGAACCGCAAGGCCCCGGCGCCCATTCTCGCTTTCCTTCGCGGTGAGTTAGGCCGGTGAGGCACCCTTAGTGGGCGCTCTACTGACAACAATGTAGCCTCCATAGGGCTGCATGTAGCTTGTGGTATGAACTATAGGCTCTCCGGTAGGCGCTAAATGGTTGTCTAAGCTTGATAAACTACTCGGGGTTTCACCAAATTTCACTAAGTAAGGATTCCGAAAAGCTAACTACGTCCTTGACTCCATTCGGGAGGTACTGTTTTAGCAGACTTCCATTCAAAATAACGTGCGCTCCGAAGTATTTTCAGAAAGAAAAATGTCCGAAATTCTGTGTGGCCTGCGAGGCGTTGTCAACGTCATGGGTGGCGATTTAGTGTTCGGCGAAACGAAAGCCCAGCGTTATGAACGGTTACCGCAGGTTCTGTCACACTTAGCTAGTTCCACTGTGACACTGAACCAAGAAAAATGCGTGTTTGGTGTTAATGAAGGGCGATTTATTGGACATATTTTGAAGGGGGATGGAATTGAGCCTGATCCAGCTAAGGTCAGCGCTATCAAGAATCTCAGCGCACCGAAAAATGTCACCGAAGTAAGAAGCTTACTCGGCATGGCCAATCACTTGGGGCGCTTTCTGCCTCATTTGGCACAACTACGGCCCCGATGCGTGCTCTTTTACGCAACGACAGTGAATGGGTATGGGGATGTGACCAAGAAAACGCGCTAAATGAGCTGAAAGAGCTAATTTGTTCTGCGAAGTGTATGGCCATGTACGACGCAACGCTTCCAACAGTTCTGTCGGCAGACGCATTCTCTTTCGGATTGGGAGCGACCTTTTTCAAACGCACAAAACGGGTCACCGTAGGCCTCTAGCTTTCGCGTCTCGGTCCCTTAGAAACACCGAGCAACGATACTCCCAGACAGAAAAAGCAGCGCTGGCACTGACATGGGCTGCCAGAAGATTTGACGAGTACATACGTGGCCTCAATGTCGTCTTTGAAACGGATCACAAGCCTTTGGTGTCTCTATTGGGCCAGATGGCCATTGAAGACATGCCGCCGCGAATTCAACGGTTCTGACTGCGCCTTATGCGCTATCTGTTCATTGTCCAGTACGTTCCGGGTAAATTGCTTATCACAGCCGACACACTACACTGTCCCCGGTGGCACTCAGCGATGGCAAAAAAAAAAAACATTGAGTGTATCAGACGTCGCCGCGTATTCTAAGATTTTAAGACGTGTTTGCTGGGTTTGGAAACAGAGGACGATTTTTCGGTCAGAGTGGAAGGATGTCAAATGAATGACCAGATTTGTAAATGGTTGCACATGCTGTGTCAAACCGGTTGACCAAGAAAACCCAATGTTCTTTTGTTCCAGATGCCTTACTGGCAAGAAGGATGTCAAATGAATGACCAGATTTGTAAATGGTTGCATATGCTGTGCCAAACCGGTTGACCAAGAAAACCCAATGTTTTTTTGTTCCTGATGCCTTACTCGCAAGATCGAGCGTGCCTTAACGTCATTGATGGTTTCTTGTTGAAAGGAAGGAGGCTTGTAATCCCGCAACCTTTAAGAGCAGAAGTGGTGCGCAAACTGCATGATGGGCATCAGGCATCGGTCGATGTCGCAGTGTAGGAAAGGTTAGGTTTGATGGCCTAGATTAAGCACCGAACTGGCCCAGTTCGTTAACCAGTGTGCTGTTTGTGCACAACATGCTCCGCAACGAGCTGAGCCCGTGATAGCGACCTTGACCCCATCATTCCCTTCGAAGAAAGTTGGGGTGGACTCATGCGTGACGAAAGGTCAGGCCTACCTTGTCGTGGTTGATGACCTTTCGCGCTACCCCGAGATTGCTATTCTTCCTACCACAAAATCTGGCGCGGTAATTGAAAGAATGAAAAGCATTTTTTGCAATGCATGGAATCCCTGAGTGCGTGGTTACCGATAACGGTCCTCAGTTTTTAGCAACTGACTTTGAACAGTTTGCTATGTCGTATGGATTCCGCCATGTCACCGTGAGTACCAGGCACCCGAAGGGAAACGGGGAAGTCTAGCGAATGGTTCAGACGATTAAGCACCTCATTTTAAAGACCAAAGACCCTTACCTCGCTCGCTTGGCTTACAGGGCAACGCCCGGAGTTTTTGGAGTGAGTCCTGCGGAAATACTTATGGGTAGGCAACTCAAGACAAGAGTCCCAATGCTACCTTGTCTCCGAAATCCGGGAGAAAGCAACCCTAGAGTACATCTTCGATGGGAATCAGCTTGAATAAAAACGAACACAAAGGAAGAGGGAGATACTGTATCTTCCTTTTCCTTTGTGCTCTTCCTTTGTGCAAGCGTGGCAGACCAGAGCCAACCCGAGAGTAGCAGTGGCCACTGACCAAGGGGCCAGGAGGTGGCAGTGCCGTTATTACAACCAGCGCCACCACTCCCGGCCACTTCAAAAGCTGGAAGCAGGGGACCGGGTATGGATAACAGACTTGCTGTGCAAGGCCACAGTCCTCGCACTAGTGCCGCAACTGCGCTCATATGTGGACAGACGACGGCGTCGATCTCCGCCGGAACAGGAGAAGGCTTAACCGCCTACTGAGAGAACTCGCAAGCATGCACGGAAACCTTCGAGTTTGCAGAGAATGAAGAACAGCCGAGCGCTGCGCAGTTGGCCAACGGCACTGATCTCCACAGTAAACAGGGGCTGCTTAACCGTCGTCCAAATGAAAGGGGAAACGCGGAAATTTCAGAGCTGGCAGGTACTGCCCAATTGGCTGATAGCACAGGCGACTTGAATGCAACACACGCGGTGCCTCGAACTCGCGAAGTGGCCCATGGTGACTCTGCGGGCATGGTAATGAGATACACTATAGAGTAGTGAACAAGCCATAAGGCTGGGCATTGATGAGTAGTAAATTGTGGCGTTGCTGTTTTGGTGGATTTGTTTTTGTTTGTATAATGCATATATTCGCTACCCCGACGGGGCACCTTGATGTGTGGTTGTTGTCTTTGAAAAGGGGATGTACTGTTATCACCTGCCGGTGTTCGAAGTGTACTGCCACGACAGATAGCGGGCGCAAGCTGCGTCTGTCAAGCGGTATGTCAAGTGAGGTTTGGAGGTGCACATTATTGGCCATTAGAAGAAACGAGGCACTATTTCGTTCGTCACCTTCAGCGCAGCTTGACGATTCACTTCTTGCTACCGCACGCACTTCGGGCGTGCGGGCTGTGTCTCGACAGCTGTTCTTGTGCGGCCAAAAAATGGCCGCGCTATTAAGACAAATAAATAGTTACTCGAGGCACCTAGGTCTGCTCACGTGGTTTGAAGGCGAAAACCAGGTGACACTTACTGACAACTTGTTTGCTGCTACATCGCGTTGAAGTCTCTTTCTTCGCCTCTGCTTTTTTTTTTTTCTTTTGACGCGGGCTGCTTCGGCCAGTTTGTTTTCCACTACACCGTGTTTGCGTCTTTTTCTTCGCAAACTTATTCGACTTGCAGCGTGAATGACGACAGCAAGCACACTGGCACACGCCGCAGCTCCTTTAGAATCACGGTTAATTCTGCGTGGCTGGCGTTGACCTGGATGGATGTCTGCGACTTTAGCACTGCAATTGATTTTTTTCCACCAATAGAAGAAGTACCTAGAGGATTACTTTCTCCTTAGGTGAAAATAGGAAAACCATTTTTTTATTTATTAGGGGCGAAGCCCCTGAGGGGCTGGGGCTGTTGGTATCTCCTGTCGTCGTCGTCGTCGTCGCAAACGTCGTCTCATGTAGTCACGGTACTAAAACACCGGGAACCTAGTTTACGCCTCGCTCTGGAGGGCTTCGTAACGCGTACTAAGAAAACACCGGGACACTCGTTTACGCCTCGCGCTAGAGAGCTTCGTGCTTCAAAGACAAGAGACTTTTACAGCAAAGCTGTATACCTCTACCCCCAACGGTTTCATCTCCGTTGGCGAAAACGCCAAGGCACCAAGAATACACATACACTGCATGCTTCTCTCCTCCCCAGGTTTCACGTTAGTGGAGATGGCTCGGGATTTGTTTGTTTACAGTACCCTCAGTGCCGTAAGGCATTGGCGAGTGGAGTGGTTACATACACTAAAGTAACGATAAAAACAGTAAAATAGAAAAAAGGGTTACAAAAATGACCTGTAAACATACAAGCGTAATTGGCGCGGTAAGGAAAGTAGAAAGATAACAAGTTGGCTTGTAATTTATACATTCGCAATGATAAACGCAAATACGTCGAAACAACAAACGGTACGACCACATAATGGGTCATAAATAATATCAGCACGCTCAGCAAAGCCTAATTTAGTTGTGGAATCCAGAAAAAAAACGCGCTAAGCGAGAACTACGTGGCGCTGCGCAGACACACCACCGCTTCACTCTTCGTAGCCTTCATCCTGCTGCAGCCAATTTGTTCAACCCCCGTATTGTACAGTCCGGCATTGTTTCAGTTGTACAGCGTGGCTCGGGTCTCGAATATGTCGCGTGTGACAACCGCGCTAGCTCAAACGTCACGGCTATGGCTGACTAGTATACTAGTCCGTAATCACCGTAGCAGATTAACTGCCAACCGGGACGCAACCACCACATACCGCAGCTCCGCAACAGCGGCACGGGAACGAAACTGACAAGAGGCGAATAACTGTACGCTTTTGTAGCATACCGACCACAAAGGGCAGACAGGGGGACAGAAGGAGGGCTTACTACAATGTTATCGAGCACAAAGAATAGCACTGAAGCCCCTCGGGGAGACTAGCATGTCATTTTGAAAATCAACTGTCACGCCGGCTACTCCAGGTTCTTCGTAATTAGTCCATGCTACGCGACATGAAGAGTCTCTCATGCAACCGCTGCATTTTAATTTCTGTGGTTTGTTAGTCAGAAGGGAGTCGTTACATTTGAACTCGACGCGTTCCTTTTGTCTGTTTAGTTATCTCGGTTGCACCAGATGGGCACGCGAGTGTTGTGCGCCGGTCGCGCGCGCGGCTTGCAGCTGTACGAGTCAGAGAGTTCCATACTAATATATACTAGAGGCAAATGTGGCGCCAGTGTCTATGCGAGTGCTTCAGCGAGCTGTGCAATCATGTACCGGGTAGGAGCATTTTACTAGTCGTTGGCATCTCCATACAAGTTAAAAAGTTGCTTGTGACTGCAAAAAAAAAGAAAAAAAGATAATGTTATTGTAGAATATTATATTTAAGTTATTTTATGAGTACAGTAATGTGGAGCTCCAATACACGCATTTCTCAAGGAATATACAAATGCTTCGTGTAAAAGGAGCAAGAAATAAAATGTCGCCCTTTAATTTTAATTTTGGCTTCAAGAGTGAAAAAAAGTCACATGGCTATCCAAGTAAAGTATGAGAGGAACGTTGCTAGTTGCTGCGGCTCCGCCCACGACGGCACGTAACTTTAGCGGCAGATTGCCCCATGGTGTATTGGTACGAAACTCTGTGGCACGAGCAGCTGCACGTTGGCCACACTGCGCAGCCTGGGCCGACGGCATATCTGATGATGCGACGGAGGCGACAAGCGCCTTCGTGACGAGACGCGACACGCTCGTACAACGTCGCGCTCGTCGGCTTCCGCAGTCGCCGCCGAGCGCTTCCTTCCGTATACAGCACGCCTCGGTACTTTCTTCTTCCACCCGCACGCTCCAATTGACTCCGACTCGCGTCATCCAACTGCCAGAGAGAGTGTGTGGTTGTCGAGAAAGCCGGAGGGGGTCGCTACCGAGTCGAAAGGTCAACGAGTGCAGCTGTATTCATGTTTTATGGTAGCCTTTCTTGCGCTACATAAACACGAACATTTCGCTGCATGTCGTGTTTCTGTCTGTCACTCGGTGCAACCGCCCTCTCCCTCCCTCCCCCCTCAAAAAAAAAAAGTAAACGAAGCAGCACCCAAAACAATTCTGCATACACAGTCATCATCACCATCATCATCACTAGCCTATCTACGCCCACTGCAGGGCCAATGCCTGTCCCATTAATCTCCAATTATCCCGGTCCGATGCCAACTGCGACCAATTTATCCCCCGCAAATTTCCTGATCTCATCTGCCCATCTAACTTTCTACAACCCCCTGCAACGCTTGACTTCTTTAGGGATCCACTCTGCTACCCTTAATGACCAACGGTTATCTTGCCTTTGCATTACATGCCCTTCCCACGTCTGCCAACGTCTATTTCTTTTTCTTAATTTCTACTAATATGTCCTTAACACGCGTTTGTTCTCTGACACACTCCGCTCTCTTCTTGTCCCTTAATGTTATACCTACCATCTTCCGCTCCATTGCCCGCTGAGTCGTTCTCAATTTAAGTTGAACCCTCTTAGTGACCCTCAAAGTTTCTGCCCCTTACGTGAGTACACGTAAGATGCAGCTGTCACACACTTACTTCTTCAGGGACAATGGTAGGCTGCCATTCATTATCTGAGAATGTCTTCCGAATGCACTCCACCCCATTCTTATCCTTATAATTATCTCTGCCTCATGGTTGGGATCCGGGGTCGCAACTTGGCCTAAGTAGATATATTCGCTTACCATTTCCACTGCCTCGCCACCTATCTCAAACCGCTGTGCTGTCCCGAGGTTATTGATCATTACTTTGGTTTTCTGCATACTAATTTTTCAGGTCCACAGTTCTACTCTGTTTGTCCAGTGCGGAAAGCACGCTTTGCAATTCGTCCCTCGAGTTACTTAGCACGGCAATGTCATCAGCAAACCTGAGGTTACTGAGGTATTCTCCATTAGCCCTTACTCCAACCTGTTCCCAATCCAGTGTTCTGAATAGTTCTATACTTCTTGTAAAAATGCTGTGAATAATATTGGAGAAATTGTGTCTCCTTGTCTGACGCCCTTCCCTATAGGTATTTCCCTGCTTTCCTTATGGAGGATGATGGTAGCTGTGAACCCATTGTATATATCCTCTAGTATTCTTACATAATTCTCATCTAAACCCTTGTTCCGTAATGCCTGAATGACTTCTGAGATTTCGACCGAGTCAAATGCTTTCTCATAATCTATGAAGGCGATATATAGGGGTTCAGTATACTCAGCGCACTTCTCTATCACCTGATTGATCGTGTGAATATTGGTTCATTGTTGAACAGCCTTTACGGAACCCTGCTTGTTCTTTAGGTTGACTGAAATCTATGGTTGCAGAAATTCTGTTAGCGATTACCTTTGTAAGTACCTTGTAGACGATTGACAGTAAGCTGATCGGCCTGTAATTTTTCAATTCCTTCATGTCACCTTACTTATGGATTTAGGATGATGTTCGCGTTCTTCCAAGATTCCGGTACACTGGCGGTCATTAGGCATTGCGTATACAGATTTGCCAGTTTTTCAAGTACTATTTCTCCGTCATCCTTCAAGAGGTGTGCTGTTATCTGATCCTCACCAGGTGCTTTGCCCCCTTTCATTTCTTTCAAAGCCTTCCTTACTTCTTCGGTCGTTACTGGTGGGATGTCTATCTCCTCTGAACTACTTTCTCGTTCGGCATTATCCTGTATGTCCCGGCTACTGTACAAATCCCTATAGAACTCCTCGGCTACTGTGACTATTCTATCCCTATTTGTGATGGAATTGCCTTGCTTGTCTTTAAGTGCATACATCTGATTTTTCCCCACGCCAACACGCCTCTTCGCTTCTTTCAGGCTACCTCCGTTCTTTACAGCGTACTCGATCCTCTCCATATTTTACTTCTGTATGTCAGCTGTCTTACGCTTATTGATTTACTTCAAAAGCTCCGCTAGTTCTATTCTGTCAGCTGGGGTGGAGATTGTCATAGTTTGCCGTTTCCTAATTAGATCTTTTTAGATCTAATTAGCACACAAAGTAGATATAGGCAATACGTCTGCATACCTCTAAAACTGGTCGTATGCTTAATAAACGTCAAGATTGTTCGGCAGAAAAATATTAGGCATATTTGAGGCAAAGCACAAGTACATATCCTACAATATCAGCGTCCTTTTAATTAACAAGAGGCGTGGGATTGATTTTTGTGGTAGGAAATGAAGAAACGCGTCAAAAGTTGTGTCGCAGGGCGTGATAAAAGTGAGCACCAACCGACAGATATGTATCCTCGAGAGGTTCCAGGAGCAATAGAAATCCAAGGTCCATACAAATGGCGCACGGGCCGTGCGACGCGGGAAAATTGAATCGTATTGAGAAAGCCCTAATTTACATTACTAAGGGGAGCAGGGAGAGAGGAGGGAAACAGCGTGAGGGGTTGAGGGGACAGGGTGCTACGTAGCAGGGGCGACTGTTTATTTTTTCGCAGCGGAGAATTGGGGCCCTCATTAGCAAACAGGTTGATGTTCTGTGACGTTCGGATATTTCATTTCCTGCTTGTATACAGCCAGGTTTACACGGACTCAGTCGTTTACGGGCAGCCCGCATGCATGTTGTGGGTTTCTCAATTCAGGCTTGAATATTTCGTGGGCGTGCCTTTTGTTGAGAGCGACTGAATTGACCAAGAGCCAGCCTCGCGCAGCGTGGAAACTTACCTCTCTACTGCGCGGCGAAGAGCTTCGATGCGCGGGCAATGCGAGCGCCTGCCTGAAGACAGATGTTTCCTGAAATAATCTGTATAAAATCCGTGTCGCTTTCATTGTGGAAACAATTACTTCAATATGTTATACCCTCTGGTTTGTGCGATCCCAGTGCCCGAATGTATATACCCGGCGAGTTGCGGAGCTATTGTGCACGAGAGTGACGGTTTATTAAGCGTTCGAGTGTACGAAATAACGTGAAAGCGAAAGGTGTACTGATCGCCTGAAAATGCAGCCGATATAATAGTTCTTTGTCGCCCACTGTGCACGTTAGCACTGGAACACATGTCGTTGTGTTGGTTGGGTGCGCGTTTCAATTACTTGAAAGAAATCTGCAACATTCTTCTTTACTCTCGATGTCGAACGATTTCTCGGAGAGTGGACGCTGTGCCAACTGGCACATTTTCCTGATAACAGAGGGCTCGCGAGAGTACTTTCATGCGTCGTGTACTTGTCTTGCGATGCTGGCGCGTTCAGTTCAATCTTGGGCGGCTTTGATAGGGCCCCGACGATATAGCCACCAAGTTTGTAAAGAAAACAGCACGTGTTATAATCAGCCTCTAATAAATGAGCACGTTCGACTCCCATTGCGTCCCGAATAAATTTCATTGGGTTCGATTACGCTTATAAAGGCTTAGGCAGCTAAAATAAATTTGCAGAAACTCCCAGGCTGAATTATCGACGACATGCTTAAGCGGCTTTTATACACCAGGCCCCTTTGAGGCTGGCTTGAGTGCTGCACACATGCATTGCTCAGGGCACATTTTTCAGGCGCAGCGTAAACAGTCTAGAAAGGGAGGCTCTAGGTCCTTTTTAAAACACCTCCATGACACCCCATGTCTTGCAATGGAGCGCCATACCGATGATGATGATGATGATGATTTCTATTGGTTTCCCCTTTGTATCGGGGTGATGACATGTCATCTGACCAAAAAGAACTAATATACCTATGTTTTACACTTTTGGTTCAATACTAGCGCTGCTTAGGGCAGGCACAAAAAGCTTATTAGGCACAAAATACTTTTTTTTTTCCTGTTACAGGTGGTAACTGTCCTAGGCAATATTCCCCTCTCTGCTTTTCGTCCACCAGCATTCTAATATTCTTTTCGTCCCCTCGACAGCCTTGAAGTTAACTTCCTCTGTGATACCCTTAAATCCTAGGGCTTCTGAAAGCCCAATATTCCCTTCATGTAGATTTGGATGGATACCCTCATATTCTAACATGATGTGCCGCATAGTTTCTGTTTCTTTTCCGCAGACCACGCATACCCCATCATTTTGTGAATACTTCCCCACAAAACTCTTAGTACGCAGGCAACCTGCTCTAGCCTCAAAAAGCAAAGCACTGCCCTGGGTCGCTTTAAAGTCGCTTTAAAGTCGTGAGTCGCTTTAAAGTCTGCTTCACTACTATACACAAATGATATACTGGGAACAGATTTTTCAGAGGCAGTGAACGAGGTATTATGTGAAAATATGGAGGGCCTAGGGCCTCATATTGCACACTTGCGTAAGAACCCGTGTATCTTTATGGGGTGCAACACGCAAAGCGCCTTTAAAGTCGGCTCGTTGCTATGCACAAGAGCATTGGTGGGACGGCATCTTCAGGGGCAATATAAGTCCTCTTACATCGAAGTACGAAGGCCCCAGCGCCTTTGTTGATAGCGCTTTCGTATGCCACGAAGGCGTGACACATCATACGTTACATACTTGTTTAGATGCTTAGCATTTGAAAGGTGACGAGGCGCCGACCTCCCGCGTGCGTCTGAAGACGTGGCGGGCGATCGACGCCTTCTGATTTTCCCGTCCTACGTCAGCATGAGCCAAGATGGCCGGTTGCATTCTGAACGGAAGTGGCCGCGCTTTCCGGAGCGCGGAAGCACAACGGCAGAAGGTAAGAGAACGCTCACACGAGGGGGAGCGTCTGTCGCGTGGCCAGCTGGGCGGAGGGGTACAAAAGATGCTCGAGAAGGAAGAAGAGCGGCCAAATTGAGTCGCTCTGTCGGTGGCAGCAGCAGCGACATAACTCACGCGCCCATCCAAGGAAGAGAGCAGCCCGTGCAATCACTGCTCACGCACGTGTCTCCGGCCGTCGTCAACGCTCTCTCGCATACCGACGACGCCTGCCGCTGCTGCTCGACCAAGTTCGTCCACCTCGCGCACGCGCGGCAATCTTGACGCGGCAAGCGCGGTCGACGAGCTCTCGTAACTCCCGCTCAGAGCGCGGACGTCGGCTGGACGAAGAGCGCACACATTGCACGCGTTTTCTCACTCGGCAGCGGCTTTGTTTCACTTGCGTTGCAAACAAAAAAGAACCGCACCTGCCAGCAGCCCCGGGATCATATACGCTAGATAGACAGCGTGACGTCGACGCTTTGATCGTCCGTCGGTCAGCGGAGGACCGCACGAGTGACAGACGCTTCTTCGCCGGTCTGCGGCTTCGTTCGACGCCGTGTCCGAAGTTGTTTTCTCTCCTTTTTCCTTTTTTTCGTGTACGACTGCCTGCTGCAAACGAAGCATTCTCCCGCGCTCACTTGCCGAGTTCTGCCTGACACGAAGAGCTTTACGAACAAGTGCGCGAGGAGTGGGACTTCTGTGACGGCCCGGGAACGCTTCTTTCGGGTAAGTAAGCGCTCGGGCCTCTTCGGCCAGGCGGGAATTTTCCCATCTTGTCCTTTATTGTCGTTTATTAATTACGGTCGCCCAGGGTTTCGCGCCTTTTCTAAACTGTACTCCCTGTTTTGAGCATTTGAAAGCCTTCGATACCTTTTGTGTTTAGGGTCTTCTGAATAGTGGATGCATTACGTTTAGCTGCGCACTTTTCGTTCACAACAGCCTACGCGGTCCCGCTTTCTTTTTATTTAGCTTTGTCCGCACATTCCTCCACACATTTACGAAGCAGGATCATACCGACCATGCAAGTTCTGCTGTCATAAAACGCTTGACTGGAGCAGAGGCACAAAACTTTTTTTTTAATTTTTCTATAACACAAGAACACTCCTTAAAAGACGTTGCGGCATTCACTAACGCAACACTAGAAAGTTACTCGTCCCAGTATACACTAGGTACTTAGTAACTGGAGGTAGTAAATGCAGCCCTAGTCAGGGTTACTAACTGAAGCAGGCAGTAAGCACCACCACTGCCTTCACTGGTGAAGTCCTAGCGATAGCGCCCTTCTGAGCTACATGAGTTTACTAAGTGGCCATGCATAACCTAGTCATAAGAACTACCTTAATCTAGTCTGTACTGCTTCCTACACCCAGTTAATTTCCTAACCATGCAGTTGCTAGTGGAAGAGCCTACGTAGCGTACCGCGGGCTAGCAAGGTTTGTGAGGAGTTAGAAAATACGGCCGTTATTACCCTTTTACGACCTTTTCATTAAGAGTGAAGCATTGGCGTACGTAGCATGCGTTGTTCACAGCCTCCGTAGCAACTACCGTAGTTACGGCTCACTAATTTGAAGTATACATGATGATGATGGTTTGTGTTTAATGGCGCAAGGCAGACGACGGCAAAGAGCGCCAGAAATGTGAAGTATACAAGTCTTAGTGCTATTTCAGCCCATTTCACGGTCAGTATAGAACTATAGCTTGCTGATGCGCAGCAGTTGGCTGTGCAGAAACAGCCAACTGCTTTCGACGTGGTCGAAACAACCAAATCGCCCGTCGAGTAAAAGCTTCGCGTTCAACCATCGTCGTCGTTTGACGGAGGGGAGCATGATTTCTTTTTTCACTTGGGCGTTTTCGCGTTACAGATGCCACCATCAGTGAGAACATTAAAGTTTTGCCTTAAAACACGAGCAGTTAGAATTCCCATTCGTGTGCGCATGTGCCACAGACCTATACGCAATGGCGAAAATTAAAGTGGTAATACAGCTAGCTATGCTGTCATTGAAACAAATAGAATAAAAGCAAAAAATAAAGCGCGAGGAGAGGTGCCACCGCCTTCACGTAGGAATTACCTTTGCGTATCAGCGAGACATACGTAAAAACAGAGTTTTAGCTGGCCGTTTTTGACGGTCCGCTCCGCTCCCGGCGGCCGGCTCAGCACAACCGGAGCGTCTGCAGCAAATGCCGCTCGCGGACAGGCGCGTCACGCATGCGCAATGGCGCCCCCCTCGCTAACGGACTGAAGCGGACCGTCAAAAACGGCCAGCTAGCACTCAGTAATAACTGCCGACTTGAAATGGCGTGAGAGGACAGACAAAAAAATAATAAATCGGTAAAAGTAAAAAAATGTAAGCGGAAAGCTTTATTTGAAAGGGGTCCAACACTTTCGATAAGCATTTTCACTCTTTCCTTCGCGTCGGGAACCACTACGAAAGCTATAGTTATCGCCAGCACGGAGCGGCACTGCGTGATTTGCTCGTCGCACCAGATACTCCTTCCATTTCGGCTTTGCGCTTTTTGTGGCGTTTTTTTTTTTTTTTAAGTTGCTATCGAAAATCATTCATTGCTGCAACTGAAGGAAAACCGGTCAGGAGCCGCTACATGGCCTTAGTGACGTAATTCGAGCCGTCGAAAAACGTCAAGACCGGGGGAGAGAGCAAAATATTTTGGGCGAGTTTACAAGTTATCTTGGGCATAGAGCAGTAATTGTTGGCCGAGGTACTTTGCGACCCCCTAATCAAAGTACTGGGTGTGTTTGGTGACTACGTTCTGCAAGCATTTAAGATTTCAAAAAAAGTTGAAAAAAGGGTTGCAGGGTTCGTTTAAAAAGGGCAGTGCAGCAGGTTACCAGAAGTCGTAGAACCGCTGACTTTTATAGGTTGCCTGCAAATGCACAGCGACCAAAGTTTATTCCCTCCCACCTTACCCACCAATATATCAGCATTTTCCCGCAAGGCCTGCCCGGAAATTTTATAATTCAGCTATATCGTAGCCATTTTTTTAAATCTTCACGGCACCATCGTGAAGGTACCTTCATAGTTTTCGCATGAACCCAATCGTTTCATGTCATTTACACAGTGGTACGCATAGGCACACGCTGTACGCAGGATATGCTCCTAATTTTCCTTGGCGCTGCTCTGAGCTCGTATACTGTCATCTTAAGAGGCCACTAAGGCAAAATGCAAGTTTAGTTCTTTAAAAACACTGATAACAATGATAAATATGTTATCGCAAACTTCAAACAGATCACGGAGATATTATGGAAAGCAGACGCAGCAGTGACGACTACCCAGCCGCTTTCAGGACACTTTTCTACGACGTCATACAATCTTGGTTGGGATGTTTGCGGTCACTGACCTAAACCAGCGCCGTGAAATATTACTGGGAGATTGTAGTGGGGCCGCCAGTTTCATCAGTATCACTTAATATATATATATATCAGGGTGTCGAACCGGAACCGAACTGAACCGAAAACCGGAACTGAACCGGTATTTTTGCCGGAACTGAACCCGAACCCGAACCGTTATTTTTTGAGCACGCTGAACCCGAACCGGAACTGAACCGAAAAAAGAAATAACGGTTACCGGTTCATGCCGAAACGGTTCGCCCCTCTGTTGTTGACATTGCACAGTCAATGCAATTCAGGCTTTTTTTTCTTTCACGTACCATCAACTTCGTACCTGCTCGCTCACTTCCCCCTCCAGACAATTGAACACTATCACGCTCTATGTAACAACAAGGGAAATGAATGAGCACCAATGTAGCAATGGTCTGTTGCTGCTGGAAGCGCGAGCGTAGTGGAAGCTGACCAAAGGAAATGTCATTCTCCGCAGCTTGCAGGGGATATAAAACGATTTTGCCCTTCCCTAGCTGCAACTTTAGTGGAGAAATCAGGCTGCAGGAGTGCTCCAGTGTGCAGCAGCGAAAGCCCGATGTGTGCAAACCTTTTCCATTTCATAATTTCTTTAAAAGGTCCGACACCTGCAAATTGTAATATTTGACAAATTTGACCGCAGGAGCTGCTCAGTGGCTAAACCGCTTGATGCTGACCAAAAGTGGCTTCGATGTCCCTTACCCACGACCATTTTTGAGGACAGTACCGTGGACAAGCTCCGTTTTTTACAAGTACTAATAACAACAGATATGTCAGGGAAAACTGTTAAGGTGCGCACTTAATCTCTTGGCAAGAAACTGCAGTCCTCGACCTTGTCTTGGAAGCAGCAACAGTAATAAAGCAGATGACACGTGCAGAAAGGACGGCCGGTACCTCACACTGTCCCATTCGCCGAGCGATCATCTTTTCTGCTTGTTCTGCAGTTTTTTCTCTTTCAGATCTGGTTTTTTTTCGAAGGTGCACTTGTACTGACTGCCCAACTCGCTACATTACTTCTACTGCTACTCGATCCGGAGGGGAGTACTGATTTGATTTGATTGTGGGGTTTAACGCGCCGACCCAGCACAGGCGATGAGGCGCGCCGTAGTGGAGGGCTTCGAATTAATTTTGACCACCTGGGGATCTTTAACATGCGCCGAAATTTTGTACACACGGGCGTTTTTGCTTTTCGCCTCCATCAGAAAAGCGGCCGCTTCGGCCGGGAATCGAACCCGCGACCTCGCGCTCAGCAGTGCCTTAGCCACTGAGCCACCGAGGCAGGTCAGAGGGGAGTACTGCTGTGGACGAATTAAAGAGCGCCTACCCAAAAAAGTTCTTCTCATGCTCCGCGCGTAAAATTTCCCTTTCATTTTGTAACAGCATAATCTGTTATAAGATTACGCAATGTAGCACACGGAATGATGGCCGGGGGTCAGGCGGTACGATGACATACTGATTGTAATGCACACATCCAGTATAGCTTTCGCGAAAGGAATTGCAGTGGTCAGAGCAATAATGCAGTGACTGAGCGTTAACTAAAGCTTACTTTTAACAAAAGTGTGGCTAACACATTCGATAGGGTGACAGCTAAGAAATTATTCAGGGTGACCAAATGATCTAATTCATTGGTAGTATTTATGTGCCTGTAGTAGGGTTTTTCTGTTTTGTTACAAATATAAAAAAAATGTGCGCCATTGGTATTAAGCGCTGATATTTCAACACGCCAGTACGCAGACCTAAATTTAAGGCTTCAAGGTAAGCGTTATAGGCGATTCCATAGCGACGATTGCGATTTCACCAAAAAATGAAAGGGCAGAATATATATCCCACCGTCATATCTCTTGGCGGTGGCTTTATGAATAGTCGCTAGGACAACATAAAGTCTGGACGAGAAAGTAGGTAGTAAATCGTCACCACTCCATCTGTTTTTCTAATATCTCGTGATTTTTTAAAGTTTGCTTTGCAATTGCGCCACTGCCCTTGGGGAACAGCAGCATTTTGAATTTTTGTTTGTGTTTTGACTTTACTGTCGCTTTAAACTACTAAATGTTTTTTTTTCTAATTTCAGTGACAATTCAAATCATCGAACCGGTTCGCGAACCGGTTCAAGCTCCCGAACCGGTTCGCGAACCGGTTCGGCACGTGATTTTGTCGAACCGGAACTGAACCGGAACGAAATTATTTCACCCGAACCCGAACCGTAACCGAACCGGTATTTTTTTCGGTTCGACACCCTGATATATATATATATATATATATATATATATATATATATATATATATATATATATATATATATATATATATATATATTAGAGAGGGAGAGAGAGAGAGAGAACTATCTTTAATGAAGTCTGGCGGTGTTAGCCGGGCTAAAATGCCCAACTTGCTGCGCCAGTTGATGACGTGATCAAGATGATGGCGATGATGTTTAAGAACTTCATGCACACAGAGACGTTGAGTTATTTAGAGAGAACATGCAGTCTAGGTCGTGGGTTGCAGGCACTCTGTCAGAGCTTTTGTAGCCCGTAAAGAACGTTTGGGACATGCCCATGGTCCTAAAATGGCAACGTTCAGTTAACGCAGTGATAACTGTCTTTAGTGCTGGCCGCTAGCCTCTACTGCGTCACTGGCAATGTCGTTTAGTGCGAAATTTCAAAGTGTTAGAATATTTCTTGCGTTTGTTTTTTGTTCGAGAAGTTCTTCGCGGCTAGAATGAAGCTGATGAAATTACCAAAGGCTCGTTTTTTTTTGTTTCAAATCGAACAAGGTTGTATTTTCCTGAAAGGCCCCGTTAACCCTTTCACTGTCATTCTTCAGATGACTCGGGCAATTGCACACGCTTTCCCCTGCCACACCCGAGAATACTCGTGCTGCCACTCCCGATACAATTTGTGTAAAAAAATATGTTGTGAACTTGTTGTTACATTGATTGAAAAGTTACGTAAACACATAAAGCATGTCGGTAAATTTTAGACAACAGATGGAGCCCGTGTTTCTTCATTGGCGCCGCTTCGGCTTATCTCAGCAGCACGACTGCCGTGGCCGTGGCGAGTCAGATGCGACCAAACCAGGGAAAAAGGTCTTGCTATCTGCGTGTTAGCTGCAGCTGTCGCTTTGTGTGATTTGTTGTTTTGAAGAATACCTTAATAAAAAGCTGTCCAAACGCCTAGACATCCTAGTGCGAAGGTAATTATCATTTTAATTAGTTAAATGTTAATTTGTTTCTATTCAATACAATTCTTTCTGTTGTATAATTTAACCTTCAATTAATTGTTTACATGTCCTCTAGAACATCGGTCTGCATTATGAGCCTAAAATTTCTACCAAACGAACAAGAAAAAATCCGACAGGGATTGAAGAACAGCCATAAAAAACTCGGCAGTGAATGGGTCAAGGGACGCGGCCTTTCCTACCATTTAGGGCTCGAAAGGGTATTGGTGGTATATTGTCGACGCCACTATATCTACTTTCGTCAAACAAGGAGTAATATTATGCTTCTGTCGCAAACTCCCCACAAAGTTTGCGTGGCTTTCATGTCTGCAGTCCCCGACCCCGATGATCAGCTCTATTACCTCGGTGTCCGGCCCCCAATCCCGAAAGGAAATCCGCCTGAATGGACATGCGCGCGAATCGTTGAGGGGACGTTTTGATGAAGAATGCCGGGGTCACGCAAGATTCCTACGAAAGCGGCACAAGAAACTTCGCCGTAAAAAAAAGCCCGGCGCTCTTCGTCGTAAAACGCTTGCAATGTGGTCGGGCGTTCGCGAAGTTCGCAGACCCCCACGTCATGCCACGCTGTGCAAACACATTCCTCAGCTGCTCTGAACAGTATCCTGGGAGCAAATTCGTGATCGAGCAAACTCGAAGTAAATTTCGATATTACCACTAACCGCACCAGCATCATCATAATCATCGTCATTATAATAATAGTACTCACACTAATTATATAAATAACAATAATAACAGCAATGTCTTTCTGATTTCCACTGCAGGACTTCCAACCTCCATTAACTTTTTTCTTATCCTGCACTGTCCTAATCCGTTCTATGCCACCACATTTCATTATCTCATCCTTCCATCAAGGTGTCTTTCCCTCTTGTGATACATCCTCTTGGTAGCTTCTCCGTTATCTTGGGGGGTCCACCGGTTGTTCGTTCCCAACATAATACCTCCAGGCCACCTCTGCTTGTTTCGCTCAATTTTAGCTACAGCCACGTCTCGTTACTACGAACCCCACATTAACGAATTTCTAAAATTTACGAACATTTTCAAAATCCCCGCCAGATTGTCTACATTCTCAGTGCAAAAATATTTCAGAACTACGAATTTTAGTATAGCCAATACTTAAGAATAACGCACGTACATTATTTTCTCCGTTGTAGGCGAGGAACATCAGTAATTAGAATTCAGATAAAGTAACTGCGCTCCAACTCCCACGTAAAACAGAAACCGCCGTTTCTGTGTGTGTTCCCTCAAGTGGAGTAGCTGTCATCATCACCATTTTGAGTGTCATTTGCTTGCGCCACCACAAAGCCGTAGTTTAATGTGCAGTCGCCTAGTCAGCCTAGCCGCTTTTGTCTCTTTTCTCTCTCGTTGCTTTGAGTGTCAGTCGGCGGCCGGTCGGTGGGTTGGTCGTTTCTCAGGCAGGTATTTCTCAGGCAGGTCGTATGCGGGCAGGTATTTCTTCTTTGTAAGTGATCCTGCTGCGAAGTTCGTGCGATATACAACGATGGATGCAGCTAGCGACATAGCCAAGAAAAAGCGACAGCATTCATCCACGGCCGCTGGATGAGAGGCGCACTGACGTGCGGCCTGCCGCGTGCTCCCAAACCGGCGTGAGGGTGCCTAGTACCCATCGCTGCCGCGGCGGCGCCACCGTTCCGGGACTGGTTGCGGTGAGCGCAGCCCGCGGGACGCCGGCTTTTGGGCCGCTTATTTCGAAGTGTGGGCTTATCATCGGCGTTCCACGCTCCGCATAAGGCATTTACCAGCACTAATTTTACGCCTGTTAAAAGACAAACACGATTAGCGGCGGCCGAGCTTAATTTGGTCAAGGTGGAAGTTAAATTCCGTTCACAGCAGCAGCATTACGCGTTGATAGTGTGCCTTCTGTCTTTCATTGCTGTGTCGTTGTGTCTCATGTCGCCCGGCATGCTCTTTGTGACCTCACGCACGGTAGAGATTTACGTTTTGTCTGCAAGCTGCGACTGCAGAGAATATATTAAAATTCCCCACAAGCAGAAACAATGTTTTTGTCTCGTGCGGTGAGCAAGAAGACTTAGACTCTCAACGGGGAGCCGTCCAGTTCGCGATGGAGGCCCTTCAACGCCAGCAGTCATAGATGCTGCCTCCCCTACAGGAGGCTGGTATCTGCGACTAATTTAGCCGGCCAATAAAGATGTTCTCTCTCTCTCTCTCTCTTGTGACGGCGCTTGTTATTTATGAGTGCCAACACTTCTCAATGTTTAAGACGTAACCAACTTTTATGTAGGTTTTTCCTCGTGCACTAAATAAAACACCACAATTCGTATTAATCTCACGGCACATATGTCTTGATTACACGTTATTTAGTTATGAAGTAATACTAATATCATGTCGGCCCTTTTCTATTTTGATAATATATATATATATACAGTTGAATGAAAAGCGATTCCAGTTTCTACCTGATATTTTTACTTCTTCCCTGTAGCCTCGAAAAAAATTAAGGAGAGCAGATGGGATTTCCGGGTCAACAAAAAACATAAAAAAAAATATTTGGCGAGCTTGGCAAGCTAAATTTTTGCCCGGACACGAAAGAAAAAAGCGAAATTGTACAGAAATTCCAAAAATTGCCTAATAATGCGTAAGCAATCGAACACCGCTTTTCCACTTCACGTTTTCTTGTTTTCTTTGCTATTTTAAACCAACAATTGTACATCTTGAATATCATAATTATTAATTGTTCTAACTGCGTGAATTACACATTATTTGTGCAGATACAAGGCATTGCACTTGTTGCATTACGTAGATATTATGCTTGGGTACTCAAAAAAGAAAGCTGACGTAATAACAACGTATGTGAAAATTTTCCTACGCTACGAAAATTCATTCGAATTGAAGCGCAGTATGTTCACAGAGCAAAACTACCGCAACGTCTTTAGAGCACGCTAATTTGAGCGCATACTGGTGCTGCTCCAGGAGCCCGGCCGTTAGCTTCAGGGATAAATGCGTATGGGTTTAAATCGGCGGTGAAATAATAATACTTTATTGATGACATGAGTAAATACAAAACAAGGAACGGGCCTGCCAAAGCCGCAGTGGGCTTGAACGGCAGTGCCTGGCAGACATAACGGAGGATATATAGCGCTTGTTCTCATCGCAAAGTTTGAAAAATGCTTAGCAACGTGGACCGCGTACGCACTGTTTCTTGAACACAGCACGGTGCATTTATTTTTCTTTCTATACAACATCTGTAATCAAGTTTTCAGTAGCGCGTTTAAAGGCATTGTCGGGCCTGCGAAAATAAAACAACCCAAATCTCTATACGCGGCAAGACATGATCGGGCCAGTATAAAAGTATAAAAAAAAAGACACGCATAGCAAAATGTCTAGTCTTTTCAAATCGTTTTTCGACCATCCTATCGCCTGTCCTCGTTTTATGAGGTGCGCATTCCGCCCGGCCAACATGTTTTTGCAAAGAAGTGTCTTTAGGCAAGCTTTAATCCGTCGCCGGCAAATATTCATCGCTCTCCCGTGTGTCGACACCGCGTTTCCCGAGGAAAGGTGACATTTTTGAAATTTCGGACGAATAAAGTCCCACCAAATACCTGCCACTTGAACTGTAACTAATCAACTTGCGGCTTTAAACTGTGCAACGCGCGGTTTACGTGCTGTGTGTGAGACGCTTTGTACAAAGCTAACCGGTGGTTATTATCTTTTTGTTGAATATTATCTTTTTTTAACAATGTTGTCGAATATGGAGCATCTTTTTAGATTTGTTAGATTGAAAATGTATTGCCTATATATCATTCAAGAATTATTTTAGCTTCTGGCTGCTCACGGCCGGGCGGCTGGATCGAGTGACAGACTGGCAGACTTACATACATACGGACAGACAGTTTTCGCGGTTGAGTAGCCCAGGAAGGACAACCACATCTTTAAGACCCGTGCGCTGGCTGTCTCTCTGAGTTGGTGCAAGCGCTCGCCTACGGGGACCGCCCCGCTCCGTCCCGAAACCAGTCCCCGAACGCTAGCGCCGCGAGGGAGTCAAGCGGCGGCAAACGTAACCACCGCCACTCACGCCCTCGCTCGTTGAAATCCGGGCGACGCGGCAGGCCGCACCTTGCGTGCGCTCTCATCCAGCGGCCGTGATTCATCGTCCCGACGCGAACTAGGACGTCTCTGGGTCACAGAACACCGAAGAAGATGAGATAGTGTCAAAATTTGATGTTTTGTGCCAAAAGACACTTCGTACTTTCTTTCTCTGGTACGAGTAGTATCTGTTTTTACTTCAGTATGTTATAGTTTTTTTTTCCCTCAAAATTGCCAACATCACTTCCTTACACTCCACAGCTCTATTTTACCCTTAGTTTGAATTCTTGACCAGTTTCCCCAATCTGACTTCGCAAATCCCCCAGAGTGGGTACGCGCCACTGATTTTTTTGTTCCAACCAACCAAACTGTCATCGCTCGGTGCAATGATGTACCAGATGAGGTATTGCGCAGAGTGGGATCTGTCGGGCGTGCTGCACTCTCTAGAAGAAAGAACTGATTTCTTCAAATAACGCTGCTTCGAAGTGAGTGCAACATTTTGATTTGAGAGTTTGCTTCTCTGCACACACGTTTACTGCAAAGGTACGTCATCTGCACTCCTAGGTTTGGGTATCATGGCTTATAACCGGAAGGTTTTTGTTACAACGATATTTCAAAATAACAAACGATTTTGGGCGGTCCCGTGTGATTCGTTATGACGAGATTTGACTGTATAGGATATCTTCCACCCGAGTTTGCTCCCTAATTCAAGACTGTAATTTCTTATCTCTATCGTTACATTTATCCTTATTATATACGTGACTTGGTGGGCCTTTCTCGATCGCAATGTATTCAAGCTTAATTCCTCATTTGGGACAGTCAGTAAACCGCACAGAGTATGATGGCAGGTAATGGGGGCGCATTATCTTCCTTTATTGAAAGACCCGCCGCGGTGGCTCAGTGGCTAAGGCGTTGCGCTGCTGAGCACGAGGTCGCGGGTTCGATTCCCGGCCGCGGCGGCCGCTTTTCTGATGGAGGCGAAAAGCAAAAACGCCCGTGTGTACGAGATTTCGGCGCACGTTAAAGATCCCCAGGTGGTCAAAATTAATCCGGAGCCCTCCACTACGGCGCGCCTCATCGCCTGCGTTGCGTCGGCGCGTTAAAACCCTTCAATCAGTCAATCATTTATTGAAAATCCCTGCCCATTTCCACTAACGTGAAACCTGGGGAGGGGCGAAGCATGCAGTGTGTAAGTGTATTCTTGGTGCCGTGGCGTTTTTACCAACGGAGATGAAACCGTTTGGGGGCAGAGGTATACAGATTTGCTGTAAAAGTCTCTTGTCTTTGAAGCACGAAGCTCTCTAGCGCGAGGCGTAAACGAGTGCCCCGGTGTTTTCTTAGTACGCGTTACGTTCCAGCGCGAGGCGTAAGCGAGTACCGCGGTGTTTTACTACCGTGACTACATAAGAAGACGGCGACGACAGGAGACGCCAACAGCCCCAGCCTTGAGGGGCTTTCCCCTTTAAAACGAGGCAAAGGGCCAGCTGATAACTGCCTCTCAGGTTGAGGGCACCTCAATCAAGACTGAGTCGGGAAGGGAGGATAGAAGAGAGGCTAGCAAGAGAGAGGAAGAAAGATGATGAATTATAAGCCGCGCAGCACTGACTGCACTGGCAGCGTCATAACTGTTCCGAGAGTCCCGGGTCCTTTCGAAAGTTAGGACACATGCAAATGCATCACCATTCGTCCTCCATGGGCTCATGACTGACTTGTGGAGTAGGTGACAGGTATTGACACTTTCAATGACAGCGATCATGACTCAAGTCTTGATTCTACTATGATGCTGCGGTTTCTTTTTTAGGATTACCGCTCCCCCCCCCCCCCCCCTCTATCGAGAGACCCCGAGTGCCATCCTACTCTAATGTCTGCTCGGCCTTTAAGGTCTCTCAAGATAATAGCAGCCATGAGTCATCGTCACAAACATGACAAGCACTGAATGTTCTCGATTACGATGCGTCGTACGACATACGTGCGCAGTCATAAGCACAAGTTTACGGACCATGAGAGCGGAACTTCTGTCTGATTTTATCTATACAATGGCATCTCAGGAGCTGTTTTTTTTTCTTTCTTAATGATTAAACACCTGATCATTGGGTCCGATATAGGAAAGCTTTTCTTTGCGAGATATAGGATACGGGGGATATATTCAGCGATAAAGCCGCTCTCGTCGCGGTTAGTAACCTTTAACTCACGACTGCATACTTTCGTGCGAACACATTTTTCACAGCGAGGTTATCGATGTCTGGGGCAAATAATCTGCGTGTCAGCGAGCAGAAAACCCTCCGAAGCATGGGGTGCGGTCGCGTGAACGAAACCAGGTGCTAAAGACGCCAAGCCACAAAGAGAAAGAGAAAATCTGGGCCTATCGCGGTGAAATTCGCCATCGCGGCGTGTTTGTGGCGTAGTTGGCGAGCCACAGAGAGAAAAAAATTCCCCCGCATTTCCCCGAGGGGGAGAATGTGAAAGTGCGAATACACGGTTGTCGGCCCGCTTGCGGCGCTTGCGCTCGGCCCCCGCAGCCCAGCGCCTCGCCGCCTTCTCTTCCATCTCTTCCATCGGGTTTGTAGTATCACGTGTACACCACGCAGTTATCAAGCCGCTATAACGCCGCTGAGTCGCCAACGCACGCCGCTGACGACGTAGTTTGAATGCGTTAAAGATATAAGGCGCGTCAACACTGATATCACCGTCGCGTCCGTGGCTTGATCGGTAGAGCGTCGCGCTGCGGCCGCAAAGTCCGCGGATCGAAACCTGGCGCCGGATGCTGTTTTTCTTTATAGAGGAGCACTGCGGACGCCGCCGACGCCGCCGACGCCGGCGGTGGATGGTTTGGGGTCGCTTATAAAGTGTATTTTAAAACAACACTCTCGCGGTGAATCGCACATTGGTATGAGAAGCGACACCGCCAGCATCGGCTGGAATGAAACCGACGCGGCGGTGAGAGAACGAGAGCGCGCCAGTGCCGTCGAATGTAAACGTCGCCGTCGGCACATCCAGTGACCCGGGAAGCACAGCGGGGTCGCGACATCGAGCGCAAGCGTCAATGTCGATACGATTCAGCCGCGCGGAAAGTAGAGCGGACCGGCGACACTTATAAGCGCATGAGACGGCGTCGAAACGGCGACGACGCTTCGGACAGAAAAAACGATCACCTACAATGGGATAAACGTGTTGTGGCACTGTCATACCATCATGTCTCCTTTTACACTTTACTTTCCCTCCTTTGAATTCCTGTTTTGCGATGGGGATGTCTTAACTAGTGACACTGAAGGGATTTGTAAACATTCTGAGATTAGTTGCGCAGATTGGAGTAGGGAGCACTCAGGTAATGTTTCAACCACTCTGGGTGTGTTTGCACGAATTTATTCAGTAGAACAATTAAATTCGAAGTGCTGTACTCCTAATGTGTCCTCCTTGCCGGTTTACTATGACGCGTACTCTTTCGGATCGGCTTGACTGCGCCGATTGCGTGGCTCGTCGCCCCGCCTGCCAGTCCACCGACAAAATCAATCGGCCATGGTAAGCACACCGTATAAACAAAGCCACGGTAAACAGACCGATATATCATCTGAGATGTTTAGAAAGCGTTAGGTAAATAACTTATATATCACCCCGAATGCAAATGCTTTCAGTGGAAAGAACAATGCACAATGAACGCTTCGTTCACAAAAGAAAAAAATGCGAGTGTTTGACTGGAGCAAAATCAGCTGCCACAAATATGAGGAGGCTATTCAATGAAACGCTGATTGGAAGGGGATTACGAAGCAGGAACGTCACATTTTTAACATAAAAAATGATGGATCACACTCGTAGGTTAGAATTGACGTAAAGCGAAGTGAGTTTTACACTTGTGCTTATAGGTACATCGACTTTATGACTTGCATGTTTTTAAGGTAAACGTCCGCGGTTCACACCACGTTTCGCCGCGGAGCGAAGGCGCTTCTGTTGGCCAGCACGCTGTTGAGGCGCCCGCTCAGAGCGCAGGGCACGTGATGCACGCGCGAACTTTGAAACGCTTCCCCAAGCCGCCTTCTGCGATGCACGGAGGCAAGCGCCATCTGGCGGTGCAAGAAACCCCGCCGCGTGTGTGAGCAAGGCCACAGCGGAAGCAGCAGCAGCAGCGTCCGGAAATCCGGGAGGAGAGGCAAAGAAAGCTTCGCTTTAAACTCAGGTTTCGAAGTGAGTCACGACCTCTGGGGTTCTTTTTTCAAACTCCACACGTAGTACATGAAGAATGTGTTTATTTGGCTACTTTATTCCCGCCATAGAGTTTCATGCAATAATAACTAGAGGGGAAACTGGCGCTAGTGTCAATGCGAACATGGCAGCGGCGCTTACGCTTCAATGGGAATGATGGGTAGTTGTGGAACCGGATTGCGTAGGATCGAAACAAGCTTCTGGCTGCGCAAATTGTGTTTTTTGACAAAAAAACTCTTATTGTCCGGTTCTCTGTTTACAAATTACATGGCGAACAAAAAAGATAGTGACAAAAATTGGTTTTGTACAAAATAAAACGCCGCGTTAAATAAAAAAATTCACAGCATATCCACGGGGTGAATGATGATGAGTGGGCGAAGCTCCCGAGGGGAAATCATCGGTAAAACCGTGACTCTTCAGTGAAAGTTCGTCCACTACATCTGTGTCCGAACGTAACGTCTAGAAAGTCTCGCTTAAACCGCGCGTCGGCACCTTGGGGCTGAGCTCGCCTGATGCGTTTTGCAGACGCCTCACGAGCTCTCACTGCATCGGGGTCTGCCTGCCGATACGCGCGCTTTCTCGCCGCTTCCCGTTCTCTGACGTTTTGGAGATCCTCTTCGCGCCGCAGCCGTGCCGCTTCGCGTACGGCAGGGTCCTCGCGCCGTTGCCGTGACGCTTGGGCCTCTCGTTCTCGAACGCTGGGATCTTGGCGGCGTCGTCGCGCAGCCAGACGACACGCTTCGGCCTCCCGCTCTCGTACGGCAGGATCTTGGCGGCGGCGTCGCGCAGCTTCACGGAGCGCTTCTGCCTCGCGGGCTCGCACATCTGCAGCCTTATCCATCGGGCGACTCCGAGCGCGCGCTAACAGCGAACGGATTTTATTACAACGCTCCCCGCCATCTAGTAAACAATCCAAGAAATAAACTAGAGGTGGCTACATACATACGTCGAGGATGGACAGATCCACGCCCTAAGAAGCTTCGCCCCTAAAAGCAGACGCTAAGTCGAGGAGGTTTGCGAAGCAGGTTTGCCATTTGCCGCCAAATACAGCAGGACGCGGACTTCTTTAAAAACTACTTGTAAAAAGTTTCGGCGCTGGTGGTTTGTAATAGGAAGCTAAAAGTTTTGTGCTCATAAAAAAAAGAAACCGATTACCTTTGGAGAAGTTATTCTTGCCTGAATTAGTGACATTCATCAAGCTGCGTTCCTATCAACCGCCGATACTGCTGGTCTACGTTGTAGGAGCCGGCGTTCGCCCGGTAGGTGTGGCTGTTCCAAGCGATTCGCAACCGTCGTTAGCTTCGACAATACATTGCTCTGCCGAATAAGCAGCGCCGCAACTCCTTATTCGAAGACAACTTCGCCGCACAGAGCGCCGTCGTTTGTGTTTTCTTGCTCGCTGCGCCGGCAACGAATTGAGAACCCACCCAATTCGCAACTCTAGTTATAAAACTTTCTACTCAGGGTGGCGTCAGTGCGCGCGCGGCATGCAGTTCAAGGAGAAACGTATTTTTGATAGATTCTTCCAACACACCGCATAGGCCAATGTGTTCATGTAAATCCAAAACGGAAACGAAACTGCCTGCAATCCATAGTAACTTCCCCAAGCCATTGAGCGCCAATCCGAATCCACAACTACCCATCACGCCCATTGAGGCGTACGATCGCAGCGCCAGTTTCCCCTCTAGCTATTTGTATGAAACTCTATGATTCCCGCTACATGTACAGTTTCAAGTTCCCCGAAGCCGTGTTTGCTGATCGCGGGAGTTCAACAATCTATGTTGCTCGTCCGTGGCAATGATGCATGTTGAAAGACCGCGGGGGACAGAAGGGCGGCGAGGGGGGCAGTGAAAAGTTGGTGTTCAGACAAGCCCAGCCTCCATAGACGACGCTATAATCCGTCCTGGTTTGGTGCTTTCCATTAAGCTGTGTTTGCAAGTAGGGGAAACAACATCGTAACACCTGAAAGACATCACTCGTGTTTCATGCGGTACGTGTCATATAAAGAAACCTTTCTTTTCTTTCTTAACAGCCACCGGAAAAAAGGCGCCGGTTGGGTGAGCGAGTGTTTCTGGGTCCTTCTTTGGACGACACACTCTTTCAGCGGGTGACAGCCTCGGGCGCTCTGCGTTCCTCGCTGACAGCCGGAGTCTTGAAGGCTAGAATGGGTCGTGATAAAGGGCTAGTGCATGTCACTCATTGCCGTTCCTCAAAAGGAGCAGCGCGCATTCACGCGTAAGTGCATCGCTCTGTGTGAAAGGGTTGCGACCGTTGCGGGCTCCGAGCCTCGGCGCAGCTGTCGTTCGGGCCCGCGGAATATCGCAGCTGTTCTGTTCGCTTCTACTAATTCCGCCATTCGTGCCTCTTCATATCGTTTTTTTTTTTTGCGCCTCTTTTACGGCACCTTCACAGATGACCGTGTGCCTCTTACTGCCTACCTTAACCCGCCACTCTAACACGAAAGCCGCTTGCGAAGTGATGTCTCGCATGATAAAAAACGCATTGGCAGTTTTATGCATCATCATGTTCTAAGAATCCGTAACATGGTTTGTATGTATGTATGTATGTATGTATGTATGTATGTATGTATGTATGTATGTATGTATGTATGTATGTATGTATGTATGTATTATAAGTTAGAATAAGGGTTGGCAGTCAAGAAAACCTCGGAAAGCAAAGGGGGAAAGGGGGGAATGCGGCACTCAAAAAATTCTTCATCTGTTTCAATGACCTACCGCATTCCCCCCTTTGCTTTGCGAGGTTTTATTGTCTTTATTCACCGAGCCCCCATTTCCCATTTCTGACTCGTTTATATATATATATATATATATATATATATATATATATATATATATATATATATATATATATATATATATATATATATATATATATATATATATATATATAACGAATGAGCATGGGAAATGAGGGGCTCGTTGAATTAAGACAGAAATAAGGGTTGGCAATAAAGAACCTCGGAAGGCAAAGGGGAGAATGTGGTAGGTCATTGAAACAGATAAAGAATTTGGAAAGACAGAAAGTGGAGAAAAAATGGAGACACTCGAGTCACGGCCCGGGGGTTAACAGACCTGCTGGGGCTCGAACCAGAGCCGTCAGCGCTAGTACTGAGTACTCTACATCGAGACCACAGAGCCCGAATGGTGGGCTCCTTTTAGCGCGCGCAGATACATCACATATAACGTGGGTTCTCTGTGCAGCGAGTCGTTTGGAAACACGCGTTCCGGCGAAGTTCCTGTGTAAACAAAGCACTGAAAACATCGGTTATCCGACGCGATTCCACGTCTGACCCGCATTATCCGACGATACACGCAAGCGCGTGACCGATCGGTGGACGAAATGAAAGTGCCGCCGGCCTCTTCCGCGGACCCTGAGCCCACTCAATCAGTTATCTCGCATAGCTTCCTTCTCCTCCTCATCTTTCGTTTCTCTCCCCTCCAGCAGCGGGCCGCTCTCGCTGCACAATCGCTTTCCCCCTCTCCTCACTGGCGTCTCTTCTTGTCGTGTCACGCAGCGGTCGCAGGGGCAGTGTGCAAGTGTTCATTCTTCCTACTCAGCAGTAAATTGCCAACAAGATTGCGCTGACAGGCTTATATACCCTCTCACACGGGTACCTTAACGGCCGTTAACGAAAATGGCAGTTGGCCTAAACGGCCGTTAACGAAAATGGCAGTTGGCCTTAACGGCCGTTAGGCGAAGTTACGCTGTACCGCTAGCACCGTTGGAAACCCAACGGCGATCGGCGCCAATGGAGGTCGCTGTTTCCGTCGCTGTTTCCACTGCTTCCGTCGCCGTTTCCGTCCGTTCCCTCGGCAGTTAGGCAAGATGAATTCACGTAGGTAACTTTAGTTACCCAGTACACCTCAACTCTGTCGCAGTAGCTGGGGAATATGTTAAGTGCATCAAGTATTCGTCATAACCAGTTCACCCGCACCACACCCCTTGCTGATATTACACAGCAGAACGGAAGGAAGGAAAGAGAGGGAGTGGGATCACTTGTTTAGCTTTGCTTTATTTAACTTCACTGATAGCGAGGTAGGAACAGGTGTGTTCCCAGCATTCCATGGGTAGCAGGATACAGAACGTGTTTTCTACAGACTTCACCACACCGGTAATCTGGAAATATTTCTTGTTGATTTTGGCGTACAATTCGTTCAGTCTTTCCCCCTAACGCGGCGACAAGTTCGTTCCGCGAAATGCGAGCAATCAGTCAAGTATTCGTCCTTTAACAGTGTTCCCTTCTCGTCCACGTATACTCTGTTCAACAGCGTTTGATTTCTACGGGTGTACAATACAATTTGAACAATCAGTTTGCGCATGTTGCGAGACAATGGAGTCACCCAGTGATTGCTCGAAAAGTGAAACGTCTTTAGAGTGAAGTAGTGATTGCGCATTGTGCCCACTATCAGCTGAAGGTATTTGGCCTGGAATGTGGCCCACCTAGTGTGGAGGAGGTGCTTAATTGATTGTAATGTTTTAGCACGTTTCAATATTTCCACGAACAATTTCAACTCTTCGAGGGTCTTCACGCGTATACCAGTCACTTCTCTCACACTCTACGCTGAGCGCGCGTAACAGCATTTCACCCGCAATGCCACGGCAAAACTTGCAACTGACGCCAATCTGCAGGCTCTTTATCGTGCATGCGCGGCTGGCGATGTACGTAAAAAGCGAGAGCAACCAAGGATACACACTATAAGAGCTGGATTTACGGCACGATTCCAACACTTCGACCTGCTGCAGGTGTGGCAGTGATGAGAAAAAGTCAACGTGGGGTTGGGTGGACAAGTCCATTATTGTGAGTTCGTGCCATGACTTCGCACTTTTCCTCGTACCTGTAGTTTAAGTTCAAGATGTATTTTTCTTTACAATGTTCAAATATATTGATTGAGGTGACGTCTCTATTCAAGTAGGTATACACATTGCCGTTTTCGGGCGACACCATGGCGGGGAACAGTGCGCAGTGTTCTCGAAACGTGGCCCGCACGGAGATGGACGTAACGTCTTCTTTGTCTGACATGGCCTCCAGGAACGACACGAGTTCGGCATATTCGCGTCCGCGCAGCGGTTTGTCGATTTCCACGTTGATGTGGGGTGCGGCGTGTTGGCAGATGTCCACGATCGCCAAGGTTAGGTCGAGTGGCACGCACTCGTGGTCGTGCCAGGACGCCGTCTGCAGCGTGGAGCTCTCCTTGAGCACTTCAGCCAACTTGCGCCAATCGTGGGCAGTTTCCTTCCGGAGTGAGCGGCCGTCTTCCAGCAAGAGGGTAATTTTCTTGAGCTCGTGCAGTCTCCTGCGCATTTTGACGTTATCCTCGGTAATGGAAACGGGTACTGCGATGTCTTCTTCTTTAAGTAGCCACCACATGTCGTGGTTGACGGCACGGCGAAGGACTTCTTCGGGAGGGCCCATGTGCCGGCTGGACATGGACACGTACTTGATGCAGGGATGACTACGTAGAATACTCGCACGCCAGTCGATTACTTGAGACTTTCGTTTGGAACTTCTCTTGTTTTCAAAGAGGAACTGAAGGTCTTCATGGAAACGCAGATGCTTTTTACTAATAGTTTCTGTTATGACAAAACGAGTGCACAACATTAAAATTGAATTTACGTAGGGTAATTTGGCGTACAAAGTACATTCCTCATTCTCCTCACACGATGGCATCCTATGGAATCGCATTTTGCTACCCGTCGACCACTGATTTCTTCAATTATATCCTTATGTATTAGGCCTTTCATTGAAGCTTTTATACTTTTTTTTTATTTATCCCAGCAGCCGGTTCTTAAACGCTGCTATTCACATGGTTAATTGTTTGAAAGGGTCTTGCCGAAGGTACAACACCTAACAATACTTAATAAAGTGCACGTATGAGAAAGAAACTTCTTGGGGATTAAGGAATTTTAGCTTGAAGAAATTATATGCATCGTTTATAATTTTGTTTATAAGAAACCAAGTTCTAACTCATATTATCACTTTGCAAAGAACGCCAAGATTTTCGAGTAAATAGTGTATTGGAGCAAACTTCGTCCACATAATAAATTTGAGCAATACAAACGTCTCGGAAGCAGTGAGCAAATGAATGTACACATTATACCGTCGGCCAATGTAATGCCGTAGCGTTTACTCTGAATGCAGTTATCTTACAATTCTCTCGTTTCTAGAACCAACGAACCAGATCAAGAATATGGTTGATCCGACAAGTCCCCGTGGCAGGCGAGCGCGTGCCGCAAAAATACTTCGTGTGGATAACGTCGCTGGCGCATTTGCTAATGAACTTGTGACAAAACAGTGGTGCTGCGGTTAGTCCAAGGGATGGATCGGGAAATGGGGCGGTTCACCATGTCGAAACCACAACAAACGCAGCCATTTGCAACACAATGGATCTGGTTGGATCGGCTAAATGAGGTTTTCCAGTGCGGTGACAACAATTTGTGGTTAAAAGTAAAAGAAATACGCATGTGCAGCATGCAGCGTCGACAATAACTAGAGAAAAAAATTTAGAATTTACGACGTAAAGTTTTAAGTTACGTGATAAATCATTCAAACGGAACTGAGCATGTCGTGTGAGCACAGCCACCACCGTCCAGTTCCCACGGCCGTTACGGCGTTCAACTGCGGTTGGCGTTAGTGGCCATTGCAAGTGCACGCGTAACAGGGATATTAGGATCCCACAAGTGTTTGTAGCGATCGCGTGTGCGATTATTCGCATTGGCTGGAGGGAATCGCCGCAGTGGACTGCGGTACAATGTTTGTTTGAATTATTGTAGCGTGACTCGCACCTGCACTGTATTGTTCTTTTCGCCCTTACTTTCTTTGGTGATGTGGGTTTCCGAGCCCTGCTTGAGTTTACATCGAAATTTCTTGCAAATCTATCGCGCGAAACTTTGTTTTATTGGCGGTTGTTTGTATTTAGCAACGCCCGCCTTTTACGACCCTTTTTCACGGTCCCGACAAAGTCGTATTACCGGATTTCTACGTGTGTTTGTGTGTGTATGTATGTGTAGGCGTGCATATGTGCGTGCATGTGTGTATGTGCGCGGGTTTTTGTGCGTGCGTGTGCGTGTGGGTTTGTATTTTTTAGAACCCTAGATCGGTGTAAGGGCTTGTTAGGGCGATGGGCTCTTTTGAAAAACTTGCCGGCAGCACAGGAGTGCCTAGCAATTTGAGTCGCCAAACAGCTGCGCGCTTCTGCAGGAGCTTCGGATTTTACAAACGCGCATACAGGCGCCGTGCACTTTGCAGATGCTCTGACTTGACGTTTACGACGCTCCGTTCCAGTCATACTTGTCCGAGAAGGAGATTTATGGAAGACCTCCCCGTGCTTGTTGTTAACCTTACGGGGCAATTGTGTTGGCCAGGTAATTAACATATGACAGTGTGGCGTTTAGAGGGGATCAACAACCGCCATCGGATGAGGTGAAAGATTTGTCTTAACATTAGGCTGAGGGAGCATGTTAGCGGAGGGTCTCAGCTGTGACACCGCGCCAACAATTAAGCCAGTGGTGACAACCAGGAGTGGAGCTGCACGCATCATTTGAGGGAGGTAATGTCGCCACAATATTGACCATCACCCAATATCTTGCCATCGTAAGTGGGAGCTGTTGTAAGTCGGGTTTAGAGCCGGCGTTGCATGTGTTGCACGTTGAGTGCCCAGGTGCTTCTAGTTTGTCGGCCTTGCATCCGCATAGTCCTCCTCATCAGCAGAAGCTAGTCTGGTCCAGTGATGCCTCTACTGCCGTACTGAAACCTTACGCAAGCATACCGGTTTTTGTTGTTATGGAGTGCCTGCAGAAAGTTCGCTGCATTTCCAAGTTCCTGAAGCGACAGCTTTTTGATGGGACCGATGGCAATCTGTCAGAACTCCAATGCATTTCCCCATGGACCAGTTGGTAGATCGAAATGGCCCGGTAAGGTCTCTGAACACACGGGGCGTGCGTGATACCGGGCTTCTATTGGGTCAAAGCGGTTAGTTGAAAATCACGAAAAAGGAACGGTACCTTTATCCCATAGACCACGTATCGGTATACATCCAGATCTTTTGTAAATGCGTTTACTTGTATAGTGCGCAAAAAATCCTCGCATAGGTTCGTTCTCCGTTTGCAATTTGGCTATTTGAAGGTTTGACGATCGATTGGACTCACTTTCAGCGCAGGTTGGCCGCTCTTTGAGCTTTCGCGCTTCTCTCAACTTTCTTCAAGAAGAGTCGGTAAATGTTTTTTTTTTTGAGCAAACCTGCTGTTTGTGTTTTTAAAATTGGACGGGCGGACTAATGTCCAGTTCTTTACATTTGAACATGTTTTTCTCTTTCGCTCGACGTGCATACTTGGAATACAGTTTACGTCTGTTCGAACGCATAGGTTGTATTCACTGGCGAGGAACGCATGCAGGCAACCATGTGAGTGCGCCGTCACGGATCACGTCGGGCTCCGCGGGATGGCGGTACTTGTCCGTGCTAAGCATATGATGTGTGTTGGACGCTCCAAACTCTTCCCCACCGAACGCAAAGTAATGCCTCGACTCCAATGTGAATGAGATTAATAACATCTCTGTTCACACCACCGTTAAGAATCGGGTTGAAGCAGAGCAGACGACGCACGCCGGTGTTCTTTTTTCTGCGACGTGCAGCCGCAGCGGCTTGTGCGCCACGGACACGGCGTACAAGCCACGCCATGTCCGTGGCGCTCCGGCTGTGTCCGTAACAGTTTCTAGTGTTGCCAAACGAAGAAACTGACAGCTAAACCTTTCAGTGTATACCTTCTATATGGTCACCCCGCGGCCCTTGTACTACAACTACTGCGTGCTTAGTGAGCAGAGCATCTAAAACAGTACATGGCGAGGATCCACTCTGCTCCGACCAATACGAGCTTGGTAAGGCGCTTGAGGGCGAAGATTCATTGCTTTCGCTGACACTGACCACTGACAATCCACAGATTGGGCCTCTTTCGCTGCAAACGTACTGTCATAGTCACTCGTGTTGGACCTGTGCGGATGATAAGAAACCTTGTGTTCAGTATGCAATGGCATTTTTCCCCAGAGGCCCCTGACTGGCATTTCATGCATTACAGTGTGTTAGGTGCCTCTCGAAAGCTGCAAAACCTTCATATGTGATATCGTGCCCTGATGACATCAAACTAGATAGGTAGGTTCGCAGCATTGGAGAGTGCATCGCAGCGCGGTTAGTTTCGTTGCCCATCCGGCACATGTCCAAAAAATTGTTTTTCTAACGTCCATAAGGCATTCTCTTAAACTCGCAAAACTCGTCGATTGTTCGTCCGCATACGCTACGCACTTGACGTAACCACTTTAATCCTTGTTCTACGAAACTCGGACTATTTTTGTAGCTGTAAGATCTATTTCGCACCACGTGTGCTCTCTGCGGTAGCTTTTTCAGGGGAAAAATTAAAACGCGGCTTTCTACTAATAATTCCTGAGTCGTTTTTTTCCCCCCACCTTTCTGCTATGTGTAACGACACGTGCAAGTCAGATATCAAGGCTGCAGTGACGAAGTTTGTCACGATCTAGTCCCGCGTTCGTGAACCTGGGAGGGTAGGGGTACCCTCCTGCCGAGAGACTAGATGCAGAGTGCTGGTGGTGACGGTGACTGACCCCCGAGCAGCCGTGCTCGGCGGTGTTTATTGCCCGGCCACACACAATGTTGCCCACCGAGCCTGGTGGGGTCACTGAACTTAGCGGCCAACAAATATCAGGGATGGGGGGCGCCGCACACTTGTCACACCCCTCACCCCCAAGATTCTTTGTCCTACGCAAACACAAAACAACACTTGTCCCTCCGGCGAGTAACGGTCTGGCGGTCTCCGTAGTCTCGCACTCCGCCTGGGCACAGGTGTCGATGCAGGTGTGACAGCATTGGGTGCCACCTGTGTCACTCTCGCACCAGCTGTCAGCCTTCCCGGTGTCGAAGGACTTGCGCGTGGCGCCACAGTGGCGCGAGTAGCACTAGCCCCTGGTGCTGTGCTGGCAGCGGTCGGTGAAGCTAGCTCCCCTTGAAGGAGCCCAGGCTGAGGCAGTGCGGCGGGCCCGTGGCCAGGCAGCCCGGCTGCACCAGCACCTGCTCGGGCGCGTACGGGTCCCCGCACACCATCAGCCACAGGTCCGGCCAGGGCCCCGCGACCGCGGGCAGCACCTGGTAGATGTGAAGCCGGCCCGCCCGCCGCTCGATGCTCTCCACCAGCGTGCACAGCGCCTGCTCCAGCCGCACGGGGTCCAGGCCGCCGCCGTCGTCCACGAAGGGGCACTGCAGGCTCTTGGCCCGGTTGATGTCCTCCTCGCGCATGAAGTCCCCCTGGCCCGCAAACACCATGACCAGGGGCAGGCCATGGAAGGGCAGCCGGTCCTCCTGCTCCAGGTTGGCCAGCAGGGTCTTCTCGAGGCTCTCGCGGATGTACTCCAGCCCCGGCTGGCTGGCGTACACGCACAGGCAGCCGTGGAGCAGGGGCTCCGTGCGGAACGAGTTGTGCGGCAGGCCCACGTCGCCGTCGATGATCCTGAAATCCAGCGCGTACTGGGCCTTGTCGTCGAGCCGGAAACCCTGCGGGAGCACCTGCCGCATAGCCTGCGCCACCTGCTGGGCGCTGGCACCCAGCACCACCAGGTGCAGCAGGCGGCCGTTGGTGCCCAGCACCCCGCCGCCGTTGGTGCCGGCCTCTCGCCGGTGCAGCAGCTGCTCAATGACGCCGTCCATGCAGTCGGGCTGGACGGGGCAGTGCTCCCTCTGGCACCTCAATGCTTGCCGCCGTGCCGGTGAATGTCCCCACCTCGGGCTGGAACAGGGCCTCGAACTCGGTCAGGAGGCCGGGGATGTCTGCCACTGCATGCACTGCTTCCTGGTACTCCGGCAGCCTCACGCGCAACGCCTGGATCCAGTTCCGGCCCAGCAGCGTCGGTGACGGCCCCTTGGTCAAGTACAGGGGCAGGGTTGCCTCCCTGTCGCCAAGGCGCACGCTGACCTGGGCTTGACCCTCGACCTGGGCGAGCTGTCCGGAGTAGCTGCGCAGCATGACGCCCGACGCTTCGATGGACACGCCAGGAAAGGTGCGCTTGAAGGCTTTCCCGGCCATGACCGACACACTGGCCCCTGTGTCCAGCTCCATGGAGATGGGGCGCCCGCAGACTTCGACGGTCAGCCAGTATGGTGGCACCGGCGGCTGCACTGTGGCCGCGTGCCACATGTCGAAAATCTGCGGGTCTTCGGCCACGACGTGAAGCCTAGCCGTTGCACCCGAAGCTGCTGCCGCACGCCCCCGCCGCCTACCCTTGTGCCGATTCCCTCGGCCGTGGGCTGGCGCGGAACCTGTGCTCGACGCCGGCTGCTGCTTCCGTCCGTCCGCCGTCGTCCCCCCTCGGCACGCCCGAGCAATGTGCCCAGTTCTTCCGCACGCAAAGCACTCCGCTTGCGCGAACTGGCACTGGGAGGGGGGGTGGTCACCACCGCAGCGAACGCACCTGCCATGCCGTGCCGCCATCTTGTTCACCGCCGCCTCCGCCGACGGTGAGCCGGCTGCACGCGCTAGCTCGCCCGCGTCCTTGGCCGCAGCCTCCATCGCCAGTGCTGCCTTCACGGTGTCGTCCAGCGAGGGGTCGGGAAGCTCCAGGAGTCGCGTCTGCATGGCGGGGTCGTTGATGCCGCAGACGAAACGGTCCCGGAGCAGCGAGTCGAGCTGCTCCCCGAAGGCGCAGCCGCTCGCCAACCCTCGCAGCGCTGCGACGAACTGCCCGAGCGTCCCTCCGTCTCGGCGGCTCCGGTTATTGAAGCGAAAACGCTCCATTAACGTCGACGGAGCCGGGCTGTAGTGCGAGCGTAGCATAGCGAGCAGCTCACCCAGCGACTTGTCGTGCGGCGTGGCCGGCTTGAGCAGGTCGAGCAGGAGAGCGAAGACGCGGGTCCCGCAGCTGGCCAGGAAGATGTCGCGCTGTTTCGCCTCGGGTGTGTCGTTCGCCCGGAAAAACACGCCGACTTGCTCCTCGTAGACCGGCCAGGCGGACCCTTCACCCTCGAAAGGCTCGAGCCTCCCGTACAGCGGCATGGCGTAATGGCGGCTGGCTTGAGGGGGCGGTGTCTCGGCGTTCTCGGTGGCTTCGGCCGCTCCGCGGGCTTCTTCCCTCGTCGCCAGTGTCACGATTTAGTCCCGCGTTCGTGAACCTGGGAGGGTAGGGGTACCCTCCTGCCGAGAGACTACATGCAGCGTGCTGGTGGTGACGGTGACTGACCCCCGAGCAGCCGTGCTCGGCGGTGTTTATTGCCCGGCCACACACAATGTTGCCCACCGAGCCTGGTGGGGCCACTGAACTTAGCGGCCAACAAATATCAGGGATCGGGGGCGCCACACACTTGTCACAAAGTTCAAAAGGGCGAGCTGAAATTCCGCACGGTGTATGGTACGAATTCAGCTGTGCGGCAGAGTTGAAGGCTTGGGCCGGCTGTTAAACGTGCCTTGCGGTCGACACATTGCGCGCAGAGTTTCACATTGAGGTCGGAGTCCTCATCAGTCGTCGGCAGGTTGTTCGATACCGGGTGGCTTTGAGAACGTTATTCAATGCTTCGTAGTCTCACATGAGGGGACGCTGGTTCATCGTGCGCACCTCCTGTCATCCAACCGGCGCACTTCCCTCATTTTGTTAACTTATTTGGATGGACATTTAATTTGTTAAATATATGCATGCATACGTCAAAGAAGTTATAGTCATCGTCATTGTTATCATTGCGATTCGGCTGCTTCAAAAGCGCTGTATATTGCCGAATTTTGAGAAGGTGGTCTTTTTACATTAAACAGGTAAAAAAGAAAGTCGAGGAAAAATCATCTGGGTTGAGAAAGCCGAAAAGAAATTTGCCCTGATGAAGGCGGCTCCTGTTTTCGAAACGTTTGCACCAGACTGCCGCCTCTTCTTTGTCCAAAGTTTTCTAGTTTTGTCTCTCATAAGGTGCTTGTTAAATAAGCGTGGGAATTAACATTTAATAAACATGTGTAAGTCTAGAACCCTAAAGATGAAGGCAAAGGAGAAGTAGATCGTTTTATTGTGTGTAAAGCTGTAAATACTATAGTTTTAAAATGCCTCAACACCGATTTTCGTAAAATATTCGTAAAATCGGCAAATCCGCAAAACCTCAAAACGCGAACGTGCCTAGTGACTGTGAGACATAAAATTTATTTCTTTGCAAAAGCCTTTTTTTTTTCGGGAGGGTTGTTCGTTTTCGGGTTATATAAATTGCGGGGTAAAATTGGGTGCTATGTTGGGAACTGATCGGGGAGAAATCGTTTTTTTTTTTTTTTGTAAAAGCATTCTGAAATTCGTGTTTTTTCGGGTCAAATCTAAGTAACACACTCAGCTAATTTTATCAGAAGGTTTTACGAGCTGCTTAATTTTAACGCACTAAAATTGGTGTTTGTTTCAATCTGGTAATCGGTTGAACAACAGGGTTTTCTAGCAAGAACTCCCCGAAATGTGGCGTTTGCTTGAAATGAATCAGTAATGATGGCAGTAAGAGCACTAATAACCTCCAAGAATTAAAACATTTTATTTCCCAAAAGCTGGTAATCTATTTTTTACACATCCTTGCTTGCATACATTATCATCCGCATGTACAACATGTCTGTCTCCATTCGAGAACTGTCTGATCGCTTAACGTATCTTTACTGGGAGAAACTTATCTCGACAACACCGCTTCCATTAGCTAGGCACAACAATGTCAGTGGCGCATTCGCCATCCCTCATTAGCGAGCGGCACAGCCGTGCCAATATTCAATGAGTTCGAAAGCTGCGTTTGTGGGGCTTGCTTGCAGCAAGTACTGGTTGAGAACGGTGGACCGTCAGCGCACGATTAATTGTGCATATTGTCACGCAGCCAAAGGCGACGCAGCTGTCTTAAAGAAAAAAACAAGTTTATTGGAGCGAACTCGTGCTCCCCTAACAACTCAAAGAATACACAGGCGGCGAAACGGCATTCAACAAAGTGACGTGCGTAGACTGGTGTCGGCGATTCGAATGCCGCGGCATCTGCTCAACGGGAATTTATCACTCGGCGCGGGGGTTTCTGGAATAGTCGAATTATAATCCCGAACACTGCAGATCAACGAAGATTATTCTGGGCTGTTAAAGTTAGTTCGGAACGCTCACCCTCCGCGGTGGCTCAGTGGCTAAGGCGTTGCGCTGCGGAGCACGAGGTCGCGGGTTCGATTCCCGGCCGTGGCGGCCGCTTTTCTGATGGAGGCGAAAAGCAAAAACGCCCGTGTGTGTGAGGTTTCGGCGCACGTTAAATATCCCCAGGAGGCCAAAATTAATCCGGAGCCCTCCACTACGGCGCGCCTCATCGCCTGCGCTGCGTCGGCGCGTTAGAACCCTACAATCAATCAATCAATCAATCAATCAATCAATCAATCAATCAATCAATCAATCAATCAATCAATCAATCAATCAATCAATCAATCAATCAATCAATAATTCGGAATGCTGTCCCTATCAGAAGAGATAACACATGCGGCACAGAAAGGAAGAACGGAACACGTGCCTCCCCTGGCCCACAGACAACACCGATAACACAGACCGGCGCAGCCGGGCGGCAAAAGCAAAACACAAATAAACAAACCCAATGCATGTTTCGCGGCAATATCGCTAGTTCGGAAAGGTCCATTCGGAAAGAAATCGGGCTTAATCCGATTCTCCTCAAAAATGTTCGGGGTGTAGAAATCAGGTAATTTCGGATTTTACTATCAGAAAACGAGCAACCCTAAGTATACGTTTGATACCGTCATTGTCCACGTCTCTTAGCTTGCGATAGCCATAACCACGACAGGTAGAACCGGAAAATTGCCCCAGGTGGTCCTCGGCACGAAGTTCTTCGCTAGCTGTTGGCACACACCAGCAGCCCATACGCGTCGTCATCTTCTGACGCATCACCTGCGCGGGCACGGATGTTTAAGAATTTATGCGTTCTCAGGATACTCGGCCGCGTCCATGCCTGCTCTGACGTCATCGCTTATGTAGTGGTCGAAGTTAGGGGCGTCGTTTTTTTTAAAGCGGCGCTTTCTGTCATTCACTGACGGCGCGGGTCGTCCGCGTAAAAAACGCACTGCAGGAAAACCAGCTTTACTGAATGGGTTGGTTTGGCTGACTATGATAAGGATAAGAGAAGGCACCCCGAGCGCCTCAGAAAGAAAGAAAGAAAGAAAGAAAGAAAGAAAGAAAGAAAGAAAGAAAGAAAGAAAGAAAGAAAGAAGCGCTTCAGATGGTCGGAATTGCGCCATTACGATTGCGCAATTCAGACACGGTCGAAGCAATTTGGACTTTGGAGGTTGACTTTCACTCGTGTTGCATGGGAGAAAGCTTCGCGGTTTAACCATGTTTCTCTTTAGTTTTTTTTTTTTTTTTCATTTATGTACTTCTCCTTTATCTTTTCGCCGGAATGTTCCCCATAAACGCGCTCTGTTTCGCTCGGAATACCGATTTCACAAACATAAATTTCGGGGAAATCGGAATTTGTTCGTAAAATCAACGTTATAGAAAACATGGAAACAATTCAGCATTGTTGATTTATTGACTGATCAAATTGATATTTAATTGATTCAAGGGTGAACTGCTTGTTGCCGATTTCGCAACACTGCAGTCACACCTTCAAAAAGAGCGTTGAGGACCATCATTGATCAGAAGGTTTAAACGGCACAGTCCGAGGGCTCTCTTTAGATCTCGATTGTGTAGATATATAACCGGGCGCCGGAATTTCACCAGACGGGGACGAAATTCAAACAGCGCTATGCTTCAGTTTCGTCGAACAACTGGCGTTCTCGGGCATCACATGCTATTTACTCTGGACCAGCTGCTGAATCAATTCTCTGAGCATGCAGCTTGCCTGTATGCACGTGGCTTAGCAATTCGTTCTGTACAATAGCGAGTACGCTAAGCCGGTCGGCGCATGTTCATTAGCGAGCAAATACTGGGAGCCGGATGAAGGCAATTCAAAGCAGACACTGGGGCTGCAGACATTGGGATAAATCTGTCATGTTGACTGGTGAAAAAAAAAAATGGCCGCGTGCGTGCTTTTGTTCGTTGCAGAAGTCAAAAGACAACAGCCTTGTACCGCCCCTGCCACTTACCGCCCTCTGCTCTCCTCCCACCCTCTCGCTCCTCTAAGGAAGAATGTAATATAGGATTGCTCAATTCCATTCAATTTTCCCGCGTTCGCACTGCTTGAGTTCATTGATTGGGACAAGACACGTGCTTTCTTTATTTCTTTTTTATTGTTGTTCTCCTTGAAACAGCTTGAGCCGACAACTCCTGTTTTGCTGTTTTCTTTTACCTCGCGGCTCTTGAATAGCGCTTATAAGGCCTTTTTTTATTTAGTTTAGTAAAAACCAACCTTATGTGCGTTACTGATTAAACTGATTCCGGTACTCTCAGTTATATAGACGCATTTTGCCTCAAACATGGCCGAGGTTTCATTCGCGCTGAATGACGGTGATATGCATTGGTCATTGCAGCAGTTTCAGTAGTTTAGGACAATCCCGTTTGTGCACACATCGTGTTCAAGCGTTCTTCAACTGTTTCTTTCTTTTTTTTTTTTTTTTTGGCTGGGCGATTGAATCCAGTGAAAGACGGACAGGAATTTCCTCGTAGAAAGAGCCCAAGAAAGACTATCGTCTTTAGAACAGCATGGAGCGCGAACGGAAGACGGGCACAAGACAGGAGCTGGCAGTGCGTAGTGGAACGACTTAAGTGCTTTATTGCTTGGTGGAAAGGCTGTAAACAGATTCACACGCATTAAAGAATAAAAATAACGTGAGAAGCACGAGATGGCAGCTTGATATTCCGAAAGCGGGCATGCAGATAGCACGTTCACGCCCGAGCGCAGAGGGCTTCAGGCGCGCTCGTTCACGTGATCCCCCGCTGCTCTGTCGCGAACACGTTCTGCGGGCGTTGGAAACAAAGCAGTGTATGGGTGGCGGAGGAGGCAGGCGACCCCGCGTCGTCGGATATACAGCGCTGGCGTACGCAGTAGCGCTCTGCCTACGCGCAGTGACAACGGCAACAGGTGTTGCCTTATCTGTTGGCGGGATTTCGAAATTTCCACGTAAGCCACGCTCCCAGCAGTTTCGGTTGTTGTTACGCTAGGCGTGGACATGTACAGTCTTGGAAAAAATGAAACGCTAACACGAAAATATGAGCCAGAACACCAAAATAGCGCGATTTCTTTCTATTCTAGTCAAAAGTACGCGCGGCTTTGTTACAAAAACAATGTTGGGAAATGTGGCTTTCCAAATATGCCAGTAGCGCGCTATTGTTCGACCTCGACGGACAGTAGTTTTCAATTTTGCGTGTTCTGGTTCTTATTTTCGTGTTTGCCGTTTTATTTGTCCATGACTGCACCAACTGACATGTGACGCACGGTTTTAAGGCGCGCACACGGCGTCTAGCTTGGGGAGCGTGTTGAGCGCCCCAGTCTGGGGGGTTATTAAAGCGAACGCTTTCTTAGTGAGACCGATGGCGTCCTGGGAAAAAAATCTAATGCATTTCCCCGTAGACCGGTTGGTCGACCGAAAAGTTCTGATAAAATGTCTGGACACGCGGCGCGCGCGTGAAACCGGTCTTCCATTGTGTCAAAACGGTTATTTGAAGATCGCGAAAAGGGAACGCTGCTATAGATCAGGCAACACACACATCGATCATGAGAAGGAGTACAATATCTCATATCTCATAAGGCTCGTGTAGGTATACATTTAGTTCGACGTGATGAGAAAGAAGCGCAAAAAGAACACAAGACGAAAGAATCTTGTGCTCGTCTTTTTTTTTTTTTTTGCGCTTCTTTCCCATCATGTCTCACTACCAACTCGCCCATCTGTCAGTGCTCCTAACATATAAATAGTTCGTAAGTTCGTTTGCTTGTGCGCGAAAAATCGTCGCTTATGGGTTCGTTTTTCCTTTTGCGATTTGGGTTTTTGAATGTTTGACGATCGATTGGACGCACCTTATTTGAATTGGACGAAGCTTTCGCGCTTCTCTCAACTTTCCTTCGGCGGGGATGGCTAAGTTTGTCGCGCCGGCCTCGTGGTCTGCCAAAAATAAAAGGAAGAAAGTCTCGGGGTGCTTAAGTCTGCTTACGTGCTCTGAAGACGATAAGCCGTTTTTTATCGTCGTCTCTTATCGAGCTACATAGTGCTTGCCTTTCTTCGCTTTCGTTTCTTCGCCCTTTCGTGCCAACTATACTTGAACAAGCAGACTGGCCGCACGTAACGCGACAGCTCCCCCAGAATCAGAGCCCCCCCGTTACTGGCGTGCACGTGTTCTGCTCACATGCCGTCACGTTCATCTGCCACCAGAAGCACACTATGCTACTTCTTGTGCCATCCTAGCAAGGTGCCGGGCGGGCACAGTGGCTGGTACGCTCTAAACACGCGGGCACAAATCCCACACGAACTCACATTTGTTTTTGTTTTTGTTTGTTTCTATCTTTTAGATGCGAAGCAGCTTATGGTCGCGCCTGTTCCCTACGCCGTTGTGCGGCCGCCGTTGTGCGGCGTCCACACCCCCACTTCGCATGCGCATCCTCCTCCCTCTCCTCTCCTCTCCTCTCCTCTCCTTGTCTCATCTCCTCTTCTCTCCGGCTTTCGTCCTCTCCTCTCCGACGCTCCTCTCCTCTCCAGTATTCCTCCTCTCCTCTCCGGGATTGCGCAACGAATGGCAACACCTGCGGCTCCGCGCGCGATAATGCGAAGCAGCTTAGAGTTAGAGGCGCGACGGTAGCCGCTGCGTACTCCTCTGCATACTTGAGTCGGCCCCATGGCTGCTTCGCATACTACTCAAGGTTCCCCTACGGGAAGATGGTGTAATTTTTTTTACAGTGACGGCCATTTTGGTACCATCGTTGTCGAAGGGTGACGACGGTCACTTTTCGCTCTTGATGAGGCATCTAAGGCTTTCTCCATAAAGGAATTCAGTGCCATTCCACTTTGTGAAGGTGGATGACCAGCGCAGCTGTTTGTGGGTCACTGTGGTAACGGCACGGAGGTCCCCGGGAAATCACAAACTATCTCACACCGCGCAAGGGACGTAAAATTGGTTGGCCCCAAACTTTTGCTCAAATTGCGCCGTCGCGCCGGAGAAGCCCGTTCAGCGTGATTGTAGCGTCTTCTGCCTCGTGGTATTCGGAGACCCGACGGGCATCGCACTTACGCTTGGCGCAAGCGACTCGATCATCTTTGTGGTCTCCTTCCGCAGCGTTCACTATTTTTTTCTTTATAAGTAGGTTTGACTGTGCAAAGACCGAGCATAGGAAAGCCAGCTTACAAAGACGGAGGTTATACCGATCTCCTTGAAGTCGGCTTCACTTCCAAGCACCAACGCATTAATGGGAAAACATTTTTGGGGGCCGATGTACGCCATCTTACATCAAAGTATGGAGCGCCTGAGGCGAACTGGTGGCCGAATGGAGAGGGTATGCATGCAGCGTGAGGGGAGAACACGTGTGGTCAGCCACGGCAAGTGCAGAGAACACCGGCCCAGGAGGCCTATTCACATTCCATTGCCCGTAAGGTCCCATGACGCGTGGCGCCATCTCTGGGCACGTTTGAACGTATATTAACGCTGACCGGCTGGTCTCGTGCTATAGAGGTTCCGTTTCTGTTTATCAATCGTGGGAATCACGTCCAGTTCTCACATTTTTTTCTTTTTTAGTTGATTATTTTACTTGAGAAACATTTACTTTTATCACGTGTTATGTAATTTATTGCACATTTGAGCATTATAAACAAAATTATGGGTGGTTTTGTTCCTATTAGGTCAGTTCCAGCGCCTGTTTCGTACTTTTTATGTAGTTTTTAGTAGTTTGTTCCTTCTATGTCGGTTTTGGCTGTTTTTTCTTGAATCTTTTTGGACATTAGTGTTATTTTATACGTGGTTAAGTCGGTTCTGGTTAAGATTTTTTTTTTTCAAGTTTGACGGTTTTGTCTCCTTTAGGTCACTTTTCAATTGTCCCGTATTTAGCTCAGCGAAGGCTAGCTGCGTTTAACATGTGTGTACGATTGTTACTTTTAATAAGGGTTGTTTTCCCGGTTTACTCTGTTTTTACCGGTTTTTATTCACTGAGGAGGCTTTTTATCCGCTTTAGGTAGTTTTCTGCTGTCAAACGTGCCCCAAGCAGGCGGGAACCCCTACGGTATATAGTTTGTGAATACTGCCCGGTAGCTCGGAGATGGAGCGGCTCTTGTCACACTACGGTCACAAAAAAAAGGGGGGGGTGGTGTTACCCTATAACAGCTCCGCTGCAAGAGAAGAAAAACCGCGGCCCCGAGCCCACATGACCCCGCCAGTTTGTGTGTGTCTTGGCCACCATCACTGCACCGATAACACGCAGATGACACATGCTCTTCCAGGGAATTACTTAAAGAGGCAAATGCAGATAAAAAGAGCCAATCTTAGGGCGAAACCTAACTTGACGCTTGGAGTGTAAATTGAATGTACCGCACATGTGATTAGTGACGCATCTTACATGTGCCTGTTGGCGCGTCCGTAACGGACGTCACTTTGTCCGTCACATTAGCCGATAAGGCTACGCAAATAATTACTACAACTGAGTTGTTAAGGCATCGTTCCGGTTCTACGTAGCGTATGCTACAGCCGGAAGCGATGCTACATATGCTACGTATGCTACAGCCGGAAGCGATGCTACTCTTGACATCATGACCAGAAAGGAATTCTGGTCGCGACGGTGTATCCACAAGAGGAGGCCATCAAGTATGACGTGAAGGAGTGCAGGGTGTGCTTCTGAGCGCGAGGACGCGGGTTCGATTCCCGGCCGCGGCGGCCGCTTTTTCTGATGGAGGCGAAAAGCAAAAAAAAAAAAAAAACGCCCGTGTGTTCGAGATTTCGGCGCACGTCAAAGATCCCCAGGTGGTCAAAATTAATCTGGAGCCCTTTACTACGGCGCGCCCCACCGCCTGCGTTGCATCGACGCGTTAAATCCTGCAATCAGAAATGGAGTGCAAGGCTAGTAACAGCGGGTGTATAAGTATTAGATCCTGCGGCCGAACAACGAGCAAGGAAATCTCGTTAACGCCGCGCCACAGAATCGTATTACCGGCTTCTCTGCCCAATCACGTTTTATCTAGTCAGAATGCCTAGCTATTTTTTTCCTCCCCCGATTTGGAAGCAAAAAGTATCTACGGGCATTACTAAATGCGGGTAAAAGTAATACCGTTTTTTTTTTCCTGGAATGTTCCCGTTACAAATATCCGCTTACTGGAAACTGGGAGATTCGGAGGTCGGCCATGAACCACCTGGGGCAAAATGTCGAAAAACTGCTGGAATTATTGAAACACTTCGACGCACGCGTGGGCTGGTTTACGCATGTTTACCCCGTCGAAGAGCAGCGGTGCAGATTCCACGAATTTCGTCGCAGTGCGTTTCATGCCTTGTTTGCGGGGTCAGTGAGTCGGTTGGAAGCAAGCAGCTGCTTCTTTGTTTCACCGTCGAATGTTGTCGACGTGTTTGACCGTGGTGGTCTCGTGCACAGTGACGCACGCGCCATGCAGCGGAACAGCTCTTTGATCCCACTGCTGACACTGGGCTTTGTCTTCACTTCCGCTCTCCCCCGACGACCCCGTTCGATCGATGGGCAAAACAACGCCGTCGCTTTGGTACACGTCTTTCACCGGGGGTGCGCTATAAACATCGGCACTTTGTCCTTCCTTTTTTTTTCAAATAGAAGACGTTTATATTACAAAAATATCTGCTTTACGCTGAAGAAAGCGTGCCGAAAGGACAAACAACGAACAAGGCCAGTGTTTCTAAACACTATAAACATATGTCAGAACTTCGAATGGGAGCTATTGGCGCCGAAGTTACACCTGAGCTCGGAAGCCAGTGGCGTATGGTGCGGCAGGGCACTTGCTACGGAAACCAATTGAAAACAGGATTTCGGGTCGAGGGCGGAAGACGTATGCCGCGGGAAAAGCCTTGCTTTGAGCATAACAGAAAAAGGACACAGGTCTCAGCGGAAACAGTTAGAGCACTATGATGGTGATGAAAGGCCGCCTAGGCATCGAAGCGTGCGTTCGTTGGAGTGCTTGATTGGGCGACCGTCAGCGTCAGTCAGTCGCAGTAAGTCACTGGATGGCAGTCAGTCACTGGACACAGTCCGAAGGACGTGCGAATATCCGAGCCCCCCACTGCCGTTTTCTCCTTCTCTACCTTCTCTACTGTTTTCTGCTGCCTTCTCTCGCATCATCCAATGAAAAAAGAGTTCGTCCAGAACCGTGTCTCGTTATTCATCTTCAGCTTCGTGTTCATCTTTTAGGCAAAGTTCCCACCCGGCATCTGGCTTTTGCGGCGGCAATCGTCAATAGCTTCTAGAGCATTCATTTCTAGCCAATTCCCCACGTGGAGCTTGTGGTGTTTGTGTGGGTGTGGGGCCGTGGGGCAGTTGTCTTTTCTAAAAACCAGGTTCATTTTATAAAAGCCAGTTTTACAGCGAAGCTGTTACCCTCTAGCATGGTCCGAAATTTTCGTGCCGTAAACAAAAAATCCAGGCACGACCTAGCAGTTCTCGCCTAAGACGTCCAGCGCATGCGTCAGGCTAATCAGGCATGCAGCACAGAGCTCAGTACTCATTTAAGGAAACCACAAAACCAGCATCGAAACCGCATTATGGATGATAGGGCGCCTGTGAACAATGGGACCGTCCATGATGTGTTCCTGGTAAAGATTGTTTGCAGATTGTTTGAACGCTAGGCAAGACTACTGTCACTAAATAGAGCAGAGCTTGCCCAAGACGCCGAGCGCATGTGTCAGGCTAGCCAGTACCCAGCATTTGCCGCCCGAGAAGCCGAGCGCAAGCGACAAGCACGCCGAGACGTCGAGAAACGTTTAATACCCCCCCCCCCCCCCCTCTCTTAGCATTTGTAGTGTTTTACAACAGCTTCACTGGACATTCGATTCGCTTTCCCAGGCCAGGAAGGAGACCATTTTTCCCTGCACTGTTTGCATTTGAAGCACAAATCTACAGACCATTGTGAACCATTCTACCACCTGCAGAACCCAGCAAAGGCCCGTAAAACATGCACGGGTGTCCGGCGCAGCCGCACTTTTAATAAAGCAAACAGTAGTTCTCGAGTGGCTATGGTGCCTTCTTTGGAAACAATTGGGCGCGGATTGGTCCCCAGTGCTATACTGTACCAGTGCACCGCGAATTGGTATTCTTTTCAACTGAACGAGCTGCCAATTATGGTTTACGCACTACTAACAACACGTTTGTCCTCGGACTGTTTACTTGCCCGCTCAAGGATATTGGCCGATTACGGTGCACGGCTTTCGAGGAACACTTAAATATACTTACGGGCTTTGAATAAGAAACAATCGTGGCTTCCTCTCGCGATACTTTATTTACTCTACATGGTGTTTTTGTCAAGCTGGTTCCATAAAGATGGTTCATATCACCTTTACCCCTATCTGGCGTAGCAAATCGGGCGGCTATCCTGGCCTATTAAAGACCTCTCTCTCTCTCTCTCTCTCTCTCTCTCTCTCTCTCTCTCTCTCTCTCTCTCTCTCTCTCTCTCTCTCTCTCTCTCTCTCTCTCTCTCTCTCTCTCTCTCTCTGTCTGTCTCTCTGTCTCTCTGTCTCTCTGTCTCTCTCTCTGTCTCTCTGTCTCTCTGTCTCTCTCTCTCTCTCTCTCTCTCTCTCTCTCTCTCTCTCTCTCTCTCTCTCTCTCTCTCTCTCTCTCTCTCTCTCTCTCTCTACAAAACCTAATTCATAGATCCTCAGTATATAGTTACGTATGGTAGTGAGAACCAGACCGAATGGTCTTCGGACTGGCCACGTACCCACTCAAGGGAATTGGAAAATGACGATGACAGCTGCCTTCAGAAGATCGCGGTCGAATCACCAATTCCGATTTGGCTGCGACGTCTACATAATCCATCCACAATTTCGACATACCCACTCAGGGGGATTGTTCAGTGAAGATTGCAGCTGCTCTCAGATGGTCACGGCCTGTTATCAAATTTCCATTGCCATAATGCTTCACATTGAAATCACGCAAGCAGATTAAGTACTTCCAGTATTTTTTTAAGTACCCCAGGTGGCCCATGTACGCATATTAAATGCATTCTGTCGTGCGTTATGCGCGGATGGACAGATGCCTGGGGGGAGTCGCCTGGGAATGGAATATTGCGATCGTAGACCCAGAAGGACGTGGATGGGAACGAACGATTTCGCATCTCGTCCACTTTCCCATCCCCATATCAGGTGGAGAAATTTGCACCGACCGGAGATATGTCTAGGTTTACGTTTGTCTCAGTTCTCCAAAGCTGAACTCGTCAACAGAAGGCTGTTGTCCACCTACGAGGTCTCAACCGTGAACAGCGGACGCGTTCACGGCCAGTGATTATTGCCAGTGATGATGAACTGTTCCTTGCCATATGACCTTTTCGTGCTGATAGGATTGTTTAGCCTATGGAAGTGTTGCATGATTGACCGCCATGCCGAAAAACCTCGTGGAACTAAGTCATTTTTTCGCGAACAATGTGCGCTTGTGTACAGTGTCTATGCGGCGCAATCGCGGCCGCCGGACTGGTTGCATCTTCTTGAGGCGTCTGTGTGCCTGCCTGACTTTTAAAATGTGTTAGTGAATGTACCGTTATTGTAGTTAGGGTGGGACTTTAAGCTATTCGGGCTAGTTTTCTATGCAATAAAGAAAAAAATAGTCCCGTGGCCGAGTGGTATGGAGCGCTAGGAATGTTTGCTGCAAGTGTTTTGCAAGTCACGAGTTCGAATCCCCGAGGGTATAGATTATTTTTTTTATAAGTTGACTTTTTCGCTTTCGGCCGATGTTTTCATTTGTGAGTTCACCTTTTTTTTGGGCCGTAATTCACTGCTCTACGAACTAGTTCACAGAACGCGCGCAGGCTGACACTGACGCGCCAGCGAGGTCTCGTTGGCGTGGTGTTGCCATAAGCACCGACGGCTTGCGGGCAGTGGGCACAGGCCAGAATCAACAGACCCTTGGCCTGGTGCGAACACGCTTTTTACGATGCGGGCATGAGTGAGGAGAGCTCCAAATATGGGGGAAAAGCGCCTGGCATTTCAGCGTCTGCGGGGACGCGGAGGGCGTTCATCCACTGCGTAGGCCTCGGCTAGTGATTGCTACGATTCGAAGCCGTACGTCCTGGGAGGCTCATTTAATGCATTTTACAGCCGCCATCATGGCAGAATTCCCATCCAACGATGCCGTCGGATGTCAAGCATGTTTTACAGAACCGAAACCGAAACTTGTTTGAGTGCTAACCTTGGACATCGTCCAATCACGGTGCCACCTCCTCCCGACGTCACAGCCTTTAGTTGGTGCGGCCGCCGCAAACCGCCCATGGTAGTTTTTCTTCTTTCACGCTTTGTAAAATAATTACCGACTTGTCCACCGGATAAACGATGAAAAGTGTGCTAATTTGAGCCAGTCTACGCAGTGCAAGCAAAAACGGGAGCTTGACAAATTCACTTCAGTGTCCCTTTAAAGCGTGCCTGTGTTCACGCCGTAGTTAATCCATTGGAGGCGCGAAAAATCCCAGTACTTATTGAATTTTTCGACGAGGGCCCGAATTTCGTATGCACGGGTGTTTGTGTTATTTGCCTACGTAGGTGAAAGTGGCCGCCGCAGCCTGGACTCGATCCCACCTCCTAGAATTGCTTGCAAGAGTGTGCAGTATCGACGGAATTTGTCTTGAATGACAGCTTTGAAAGAAAAGCTCCCCCATATGTTCTCACCATGTCTCACAACATCAAAGATGATCCTGGCATTGAAAAACGGAGCCTAATTCTAATATACAAAAAAGGTAATGTCAGAGCTAAGAACTTACAGGCCCATCAGCGCACTGTCTGTTATGTGTAAGTAGTTACTCACGAAGGCAATGCTTCTTCGCATAATCGACACCCTTGACTATTAAAAACTGTAGGAGCGCGCCGGATTTAGAATGGCTCTCAAAAACAATGAATGATATTAATGCCATAAACCCAATGAATCATGTTCATGCCAGATACCATGGTGTAAATATATATGGTGTAAATATATTCATAGATTGTGAAAAGGCATTTGACGCAGTAGCCACCGCTGTAGCGACATCAATGAAAGATTCGCGGCCAGACATAGCGTTGTTTGAGGACATCTACCGAGGATGCACGGGTACGAATTTTCTTCATAAGAAAAGTAAAAAGTTTTCCATTAAGAAAGGTGTCTGGTAAGGAAGCACAGTCTCTCCGAAATTGTTCACAGCCTGTCTGAAGGGGATATTTAGGAAACTCAGTGGGCTTGCACCAGTCGCTGTTTTTTTTTTTTTTTTCTCAGCAATGGGGAAAAAGTCTAGGGGGTGTTTAGAACTTTCTCAGAATGTGAAGAAAGCCCGTGGACTTCTGTTGGTCTGTTGTTGGACATTCTGTTGAATTTTCATGTTTCTCTCATCGGGTCGCTGCCGAAGTTTCATGTATATCCGCTTTAACAGCAGAGCCTTTTAAGCTTGACCTTGCTCCGGTGGCGTTAGTAAAAAAATACAAAGAAAAAACTCCAGCGGCGTGAGGCGTGCGGCACGACGTTCGCGCAGTGGCTTTGGAAAAATAAATCTGGTGAGCGCACGTGTCGTGAGGCGCGCCTGGCGTCGTACAGGCTTGCGCGTGTGCTCGCGCCGTGTGAGGAGCTTCCGCCTTCGTCATCGTCGTCGTCTTCTGCTCGACGGACCCGTGGCGTGCCGGTTGCTACATTGCTCCCCCCCTGTAGAGCCGGAGGCCGTTGTGTTGCCCACGTGACGGTTTTGGTCGGTTGAGCTTTGGAATTACGGGGCGGGGTCGTTGAGACGGGGAAGCGCCCTGGGTGGGCCGCAGGGAGGCGACGTAAGCGGGCTTGATGACTCGGTCGGCGGCGACGACGTCTTGGCGAATGTTAATGTCGAGGGTTCTTGGGTTGCTGCTCGCCGTACGAGGAACGTGCATAGACTTGCTCCATCTGCTCCCTCTTTCCTGGGATCTGCTGTCAGTGTGGGGTAAGGTCGACCTCCTTATCTAGGTCGACCCTCAGCCTTGCTTTTAGGGGCGAAGCTCCTAAAGCCATGGGTCTGTCCATCCCTTTTGTCTCGTGGTACGTGACCGCCGCATGCTTTCGGAGATGTCGCAAAGTGGGCCGCGTTGCACGCGCAAGACCCGGCTGCAACCGGCAGCGCAAACTCGGCACCGGGAGCGCGAGCTTGTCTGTGTTCGCTAACGGAGGCGCGAGCGCACGTGCACTGCGAGGGGGAGATCACGCAAGAGGAGGAGGAGGTAAACTTTATTTAGTCAAGCTCTGTTACGGGGACGTGGTGGCCGCTGGCTTTAGCCTGGCGGCGACAATGGCAGCCCGATTCGTAAGGGAGGCTTGAACCTCCGGATCAGAGCTGCCCAGCGCCCTCTCCCAGTGCTCGTCGCAGGTGATGGAGGGAAAAGGATCATTGGGACAAGCCCACATGGTGTGGGATAAGGTGGCGGGAATGCCGCATGATGGGCAGTTAGGGGAGGGAAATAAGGACGGATTAATGCGATGGAGCAGCGCGCGACAGGGGAGGCTGCCTGTCTGCAGAAGGGCCACGTGCGTTCTTGCACGTTGTCGAGACTGACGTGAGCAGGGGGATATACACGGCGGGCGAGGCGGAAATGTGTCGCTATGTCGTGATAGCTGAGTAGGCTATCTCTAGCTGATCTGGCACCGTGCGAGCGACGAGGCTAGGGCCGGCTCGGAAAGTGAACCCTCGAGCAGCAGAATGGGCCGCCTCATTACCTCCTAGCCCGGCGTGAGCAGGGGTCCAGATCAGTTCTACTGAGGTGGAGGGGGGATTTTGAGAGAGAATTTTGAGTGCCTGTGGGGATACGAGCCCCTTGGCAAAATTTTGAATGGCGTTTTCGAATCCGAGATCACAATTGTGGGAGTCGGCCGGTGCGTTAAGGCAAGCGCTATTGCCGCCTCCTCCGCCGTTGCAGGATTGATGGTGCGGACAGAAATTGAGTCAACTGGTGGGGCATTAGGGCGGTCAATGATTGCTACCGCATACGCATCATAGTGGCGGTAGTCAGCCGCGTCCACATAAAGAATGTCCGGTCGGACGGGGAGTCGCTTATTGAGCGCGCGCACCCTTTGCTCCCGCCGCCCCCTGTGGTAAGTTGGGTGCATATTGCGCGGGAGTGGGCGAACCAGTATATTAGAATGGATATTCGGGGGGATTTGAAGCTTGCTGTCGGTGATTAGCGGAGCTCGTAAGCCGAGTTTTCCCAGAATGTGCCGTCCAGTAGAGGTGCCTGATAGCCGTTGCAGCTGACCTATGCGATGGGCCTCCACCAGTTCCTCCGCGAGGTTGTAAATTCCCAAGCTCTCAAGTCGGGCAGTGGAAGTGTACAAGGGGAGCTGTAATGCAGCCTTGTAGGCTTTCCTGATGAGACAATTAATTTTCTTCATTTCAGTGGGAGTGACCTGAAGGAAAGGCAGTGAGTATGTGATGCGGCTTACGACAAAAGCCTGCACCAGTCGCACTCTGTCTTCCTCCTTAAGCCCTCTGTTCCGGGCGGTTATGCGTCTAATGAGGCCGATTGTTTGATTCACGTGCGAAGAGAGTTGTGAAATGTACTGAGTGTTAGCCCGGTTACGCTGGATTAGAAGACCGAGTATACGTATGCTGTTTACCACCGGGACAGTGATGTCACCACTTTTAATTTGTATATCCGGGACGGACTTGGAGCTGCTTTTTGCCGGTAAAAGAAGGAGTTCAGATTTAGTAGGGGAGCAGTCAAGTCCGGCTGCACGCGCTTCCTCGATGACAATTTGTGCTCCAGTTTGTAAAGTTTCCTCTATCTGTGCATCGCTGCCTCCAGACATCCAGAGAGTGATGTCGTCCGCGTAAAGGCTGAATTTAAGGCGAGGAATTTTCTCAAGTCTCTGGGGGATGTTGAGAATTGCAAGATTAAAGAGTAGAGGGGAGAGAACGGCGCCCTGAGGTGTGCCAATAGAGGGAATATTGATGGGGTCCGAGATTATGTTTCCAACCTGAATAACCGCTGTGCGTGACGTGAGGAAGCTTCGCACATAGTTGTAGATGCGTTCTCCCGGGGATACAGCAGTTAGTCCCTGCATAATAGCCGCATGGGAAACCCGGTCAAAGGCCTTTGTGAGGTCCAATGCAAGGATGGCAGCCGTGTCCACTTTAGATGCTGGAGTGATGACTTCGTGAAATAATTGAAGGTGAATATCCTGAGTTGATAATCTAGAGCGAAAGCCAATCATTGAATGAGGGAAGGCATTGATGGAGGTGAGATGTTTCGTTAGCCGGGCATGGATTATGTGCTCAAGAACTTTACCCATGCACGACGTAAGTGATATCGGCCTGAGTTGATCCATGCTGAGAGGTTTTCCTGGTTTGGGGATGAGAGAGATTTTTGCGTGCTTCCACGACAGGGGTAGGGTACCTGATGTCCAAAAATGATTAAAAAACTTGGTGAGAGTCGAGATTGAAGGATCGTCCAAGTTACGTAACATTTTGTTAGTAATTCCGTCAGGTCCCGGGGCTGACCCTGGGCGGATGTGGAGTAGAGCAGCTCTTACTTCCGCCTCCGTGATATCAGCGTCAAGTTCAGGGTTGGCCGTTCCTTGGTAGAGAGGTAGATCCAGTTTCTCCCCCTTGGGTATGTATAAAGACTTGGCCGCGTCGATGAGCTGTTGGTTCGTGCCCGGGAAATTGTGAGCAATAGCAGTAAGCATATTAATTTGGGAGGTCTTTGATCTTTCAGGGTCTAAAAGATGTCTAAGAATAGACCACGTGCGTTTCATGCTCAAGTGGCCTTTCATCTGGTCACACAGTTGACCCCACTGATTCTGTTCCAAATGAGCAGCATGGGATTCAATTTGTAGGCTCAATTCTGCCATTTTTCGGCGGAGCTTACGATTACGTTTGTTTTTTCGCCATCGGTACTGTATGCCCTTGAAGGCCTCCCACAGGTGAAGTAGCCGGGAGTCCACTATGTCGGACGGGATTTCAGGGTCTAATTGGTGGTTATTGAGGTGGGCATCGGTAACTACCTGGCCGACCCAGTCCTGGAAAGTGTCAGTCTGAATTTCTGGTTGGGAGTAGTTAGCGCGGGCGTGGCGGAAATCATCCCAATTTGTTATCTGGGTATGTCTGGGTCGCCGTTTGATGGAATGGGCCAGGGAGATGTCTGTTTGAATAATGAAGTGATCACTACCCAATGATGAGTCAGTACAGCTCCAGCGGACGTTATGTATTCTATGGGTGAGGGTGAGGTCCGGCGTGGAGTCTTTTTGAACGCTGTTGCCAATTCTAGTCGGTATTGATGGGTCAGACTGGACTGTGAGTCGAAGTGCTTGAATGCATTCCCATAGAAGACGACCCTTTTTGGTGCACCTGGGGTAACCCCATGCAGTGTGAGGCGCATTGAAGTCGCCCACTATGAGAAGAGCATGATGTTGAGCAGCCTGTTTAGCGAGGGAAAAGAGCCTGCTAAAGTTATGGCCAATGGCTTTGGGACTGCTATATACATTGAGAATGTATAGCCTGGAGGCGTTACGTTGCACAGGATAGAGGACAATTAGATCATGCGGAATGTCAATGCTATCAAATTGAGATCGTTCGGACGGGATGTTTCTTTGGACAAGAATCGCTGTATGAGGATTACCCGGACATTGAAAAGCCCTGTAACCCTGGAGCTTAGTTGTAGCTCCTGCTTCCTGTACGGCTATGACTGAAGGGGGAGTTTCCATGCAGGCGACGAGCATTTGCAGGTTGTGCCTTTTCTTGCTGTAGCCCCTGCAATTCCACTGCCAGATTCTTAAAGTTTCTTTAGTGCTGGCCATAGACGGGATTATATAGGGGATCAGTGGCCGCTGAGGATGCGGTGGAAGCATTTACACGGGCACCTATTTGGTCAACCCAAGACTGCATTTGCGCTCTTAGCTCCTCAAGGTTGGCCTGGAAAGTAGAAAAGTTGGCTAGAGTACTCCAGCCTGATGTAGGCTGGAGTACTCGGCTTTCTGCTCCGAAAGAGCTAGCTTGCATGAGCTTTCAATAGAAGTTATCTGCCGCTGCAGCTGTTCATCTCGGTCAGAGGGCTCGGTAAGAGATTGGGGGTCGGACGACAGCGCCTTCCGCTTGGGCGGAGGATCGTTAGGGGGAGACGGATCTTCTTTTCGGTGGATTATTTGCTGTTTTAGGGATTGATTTTCGTGCCGCAGGGTAGCATTTTCCTGGCGGAGAAGGGTGATTTCGGCCCGGATGGCATTTAGTTCTTTAAGAATGTCAGGGGAAAGCGAAGGGGGAGCGGGAGGGTGCGACGAGCTACTGGTAGGAGCGCTCGGGCAGCTCACCTGATATCCCCGCACGTCCTTCTGCCGGTGCTCGCCGTCCCGGCGGGGCTGTAGGGGTGTCTTCGTGGTAGTCTTCATCCCTGTGCCTGCATCGCGAGCTGGGCGGCGGGGAGGGGGGCGAGGTCCCTCTGAAGACAGAGAAGGTTCGTCACGCTGAGCAAGGAAGGAGTCCTTAGTTGGTTTTTCGGAAGACACAACCTGTGCGTAGGTCGGGTGCCGACGGCGGGGCTGGTAACGTCTGGGGCAGTCCGCCGAGCCCGTGAGATGCGGGCCTTCGCAAACGATGCATCTGGGGGAGCAGTTGTGATTCTCGGCAGCGTTCATGGTGCCGCATCGAGAGCAACGCGCGGGGGCTTGGGCATTCGGGCAGACGTCTTGGCGGTGGCCCTGTTGCCAGCATACCGCGCATGCCTCGGTCTTCCTCCGGAAGGGTTTGCAGCGATAAGTGGTGGCTCGGTACCTTATCCAGAAGGGAACTTTCGTGCCGTCAAATAGGATTTGAGCCATGTTTGAACGCAGGCAGTCGTTCTCGGAGATCGAACGAGACGCAAGGACCTTTGCTCGTTTCCTCTCGTCTTGTTCGGGCACAAGTTCGCCCTAAATAGAAGTTCTTTCTTTACCGTTGTGTCCCATCCTACGTGACAAATTGTGGTAGAGGTGCGGGGTAGTCCTCGATGGCGCGGGGTCTTTCACCAGGTCTGGGCCTGGGAGCATTGACTCCGAAAATAAAAGTTGATTTGTACAATGTACGCACACAGTCTTACGTCTTTCTTAATGATGTAATGGGCAACTTTCACGGGAGAGTTACGGTTACCGATGATCTCCCCCTCTCGAGCTTCGCCCCACTTATCATCATTCATTCCGTGGATATGGCGTGATTATTTCTCCAGCCTTGCACCACTCGTGCAAGCAATGCCATTTTTTCCCGACGGTGATTACGAAAAGTGGCATTTAGGGCTGCTTTAGCCTCTTCCGCCGAGGCGCACTTTGTCGGACTTCCCCGCCCGCGTGTATGGTTTGGTGCGGTGTCACCCAAAGCGATGTGCCATGCGCCAACGTATAACAAGTAATTTTAAATGTACACGCACAGAATCCTCTCTCCGAAGTGCGTAATTAAAGGCCTTCTCATGCTGCGCTGCTTGGCTGCGCGCCAAGTGGGTAGGTTACTGATCTCTCGAGAAAAAGAGGGGATAAACAAAAGCTCACGAAGGTGCGTTAACGCTGAAGTACACCAAATTGCTGTTATTTCGATGAGAAACGATGGCGAGGGTTGAAACCAATGTGTTTAGCTTCGAAATATCCATAGCTTTAAATTCCCACTGGGATGCGAAAAAAAATTCGGTCTCAGTGATGTAATATTCACTTTCGTGAGAAGTTGTTCAGTAAGTACGAATTCCAGGGGGGCATATATACTCATTCTTTTCGTTTTCAGTTTTCTTTGTAGCGAGATGTGGATATGTGTCGCAAAATTAAACTACTTCTGGGTTGTACTGGGTGACTTCTTGTTGCATTTGGCATTTCTTCTTTTTGTTTTTGTTTGTTTCGTCTGACCAGTCATGTACAGTCACGCTATTGTAAAGAGTCAATATGTTAACCCCGCCAACTATTCTATTTTGTGCGGAGATACGGGGCGTTACACGATTAAAGCTCTGGGTTAAAACTCGGCAAAGAAAGCTTACGCCCTAGTAGACGTAGCGAAGTTATGCGGACTCATTTTTTTTTAATTTCAGGCACCTCGTACGAATGAAACGGATAGATTGTGTAGCTAAGTCAGTATTTTATCATTTAATGCGTAGTCCATATTTGTTTAACGCACCACCCTTTGGCGCAAAATGTGCATGGTATGTGCATGGTATTTCAATTAAAACTAGCACTGAGAATGAGTGCTGGATCTCACAAAATAATAAATCTTAAACGAGCGTCAAAAAGAGCTGAGAAAAGAAAATGACTCCGTCAAAAGGCACAGTCGCGTATGCAAAGCTACTCGCCGACAGCAACATCTGTGCGTGTCCTCGTGCCACCTGTCACACGATCTGCTTGGAAAAAAATGCGCACGTGCGCTCCCAGTCATAAAAAAGAATAGATAACGGTGCAGTTGAATGCATTCAACGTTGTTCAGATGTATTGCGAAATTTGGAGCAACAGGGACGCCGAATTCCAATAGAAATGTACGAGCAGAGGGCGGAACCAAAAGGTATTCAGATAAGTCGTGCCTTTTTTGGACAAACAAAAGGAAATTAAACGGAACAGCTATTGCAATATGTTCGTGGTCTCACTCACACAGACACAAAAAAAAAAACGAACATCAAAACAGGATACCGACGATATTCTACGTATGGTAACATCTAACGAATCGTCCCTAGCACAACTAAATGCCGTTTCCGCTTTTCCCTCCCTGACTCTCGGTCGCTCTCGCCGTTGATCTGTTTCGCCGGTGATTCACTGCGGATTCCGCACAGACATTCGTGCAGGTGTTCCACACTGCACGGGCTGTGAAAGTGTGCGCTGCGCGTCACGGTGGCTCCAATCTCGGAGGGGAGCAGTCGCCGCAATCCGGTCGCGGATGGAGCGGCTTTTGTCGGGTTCTCTGTGAACGCGTATGCGTACACGAAGCCACGTAAATTCTTAGTACTTTACGTTACCGTACTTTTCGCTAGGTGTTCGGAATCATTTGAGGCGCATTGCCGTGAACCGCTATCTACCATACACTTTTTTTTTTGACGTCGCCAACTGTCGTCGGTATCGTCTGCAACACTTCGCTTCGTCGTCTGCTGCGCTCGTGTTCTCGCCTATCCGCCACTGCTGTCGCCGCAGTTTCCAACTCCAGAAAACGGCAGTTCCTCTGTTTGGAATTTCGGCTTTTTGCCGAGTGGGGCGAGGTTGCTGAAAGTGTTGTGCAGACTTCTTAAACGTGCGCGCCACCAATATGTCGTCGCCATCCATCGGCAGGACCGAACGAAGGACGACATCTGAGCACGACGACGCCGGCTCATCTTCCAACGACCACATGACGGTTGCGGCCATCTCGAAGGACGGGTGGTCGGGTCTTGGTGCGCCGGACGCCGGACACGGGAACAACCTGAAGCAGCCCGAAAGAAGTGAGTATGATCGTTGTGAAATTTCATTTCTTTAAAAAGAAGATAGCGAGAGAAAAAACTTAAAACAGAAAAGATTATAATCTTAATTGTGTGCCTGGGTGGTATCCTTACTTCAGGATACCACATGACCTGCCCGCTTCTCAAGTTCTTTAAACCAGGTTCCCTTGGGCTCAAGTCTAGAGCAGTTGAGAAGGGCTAACAGTTCTCTCTGGTGGGGAGGAGGAATCTCTTTATTTAGCCGTAGGTTGGTTTACGGAAGCGGTGTGGCCGCCGGTTTGAGGCCGGCAGCGGCGTTGGCAGCACGGGCGACCAGAAGTATCTGGACCTCTGGGTCCAAGCTGCCCAGCGCTCCCTCCCACTGCTCTTCATTAACTACGGCTGGAAAGGGGTCTTGAGGACAGGCCCACATGGAGTGGACCAGCGTGGCTAGGTCCCTGCAGAGTGTGCAATTTGACGAGGGGAATTGCGAGGGGTGAATTCGGTGCAGAAGTGCTCGACAGGCCTAGCAGTGCATCTGCAGGAGTCGCCATAAGCGCTCCTGATCGTTGGTTAGCTCAGGGTGGGCAGGACGGTATTGACAGCGAGCGAAGCGGTAATGCGCAGTGATATCGTGGTACGTGATTAAGTGATCCCTGGCTGACCTGGCACCGTGGTAGGGAACGAGGCTGGCACCGGCACGGATGGTAAGTCCTCGTGCTGCGTTGCGTGCTGCCTCAATTTCTCCCAAGCCGGTGTGCGCCGGGGTTCAGACGATGTCTACCAGGGAGGTCGGGGGAATTTGAAGGAGAATTTTGCACGCCACGGGCGATAAGTACCCGCGGGCGATGTTTTAAACTGCCGCTTGCGAATCCGTGATTCCAATTATAGGTGAAGGCCGAGTCGTTAGTGCGAGCGCTATTGCCGCCTCCTCTGCCGCTGCCGGGATGGTGGTGCCGACAGTTAGTGAGTTAACAGTGGGGAAGGAATTGGGGGGGGGGGGGGGGGGGGGGTGACAAGCCTAAACCGCATGAAAATTATCGTAGATATATCCACAGAAATGGCATCGCCAATCCGTTTTGTATACAAAAATTGGAATGCAGGACATGACAAAGTGTTGATTTGCAGCCTGCGTAATATAGGTTCGTCTTCTCTACTTATCCCTTTGTCGGGAGCAGGGTGGAGCCTATGGCTTTTTTTTTAATCGTCTAGTATTTCTTTTGAACTCAGGAAGGGGTCCTCTGGGTCCTGGGTCAGAGGGCGCGCGGGGCAAATTCCTGTAAGAAAGAGCTCGGGCGACTGCGTCTCGATAGCCTTATTTTCTCCGAGACTCTGATTCCAAGGAACCTGCAGATGATGCTTTTATTTTTGTTTATTTTTTAGGGGGGTCAGAAAACTTGGTTGCGGATTTCAGCAGTTGGAAAGAGTGACCTCCCAAAGAGTAGCCGGCGCCAGACATGTGCGCCGGCTACTCCTTCTCACGTTAGTTGAAAGGAGTCTTAGGAAAGGTAACAAAATACACCACTACACAAAACCCTAAACAACGACAATTTCTCGCTAAGATTAAGCAATTGGGCATAATTGTGAACGTTGAGTGAGAGGAACGGCACAGAGTGGGATTATAGAGAATCCACCGCAGGACACAGATACATACAAATTACGCACTAGACAATACACATTACACACCAGTGACAATATAACAAGTTTGCACATTCAAAGGCATACCAAAACTAATAAACTAATAAAAGCCTAGAACGTGGCTAAAAAGAGCTAGAGGCGAGGAATGAACCGCTGATAATAACTAATGAGAGCCGGGACTGCGGCCGGACTGTAATAGTAGCCTGAAGGCAAGAACTCCCTTGCTGGAGGTTAAGCGGCGTGTTGTCCAAATACATTGAGACACTTTTAAAACGCCGTCGTTTAGGGTCTTAACGGGACACTCTAAAATGAGGTTAACAGTGCTTTCACCAGAATGACTGCATGCTATGGTAATTTTGTGCAGGGAATGCTTTCCGCAAGCAGTGCCACTTCGTAGGCGGTGTATAAGCGTCTCTAACCTTCTGTTTACGGTTATCGGAGTTGAAGGCCGTAACGGAGAATCAGTGTCAAATAGCAGCAGGCTGTTTTGTGCTCGTCCAGGAAGCCACGTAGAGGGTCAAAGGCAAACATACGTTGTCATTTAACAGGTGTCGCGATTGTAGAGGGTACAGCGGCAGATTTTCTGCACAACGCAAGGAATCCGTTGAAAAGTAATGGTGTATACCTCGGAGGCCTTAGTGAAAACTGTTAAGGTTTCATATACCAGAGAATAGTTTAACACGCTGCTTTTGTGTTTAAAGGTGGTGACGCCGCTTTTGGAGCCAGAGAGAACGAACCAGTTTTGAGGAACTGTCACGCCGCATTTGAGGTGCAGAATCACTAGAATGGCATAACGTTTCGCAGTAGTTGATGAAGTCTGATAGAATAACCGACAATGCTGTTCGTAATTTAATTCCGGCATAGCAAACGCGGACGTGAAAGGATTAGCTTGGCAAGATCCATCTGTCAAAATATGTGCGGAGCCGGAGTACCACGTGCATAATTATTGAAGAGCTAGTTGCTGCGCGACGAGCATTGCTATATCTTATTTTCTCAGTCTCCCGTTCACCATCAGCCCAATCATTGCAGAAGAAAGAAGCCGCGGGGGATGCTCCATATCACCTGTCCGAAATTCATGCGTGCGTAAAGGAATTTTGTGTTCTGCCAGCACGCTCTGCACTTAACTGCCTCTTTCAAAAAGGGCATGTTTAGGAGGATTTTGATATGCGAAGGAAGTGCTGACGCGTTTTTACTGTTCGCATCACAGTGAGGTATGGTTGGCTAGCTTCAGCAATTACACGAGAACTTGACGAGGCTCGAGGGACACCTAAGCAAACACGAAGGCTCCCAGCCAACAGCCTTTGAAGTATCTCGTTAACGGGCTGTGAGAACCCATTAAAAACTAGGGTTGAGGAAGCAATCCTTTTTATTAGTGTACCGTGAATCTTCACTGTAGGAATGATGTAGATTCGCCTCTTGATGTGCCTGTGAGCTCCTCCAACTTGCTTGTTGTAGTCCGTAGTGTGGTGTACGCTGAATGGCTTGGTGTTTGGGCAGTTCCACTTGATATGGGCCTGCTTACTGCACAGCGTGCGCAGTTTGGAGGGGGTGTCTCTATTGCTACTGTAAAGGCAAGTGTAAGCGGCGTGTTTGTCTGTGTTTGTCCAATTCTAGGATCACGTGACGGTAGAATCCGCCAATCGGATAAATAGGCCTTGGATGCGAGAGTAGGGTTATTACAGTTCTGGACTTGGTCACTGATGTCGGGCGTTCAGAAAACTGTTTCGCAGGCGAGCAGGGCAGCTTCTTTATTCCACGACCTACCAATTTTTTGCGTTTTCTTTTTTTTTTTCGTTTAAACGTCTTTCGTGGTTTGAATTGATCTGGGTGAGTTACCAAAGGCTAGTTCTTTCGAACTGCACAAAGTTGTTTTGTCTTAATGGCCCCTTTAACGCAGTGTGTAGTGTGCCGTCCGACGGCACTCCAGCTGATCGCTGCACGCATGGCTAGTGTGCCGTCCGACGACATTCGAGTATTTGAGACTAGGCTAGCACCGGCCGAAGCGTCTGGCGTTGTAGTGTAGAGGATCCGTCCAAGGACCGTAGTTCGAGACCGGCTCTTGCCTCGGTTGTTTTTCTTTTGTAATCATTAAATTGAACCTAAATTGATTTTTTTCATGGCGTAGATTAGTTTTAGTGCTTTAAATGATTTTTTATGTGCGTTTGGTTATGTTATGTTATCTTTGGGTTAGGGTGTCTAGCTTTACGTTAACTAGAGCGATGTAGTGCCAGACGGCAATTTTGTTACAAAACGCCGGTGGACGTCGATATAGTGGAATGCTTATAATAACGTCGGTTGGCACTCTAGATATGGCTCCCCTGTAAAGTGATGGATAAAAGGATGGATTTGCTTTTGATGAAAATTTGCAATGGTGGCAAAGCTCGTCGCTGGCCTATGCCGTGTGAGTGAAAGCAAACCATTTATAACAAGGAGAAAAAGGTGGGAGGACATGAAAGACAACTCCTAATGTGACGCTGCATCAGGGAAATGACAAGAATGAAAAGCGAGAGAAGCGCTTCTCAATAAAGAGAAAAAATAACAACGGATTCAAAAAATGACTCGCAGCACGCGCGGCGGAGTGCGCAGTACTTACCAACACGTGCGACAGACGCGGCAGCGTGCGTATAAAAAAGGAGTAATGTACGTACAAACATTGAAACACAGTCAAGTGGCGAAAATACACCGCGAGTTGTACAATACATAATAAGAAAGAGAAGACAATCAGCTCCAGTTGGTATTTTGGCTAGACGTTTGCGACAGATGCCTTTGCTGACATAGGCAATTGTTCGCAGCTAAGTACGTGCCAGCCCTTTATGTATTCTTGGCATCGAGGCATTTACAAATACACTATAAATTTATGGCCACAGTAGAACGCGGCAGCAACCGCAGTTGCAGTAAAGAATGTGAGATTCCGTGCGACCTTGCTTGACAGTAAGAGGACTTGCCACAGCCCGAATTCAGCTGTGTACTCTGGTATGTCGAGCTTCGAGATCAATCGCAGCACCTTACTCTGCGGTTACGCCAAAGATTACTCCATCGCGCAACGCTGTTGTTGAATAGGCAGCAGACGCGTCGCAGCTGTCTTCCACCAAAGAATGCGTGTCATTCCGGAGATATGCCAAGCGAGAACGAAAAAGAGAGATAGAACGATGTTCAAGTTCGGGTTGACTCATAGTTCAAAAGAACCTCTCCATCATGAGTAAGCGAGAAGATACACATGCTGCGTTAAACTGAGCCTATATTGTACTATGCTTGAAATGCTATGCCTGAAATATGAATAGTACAAAAAAGGGGGGGGGGGGATGTTGATACAGCGATTGTGAAAACACGGTGACGCAGCAGTAGCGCCACAGCTGTTTAAACGTTGCAGAAACACCACACGTGGAAAAACACCCACGCCGTGTACAAGTGTTGCAACAAGCCAGCTGTGCCGAGGGCCACATAGTTGTTTTCGTGCGTGGTACACAGTCAATGCTAGTCTCATTTATTCACTTTACATTCCATATATAGAATAACACTAACTACGTTCCTAGCTGTTCGTCTCAAAGTGTCAATTGCGTTCTGTTGTGCGACATATCAGCAATAACAATGCACAGGCGCGACGACAGTTCAAAGTCCTGCCGTGTAAGAGGAATAGTGACGGAGCGCAGAATGTGCAACTGATCTGTTTATCGAGCACTACCAACGCATACGTGCCAAAGTATCTCAGCGGTGCGTCCACGCGTATCTGCATACGTATCTTCATTTTAGAGTTGTGGCGGTTCCAAGGCTCTATTAACGTACACGGTACAAGACCAGCCACAACTGCATGCCTCTTAAGTTTGAGTGGTGTGGTGATCCGGTCACGTAGTGCGCTCCTTAATTGTGTGTACCTGCACTATGGCTATGCGTTGGTGACGCACGTACGTATGGACTTTATTAAAACGGGCTCAAGAATTGAAAAAAGTACCCGCCGCGGTGGCTCAGTGGCTAAGGCGTTGTGCTGCTGAGCACGAGGTCGGGGGTTCGATTCCCGGCCGCGGCGGCCGCTTTTCTGATGGAGGCGAAAAGCAAAAACGCCCGTGTGTGCGAGATTTGGGCGCACGTTAAATATCCCCAGGTGGTCACAATTAATCCGGAGCCCTCCACTACGGCGCGCCTCATCGCCTGCGTTGCGTTGGCACGTTAAACCGAACAATCAATCAATGGACGGTTTAATTTTGGTTGCAACCAGACTTGCGTTAAGTCTTGCGGGCAAGAACCCTCAGTGAAGCTAGATAGCGTCACCACAGGCGAGCTACGACGACAAACCGGTCCCCTAAAGTGCTCTGCTCCTAAAATCGGTTAGATAGCATCACGTCGGGTGTCTTCCGGGCGTGATATTAGTTTTCCCCCATTGCCTTCTCCTTGCAGCCGGTCATCGCTTCCGAAGGGGTCGGTTCGAAGTACGGGCGAGCAATCCACTCCTTATGGATCTTAAGCGCCTTTCTGGCGTCTGTACACTGTATTCTAAACAGGTAGCTGTTCTGCGGTTTGCTGCCTTGCAGTGATGAACGAAAGAACATTTTAAACGTGCGTACTTTCGGTCAGCGGATGGTGGTTGCGGCTAACGCATTTGAAATTTCACTGGGGAAGAAAGTGCTTCGGGACAATTCATTGCTATGCCCCTTCATGTGCATGAAGAGCCTGCTGTTTTCGTTGAATTGGCCTTACGAAATTCAAAAGAACAAGTCTTCACATTCACGAATACAGGGTCTCTGTCAAAGCGCTCACGAATACTTGCATCTGTTTTGTTTCGCGGCATGCAATATTTATTACTGCTGCAACATGGCAAAGACACCATGTTTCTCGTCAAGTAGACTGTCGAGTCGCTGAAGGGTTCATGAAGAGAAAATACAACTTTGTTCGATTTGAAAGAACCCGTCTTTGGTAACTCACCCAGCTCCATTCCAGACAGGAAAAACGTTTTTTAAACAAAAAAGCAAGAAATATTGAAGAACTTTCAAATCCCGCGCTACAGTATAATTTACGATGGCAGCACTAAAACACGCTAGTTAAGTGCACAATAGCATTCAAGTGACCCGACCAAACAAAACTAGTCTCCACTACTATCGCCCAGTCGTGTTTCTCGGCGCTGCCTGAGGCAGCTAATATCACACAAGTAAGATTCTATGACGTCATTGAGACACTGCTTGAAAAAGGCTGGGGAGTCGCCACGGTTTCGTGTTTTTCTTTACTGACTGAATTATTTCTTCAAATTTTTTAATAAAACGGGTACAGTGTTGTTTGGACAAAGCATTCTTCTTACTTAATTAACGTTGTTCTTCGCGCCCCCTTTATTGGTGTTCTAAGGAAACATCGCAGATATACGGCCCCTTTTTCTACCTCCTCCTCCTCAAATAACGTTATGTCCCCCGCCGATGGCGTCCAGGGCCGAGCGTGACGAGCGGGGGCGAGCCGGCCGGCTGCTCGGTGCAATGCCGCTACGTGCTCATCGTGCTGGGCTTCCTGGGCCTGGCCAACGTGTACGGCATGCGCGTCAACCTCAACGTGGCCCTGGTCGCCATGGTCAACCACACCGCCGTCCAGGAGACCACCAAGCCCAGCGACTGCCCGGACCCCAGGGTTGTGGTCAACATAAACGGGATCTCGTACGCTAATTCGAGCCGGCTCCACGGAGGCGAAATTCGCGAGAGGGTGAGTTTGTGTCTCCGACGTTTCCGACCTTTAGCATAGCATCGTGTTGCTACTAATCGAACCGCGAACGATTTGTCAGTTGTCCATCGTTCGGAATGTTTTAGTCGCGGACGCCAACGAGGCGAAATGGCGCCAAGGTGCCACCAGCGCTGTAAGGCGACCGTATACCGGAAGGGATGATTTAGAACACCTGGGTTAACGTGTCCAAGAATTTCGACATGCAAGCTTTGCTATCTTCCGCTTTCATTAGAAAAGCGGCCACCGTGGCCTGGAGTCGAACCCGCGACCACGTGCTCTGCAGACCGAAACCTTAATCACCAAGGCTGTGAAAGACAGTTTCCCGCGGGGGAATCAGCAACGTGAAACGAGAACAAAATGCAACAAAGGTGCCACAAAAATCAAGGTAGACGCGGCGGCAGTAGGGGTGGGTACCACACCCCTGCGAAATAAAAATTCCTCTGGAACTAAGTAAGCTCCCACGTGCTTTGAAGGCAAGCGATAATTGAAGGCTTCTTTGCTGCAACGTCATGCTTGCGTCTCTTTCTTCGCTTTCGTTTCGTGGAGGCGACACTGGAGGCGAAACATCGAAACTACTGGCGCATTCGGCTAAACGCCGTATCCGACAGTCAGCCGCCGTGCTGAAAACTCGCGCCAGTGGTTCCTATGCTGCTTCACTTAATAAGTCGTTGCGCGACCTTCAGATTATCGTTGCGCGAAGCGAAACCGTGTGTCACGCGAGCTTACTTTCTCTCATATCTGCCGAAAGCGTTTATTGTTGATTCTATAGTTTGCCTAATTATTCCTGTAGTTCTCGGGCGAGGAGAACGCAGCTTGGTTAGGCACAGTAGCATATAACGACGCACTTCGAACGATCCCGGTTGCCGCAACACAAGCATATTATCTTCGGTGTTCCTTAGCTACACGCTTCTCTGTTCTCTCGGCATTCTTTCCCTCGATCACCTGGATTGAGAGGTTCCTCACTCAGACGGAAGGGCGTTGCCTAGAAGCGGCGCATGCTGTCGAAAAATGAATACGGCAGTGGTTAAGACGAGCTCCATTCACGCGCGACTCAAATAATCGAAGCGAAAGCATGCATGCTCAAGCCTAATGACTCGCCATCCGGGAAGAGACCGATCAAAATCAGGAAAGACGAAGCACAACTGCATGGTTGTCATAGATGTTCGGTCATGGACAGCCTGAGCCGAAACGACGGAACGGCGGCCGACATACACCTTATGTAGTAACAGGAAAAGAAAAAAACAAATAAATTGTACTCAATAAATGCCCTCCCGTAAAGATATCTGGGATATGCGGGACGAGACTAATTTCTTTCAGGTGCTTTTTTTTTTTTTTTTTTGCCCAGTTACTAAATAAAGTATCTGTCGGTCACCGTTTCAGCTCAGGCTGTCCATGACTGTTACATGACCTGCTGCACGCCAGCGCCGGCGATTTGGACGGCGCTGTTGGGAAAGCACTGAATGGCTCGTTCTGCAATCGCGCGGAAGGGGCTGTGCGTTGGAATGCGCCTGCAGCTGCTGGTACTGGGATCAATGTTCCTCAAAGCTGCTCTTCAATGTCACTTAGCTAAAAAAAGCTCTTTCCCCCTTTGCTTGTTGTAGCTCGCCGCAAGATATCTGCTCAGTTTCCGAGCAAAATAATTATTACGGTGCACTGCTCTGGGTTCTAGAACACGTTTCTGGTGTGGCACAAGCCCACGCTTACGTTTTCCAGCCGCGTACGCGTGCATGGCGTTGCCACGTAGTTGTTTCCACATTGCTGAAAATAAGCTGAGCCATCGTATGCCGTGTAAGGATCGACAAGGCTTTCTTTCTTGTATGGGGAACAAGTGTGATTATTTAGCGAGCATAATCACATTTGAGGTTGTGCGATTGAATAGCTTGGAACATGAACAATTATCCTTCTCATTGTGAACTGTCTGGTTGCAAATGTCTGAAAGCATCAGTCGTAGACAATATTAATGGAAAGTTCCACGAACGTGGGGAAAATTGATGCATTAGTTTCCCCGATGTCCGGTGTCGATGAGGAACCCAATCGCCCGGGGTCCGGTTGATTTGGCAGGAGACTCAGCAGGGCAATGGGGAATCTCGAAGATGGTGGGGGAATTGATGAGCTCGACACGCGGTTGATATTGCCGCGAACCATGTATGGGTTTGTTTATTTATTGTTTGTTTTTACTGCCCGGCCACGCCCGGCTCTGTTATCTGTGTCCCAAGGGAAGCGCGTCTTCCATTCTTTATTTTTATGCCGCACGGGCTATCTCATTCAGATAAGCAGACTGTTCCGCCCAACGTCACTAGCCCACAATAATCTTCTCTCATCTACAATGTTCTGGATGTAAATCGACGGTTCTAGAAACACTTGCGCCGAAAGATAAAAGCTTGCAGAGCAGACGCCGCGGCATTCGGATCGCCGACGCTCGCTCGAGCACGTCACTTTGTTGACTGCTGCTTCGCCGCCTGTGTATTCTTTGAGTTATCAGGGGAGCACAAGTTCGCTCCAATAAACTTATTTTTCCTTCAAGACAACTGCTTAGTCTTTGGCTTCGTGACAATATGATGAGACGTGAAGAATCTAGTATAAAACTATCTGCATTACAGCCTACACGAGCGATAAAAGAAAAACTCCAAACTGTAGACTCTAGCTCAAAGTGCGTACAGATCACATGAGAGCCGCGAACCGCGATTCTTACTCTCTTTTGCTCCAAGTGTGCGCAAACCCCTTGAGCGTCATCAGCGGGGGCTGTGTTCCCGTTGCGGAATCCGTATAGCTGCCAGGTATGCAATCGAACCCTAAACTTCCGACACGAACCCTCAGTCTATCTCTAGGCACGGCGGCCCAAATCTCCCCGGGATCTGAGGAGACCCCACGTGTTTTCGCGATCTGCCTTGCTCAAATGCTCAGACAAGAGCGCCGATTTCCGCCAATGTTGGGCTTTATAGAACCTCCGCATCTTTCCCTCTGAGAGACGCCGCTTCAGATTTTCTACGTACATAGGTAAAGGCCAAGGGTTCTCACAGGCAGCTGTCATAGCTGCCGAGCATTCAGCCGCCACTGCGCACGGACCGAATGTACGTTACACGCAGCGGAAAGAACAGGGCTCCATGGTAAGGATACGGGTTCGGCCGAGCCCGGGTAGTAAATCCTCGGGCTAGGTCATGGGTCGCCTCGTTTCCCTCGAGCCCAGAATGCGCGGGGGTCCACATCAGTTGTACTGGAGGTTGCGGTGGGTTCCTGCGCAAAATTTTGAGCGCCGTTGGGGATATGCGTCCAGTGGCAAAACTTTCGAGAGCGGTTTTAGTACCTGTAATAATTGTTGCGGGTGTGGGGGTGTGAAAGGGCGAGTGCTATCGCGGCCTTTTCCGCCGTTTCTGGAATGGGCGTCCGGACTGCGATAGAATCGAGCATACTGGTGTTTGGGGTAATTTTGAAAGCCGATTGCGGTGAAAGCTTCCCTGTGTCTACTCTGCTGCATCGACGTACACAGCTAGTGGATCATTTTTGCACTTCTTGTGCGGGGCTCGTTGCTTCCTCCGCTCGGAGTGGTACGTGGCGTGTATGTTGCGGGTACGTGGTTTGGCTACAATATGAGAGTGAATACTTGGAGGAATCGGTGTCGCGTCCTGACATAGTGTATGGTATCCTGTTCCTCATTTTTTTCAGTATGTGTCTCCTGTCGGTGTGCGAGCCAGGCGTTCGTATTGTCCCGCTTGGTGGGCGTCGGTTAGTTCGCTGGCCTTGCTGGGAAGGCCTAACCCTTTCATTTTGACAGTGGACGTACCGATGGGAAGATCTAGGGCTGCCTTGTAGGCGCGTCTAATGAGGACATCAATTTTGTCGGTTTTAGCAGCTGTTAGTTTAAGGTGGGGTATCGAGTAAACTACGTATTTTGCTCACGACGAAGGCACGGGGTAGGCGAACCTTGTTCTGCTCGGTCAGGCCGGAGCTCTTATTGGTTACCCTCCTGAGCAGACCAATGGTTTGGTTTACGTGCTGCTCTATTGTTTGGATAAACTTGTGATTTAGCCGGGTGGATTGTATGTGCAGCCCTGGGACGTTGAGGACCGTGAACTCAGGGATCTCCCTACCTTCAATGCGGAGTTTGATGTTAAATGGGAGTCATTTTTTCTGGTTCTGGGGACTGACAAGTAGCTCGGACTTTGCCAGAGAGCAGCCCAAATCTGCTCTCTTGGCCTCCTCCACCACCACTTTTATGCCTCTTTGCAATGTTTTTTCGATGTGGCCATCACTCCTCCGGTTAATCCATAAGGTGATATCGTCTGCGTAGAGGCTGTGGTAGAGGTGGGGGATCCTTGTAATTTCTTCGGGATGTACATGATCGCAAGATTAGGGAGTTATGTTGATAGTACGAGAAGGACAGACTCAGGGATGTCCTCCATGGACTAGGAACCCCTCCCGTCAACGGCAACAAAAGACATCCGTTTCCGCAGAAGTGTATTCGTTCATTCCCGTCAGTTTGATTTGATAAACGCCTTTATCTTCCCCCGGCAGGACGGTCCGTTCGTGTGGGACCCCGTGATGCAGGGCATCGTGCTGGGCTCCTTCTACTACGGCTACATCCTGACGCCCATCCCGGGCGGCCGGCTGGCCGAGCGCTTCGGGGCCAAGTGGCTCTTCGGCCTGGGCACCCTCTTCACGGGACTCCTCTCGCTCCTCATACCGATAGCGTCGCACGCGGGCGTCTACTACCTCATCGCCGTCAGGATACTGCAGGGAATAGGAGAGGTACGTACTTTACGCCGCCGTCAAGGCTAGCCTTTTTCATAAGCGGTGCGGGTTCTTACCACGCCTGCGCGCGCCAGGGATTTTCCTCAAGCATAGCGTTGCGTACCAAACTGAAAAGAACCCTGGCCGTCACCCAGACTGTTTGCGTGCATCAGGATAGCAGCTTAGCACATGCCAGGCGCTACGCATCCTGCAGTGGCCATGCTTTCGACTATCGTATGGGCCAGCGGCCAAGCGAACAAATACGGTCTAGATTGGCGTGGAACTGAATGTATGGCTAGACGTGGCAAAAACACGCATCGGTAAACAACATCAAAGAAAATTTGAAACAAAATTGTTACTTTGTGGTACAACCATGTTACGTGACTGCATAAATCAACCTGAATGTAAAGTGCCCGGTATGTTGTCTTGTGTACTTTGTGGGCATCAGGCAACCCATGAGAGATTGGGTAGTTCCAAGGAGCGCGGTAGACCGTACGATCGAGCGGGTTTGTACATTATGCCTAACAACAACGTAATCATCATCATCATCATCATCACCACCACCAGCCTATCTACGCCCACTGCATGGCAAAGGCCTCTCCCATTATTCTCAAATTACCCCGGTCCTGTGCTAACTGCGACCAATTTATCCCAGCAAACTTCTTGATCCCATCTGCCCATCTAACAACAACGTAATAACGCTCAAAACACGACACAAGAACAGGCGACCGCCGTGCTTGTGTGAGTCCTCTTCTTGTGTCGTGCTTTTAGCGCTGTTATCAGGCGTGGTAAGACCTATACACGTCAAGCAATACATCTCTAGGATTAGTACTGAGTAACGTGTGGTACGAACGATAAGCTAAGCTACCGAAAGAACAGAGGGTTTGGCCAATAGTTGGAAAGTAAATCTCTGCAACTAGCTATTGCTCGGCAATATGAACTGATGAACGACTAAACTAGTTTTTTAACGTTAGCATTTTCGTCAGCGTAAGTTAGTCCAGTCGTTTATAAATTGTTACTGACCCAAAGTGATTTTTAAAGCAGCCTAAAACCAGACAATGTACGTACCGTGAACAAACATTGTAAAAGTACCTTATTTGCTTCAGCAGCTGATTCTGTTTTTCTTGCCATTTCTAATATCATGTAATCATTTCACCCGTGTGTGAGAGTCGGTGTTAATTTCAACCCTGTTAAGCAAATGAATTAGTACTGCGACGTGCTCTCACAAACGATTGCTAACAAAGAACTATGAGGCATTAAGCTGTCGGCACTACTTTGAATTTATATTACACAGCGTTTTATAAAGCCGCATTTTTTTTTTTTTCATTTTTCGCCAGCCAATCCAGGCTATTCATATACTAACAACAGACAAACTCTGAACCTGCCAGAGACAGAACTTCGGGCTAGTATTTTGGTGCGTTTTGGGCCTCCTTCAACACTTTACCCGTTACACATATAGTGCAGCAAAGCAGGGGAGAACTATTCCGCTAGTGAGTTTTATGGTGGTTGCAAGCCTGCTAAACGTTCTCCTTTTTTCAGGGCGTGACGTACCCGGCGATCGAGGCCCAGATCGCGCACTGGATACCGGTGAACCAGCGGGCCACGGCCGTCTCTCTCATACATACCGGAGGCTTCTTCGGCGTCGCCATGGGCATGTACATCTCCGGCCTGCTTGCCGCCTCGGACTTCTGGGGAGGATGGCCCTCGGTCTTCTACGTCTTCGGTAAGTCCTTCCTCCTCTACTCTTCCGCCCTTGTTTGACTGCCTCAGGCATGCGAGTGGAGGATAAAAGTGGGCCGTACTCTTGGTTTTGCTTTGTCGAGTACTGAATCTTGGCCTTATCCGCGCACACCCCTTTATATTAAATTTACTGATCTCACAAATGATGTCTACTGATGACTATTCTACTCAAAATGTGTATCTAGGCGACGAGACGAATATGGTCGAGGACTAAGTCATGTTTGTCTTCAAAATGGCGTCTATTATTAACAATTTACTCAAGATGCACATCCAAGTGACGAGGCAGGTTCAAATCATGTTTTGAATCGCATGCTAGTTTGGTGCTGTCCGCGTGCTGATAGAACACACACCACGACGTTTGTTTTTCAACGTCTCGCGCTTCAAAGACAGGTGGAGCTTTGAAAGTTTTCGTTCGCGGACATAAAGTATACACGGAACCGTAGCCGTATAAGCTTCGCCTAAAAACTGGAAGGCAACTTTCTCAGGAGTCACGTGGTGGCACACTCGGTGACATGCCGGCCCAAACGCGTGAGGTCGCTGGTTTAACGATGCGGCGGGGCCTGTGCAAGTAAAGCAATTGATTGAACACGGCATTCTTCTGCGCTCTTAACTTCGAAAGTGCTTGCGTAGCCACTGCGTCCAATGGTTCCTCTGTTTTCAGTCCAGGATTGTTCCTAAACTGTCCCAGGCGCATTCCGGAATTTTTAATTTATTTTTGAGCGTGTTATCTAATGTTGCAGCCTGTCGGAGAGGGCTGTTCATTACACAAGACTGTCCGGGATTTGTAAATTGGGGAGTGGCTTCATACAGTGTAGCGGCAGATCGCTCTTACTATATATACGGGCTGTTATGTCCTACTTCACACACCATCCGGCACTAAATAATCTCAGCAGTCTTCACTGCCACAACTACCGTGTCTAGTGGGGTTCCGAACGCTGATAGGAAAACACGAGAAAATATTTTTGACTAAATAAATCTCCATCTAGCATGCCTCACGGGCTGATGTTGACGTCCTGACCAGTGGGGAACATCATTAGTCTTAGATACCCTGGCTGTGGCTGGCTGTCCGGGCCCCCATCACCAGGTCATGTGGACCGGGTTCGGTTTGGTCAGGCAGGATGTCCACTTGTCGTAGCATTGAGTGGTTTTGGGAGTGAGTTGCGGGGTTTGTTGGCACTATCATAGCTGATGGTACGGTGTTCCGGGAGTGACGGTAGGGGTGTAGTATGTCGGCATACATGCTGAGCCGGCCAACCTTTGGGACCACAAAACGAGGTTGTTCCCACGCTGCTTGCACGGCGGGCATACACACGGGAAGTGGCGTTTGCCACCTCATTAGCTTTGAGGGATTCGCGTTTGGCCACCCAGACGAGGCGTACTTAGGAGCCGTGGGATCGTCGTGGGATCGTCTACAAAAGCGCTGTTTTGGAAATGCGTTCTCCTAGGTTATTGTGGCAGCCTGCCCCTGCCAGCATTATGATGGTACCACAGCCAGTCGTGGCGGCTAGGGCAATGGCGACTTGCGACCTCTGTACAGTTTGTGCAAATGGCAAGGAAACCATATTTTGTGATAAGGCTCGCTTCTTTAAGCTCGAAATGTCGCTCGACGGAGGTATTTTATGGTGTACTATCGGCGTCAAATGAAACGCGAACACGAAAATATGAATCAGAACGGGAAAATTGAAAAATACTGTTCGTAGAGTTCATGTAATGGCCCGCTATTGGTATATTTGGAAATCCACTTTTCAAAACTTTGTTTTTGTAACTAAGCCACGCGTTCTTTTGGCTTGTATGGAAAGAAATCGCGCTATTTCTTGGTTCAGGTTCATATTTTCGTGTTCGCGTTTCATTTGACGCCGATAGTACATATCGTTCAACGGATATATCGGTTACAGCGCTTTTTGTTCGTTTTGTTGTATACAAAATCTGGCTTTCGTCCGCCGTGACATCTCTCGCCACGTGGGCTGCTAGGGAGGCCGGTTCAGCGAAAAATGCAGCAGAGCGTGGTTCTAATTCAATCGCGAAATAATTGGCGAAATGCTGTTGTTGAGCTGCGCAACCTTCGTTCGGAATTTGAGAGCCAACAAGCGAGGTGTTGTCCTAAACTATTTTCAGCGAGTGTTGGCACCCTGGAGTAGACAAATGGTGAACCTCAAGGGGTGTGAAGGTGGCGTGCGGCAGGAAATAATGTACCTAATGACAAGCATTCAGTGACCTGTTTGTGGAGTATAGAAAGAATGAAAGGGTGCACTAGAAGTGTTCGTTCGAAAACGCCTCGTATTGAAGAATATGGCTGTGCTGGGTGGACCTGACAGTTGTGTCGAGTAATTTCTTCCCTCCTCCTGCCCTCCTCCCTTCCACTCACCCGTCCTGTACCAGCTAGGTAGACCAAGCTTTGCTGCAGCTAAACGCTGTTTATTTTACGTACAGAAAATTGGCACCCCGACAACAACGGACAGTTGGCGTTTGGCGAAGAATCGCATACCTGATAATCAGTGACGTAGTTATATGGGAAGTGTGGAGGAGCCTGGTAGTTCTGAAGCGGCAGACATAAGGGCGAAACAGATGGGTGGAGTACGACGTGATTCTGCACTCGTTTTTTCCCTCCTCAAAAATGGTCCTGCAACCTTCATGTGCGTTCACGACCGCTGCCAGACCAGTTTCCGGAAAAGTAAAACGCGTGCGCAACCGCATCCTTCTACGCAAATGTGTGGCCCTAATGTGGGCCTGAACAATCTGGTTTTAGACGCGGCGCATCAAAATATCTAACAGGTTGGACGAGCGCGGGAGCGGGATATCCGGCGGGTCTTCCCGCAACCAAACCTGTTCTCGGAGCGGATACGCGAGCGCAGGCGTGTTCTTACGCTCATGTGTTTCACATTAAAGCAGGCTCACCGGATGGGCCCGTTTCCGTCGCTTGAAGTGGCCCCCCTCTGCCTCGCACAGGCCTGTGGACGTGCGTGTGGTTCCTGTTCTGGGCGGTGCTGACCTCTAATCGGCCATCCGACCACCGCTGGGCAAGCGCCCGGGAGGTGCTCATGATCGAGGCGGACCTCGGAGACCAGAAGCCGACGCTGGTCAGTGCGGGGAGGCGACAACTCGGGCTTAGCGTACACTCGCAGTATCGTCACGGAAAATGCGTCCGTCAGAGCCGCTCATATCACGGAATTGAGACTGCGCACTGCTTATACATGAGGCGCTGCCCGGGACGGAACTTGTACTGCAGTGTAGGGAGAAACTCAGGGCGGCAAAAAAGAAAATGGATAAGGCTTCGTATTTATAAACCTAGTTATCCCGAGGGAAAGCAGTGTTTCGTAAAAGTTTACCATTGTTTGATACTTCGCATCCTGCCGTCTAGCTATATCTACTGGAAGATCGCATTCAGCCTTTCGTTCGCACTGAAAGGCACAGACAGCTTACCAGGCGCGTTATCGATGGCGAGACTGAGGGACCAAGTGCTGGCGAAGCAGCTCTTGAATTCTCGCCAGGCCACGCGGTTGAGTTGCGCTAATGCGCGCCGGCATGGGGATCAAGCGCAGGCGGAGCAACCGTTTCACGCTCGCCTAGTCACGTGGTGCAGCAGCGGCGACGCTCCAAGCGAGCGAAGAGAAAAGAAGGGCGCAGCTTGTGGGCCGGTGGCTGAAGGTCACTTGCGACGCGATGAATGACCTTGAACAATATAGCGTTGCGTAGCTTTCGCTCTAGAATGCAAGTTTGGGGGCGGTGGACGTGTAGCGGCCGGACGCTTTTTTGCAACGTGGACACGGCACCAACACTGGCATTTCTCTCGAGCAGGCTCGAGCACGGGAGAGGCCGGAACATGTCAAATAGACTCATATTACATACCGTGTTTGCCGGTATGTACTTCCCACACGCCCCTAAAATTCCATCTTTGCAGGAAACAAGAAACTGGCTTTGTGGAAAAGTAGCCCTTTTGTGAAGTCCCACATTTTCTTATGATCGACGCAATGCAACACAACACGGGAGCTTGTACACAAACTGCCATCGCCAAATATTCATGAGCGTGAGCCCCCACTGGGGAACCACCGTGACAACTTGGATCACAGTGTCCTTTTGTAGTAATAACTGTTGAAAATGACACCGAAAATTCAAAAAGATGCATGCATAAAAATATCAGTGAATTTGGACGTATTTCCTGTATGACTTCAAGCAGGTTTCTTCTCATAAACATAACTTGGTGTATTGAGACAAACCAGCGTGTATTGTCGGCTTCGGAATCTGCTATATTTTGTCTTCGATCACCAACTGTAGGAACTTGTGTGTCCTTGAAGCATGAAAAAACCTTCTCATTTCATTTGAGGAACTGTCTTTGAAGACCGGAAAAAGTCCTGTGATTTGGTGTGATGTGATGAGCTGTCTTTCAATAGCATAAAAACCCTTCTTATTTGATGCGATGAACTGCCCTAGAGGAGCATAAAACCCTTCTGATTTGGTGTGAGGAGCTGTCCTTGAGGAGCATAAAAGGCCTCCTTATTTGATGTGATGTCCTTGAGGAGCATAAAAAGCTTTCTCATTTGATGTGAGGAACTGGCCTTGAAGAGTAGAAAAATGCCTCTAATTTAGTGGGATGAACTGTCGTTAAGGAGCATAAAAAAGCCTTCTCACTTGATATGATGGACTTCCCTTGAGTGGCGGAAAAAGCCCTCTGATTTGATGGGGTGAACTGTCCTTGTGGAGCGGAAAAGGCCATCTGATCTGATGTGATGGACTATCTTTGAGGAGGAGCAGAAGTCCCCTGATTCGATGCGAACTGGGCTCGAGGAGCGAGAAAAATTCTTCTAAATTGGACACAGAGATTATCGTTTGCTTTGTATTTGCTAATAGTGGCTACCTAAAATTTCGCAGTTCGCATAATACTGCGCAGCCTGTTACCCATAAGAGTAGTAGCCCCGGTCCTTGTGGGGTGGAGGACTACGGAAGAAAGTGGCCACATGTTTTTTTACTATTGTGTTTCACGCTGAGGCTTCAGAAATTACATCTATTGGTTGTACCACAAGAACTTCCAAGAATTCGCTTTTATACAACGGAAGCTAAGGTGGTTGTAAATTATTGAATGATTGATAAATTCTGTACACGCCATGCCTGTCGTTTAAAACATCGCCTCGACACTTTCTCTGCACTGTTTGCTTTGCATGTTATTATTCGGAACCAGCTTTTCGCCAAATTGCAGGTATACACACATACACGCACCACGCACGCATACATACACTCAGAACACACACATGCAGACAAGTAAATTATGCTTGCTTCCTGGATGTGGAATGACAGTCCAATAAGATGTCACTGCATTTTTACACGCAAGAGCGTTTCTAGGGCCGGGACTCTTGCCAAAAAAAGGAAGAACATTTCTAACTATGGAACGGACGTGTAATGTGGCTAAAGGCACCGCAATATTTTCGCCAGCTGTGAAGGGAGTGAAAATACTTTCGTACCTGGCGTATACAGCGAAAAACAATTTTATACAGATGTAGTGCGTTTTATTCAAATTCAGAAATAAGGCATCCCCTGGGAATAGTTTCCCAGTCAACCCTGACAATCAATTAGCGTCTCTGCCGGCCTTTCTGTGAAACCAAGGTTATTTGCAGCTATGTCCATCAAAGAACAAGAAGGGAGGATGAGATTCCTCCCTCATAAGCCCCTCCTTGTATATAAGGACATCTGTGTATGCCACGGTGCCCTTTCGGCGCGCAGGCGCACAAGACTCCGTGGAAGAAGATGTTCACCTCTCCGGCCGTGCTGGGCGTGGTGATGGCGCACTTCGGGACGCACTGGCTCCAGTACGTGCTCGTCACCGAGTTGCCCACCTACCTCGGCACCGTGCTTCACTACGACATCGATGACGTGAGTCTCCTTATCCGACATACCTTTTTTAGGCCTAAACGCTTAGATGGCTCATTAAGCGAAAAAAATCGGCGTCAGAGAGAGAGAGAGAGAGAGAGAGAGAGAGAGAGAGAGGGGAAAAAATTATTGGCTGAGGAAATGGGTCAAGGAGAATTGAAGTCCTCATGTTGGTGGTGGGCAAGGACTGAACGTCCACCCCTCCAGGGCGACGTCCTAGACGTCCTGAGGAGACGTCCTGAGGACGTCTTCTCCTTGAGTTAGGTGGGCGAGCTCGTGGTGACCGTCGGCAGGTGCCTTTCGGCGACCTCTTCCGCACCTGTTGACCAGGCGTATCTGTAAGTCCGGGTCGGGGCTGCGAAGCGAGGCCTCCCAGCACCCCTTTAGAAGGGATTTCGGGGAAAGGGCCCGACGTCCGCAACAGAAAAGCGGCTCTTTCGGAGATGTACCATTGCACGAGGCATTTCTCTGCGCGAAAAGAAGCCGGCGTCTGACATGCATCCCTATAGAAAAACGGCCCCTTCACGAGGCGATCCATAGCGCGAGCTTTATCTAAGCAGTAGGGAGAGGTGGTTCTTAATTTCCTTTTCTTAATGTTCTTTCTTCTTAATTTTATTTACAAACTAGTTGATTTGATTTATCGAAACTATCTTAATCCACATTCGAAGCTTGTCGCAAATTGCCAACGTCACTTTCGCACACGCTTTCGCATTAAAAATTCTGAAGCTCTTTTAGCACAAGTGAGACAAAGAAGGGAGGAACTGAAAATAGCTCAATTATGTCCATCGCGTCGACAAATATGCTCCAGGCGGTATGTAAACATTTAGAAGCAGTAGATAATTTTATTGAAGAATTCCTAGGTTAGTGATGTGTCAGGTAACGTACCAGCGTACAGCAACGGGGACCACTTGATGCCGGCAGAGCAGTAGCCTTGTTGCGTTGGAAAGGTCCAAACAAAGCCTACAAGGGAGCCACCCTATTAAAGACAAAAAAATTGACCACATCTTTCCGCGGGGGGAAACCATGGGGTGATGCGACGCATCTGGGCGGTGCTTGTTCGGTTGCGCCGACCATCGCGGTAGCAGACCTGTTAGTCTCCATTCAAATCATCGGTGGTCATCGGATGTCATCGGAGCGGCGGCGGTGGAGCGACTGAGCGGAGCGGCGCAGTTATCGCGTTTATATGTACCGCGCGTTAACGGTGAGGGGAATGAGAGGGAGCAGCGCATGCGCATGTGTTAACCGAGCGCGAACGCGCGCTGACGCACAGTTGGCGTTGCAGTGAGAGCGGGCGCTAACACACAGATGGCGCTGCGGTGAGAGCGGCGTTAGAGTTCCTGTATATGCTCCCTACGGGAGCATATGGAGCATATACAGGAACAATAAGCGGCGTTACCGCGCAGCTGGGGTGGCGAGGAGAACGGGGGAGTGATGCGGACTACGGATGAACGCCGGAGGGACAAGGCGAGTTAAAGAGATGCGTCGCATCTAATAATCTTGTAATTATAATAATTATAGGGTTATAGCTTAGTGGGGAAGGGGTGATGAAGTGACAGGAGCACATATTTCCACTTTTGGGTATTTGGGTATGGGTATATCAACTGAAGCATTTGGGTATATCCATTCGATAAGGCTTCAGACTCGCAGATGCTTGTATTTGTCGCGGATAGCTACCAGTTCGGCTCAAGGCCAGTGTAGATGGCCTATGTTCAGTGGTTTCTGTGACTTTGGTGGCAGAGGAGGTAACACATTACGTGCATACATTGCAAGTAAGGCCATTTGCGTGGCGATTCCAGTAGCGCGTATGCCGAGTATGCGAATGCGCCTTTGCAGAACGGGCTGTACTCCGCCCTTCCCTACATCGGCGCCATCGTGTCCGGGGCCGTGGCGGGCATCGTGGCCGACTGGCTGCGCAGCCGGGCCCACATGTCGGCAACCCACATCAGAAAGCTCTTCAACGGACTCGGTACGTCGCGCCTCGTGTGGGGGCACCTTGGGGAGAAGCTGGGAAAGGGGTATGGGAGGCAGGGAGGGGAGGAGAAGGAGGATAAACTTTATTAACAGCATCGTAATTTGGTGTGGGGTCCTCAGTCCACGACTCCATTGGAAACCCCCGCCGCCGGGGCCCTTTCCACCAGCCTAAGCTGAGAATCGAGACCGGAGCTGGACAGCTCCTTCTCCCACTGCTCACGGGAAGGGTGCGCTATTCGTTGAATTTTGGGGTTTGCCGAACACTCCCATACCATATGGTACAGGGTGCCCGGGGCAGCGCAAAATTTGCACAGCGCGAAGTACTGCGTTGGATAAAGCAAGTGGAGTTTGGTAGGATGAGGAAAGGTATTTGTTTGTGCCGGAGAAGAATGTTAGCCCTAATTGGGGCAAGGGGACACCACCTGCTCCCTTCTTCGTTTCCCCTACACTGCTGCAGTTCCCACCGCTCTACGCACGAGCGATGTGCACTAAAACCTCGTTATAATTCAGCCATCGAAACGGGAAACTGACTTCCTTATAAGCGACTCTTCGTTAAAAGCGGAGATGATTTCCTCTCAAAGCACTGCACTTGCGGCTGTGAAGCATTTCGAATAAAACGATCTTACTATAACGGTGGTTTACTGCGTAAAGCGTGCATACGATCGGCTGTGTTTGCAGCGGGGAACTTTCTCTTTCACAAACTGACTGGGAGTGTTCACCGGCCCGATAATGCTGGTAGATTCATGCTCATTTAACAATTTAACGCGCCTTTGCGTTTTAGAAGAAAAAAAACAGTGGAAAGTGGGATCGCGCGTATACTTCCTGTCGTCCTCGACTCTGCGAAAATGCGTTTCCGTTTCCCTGTTGGTTCCGTCCCGGAGGCTATTCAATGCTCTGCTTTAGCTTGGGGCCGCCGCAAACACGGTTTCATCGTATGAGCGACTGTGGCTTAGTTGAGAACGACAGGAAGAGAACGTGGAAATGTGGGGAGTGTGCGCAGGTCTAGGAAGCACGACAGTAAAATGGCCAGCCAAATGTCCTTCACACTGCAAAAGTGAGCATATATAGTCTCGTGTTTTTAGTGTGGAAACATAACCATTTTGTTCGCTCCGTCAGTTATCTAAAGGATTGTTATTACTAAATGAGGAATAGAACGGGCATGTCGACAAAACTTTCACATCGGTCTGCAAAGCCGCCTTGACCTGTCGATAAAGCGAGCAGTAGAAGAGCACAGAACGACAGAGTGGAAAGAGAGCATCAATCTGCTTTGGAGAAAGGAGGGAGCTGCCTTCGCAACGGTGCCGTTGTTGCCAGGGTGCCGTAAAGTGGAAGCGCGGCGCGCCACCTCCCTCTGCTCTGTCTCTAAGGTCCCCGTGACTCCCGCCACTCTTTCCACGCGCTGCAGTACGGAGTGTGAAACCAATGCAGTGCAGTACAACAAGAAGCCGGAGCAAGGCGCGCATATCGGGCTGCGCCTCGAGCTTGGCGAAGAGGGGGATATGTTCACGCATATTTGAAGCTTTCGCCAATTAATGTCCAATTATTTTTGTAGGGATATTTGTGCGGTAACTTCTCATCCAAGTATGCACACAATGAAGCTGCGCCCTGAAAGAATCGATGCTCCGGTGCACGTTACCCGCTTAACCCAGGATTCGATCTTGATAACGAGGGATCATCTCCGCTCTCCCTCTTGCGCAGCCCACCTGGTTCCGTCGGTGATGCTGATGATAGTGCCCTCGGTCGGAGGCTGCAACGGGCCCCTCAGCCTCGTGCTGTTCGTGCTGGCCGGCACCGTGCGCGGTGTCAGCGAGGCCGGCTACATGGCCATCCCTGTGGACATGGCGCCCGACTACGCAGGTGAGGACTCTCTTCCTTTCTCTCCCTCCAATTACACTCTCTCTCTCTCACACACACAGGCGCACACGCACGCACGCACGCACGCGTCGCCGTACATCGTACAACTGTGGCCGTCCCTATGCCGGCGGTGGTTCGTTGTTCGAAAAGCCTCTGTCCAGGTCATCGGTGGTTGTGTTCGCCCGCGATTTTATTTTTCTCCTCTGCTCATTAAAGGGGCCCTAGAGGGCGTTTTGAGCACACTGAATGAACACGAGTAGTCGTTATGGCGGGGGGTCAACGCCATCTGTATCAAGTGTAACATTTTTACGTGCATCGGAAAGCTCACACTTTCGTTGCAAAGTTTGTCGCGCCTTTCCCACCCTTTCCTGCATGTTTTGTAGACCGACATTTAAACGCATACACGTCATCGATTCTCCCATGTGCGTCATGAAGTAGAGAGCCTGTTTGGACGGCTTTTTCCTCGCACTTCCGGCGAAGAGAAGCGTCGTCTGTTCAGCGTCGGCGGGTTGCGACGGCACCTTTGGTTAAGTAGCACTCACTGCAGCACGCTTAGACGCTATCGTGTTCGTCTATATTTACCTTTTTTTGCTCAATTATCACGCTTCTCGTTACAATACATGGGTGCAGCTTGTCAAAACACGCGTGCACCCTGCGTGAGTGCGCCGCTGGTTTGCTCTGTGCCTTCCTATAGGAAGGCCGTTCATCGCGACTGATAAAGCGGTCCGAACCACGGCGCGTTCCGTGAATAAGTTTTTCGCGGCTTTCAAATGTCTTTTAAAGACGATAGTCTTTCTTGGGCTACTTAAACCCAGAAATTTGGTCTGTCTGTCTGTCTGTGCGTCTGTCTGTCTGTAACTCGATTCAGCCACCCGGACGGAGTAAAATGCTTACTGCGTAATAGTCTTATATACTCACAGCCAAATGTGAGCGTCTAAGCCCGGTTTATATGTTCGTACTTGTCAACTTTGTTGAACAAGAACAAGACATTACGCAAATATAAGACATGAAATTAGTACACAATGGATATTTACAGTGTTCCTTTATTTAAATATTCCTGAATGCTTGGTTTTTCGATAGCAAATGATATTCTACATCTGCAGAACAACGCGTACCGCCTGCTGTTGCCGCGCCACCTCCTGGCGGCATATGAGAAATCACGCGGCAACAGCAAAGAAAGGTTCCACTAGCTAGGTTTCAAGTTCTGCTTGGAGCGCACATGGAGCACGGCAACGCGGTTCCATAAACCTTGAAGTCGGCCGCCTCGATTCACGCGCGTCTCCGCCGTACTGCAGCGCTGACATCGAGGAACCCCGCCTGTAGCAGTGGAACGCGGTAAATTCAAATCGCCGTGAGCAAACATTTAGTGTGTTTACCTTGGGATGAGCGCGACGGAACAGGAACAACATGAGAGGTGAGCGGGAAAGCGAAGGAGGCATTTACTTGGCAAATGTCTACAAAGACTATCGTCTTTTGACGACATTTGCAACGAAAGGGGCAGATACGCGGCCCATTTTTTCACATGCCGTTGGCAGGAATAACCGCAACACCGCAAAACAAGACGCCGAATCGGCGGGGTGGTACGTGAGACTGCGCTTTTCGGATAAAGAGTGCATGCGCGGCGTGAAACAGCGCGATCCTCCCCGAGCTGCTGATAAAGCATTTCTAACCGGTGCATTCGTCGTCACAAGCTCTCCACCGCTTTAAACTGGTGTTTAAAACAGATAATTTTGTGGGCGAGGGGCGAAATGATGCCCCTGTTAAATAAAGAGAAAGAAGCGCGCCACGAGGCAGGCAGCGGGGGCTCGCTCCACGAGGGCGGCTCTCGCGGCAGTCGTTAGTAGGCATCGCTGATAGCCGGACGTCTGGTTTACTGGTTCCCTTTCGCTACAGCCCCTGCAGAAATTTCTAACGGCCGTTTGTGAATCCGTTAATATGATGGTAGGGGTGGGGTGGAGGGTGGTGAACAGGGCAATTGCTGCTTCCTCCGCCGCCACGTGGGGATGGGCAGCGCGGATGGTGGCTGAGGTAGAGGGGGTTGGGGTGTGGTTCACTGCTGCTATGACGTATGTATGGCGTGGTTGCTGTTCTGCAGCATCAACGTATAATGTGTCCGAGAAGGAAGGGGATAGAGAACCTCTCGATATTCTGTAGGGATGTGGAGGGGTGGGGAGTGGTGGATGGGCGCGTTAATATTGAGGGAGAATAGGATGGTTCTGCCGGTGTGGGTTAGGGCAAGGCGGGATAGTTGGGCCTGTCGGCGTGCTTCTATAAGTTCGGTTGGTGTTTTAAAGGTGCCCGTGTGGAAGAGAGCGTCGGAAGCAGCGCTGGGGGGTAGCTGTAGCGTACGGCGATATAGTGCGCGTTGTATGGCCTCGGTCCGTGTAAGTTCGGTGCGGGTGATGGTGAGATATGGTCGGGTATACGTGATGCGTGGGGTGAGAGGGGCGCGGGTAATCTTGAGGCGATCTGCTCCCTAGGGCCACGTCCTCTCGCGCTGACGTGCCGTGTAGGAGTCCTGATATTTGGTCAGCGTGGGTCTTGAGTAGGTGGATGCTGTGTGTGTTGAGTCGATTTTGCTGTAGTTAGCCGTAGTACTTTAATCTGGTTTGCTAGTGGTATGGCAGAGCCCGACAAAGCGACTTGGATGTTGGGTGCCCACTGTTTGGGTTGGTGGGGTGGCATTGAGAACACTGTCTGCCCATTGGGGCCGTCTACAACTTTCGGGGGGGAGGGATTGAGGGTGCTGAAAAAACTGGCCTTCCAAACAGGCCATTCACGCGGCTGTGAAAGCCCATCCTTCCGGCCCGTGGGTCCTCTCACGTGACCGGTTTGGAGACCCTTCACTCGCCTGAATTAGCCCCCGCAGTTTCAGCGCTGTTGAGCAAATAGTTTGTGTATGGTGTCCGCAGTCAGAAATACCAAGAAAATACCGAGCGCTCGTGCACACGTGCCTCGAGCGCACGTTCGTCAAGCTAAGCATGCCCACTTAGGGAGATTGGCCAACATTGGCCACAAAAAAAAAAAAAAGAACTGCAACGTTCACAATATCATGGCAATACTTGGTCGGAACGAGGAAGACAAGTCAGAACGTACGCCCCTCGTCCGTCGTCGCGTCGCCGTGCGCATGCGCTCTGTATCGTACAAGATCCGCGACTTGAATGTCGGAGCTCCTGTAGGTGATCAATGACTCCACATGGCCCGGCCGCGGATAGTTCGCAGTGGCTAGGCGTGCAAACCTGCGGCTAGAGACGGTAAGTGGCGCTTGCACAGTGGCGTACGAAACCGTCGACCAAACCGACGAGCTCACTCTGGCCTTGCTCAACATAAGGTCATTGAAATGCCATGCCGCCGACAGCAACCATGACGCCACGACGATACTACAATTATCACCTTTATCACCTACAGTGCTCAACCACAATGCTCAATTATCACCTACAATGCTCAACTTCGCCATTCAAGTCTTGCGCGTGAGAGCAAGCTCCCCTGATTTTTTTAGCACGGATTTCGGCCGAACCAGTGGGGTTCCTGCAAGCTACCTCTGTCAGTGAAAACAATAGTATAAAGCCAAGGCGTGTGATCGGTGATTACGTATGGAGCGGAAGCTTGCAATGGCACTTTACTAAACAGCTGGGAAGGGCACTTAGGTCGGCCCAACGAGCCATGGAACGAATGATGATCGGTGTAACCCTCATGAAGGACAGCAAACTCGAGTAGAAGATATTGTAGTTCAAATTAAGAAAAAGAAATTGACTTCGGCTGGCCATGTAGTGGGAAGATGTGACAACCGGGGGACCACCATGGGAACAGAGTGGAGATGGATGGCAACTATTTCTTACACCGTTGGGAAGGTCAATAACGCGATGAAGGGACGAAATAAGAAAATTCGGAGGCAAGGAATGGACTAGGGCAGCGCAGGACAGGGGCGGGTGAAGGGTTAATGAGATAGGACCTGCAGTAGACCCAAATAGGATTATGACGACGACGACGACGATGATGATGATGATGATGAGCGGGATACAATTGCTTTGGAGCAAACTCTTTCGTCGTCGTACCCCGGTGGACTGCTATGGCGCGGCGGCGGGATCTAGAGTCGCCTCGCTCACTCTAGCCTGTTGCCAGCTAGTTTCCCCGTACCCGTGCATTCGCAGCCGAGCTTGAGCTTGACTCGATGATGTTTGCCACGTCACATATCCGTCCGCCTCCTGCTAGCTCCTCGTCCGTCGGGTGAATCCGCTTACCGAACAGGACGTTCTTCGCCATTGGGATACAACCTTTATCGCGCCCCAGACATCACACGCCATAAAGACGGTTAGAATTCAATCGTTTGGGAAAACACTCATTTTTTTACGGCAGAAGGATTTTACGCTAGGCCTGACTGTTGGTGGATTGCAGACTTAGTTAACACTTGCTTAGAATTCCTCACAGTCTGCTAAAGATGGTCCGTTACTGGCTCGGTGTTATGATTAGGAGAAACTGACGCTGGCAGCATCTTGGCCCATCCCCCGCGAGGGTATGTTCCACAACCAACCAGCCAACGCGCTCAGACTTGCTAGATGCTTGTATGAGTTTTGAGGGACAATCACCAACAGCGGGCCCTGTGGTCTCACCTCTCCCCATCCCTTTCCCCGTAAGACGTAGCGTAGCCCCTCATTCTGGTAATACGAGTTAGACGACTATCGCTTGCCCAGCGTTATCCCATCTCGAAGACAAGGCCAAGACATTCCTGCTTGATATATTCAATCGCTTCTGGGTGCAGCGTTGTTTAGAGGGCAGCTGGAAATTGAGACTTGTGGTACTTGTCTTGAAACCCGGAAAGACAGACACTAACTTTTGTCGGCCGATCACTCCACTGAGGTTTGTTGGCAAGCTCTTGGAGAAAACGGTACTCGTGCTCTTAAACTGGAACTTGACAAACAGACAGCTATATCCCCCGCTGATGCGTGGTTTTCAGGAAAGCATGAGCATTCTTGACAATGTCTTGGCCCTAGTGGGGCTTGTCAAGTGTGCCAAAAGCTTGCGCCGCATCACCATTGCACTTTTTGTAGATGTTAGAGCAGCATTGTACTCCGTGGAGCGTGAAGCCATCGGAACAGCCTTGAACACCACAGGTGTAGGAGGCAGCATGTATGCGTGGCTTTTGGACAATCTATCCGACATATCACTGTACATTTTCACAGAAGACAGTGACACAACTCTTCACGGTGTAAGTAAAGATGTCCCGCAGGGAAAAATTTAAGTCCGACGCCATTAAACATCTACCCAATTGGAATTTATAATTGCCGCCATCTGTAGAGAGTTCTCTTTATTCTGATGATATCTGCATATGGTGTTCCGGTCGTAACCGGAAGATATCGCATGCAAGGCTTCATAGGTCCAGTAACTTAAAGGGACCCTGCAACACTCTTTGAGCAGTACAAGTAAACCTGCGCGACGTTTAGATTACACGGCCAGGAATACCTGAGCCAAATATTACACGTGCACGTGAAGCGGTGAGCGCGCAAATCGATGTGAAAGACGCGGAAAAACAAACCGCTCTCTCTTCAGTCGTCCTCATTATGCATGGCCTAAGGGACGTCACATAGGCCATGGCTGCCCGATCGGCTGCCACTGGTCAACTTCGCGGCTAGATTCTCCCATTTCCGTCGTCGTCATCGCTGTGTACGAACCTCTTCTATGCCTGAACCTGTAGGCACAGTTTTGCCGTTTATTTTGTGTTTTGAGCGCGCGCGGAGTATGAGTGATGAGCTCAATACTTCCCTTTCAACGGGACCACTCGACTACAAACGTTTATTGCTTCAAAAACGCCCTACCAGCCCGAGCGCTCACTTGCGAGCAGGCGCCCATGCCTGCTTTTTTGTGGCACCAGACCGGAAATAGGCCCCTCCGCGTTGCGGAGAAAAGGAGAAAACTACCCGGCATTTGATATATCGAAGGCCGCCGAAGAGAACGCCGCGAGGCGCCCTCCTCTCCGGGAGAGAGCGCCACTGAGTGGAGAGCGCGCAGCTTTCGTCGCCTTGTCCGCGCTCGAGTTGAGAGGGAACGATTATGCGCGATTTCTCATCGCGCGTAGTTTCGGTAATTGTGAACGGATTTTCATAATTCTTGCGGGGGGAGATTTCTGGGACAATAGACTTTATCCCAAAATACAGTACTAGTAGTCGATGGCAAGTGTTGCAGGGTCCCTTTAATGGCAATATTCCTGGTAGCACAGCGCTTCGACATATCAGCTGATAAGTCCGCTGCAATATTATCACCAGGTGTGATCTCTCCCAGTATCCCCTAACAATACCAGTCGTTTCTATACCGCCTCTCGAAAGGCATAAATTTTTAGTAGTTGTCTTCGGCAAGAGCATGACGTGGTCACCACATATACGACACTTGAAATGAAAGCTCGATGTGCTTGCGCCGGTCTTTCGTATGATGTCCAGCAGCGTTGGAGAATGTTCAGTAGCGTCTCTAGAGAGGCCCTACAATGGACTCTGCCGGGGATTGCGTCTTTACAGCCCTGCTGCCTTTGAGCCTCTTTCAGAAACTAACGCATGGCTTCTAGAAGGCTTGCGAGCCAAAGTGCGTCGTGTGTACCTCCAGGTTCCCAAAACACCTCAACCTTAGGCACCCTTAAATAGTGCAGGCGCTTCTTACCCTCTGCCATCTGGAAGCAAGAACTCCGTCGTGCGCTCCTACGGTTTGTGACCGGGTCATTCCAACACCCTCTGGCGTCTACCTCTCTGACCTAGGTACGTGGTATTTACTATGGGTGTACCATAGCCGCGAAAGTTTACCACGCCATGGTGAGGTGCATTGACCAGCTTAGAGAGATGGACGCAGGAGAGCCGTTGACGGGTTTAACAAAACACACATTTAATACACACACACATAGAGGACCCTAAATCAAACCGCTCAAGCAGTAACCAGCCCAAAACCAGTCAGAATAAATCCCTTAATTAAACGTAACGACACAATCAAACCACGACCAACTATACTGAATCAAACACAGAAGTGGCTACAATAAAGTTTGTGTGCAATCCAACTCAAGGACCGCTGTCCACGTGTTACTACTTAATCATCATGACTCAAGTAGTCTTTTTACCACCACAACTCCCTAGTCGTGTCCTACATGACGTGTCCATATTGGACTGGCCTACCCCGGTCGTTAGCGCTGACATGTCGCACCCTTGCGTGGCCGCGACGCGGTGGTAGCCGTCAACGTCTTGGGGTGATGCCAGCGTTGCTGCGCGCGGTCGTCGTGTGGACGGCGTTGGCACCGCATGTCCCAAAGTGGTTCCTTGGTGGCTACCCCCGCAGTTGGAGGTCCCCAGGAGGATCACGAACGTAGCATTTCGGGGTCGTCGCTCGAAACGTCGACGGAGCGTGGACGCTGGCCACAGCTGCCTGACCGTCGCCGCTAGTTCGACTAGGATGGCGCAGCCGATGTGAAGTCGGCCCTCTACTGCCCAGGCTTGGTAGGCATAGTCGATGGCCTAGCCGCATATCCCTGGCTCGTTCCTTGAAGCTCCCGTGCTCCTTCCACCTCCTGGTTCTTTGCCCCCTCCCCTTCTCCTTGTGCTCTCCGCTCATAAAACCTCTGGCCTCCATAGCGGCACACTCATATTGGCTGTCAGCATTTTTGTTTCCAGATTTGGTAATCACGCCGCTTGTCCGAGGACGCCGCGGATTTGCTCCCCGGCTCGCTACCAGTTTTGGTCATGATGCCGTAGGGGCTAAGTCGCGGTGTTCTTTGATTTGTCTGTTCTTGGCGCGTCATTCAAATTTTCCGGCATTGGTTTTCTGTTTTCCTTCAGGTAGTTTTGATGAATCCCTTCTCAGGGGGTGCCCTTGATACATGACAATTTGCCCCTGGAAAAGTGGTATATACCGTTCCCGGTGTCAAGAGCAAAACTACGTTACCTCCGCCTGCTCTGAAGTTATTCACTCTAGAGCCCATCGCCAGCACCTACCACAAGAACACTCACATTTATGCGGAGGGTTCTGTGATAGAGGCAATATCGATCCAGACGGCAGTTCCGGTTTCCAAGCGGGCTGTGTTGGCGTAATGCCGTCTTGCGGGAAATCAGTGGGCTACACGAAGAGTTTTCTTTTTAAACTTCCGCAGACATCCTGTCCCCTGGGCCCGGTAACCTTTGCAGTCTGCGATGACCTCCAACGCACTATTAGCGCGTGTCCTTGTTCTGAATTCGAAAGGAACACCGTAAAGGCTTCTCGAGGCCTGCCTGTCAACGTTAGGAATGGCACACAGCGCAACAAAAATGGTGTAAACATTCCTTCGAAACGCTGTAGTCGACAGAACACTGCATATTCTTCATGATATGATTGTTCTGTCAGATTGTGTGTGCGACTGAGGCTACTGACTCCAAGCGCAAGTGAGATGATAGCTATGTAGATCTACAAAGTTGGTTTTTGTCTCCATAGAAAGCAGCAACACTTTTATAATTATAAGAGTGTAATTGTAGAACGACCCTACACGGACGTTGTGAATATTGAGCTTGACTGGAATGCTTCATCTTTGTGCTTGCCCGCCATAGCGAATGCTGATAATCTCGTGAGTTATAGATCAGTTCTCCAACTGTTTTTTCTTCTCGTTTCAATATTATTTGGTCATCATTATCGATGCTAATATTAACAAAAATTAAATTTGTTAATTAGCCGTTTTATCAAGCCTTCTCAGTACGGTTCTGTGTGAGCTACTCTGTTGACGTACGTCATCCTAGTGAGATTTGCTCCGCCAGACCGCCTGATCTCGAGCGTGGAGACGTCGAAACTTGGCGCTGAAATGTTACACGCAGCCATGTGGCCTTAAAAAAGCTTGGTTACGCAAGATTTAAAATTTCGAACTATAATCGCGGTAATCTTTCTGCTAAAGATTGTTGGAATAACTAAAAAAGCCGTAAATGTTGGTTAATTCTGGATTTCATCACAGTGCAATTTCATTTTACGCCCCAATTTCCTTTTCTAGAAAATCAAAAAATTAATCCCATAAATTCAACGTTTTAAACCTGGCCAATCCCCCTGTGTGGGTACGTGTCGATGACATCGGAAACATCATCATCATCATAGGCCGTTACGACGACGGTGGCGATGATAATGATGATGATAACGCCCTTGAAGTGTTAGCTCGTACCCATGAAGAGAGATTAGCCAGGGCCAATGCGTCGATCACCCTTGCTGACTGTATAGGTTTAATACAGGCTCAATTTATTTTTCGGAGAAGAAATTGAGGAGTTAAATGAAATTATGTGAACTGGGAGGAAATCCCCCATTTCCACTAATTTGCTCCCTTATCAACTCAAGCGACCTGTCGCAGAAACATCAGCCTGAAAAAAGTTTAAAATCTCTTTTTGCGCAACTCGAATTTTGGGCTCCAAATGACAGAATGAACGACATAGATATGGTCAGTGCCGTGGGCGCTTCTTCGCCGCATTCGTCTTCGTTGTATCACTATCATCATCACTACTACGGCGGTCGTATTCAGCGCCACCTAGAGTGACCGCGACAGAAGCGGGCACCACACCACGTGCGGCACCGGCAGCCACCACAGCGTGTTCGCCACGCTCCTTGCGCGAGCGCAGCGCCCTCGCTTCACATTTGAGAACCCCGTCGAGCACCCAGAGCGCGCCACGCTTCTGGCTCGAGCGTTGCGCCCTTGCCTCACGCCTGAGGACCCCGTCGAGCGAGTGAACACCGGCGAAGCGAGGCTCGAGAGGCTGCCCGTTGACTCCGCTCTGCCGCCTTGCCTGCCTGCTTTGAGAATAATCTCAGCATGGACCCGATGGACGAGTTCACGCCGTTCGAAACGCACCTGGACGCTAAGCAGCAGCAGCAGCAGCTGTCGCCGCACTCGCCGGTGAAGAAACAGCAGGAGGTGAGCCCGGTCGACGACCTGTTCAGCACGCCGCCGGACAGCCGCCAGGTCGGCAACGACTCGCTGATCGGGGACGACGTGTCCGAGGTTTCCATTTCCAAGAAGCTGCTCCCCGACGATGGGCCCATCAACTTCTCGCTCGACGACTTCTTGGCTCCCGAAGCGCCCGCCAAGCCCCCGGCTGCTCCTCGCGAGGAACCGGAGAAGATTCGCAAGTAAGGAACAAAGTTCCTGTGCCATATTAGGGGAGGCTCGCGTTCACGGAACAATTTATGAGCAATAACTTAGAAGACTCTGTGCTGCGTAGCGTTTAGTTCCGGTACCTTCCGGCCCTAGGTCTAGGTAATTGGCTAGCGGAAGAGGCGGAATTTGCGGTGACCACTTACTAATTTAAGCCTTATTAAAATAAAATGACGTACTTCAATATAACTTCTCAACTTCTGATGCAAAATTATAGCAAGAAGAGGCGGAAAAAATAAGACGACCTAACCTAAACTGTTTGCGAGTCCAATTTCTGGTGCTCCGGGGTTGATCGCGCTGAAATCAGTGGTGCAAGATTTGACGCGAAGGATAACTTGCTGATTGCATCCCTATAGTCCTCGGCGAGGCTTCTAGTGGCTAAATTTGCAGCCATTTGATAGCAGACAGGATTCACGCGCAACTTGATTTGTTTAATGGGCATTCCGAGGCAGAACCAGTCACTCGTTCGAGGGAACAGTTCTTAGCCATGGATAGATACCTATAGGGCAGTGTAGAGGGCTCGAGTTCGTACCGAATTACCAACTGCTTGAGCGAACTTGCTGCATCAGAACACGTTTATCCAGACAAAAGGTGCTAGAGTAATTGTTGTGCTTTGGTCTGATTTTGTGCGTAAAAAGAATAAAATAAGAAGCAGGCAGATAAGATAGAAGTTTAGAGAGCTGGAGGCTAAATTAACCAGGAGGTTTTATAGACTGGACATCAGGTGCCGCACACACCTTGTAAACGGTGGCCACCAATGACGCCAATCGACTATGGTGGCCGTAATGGCAACCCTGGTTGGAAGGCTTCTTATTGGTATTCAGCAAAGAGAAGGCACGTGTGGCATTGATGACGTACTCGTGTGCCTGCACCAGGTGGCGCGAGGAGATGAAGAAGTACCTGGAAGAGAAGGACGCCCAAGAGGAGATCAAGAAGCAGGAGCTGCGGGAGAACGCGCAGCGCGAGCTCGCCGAGTGGTACGCCCGCTACAACGAGTCCGTGGCCAAGCGTCGCGCGGCCAACCGCAGCGGTGCGCTGGCCGACTGGTCGGCCGGCCGCGTCGAGGTGGCCGACCGGACGGCGCCCGACTGGGAGAACATCGCGCGCCTGTGCGACTTCAACAACGCCAAGGCGTCGCGCAACGCCAAGGACACGTCGCGCATCCGCAGCATCGTGCTGCAGCTCAAGCAGAACCCGCCGTCCGGATCCCGCTCCGTCCCCTCGCCGGCCATCTCCAACTGACTCCCTCCTCCTCCTCCTCCTCCTCCTCCTGGCACCTCCCGGGCCCTCTTGTCATCTCCGACGTCACCCAGCTGTAGCTGACGCCGCCTTTCCTTCTTCTTTTTTTTTTTTTTTTTTACGCGTGGAGATGAAATAAAGAGGAGCTCAAGTGTGTGCGTTGAGAGTGACCTACCCGGCATCTACTGCAGTACACCTTGCAATCCGCAGCGTCAGCAGTACGTGGGCGCCGTCCCTACCGTGCATTTCAACGCTTTAGTTGTGTATATAAAAGTTGCGATTCATGGGAGGTTTCAACTAAGAGTTCAACTTAAATTGAGGACGACTCAGCGAGCCATGGAACGGAAGATAATAGGTGTTACACTAAGGGACAAAAAGAGAGGAGTGGGTCAGGAAACAAACGCGTGTTAAGAAATGGATGTGGGTAGGGCATGTAATGCGAAGGCAATATAGTCGTTCGTCATTAAGGGTAACAGAGTGGATGCCTTGAGGGGGCAAGAAGTTTGCTGGGATAAATTGGTCGCAGTTAGCACGGGACCGGGATAAATGGAGATCCATGGGAGAGGCATTTGCCCTGAAGTGGGCTTAGATAGGCTGGTGATGATGGTGGTAAATGCTGCTCATAGGCAGCTTGACGCGGACAGGCAACCTCTAGGGTCGGTAGCCCTCTTTTTCATCTTGTTCACCAATGGGACCTTTATATAACAAAAGCTTTCCCCTACATCAAAGTTGTTATCATTAGTCATCTTGGTCAAGGCAGGAGATTAGCCAAGGAAATCAGTCGTCGCAATTATCGGGCTTGACCGCCATCCTCCATCTGTCTTGTCACCGCAGGGAATCGGCCAACAAACCGAACGTAGATTTTCACCGTCCTGCTCGTCAACGCGTGGAAGGCAATGCCGGGCTTTCGCTGATTATTCAGATGCCCCGTGTGTACTTACATCGCGCCTGCGTCAATCGACCTTACTCTCTTTGCCAACGAAGCGGCGTAGCCGATGTTGGAGGCGTCACTCACGTGGTTGTAAACGGTATAGAAATAGTTTGTCCTATGCAATTTAAATTACCCGGAATTAACGTACATATTATTTTTCGAGGCACGTTTATCCGCGGTTCTTTTTACGATGTACTCAGCAAGCGTTTGTTCACGTGTCATGGTTCCCCCAAAAATCTGCTAGCAACGTTCGCACTTTGTGACGCGTTACCCAACTCCACCCATACGGGCGGTTGATTAAAGATACAGACTCCGTTTAACGCAATTTTTATTACCCTTTGTTCTCAAGTATAGACACCCGTCTCTCCTTATTATCCGTCTCCCACTCTCGGCTAAAAATGCACGCTCGGGTAGTCCGTTCTCTTTTGCTTAGCGCGTGGTAACCGCATTTCGCCCAATCAGTTGCGGAATGAAACAACGCCCCGATAGAAATCATCTCCAACCACCTGCTTGGTGAACTAGGAGTCAGCATCGGAAGCGAGAGGTGGCACTGCCGCCACTTCGCCTAACTTTACTACACATCGTTCTCTTTCTCTTTCTGCCGCTGCTTGTAGTAGCCCGTCCCAAAATTATTTTTGCCTCTTAACCACGGACGAGATCTCAACCACGTTTCACATGACGGCTGTGACGGTGCGCGCACGCAAATGGCACGCAGCGGGACGTTCATTTTACAGCGGCGCTGCTAGCGTCTCGTTGGCCGGAGTTTTTTTTTTTTTTTTTCTTGTAGGTTCCGCGTACAGCGGGGATCTGGAAGCGAAGATAATGAACGCGACACCACCGCTCACGTACCCCCGAATGGCAAAAAAAAACGAAAAAAAAACAAGGGAGATAAAAATGAACGCGACACAGCCGCTCCTGCGACGCCAACGGGAACACTTGATACACGGCAACTTCAGAAGCCGCGCAACGCACACACAAGCACAGCCCGCCGCTGCTCACGTGGGCACCGGCAGCGGAGTTGCGAGCACTGCAGAACGCGCTTTCCGACGCGGTGAACGTGTATACCCAGCATAGCCAAGTTGAGCATGGATGATTTGGTGTTAGGATTGTGAGGTTGGTCGTGCCCGAGCCGACCACAAGGAGATTCTCACTACGTTTCGGACGAAATAAAGCTTTACCAACGCGCATTTCTGTATGTCAGTTGATGTTATCGTGTGTTTTGTTTGGTACATCGAACCGCCTCTCCGGGCAGTGCCTTGGGTCGATTATACGGCGATTATCAGGCCCGGACCGTCCGCCGGCAGCCTTGGACGCGATACGGCGCTCGATTGTTCCCTATATAAAAGCCTCGGTTCCAAGGCAGTCCTCGGATTTCCCGAGAACTATCGAGGACTAAATCGATGATGCCCGATTTTTCTAGTAGGGAGCCCTGGCGAACACGTGTCCACGCGCCGTTTCAGCCTATCAGCGTCGAGGACTGCGTGCGCGCAGTTTTGAGCTTCATCACAATGTGGTGGGCGACTGGCGTAGGAACATTTTACGGTAGCAGTTTTAAAGGATACAAAACTATGCGCGTGCAAATATAAGGAATCTAAGTAGTTAAGCCCCGTTTCTCCGAAGTGTTGATACACCCCTCCCCCCCCCCCCCCCCCCCCACACACACACACAAAAAAGAAAAAGATTATCCATCCATTTTTCACTCTGTGAAGGCCGGTGGTCGTCCAGCCAGGCTGCGTGTGTTCGGGGATCATCAGTGTGTGTTGGACAACGGCCTGTGTCAGCGGTCAGGCCGTTGTCGAACCGCAGCCTGTCGCACACGTTGCAGCTTGAGCCGAAATGACGATGGATACAGTTTCTATGGAACATGGCGTACGCCTCCTTGAACTTTTCCAAGGGTACCTTGGCCCCAACGGCGCTTTGCGACATTCTCGGTACTCGATAGCCGATTACTTGCCGTCTTGCAGGCACGCTTGTCGGACGCCACATTAGCGTCGGCACGTCGTCGACGATGACACTCGCGTCGCTGTTATCAGGACCCGTTTGCCGCATAGCATTTTTTTTTGTAGAGTAGGGACAAGCAATGTGGGAAAGTGAGCTTACAAAGACTAAGCTTACACTGGTTTGAAAACTGAAGCGAAAAGCCGGTTTCACTTTTAAACACCAAAGCATTGCACCGACACGAGAGTTAGCTTCATTTTTGAACACAGATGCATTGGTGCGAAGACATCAAAATATGCAGTCCCTCTTATGGGTGCAGGCTTGTCGTTTGTAGGCTGCCTTTCCCACGTGTCGCTTTCAGCGAGGACGCCATCAAAACCCGCATCCTAGCCATAGACAGCTTCAATGTGAAAAAGAAATCCTATCCATGGCAGCTCTTTCCAGCCGATACTTTGGTGGAACAATAGTTTTCATCATTGTTATTTAAGGTTAATAACATAGAGCAATATCTTCAGGAACATCAACATTTGTCGCCCCATTAAATACAGATATTGAAAGGAAACAACGCAACTGGTTTATTTTATGCTACTTTTCTTTCTCATTGACGAAAAAAGTAGCGAGAGGACGACCGCACAGGATTGGTGCAGTCGTGCGAAAAGAACTGGGACAAGCATTCATTCGTTTTTTTTTTTTTTAATTTTGTAATGTTTAGTGTTTTAAAATGTCTTTACTCCTGTTACGACTTGTATACCGTTCAGAACAAAGCCATTGTTTCGAATGAGCGTCCGTGTTGTTTGTAAAGCTTGTCTGCCTAAAGGCCTAAGGGATGACTCAAAAATCGCGTAAAATTATCGGATTGCTTTATTGACCAACGTAAGCTTTACTGATGCTCTGTTTTTGCTCTGTTTCCCTCTCGTTCAAACATGCAGGAACGATCCTCGGCATCTGCGTAAGCATCGGCAACACCACTGGCATCCTCGTTCCGTACATCACAGGCGTCCTCACAGAAACAAAGGTACATCCGCAGGATATTCATTGGAAAACTGGGTGCAGGATGATAGATACTGCAGGCCGCTGATGGACTTTCTGCACGGAACTGGACTTCATGCATATCTGTGGACTCTAAAATTTATCGGTTTTGTGACCGTGTGTGCTTTTTGCAGCCCCTCCCTCTTGATTTTCTACTTTCTTCTCTCTTCCTTTCTTTAAAACCCCTCTCATATGCCGTTTGGAAAAAACACGAAGCAAAAAAGAAAGAAACTTGCGCACACAGTGCATCTTAACGGTAACTTTTGCGCTCTCGACACGGGGACACAGAAAAAGGTGACACGAACACAAGCGCAGACTAACAACTGAATTTTATTAAGAACATATCACATTTATACCCTCAACGTCATTCCTATGAACACTGCGCATGGTCAGAATGGTGCACACATTGTCTAATCACTAAAAACAGTTTATTTATTGAACAACCTACTTCATGCTGTTTAGCAAGTCAATCTCTTTTTGTGACAAGGCGATAGACAGATAGCTTACGCACACTTTCGTTATTTTACACATGTGCCATGCTTCCATAATCTCCCTGGTAGTCCGACCTCCCTGGTAGTGTTATTACACACAGTGCAGCTTTAAGTTATGCGCAGTCGTGCTTCGCACTTCAATGTCTTTTGTATAGGAAATCAGCTATACAAACATTCTTTTCGGAAATTCATTTTTCAGTTTGCCTCTTAGTACGTACAGTCCTTCCATGAAAGGTTTGTCAGCTGCCAATACATTCGAACGTATCTAAGACTATCGAACATAAAAAAGTACTACACCGACAGAATAGGATATTTTGGTGCTGTACAGTCGACTCTCGATAATGCGAAGTCGCTTAATTGGGAAGTGAATTGCTGGTCGCACCAATTTTCCATGCAATCCAATGGCAGAAATTGCTCGATAAGTCGAAGCTAAAACCCATTATATGGGTAATTGGAAGCCATCTAGAATACAAAGCATCGAGGTGAGCGTCATTGCTGGAAAGATTTACAAATTTTCAAACGCAAGAACAGCGCCGTGTTGTATACTGATGCGGGCGCCATCGCAACTGATTAGATAAAGCGGCAGACCGATTGAGACTGGAGCTATACACCATACTGGAGCTATAGGCTCCGGACAGCGAAGTTTGCCGGATGAGCGCAGCGCCAGCCGCGGCAGACCAGCGCAGCTCTGGGTCGGTCCCGCCGTGCCGACCGCCTTCATCGCCTGTGAATGCACCTTTGCAAAAACGTGTGCCATAACGTTATTTGCGTGGATAGATAACTACTACATACTGAGGTCATGCAGAAATGCTATACTGTAGGGGGAAACCTCCAAATTAAACGGGCGCTGATAGAACGTTGTCGCCTTGCTGCCAAGCCGTTGACACAGCTGGGAAGATTGTGCATTCTCCCGCGGATTTTTCTTCTCTTCCTTTTTGTTTGCACATAGGAAGCCGTGGTTACTGCATCTTGAAAAGCCCACAGTAAGCGTGCGGATTATATGCTGTTGTGATGTACGAGCAGCTTGTTGCGGACTGGTTAGCAGGCGGTGAATACGGATTAAATTTGTTCACAACAAAATTTTGTGCGACCAGTTATCTCTATTTACGCTATTATAACAATTACAGGTGGAAATATAGGGCGTTACACGGTCTTGGGTGTGGGGGTACTCGGGAAGGAATGCTACGCATTAAGAAACTGGCACTGCCTTGTGGTTATTGATTTCGAAAATCACGCACCCAAATTAAACATCTGGGGAACGACGGAAGTGTGTGTGTATGCATTAACCACTCTATTCCGTTGGTGCGGCTGCCCAAAAGTCAAAGGCAATGTTATTAATACCTCACCTCATTGAGTCACACTTGCTAATTTAAAAACCTCAACTGCTACGAGAAAGTATAGCCCAGGTGAGGTGCACTTGGTTTTAAAAAAAAATTTAAAAAGGCTTGGTTTTAATAAAATTCACCCATGCACTCCGTACAGACGGTCATCCACCGAAGTGGTACGTGTGGCCGGGGTTTACCCTGTTTTACTTGTTATGGTTCGTGAAGTATTTCTTATTATCAAGTTCGTGGAATTTTTAGCTCCTACCACTCTAGGTAAATGCGAGCGTAGCTATGTCATTTATAAACCAAACAAACCTCTCTCTCCCCTTACGTCCAACTCTTTTCTAACCTGGTTTTTTTGCGCATGCGCATGTGGTTGCACCGGAGTAGTTTTCTGTGTACACGGGACCACCGGACTTCCCTTTTGCCAAGCCATAAAGCTTTGCTTTGAAAGCACAAACTAATAAAACCAACTTAACTTCTTTTCTACTTGTTCGCAAAATAAAACCGTATGCGTCAGGTGCATCGACGAGGCATTAACGCGATCGCCTTCCCCTTGCTTTATAAAGCAGAATGCACAGTAAAATTCTAAACCAGGTTTACCCGCGTATTCCCCGAGAATTGTTGTTTGTGGCAATCCTACATCATGTGGGCACGTATCGCAGTCCACGGCGGGATTTCAGCCAGGGACTGCTCTACTGAGCGTGAAAGTTCTCTTTCTCTTTCACTCATAAACCTGATACAAGCCCCACGTACACTTTTACAGAACTTCACAGAACGCGTCAGACGACACTGACATCGCAGAGTCATTGAGCGGCCCGTGGAATGCTTTGACCAAGTGCCAAAAGAAATGGCGTGTTGGTACGCAGAGCGGTGGATGGCAGGACACCAATATGTGTTTCACTAACTTCGCCGCATTAACAAATTATTGAGTTGGTGTCAATAAATGTCAGAAGATAGGAGTTTGGTGCTACACGGGTGACTCGGAATGCTTACAATATATGTAATGATTACCGCGGCATTGACTGAGAGATTGGGACAGGTCAAGAACTTGATGAACGATGAGATGATACAAGTCACTGGAAAAGAAAGGTGATATAGAATTGGTTGGAAGTATACGCTTGCCGCAGAGACCTTCTGGGCAGGAATGACATGATTATTGCGCAGTAAGCAGGAGTTGTCTGGCACCCATTCTCTTTACCTCTTGTTGTCGCAGAACACCCTGCAGCAGTGGAGCTACATGTTCTACCTGTCCGGGGTCGTGGGCCTGGTGACCGGGCTCTTCTTCCAGCTCTTCGCTTCGGCCGAAGTGCAGAGCTGGGGCATGGCGTCCGACGACGTCCCCAGTGCCAACGAGAACACAGCGCTCAAGCCCGTCAAGTCCGCGTCGGCCAATGGCCACACCTCCTCCCCGTCATCACCCGTCTCGCAAACGAAAGAGATCGCCAGGACAGAGCTATGACGCGGCCAACGACCCCGGAGTTCGCTTGTACGCGAGGGCACACGGGCGATGTCACCAGGAACACATCAGTTGCCATCACCGCTTAGTCGACCGGCAGCCTAACGGGAGGAAAAGATGGGACACTGCTCTGGAGCTGGTGATGATTGCATCGTGAAGTAACGTCCCCAGCCGCATTACCAGCTCGTCTCTTTCTTCCATATCTCCATCCGGCACTACCAGTGCCCTTGTGTGGACATCGCGGCCTTCTCTGGGAGATTGCATACTAGACAAGGCCGTAAAGCGACATACCGTGTGCATGGCTGCTACTTGCCTTCGAACTGCTGTCTCGGTGCCAAGAGCATGGAATGCAAAGACCGCTCGGCAATGTATTCAAGGCTGCGCAACGCGTCCATTGTGACCGCGAGAGTGTTTGCGGCTAACGCTGCCATATCGCCTCAAGTTGTCGCGAATGGTGCTAGACTCTGGTGGCGTTTGTGGGACACTTACCTTCGGCGCAACGGGTTTGCGCGATGCACCGACTACGACCGCTTCAAGCTGAAGTAACCTGCAACAATCTCAACGTGATACGGACAAGTGAAGTTCTTAGCGTGCTTTGTTATGTGCTGTTTTATGAACGGTAGTTGCAAAGAAAGTCCAGTGTATTTGAAGGTTGTTGAATACATTGTATTTTTTTAAGAGTGCGGAGCTGCTCGTAATTATTCAGACGTGTTATACGTGCCTTTCAGCCAGAAACTTGCCCCTTAATTCATGCTGTGAAACCCTCGTGCTATATGCTCTTCTCTTGTTTCTTAATGTGTTTTACCTTGTGTCCACAGCTCTTCGATGTAGCGAGTAACTCTGCTTGTGTCGGGGCCCATTATTGTACTAAAACAGCTCTTCAACGACAGGTTATTCTTTTCGGACTGCTACGGACAAAACGCTTAACTACGCAATACACCATGCCGTCTCTTCTTTCACGTTCAATTCCATGTTCCTGTGCACATATTTTGCAGCCAAATTAGGCTAGTGTATTCGCCGGTTTCCCAATCAAAGACTTAGCCTGCTCATAGAAGCCGCCTTGGGAGAACCTCAAGCTACGTACAGGGGCAATCAAAAGTAATTGGAACACGGTCTCGTAAATTTGCAATTTCTTATTCCGCAGCTGCTTGGCTGCATTGGTGAGCGACTGTGTGTTTAAAGGAGTCATCCCCAATAGAAAAAAGCTTGTCATATACCGGTAATGGCTGTCATAAAGCCAGCAAGACAAATATTTTGTGATATTCACAAATTCCTGTTCCAATTACTTGTGACGGCACCTGTACATACACGCTTCTTCGGGTCGCGATGGCCCCGCCCTGTTGGGAATCCGGTGTCGGGATTCCATTTTGGTAGAGTAACGTTGATCAGGAGACCAAGGCGTGCTAATGAACGAGAAAACTTTATACAATTATTTACATGATGAATATGCAGGTTTGGATGTCGAGTCTCGAATCGAATCGCACAACGAGCAACCCTTGGCGGCGCACAGCACCGCCTTTTTGTTTACAACAGAAGCTCCTAAAGTTCCCCCAGGGAATTCAACTCCAAAAGTCTGGTCCAATCAAGAACCCGCAGTTCAAAACACATAGGCCCCGCCCCTTGAGGCTGTTCTTGATGCTTGCCCACGTGACCACGAACACAGACCCCGCCCACGCCCGAAGCTGTTCCCGATGCTTGCCCACGTCACCACGAGGACGAGAAGGTGTTGGAGCCGCTCCAACGGGGAGACCTTTTGCCCGAGAAGGGGGCACACCTGAGTGCCTGATCCACGTGGCTCGCTGATAGCCGATTCCACGGTCCGTGCAAGTCACCTCCTTTGTCACGCTGCCGTCGTCTGCAGGCTTATTGCAGTGATTACTCTTCAATAACGCAACTCCCGCGGCACGGGCCGAATTGGTCGCCGGTAGCGAAAACACTCTAATTAGCGTCGACGTCCCTTATCAGTTTGGGTATGTCGGGTCACCAACCCGATCATGACACCCCGCCGTGTGTTTTGTGCAAGGCGAAGCCGACCGAGGATATATATGCCTACCTTCAGAAGTAAGTTAATTTGACTGTACATATAAATCAGCTATTGCACGTTGATTAGTTAAATCACGATGGCTAATTTTCCACTATCTGGCAAGCATTTATTAGGCGAATTACTAATATTAGCGTTTAATGTGGCCATAAAGTCAAAATGCAAGTTTGTTTTATCCAAGAGGTTGGGTGTTATGTAGTGCTCCGACGCTTGTTTGTGGGCAAAAGATGCTCTATTCCCCCCCCCCCCCCCCCCCCAAAAAAAAAAAAATTAAATGTAAGCCGAAATTCCAATGCTCCCGCAAAATAGCGAGTTTCGTGATGTCAGCGGTGATGTACCCAGGGAAGATATTTGAAAAGAATGCTGAGTATGCTGAGTAGGGCTGCAGCGGGCGACTAAACATCTTTCGTTGCTTCGTTTCCATCCGTCCTCTAGATGACGCCACAATACCGCTCAAGGCCGCTGTCCGCACTCGTTTTTGCTTTGACCGGATTTGCACCTGGGGTATTTTTTGGGGGGTCGATAAAAATCGTTTCGTGGAACATTGGGCATGCTCGACAAACAGGGCCACGTCGCCTCTGCCAGTTGGCCAGTGTAGTGTGAGACAACTCCTAGCTAAGCGCCGAAGAGCATGGTGCGCGCAGTACGCCCTGGTGGTTTTAGGTATATATGCGCGTTCGTAACTTATATTAATTACCCCACCACTCTTACTGCTATAGAAATAATATGCATTAAATTTAAGCGCTAATAGCTCGTTCTGTAAGCTTATGAGCCCTGCCTAAGTTGTGTGTGCTTTTTCTGGCCTCAGCCAATCGCACGACTGCCCATAATACGTCATAGGTTCTCGTATGGGAAATGAGCTAGTGGGCCGTATGGTCATTCTCTTTTCTTCATTTAGAAAAAAAAAGGGAATGCCATAGCTCATTTTAGTAAAGTTTGCGTTAAAAGGGGTGTCAGTGTTATTTTAACGAGGCGATCTTTCGGATGAACCAAAGTTGCATCTTGTCTTCATGGCCCCTTAAACATTATATGCCCACAACAGTCGATCAGCACACTGCATTATCTTTGGGTCGATCCCCCCTGATGGGTTTTTTACAAAATATAAAGGCTACACCAGTGCATCTTACAGCAAAATGTTTTACTCTCCTGGGTCCCCCCCCCCCCCTTTTTGTTTCTACCGTCCCTAAAATGTGCACCATGCACTTCATCGAAACAAATAGACCGACGTACCGTATCACAAGTATAAGTTGCCCTGCGATCTCTTTTTCTATAACTGCATTATTGTGGAATTACGTACTGCGCTAATGTTGTGGTATGTATTTATGCTACCACAGTGAAAAAAATTTATTATTTCCCCTCTAGGAAAATACGCGCGTGCTTAGGTCAAACGAAGTAAAAAAAAATCACTTTCTTTTTCCATAGTTCCTGATTCGATTTCTAGTTTTTCAGTTACGTGAGCCGAACAGGTAGTTCTGCTCACGTTGTCAGGGAATATTGGTACCGGACGGAGGAAGAAACATCGGGGGAAGGAAGGCGATGTAACAAAAAAACAAAACGTTTTGTTAGACCTGTTGCAATAATGGATCAGTGCGAGACTTTGCAGGAATAACCGTGGATGCCTTTGCACGCCTAAAAATTCAGCACTTACCTCCAGGACCAACATGGGACCAGAAGAATATACTTGCGTTTACCTATCATTCTGAGTCGATCACAACCTTCTAGAGATCAGCTATAAACAACTATCAACAACCAGGCTTCCGAATTATAGCAAGTAGAAAATGTTAATTCTCTCAACTTGTTAAACGGCAGTGGCTTGGGCATCTCAATGCAAGCGAAAAATTGGAACTTGTTCTGCGATGCCTTCAGTTGCCTGTCATTACGTATTGCCCAACTTAGTACAATGCATTGTAGTTGAGGCTTGCCAATTTAGTCTGCATACGTTATTTGGCTCAGTCAATAAGCTTTAAAAAGCGTTTCACCAGCTGAGATACCCACTGCCTATCAGACCACTGCTAGAAGGGGCACTAAAAACATACAAGCACCACCCCGGAAAAATACCGGAAAAACTGATTGCCCCGTACACATTTTTCTGCAAGCAGGACTATAACATTAACATGCATCTTCTTATTAAGCTTTGTACCTTTACAGCCCTTAGCTAAATACTACTTGAAAAAAAAATTGTCATATTTTCTTGCTCTTTCGAGCAAATTGGTCATTATGATGAGCTGGTAAAAATACCAAGGAAAAAATTAGCTAGCGTTTATTTTTGCTCGCAACTTGTGTATGCCCACAACTTTGCACTACTGCTGGTTACATTTTTAGAAACAAACCTGCTCACTAAAAAATTTTAACTTCACATGCAAACTTAGCATGGTACAAGATTTGTGTTACTAAACACAAGCTTTAGAGAACCGTTACACCGCAACCAATGCTTAACAAAGCAGTTGCACCAGACGTCAGAAAAAAATAAGCCTTACCCAGTAATAGTGCTATTACAGAGAAATGTAACCTTCCCTACAAGCAGTAAAACAAAGGCTTCCAAGCTAACCTGAACTCAGTCATATTGTGGAACGTTTCCTGTTATGCGCCGTAATGCAAAAAGACTAACCGGCACTCTTTGCATCAATCAAAGTGACCCAAAAGGCGTCGGGCAATTTTAAATTATTTTACTACTGAAGAAAGTGTACAAGCCTATAATTATTATTGGTGTTCCGTTACCTCAGCCGAAGCGCTTGTCATCGCCCATGCCACTACCACCATCATCACACCAGTATGAATGATGCACACCAGCATCAAGAGTGACACCCTCATCATTCACAAGGAATTTCTCCGGCTCTCCACGCGCACCCTTCTTCCTCCGCGTGGATCGGACCTTTCTGGCGGTTTAACTCGCCGCGAGGAGGTGGTGCTCCGGAGAATCCGCGTGGGTGCAGCTTTGACCACGTCGATAAAGGCCTCATGGAGAACGCAAGTTCCCAGAAACATGCCCCTTCTGCGAAGCCCCTGCCTCTGAAGCGACTCTGGACCACCTCCTGGGGACATGCCAGGGTCTCCAGACAGCAGGAGTTCGCACATTGAGGGCCACCCAGGACGAACACCTGACCTTCGCCGCTGGACGCACGGCCCCCAATACCGGCCCCTCCTTAACTTCATTGCGGAGACGGGACTGCTGGACTTCATTTAGTTCATGCCGAAGGGCGTATATGCGCAATAAAAAAAGCCACACGAGGGGATGGCGTGGACTGTGGGAGGCACCCTACCTTTCTGCTTCAGATCGCTTGAATTGCTAAAGGATACTAATTAAAGGGTAATTGGGGTTTTAATCATAGCAAACCTTAATTTTACGGCTTCTTTCTTTCCGGAAATAAATTAGTATTTTGAAGTACAAACGAATTTCAATAAGTGATTTAGTTCTGGCCAATTCCCCCCCCCCCCCTGTGGGTACGTGCCAGAAATTTTGGGGGCATCATCATCATCATCGTCATCATCATCATCGTCGAGGCCCCCGGAAGAAACGAGCTTGTAAGGAACGAGAGAGCGACCGGGGGAGTTGACGGAACAGGTTCGACGAGCGCGATGTCCAGATGGAAGACACACAAGGGTCGTCGGGTTTTTGGGGCCCGAGCTCGAGAGTGGTCCAACCTGACGCCTTGGCATCCTGTGCCGAGGCGCGACTCCTGACTCGTGAAGGCGTGCAGCTTTGGCGACCATCCACCTGCTGCCCGTCGTCTGCCGGCAGTTGCATGGTTGCCTGCTACCAGCTGGCCGCTGTAACATGGCACCTGGTCGTGAGCGGGTGCCGAGCAAACCATTGTCTACGAGGAAAACGGTGCGTCTTCCTCGTTGACGTCCCAGCACGCGAGACGCCGGCATCGTTGCCATGTCGCACCTCGCTGCGCATCGTTGGTCGATCCCACGACGCCCTGACGACACCGCCGCATCGCGCTGAACATTTCGTGCGGACGTTTCTTTGTGCTTTCTTTAGAATTGCTATTTCCTAGTTTAATGTAGGTGTCGTCTAATTGTGAGTTGTCATGTGGTCCCATTTGTAATTCAGCCTGTAGTCTTGGCATGTTTCATTGCGTAGTGCTTGTTTGAGAATGTGTTTCCTTGTGCTCTTCGCAAGCGCCCTCGTCTGGTTATTGGCACTGTGGAAAGTCCCAGTCGCCACTGAGCAACTCGGAACCTGTGCTTTTCTGACAATCTCCCTCCTCGCGCACTACACACGCACCAGAAGAACGTATACCCTCCCCCGCACCACAGTCTCTTTAACCACCGAGCTCACATATATCGGTGTCTGCAAACAGAAACGTTCTAAATCAACACTATCCTTTCCCATATATCTCTGTCCCTTTTCCCCCACAACTGCCCACAATGTGACGCCCCTCTCACAACCTACCATGTCCCCACCACGTGTCCCCATAAAGTCTCCACCACCCCCACCCCATCCACTCCCCCTCCCTTGAGCAGTGGGAGTCTGCGCTGACCAGCTCGGCGCCGCAGCATCAACTCGCCCCGGTGCAACGAGCCCTGGATTCTGAACAGGCACGCGCGCGCCTCTTGGACACAGGAGGCTGACCACATCCTTTTCCCCCTACCTTGCATGCTTGCCCAGTAAAGATGTTTTTTACCACCTTGTCTTCTTCTATGCAGTCATTAAACATATCGTTAAACATAGTGCTATGCCAAGTCAACGACTAGGGCTTAAAAGGGCCAGCATGTACAAAGAGGCTCAAAACTAAGCAGTGTATGCTACAAGAGGATGGTGCAACGCCAGGAAGCCCTAATGACCATTCGTTAATTTTTGAAAACAAACAGGCACGAAAGCATTGTTAGATGGTAGATTCATGCCTAGGCCAGTTTACGTTGTAATCAAAAATGAAAATAAAGCACGATCACTTTAGGAACTCCCTCATAGAACTACAGCAGTGGAGCTTGTCGTCACACAAGTATAGGCAGTATTCGTTGAAAAGTGGAAACGGCCACAGGCATGGCCGATGCGCCACGGACACGGCGCGGCTTGGGCCACTGCGCCAGCACGCCGAAGAAAAAAAAACACCGGCGTGCGTCATCTGCTCCGTTCGAATCCGATTCTAAGCGGTGGCGTCAACAGATATGTTATTAATCGCACTCACATTGAACTCGAGGCAATACTTAGCGTTCGTTGAGGTAGAGTTTGTAACGTTAAACACAGTCACGTTTCACAGTCGTGCTTAGCTTGGACAAGTACCGCCATCCCGCGGAGCCCTACGTAACGAGTGACGGCGCACTGGAGGAGAAGAGGAGTGCCTGATCTGCGGGCCGTGCGCACAACGTAGTTGCATCCGCCGAGCTCAAGCGGGTGTCCTACGCACCCCACATATCATGCACTACATAGAAAATAAACCTGGCCACCCTAGCTGCCCACGCTGCGGTCACGGGTACCCTAACAACCAGCACTGCATGTGGGACTGTTTAGAGATTATACAGACAAGAAACATACACAGACTCCCTTTCCCCTACTCCTGGCATTTGGGCGGAGTGGCTTGACCCCCCAGAGGATCCCCAAAAACAAACAACTCAAACTCGCTCTCCGCAAGCGGACGAAAAGCGCCGGCCGGTACGCGCCCTCAGTCCGACAATTGACCACCTCCTCATTACGACTGACAGAAGAGGAGCACTAGGAGGCCCTCCTCCAACACATTGAAACAGTTCTTGGGGGCGACTGGTAACAGCAGCTCCTTCCCCCAGCAACGCAGAAGCCTTTATAGAAGGGCGAATAAAGATGTTTTCCTCTCTCTCTCTCTCTCTCGCCTAGCAACAGACGCTTGGCAACAGATATGGCGGCGCACACTTGGTTGCCTGCATGCATTCCACGCCATTGAAGAACCAAACTGCTTTGTATGGAACTATCATCGTTCGCTAGTGTACTGCATTGAGACACTTCATGTGTATTGCATGCAGCACTCATTCACACATCCGGCGATACATTAAACCCAGATTTTTTTTTTTCAAGCGTCAGTTCAGACAAGACCACCAAGATGCTTTTCAGCTGTGTGACAGACCTAAGGATGGAATAAAAATTAATCTACCTCGCAGTTCGATATCCGTAGCACAGCCTTCTTATTCATGCCAATGTAAAACCGGTGGTCACAGAGATTTCATGCCAGACCTTGTAGGAATTTCAACGCTTCCAGTCCAGCGTCCTCAGAGCAACAAAGATGTTAACGAGATTGAGTCACCACCAGAGCTGTGACTCGTTCTACCTGGTCAGCCAGAACATAACACGCCCACAAGCAAACTGTTCCAATACTCTCATTGGAAATTGCATTTATGTTATCCGAAAAATCGCGTTTGTTCAGCATAAAGTGCAATGACGTTTACTGGATCACTTAAGTACTTTCATTTCCTAAGTTCGGAGACGAAAAAGTAAAACAAGGAGTTCCCCTCGTTTCTTGTTCTGTTGTCAGCAAAAGAACAAAATGTAGAGCAGTACTGTGTACGCTACACTTCTATGCCACAAAAAATCACAACTACATTTTTCTCGTCACTGTTTATGTGTGATTTAAGTTTCGGCATTACTAAAAAAAATGTTAGCGCTATTCCTGCAGGGAGTGCATCGACTTGGTTTTTTCAAGGAGCATACTGAAAAGCAAATTCACGCAATCTTGAAGGAGCCCTGCCACCACATATATTAAAGTCAGAGCATTTCACAGTACGCATACGTCGAATGGTCAATATGCGTCCCCTGAAACGGAATATTTCGCGCAACAGAGCAAAGACCAATGTACGCGGATGCGCTTGCCCCCCGGGTCACCAAAACAACGATGGAGAACACTATTTCATCTCCCAGGACATTGAAAATGCGCTTTCTTAGTGTTCTAGCTGCTCTACGGAATCTATTAGCTTTCACATGCACCTCTTTCTTTTGTGCACGTTAGCAGGTAGAATATAAACCTAATCACAAGAAGTTCCGTCTCACAGTCTGTACTAGAAATGTGCCCCATTCGTCACATACGCGTACTCGTACATAACATAACACATGCGTATTTATATTTCACTCCTACAAATCTTGGGCGTGAAGCCTGTCGACGTTTCCTAGTAAGGTGTGGTGTTGAAAGCTGGCATTAAATATTTAATGTCATTGAATATTGTCGCCCTATCATCACGACAGATTCAGCTAAATCATGTTTCATTACCTCAGGTCGACATATCGAGACAGGTATCGTGGCATCGAAAGAGACACTTCACCGGATCAGTTTGCCCACACCTGGAGCATTTCGAATTATTCAGTACACGCCAAAAAGAAAGCGACGAGAGACGGCGCGGGGAGGGAGGGAGAAGAGGGGGTCATTATGCGTCTCGGCACTTACGCACAACGAGGCCTAGACCCTCATCGTACACTTGAACTTCGGGTTCATCTTCGAATTGGCGGAGCAGTTGAAAACGCGCGCGAACTGCGGGCTGTGCATGGCTGGCGTGTTGCACAGGAGGCGGGCCCGCTCAGCGCCCCCGCAGAGCAGCCAGCAGGGGAAGGCGAACACCAGGGCGTCCTCGCTGGGATACGGCGGGACGACCGGACGGGAGGAGCTCCTGGACTGCTCGTAGAGGCTCCACGCCACGCCCAGGGCCGCGGTGGCCAGCTGAACGTCGGTACCGAATTCCTCGTGGACGCCATATGGGTCGAGGCACTGCGCATTGTCGGCGTACGTGGCCGAGGAATTCGCGGAACGGTCCACGTAGTCCGCGAACAGCGCTCCGGCGAGCCTCACGCCAAGCCCGCCGATCAGCACTCCCGCTGGAGCACCGGGAAAGTACCAGGGAGCCGTCAGGTGCTGGGGATTCAGCCGGAAGCCATCGAAGGCGGTCGAGTCGTAAGCGCTGTACAGAATGTATTCGGGTCTGGCTGTGTTCATGGCGGTAACGTTGAACTGGCTCAAGTACGAGGTGAGTGTCATTTTGTTCGCCAGAGGTTCGTCGGTAATTATCGAAAAACCGCCGTGCAGGTCGCCGGGCTGCGGGTCCGATGATGATGCCTTGAGAATGTCGAATGTCCGGTTCAGCTTGACGCTAGCAGGCTCGGGCTTCGGGTTACCTCGAAGAATACTACCGCCTGCCAAGGCATCCTTGAAAGCCGTTCGAACTTTTTCAGCGAGCTCTTCTACGTACCGTTCCGCTGCTTGGGCATCGGCAAGGATGGCGCGGTCTACGACGTGTCCGTACGCCATATACGCCATCGTGAAACACAGCTTGCGTTGCTCCTTGCGTCCGGTGGAGGAGTCGAGGTGGTAACTATTGATCAACTTAATATTTGTATACTGTATGAGAACTTGAACGCTGAGCCACCCCACTAGGTCAAGCATTTTCTCTTCGCCGAAGTGCTCGTGAGCTTTGAACACGGACCCAAACTTGTTAGAGTTATCAATTAGTACGCCGTTGAGATGGCGTATTGTCGTGTTCAAATAGCGTTTTATCAGCGGCTCCCAGCGAGACATGGGTACCGATGGCGTGTATCGCAGGTAATAAGTCGGGTTGTTCGACTTCTCGCTCTTTGTGACCCATCCGGCATTACGGTCGAGGAAGCTCTTCATCCGGACGAAGTCTTCGAGAAGCTGCTCGCACCGGCTGGCGTTCGCCCCGTGGAATGCGAACGCCTGGCAACAAGCGCGGTAGTGTTCCTGGATGCGGCCCATTATCACGTGCGTGTTCAAATTGCTGTACGTCACCTCGTAAGCGTCGTCTTTCGCGAACAACAGTAAGCGCCGTACTGTGCCGACTGCCATGGTGCGAGTGTCGAAGAACACCGGCGCGTACACGATTCGGGACATATAGAAAACGGCCGCTAAGAAATCGGCTCGTCTTGGCTCGGCTTGCGACGGCCATGGCATCCTCCCAGCCTGCAACACTTGCTTCACCTCGTCCACGTTGTCTCTGGTGAGAGGAGCAAGGCACGCCTTTATGTAGCGGGCGACATCGTGGAGGCTTTTGTCAGCGTCAATCCCGGAATCGTATTTGACGAGGCTAGTCATGGAACGGTCCAGGAAATCCTCCCAGTTCTGTATGGCGACCTGCTGGCTCTCCGTTCGAAGCCAGCCTCCGCAGACAAACTGGTACAAGTCGTCGCACGGATTGGCCTCCACGTCGACTGCCTGGGCCAACAGGGAGGCGTAATAGCGGCACGCGTCCGTCTGGCACGACTCTAGTTCCACACGCTTTGGCCCTTTCCACTGCAGTGTCATCGCCAGCACCCACATAACGGCCATGGCGATAATGACCACACTGATGATGCATGCGAACACACAGCGGCGGACGGTCACCGACGGCTCTCGATCGCCCCCTTCATAGGACGTCTGGCCGGTTGGCTTCTGTAAGGAACACGGAGCAGCGGCGCTAATTAAAACTGAGCTGGAAGCGTCACACGTTATTAGAGCTCTCAATACGCTTTCTTTCAGGATTTGTTTGCTGTTACTAATAACGGAAGCAGAGGTGGGGGAGACCACAGGAGTACGGAATTCTGCGTGGGCGTCTACTCTTAGTTTGTACTGCGTGACTTCACTGAAACATTTGAAATCGCGGTTCCTTTCTTGGCGTATTTACGGTCTATGAAGCCTGGAAGAGAGGTTGATAAAATAACTAGACCCTTACAGTTAACCCATGAGAGTAATCGTCCTACGCGGCGTTAAATATAGCGGAAGCGGTGGTCGATAGGTGTCTTGCTAGTGGCATTTAAAAAAATTGGCTCCTATCCACGCTGTGAAGGTGGCTGGAAATCAAAGCTTTAAACGACACCCACAATAATTACCCATGCGACGTCACTTCAATTCACACACGTGGGTCTACAAACAGTGAAACCAGAGATTTTGCCAGCCGTTACCTGGAATTCGCGGGGGCGCCGTCTGGAATGCCGCAGCAGGGTCGGCCACGGCCGGGCTAGGGCGGCGGACGCCGCCGCTGTAGCCCGGCCGTGAGTCAGTAGAAAGAAAACGGAGAGGAGCGTCTTTCGAAGGGTTAGAAAGCGGAACCTAGCCATCCTGATGTGCTAGCTTGGGGCTATACCACCGCGCGACACAAGCGCAGACACCGAAACAATTCGGCTTGTGATGTTAGTGATTCCCATTTATACCGATTTCAACTAGTTAGTTTAGTAAGTTTGAGTACTGCGAGAAAGCTGAGGGAACTTTTATAATCGCTATTTATCAAAACCAGTTGCTAATTTCGCATTTTGTAACACCTTTTAAAACACACTAATTTAGAAAACGGAGACCCATTCGTGGCAAGCAGTGAGCAAAAGGTAGCGTTTCTATAGCGGCCAGATATCTGTATGTGGTTTGTGCACTTTGTTTTCTCGCCCTTCAAAGCAATCCTTAACGTATGTCTGCCGTACGATTAGTTAATTCCGTTGGGTGTGGGTTACCCTGGAGGTGCTGTCGAACAAGTTAATCAAGCCGTGCGAAGGAAGCGCGCAGTGGACGCGAAGCTGCACCAAAACAGGCCCAGAACAACGGTCGCAGACGACAAAGCCGTACCGCCGACGCCGACGCCGGCGAGCAGGCAGTTCCACGCGGGGAACGCTGCGTAAATTCGCCGCGCCATCTCTAGTGTGCTCCGCGAGTTAAACCCTCCGCCCCCCTCGCTCCCCCCGCCTCCGCCGCGTTGGGAGTTTGTTGTCCCGCACGCCACGAATGAGCCGTTGGCTGGTAGAGCTAGAAAGCTTTGCTTTACAAAGCGGAGCAGACGTACCGTGCTAAGCTTCGCTTCCGGCGGTGACGTGCTGGGCGAGTTGGCCCGCGAGACGCCGGAACTGCTGCCCAATGCAATCGCCAGAGATCCCCTGGGTGGAACGCGAAACGGAGATCAAAAACGTCGCCTCAGCTGGCGCATTGGGTACAGCTTGGATTTACGCTGCACCAAGTTTCCGATTCTCAGTAGGCGGCATACGAGAAACGAGGGCTCGTCATCAGCATCATCATCGTCGTCATCATCATCATCATAATCAGCCTCTCTAAGTTGCACTGCAGGATGAAGGCATCTGTCATTCCTTCCAACTCCCCCGTACCGCGGTGTCCCAATCCTTTCTGTCCCACCCCGATAGGCGACCGGTAAAAAGCGCAAAGGCTCATGGGTGCATTGTTTTCTCTCGCGGAGGGCCGCCACTTCCGGCTCGGGAGCTCTCCTGGCCTCCCGTATACGCCGTTGGCTTTCACGCGCGTATGTGCTTGTTGTTTATCTGTTTCCGCCTGGGGAAAAACGCATGCACCAGGATTTTTATAAGTAACAACGATTGACCCTGCTGGGCGTTTTCCGACAGGTAAGCACACTGTGAAAAATAAACACGCACACACGCGCCCGAAAGCCACCGGCGTACGGGAGGGCAGAAGAGATTTCACAACGGAAGTGGCGGGAGCCGACGACGTACCCGTGAGCCTCTGCGCTTGTTACCGGTCACTCTACGGAGTTACCGCTCTCCCCCTGCTCCTTTCCCCTGGTGGTGCCCGAGTTGTCAGTTTGCGACACCACATGTCAAGCCAAACTGCAATTCTTTCTCTTGATTTCTGCCGGGATATCGCCCACCCGAGTTTGCTTTATAATTTCAGACTCTCGCTTCTTATCTCCAAGCGTTACTCCTGCAATTCTTCCTACCGGGGCTCGTTGGGCCGATGAAAGTTTATCGTCTTCCACGTTTTTGAGGCGTAATTTAGACACACCGGGAGTGCGCATGGTTCGAATAGTTATGTTTTTACCAGATAAGTAGCCTACAGTTCGTTTTTTCAGGGTGTTTGCCGAATGCTCTCCAGCCCAGAGTAATTCTCCGCCTGATTTCCTTCTCATGGTTTGGATCGGCATTGACAAGTTATCCAAAACAATTACATCCATCCACCTCTTTTAGTAACCGATTGCTGCCTAGACTGCTCAGACGCTTCTGCACGTCAATTTAACATTAGGTTCATCTTAAACATCTTTATCTTTAACCATTTCGGCCCTGGTGGTGTAAATTGACGCCATCACATATAAGTTCATCTAGCGCATTGAGAGCGAAACCAAAATTGCTAATTTTGGGGGGAATTGTTCTTCATTGATGCTTATTGCGATAGATATAACTGTTGTTTTGTTTTACTGGAGCTACACGCTACAAAGAAGTTCCGGGGAAGACGGAGTTGTGGCATTGAAGCTGAAAACAATGGCGGTCCGAGTTTTATTCCCAAGCTTCTAAATCTTTAAATACCATAAATACGTGCATTACGAAGCTTATTTTTGTTTTTGTTTGTAGGTTCATGTAGTCCTAAAATTTATGAAAACATGCAATAGTCATGTCTCTGCTCGATATACAATTTTTAATTGTCAGATGTCCTAATTATTTGCCTCATTCATAAATATGTATTTACTTGCACGCCCAGCTCTATTTTTTGGTTGGGGCCTTATGGGACCCTAAAGTTTAAGAAAACACGCAGGAAATATTATTTTGCTTAAAATAAAAAAATCAGGGCTGAAGGGGTTAACCCTCGAGAAGGATTTCTGTGCACATCTCTGAAGCATAATTTGGACGTTATCTCCAGTACCATTGGACAAGACGACGTCATCCTTCAATCTCAACTGACTCAAACATCCTCCATGTCTCAGTAGAGCTTCCTGTACCCTTTCTACGCAAGCTGTAAATAATTTCGGTGAGATGGTGCCCTCTTGTATAGCGCCCTTCCTATAGAGGCTCTTTTCATTATTAACAGCGAAGCTTATTAGCCATTCGTTCATTCCGCCGTTTCACAAAATCCAGTATAACAGTCATTATCATCACCAGCCTATCTACGCCCACTGCAGGGCTAAGGCATTTCCCATGGATCTCCAGTTATCCTGGTCCGGTGCTAACTGCGACTAATTTATTCCCGCAAACTTCTTGAGCTCATCTGCCCACTTAACTTTCTGCCGCCCCCTGCAACGCTTGCCTTCTCTAGGGATCCGCTCTGTTACCCGTAATGACCAACGGTCATCTTGCCTTCGAATTACATGCCCTTCCCCCACCCATTTCTTCTTTTTAATTTCTACTAGTGTGTCCTCAACACGCGTTTGTTCCCTGACCCACACCGCTCTCACCGCTCTCTTCTTGTCCATTAATATTACACCTGTGACCTTCCGTTCCATTGCTCGCTGAGTTGAACCCTTTGAGTTGAACGCTTGAGTTGAACGGTTGAGTTGAACGCTCAGTTGAATCTAATTTGAACCCTCTTAGTGAGCCTCCAAGCTTCTGCCCCGTAGGTGAGTACCGGTAAGATGCAGCTGTCATACACTTTCTTCAGGGACAATGGTATGCTGCCATTCATTATCTGAGAATGCCTGCCGAAAGCACTCCGCCGCATTCTTATCCTTCCAATTATCTCTGTCTCGTGGTTGGGATCCGGTGTCACAACTTGGCCTAGGGAGATATATTCGCTTACCACTTCCAGACTGCCTCGCCACGTGTACCTCAAACCGCTGTGGTCTCCCGAGGTTATTAAGCATTGCTTTAGTTTTCTGCATGTAATTTTCAGGCCCACGATACTACTCTGCTTTTCCAGTGCGGGAATCATGCTTTGCAATTCGTCCTCTGAGTTCCTTAGCAAGGCAACGTCATCAGCAAATTTGAGGTTACTAAGGTATTCTCCCTTAACCCTTACGCCCAGGGTGTCGAACCGGAACCGGAACCGAACCGAAAACCGGAACCGAACCCGAATTTTTGCCCGGAACCGGAACTGAACCGGAACCGTATTTTTTCCGCCATTTTGGAACTGAACCCGAACCGGAACGAATTGAAGGAACCGTTCCGAACCGGTTCCGGGGCCTCAAAACTGTGATTTCTAGTTTTCCATCCCGGTACCCTACCTTGCATCCGAAGATATTTTTACCATTCGCCAGACGCCACCACGCAATATTTTGCATAGTCTGCAGTTCCCAAGGCACATAAGGTTCTCATCTTATTATTACCCTAAATTTAATGTAAAGTCCGTATACACTACTAGTTTGTTTTAGGTATTGCTCATCTCCCCAAATTATAATTTTGCATTCACAATAACATAAGTTAGAACGCATATTCCGTGGCAACATATCATGGGGTATTCTTTATGGTTTCTATCTGCAGTGTGTTTAAAATCGTGTGAAGTTTTCATGTTGTTAATTCGAATGCATCCGTGTCCGCTTGCAAAGGCCTTCAGAGACACCATGAACAATAAATCCGTATCTTCCACTTATTTTAGTTTGAGTGGGCACTTATATAAAAACAGCACTCACAGTTCTCTACGTCACCATCACTTTTTCTTGTACAGTGCCGTTGTGTCCTTTGGTTACTGCCCTAGGAGAACATGAGAATTGAAAAAAAAAATTGGGGCCTTCTAAATTTCACTTTTAAAGTAAATGCGATAGCATTTCGATGCATGGATTTAAGTCGATTAATACGGATTAGCGGGTAGACTGGGGTGGTATAGTGAGATGAGTGAATGAGCTAATGTGAATCAGTGGGACTGCGGTGTTGATTAATATGGATTAGAGGAATTAGCGGGTCATTAAGGCGGATTGGAGGGTTGGACCAAACATGATAGATTTGGGGTCCTTGGCATTTGTAAATTTTGCAGCGTTCTCTTTCTTGACCAATCAGGAAATTTAGTTACGCACAAAATAGCCGGAAAGTTATGTGTCGACCACCTGAACGCTATAAAAGGCCTTTTTTATGCACGTATTACGCTCTTATGTTATTTCTCGCATAAGATTTACATCTCGCACTGAAGTTAAAAACTAATTACCTAATGCATGTCTTATATTCACCAAAAGGTTCTCAAAATGTGTATATATATGAGGTAAGACTAGGAAGCAACTAAACTGAAAGAAAAAAAAAGGAACGATCAACTGGTTTGATGCGAAAGACACCCCATAGCATTCTCCGATACCTTCTCTTTCTTCGTGCTACCGTTCTGCAGCCTTCCACAGGTGTAGCATCTCAACCCCCGAACACAGCCCCTTCCAAGCTGAGGAAGAGGCGATAGCACGTGCGCTTAGCCAAAGGGCCGCCAAAAGTCTCATAACAGACTCTTATCAGGCGTGGCGCAACTTTGCCAACAGTCTATTGCATGTTACAACACTTCGAATGAACAAGCAGAGACCACCAACGAGACCAGCCAGGATTGTATGGGCACCAGCTCATACTCGCATCGCCGGCAGACAAGATCACCAACCTCGTGGCTGGACATTTGACCCGCTTAGCCAGCGCTGATGAAGCCGAGCCCGAGCGCATGCATCCTGTATACATACCAGGAAATTAATTAGCACTATAGGCTCTCCCGTAGAACGTATTCCTTCCCGCACAAATCACTAAAAGATTATTCCGTGCACTGCGGATTAACACCTTCCCACCCATCACCAGTCTTCACCTCTTTGACGGGACACAATTCCCTCCATTTCGTCGCTTCTGTGGGGAGCCTGGGAACCTCATACACACCGTAGGCGGCTCGCCCTCTACTAAGTCCACCCTCGATCCACCCAACCTACACGTTTCCATAGAGATTTGGGAGAAAGCCTTGGCCATCTCCGGCCTGGAAAATCAGTTTCTCTTGATGTAAACGACTGTCGACTCTACCCCTTGAATGAGGACGCCTCTCTGAAACTTTTCCTCGATTTATTTAAAGTTCATTTTCCCTCTCTCTACGAGGGATAATTACTGCTGCTTGTGACTTCACTCAGCTATTATCTTTCGTAGAGCCCAACCGCTCTCACCTGTCGCTGAAGTGCCATTTAGCAAGTTCCTATCTCCGGTGGTTCCCTATCCAATGCCGTCCGGTACACGGCGTCCAATGAGTAATTAAAGCCGTTCTTTCTTTCTAACTGGTACGTTAGCATATGAAAGATGAGCAGAAGGAAATCGCTTTAAACGCCACCAGCCAAGCTTGACAGTCGGAGGTTGACGCCGACGCGAGACTGTTTTCGACTTCTAGCAGTGCTAATGATTTCGTGTAAAAGCTAAAGCGCCGTTGAAACAAGGGTACATGAAAAGCGTAGCAGACCAATCAATTTATTTAAATGCAAAATTATTTGCCTCATTGTGCGAAAACAGGGGTGCATGCGCGCGTGCGTGCCTAGACATTTGGTGGAACCAAAAAAGATGTTGGGCGCTCAGGCTCTCCTGCCCGCCAAAAAGACCGCCCGCTTGCCAGTAAACTACCTGCCTGCCTGGCTGCCTGCCAGGCAGGCGATTCCTGTGAGGATGCGTGATTTCGGGACGAGGGGCGGCCCGCCACGAGACGCCCGGGCGGAGGGGGGAGGCGGCGGAGACGCAAAATGCTGTCCATGGTGACACTCCAGGATACTAAAAAAATTCTGCAGAAATTCAAACAATTATTTACTAATGCGTAGCATTCCTATGCCGCTTGTCCTCAGTGTGAGTTTCTACAGCCAATTTTTTTGGTTTTTATAAATCCTGTCAGTCCAATTATCTCAATTGACGCTGCTATAATTACAAATGGAATATTCGCGAGATCTCCATTATTGTGGAAATGCAGGCAGTTATACGGTTTCCCATCTTCCTTAATTGCTTAATATTTTTCTTATTTTATAGTTTTTCAAAATTTCGTTCGACCAATTATTTTCATTTGCGCTATTATAACGATTACATTTGTAACTCGCGAAATCTGCCTTATTGTGGAAATGCCGGGTGTTACACCGTTCGCCAGTTTCCGCAATTATTTGACATTTTTTTTATTTTTTACATTTATAAATTTTGTTCGACTAATTATATCCATTTACCCTACATAACTATTACAGGTAGAAATTTCCCGAAATCCTCATTATTGTGGAAATGCAGGGGCCACACGGTTTGCCAGTTTCGGTGATTACTTTTTTTATTTTTTAGTTTTTCAGAAATTGTGTGCGACCAGTTATCTCCATTTACGCTATTATAGCGATTGCAGGTGGAACTCCCCCGAGATCGGTATTTTTGGGGAAATGAAGGTGGTTGCACGGTCCTTGCTGTGGGCAAAGAATGGTACGCATTAAAACGATTGTGGGCGGACGGGTCGTCTGCTTAGTAGGACGGGGCAATAGGCAGTCTGTTGGGAGGTTGCCCATTACCAGAAGATTCTGGCGAAGATGCACCGAGGGGGAGGCGTCGGAGGCACCCGTGTGCTGCCCACTGGTCAGGAGGCTACCTGTTTTCCTTTCAGAAGACTGTGGCGAGAACGCATTATTTGGAGACGATGTGCGGCCCGTCACTTGTCGGCGAAGGGAGTGGATCACATGGCTGCACAGCGGCTACGTAGAGCCATGCGTTAGAACGCAGACCTACCCGCTCCTGTGGTTTCGCGTAGTCCCTCAGCGTTGGACTCGTTGTAACCGAGTGAACGAAGACGCCACCGAAGATAGAGCTATACTCGGTTACAACTCAAGAACGGCACCACCTCATGTAGTGTATCACTCCGCCAAAGCGCCGGACCCGTGACGTCAGTGCGCGCGCGTTTTGAAAGGGGTTTGCTATGAATGCATGATATCGTCTGCCTTGTATCACGCAGTTTGTTTGTCGTCACTGGAGTCGTTTATAAGCATATTAAGTCCAAAAAATCACGGGAATGGCTCACGCCGTGTTCAAAATATTTCCAGTAACGCCCTACTTGCGCCGCACGGAGAAACATCCGGCTACGGTGATAAGGCACAGCGGCAACTTCCGGTGCCGTTCTTAAGTTGTCACGGAGTATAGCAGGAAAACGGAGGTTGCAAGTATGGCGAAAGTGTGAGGGGGAGGGCTTAATTCCGTGACCGTGCGAGACGTGCTTCACAGTGGCAACCCCTTACGAGATAACGACAGAGTATGCCGCGCGCCGTCGTGCATTAACTGATGACGCGATCACTTCCTGAGGCACAGCATCTATGCGCCGTCGCCGAGAAGACTACAGTTCGCGCTGCACTCAAATTTCGCATTAGCGAGTGTCGTAATCGTCCGTCATTTTCTTCCTCAAGAAAACAACTGCGGGGTATAAAACTGCAGTGTTATGATCCAAGAATAAATTAAATTAAATTATAAAAATGAAAGAAACTAAATCAATAAAAATAAACTTGCGGCCATAAAAAGCAGGGCTTTCAAATTCATACAAATACGGAGTCTTATGTGTCCGAGCGAATTTTTCATTTCGCTTCAGTTAATGTTGTAATCGTGGACCTACTATAGAAAACATTTTGCAGTACATTTTACAGTTAGAAGAACTCTTCAACACTTTAGATCAACGCTCTCACTCTTATCTTCGCATCTGGAAGCACTGCAAAAATTATAGCTATTGCCAGCACAGAGGATCAGTGCGGGATTTGCTCATCCCAGCAGATACGCCTTCCGTTTCTGCTTCGCTTTTGTGGTTTCATTTTAATGTCGCAACTTCAGGAAAGCCGGAAAATAGCCGCTACATCGCTGTAATGACGTCATTCCAACGGTAGAAAAACGCTAAGACTGGGGAAGATAGAAAAATATTTCAAGCAAGTTTGTAAGTTATCTGATGGGGACAGAGCAGTACTTTTTGTCTGAGGGACTTTCCGACTCCCTGATCTAAGTACTGGATGTATTGGTTGACTACTTTTTGCAAGCATTCAAGATTTCGAACAAAGTTGAAAAGTTGAAAAACAAAACATTTGCACAAAAAAAAACTACATTATGGCTTCGTTTTTGACCAAGAAACCTGATAAGGAAACGAAAACCGAACACAAAAAAATTAACAGAAAAAAACACGCCTGCCTTTTTTTCGCCGAACCCGTTCGAACCCGTTTGAACCGGTTCGAACCGGCTCGAACCGGAACGGAATGGTGCGCCGGAACTGAACCCGAACCGAACCCGAAAGCCTTGAACCCGAACCCGAACCGAACCCAAAAAAATTTCGGTTCGACACCCTGCTTACGCCCACCTGTTTCCAATACAATGTTCAGAATACCTCTTGTAAACAAGCTGTGAATAACACTGGAGAGATTGCGTCTCCTTGTCTGACGCCCTTCTCTACAGGTATTCTACCGCTCTCCTTATGAAGGACGATGGCAGCTGTGGACCCATTGTAGACATTTGCTATTCTTACGTTCTTCCCGTCTGCACCCTGATTCCGCAATGCCTGAATGACTGCTGAGGTTTCGATAGAGTCAAATGTTGATGTTTCGACAGAGATAGACTATAACAGTCAGTTTGAGAAAGGAAAGCACCGGCACCGGTAGTATTCGAGCCTGTGTCTGGTAGACCAATGGAGTTAGAGCCATTCATCCTACCCACTCGACTACGAGCGCCTGTCAGTACTTGATAATGAAACATCTAATTCACCCAGATGTGAGTTTGGGGAGAGGAATTACGCCACCTTCTTGACACAGAACACGTGATAGGGTGCACGTTGTACTTGCGGGCGCCTAATTTAAGTGTGCGCGTTCCGTTCCTTCGTTCTGCTTCTTCGAAAGTCGTTGTGGCATTACTTCCTACTCATTTCTTGAGTTTCATACCCTCTTCCCTTCAACGCAGCCCGCGTGACATTTTGAGACATGCACGAGTCTAGGGCATACCTCCGCGGAGCAGCCATTACACTTCCACAGTCCGGCAGACCGTCGGGAGGCGAAGTCTTCGCTGGCGCTTTCGCCTGGCCTTTGTGATGATGCCAGGGCCGAATGGTTCTGGCGCCCTTCCGCAGAAGACTGGGTGGAATCCAGGTCTTCGCTTGACGCACTGAGTCGAGGTCGAGGTTGCCACCTGATCCTCTGGTGGAGACAGAGCCCCTGGCAGAGCCCTGCTCCTTGGACAGGTGGGAGCGATCAAGTGACTGTGGTGGCGACACCTGGGTGAATCCCGATGGCAGTGCTTCGGCCTCCCCGGGAACAGGTTCGGGAGAAGGTCCGCTGGGAGACCAGGCGGCTTGCGTAGTGTCCGGGCTTGGCGACTTATCCGTTGAGGGTACGCGGCGAAGTCGAATGATTCGAGGAGCGCGGACCACGCGATTCGGTTCACCCGTCGCAGAAGACGAGCTTTTGGTCGTGGCGGTTGCCTTGGAACGTGACGGCGGGTCGCCCGGGGCGGCTTTGACGGGGGACGGCCCTGCAGTTAAACGTTTGATTTTGCCGGCTGGATCTTTTGGCGTCTGCGGATCGTTGGTGTTTCTGCGGCCACCTGGAAAAGGCGGACCATCCGGGTCACGATAGCTCGTTGCTTGAAGGGTTGGAACTTGGGCGGAAGGAGAGCCTTCTGGGAGCGCAGACCTCGCAATGGAAGAAATCCTGTCACTGTGCAAGCGGCTGTGCGCCTGGGTGGAGTCACTGGTAGGGATGCTCCTCACCGAGGACCTCAACTTACGCGTTTTCAGGGTACCTTCGGTGGCGGGACCTGAAAGCAACGGCCGTGCCGAAGAACCCCCTCGCGTTCCATTTTCATCTGGTTTTTTGGAGCGAAGGCCGCTCGAAAAAGAAGGCAAGGGCCGGACGGTCGTGCTTTTGGGATCGTTCGGGTGCGGCAAACGTCTCGCTGAAGGTCGGTTGGTCGAAAAGTCCACTCGTGAAGCCAGTGCCGGTCCCTTTGGGTTTTTTGGGCAACCCTGGAGAGAATCCTGCACTAAGCCTTCTAAACTGAGAGCACCGGCGTGCCTGGAGTCATTTCGCAAGGACTGTCCGAGTGAGGGATGGCCTCTGGCAGATGTGGCACTCCCAGAGGACGGATGAGATCCGGATCTTTTCTTTGAGAGCCCAGGATCCGTCTGAGGCATGGAGCTGCGCTTCGTCGGAATGGCACTGCTGCATTCCTCCGAGCTCTTTCTCGACTCCGAGGCCATTGTCTGGGAGTTTCAGAGAACGGAACGTTTCCGAGCGGCAGCTGCTGCTGTGGTTGGGGCTTGGCAGACGCTGTCGGCACTGCGGTGGGCACTGGGCGTTCGGAATCCTCGTGCAGGTGTACTCGAGCTCTTCGTTGTTGTTGTTGTTCTTGTTCGTCCTCTGGTGGCTCATACCCACGTGGAGGATTGGCCAAGAAACGGGGTGGCTTTTTGGGGCTAAAACGCCCACCTCATAGCCCTATACAATCAGCCTGTAGGAATTGGGAAAACGGTTACCCAATTATATAATAGATCTAGAGAAGAATCAGTGATTGATGCCATTTTCGTCCCGCGATCTCGCGCAGAGGCAGCTAGAGATGGCTGCTAATCATCATCACGAGACACGCGTAAACTGCTCCACAGGGAAACGACACGTCTTTTTGCTGATTATATCTGTCATAAAAGGGGGTAATCTTGATTCCCCGATTACTCGTATTTTTTTACCGCTCACGAGCATAGTCGCCCGTAAGTGCGCGTAACTACCACCATTGCCTATGCGATGACACGCGTATTCGCGGGTAATTGGGCAATGTTTCCTTTCGGACAAAAATCTATGCGCGTCTGTATAGATCTACAATATATAGATCTGCATATAGATCTACAAAACTGTGGTTGATTCGTCTGTCATAGGAATCGGTAAAACACGAAAGTAAAATGTGCAGCGAAATCTGCAGCTGAGCATGATTTGCGGGTCGGCGGCTTTCTTGTGGGTGTGCTTGGCGAGCGGCGTCCTGCTGGCGGGTCGCTTCGGGAAAGGTGTACTGCCGTCATTTCCGTGACGGATATGACGTGAGTTAAATCTTGGTGTATCCCGTCATAAAACACTTTCGTGTTAAAATATAAAACACTAAAAGGAACAACCCTAAGTATAACGTACTTTTAAGTACTAAAGCTTGCTTCCCCGCAAAAAGACCCTGTATGAAGGATGCACCCTTTACAGGCCGCTTGCTTCGTTGTACTGGCGTCACTTACGTGCGGATATGAGGTCGGCGAAATCTTTGTGTATCCGGGAATAAAACACTTTCGTGTTAAAAATACACACACACACACGCACGCACGCATGCACACACACACACACACACGCACATTAATTGCTGCTCACGTATACGCCCTAGCCTCCCGCTGTGACACACGGATCGCCACCGTCGTGGAGGCGTGGATGCGCGTCCATCTACGCTGGAGCGGGCCACAGTGGCCGCTGCGCTGTCTCGCTTCCCTTTTGACGTACAAAGGCGTGCCAGCATACTGCACAGTCTCGGCACTAGAGGCCTTAGAATCCATCTGCAATGGCTACCTGCTCACGTAGGCATCAAGGGAAATGAGGAGGCTGATCGCCTGGCAAAAGAAGCGCATCATCCATCCACTTCGATGAGTGAGGCAATCAGGTCCCTGGACGTCGCGCGGTACCTTATCCGAAGGGCCCTCCAAGCCATGCATCCCGACTCCCGAGTTGCCTCCGGCAAGCCACCGCACGCTCTTCTTTCGAGGGGACTGACCCGAGCTGACCGTGCTCTCCTTCTTCGTCTGCGAATCGGCTGTCATTCCTGCGCGGAAAGAAGTCACAGGCTTGGCATCGCCAGTTCACCGCCTGCCCACACTGTCCTGCAATAGAGACACTCGCGCATGCACTGTGCGAGTGTCCAAATCATTCGCAGGCTTGATCAGCGCTGAGAGCGTCGTATGCGAAATTGGGACTGCCTCCATGCACCTCATCAAACCTGTTGTTCCCGGATTGTCACAAATCAAATCGCGAAAAAGCGTTCCGAGCCCTGCTGTTCTTTTTAAAGGACACGGGACTCTCGGACCGGCTGTGATGCCGCCAGTATTGTCCATGCTGCGCGGCTTGTAAACCGTGGTCTTATTCTCCCTTTCTGTCTTTTTTTATGTCCACCCTCTTTCCTGTCTATCCCCCTCCTAGACTCAGTCTTGATTGAGGTGCCCTCAACCCCAGAGGCAGTTATCGGCTGAGTCGACTTTCGTTTCTCTACTAATAAAGCAATTCTCTCTCTCTCTCTCTCTCTCTCTCTCTCTCTCTCTCTCTCTCTCTCTCTCTCTCTCTCTCTCTCTCTCTCTAACAGAAGCTAAGCAAAGCGAGAGCGCAGCGGCAGTAGTATACTCGGTGACAACTTAAGAACGGCACCGGAAGTTGCCGCTGTGCCTTATCACCGTAGCCGGATGTTTCTCCGCGCGGCGCAAGTCGTTACTTGGAATATTTTGAACATGGCGCGAGCCGTTCCCGTGATGTTTTGGACTTAATATGCTTATAAACGACTCCAATGGCGACAAACAAACTGCGTCAGACAAGGCAGACGATATCATGCATTCATATCAATCCCCTTTCGAAACGCGCGCGCACTGACGTCACGGGTCCTGCGCTTTGGCGAAGTGATACACTACATGAGGTGGTGCCGTTCTTGAGTTGTAACTGAGTATAGTAGTAGTATGAAATTTTAATGAGCCTTATAAAGTAGGAGTGGTTCCCTAGTCCGGGAATCCAAGTGATGACCGGGCGACCGACGCCCTAGATGCCAGTAGTTACTGGAAGTCCAGGTGGTCGCTGGTGATCAGGTTCTCCCACAGCTCATGGAGGGGGAGGGGGGAAGGAGCGGCAACTGCGACGGGTACACCGTTTACATGGAAAGCCTCCAAAACACAATTTCACAGCCGCTCATCTCGAATCAAGCCAACACGGCGTAAAATCCTTTAAGGCGTCTTCGCCCCAAAACATGTATTCGCCCTTGTAGGGGCCGTTGGCCACTTTGACGTGACCGCGCGGCGTGGATCGCGGGCTCCGGGGCCTGCTGGAATAAAGGTAGCTCCATTCCTGCCGCTGGACGAGTCGGTCGTCTCGCTCGTGGGCTTCGAACATGGTGACACATGGTGACAGACAGAGGAGACACTGGTTATTACATGGGCTAAAACGCTTTTCGACCAGTAACTGTGTGGTCTCTTCTTCACGGTGGAATTTGACCATCAACGATTTTTAGCTCTCCTCTGACATAAAGACCTCGATCAGCTACCACCATGAATTCGGCGCATGCGCATAAAGTTGATGCGTTACCAATTCGAAGTAAAGTATGTGCCGGGGAAATTGCTGGCAATGGCAGACGCACTGTCCAGAGCACCCTTGGATACCGCTCCTCCGAAATTGGTCGGTGCTGTTGAACTCTTCATTGGGAATGTCTACAAAGGCGTCTTAGCCCCAGTAACAAGCCACATTGAAGAGATTCAAACCCATCTCCACGGGAGAGAGAGAAAAAAAAAGTTTTATTGAGCCGGTAAAATGGGATCGAGTGGGTCTCCCTATTCCAGGAAGCCATGTTATGAGCGGGAAGCCTTCGCGTTCAGGAGGCCAATAGCTCCATGACAAGGAATGCCTCACAGTCGTTGGTTTCATAGAAAATAGCTGGGCATACAAAGGCAAGGTTCCGGTGCACCTTGGAAGCAAAATGGCGAGATTGAGCACCTTCAATGGAATTATACTTTTGGACCGCCGCCTAGTAATCCCCGGGGCATTGCGAGACACTTTGTTGACCCTTCGTGATGGACTTCAAGGGCTTCGTCGCTGCAAGGAACGAGCAATAAAAACTGTCTAGTGGCCTGGGTGCAACATTCACATTGAACATACAATTGCAAGCTGCGAACAGTGAGCACGCAGCAGAGTGGGGAACCCTGAACCGCTCATGCCTACAGCGACACCTGACTGTCCGTGGCAACATCTTGCGATCGACGTATTTCACTGCAAAAGAGGCGAACATCTTGTAGTATATTACCACTCACGGTTTCCCGTAGTAGTGTCCCCCACTTCCACGACAAGCATGGCAGTAATAAACGCGGTCAAGAGTTGCTTCGCGTGACACGGATGTTGTTCGGACGGACAATGAACCCCAAGTTCTCATCAAACGAGTTTGCCGTGTTCGCTCAAACGTACGGTTTTCGCCATAAAACTAGCAAACTGCGGTACCCGCAAAGCAATGTAGAGGCGGAACGCATGGTATGGACGGCAAAGAACCTTCTGGAGAAAAGTGATGACCTGTACCTGGCACTCCTGTCCTGCCGTCATACACCGGGGCCATCCGGATTGTCCCCAGTCCAGCTTCTGATGGGACGCGAACTTCAGGTGCGACTTCCGAGTCTTTCAGAACGCCTGAGTCCACATATTCCAAGTAACCGGGAGTTCAAGGATAGGGATGCTGCCTATAAAGCCCAACAAGCCAAGGCGTTCAACTCTTGGCACCGCGCTATATGGGTCAAGGGCCTAACTGCCCGGTGACACTCTTCAGCCCTGCTCAAAGGCCTCGCTCATTCGTGGTCGAAACACCAAGGGGTGTGGTTCAAAGAAACCGCCACTACTTGGTACGGTTCCAGCTCGACGCAACGAAGGACTCGGCGTCACACGAGGGAGAAAACAGGACGGGACACGATGGAGACGGGAGGACGGGAAGATCACCAACTTCTGCGACATTCTCGGTTTCTGATTCGGCGCGGTCTCCAGGCAACTATTGCACGAGATCCGGCCGAGTGGATCCGGTGGCCGGTCAGATCCCCGCAGAGACTGAACTTATAGCGCTTGAACTCAGATCTTTGTTATAGTCTAAGAGGGGAGATGTAGGGGCCGTTGGCCATTCTGGTATGAGTGCGTGAGCGCGCGAGAGCGCGTGGCGCGGAGCGCGTGCTCCGAGACTGTATGGAAGAGAGGAGTTCCGTTTCTGCTGCTAAACGAGTTGGTCGTCTCTCTTGTGGTCCCCGAACAGCCCTTTCCAACCGAACTCTTCGTTTGAGAACTTTAAAATCAGATTGACATAACAGCGGCTTTTACAATGTCACGATAACTGAATGACGAGAGTGTTGTTCGGTATCTGAGGTAAGTAGTGCTGCACTAGATTGTGTAAGTGTACCATGTCAATTAACATCACAGGACATGGCAACTTGAGCCAACTGAGCTTTCTAAGCCACTCCCCGAAAGTCGGACGGTCAAAGAATTAAAATCAGCGCCCCTTTAATAAAAGGTGTAGCTTTTCCGATGCAACATCAGTCAAAGTCAAAGTCCAAAATCCAAAGTGCTTCGACAGTGTCGGAATGGCGCAGGCGACTGGACGTCTGCTTCATAACGTTGGGGACCCACGTTAGGTTCTGACCACGGGAGAGAGAGAGAGAGAGAGAGAGAGAGAGAGAGAGAGAGAGAGAGAGAGAGAGAGAGAGAGAGAGAGAGAGAGAGAGAGAGAGAGAGAGAGAGAGAGAGAGAGAGAGAGCTTTATTTTTTTTTGTCCAGTTGTTTGTAAGGAGTCCACCTTCCTAAACGGCGGCCAGCAGCCCTTGAGCCCTGGCGGCGTTTTCAGCCAACTGGACGGCCCAGAGTTGGTCTTTTGAGTCAGAGCTGAGCAGCACGGTCTTCCACTGGAAGCGCTTTTTTAGGGCACTTCGCGTTTCATCATCATCGTCGTCGACGACATCATCAAGCGCCCTTTGTGAAAACCCACTGTGTAAAGCTGGCTTTCTTGCAACGCGTTTCGGTATTACGATCTACGGCGCAAGTGGGGCAACAACAGACTCAGCCCGTACACCAGCTTGGCTACATAAAATCAACATTGTTTCATCCCCTTTGCGCCCCTCGTGCAGTGTGACTGGTGACATTGATCACTTCATTATGAACTGCTCAAAAAAACCAACCCTGAGCGGACGAACTTTTTTCGTGATCTCCAAAAGTTCGGAGTACCCCATGCTACATCGGAGGACATTATTTTTTCTAGGGACCACTGGATTGTGCGAAGAGAGGTGTCTCATCTCCTACTCGGATTCTTGCAGTCCACAGGACTAAGTGAGGTGTGGGGACATTGTGTGTGTGTTATTTTAGGACTAAGTGAGGTGTGATGACTTTGAGAGTCTCTGATATTGTATTGGGGACGATTAGGCGGAGCGATTGCCCGCAGCTATGCAAGGCTAAGTCCGCCTCATTCAGCAATACTTACTACTACTACTACCTCGCGGTAACAATCTCCACATCACACGCCGGCTTCACGACGGTGCTCTGTTACCCACACTATAGTAAGGTTCGGGATAAACGCCGCCAATTGCGCTACTTGCGTGCGCATTGCCACAGCCAACCACGCTGCATTTGCGCCAATTGCGCTGACGTGTGCTTGTGGAGTTTCTCACCGTATATTTGTTTTTCAGCTGCTTCCAACTTCTATGCCGCAGATGACATCTCAGAACTTGACACTTAAGCATGATCTTTGGCTAAACTGCAGAACATGCAGAACCTTGGGAACGTACATAATGCACTTCTAATTTCGTAAAATTGCGCATGCATGTGTACCCAAATATGTACCCGAAAATTCGTCACAGCGAGCACAGAAGCTTGCACGCCGCAATAAGCAGTTGCGTAATCGTCGTCATTCCGGCAACAATCTCACTTCTTCTCTGTTTAACGCGTTAAAAACCTAAATTGGGTAACAAAAAAGGAATGAAGCCAGAAGCCTTTATTTCAGCAGTTTTTGAGCTACATTTAGGAAGCAAACTAACAGAAATTTTTGGAATCCTTCCGCACCACGTTCTCAATACCTTTGCCAAGGACCGGTCACGCTCTAATTCCGAAACTATACAGAGGCCATTAGTAAATATTTTAAATCAGTTTTATTTGGTAACAATAGCATCAATCTGCTTTGTAATGTGCGCAGAATTAATTCTCCTCTTCCTCATTTCGATTTGACTTGTTCTGGAGTGCGAACTCTTACTTTCAGTCTTGTGACCACCAGGACCAGGATTCATGGTCCCGACGGTGTTCCAAATACGTTTCTCAAGCGTTATTGCAAATGGTGCGCGAGTTATCTTGCCTTGATACCTATAAAATCACTGAACTCGGAAATTGCTCCAAAACCCCGAAATATTTCAAATATCCTTACCGTCCGCAAGCTCTAAATTACTGAAGCATCTCGAACACACGTATATCGACAGTATCTAAATGTTACCAAGATTCGATTAAAAAAAGCCCCCAAAGCTTTGGAGCTGGTTATAGAATTTAACCAGCTATTCTATAAAATTTTTTTTAAATATGGCATAGAGTGTTCTGGGATTACTAAAGTGAAAAGGCAACATCGTACAGGAATTCTATCAGTTATGTGATTTTGCAGATTATTTCAATGCATCAATTTGGTCTCTCACCGTAAGCACTTAATCAAAATCTGCAATTTTTTTTGGCCATAGCAAGCCAGTTGGTTGAATCACGTACTATTTACAACCATGGTCCGAGTTTGTTGCATTTATAATCGCAGGCAGTCATCAGTAGTCAATATTATAGTTGTAGTCCCACAAGGCTCAGTTCTCGGACCGTTATTCTTCATTATTTACATCAGTGATGCGGCAAAACTTGCCAAGACACGCACATCGGTCAGGCTTGGATTCTACACCGTCGACTGCGTTAACAACATAGCAAGCGTTCACGATCATCGTGAACGCGTGAAAAGTGAGGCCACACGTAACTGGACGTGGCACGTCCAGTTACGTGTGGCCTCACTTTTTTGCAACTGAAGCAAAAATATAGCACATGTACGTCAATTTCAAAACGACAGTATGGCGTTAAAAGCAGCCACTGCCGTTTACCTATATACCAATAACGGCAACTCCATAACAGAATTTAATGCGTTTAAAATGCTACAGCACTAGAACGTAACATTTAGTACCAATGAAAAATGACATAGAGATGTCGAAATAATTAGTAATAAGCTCAGTCATAAACGGGTATCTTAAATGGACTTAAAACAATTCTGACCCGTAATTTAGTACGCGTCGATACTTTTGTCACCCCACCATTCACAAAACGCATATCCAAGTCGAAGTGAGCTCTTTTTTTTTAAGAAAAAAGCTATCAAGTTGGTTTTTAATGTTTACAATCGGCAGTTTCACTCCGACCTCAGATGCTGCAGTCTCAGCAGCACTACGCATTAGTCACATTGTTAAAAATACAGCCCTCGCTAAATACGAGCTTACGAAGGCACGTTTTAAAGGTGGAAAATAAGTTGTTTTGAAATAGAAATATCTGCCGGAAATTAAGAGCGATTTGAAACTCCTGCAGAACCGGGCGAGTGATTTGTCTGGTGGTCGAGGATGTCTATAAGCCGTTCATTTCGCCCTGGCAAATCGGGGCGGAAGACTTTGCACTAATTGGGAAATAATTGACTTGAGCTAATTATGCACGTAACAGATCCGACCCACTAAGAATCATGTGCTCGAGCTGTGGACGACAGATAGTTATCCGTGTAGAGCTTTAAGAAGAAACAAGGGTCCTTGAAATCATTTGATAAGCGGCGCATAATGCCAAAAGACCGAAAGGTCGAAGAGCGCGACTAACGTGACTTCGATGAAAAGGTAAGCTTTTTGTCAAGGCCAACGCCAATGTAGGTCGTTAACGTATTCGGTCTCAAGTCACCTTCATACTCCATATTGACGGACCGAGCCACATTTTTACTCGACCATGACTTGTTCTTTGGCTTTCCGCCCTCCGCAAACCCTTTGCACCACGAGTCGTAAGTCAAGAACCATGCAAGTGTAAATAATTAATTAAACTATCCAACCAAACAGCAAAACAATATTTATTCGCAGTTTTGAAGTGCTGCCATAAAAACATCGAAGTTTTTATAGCGAAATTGTATATGACTATGGTGCCATTTCGTGTCCGTGGGCAAAAACGCTCAGCGCTACGCTCGTAACAGCAGGCCATTGCTTTTGGTTGCGCATCAGGCTTTGACAGCTGTCAACGTTCAGCGTGCGGCAAAATGATGGCTGGGCGTCATCGATATATATCTGCAAAAGCAGGCAATTGTTTTCAAGATGGTAGTCTTTCTTGTGCTACTCAAACCAGAAAATTTGATCTGTCTGTCTGTCTGTCCGTCTCCCGATTTAGCTTTCTGGCCAAAAGTTAAATGCTTAAACAAGAGGTTTATACATAGGCGAGACCTTTCTGAACCATTTATTCTGAAAACACACCTTATAGTTGCCAGCATTGTTCAGCAAAAAGACAACATTATAGGCATATGTTAGGTAAAAAATAAATAAATAACTGGTATTTTCAATGTTCTTTTAATTATCATATCTGTAAGGTTTTGGCCTGGAGAGCATATAAATAAATAAATAAAAATGGTTGCCTGAAATTGGCGCAGCTAGCACTGGTGGTGCAAGGCTGGAGGGTCAGCAGAGCTGGCATCTCCTCTACGTTAGTCGGAGTCCCGGCTGCACCTCACATCGATTTCCGGACTTGCCGCTGAAAGTTCTCCGTGACTGGCAGGCCCGGAACGTTTTGTCCGCCCCGAAGTGGATCGCATTAGCACGCGCTAGAACCGGCGGAAACCGGCTTCGCGAACTCGGCGTCTGTGCTGCCCGCTTCAGGCGCGAACGAACCTGAACTGGCGAGGAGAACAGAACGCTAGACACTACTCCACGAACGCTGGGCAGAGTGTTCTCGAAGGTCGAGCCAGAGTCCTTTCAAAGACTCTGGTCGAGCTAAACATATATGCTTTATCCCAACAATACAAACAGCACCCGCGCGCGTGTCTCGACCGCGTGGCAGCATTCCAAGAAGTCAAACAGTAGAGAGTTTGAGCATAGCGGCTACCGGCGGCTCACGCTACGGCGGCGGTTTAGAGGGTCCCGACTGCGCAGGCGCGCGCGTCGAGGGCGAGGAGGTTGCCCCTCAGCCATGGAGGCCCTCAGCAGAGCGAATGCGTGGACATGAGGCCGGCCCGCGGAACTAATCCACCCTACCGGAACGAATTTGCACCTGCCCAACCGGGCCCCGCTACCCGCTGCCGTAGCGTCAGCGGACGGTACCCGGTATGCTAAAGCTACGCCGCTACGCTATTTTAGTGAAGCTAGCTAAGACTCTCTATTAACGAAAGGTTTCAGTATGCGCGTGAACAGTGGAACGCGGGAAATTTGAAATGACTTGAGCAAATATCCACCGTGCTTATCATGGGAGGAGCAATACGGCGCGGAAGAACAACATTTACAGCGAAGTGAGCACATACGCGTGCAGTTTTTTTGATGTCGCGTCTGAACTAACCAACAACGCAGCGGCATTCAGGCATAGATCTGACATTGTCAGAGCGTGTTGTGGGTGACTGCACCACTCAGCTTCGCTGGCCACACCACTTTAGCAGGGCGGAAGGGCCCTGATTTTTTTTTTCCAAAGTTCTCGCCCGTTTAAGTTCTCGTGTAAGGCAGGGTGCATCCTATATTTTCATTATTTGTTTCTCACAAAAGTTTTCTTTTTACCAAAGTTATTATTTGGGTCCTGTTGCAGTGGAATTATTGCGGTTGTGTAGTCACACATTTCATTTTTTTGTAATACAAATGTCACTTGTTTCGAAACTAGTTGTTGTTTATGTCTATTTAGTGGTTTTGTTTTCCGTTTGCTGGAATAAACGTTTATTCTCTCACAAGACGCCTGCTGGAGAAAAGCGTACAGTCGCTTTCGGTTTCGGTTTCAAATGTTCTTTGAATAAATTTATTAAAAATAAATATTGTACTGTTATAAAAAAAACAATACTTCTACATTTACTGATTACTAATTTATTTGAAAACGTTTTGACCAGCCTTATATGTTTCTTTTTTAACGCCCTCATTCGATGCCTCACCTGACGTCGCTGGCTGGCAACCCGCGCTCGACAAGCGTCAAAATGGCGTCTCGCACGCCTGTGAAGCAATTTTTTCAACTTTATTTAGAAGTGCTCTGCGTTTGTTCCCGGATTTCAGCGCTGACCACCGCCAGAAAGCGACAACCGTATGCTTTTCTAAACTTCCAAGCCGCCCGCGTTGAATAGCGCTGCACTAGTGTGGCGCACTTTGCAGGATTTTAAAACATCTGACCGTGTTTACACAAACCGCTCATATCTTATCAGCTACGCACGTAGACCTCCGAAGTATGAAAAAGCGCTGGAGGAAAAAAAAAAAAAAAAAGATTTGTAATGACCTCCGCGCTCCGGTTATATCGTAAGTGGTATTGGCAGGACGACGTGACCTGATAGTCGGGGCTACTCAATGACGCGTGTATCGATCAACTAAAGTTATTCACTCTCCGCCTATGCAAATAGAGCCGAGGTAGCCCTCCGCACGCTGCGTTGGTCGGCGATGAAATTTGAGCCGGGCCCTTTGGAACTGCGCAAAAGCCTGTCTGGCTCAGTTCTCCCTCCGCGTTTCATAAGTAAATGCTTGAGTGAATGACATCACTGCGACCGCACAGCATTTGGTAGCCGCTCGGACATCAGTTTCGGCACCAACTTTAGAATGAAAGGTTTCGCGTGAACGTGCAGCTGTGAGCGCGCGTCGCGTTTTTGTTGTTTGTGCTTCGCCGTAAACTCGCGTGACTAAACTACGTTCCCGGGCGGCCTGGTTTGGCGCTGCTCTTGACAGTTAAGTGCTCGGGTCCGTTGCGTCTACCGTGCCAGCGCAGAAGGACCCGGCAGCCGCTTTGCGGTGGGGCGCCAAGCTCAAAAACGTCCGTCGCTGGATCCACCTCGTATGTGTTGTTCAGCGCGGCCTCGCCTCGACAGCGGCTCTCGCCACCGGAAACCGGTGTCGGCGGCTGCTAAGATAACGTTTTCTTCAACTTGTTTTCGCACTCTCGAGACGGCGTGTAAATTCTTTTACTGCAGCCGAAATGTTTGTTACCACAAGTTGACTTCCGGCGTTCCCGAAGACTACGACGGCCTCTCGAACACACCGCCGGAAGGCCGTGAGTTGTCGGTGACGGCGCGAGCGCCAACACTCGTCGATTAAAAGATATATATATATATATATTTAAAAAGAAACGGGCAAATCGTGAAACGGCTAGCCGTTTCATTCGACCACCCGGTGGGCGTGTTTTTCGATATTACAGGGAGCGTCTAGAGGCAGTATGATATGGCAGTCATTGCAACATACCGACCCGCAAGAGCCGTTGGGAAACAGTGCAACTCCGCGCAGTCAGCTCGGAGCATTATCTGATTCGTGGAAGCGCGCGGAAATCGGCACAATAACATTGACGGGCAGGAGGGCCTTTTTGCAACATCAGTAATGGTCCTGAGTGTTCCCATTCACAATTTCGCCTCTGGGTTGCCTCAGCCCCTGGGTGAGACCACTTGTGACTGTGAGTTTGGAATGCTCTGCGAAAGCTATCAGTCTCGTTTCCTGGAAGTCTTGCTCACGGGGCCACACCTTTGGGGTGTCTCCTATTGTTACATGCCAGTTATTGCAGTTACGCGTTTTTTCCCAGTGGTGGGAGACCGCTCACTTGCTCATGGTCAGTCCTCCTGGGTGAGCTGTCTGCATGTCTTCATGGATGATGCCTGCATGAGTGAAAGAACTGGGAGACAATTTGTATTCTAGACTGTTGGCAGCACTATTTTTAAAAGTCTATTGAAAGCTGCTGCTGGGAAGATCAGGCTTTAACTGTGTTTCAAACATGCACTGCCTTTTAAGCCTCTTGCGTGATCTGTGCTAGCTTGTCATGTACGGACAACTTCTGCGCCAAAGCTGTAAGTTCCACTGGCCAGTTGGGCTTTTGATGATCACACTGCTGGTACTAATTCAAGCACGTATGGGATATGATTTCAACGGTGCTCTTTGCAGACTTAATTATTCCTGGCATCTATGCTGTAAGAGCGCTACAAGCTGGTACTAATGGGGCATTACATGACGTTGCAGAGCTAGCTAGTTCTCAGCGAATTGTGTCAGTGACATTGCTGTTCTATGTGAAGGTAGTGCACATAGCTGGTGGGGAACTTTGTTGGGCAGGCAATCTGTGATATGTGCAAGTTCACTTATCTGCATGTTGTTGGCTTGAATGGCTTAGTTTAACGTTGAGGTTATAGCTGCAAATTAGGTGTTCATATTCATATTTCGAGTGCAAGCAGTCGTGAGAAATCACTTTGAGTAGCAATTATTCTGCCAGCTTGCATTCTTGTATGTGTGTGTAGAAGCTTGTGCAGACCATTGTTGCTTTCTAGGGTTGCCTGTACAGTGCCCGTCAGGCTTGTCTAAGGCAAGCGAGTGTGTGGTTTCCGAGCACGCTGGCGACATCTGCTGATAGTGGCTGGGTTGGAGATAGCTTGCCATTGCGCGTGCGTGGATCTCGGACGGGCTCCGGTCGGTCGTCTTATAGCATGAGCCCCTTAAAACTAGACACCATGTCCCACGAGGGGTGCTTTTATTCTACAGTGCCAATTGTAGGCGGTGACACGGGGTAAGCGCTTAATTTGATGCGATGCATTATTAGTGCAGCCGTTATTTAATCGCTCAAAAGTTTCGACGGAAAGCGCTGCAGTGCGTTCTTGTTGCGTGCTTTTCGTTTGCTTAACGTGAGATTCAGAAGATTAGCGGAGGTCGTTTTGTAGTATTGCGTAACCGCCTGCTGGGTTATTGCACTACGTCAAACGACGCGTCTATCTGGCCTGTCAACGCTCCCAGCTGCCACTGTGAAAAACAAGCGCCCTACGAGGGTGGTGGCGTCTGCAAATTCGAGCGGCACATGCGAAACGACGACCGGCCTGACCCTGTCCGAGATCGGCGCACGCGCAATGGCAAGCTATCTCTAACCCAGCAGCTATCAGCAGATGTTGCCAGCACGCTCCGAAGCCGCGCGCTCGCGTGCCCTAGACAAGCCTGACGCGCACTGTATGGCTGAGTGTACGTGTATACATGTCTGTTACTATTTGCGATTTGGTACAGTCCATCATGAAAGATTCTAAGCCTGATTTTTGGTTCATTTTAATGCCCCTCATTCCTATTTTTTTCTTTAAGGGGCCGTGCAGACAAAATACAAGTTTGATTTATTCGAGAGGTTTCGTGTTTTGTCCGAGCCTTCAGCGCTTGTCCGAAAGCAAACGATGCCATATTCACTGAGAAATTAATAAATGTAGGTTAAAATTTTGACTCTCCCGCCAAATCGTGTGTTTTCGTGGCGTCTGCCATGAAGTCATGAGGGCGGGTATTCTAATGAACTTCCAGTGCTTCATTAGGCTCTGCAGCCTTGCTTACCGTCAGTCCTCCCAGATGGTGCTACCATACTGAGCCACGGACCATTGTCCGCCGTTGCTTTGTTTTTGACTGTATTTGCACCTGGCTTGTTTTTTTTTTTTTTTACGGCAGGAAGTAATCATTTCGTGAAACATTGGGTATGCTTGACAAACAGGGTCACGTAAAACGTCACTTAAGACAATCGGCGAGTGTCGTGCAAGACAACTCCAAAGAACGGCGGACTGCTGTGCAGCTAAAACAAGCATCAGTGCGCCCAATACAGGGGTGAGACAGCTGCGCATATTGCGCCTTTTTGATAAAATTCCATTTTCCTGCGCCAAGCTGCATGAAAATTGCGTAAGTTGCGCCAAACTGCTCCAGAAGAAGGCACGGATTTTGATGCTCATGTCAGTTCCGGCGGGGACGAAAGGCTCGTGCATCCTGGTCACCACTTTTATTGTCGGCCAATTGCAAACACAGAAATGGCAAAAATAGAAAGACTGAAATGAAGCAAACGGTAGCTTCTAAAACACGATTGGCTTGCCGTCCGGGTTCGCTGAAACGGCCTTCCTGATTGGGCATCGCTGTGGCTACAAACATGGCCACCGCCTGATCCGGCTGCTACTGCCTACTTCACGCGCTCAGTGCGCATCGCCAATATTTTCCCTGGTTTATTTTACGCAGTCAGCTGGGTTCCAGTCTATTAATTCTATCAGTTGTGGCTCTGAACAGTGACGTTAACCCGGGGTTATGGTGCGAGATTACAAGAAGTTGCGCGGCTCAAAAAAAAGTTCATTGAAATGTGGGGCCTAAGACTTCCGCGTGGCTTGTCCTGGAGTGCGAAACACGGTGCGTGCATCTATAATCGGGTTCGTGAAGTGAACTTTTGGCTCACTGTGGTGTTATAAAATGCTGAGGTTGCTGTGCTTCGAAGCGTGATCGCGAGCCTCGGGGGTGGAACGGTCGACACAAAAGTTGCGGGCTGTGCTGCGGCACCGCGACCTGTTCAGGCAGTGCCCAATGGCTGCAGGACTGCATGGTTGCCATAGCACGCGACTAATAACACTTGATGTATGCGAAGTGAAATTTAATGCCAAAATCTAGGTGGCTGAACAGTAATGCTACTCAAAAGACCATAGGGTGAACGTGCGCCCCACGGACTGCAGCGGGTAGGCTGGTTGGGCTATGCGACCGTTAGCTTGAAGTTGCTCAACTGCTGCCGTGACTACACTCGTTCGTACAACGCAGCCTGGGATTACAAAAATAATAATTTTAGCATTGAAACGGTAAAAAAGCACGCCACAATTGCAGAGCCTTTAAATTTGATAATGTTAACGGCAGTTTTGTTGTCAGTGTTGCGTTCAGCCGCAACACAATATCACTAATTAGGAAGAAGGTAGTGCAGTTAGAACTTTGTGATACTCTTAAAAAATTCTTTCACGTAAGGCTGTTTCAGTTCAGTGTTCTGTGTATTCAAAACTGATTGGAATGTGTACTTGACCCTTCAAATTGCTAAAATTATGATTTTTTAAGCTCACAAGACGATGTAATAAATGTCCCTAAATGCTCCAAATCAAGATTCTTCTGCTCCAAAATCGAAATTTTGCTGCTCCGAAAACTGCTCCCAAATCTCTTTGGGCTGTCTCACCCCTGCCAATACCAACAGCAGTGCGCATCAGTACTTCTATGTTTACGTGTATTTTCATAACTTGTATTGTTTACCCCACCATTCTTAACTGGTGTAAAATGGATGTGCATTACATTCAAGCGCAAATAGCTTGTTCGGCAAGCTTATAAGCCCTGCCTAATTTGCATTTGCTTTTGCTGGCCTCAGCCAATCGCACAGCTGGGCATATGACATCGTAGGTTCTGTCGCAGGAAATGAGCTAGTGGGTCACATGGCCAGGCCCTTTTTTCTACTTATATAGCTTATTTGAGCGAAGTGTGCGTTAAAAGTAGTGTCAGTAGGATTCTAACGAGGCCATCTTTCGAATGAACCAAACTTGTGTTTTGTCTGCATGGTCTCTTTAAAGGAGCCATGAAAGCAAAATACAAGTTGGGTTTATTAGAAAGACTGCTTAGTCCCGATAACAATGATACCAATATCATCGCAATCTTCAAACAAATAACGGAGATATTAAAGAAAACGTGTGAAGCAGTCGCGAACCCCTAGCCAATTTCCCGCAACTTTGCTATGACGTTACGGAACCTTGTTTGTGCGATTGGTGGCCGCCTAACTGACCTGTCGCGACGACACATGACTGGACGTTTGTAATGGGGCCTCTAGTTCCATTTGACCGCATCACTTGAATGCTAACGTGCAGTTAACGCACTGAAAATTATGTTTTATTGTCGGCCCGTGTGACATCATTCTTGCTCATAACACGCCACTGTGGCGCAAAATTTGAAAGGTTTTAAATACTTCTTTCTTTTTTTTTTTTTTCATTAAAAAACATCTTTTGTGGCTGTAATGGAGCTGAGTGAGATACTGAATCCTAGTTCTTTCAAATTAAACGAAGTTGTATTTTCTCTTCATGGCTCCTTTTGCAGTTCTTTGTAAGTCAGGCCACTAGAACTGATGCATCTGTGCGCATTTTCTTCCAGATTAGCCCGTTGCACCTCAAGCAGTGTCTGCCGGCCGAGTGAACAACTGAGGAACATGGTGCAGCAGCGTTATAAACTACGCCGCGATAAAAGTTTCAGCCTGCGTCCTGCTGTTACGTTTTGCCGCAGTGCTCTGATGGGGTCATATTTTGTGCCACAAGCATCTGTTATATTGAAAGTTGTGCAGGCAGCGCAATTTTGGTTGCAGCAGATCTTTAAGTGCAAATTACGAGTTTCTTTTATTACAAAGGAATCGTTTGACGTTTTGTACTACATTCAACATTTGCTGAGCAAAAAAGAGTGCCTTTCTTGGCTAGAAGGAAGTTAATGCAGAAGAAGTGCCTATTTCCAGTTTCCTTTTTTCTGTTCTGCGACTTAGAGTTACGGACCGGATCAGCGGCACATTCTAGCAGAAATAGGAATAGGAAAAAACTGCCAGAGACATTATTCACACATCTGCACAGATTCATTACTGTTCCGTAATGCTGGCTCTTATACCAGTCTCGCCAATATACTTTGTGTATCGTCAAGGGGGAAACGGTTTAAGCTTGTGCACTTGTCGTTCTTTGTTTTAAAGAAAGTGGTTAATGCTAAGCAGCTATACTTATGAACTAAGCGGGCCATTCTGTAAAGTGAGTGTGTTGCATTAAGGCTTCTCGCTGTGAAGAAAAGTCTGCTCATTAATGTGTGCATAATGCGTGGGTGTCGGTTTTAATGCTGGGTGCTGTCGTGCTTTTATAGCTCCGGTACAATGGGCAGCATTGTGTTGATAGTTCGGGATGCATAATTAAGCAACCGGTGTGTGAATAGGCTACGAGACGAGCTTGCTTCTGGTGGTGCCTAGCCATAGAAGGGATGTGTTCTCGCAACATGCTGTAATTTGCGACTGCTGGCTGACACATTGCTGTGTGCTGGACCTGATTAGTTATTAAATTAAAAGGGACCATTGTTAGTTCACTTATTGTTCATGGAGCTGCCTGGCATGAGTGCTAAATGTGTAGATGTATGCATCCTTATTTATGACCTTACATACGCCTGTCTGGGAGTGTTTGTCTATCTCATGAATGCTCCTTTAGCTATCGTGGAAGCGCTCTAAGGCTTAAATTTTTAGACATATTGAAAGTGTTTAATGAGTTGGAACAAAGCCTAGTATAGGTTATGCAATGTGCTAAAGTTAATTACAAGGCGTAAGCTGTACTTTATGCAGAAAGCTGATACTTTTTTGTTGCTTAGTCTTTATAGCTGTCTTTTGGTTGGGGGGTGTGAGTTTTTCATTAACGTTTGAATCTAGCCTGCCACTAAGCTGGTCTTACTAAAGGCATTTGCTGTGGAATTGTATGTGGCAAAGAAATGTGAGCACTCAGAAGTATTGTATGCTCGACACTTATTTTCTGACAGTTTTTTAGCTTACTTCCCATTCTATGTCCTCAAGATCTTGAAGGGCAATTCTTTAGTTCAGAATGCAGTTTGGAATACCACTGGAAACTTTTTATATAAAAGTGTGCATTTATAAGATAACTGTTTTCCTTGCAAGTGGAACAAATGCGTGATGCATTTACAGGAGCCATGAAGAGAAAACACAACTTCATTTAATTTGAAAGAACTATGATTCAGTATCTCACTCAGCTCCATTGCAGCCACAAAAGATGTTTTTTTTACGAAAAAAAGCAAGAAGTATTTAAAAATTTTAAATTTTGCGCCACAGTGACGTGTTATGAGCAAGACTGACGTCATACGGGCCAACAATAAAACCTAATTTTCAGTGCGTTAACTGCACGTTAGCATTCAAGTGATGCGGTCAAATGGAACTAGAGGCCCCATTACAGACGTCCAGTCATGTGTCGTCGCGACAGGTCAGTTAGGCGGCCGCAAATCGCGCAAACAAGGTTCCGTGACGTCATAGAAAAGTTGCGGGAAATTGGCTAAGGGGTCGCGACTGCTTCACACGTTTTCTTTAATATCTCCATTATTTGTTTGAAGATTGTGATGATATCGGTATCATTGTTATCGGCACTAAGCAGTCTTTCTAATAAACCCAACTTGTATTTTGTCTTCATGGCTCCTTTAATATTCTAGCGTTCCAGGGATTTGCTACTTTTTGTGTCACTGATTTTATTTTGATTATTATTTTGCACCAATTGGCTGGCTGCATTTGTTCGGAATCTAGTGGCATTGCTGGTTACTGTATTACAGGACCTGAAGGTTGGCCCGTTTTATGGCTTGACTTTGACTCGCGTGTTAAAACAAACTGCAACTCTCACAATGCCACTCTGCTGAGTCAGTGTTGTAGAATGCAAGCTAGGCATTTATAATCTTTTGTTGTGTGTGTGTGTGCTTGCAGAATCAAATTTAAACTGTTTACCGTCTTGAGTGTCTTGACAATCGTTTGTTATTATTTTTTTGGAAGGTTCTACGCTGAAGTCTTACTATCAAACACCTTTCATGTTTCACCCACTGCTGATTATTATTGCTTAGGTGCATCAGAGTTGAAACGTACGCTAACTTTTTTTTCCTATTCTTTGAAACTCAGCTGAATCCACGCTGTGAACATTGTGTTGTAGTGCAAATTGTTGTAGCTGCCTTCCCTCCCCCCTCTATTTCTAACTGTTCCTGAAACTTTTTAGAATTGGGGCACTATTGCCAGTAGTACACAAGTGTTCATTGTTTCTAAAAACAGATTTCTTAGAGGGACAAACAACCTGCTTTTGTCGACTATATGTTCCCTATCCCGAATGAAAGGACGGTTTCACCGATAGCGCCCTGGAACTTTTGAAATCGGAATTTTAAATCTACCAGCCGTACATGGCTTTCCAAAAGGAAATGCTGGCAACCATGACAGTTAGCCGTGCAGTGACATACTTTTAACTGTGCGTGAGATAAAAAGAGGTATTTAAAACCTTATCTCTGGCTAAAACAATAATTACAGTCCCTTTAATTTCTCAAAACTGTTGCTTTGGTTGACGTTTAATGTTTTAAAATGACCCCCTGTTGGGTTTCAAAGTAAGTACGAACATAAAGGGCTAAGAGAAAACTAGAGAGTAGCTTTATCACTATAAATGAACATGGCCTATGTGAATGGGCTCTTTACAGTAGGGCTACATTCCCACGCCCACGCTGTAACTTCTCTTTTAGAGCTGACGCAGTAAAGAAAGCCTTGTTGAGCTCACTCAAAGCAACTGAACTATTCCAAATGTGAGAAAAGCGCCTGGCAAAAGACGAATCAGCTGTTGCACTCTTAAAACCAAGTTTGCTGAGGCACAATTCGAAATGCAGCGGGCGACTTCTAATTTTCCACAATGATTTTGTGCGGTAGAGACTTCAACCATAAACTATCAGCTTGGTCAGCTGAAAACCATGGAATGAGTGTTGTCATTACAGCACTGCTGTCGTGTGCATTAGCTCTTATGTGATTTTGGGCACATTGTTTTACATTTTGCATCAGAAGAGGACAAATTTACGACTCGTGTAACTGTCAAAACGCCTGGATTGGCACTGAGTGAATCCATTTATAGCAAGACTACGTTGCTTTACTCAGAGGCAGTCTTGATTTCATTTGTGTAACACATTTATAACACATTTAACTGGTGCACATAAGAATAATGTGCCGTGCTGCACAAAGTAAAAGCCTGTTATATATGTAACCTCCTATCATGACGAGCTCAAAGGGACCATGAAAATTTGTTCGCATTATCATAAATTCATTTTAAGTGGACGCATTTCGCATTGTGCATATTAAAAGGGAGCAAAAGTGTTGTTTGTCTTTACCATGAAATTCGTTGTTACCGAGTTTGTCCTAACAAGAGTCTGCTGTACATATATTTATAAGCTGAAAGCCTGAAGACATTTAAAGGAGCCATGAAGACATAATGCAAGCTTGGTTCATTGAAAAGGCCGTTTCTTTTTTCAAGATAACAATAATACCAATTTTATTTCATGCTTCAAATGGATAATCGAAATGTTAAAGAAAACATATGGGGCAGTGGCAACTTCCCAGCTACTTTCCAGTGATTTTTGCATGATGCTACAGAATCTTGTTTGTGCGATTGGCAGATGCCGAACAAAGCCACTGCGAAGAAACATGACTGGGCTTTTGTTGTGGGATCTTTATTTCCATTTGAATACTTAGGTGTAGTTAACGCACTGATTGCTACGTTTTCAGTGCTGACCCATATATATTTTTGTGGTTGAAAAGATATCTTTTGCAGCTGGAATAAAGTTTAGTGAGTTACCAAAAGCTAGTTCTTTTAAATTGAACAAATTGTATTTTGTCTTCATGGCCCCTTCAAGTGAAGTGCATGTTGCCAGTTTGCCGAACAATGTCACTTCATACGTTTCTTAGTGCACCTGCAAAAAAAGAAGCCACGCTTTGTCTTTCAACTTTTAAAGCTATTTTCGTTCGGCGGCCATGCAATGGCCGAACTGTCCTGACACCCTCCCCCAATGCCGCCATCTCTCCCTTCGTCCAGGGGGCTACTCGGTGCGCATCCGGGAGAGCCACACGCCCGGCCGCAAGGTGGGCCTCTGGGGCTGCGACTTCTGCGACTTCACCCACGTCAACGTGGCCAAGGTGCAGGCGCACGTGCACGAGCTGCACCTGGCCGCCCTCAGGCGCTCCTGGGACGAGGTGGCCGCCCTCTGGCAGCAGCACCAGCGCGAAGCGTCCTACGACGAGGGCAGCAACAGCGGCAGCGGCACCACCCTGGGGCACGCCAACTCCCCCGCAGCACTACAACACCCCCATCTTCAGCAGCAGCTGCAGCAGGCGACGGTGGCGGGCAGACAGTTCCGTTTTGCAGTGCCTGTGATGGGACAGGGTGGTGGTGACAGTGGCGGAGGCCTTGTGGCGGTGCAATACGTGGATGCTGGGGATGATGGGGGCTCGTTGCCGCTCGAGCCGATCGTCATCTGCAAGATTGACGAGGATGAAGAGGACGGAAGCTGTGCGCCTTCGAGGAGTGGGCCCCCCTCGTTCTAGGCTGACACTGGAGGACGAAACCGCTTTTGTTTTGTTTTGAGACGGCAGTGTTGCGTGCTCGGATTCAAGTGGTGGCGGTGTTGATGTGGCCATTTCTTTTCGATCTTTGTGTCAGTATTGTGCACATATGCATTTCAAGCGGCAGTTTAAGTTGATGCAGGCTTTTTTCTGGGTGGTGAGATAGTCGCGCACTGCTGTGTTCTTCGGTACGATGTAATTTCTGTCATCACTGTTGGAGGTGCGGTCGTTGAACTAGTTTGAAAATGGTGGGGTCTTACTAAGCTGCATTGTGCCAAAATGCGACGGCTTGTGGCTTACGATTAATTGGTTTGGCTGCGTTATTTTTTCTTCTCCTTAATGCTGGCAGCCATTTCACTTTCGATTTAGCACCTAATTCCAGTTTGGCAGCTTTTCCGTGCATAATCTGAGTCATTAGTTGAAACAGCGCTTGTTGAGATCGGCAGGTTGGGATTGGGACGGCATACTACAATATACCGGGGCAATATGTGAAGAAGAAAAGGAGACATCAACCTGTTTGTTGACTGGTGTGCCATTACAGTGCCATAGGTTTCTTGAATGTGGAAGTTTATTCCCGAGCGAAAATTTATGAAGGTAGGGTTTTTATGCAGTAGCTGGTGCTGGCATAGTGAAGTCTGCTGCCAAGTGAGAAAGGGAGGCAGCATTTTTTTCCGCATCGACAATCGTCCAACTTTTTAGTTGAGTCTCTCATCCGTTCAGCACCCTGCTCTAATTACAGAGCATTACAAGGGGATGTTTCATTCATACGCACAGAGGCGTCATTTCCTGTTTGAGCAATACTTGTTTGCGGGAAAGAAACGCCACATTTGAGCAATCCATTAATTTTTTTTTCATCTGATGATGGTAAAAAGATAATGTGGGCAGTTATAAACATCTCCAATTTATATGTGCAATTTTTTTACATTAGCTTATTCTTTAGTTCAACTTTTACATGCCTAATGCTCATTCGAGCCCACTTTGACAATTCCTCATTTTAGTAAGGAAGCAGCTGTTTTGGAAGTGAACTTGTTTCTGCAAAGTGGACTTGACCAACTGACCACTTGCGTTCGTTTCTGTGTGCGGTTTTGCACAACTGTTAGGCGTGGTGTTTTGTATGAAACCATCATTTTTGCTCATAAAGATAGCTCAGATGTGGCTTTATTTAAAGCAGGTGAGAACACTGGCAGTAATGACCAGAATTTGGGGGTTTTGAAAGCTGTTCAAATTTTTTTTATTTCTTTTTTTTTTTTGGCTTGTCAGGCTTCCCGTGATAAATCAAGATTTGAGGAAGAATGTTATTCTTTTTTTTTTTTTTTCTGAGCTCGAGTTGAAACTTGCACTTGCATTTGGTGTTTCAAAACAACAGTGCCAGTGTTCACTCATTACAGAGTTATGAAAGAAACCTTTGCCAGTGGTCATTTATAGCAGTGGTCATTCATGTGTCCACTCCGTTGATAATCGTATCTGGCGAGCGGCAATACTTAGCGAGTTCGTTTAGTCATGTTTTTGAGGGCTATCTTGCTATTGTGCCTTTTCAAGTTTCTGACTCTAACCCATTCAGCCCCGTTGACACGCTAATGCGTTTCAGCCCTAATTGCAGAGTTTCCCTTCAGAGTTTACCCTTCAAGTCATTCAGTATGACGAGCTTATTGTGTGGCCCCTCTTTGCTTTGCACGGAAATAGTCAGACAGAAATATTGAGGCAGAAGATTCCGTTTTCCGGACCAGAACAGCGCTTGGGAATGCCCTTGCAATGAGCGTAGGCAGCATTACTTCCCACTTAAGGAAAAAGCGATCCCTTTTTTTTTTTTTTGTAAAAATGCACCAGGGTTGGCTACCAAACTTTTTTTTTCTCATCATAGGTTGGCTCAACTTCCGCTGAAATTCTGCTGCGTCTTATACAAACGTTCAAAACTTTATCCCAACACAACTCCATTGATGCCACACTGTGATCATTGTGTTAGGCCATTTTGCGTTTCTACATCTCCGAAGATTTAGTAAAAAGGGGGCACAGAAATTGCAGCGCTCACTCAGAGGGATGAAAACGCCATTATTTCCCCATCAGTGGGGAGGACGCACAGAGTATACAGACTGTGAAACAAATGTGCAATTAGAACGTTGGTTCAACGTGTGTGAGCACTTGAGTGTGTTTTTTTTTTATAATTGTAAATATCCTCCGAGAAGAGTGGCAGCTCTGTAATGTTCAAAGCTGGAGACATTCAAAGCCATTGGTGCTCTCGTGCCGAGATCTGCACTTGTTTATTATTGTCTGTGGAGAGAGCTTGTATACAGAAACAGGGTTTGGAGAGCACGCATGGTGGTTGCTCATCGATTGTTACATATAACAGATATTCTTACCGCTACTACGTCCACGTTGGTGTTCTTTCATTATTGCTGTTATCCCAGAGGACTTGCGGAGCACTTGAGACTTTATTTGAAAGTGTCGCGTCGCGTGGAAGTGTATCTGCTGAGTGCAATCTTTGTAAGCCGTTTGTCCATGTTATTCTTTCCTTTGAAGCATTCCCTTTACACCACGTCTTTCTTGCTGTTTACATGCACAAGGTTGTTAGTGACAGTGCTGTGTGACGTTTTTTTTTTCTTCTATTTCGATGCATATTTTGTGTCGTTTGTAAGTGTACAGCTTGGTTTGCTGTTGTAGTCAGGGTTGTTTATTCAGAGTATTACTATTACGGCAAAAATTATTACGTATGCATTATTACGTGCCGACTTACGTCTTGCCCAAAGTGTGTATCTGTTTTTTTTTTTTTTCTTGTTAGTGAGAGACCAGTGATTTCAAAATACGAAATATAAAGTGCCAATATGTGCTTTGAACAGTTTTTTCGTCTTTGTAGTTTAATTACTTCTTTACGACTTCATTGTTGCTCGGTGGTCTAAGTAATCGACTTCTGCAGTCATTTCCTGTTTCTTGCAGTTACCAGAAAACTTTCTTTCTTTTCTTTCTGATTTAATTACACAGTTCATTCTGTTGTTTGCGTTGTTGAATTAATTTGTGCGGATACTTTTAAACTGTGCCTTTTCATTTTGCATTTCATATAGATTTGAAGTCAGTGATCGGGCTTGGACAAACCTGAAGTTTGTGGTGCATAAATTTATCACAGTATGCAGGTACATGGCGAAAAATTCATGTAGGGTGTCAGTCGTGCAGCAGTAATTCAGTCTTGAGCATTATGTGCTTTTCAGCAATTATTAACCGAGTTGCTAAAAGTTAAGGTGCACCAACGTCACGTTTTTGTCCTATTGCTCCAAGCACAGCAGCACATGAAAAGTGTTCGTAAGATGAATGCAGCAATGCAGTGAGGACAAGCTGAAGGGGAAAAAATAACTTGCGCTGTTCACGCTATTGTTTGTCTTCACCATTTCAAAGCGTTCATCACCACGAACATTATTTCGAATTTGCCTAAAGGTTTTTTTGCGAGCTCAAGTCAGGTAGCAGTCATCTAACATGTTGCATTGGGAAATGTCAGTAACGTGTGTCGAGGCTGAGTTTTACAAGGCTAGGAGAAGGCTTACACTGGCCAACTTGATGCTACTCGGAGAACGCTGGAAACTTGATAAAAATGTGAATGGCCCTTGCGAAAGAGATGCCGTGCGTTCTTGGAGTGTTCTTCTCGAATATCGTACTTCACTGGCATGGCTGCTGCATGTGCTAGAGACGTTGGGTCCCTTCAACGACAGTTGCGACTGTGCACTGATTAGTTATCAGTTGCCTTTCACAACTACAGAAATCCGGGTTCTGGAACGTGGGAGATTGACCGTATATTAGTGACTATATTGGTGTTACCTCACGAAGAGATAGCCTCCCTCAGAAGTGCGTATAGGACACGATGTAACCATTGTTTTTAAAGTGGGTGGCATGGCCTGTTCTATGCCTTTTGTGTCATGCTTTACCTATTGTAACAGTTGGTATGTGATAATCCGGGATGTTTGTCAGTGTCACGTGGTTCTGGCCATGCCGATTGGGACCAATGAGATAAGTCTGAACTTGCACTGCAATCTTCAGGTTAATCCAAGCCAAGGGACGAGATTTCGCAAAATTTTTCTCCTTCTCTTCCTTCCACTTGTAGCGGTCTCAGGGCTGCGCCAACAAATCACGTTTAGTAGTTAATCAAATGTTACTGCAAAAGTATGTTGAGTGCACTAATTTCGCAATTTAGTCTCGTTTTTGAATGCAGGCAAGGGCTACCTATTGGTATAACAGTGTGCGGTGATTGAATGCGGCAATTAGTGTTTCCTGTAAAAATAAGAACTTCGAAATTTCTGCCGTAAGCTTTCCATTTTATGTTGCATTTATTGCAGCACTCATTCGGTGCATTATATTTGAAATTTCTGCTGCTCTCAAAAAGAAACATGACCGGTACTACAACCCTAACAAGTGCTAGGCCTAATTTTTGCGTGGAAAGAAGGGAGAACAAAATCCTTGCAGAATCTCGTGCCCAGCCTTTGCATCGATCCAGTTTATGAATCGGTTGGCACTTCTTGTCATTCTTTCACCGTTGTTTTATTTGTGTGGTGGAAGGTGAACCGGTGATGTTAATAAAGAATTCCCTCTCTCTCTCTTCCCCACCAAACCCCCTCGCCCTCCTCCCCTCCCCCTTTCCCAGCACCCCCTGCAGCAGGCCTTCTCTCCATGGTGCTGTTTCCATCGGCCATCCCCGCACGGCCTCCGGTCGGCCTTATGGCGATGGCCGGCAACCGTCGGGGCGGCGGCCACCGGCAACCGCTCCCAGCCGTCTCGTGGCCGATGGTCGGCGGCCGCGGAGGGAGCTCGTCGTTGGTGAAGAAGAAGTACACGTGCAACCTGTGCAGCTACTCGACCGACTACCCGACCAACATCCAGCGCCACATGCTGACCCACACGGGCGAGCGCCCGTTCCGCTGCGACACATGCAACAAGGGCTTCACCACCAAGCAGAACCTGGAGAGCCACAAGCTGCAGCACACCAAGAACGCCCCTCCGCCCCCTTCCACCTCGTGGGGTCTCATGCAGTAGTACTGTGGTTCCCCGTTTTTTTATGACGACATGTGCCGGTTTGTTGCCATACGGTGGTTGATAAGTGCTGCGACGTGTGCGACATTGCCTTTTCTGAGCACTGAGTTCTTTCGATCATGGCTTCGGCCCTCTTTTTACAACGTGTGCCAGTGTACGCGAGTCGATTAGCACTACTACATGCGACTTTGCCTTTTGCAAGAACTCAGTTCGCTTGCTCGCTATCTCAGCGTGGCTGCGGCTACTATTTTATAAGCTTCTTCTGCGGTCTTATCGAAGGCGTATAAGTTTGGGCGAACAAGCAGCACTGGAGCTGCATCCTTCCCTGCTACCCTTCCTTCCCCTTTTATGCTTGGTCATCGCCGGTGAACGTACAAAAAGTATAGACGAGTAGGGCTAACAAAGCTGGTGTTATTTCTATGTGCTTAGAGTGTCCAAACATGTGGATGCGTTGTCATACCCGCTTTGGGTCGCATCATCGACCTGCATTGGAGTGTTTTACACAAGTGGAAAGTTAAGGCTGTTTTCTTTTTAAACCTGCATGTTGCCACTTTGCCCATGGTTTCGTTGAGCTTGCCAGCCTCACAGCCTTGCGGGTTTTTTAGCGTGGCTACGGAGTAATGAAGGGGCTGAAGTAATGTTATGGCCACATTTGAGTGGCCTTTTTGAGTGCCAGCAATGCTGCGAGCTTTTTGATGGTGTTTAGAACTTTTGCTTTTGCTGTTTAATCTGCTCTCTCCCAGCTTGTAAGCTGCCGTTTCTTGATAGGTTTCAAAATGGACTGCCGTGTGGTACACTCAGTTGGAGAATCGAAACCGTCATTTTTGTGAGTTTTCGCCTGGTTTTGCATATATCAGTTCACCTGTGAGTTCTTACTCGGTGGCGCTGTATAGTAGGCACATTGTCGTGCTAGCAAGGTGATTTTTTACACGTGGCTGTCATGTGTAATGCTTTTATGCGTGAAGGGTTCTCGCACTACCTTGATAGCAGCATGCCAATGCTTGACAGCGCTTCCAACTTTGTGGTCAACTTGTTATGCTTGGTTGTTTGTTTCAGTCCAGACAAGACGGGGTTTTATTGGCCGGTTGATCTCTTGTGGCACCTTAATCTTGTGTGTGGGTTCCGGTATCACTCCTACTACCTGCCCTCGTCGCTGTGTCTCAAATCAAGTCGCTTTTATTTTTTTCTCTTTCCTGCAATCTTTGCTCGCCTTGAAAAACTTCTTTTTCTGACATGATAGTTGCACACTGCAAAAAGCCAAGCTTTCAGCCAGTTGCCGCTTATTTCTGTAATTTTTGCTTAATTCGAGTCACACTGCAGATGTGAGGTTTGACATTCGAATTGTGTCGCTTCATTATTTAACAACGGCAGACACGTTTCACGTGCAGGTTTTACAAACGGCAGATTCCGTGACAACACACCTCCCGCTCAGTGAGCTCTTGTGGCAAATTTCATTATAGTTGATTTGGTGCGGTAGCCATACTTTCCTAAGATCGACAGAACTTGGGATAGAATGAGTGGATCAGAATAGACTGGTGAAGCACAATTAGTTCCAACTACATTGAAGGCTTCTCACTGGAGAAGACTACTCCACAGCGCAGCAAGTTGATTTGAAGCCAGTGCAACATGACCACCCAGCCGTGAATCCAACAAGCTCGCTCAAAATCAACCAGTGGAGTTCGTCATTTAAGGGGCCATGAAGACAAAATACAATCAAACAATTAATTGAGATACGGAAAACATACGAACCAGTGGCGCCTCCCTGGCCGCTTTCCGGCCACTTCTCTATGACGTCAGGGAATCTTGTTGGTGTGATCGACAGCCACGGACCTAAGCCACCACCAAGGAACATGACCGGGCAGTTGTAGTGGGGCCTATGGTTACATTTGATTGTAAAACTTGAATGCTAATGTGGTGTTAACACATCTGGTAATCATATTTTTAGTACTGCCTCTGTTGTGTCACAGGTGACACTTGTGGTGCAAAACTTGAAAGTTCTTCAGTATTTCTTGCTTTTTTTTAATTTAAATGAAGATTCTTTCATGGCTGGAACAAAGCTGTGTGAGTTACCACAGTCTAGTTTTTTTGAACTGAACAAAGTTAAATTTTGTCTTCGTGGTGCCTTTGACCTTTGTTATGCTATTAAGCATAACAAAGCTTAACATAATAAAGGGCCAAAATATGAGGGAAAAAAATCTTTATTTTTAATTTTGTTAGTGGATTTGTTGTGAGTTGGTTGAAGGAAGGAACATTTTGTGGCAACATTTTTTAGTAAGGCAGGGGATGCTGTGTCACGTTTATACCAAATGTGTCACCTTAGCTGGTGAAACGAATCCTTAGGTGCCGTGTGCTAAGTTCTGAGAAGGCTAATTGGCTCTGATGCCAACTTTCTGATTGGCTCTGATGTCTTGCCTGTTCTTGGCTATTGTGCTTTCAGAAGGTGCCACTCACTAGGCTAAAAGGTGCGGTCTGCAAGGTTTACTCGTTTTTATTTTTGCGTGTGGTTATTAGCGAGACTTTGGCTTCCACTTTTCTAGAAACTGTGGTACTTTTATATATGGCTTGCTTTGTCTTGTCTCGGATGTTTTTGGTTACTGCCACGGGTTTTTTTGTTTCCTGGCAACCGGCTTGCTTCACTTTCCTAAAAACTCGTGGTACTTTTATATCGCTTGCTTTGTCTTGTCTCGGATGTTTTTGGATACTACCGTGGTTTTTTTTGTTTCCTGCCAGCCGGCTTGAATCCGGCTGGCTGTTGATTATTTTGTTCCGATGATTATGGCCACAACGTTTTTTGAGCTTATTTCTAGCTAGTCACACAGCAGTAGTGGTGTAGTTCGAAGTGTTGCTTTCGACGCTGAACTGTCGACCAACTGTGGCGTGGGTGTTTTTTGTTGATTGGATTTGTTGGTTTGGTCTTCAGCAGACACTTGGCTTCGTGATTTTAGTGCATGGGTCCGTATTACTGTGCCACTTTCCTTCATCAAGTGTCTTATTATTTTCTTTGTATATTGTCTTGAAATCTTGCACTATTGTATTAGAAGTTCTTGGTAGACATTTATTCTATTTAGTGTGCATGTACTCCTGGTTTTATGTCGCTTGTTTTACTAGTATCGTCATTTTTCTCGGAGTTGGCAGGGTCGTACAACTAAACGGATCTTGAATCTGCATTTGAGCAAGTTATGGAACTTATTCTGCATAGTGCGCAGTAAAGTTCAGTTTAGCTTGTGGCAAGTGAACGCAGTGCTTCTGATATATGGTGCATATCATGGACTGTGGAGAGAAACGATTGTGGGTGCCAGGAGTTGATCAATCTGAGTGGCTGAGGGGGTGAGTGTATCAACGGTGATGCATTCTTTACGCTGACAGTTGCAGAAAAAATTTTGATTCTGTTGGGTATTGCTTGCCATGGGACCGAAACAACATGACAAAGATTGGGCTTAATTTCTTGTTGAACTTTGGATCGTCCATTGCAATCGGCATTGTAATGTTATCAATACCTGGGCAACCTCGTTTTCTGTTACAGCACAATAGGACGAGGAATAGTTCAAAATTTTCTGCTTTTGAGGCCCGATTTTGTGCTCAACGCGTCTGTGGTGGCAGAGAAACTCTAGATAGTCTAGAGTCTGGTGCGAGTCTAGTGAGAGTCAAGTGCTAGAGAGTCTTTACCATTATGTCATTGCTTGGTAGCTTTTGCCAAAGGTTGTTGTCATGGAGAAAGTTCTTGCGAATGGGCAGGGCTGTTGGGACAATACGAATGTGGTTAGACTGTTGAATTGACTCTGAGTAAAACTATGTACTCAGATTTAGTCAGGGGTAATTTCCTTTAACTTGAGCTGCTCATAACATTAATTTTTGCCATAAATTTTTTTGCAGTCTTAAGGGGGCAGACTGGTCTTAGAGCTATTTTTTTTATTTATTAACCAATTTTAATGAAACTGCACTGCATCATGGAGCTTTTTGAGCTGATTTCAAATCTGCCATTAGATTTTTTGTAAGTTGATTATATTTTGAGTTAATTAATGATTAATTGCCATTATTTTGGGTCACAGTTACAAAATAACCACTCCATACAGAATGGCAATTACCACGTGGCTAGGCAGACAAATGACTAAAGAATACAACATAGGAAGCACTTTTTTGATTCAACTATTTTTGGTCGTTTTACAACACAGGGAGCTTCGCTTCTCCCTGGCTCTGCCAGAAATGGCTCACAGGTGGTGCCAATTAAACACAATAATAATTTTCCAGAGCCTCCATTTGAAAAATTTGTTTCCAACATTGTATTCTTCACACATTTCAGTATCACAAACAAAAAGAATTAAAGTTGTACCGGCTCTGGGTGCCAAGATATCTGAGGATGAAATGCTAGCTTTGCATTGCAAGAAAAGTGCCATTTCACCATTGAATTCTGCGCTAACTGAGCTGTAGAGTGCACTTTAAAATGCTATTATAATAAAATAACAACAAAATATGGTGCCTTTTGATGAGGAAATTTACAGACTGATTTAAAAATGGCTGTGGAGGCCAAAAATGCCATTTTTGAGAAAACGCTTTTTTTGACCGTTTTTCGGTCTCAAAGACCCAACTGCCCCCTTAAGTGTTTTAGGAGCTTGCCGGTTGCTATGAGGGAGCCGGCCTTAAATGCGACTAACGCAGTTGATGATTTGGTGGTTTGTTTTGGCGCCACAGAAACGATAGTGCGTGTTTACTCAATCTTGAATAAGTTACAAACAAGCAATTGCTTTTGACCTGGTTTGGTAGTACACACCTTGAAATACACTTTTATTTAAATGGGCGTCTTGTTTCAGCTGTTGGTTGTTGAGGTTTCAGTAGGTGACTACTGTCCACTGGTTAATGTGCGGCCTCAAAACAGTTAGAGGGAATTCCTTCAAATTCCTTCAAGATAGAGAGCAGGCAGGATGTGGTTTATAGCGGCATCTTTACATTTGCAAAAGCTGCTAGTTGTAGTCGAAATTTGTCTCTGCAGAGTCTCGGTGAGCTATGACACATTGAAACTGCCATTTCAGAGCCCTAGCTCTACTGTCAGATTTTTCAGACTTTTGGCGGTTTAACACATCGAAGCTACATTTGGGCTGTGAGGCGCACCGTAGTGGAGAGCTCCGGATTAAGATTAATTCATCTTAATCAGTTAATTCAGATTAATTAATCTTAACGTGCACTGAAATCTCGACACACAGGCGTTTTTGCTTTTCACCCCCGTCAAAAAAGCGCCCACCGTGGCCAGGATTGAACGAGCGCATCCTTGGGCCAAGCGGCACAACGCCGCAGCCATTGAGCCATTGCAGCAGGCTTTATTGTTGTTCTGTATAAAAGAGATGTGCTTGTAAGAAACATAATTAAAGGTCGTACTACAGTAAAACATTGTTACAAGAGACACTGTTACAAGAGACACTTGGCTATAAGAGACATTTTAATGAAAGCGGTTTGGCTGGTTTTCCCATGTTCACCATGTTAGCAACATCGCATATAAGAGACCTTGGTTACACACATTTCCCGGGTCTCTTGAGTGTCTCTTGTAACAAGGTTTTTACTGTGTATATGTTATTTTTAAGTGGCACTGACAGACCTTTCTTGGTGCTCTCAGCCTGACTGGGGTTTTGTGAACTTTCAAATTGCGTGCGTTCTGTGCACTACCCTTGTTCAGCTGCTATAAAAAAAGGGGGGGGGGAGGGGTCTAAGAAACAGGTTCTTTTCTGCAGGAGGGTTGCAAACTGGGCTAGTTGGAAAGACATTCTTGGATAAAACCAGTGCGAACTAAGATGAAGGAAGTGGCTGTCCTTGTGGTACACTTCCTTCATCTTCGTCTGAGTTCGCGCTGGTTTTATCCAAGAAGGTTCTTTTCTCTAGAATGCCCAGTGTGTGCCGCTTGGATTGAACTCGGTTTATAGAGAAATGGTAGCTTTGATACCCTGATTTCTGCGCAGTTCACTGTGGATGTACTCGCAAGGCTAATATGTCTGAAACAGTTGCAGTGTTCTTGCTTGTTCTCTCTCTCTCGCTTTCTGATTGGCTCTTGGCTGCACATTAAAATTGCAGAGGAGAAAAGAAACCCAGTCAATCTAAAAACCAATTCTCGTTCACTTTGAAAAAAAAGAAGTGTGCCATCACCTGGCTATGCGTTGAAAATGACCCTGATTGCTTGTCATCGGGCGTAGTGGTGGTCGTTGCTGAGGGTTGTTCCTTGCACCTGCGTAGGGCGTCGCCGCCGGTTCTACGCGGCCGCGCCGTTCTCGGCAAAGGTGCCACCCCCTTCTTCTTCTGGCGGCGGCGGGGGCTTTCACTGCCGCGTCTGCGGCAAGACGTTTACCCGCAAGCACACTATGGTGAACCACTTTTGCCTGCAGAAGCAGTGAGGCTGCAACAACTTCGCCACGGCACACAGGCAAGGCTGTGATCGCTGGGAGATGTTCTCCCGCCCTCCCTGACTAACACCCGCCGGCCGGCACCCGGTTCGCTTAGTTTTTCTTTTACCACTTTGATGAGCTTCGTTGAACTTGCAGTTTTCGCTCATTTGGACATTCTTGCGAATGCTGCGAGGGTTTCTTGAAGGAGCCATAAAGACAAAACACAAGTTTGCGTTATTCGAAAGATTTCGTGTTTTATAGTGCCCCCAGCACTTGTCCAAATGCAAACGATGCTTTCTTCACTGAGAAATTAATTCATTTAAGTCAAAATTTTAATTGTCCCGCTAAATTGTGCGTTTTCGTGGTCTGCAATGACATCGCAGGGCCGTGTTAACATTAGTGAACCTAGATGGCTTAACCATACTGCGGCAAGCCGTTTTCTGTCTTGGGTTTGTTTGTGAACGTATTTGTACCTAGCTTGTTTTGTTCATGGAGACAATCGTTTCGTGAAACATGGTGCTCACTCGACAAATACGGTCACGTAAGACATCGTCGCTTGCGTCAATCGGCCAGTGTCATCTGAAACAACCCCAAAACCCCGCAGTCTTGTGCAGCTAAACCAAGCATAGTGCGCGCAGTACCAACAGCAGTACGCATCGGTACTTCTATGTTTACGTGTGCTTTCGTAACTTCGACTGTTTGTCCCACCATTCTTAGGGCTTTAAAAAGCATGTGCCCTAAATTTAAGCGCGAATAGCTCGTTCGGCAAGCTTATAAGCTCTGCCTAATTTGCGTTTGCTTTTGCCGCCATCCGCCAATTGCCGAGCTGTCTCGTATGACATCATAGGTTCTGTTGCGAGAAATGAGCTAGTGGGTTGCATGGCCATTCCCTTTTTTCCTAATTATATAGCTTATTTCAGTGAAATTTACATCAAAAGTGGTGTCAGTTTAATTCTAACTAGGCAATATTTTGAATGAACCAAACTTGTGCTTTCTCTTCATGGCTCCTTTAAAGCTGGATACAGTGCAGACGGGGCTTGGTGGAAAACGTGTGCAGCAAACACAGCTTCGGAGGTCCGAGCGGTTGCTCTTCGTAGTCTTTAAATTCCCTTACTTTGAGGTCTCTAAGCACCTGATCCCATGACCCGAACAATGAGGCGTGCCTTGTGGCCAATGCTAAGCAGTAAGGGACCACGTGTTGGTGTTATTGCACGTTAAAAAGTGAAGGAAAAATAAAGGTTTATGGGGTAATACCTTGCCTTAGATGGAAAAAAAATGCCCGTGTTGAGCAAAATTAACTGGTATGATGATCACCAACTAGCCAACAAATCCTGTAGCTTCCACACATTCATTTCTGCCGATAGTACCTTTGTCTCCATGCAGTGAGCATTGAAACAAGCCTAATTGCATGCGGCAACTAAGCAAAGCTTGTACCCTGTACTAACTTTTACCACCCTCAGTAGGGGAAAAAAAACTCTTCTTGCAGTGCAACGTTTGTGGATGCGCTTGGAATGCTAGCAGCCGGATACCATGCGCTTATTGGTGAAGCCCCACCCCTCCCAAGTCAGGAGATGTGGTCTGCATTGTGTCAAAAAGTACTCCCCGTGATGACTGTGAGCATGAGGTCTATCTTCTTTTCTGCCATTTAGTATAAAGGATAGGGAATTCAGGTCTCTGCTTTGTGCTAGCATATTGGGCATCCAATCCTGTATTGAGCTCGAAACCCTGTCATTTTAATTTCAACCGCAGTGAAAATGAAGCATTGCTGTGGGTTAGGAGTTATCAGATTTTGCAAGGCTTGTCGGTCTCCTTGGACTGAAAAATTTGAAATGGTAAAAATGGACCCGTCTATTTTGCTGGGAAAATTGGAAACTCTCCATTGTACAGAGCAGTTTCATTGTGAATGGGGTCAAATTATAATTATTGGTTTTGCACCAGCATGTACAGCAGGGATTGATACATAGAGGGCTGTTGCATCCTTTGCCTCGAATTGCTTTCCTGCCCCCCCCTCCACCCTCTCTCTCTGTTTTGTCCAACCCCTCGAAAAAGCAGCTTAGAAAACTTGTGGCACAAGCTCAGTGCACTGTGCTAATAGCTGCCACAGCATTTCCTTGCTTTCTTGGTACTCTTAAAAAGCAAAACCAAAAAACTATTAAAGGAGTACTGGCACAAAATTTTTGTTTTTAGAGTTTGAAATTCCTTCAAAATATGTTCCACTGAACTAACCTACGGTTGAGTTGAAATTTCGTGGGAGTTATCTTTATATGTAAAGGAAGCTTTTTACATAGTTATCTCAGCTTTGAAACTTTGCGTCAGCACTCCTTTAGGTAAGCCGAAGAGAAAGAAAACGGTACGCCGCTTGTTAGCAGCTTATTCCTGAGCAAAACAGATGGCGTGCACTAAAAAGCGTTGTTTAGGCCTAATGTGCAGGCGTGCATACCTGCACATTCTCGTGAGATGCCTTTGTGTGTATTTAATTCCGACCTCCATGCCTCTTGATGTTCTTTGAGCAGGATGGAACGTGGTTCTCGTACAGTAAAAACTACGCTAAATTGACCGCTGCTTTTTTTTTTCTTTTTTTCCACGGTCGTTTGACTCTTTACATTCTTATTTTCGCTTGTTTATGCTTGGTTTTGATAGCATTGTATCAAAACCCCGAGCCGCAGAATTATGAAGGAAGTTTCATGCACGGAACTTTGAAAGAGGGTGGAAGTTTGGAAATATTGCCACTCACTGTCACACTCAAGTGGGCTTTCTGCGCATGTAGTTGTAGTTCAGGTGAACGGGAATTCTGGGCACCGTTGAGTTGCTTCCATCAACGAATGATGCTGCGTACGTCGTTCTGCACAGACAGCGCTTGTTGCATTGGCATCACTTAGCACGCTACCTGATAACGAACTTTCTTTTTATTTTTTCAGTAAGTGCTGTTAGGGTTTTGAAGTTATGCTATGGCAAACATTTGTGTGGGCTGCAGCAACGAGCGTTGTGCGTTTCTGAACAATAATTGTCTTTCCTCAACACAAGTGTGTTTGTGTAGGGAACTGAAAGGGCTTCCCGTGATATTTGCAACGATTGTCGAGTGGGTCTTGAGATTGTGTGCTCTTGAATTGTGCCATAAATGTGTGCGATGATGTGTGTGTGTGGTTTAGGAATGGGAACTATCGCTGCCATGGATATAAGGGCAGGAACTCCTTGGAGAGAGCGAATTCATTGCAGTTATTTGTTCTAAAGTTGCTATGCGTTCCAAGTGAGTGGATATGTTGTCAAGTGTTCTTAGAACGGTTCCTGGTAGGTTAGCTATTATTGCTTTGTGGTGAAAGTTTAGTAAGCAAGTGAACTGCGTGCTTTGCTTTCAGTGGTTATGTTTTTAAGCTCTTGCTTTTTAGCTCGGCTCAGTTTTCGGGCCATTTTTGGCGGGCTTGCATATTTACGAGGCAGGAGAAATAAACATGCTTCTTAGTATTTTTGCCCTTTCATTATTTTGAAGAGCTCCTGTTTCTCTCTTTTTTTTTCTTTTTTCTAAGGATAGCCTAAGCTTTAGACAATTCCTTTTAAAATTGTTATCGCCTCTTCACATTGTTCAGATTGTAATTGTAGGGGTGTGTTTATTATCTGTTCCGTAAGTCGTACTGTTCTGCTTGGATAGTCGTTTTATCGCTGTCATGTCTGTATTTTGTTAAGTTGCATAATGCTGTTAACAATAGCAGTTGTAATTGCTAAATGGTCTTTCTGTTGCTAAATTTATGAGCTCTCGTGTTTTGAGCATATTCTGGGCTCATTTGCACTATGTGGCATAAAGACAGTTTTTTTTTTTTTTAAGTCACCTTTTGATTAGTTTCGATTGCTCTCTTTAGATTTGGCTGAAATTTCTTCCATTTGAGCCAAGTTGATTACACATTTTCTTGGGTGATATGAAAAATAAGGATTAAAAAGTGGTGTTTTGTCAAGGCTATATGGCATTGCATGTTGCATAGAAATCGTATGCTATATTTGTAGTTGCTTGCTGAGGAGCTAACACCTACTGAGAAATACACATGTAGCAGTGTTAACGGACCTTCAAAATTAGATTGTTGCAATTTAATATCTTCACATCGGGACTGATATTAATACAAAAAAGGAATTATTACAGAAAACGAACTTTTGTTATAAGCCATATTGTGTTATATGCGGGATCATTACAGCTACATTGTACTGTATTGTGTTGACTGTATTTTGTTCTTTTAACTTCTTGGCCAGCAAGGCACTTTGTCTTGTGTTTAGAAGGTGGCAGTGGTGGGCGCTGATCTTTCTTTTGTTCTTTTTTTGATGCCCACCCACGGCCGAAATTTTTCCTTAGCTTCTCTTCACTTTTTGGCGGAAGGCTGTATGTTGCGATATTTTGGGGCCGTCTATAGCGCATTATGAGCCTTCTTTTTCTGTTTTGTTTTTTATTGGAGCAAGCTTCCAGGAAGCTTCAAGCCCATAATAGCAATGTGGCCTTCTGCATGGGTATCGTAGGTCTTGAACATTTTGTTTACATAATTTTAGCCCATCAATCTACAATTTTGGCGTGTTGGGCCACGCTGTGCTCTGATATTTTTTAGAATTAGAGCCCAAAATGTCTAGCATCATTCAAAGTTTAGCATTTTACAAGAGCTTGTGCCAGAAACAGCGGCACGTGCGCTTTTAGCGGCAGGTGTCGGCTATCTACTTAACCACTCCCTGCACTGTTTTTCACTGCTGTTAGTGCTATGCAAATGAGAATGGCCTTTGGTAATAGCAGATGGGCAGAGGTTGGCCTGTGTTAACTGATTGCTTGCTAAACTTTCTTGAGAGCTTTTGGTTTTACTTTGTGTCCTTTTTGTGGTGTCGCATCACAAGTTTACAAGAGTCGGGATCATTTTTCTGTGCTTTTTCACACTGTAAGCTTTAGTTTTAGGATATTAGCGTGGGTTTTGATGGTGTGCAGTCAGTTTTGTCTACAATCTGCTAGGGCCCACATAAAACAAACTTTGTACTTCTGTAAGCCTTTTTTTTTCTTTCTCTCATTGCAGTGTGTGCGTGTGTGTGTATTTTTGATAGAGGGAACAATAAATATGAGCTGCATTTTGCCACATGGAGGCATTTGTGCGTCATTTTTCAGAGTAACTTTTTTGAATGTGCCCACTTCCTTGTTTTGAAGAGCACTGGATTTAAATACCAAAGGGGGGTGGGAGGGGGGGGGGGGAGAAAGTGCAGCACAAGTTGCACTAATATGCTACTACCACTGTCGTATGTGCAATCATATTACGAAGGTATCAACTGTGCTGGAAGCATGCACTGTACGAGTTGTTTTTCAAAGATGCAATCTTCTCCTGTGGGGCAGTCTAGCTTTCTGTATGTCATGTTTCATTAGCACTGTGTTTGCATTTGGCACAGCGAGCTTTTTGCTCCTTTTGTGAAAGTTTTAACTGTGTTCTGCCATTGGAGCAGACGTGAATACTCGAAATACTGGGTGTGCCGAGTATTTGGTTAAGAGTCAAACTTGGCAAGGCTTGCTGAAGGCTGTAGTGTGCGGGTGCCTCAAGTTTGCAGCTATGCAAAAAAGAAAAAAGAAACTTAAGGCAAGGTACAAGCGGAAGCTATTGCGACTCTATTGTGAATTTATTTGTCGCAAGGAAACTGAATTTATTTCAAAGAAAATTATGACAGCTCACGGCTTCAGATGTGTTGTGTGGATTATTTTTTTACCCCACAGTCTATAATGAAGAACACATTTTGTGCATGTTTTTAATGTAGTTGTAAAGTCATTAAGGTGGTTGGTCTCTGTGCAAACAGGCATTCAAGATTGGCAAGCACTATCATGCAAAGCACAGCGTAGATTTTCAGTGAACTCCCGCCCTAGGGTTTTCGATAATGTGAGAGTTTTTTATTCTGACAGGTGTCTAGAAAAGGTAAACTTGGTCATTCAATGAAAACTTGGCTGCTCGCTAAGTTTGCTTCGAGTATAAGTGTCTTGCGTGTCTCCTGTGGCTTTTGCCCTGGGCAGACGTAGGTTCCTCAGATAAGGCTCTCGTTGCTGACTGTCAGTTTATCTAAGCTGCCTGCAAATGGGGTAGGGTTACCTGTCGTGACAAGACGGTTCGCCCGTTCAGTGCTTACCTGAACAGCACATCAATTGCACTGCACCGGGGGCTGTCGACCGCAAGTCGGAGTTTTGCAAACTGCGAGGCTGCTGCAATCGGTGACGAGCCAGTCTTTTGCGTGAAGTTGTAAAACAATGTGCATTTCACTCTGCTGGATTGTGTTTCCTTTTTGTGTGTGTGTTTTTTGAGTAATTGGCTTCGACAACTTGCCGTCCTTTCTGCCGGCCCAACTTTGGGTACGAACTCGTTCACGATTTTGAGGAGGACCTTAGCCTCCGAGTGATTCACAAAGAAATTGTAAGACCAAATAGGAAATGGAAGGAATTGTGTCAAACCTATCAAACGATGGCCAGTTACATGCAATATGCTCTTCTTATTGTGTGGCACTTTCTGTGATAAACTTGAGTTTCATTCTTATCACGTTCTCAAAAAGAAGCATGCGGTTGTTTTTCTGACTCGTAAAGTGGAGTACGTCCTGAATTGGCAGCGCATTGTTTACCACCTGCAGCCTGGTGTTAAATTAGCTTCTATTGTTCTGTTCAGCAACCTCATTTTTAAAAGACAGCCAGCTGCCCAAGAAGCACTAAAAACTTCAAATCGTATTTCAAGTTTTAGTTTTCCATTTGTAATATCAACTTTCTATTGATTGAGATAGCAAACTTTGTGAGAAAAATCTTTGTATGCGTGGTTGAAAGCTGGGATTGTTCATTACTTACCTTAGCTTTTGCCTGCACTGGCTTCATTGTATCTCTGTGCATAAGAGTTGAGTGTCAAGCCCTGCTGAATTGTATTCTTTACTTACGAAGCTTAAACTATACTTGTTGGAACAGCGTGGTGGGATAATGATGAAAATAAAACAAAGTCAATGCCAGCTGCTTCAAGGCTATCAGCTGGCATTTGGAGAACCAAATGCTGCATTTTCCAAACTACTTTGAGCAAGTGCACGGAAAGTCAAAAGACTGCACAGAACTGGTGGTTTAATGTGTAGACTGATGTGGAAGACTAAAGCACTTGTGCAGCAAGTACCCTATCTCCTCTTGCATACCCTGCCAATCGGCGCCTTGCCAATTGATGGCACCCTTCACCGTGCACAACAGTTGAATTTTTCAATTTCAAAGTTATGAGTGGTGCCGTGTGTAATCTGCACATTCCGGGGTGCTGAATGGGTTCGGGCTGGGTTCAGGCTTGCCTCTTAGGTTAATTAGTTGGGCCAACAGGGACTGGTGACATTGAAGTCCAGTTTGAGTGGTGACGAGTTGTCCTTGCTCTAGAAGTGTGGCCTTTGAAGTGATGTAGTGGACTAACGTAGCCTCAAAGCGTTTGTGCCGCGTACTCCACCCGTACCACTCTTGATTCGTATGCCTTCTTCCCTCTCCCGTTCCCCTCTTTGTGGTGGCTGTTCGTGTGCAGGCTCTTCAAGCAAGCCGCAGCCGCAGCCGGAGCCCCTGGCGCCCCGGCTGGTGTGCCAGTTCTGCGCGTACTCGACGGTGTACACGACCACGATGGTGCGGCACGTGCGCACGCACACGGGCGAGCGTCCCTACCGGTGTGCCTCGTGCGAGAAGGGCTTCACCACCAAGCAGCAGCTGGAGAAGCACTGCAGCCAGCCCAACAAGCCGTGCTTCAAGCCCTTTGCGTGCCCCTTCTGCTCCCAGTGCTTCCCCTCGGACGCCTTGCTCGCGCGCCACAAGCGCCTGCACGCCAACACCTCCCTTCAGGGGTTCCCCCCACCCCCTCAGCAGCACTTCTGAGGAGGAGGAGAAAGGACCCCCTCTCCCCCACCCACTCAAGGTCACTCGTTACGGCTCCGTTTAGAAACTCCTTTGCTACGGTGAACGACAACTGACGATGCTGGCAGAAAATTGCAAGGTTAATGTCTATCCCTTTAAAGAAAGAATTGGTGGGGTGCGGAATGTGGATGAAATGTTAGGTCACCCCATTCAGTTATGGGGAGGAGGAGGAGGATGGGAGTGACTCCTAGGGATAGGAAAGGAGCAGCATCACGGGTTGAGGAACAAACTTGGGTGGAAGGAGGAGGCCTATAGGCTAAGTTAAGAAGAAGAGTGGAGTTGAGCTGGTCACATAGTGCACAGAACTTGCAGCCAGTAAACCACTAGGGTAGCAGAGTGGGACTAATAGGGAAATGGGAGTCATTACTAAGCTTGATGGAGGTATCAGACAAGAAATTGAGGGGCAGTTTTTTTGGGGGGGGGTGGTGTGATGTGGGATGGGAGTGGTTGTAATCCGGTGCGAGTGGCCTTCGTCCTGTGGTGTACACCCATGATGATAAGTTTCGAATTCTAGAGACAATAGTCTCGGGCTTCCTAAAGACGAAAGCTTCAGTCTGTCTGCCTACCGTTGTCAGGTGGCAGGGAGGTTGCCTGGGTGTCACTCAATTTAGCTGACCGGCAAAAACTTGAAAGAACACTTTATTGAGGAGTTTTCACAGAAGAGACCTTTATAACTACCAAAACTGGTGGCATGCTTTGTGCATGTCAAGATTGTTCAGCAAAAAGAAGTTTGAGGCAAAACATAAGCACATAACTGACACCAGCAGCATTCTTTTAATTAAAAGTACATGTGGGATTGGTTTGTGACGAGCAAATTAAAACAACACATTAAAAACGGCATCAAAGAAAGGTGAGATAAAACATTAAAAAAAGATATCTCAAGCTTTTCTAGGTGTAATCAAAACAAAAGGTCCCTTATAAATGGTGCACGAGCAGTAAAAAATGCGGGAAAGTTTAATTTAATTCAGCTTAGGCCATTGGAGGAGGGATAAGGTAAGGGAACAGCATGAAGGAGGAAGTGGAAGAGTAGATTGGGTTATGTGGTAGGGGCAGGCAAAGACTGTTGTCTTTCGACAACATTTGCAGCAAAACAAAACAACATAGTTTTTTTTTTCTTTCAGATACCAATTTGAGGCGTTTTTTAGAGGGCTGTTTAGCAATAGAGGAGCCCCTTTTGGTGGGGAGTGCCCAATTTGGAAGGGGAATGTTGCGAGGGAAATTACTTTTGTTATGCAATTTCTCCTTGAAAAAAAAAAATTCTGTCCAAATTGGTCAAATCAACTCAGAACATGGCCTGTCCTTTCTAGATTTTAATTTGGCGAGGTGATTAGACATTGCAACTCACTTCATTATCATCATCAGCAGCAGCCTATTTATGCCTACTGCAGGACGAAGGCTTTTTTGAAAGGCTTCAAACTGTTGCGACGTCTCTTAACACTTTTGTGACCACGGAAAAGTTTTTGGGTAGTCCAAGAAATATGTTATTCCTACCACAGAAAATCACTGGTGCTAAAGTGTGAGGTATGAAATGATAGAGGAAGGATACGGCTCTCCAACAGTATTAATTTCAAACAACAGATTTGTTACCAATATTGTCAAAAAAATTATCAAAACAAAAAAAAGTAACAAAAAGAAAAAAAATGATAAAAACATCAATTCTGCTTTGCACAGGGTGAACAAAAAAATTGAAATATACACTTTGAATACAAGGCCCTTACAGAATAATACTGCAAATATGAGCTCTCAGAGTACAAAAGTTATTTACATACATACAAAAATATAAGCACTAGTGCCTACCATGCCACTTGGCAGAGAAGTTTCTCGACGCGGTGAAACAAAGGTTGGCTCCACTGTGCAGCCGGCACCAGGTGATCCTGTTTAAATGAAGTCGACATCCTGCAGATAAGAGCTGCGACCTTTAGAATAGGCTGGATATGTTTACATCAATGCGCGGCAGCGAACGACGCGAGGAGAACGCAAAACTTGCCGGCGGATACCTGTCGACGTTGTGGCATCGATGCTGCAACTGAAACCATGTGCGCCTAACTGCAAAGGACCTTTAAAAATCCCCCCCATGACGGAGAAAGGACACTCAAAAGCGAAACTGATGAAATACTTTTCCTTTTACCTTTTGGATGGGTTAGCTGTCCAGAAGCACTCGGAGAGTGCCAAAATTTGAATTTGTATTCATTGATAACATACTACCAATGGGAATAGGCACGGTCACAAAAGTGTTAACTTCAACTTGCTCACTGTTTCTTTAAATGACCGTTAGATACTATACTCATCGCTGCTACATATACAGTACAACTAGCAAATATCCTTTCTTGCATTTGCTTATAGCTGTTCAAAGTTCCTGTTTTTGTGATCGTTTAAGTTAATTAGAAAAGCATTTGTGTTCGGCCAAGGTGGTATTCTTATTCCACATTTGGTTTCCTCTGCTCAGTCTTCTTGTTTTAAGTGAGGATTAACAGGATCTTTTTTGTATTTTAGCCATGAGAAACAAATTGCTATGCTCATTCACATTTATGTCAAGCGGAAAGATGGGGAGGGCGAAAAACTGGCGTTCTCGAATACAAAAAACTCATGTATGGCACGATGGGAATCTGGAGTTTCAAAACTGAGCCGTGACTAGTGGCGTTGATCCTTGCAGGACCGTAGTAGACCTCTCTTGACACCCAGGGTTGTGTGGTCTCGCCTTGCAGCCCAGGGTAAGCTTTCCTTGAATAGCACGGAGTATTAACGACAAATTAAATGCAAGGGATGAAAGTTCAGCATGTTGGGATGACTTCAGGCCAAATTGTAACGCTGGCAGTGCTAAAAAAAAAAAAAAAGCTGCGATTGCTTGACTTCGTGGTAGCCTGAACGACGCATTTATCTAAAGCATCCATGTAAGGGTAGCATGTATTGTAGAAGGAACAGATACGACTTTCTGTGTTATCTTGAGCGAAGGGCCCCTTACCTCGCCGAAAGGAGAACTGACACCAAATTTTCATGTTTTGTTGTTAGTACTATTATCTGTGCGTAATGGCCTAGTGATCCTGGAACACTTTAAATGCTTGAGTGCACGATGGTTAATTTTGTAGAACGGCCTGAAAACTATCAGTTCTGGTTTTCATTGCTTTTATCCTGGAGGGCGTGTACAACAGAACCACGCCACTTCCCCATTATTTTGAGCAGACCTGGAAACACTGTGAAGGCCATTGTAGAAATTGTTTTGACTGCCATTTGTCGAAGCTGAGTTGCCTGAAGGCGTTCAGTCCTACTATCACAGTTGATGCTTGATGATCGCTCTCAATAGAGGTGCGAATGGTGACTTCTATTGCAATTCTTTGCCATATTATTAGCTCCTGTCCCACACGTGGAACTTTGTTTTTGCCACGATTGCCATTCTCACAAGTGGTGACACCGAGCTGTTCTGTTGGCATGATGAATGATATCACATTAAAATGGGCTCTTAACGGCAGAGACCAGGGTATTCTGTTGAGTAAGGGGACCAAACTGTATAATAGTGTTAGCCCTGAAAATTGGTGTCAGTACCCCTGCGACTGTGTTGTTCACAAAGAAAGCAAAACATAACAGTCGCGACAATGGACCTTTTTCCAGTTGCGCTCTGCGCATGCGCTTCCCTCGCTCCCAGCGACCAATCCGCCATTCTTGGGCAGCAAAATGTAAATAAAACGACGCCATATTGGATTAGCCAGTTGCGAACGCCGAGCCAGCAAAGTGCTGCTCCGTCCTCTGAGCCCTGAAAGCAGCCGACAGGTATGTGCTACGGCTGCCATCGCAAAATTTCTCCGGCACCAAAACCATGCGTGGCGCCTGGGACGTCTTCCTCAACTGCAAAGGGCAGGCGGAAAAAAGGGGGCTTGTTCTCCTATAATCCCCCAAGTGTGGTTCGGGTGGCTGCCGCAAGAGGGCTATGCTACTGGAAAAAGGTCCATTGTACACCATTGCACGCTGTTTCGGGGAAGGGAATGACGATGAACTTATTTCACGCCTTCTGTATTTGACAGCAAGTGAGGGCTGTGAGAGCTCCAGCAAACTAATATTTGTCACACACATTGTGTGCTTTGCATTTCTTAGCTGAGAATGGTAAGTGAATGAAGTAGCTTCATTTTACTGAGAAGAAGAAGCTTAAGAAGAACCCTGTCCCGGTCAGCTGTGAAGAACAGGGCCGCCGAATTGGAGAAAGGCATTGATACGAAGAATTTTGTTGGTGTCATCGTTTTTCTTTCATGGGAGACTAAAATGTCCCAGGCGACCCGTTATGTCAGGTTATGGCGCTGCAAATGTTATATAAAAAAAAAGGTACAGCGACAAGTTTTTTGAAGCAACATCTTTTTTTTTTCCCCAGTAATTGGCAGAAAAATTTTTGTTTTACACTAACGTAATAGAGTTGCCTATGTGGCAGCCGTTTTAACAAAGTGAGTCTCTGAAATGGTCAACGCGGAATATTTCTAGGCTGCCGAGCAAAGAACACCTCAAGAACAAATTTTTCTCAAAATGTGATGTGCTCGCTGAAGGGAACCCTCGTTGAAAAGTTTTGTACCAAATATTGCATTCTTGGCAGGCGTGGTCTCTCCTCGCTACGAGTTGTTTGCATCTGGAGTTTTCTTTCAGAGAGCTGAACACTGAAACTTTTATCACTCGAACAGGTTACTTTGAAGTACCGCAAGGCGCTAACAATGAAGTGCCACAAATAAGCAATCACTGAGACACACTTTTTGTCGTTTCTTAAAGTTGGTGCAGTTAGGTACGCCCAACCTGGCAGACTCAGTTTGGTATCAACGTTAGCTTTGGTGTAAAAATTGTGCCTGCTATTCATTGTTTCATAAAAGCAATGTACTTTTATTTTAAAGAGGTACTAACACCAAATTTCATGGTTAATACTATTATAATTGGACAGTTCACTTTTCTTTTACTCACAAGAATACCCTGGCTGAAGTGTAATGGCTTGCGTGGCAGGGAAGATATTTTAAGGGGGCAAACTAGTCTTAGAGCTTTTTTTTATTTATTTACTAACCAATTTTAATGAAACTGCAGAGTATTATGGAGCTTTTTATGGTGATTTCAAATATTCAATGAGATTTTTTGCAAGTTGATTATTTTTTGAGATAATTACTGATTAGTTGCCATTATTTTGGGTCACAATTACAAAATACAGAATGCAGCCATACAGAAATGGAGATTACACCGTGGCTAGGCAGACAGCTGACTAATGAATGCAACGTTGGAAGAACGTTTTGGATTTAGCTATTTTTGGTCATTTTACAACACACTGAACTTCACTCCTCTCGCGCTACCAGAAATGGCTCAGTGGTGGTGTCAGTTGAACACAATAATAATTTTCCTAAGCCCCCATTTGAAAAATTGGTTTCCAACATTGTATTCTCCACACATTTGGGTATGAGAATAAAAAAAATTGCCGTTGTACCTGCTGTGGGTGTGCCGAGATATCCGAGGGCGAAATGCTAGCTTCGCATTGCAAGAAAAGTGCCGTTTCATCATCGAATTCTGCACGAACTGAGGTGTAGAGTGCACTTTAAAATGCTATTTGCAATAAAGTATGGTGCCTTTTGATGAGGAAACTTGCAGACTGATAGAGAAATGGCCCTGGATGCCGAAAATGCCATTTTTCAGAAAACGATTTTTTTTTAGCGTTTTTTGGCACCAAAGACCCATCTTCCTCCTTAATTTGATATCATTTATCACTCCGATAGAACAGCTCAGCAAGTTGCAGTAATGGATGGACATCAGTGTAAAAAGGTAGTGAGAGTGGTCACCAAATATATCCACCACGACAGTAGACCTGCTTTCAGGCAGCTCAGCTAATGACAGACTTTGGCGGCTTTGAATGCTTTGAAACTGCTGCCATAGCCGCGCTCCTCTCAGTTGGCGCAGTAAGTCGCACCTGCTCGCAAAGCAATACTATGGTGGACTGAAATCGAAACCGTCGCCTGGATGCATACTGAGGTGACCTTCGACGGTAGTATGGTCAAAATGTGTCAAGTCTTTTGGCGTCCACTGAAAGCGTTAATGGAGTGGCGTGTGTTGGTCGCCCTTTGGGCTCGAAATGGTGGGAGCCGAAACTACTGATTTTCACTGTATTCTAGCGAGTTCTTTGTTGTGCACTCAAGCATTTAGGGTGCTGGCTCATGATTGCGAGGCCAGTAAGCATCAGTTAAAGCAATAAAAGAAGAACGCAAAATTTGGTGCCAGTACGCCGTTAAGAGCTCAGGGTTAGCACAGGGTACGTTGTTTTAATCAAGTGTTGAATTTGCTGGCCCATGCGTGTGCTCTGTGCCCTCAGCTGTATTAGTTTGTGCGAGAGCTTTTGATTGTCGGGGAACGGAAGCTTAAATGTCGTGCGATTGAGACGATTAAAAGTTACCGAAGCATGTCTGGTGCACTTTACATTGTATCGATCATGTATAAAGCCATACGCGACCTACAGAAGCTAAAGGATGTTTCTACCAAAAACTGGACACCTCTATTCACAATATTGCATTTGTGAGTCATTTAGTTATTGTGGTGAGTCATTGTGGTGATTTAGTCATCATAAGTGCATATTATATGTTCCTTCTTGTGTGAGTGTAAAGTTTACTGAACACTTAAAACCTGTTCCTTTTTTTTTCTTTTTTGGCTGAACAGGACTGCTGATGGCTTTTTCTTACCCCCCCTGTGTTTTTGTATGTGGTGTGCTGCCTTTTTTTTTTTCTTTCCAAGTCAGCAGACAATTCATCACAGCTGTTCTTCGCAGCACGTTACACAAGTTTGCTTTCTTCTTTTTTTGTTTCTCTCCATCAGGCATGTAGCTTGAGAAAGTGATAAAGACATCTATACGACAGAAACTTGTATAGATATTTTGTTGGCGTAGCCTCTTATGTGAGATTTGTAGAATGTGCTCATTATGCTGGAGATGTTTCCAAGTGGTCGTAGCACGCTTGCGTTTTCATTTGTCATGTACGTATTTACATGTCGACTGCCTGGGTGATTTCATGTGTGGACATCCTTTGTATATTTAAAAGGCTTAAAAATGAATTTTGTCACAAGGTGACTCACCACAAAGTGGCATTTATGGTTGCATATCCGTTCTAGTACGTTCTTTAGCATTATTGCACTTGCTATAATAAATGTAGCAGCTTTTGTTTGTTTGTTTATAAAGGGAGGCTTTTAATCATGTTTTTTTGTAATTTTCTTCCATGTGACTTTTAGCCTTGGCAGGGCTTTGGTGATGATTATGTATTGAATGTAATACCATGATGAAATCACGAAGAGTTTCATCTGCACAAAGGTATGGGATGCAGTCTTTTATCTACAAGGTCTTCTTCGCCCTGCCTTGTCTGAACTCAGTTGGCAGTGTGGATACGTTTAGTTGGTGTGACCTACCAGTAAACCAAATGTTCGCGCTTTTAACGTTCTTGTTTTGCAAGTGAATGTGACAAAGTTCCTTGGTAGAAATCTTGTCTCTTGGGTCCTCGTGTAATTTATTTTCTAATGAAATTGCCCTTGTGTGAGAACAAATGCATACTGTGCGCTTGAGTGAGGAACATTTTTTCGGAGGCCCTGGAGATCTTTGTGAGAGGGACATTGACAGTATGGTAGGGTAGAATGGTGAGAGAGAAAGTCGGTGGTAACGTAGTGATCACAGTCTGTTGGTGACAACACAATGATCACAATTTAACAATTTTACACTGTGGTATCGCTTATAAAGGGAGGCTGTAATAAATAGGCAGATATGAGCAAAGTGATCTTTCATTACCATTTCGTTACCAGCGAACTTACCATCACCAGTTTCGACGGTAGTGTGAAATGCCAGGACTGGATAGGGATATAAGGTGTGAATTTTTACAGTTATGCTGTATTTGCGTGAATCGCGCAGATTGAAAGTATGAAAAAGTACGAAAGCTGAACTATGCATGTACTCTGCATTCTTGCACACATTCTTTTCTACCCGTTTTTCTTTTTTTTTCTCCTTCCTTATTGCACAAAGGCTTGGCTTGGCTATAAAAAGGCTTGGCTATTGACTGGGAAGTACACATATTAAGCTACTACCCGCACAGTTCTACGTAGTCGTCGTTAGAAGCGGCTCTAGGTGCGAAGCCGTGTCAAGTCATTGTCGACTTTACGGTCATTGTGCTGTGCGGACTTTTTCGCACAGCTTCATCGAAGAATAAGTTTGGCGTTGCGCTATGCTTGTCTGACAAACTTTAGTGTCGAATGCTCGCGTCTGTGTTTTTCCTACTCCGCTCAGAAGACGTGGCTTGGCCCGTTTTCTCTCGCATTTGTGAACATGTCATGTGATATGCTGGATATAGTTTTTTTTTCCATGCAAGCCAATAAAGTATAGTGTTTGGCTGACACCTCACGTTGCCTCTGTTCTTTTAACGGGAGAATAGAATGCTATTCAGAAAGGCTCCCTTGCTGTGAAACCGTTTTAGTGTGGAAGTGCTGCTGTATGTGAAGCCTCTTAGGAGCTAGTGGAAGAAAAAAATAAGAACGCTGCCGATATCGAACTTGGGTTCTCGGTTATGAAGCCGATGCTTGTTTACCATGTTTACCAATTTTGTTGCACTGGCTGGCTGTTGTCTATGAGCTAAGTGTTGGATGTGATGCCTGCACAACGTTGGCTGCTGCAGACGCTGCATAAGTGTTTATTCTCTCTTGATTGATTGATTGTAGGGTTTAACGCGCCGACGCAACGCAGGCGATGAGGCGCACGTACATAGTGGAGGGCTACGGATTAATTTTGACCACCTGGGGATCTTTAACGTGCGCCGAAATCTCATACACATGGGCGTTTTTGCTTTTCGCCTCTATCAGAAAAGTGGCCGCCGCGGCCGGGAATTGAACCCGTGACCACGTGGTTTATTCACTCTTAACCATTCATTAAATTGTTGGCCTTCTAACCATCCCTTATCGGTTTTAAATGAAGGGGTGTTCGCAGGCTATAACTGAGATTGACTATAATTCTCATGGGAAGATAAGTGAGAAGACTAGACAAATAGAGTGACCATGGAGGGTGGCAGAGGAACTCAAGAAATGGAGTGATGAGCCAGGTAAGGTAACAAGGAAAGAAACGGCATAGAGTCCTACGGTAAGTGATCCTATACGCACACAGAAAACCCTCGTAACAGCGACGTCGCTTTATCCAAATTCTTGCTTTAATGGAAGTGTTTCATGCATGCACGGAGAGCAAACCTCCGCTCTGCTCTGCGCTGAGAGCAAACCTTGCATAAGAGATCCAAAGTATCTCTTATTACGAAACCTGTTTCTTGTTTCGATGGCTTCATTACAACGAGAGCTTACTATACCTTTACAAATACACGTACTTTCAGTTGGAAGCAATATGTACGTGTAGTGCTAGTAAATTTGTACAATGTTCCATGAAATAGACTGTTGCAGCGTGAGAGTAAAAGCGTGACGGTAATATGTGCTTTCGATACCTTTCCTCTAATGTAATGATAGTGCGTACTATTGGTCTCTTCGATTTGGCCTGCACTTTTTCCATGGGTTCAGAATGAGTTCAGCCAGTTCAGCGCAGGCGCCGCCACTGCAGAACCGCTCCGGCACCTTTGTCGTCTGCTTCTGCACCTCCCCCCTGGGAAGTGCAGGCAAGGCCGTGAACTCATCCTGCACTCTCTGCACCGTCGGTAAATCAAAGAGAAAAGCGCTGCTCCAGAAAATCGAAGAGGGGAGTGTTGCACTACCTGAATGAGTGCAGCGAGTGCAGCCAAATCGAAGACCTTATCTCACTGCTTCATTATAAAAATCGCGCGCAGCGCGGCACTGACAGAACTGTTTTGGTTTCGGTTTCTGTTTCGCAAAGTCTTAGCTGTTCACTTTTGCTCTTTAGTGCCCCATTTTGTAATAAAAGCAGTTGTTTAAAAAGCAAAATGGTATAAATAAAGGGTTGATAATTATAATTAATAGAAAAAGGACTGCATATGTGGGCGTACGGTCGCGGGTTAAGAAATCGTTGTCAGGGCAGGCAACTACGCCGAGTAAAGATGGCGGTGCGCAGTGGTGTTATTTGTTGTGTTTGTTGTGCGTGCCTGAAGTCGTCGTCCCCTGCGTACACCTCGGTGGCTTCGAAACAACGTTTTTAAACAACCCAGTGAACGTCGAGTGGCCGATCTACAACCCTGCCAGCGTGTAATGTGCTCGCAAAACGCGACGAAAGTGGTCTCCAAATCGAGTGGGAGTGGTTGACCCTCTAAGGGGCCCCCCTGGGCGAGCCAGGAACCCCCAGCTATGTGGCATCGAATTGGGGACGCTCGGAGCGACGTGACCCCTCGACTCCGTGTCGGGCGTGTTCCCCACGTCGTGCTGCGCGCTCTTGCGATCCTTCTGACGACATCGCAGGCCGTGCAAACTTTCGCCGTTGAGTGGCTTTCGCGGAACGGATGCTTCGTGCGGTGGGGGCAATACAATCCGTCCGGAGAACCTGATATCCTGCTGCCCTCCTGCCGCGATGTCGCCGTTTGGTTATGTTCCCCCCGCATTTTTCGGGCACTTTGATTTGGCGCGTACACGAGCAACAACCAGTTGAATGTCCGCACTTGCGTAACTCGCTCTTTTTTAACCTTTTTTACGTACGATTGGGCAATCGAAACTTGTTTCGGGGGTACGAACTGGCGCTGCACTCGTAAGCTATTTTTGTCAGCCCTTTGCGGGATAACGTTACCCAGAAAAAGTGTAACGTCACGCGGTTATTGTATATCAATGTCAAGCTAACCGCGAAAAAAAAACAAAATTAACCCGAAACAGGCGGTCACCTCGCTGTAAATCCCTGTTGAGTAATCGAAAATGCGTAGCGATCTTTTCGCAACAGTTATCGGGGTCTGTCATTTTTTTATCATTCAGCGGATCGTTTTGCCATGTTATCTGCTTCGTATCGCGAGCTGCACTCGAAAACAGGACGCTAATCTTTCCTTTGCTATTTTTTTTTTATTTCTGATGTAGTAGTTTGAATGTAATGCTTTGTCCCCTGCCTGTCTCTCTCTCTTTCTAGGTAATGTGGACCAAAAGTATATCAGCACCCCACGGGATGTGGACAGAATCTTGTTTGCTCAGACAGCCAAGTGCAAGAACGAGCACCTTGGAAATTTTTTGGTTGCACGATACGATTAGCTCAGCTTTGCGGGTGGGGGACAGTTGAATTTTCTCTCCATGCAACCGTACGCCAACTTGGAAAATGCTAGAACTGTCCATTTTCCCAACTGGGAAAAGTGATCGTATTTGACCATTGCCTGTTTTGTGTGGGTGTGTCCCTTTGGTGTTTGAAGTGCTGTTCTAAAGCATACCTAGCTTAACGCTACGTTCACAGATAGAGACGAATATATTTTTTAGTGATATATTGCGCCTGACATTGATTGCTGACAATTATTATTCACCACGCTCTTCCAACTAAGCATTGTGCTGTCTGTACTGTGCTGGTAGTAGATACAAAGACTATTTACCATATGATTTTACAATCAATAATAACACAATGTCTAGAGTGCTATCTGACAGCACTTATGGTACGAGGATGCTTGCTTATGGTACGAGGATGCAAGTTCAATTCTGCCTTCACCGCTAGTTGGTTTTCTTGAATTTTTGGACTTTTATTGATTTTTTTTATATGTTACGTTAAATTAGTGCACAAAGTGGCGTAAAACATGCCTGACACAAAAGAACACAGCCAGACAGTGCTCTAAAATGTTCCGTCAAACTATTCTGTAGACACAGTGTCTTTTTTTTGTTTCATTTTTCATTGTTGGATGCAGATGAGCAACAAAAGCTGAGGGGCTCAGGAACGTTACTATGATTGGCCCAAAATATGTAGCCGAGTTAAAAATGTTGCTATTGAATATCAAATAAACCACAATGCCACTTCTGCTAGCCCAATTTATAAACAATTGCAGCTGCATAGGTAATTACCGCTGTTCAGTTTGAAACTCCGGTGTAGCGTGGGTGACCTACCCGTCACATATGTCAAAGACAATGCATTGGTGGGCATTGGTGGGGCTGCATGAGATTACGACTATGCCTGTTAAGCAGATATAGGCACTCTGACATGGCTTACTTTGACAGCACTCCAGATAGCTTTGATAGAGTGGGGGCTGGTAAATGGAAGAGAGCAAGTCGTTTGTCGGCTGTGCTGTCCGAGCATTGTATTATTCAGAGTGGAAAAGAAAAAAAAGCCACATATGTCAGCCAGCTCTGAATTTTCAGGTCTGTATTTGTTTCTTCTTGTAAGTGGCAGTTGTTTTGCGTGGTTCATCTTGAGCTCGCTTCGTGCTATTTATGAACGCATGAAACTGCCCTGTCCATTTTGCCCTTGCTGATTGTGAAGTGAACCATGTCGCGACCGAGTGCAGTGCTATGCACGGAGGGTTGTCCAGCCTATACTAAAACCTGCACTCATTTCCATCACATTCCACAAACAGCAATTTTGAGTTGGGATTTGAGTTTGAGTACGTTGATAAATTACCTCACTATATTAAAGTCTAAAGGCTGTAGTCCGTGCTCTGAGTTCTTTGGCCAATTTAGACGTTTTCTAATGAGAAAAGTGCATTCAAAAGTGCCATTTCTCTCGTGCCATACTCATTAATTTGTTGACGTTGGTTGCTATGACAACGCACTGTCAAGTTCTCGGGACTAGATTTAGCAGATTGGGAACATGTTTAACCTGTGCACGAACAAAAAGAAAAGGCAGTGTTAACCGTAAATGCGGAACTCAAATCTTCTGAATGCCACAGCAGCACGAAAATGCACTGTTACCTTTCTAAGGTAGCTGGTGCTATGGGTACGCTAGGGTTCAACTGCATAATGCAGTTGCAAATAAGACTTCAACCAATTCACCTTGGTGTCAGTTTAAAACCTTCTGTAACCTTGTGGTGGCGTGCATAGTCCCCACTGCCTTGCCCAGCTCTGGTTTATTATACCGTTGGTACTTTGCGATGTCAGCTTGCTCCCAGGCCCTAGGCATTCACTTAAACCCGTGTGCGAGGAAAATAGAAGCACAAATACAGTGGCCCACCGTTTTTTTGGACTCCGAAAATTCTGACTTTCTGGGTATTTCGGACTTTCCCGGGGAACCCCCAGTTGTCCCATATGACTTTCGGATTTTTCGGACTGCTCTTTTATTCGGACTATTTTTCATTCCCCTCCAGGTCCGAAAAATCGGTCGGCTACTGTATTGCAATTCATGTTTCTGCAATTCACTTTTGGGACAGGAACTTGGGTTCTCGTGGAGCACCTTGACAGAAACAAAAATTCACGTCTGCCCTGAAAGCTATGAAAAATTGGCTCGTGCCACACTTAGTGAATTTCAAGGAGGTGTCGTAGACGAAAGAACAAACTTGCGCAAAGGGCATTTCGAGTTGAGTTGGGAGGTGGGAAGGAGGAAAGGACCAGCAAAAGGCGACACCAGCAGGATTGAGTGGATATCTGCGGATGGGATGGGTAGTCGTGAAACTGCTTGAAAGCATGAGGCTTGAAATTTTGCGCCAAAAGTAAAAAAGGATGAATTTTGGGCGACACAAGTGAGGAGCGATTTGAAGTAGTCTTTCATGCTGCAGTGACATTAATGATGATGGTGATGATGATAATTACTTTGATCATTGTGATACTTAATGGAACACACTGGTCCTAAATCAAAGTTTTTTTTTACAGTTATGATGATGAAAATTGTGGAACATATGTAGTTCATTTTGATTGTAGTTAAAAAACTTGTTTTTGTGTAAAATTACAATATTCAATTTTTTTTGGATTTCTATATGTAATTTTGTGACAGCCTTTGCAAAAAAAACTGCTGGAGGGATGCAGCTGAACAAGGTACCTGTGAAATGTGCATAAATCAAGCAGTGCAATAAGACTAACGTTATCATTCTATCTGGTCTGTACCAGAAGTTATGGCCGTTTGAAGTTTGGGCCTGGAGGGTGGAAATCAGAAAAACTGGTTTTGCCTTCCAGACCCAACCTTCAAACAGTCGTAACTTCTGCTACAGAACAGATAGAATGATAATGCTAGTCTTATTGCACTCCTTGGTTTGTGCACAGTTCACAGGCACCTTGTTCAGCTGCGTCCCTCCAGCAGTTTTTTTAAAAAGGCTGTCACAAAATTACATATAAAAATCCAAAAAAATTTGAATGCAGTCATTTTACACAAAAACAAATTTTACATCTACAATCAGAATGAATAACTACATATGCCCCCTTAATGGCAAGTGGTGGTGACACACTACAAAATACTTGCCCAGTGCAAACAGATGGGGGTGCAGATGTTTGAGGTGCACATTTCAGTAGCTGTCGAGGTGCTTGTCTTGCGTGGTCTGGTCGATGGCATGGAATTGTGTTCACCTTGAAAGATGAGGCGTCAACTGTGTGTAGACAAAGAAAAAGTTGACTCAAGTGCTTTGTGGTACATGTGTTCGCATACGCAAGGAAGCCTCTCTGCTTTTGGTGATGACTTTGTTGAACTTTGGCATGAATTGTCCAGTCGCATTAAAAATTAGTGGCATTCCTTACCTTCACGGCAGAAGGAACTAATGGCCGTATTCTGAGTCTGCCCTCCACTCCATGTGTTTCCTCGACTCGCCTTAGTAGAGGACTCGGCATTTCTTTTACACGCGAAAATCGCCGTCAAGGAGCTCCATGACTGGAGGCTTGAGTGAAGGAGGGATTCAGAATACGGCAGAGAGTACCTCGTAAAACTGTGTTACATTGAAGTTGAAAAGGGCAGCAGGGATTGATTTGTTATAACCATTCATTCATTGTAAGCATTGTCTTTATGCATTGGCAATACTGCAAGCAGAAGTTACGATTGCTTTGTCATACATTGGTACGCTATAGCGTATTTCAATGTAACAAGTTTTAGCTGCAGTCAGAAAGCGATTTGCGCTTTTTCCTGGTTACAGTGTTACATCTGAACCTGTTTATTTCAAACTCCTACATTTTTAATTGTAACTTGGACCAAGCAGTGGGTCTGTCGCCTTAATTTTTAAATTTCTGTATGCAGGGTACTCTTTAGCAGCAAATTATTGATTGCGTAGAACTATTTTCCTTTCATTTTCAATTTTATGGGTTTTGTTTGGCTGCAGTATTTTTTTTTTGTTGTTGTTCAGGTTAGCCAACCACTATTTATATATAGTCAATACTATTGCTTTAAAAAATTTGCTCATTTTCAGTGTTAAAACTATGGGTAACCCCTTCCCCCCATTTTTTTTTATTACTCTGAGAATTTTGTCGCCAACATCTTGTTGCAGCAAAGAAGGTGGTCTTGAGATTTAGTGCAATGATTGCACCCCCAGCTTTGCAATTGCAAAGTTTCGGTATTTGAGTATTGTGCATTTGGACGCAATGTATAGCTGCATGTAGCCTAGAAGAGGCAAAACTGTAAACAAACAACTGAACCCTGCTGCCAGAGTGTTAAGCGCTTTTCTGGTCACTTGCTTGCAGTGACCACGCTGCGAACTCCCTAAAAACGACCAATCTTGTGCAATGGCTTTTTGTGTGGGCCCTCACATTTCATTGTTGAATGCTTGTAGATGTTGTCTTTATTATAAACCACCGTGGAAGTGTAACTTGTAATGTTCCTTACTTTCTATCTGCCTTGTGGTTGCCTGTCGAGACGGAGTGCATGTTTTGAGTCTTGCTTGTAATATTCACTGGGCCTATGCCTTAGGAGCACCAAATAGTGAACCTGTGATCAGGTTGTGTGACAGGCCACAGTACTGCTGGAGCATTGAAGTGCATTATATTCTTGTAGAGATGGTTAACACAATGATAATTGTTCAAGGCTGTGAGAATTCTCAACTTTGAGAGCTCTTAGGCAAATTTCAAGTGCCATGTTATTTTGCATAGTTATTATTTATCACACCTTTTGTATTACACATCTGATGTGCATGTCTCCTTTTTCGGAAATTTTTAGTGTTTGCAGGGCCACTCTTTTTATGATTGCGTTATAAAAGCCGGGATATTGACCACCTCAAGACTAACTTGGCTAAATTTTTTTATTCTGTTGCTTGCGTACAAGTGTCCCCAAAAGTAAATGGAGCACGGATTGGAGATTTTGGAAGGAATTTCTCCACCATGTGTTTAGCCAGCAACCTCAAAGTGACTTTTCAAGATAGTCATTCCAGAGTAAAACCTGGCCGCTCATATTCTATTCATGCTGGCACTCGCATAAAATAGAATTTATTCTAATTTCACGAAGCCGTGCCCCGTTTAATTTTTGGGACACCTGTACCTGTTCTACGCGCTTGCTGACAGACATTGTTTTTGCGTAGAGGGACAATAACATTACTATTTGGCCACCAATTTCAAACCTGAATGTCGCGAGGGGGTGGGGGGGATTATCTTCCTTAAAACTATCGACAGAGGACACTTGTTGGGGACACGAAAGGCAAACAAGAGTTGGGGGGGTGGGGGGGGAGCACATTATAAATCTCGAGTGATTTTACAACCAGACATGTCCCTTGGATCAGCAGGCCCGTACCTAAAAACCACTGATGAGATGTAAAGCTTGTTATAAAAAAAAGCAACTTGGAGTTTAAAGGAGCCATGAAGACAAAATACAAGTTGGGTTTATTAGAAAGACTGTTTAGTCCTGATAACAATGATGCCAATATCATCGCAATCTTCGAACAAATAACGGAGATGTTAAAGAAAGCGTGTGGAGCCGTGGTGACCCCCTCGCCAATTTCCCGCAACTTTTCTATTACGTCACGGAGCCTTGTTTGTGCGATTGGCGGCCGCCTAACTGACCTGTCGCGATGACACATGACTGGACGTCTGTAATGAGGCCTCTAGTTCCATTTGACCGCATCACTTGAATGCTAACGTGCAGTTAACGCAATGAAAATTGTTTTATTGTTGGCCCGTATGACGTCACTCTTGCTCATAACACGTCAATGTGGTGCAAAATTTGAAAGTTTTTAAATACTTGCTTTTTTTCTTTAAAAAAAAATCTTTTGTGGCTGTAATGGAGCTGAGTGAGATACTGAATCCTAGTTCCTTCAAATTAAACGAAGTTGTATTTTCTCTTCATGGCTCCTTTAAAAAATTGAATTTTGTGGAGTACCAAGATGTGCAACAAGAGACGGGTTTTCAGCTAATTTTAATGGAACGTAGCTGCTGTCACTACTCTACAGGCACGTAAATTGTGTTTGCCCCCAGGTTCCAAAATGACCGTATCATCTCTCACTGTTTCCCTCTCTCTCTCCCTCCCATTCCCAAAAGCAGCGCCTTCTGCTGGCAGCAACGCAGTGGCGCTGGGCTTCCCCACCGCGCCGTGCCTCCTGCGCGCCAGCAACAGCAACGCGGGGCGGCCACCGACCTCCCTGCGGCACCTGGGCGGCCCGCGCACGGCCGCCGACGACACGCCCAAGAAGTTCCAGTGCCGGCAGTGCCACTACTCGACCAACATCATGACCAACCTGCGGCACCATGTGCGCGTCCACTCGGGCGAGCGGCCTTTCAAGTGCACCGACTGCGGCAAGGGCTTCATCCAGAAGATCCAGATGATCAAGCACAACTGCATGGCCCGCATGCGGGATGCCGTGCTCCCGGTGCTCCCTTCGTCAGCCTCTTCCCTGTCTCCACCGACCCTCCCGCCGCCACCTTCGCCGCCGGGCACGCCGTCCTCGACGCCAGTGGCCAAGTCTGTGTTCAGTTGCTCGAAGTGCGGCGAGGCATTTCTCCGCGAGACGTTGCTCTTGCAGCACGTGCTGCACGTGCACATGATGCCGTGATGGGGGCGGTTGCGTGAGTTGGGAAGCGGTGGTGCTGGGAATGTTGGAAGAGGGAAACGGAAGGCAAGCGGATGCATTGTTTGTTCCCTCAGTGCTAATTTTGTTGCTCTCCTTTTTAGGTATGATGCGATGGTCTAACTGCGTGAGGCGGTGTTGTTGAGTGGTTTTAACCCTGTCTGTCGCAGGGCGACGAATGTGTCTGAAAACCTTGAGTAGAGGCTAATTGGGTGTCGTGACTGATTATACTGAGAGCAAGCACTGACAGGAAAGACAAAGTGCTGAGGGAACAGAACAGTTAGGCCAGCTGCAGCGTCAATTTCAACCTTTTGAAAATGTTATTTTTGTATAGTCTGACTCAAACGACTGCCCTTGTTGGCTTCAAGGAATCTGTAGCACATTCGGAACAAATTTGGTCCAGGTGGAATTCCGCTGCAGTTTTGCGTTTTAACGATGGCGTATAACCCGCTTGTTTTTATTCTGCTGTGCTCTATTTCCTGTGGCAGTTTATAACGGTGCAAGTTGAAAGGGTTACTCAATTGTGGGCGGTGTGTGCGCTTTTGCAAAGCAGCGGTGCTTTGGTAGGACCTTCCACTGGATTGTGGCAGCAGGCAAGGTGTTTGAGTGCATTTTTGGCAGTTTGTAGGGTAGACAGTTGGCTGTTATGCTGCTAAGCACTTGCTCCTGTCTTGTTTAGCGACACCTGCATTGCATCAGTTGCATCGCTTTATTGTACAAAGGAATGTTTTGAATAAAAGGCTACGCACTTCTCTAGATAGATAGGCTAGCCAGAACTAAAGGAAAAGAATGTGGTATGAAGGTTTATAGCGAGGTCCGGGCACATCTCAGTGCTCTAGACCGGGGTCAGAGCTCAGTTAGTTGGGTGGATTCTTGTGCACCAGTTTTCACTGTGAAATGCGATGAAGTATAGTACATTGGGAGATTCCCATTGAGACCTCTAATTTGCGCTCGTCCCTGATAATTTCGATCTAGAGTGCGCGAGAAACTTCAAAGAAAGAAAGAAGACATTTGTTGTTTGCGGCGATCGAAGGCAGGTCTTGAAAGCTTTGCGTGTAATTTTCTGACCCTTTCCATACAGTGTACTTTCAGAAAAGGGTGAAAGAAATTACACCGCTTGTTTTTTTTGTAGAAGGGGCTGAGGTTGTTTACATTTCTGCAGCAATGCTGTTGTTTTGCGATAATTGAAGTCGGTCCATATTCTTACATATCTCCCAAACCCATCTCCGGGAGGTTTATGCCTGGCAGAATGGGTAACTATACTGCCGTTACACATGATGTGCGTTAACATCTAGCTGAAAGAGTCGGAGCATTTGTGCAATAAGCTTTTCATTTCCTTTCACAAACTGGGGCTGTAGGTCCAGAATGCAATAAGGTGACATAAAAATTCTGCTGCATTTAACATTTCTTTGGGGCTAAATCCAAAAGGAAATCTGGAGTGGATCTGCTCCTACGAGAAGCACAGAGTAAGGTTGCCGCACATATCGTCCCGCATTGTAGCGTCTAGAGATAGTGCGGGTGACCGTGCTGGCACTAGCATGTGTAAACTGCAGTGTTAGCTGACTGGGACAAAGCAGTGAGAGAAAAAAGCCTGCAAGTTCACTTGCCTTTTCAGTTTGTAGTGTTAATAATTCAGTATGTGGCCACATTGGCGTTACTCCGCGCGAAATAAGCACTTGAAGGCAGTGATTTGTAAATTTACGGCGTGCGTGCAGTCAATACCTGGTTGCATTGTGATGAAGCATCTGTTGGTGATGGCTAGATGTCTTATATTCTCACTGGGTGCAGTTTAAGTGCACAGCACATAGGCGCCCACTCCTGTGGTTTTGCAGTGCCGTCGCTTTTTGTTGTAACGAAGCGAACGAAGGGGACTACGAAAACAGAGGAGATAGAATGAGCAGGGAAGCGCAGGAGGAACGTATGGCAAAAGTGTGCGGAGGGGTCGTCCGGTATGCCCAGATAGCGCGAGACATTCTGTCCAGCGGCGAGGCTCTCTGAGATAACTGAAAGAACGAAGAGGCCACCGAAGACATTGCAAGCAGAAAGTGGAGGATGAAAGTATGTCGAAAGGTGCGAGACATGGTCTCTCGCGGCAACGTGCTACGAGACAATGCCAGAGCATGTCGCGCACCTTTGTGCATTCGCTGATGCGGCAATTACTTCGCAAGACGCAGAAGCTGTGCGCCGTCACCACCCACAAGTCTGCAGTTTGCACTGTCTGTGCGTAGGGGCCATCGTAATCGTCAGCCAAATTTTTTTGTTCTAAAAATGCTTCCCCTTCGTGCTTTTCATAATGTATGCCCATGGGATACTGGCTGTTCAGTGGGAGCCTGTTTACATCTGCAAAATTTCCCAAGCTTTAGAGTGTAAGGACATCTGTATGAAAGCACCAATGCAGCTGACTGCATATCTCGTCACATGTCTCAAATAGCCGCCAACTTCTTATTTGAAGCTCACTGCAATGGCCCTTGAGGTTTAGGGGACGAGTAAGTTTTTGTATTCTTTGTGTGAAGAGAAGTATTTTCTTTTTTTTTTGTTTGCAGAATCGTTTTTCTGCGTTGTAGCTAGCCTATGAGCTTTTTAGGTATCTTGAGCTTTGAGAACAACACTTGCATTTGATGATCAATCTCGTTATTCATCCTGTTTTTGTAGCGTTGAGCATGTTAACGGAGTCTCCTTTCTGGCATTTAGTTGTCATCATTGTATTGCTGGAAGATGACAAATAACACGTCTTCTCTCTCCCCCACTCTTTCTCTCTCTCTCTTTTATGCCCTGACTTGAGACGGGCTTTTGTATGCAACTATCGAGCGTGTTTTTCGCTAGCACACTAAAAGGGGCGCTTTGGATCATTTACTATTTTATGTTCTGACGTGCCCCTTGTATTTATTATTATTGTAAGCAGTCTTTGTATTTATTATGTAAGCTCTCCGGTAAGATTTTATTCCTTTTACTGGAAAAAAGTTGCCTCCTAAAGGACGTCTTTAGAGGTTGTTGCATGCATTTCAATTTTGGTTATAGTTGGTGTTGGCAACGTAGACTGGGGACTTGTTTCCCGACTGCTGCTGTCGGCCTGCTTCTGCCACTTGCTGCGAAAACGGAATGCACTGATCAAACTGTAATGCTTCGCATGTTGAACGCATTTTGCGCGTGTACACTACTTAGCATTGTCTACTTAAATTTTATGAACAGTCGTCAGCATGCCAGCTTACCAAGGAAATGAACAAGAGTCACTGCGGCTGATTGCGTTGTTCGTTGCTGACAACGCTTTAGCGCTCGTTAAAGAGCTAAGCACCAAGGTTCACACTGCGAAGTTTGTTTCTTACTCTGCTTGGTTAACCGTAGCGACTAACTGATGCTCCAGAATGCATTATTGCGCACGTGTGGTTTTTATATTCATGGGCCATAACTTCTTTTATTTGACGAAGGCTCGAGAATGTGTTATTCTTCATGTGCATGTCTTTTCAAAGTCTCCGCTGTAGAAGCTTTACACTCAGGTGGAATATATTTATGAAAGGGCCTTCTTGTGTTATTTTACCCTGTGCATGACACTTTACACCCTTTTGACATGTCTGTCTGTAGGTTTGTTTTTACCTCAAGCGTAATCGACCGGTCTGAACTCCACCACTTGCCACACAGTAGTAGTAGCGGCCGTTGGATCGATTCATCTGGCCGCCTATTCCATTTTAGTTTGTGTGTTGTCATTGAAGCCAGTTATGCATTTGTATCATCTACACTGTTGCATCGCTGCACGATTCTTGTTTTTCGGAGCGAGAGCAAATGTTTCGACGCAGTGTGAATGTTTTTTGAAGCTTCCTGGAAGGTGCTTAGCATCCGACATACTACTGTTGCGCGTTTCTGTCTCGGCTTTGTACTCACCGAGTCGTTGAGTTACGCGAGTTGAAGACGCGTTTCTTCACCTTCCCGAGCAAATGCTGTGCGCTTCCTTCGAGACTATGCAGACTACTGTAGAGTGGCACGCCACCTTATTCTGCCAATAAAAGCAAACCGTTTTTTGGCATTTCAAACGTGCTGTCTGGTTTTGGCAATGCATGCGGGTTGCTGCTTTACAGTTTTTGCGTTGCGTTTCTAACTACGACTCTTGTGTCGTACTGAAACCTCTCAGTGTCGCTAAAAGCCTGGGAACAATTGTGCCTACTGTATAGGAAGAAAAAAAAGAAATCGTGAGAGAAGTGTCGTGGCTTGTTTCGTTCCGCGGCTATAACATCCCAAACTTGTTTTTTAATGATGCAAGTAGCATGTCACTCGTTACTAGTACTAGCTGTTTGGAAGCAAACACATACGTTTGATAACTCTCTTTTTGGAAGTAGTAGTAGTAGTGATGAGTGCGAGGTTATGATGCCAGAGAGAGAGATGCCAAACGCGTTTTGCTGCTTGTGCCTGTTTCCTTTTTGTCTTGGAATGCTAATAAAACTGGTCATGAGGATGCTTGGTTTGTGATGAGGTTGTGCGCGTGTCCTTTTGGACGGTTGCACCCACTGAAACCGAGCTCCTTCAGCAACCAGTGCTTTCATAACCTGTGAAAAGTTGAGCTGTAGCATAAGTCAAATGGAAGATAAGCGTCATTACAGCACATTCTTTTTGCTGTTAGAGCTGTTTGGCATCTCTGCCTCTGTTGTATCAGTGCTGGCAAAGTGTCGCCGTAGTTTCGGTCTTTCTTTCGTTTACAGTTGTAGTGGAAACTCAGGCTTTTGCTGATTTTTGTGTTTTGTTTTAGTCCTGCTTAGCCGAGCAGGCTTAGTCATGCGGTTTTGAGACTAAGTGGATTATTACCTGTGATTTTCAGACTGGCTCTTCTCGTAACATGTTACATGAGCAGCAAGCGTGAATGTCATTGCTTCTGTTTGTTCTACGGCGTCACACTGACTTTGTCCAATCTTTGCGCCTTATCCTGTGATAGAAAATGAAAGTTGCATGTGTGATCCGACTGACATTATCCGGTTCCTTTGAACATTATGAACTGGCTACTTTTTTTGGGTGATCGTGCTCTTTTCTTTTTTTGCTATTTGCTGTTTCGTATTATGCACAGTTGAAGTGCCATGTTTATCTGCCTCAAGTAAATCGCTTGAATGATTGCCTTGTAGTAGAGAGGGAAACCATTTCCGAAAAGAAAAATCTCTGTACGTGACTTGCCCTTCTCTGCTTTCTTCTCTTCCTTGTGGATGAAAGTTCTATGAATTTTGAAGTGGAAACTTTTGTGGTTGTGTGAGTTGCTTCCATCACTTTTTTTTGTATGCTTTGAAACCTGAGGCCATTGATACATTGCCTACTGACAGTCCTTGCTGCTGTTAATGAATGCTGAGCATGCTGCTGTTAATGAAAAGTCTTTGACTAAGTTTAACCGTAAAAGGTCAATGCTTGCCCCAACAGTTATAAAAACCTTCCTAGCAAGTGTTCTACTGTGATCCCAGGCTTGTGCAAGATGATTGCTCTTAATTGTTTTTGTTTTTTTTCTACTCGTGACTTTTTCACTTAAATCGAGGCTAACAGCAACAGCAAAGTCAACGGCTAGGCTCTACGCGCCAATCATTTTGCGGAACATTAACCTGGAGATATGTGTGCGCAACAGTTAAACCTTTAAAACCTAAACCTAAACCTAAACCTAACCTACGAAAACTGCGCCTTACCAAATGCAAAACCAATAGCTGCCCGTTGAAAACTTGCGCTGGTCTCAGCCTTACCAAATGCAAAACCAAAAGCTGCCCGTTGAAAACTTGTGCTGGTCTCAGAAATTGTGCGTCGACCTTTATTGATCAGTCCCAGAACAGTTTGGGGCAGTTTGTGCGCAGAGTTCAGGATTCAGGACTGCTCTCGCAATAAAAACTGTATGGGCAAAAAAAAAACAAAAAAAAAAGGAAAATGGAGCTGCTGTGTAGCAATTCTAAGCCATCCAAAATGGTTACAGATTGAAGAGACTCTCTACCTCTGTCCGCTCGTGCCCTCTCTCTCAGAGCCTGTCCTCTTCCTCCGTCCGACCAACAACCCTGCCTCCCTCCCCCTCTCCCCCTTGCAGGAGGAGGCCGTTCCCTTCTGGCGATCCGCAGCATGCGCCACATGTCCCCCCTGCTTCCACGCATGGTGGCAGCCTTGCAGCAGCAGCAGAGGGCCTCTGGTGGCGGCGGCCAGCCTAGCAGCCCTGCCGTGCACCGCTTCCAGTGCAGCTACTGCTCGTACTCGACCAACTACCAGACCAACCTGAACAACCACGTGCGCGTCCACACGGGCGAGCGGCCCTTCGTCTGCCGACACTGCAGCCGCACCTTCAGCCGCAACGAGCACCTCAAGAAGCACCGGTGCCGCGCGCAGGAGGCCGCCGCCGCCCAGGGCTTCGCCGACACGTGAGGTCGTCGGGCCGCGCCTCCCCTGTCTTCTCTCCTGCCGCCTCCCGCTCTGCGAGGGGCCTTGTTGCTTCGAGGGGGAGGCCGGTGCCTTCTTTTTGTCCGAGAGCTCGTTCCTCTCAGCGTGTGGGTTGATTTGTCCGCTTTGGCCGTGTTCTTTAAAGGGGACATGCAGACAAAGCGCAAGTTTAATTCATTCGAAAGATTGCCTCAATAGAATCGTACTGACACAACGTTTAACATAAACTTCGCTTGAACAAGCTACGTAATTAGGAAAAAAGGGAGTGGCCATATGACCCCCTAGCTCATTTCCCGCAACAGAACTTATGATGTCATTTAGTGTCCAGCTTCGCGATTGGCTGAGGCCAGCAAAAGCAGGCGTGAATTGGTCATGGCTTATAAGCTTGCAGAGCGAGCTATTTGCGCTTAAATGTAATGCATATTCATTTTGCTGGAATAAGAATGGTGGGGTAAGCGGTAGAAGTTACAAAAGCACACGTAAACATGGAAGCACCGACGCATACTGCTGTTGGTACTGCGTGCACTATGCTTCATTTAGGTGCACGGCACTGCGGGTCTTTGGGGTTGTCTCAGACTACACTGGCCAATCGGCGTAAGCGACCATGATTGTCGAGTGAGCACCATGTTTCACGGAAGGATTATTTTCTCCCTGAACAAAAACAAGCCAGGTACAAATGCAGTCGAAAACAAAGCAAAGGCACAAACGGCCCGCTGCGGTATTGTGGTGCCATCTAGGTTGACTAACGGTAAACAAGGCGCCGCAGCATACCAAATTTAGCTTGAAGACCTGTTCTTGTGGTGATGTCATTGCAGACGTCGTTAAAACGCACGATTTGGCGGGACAGTCAAAATTTTAACCTAAATTTATTAATTTCTCGGTGAATAAAGCATCGTCTTCTGCCGGACAAGCGCTGGGGGCACTATAAGGCACGAAATCTTTCGAATACAGTTGAACCCCTTTATAAGAGACACGTACCGGGGAGCAGTTTCTGTCTCTTATACGAGATGTCTCTTATAAGCAAGGAACCATGTTTTCACTTACTAATGAGACCCTAGTTTAATGTGGGCACCATATGACTAAAATAAGCTCAAAAGAATGCTGCAGCATGTTGCAAAAGATTCATTCTAATTATGTTTAGCCCCCAGAATTTATGAAACAGTTCTGAATCTTTGCTTCATGACTGTATTTACACTGTTTTTTACAACCGATTCTACAAGCTTTCTTTCCTTTCACTGTTTGTGAAAGATTAATTGTAGATGTTGAGTTCACAAGCCTGATGAATAGCCAGAGCGCACAGCTTCTTCCGCTGCACACTCAGACTATTCATTACGCTTTCAGGACTCAACATCTGCGATGCTTCTTTATTGGGAGCTATGTGAGTGGGAGAGCCCACATGTGCGGTCGCACTCCAATAGATGGCAGTAAGCTTCAACCACTTCTGTTAGTTGCATTTCCATTGGCAGGGCTTCTCATCGTCATTTCATAGCTGACTGAACCACTGTGTGTTTGCTGAAGTTATAATAAATAGCGCCTGCAGGCGTCTGACGTCCACCTGTGTTTCCACAATGGAAGCAACTGCAATTAGTGACTAGTGGCACTGCATCTGAAGTTAAAATGTCTGTTACAAGCGAGATAATTGATTAAAGTTCAAGGATGACTTGTCCTTTATAACCAACTGTCTTCTACATCCGATGTCTGTTATAAAAGAGGTCAATTTATTGGGAAAGATAGGGAGGCCAACCATGTGAGTGTATAGTGTCTCTTATACCCATTTGTCTCTTACATCCATATCTCTTATAACGAGGTTCAACTGTAAACTGTAAACCAAATTTGTATTTTGTCTGCATGGCCCCTTTAAGTGTGTCGCTGATGGGGGCATGCCCAGAGCTTCTTCTGGTTGCGGCTGTCACAGGACAACCCTTCATCTGCTCAGCATGAGCTGGCATTGCTGGATTGTCATGATCAGGAAACTCGGCAAAAGGGGAATCCCTTCCACTGTGGTCACAAGGTTTCCTTTCCAGCGATATTTCGCAGTTAAAAAAAAAGAAGAGGAAACTTAGTGGGTGTTGGCATGGGCTGAAAGAGAGGTTGCTCACTGCTTGGAATTTACTCGACTAGGCACACCTGATCAATTGCTATTGCAGTTTTTGTTCACTGCAGCCAGGGTCGGGGTGGTCGTGTATACCACCGATGTTACTGCGGACAGCCAAAGTTTTATGGAAACAGTGGTAAAAGCTTCTGGACGCATATAGGCTGCAGCTTGCTGTAGTAATCGAGCTGTTGCTGAGGGGCAGCTTATAAATTATACATACTATTGGCCCAAACAAAAAGAAGAGAGAGAAATACCTTGTTCATGCCAATCCTATCTGTGTTGGGTCCATGGACAGCCAGACAAAAAATGTGCAGATATACTGCTTGTACAGACAGAAAGCTACAAATGTTATGTATACCGGTGATACCATAGCTTATATTTAATTGAGGGAGTGAATATGCGACTGTTTTAATTAAGCAGAGTTTGAAAAGGCCAGAAAATGGTGCTGGGGTGCCACAATTCTTGCCTGCTTACCTTTTCGAGCTTTTACGCAATGAAGATTTTTCACCTTTATTTTGCTCCATGCGCTAAAGAAGATATTGTGTTACACAAACATAGTTATTTTTGCAGTGTGTACAAACCAGTTTACTCGTCACTTGGCTCCATATAGTCATGCCGTCTTCTTTCTCTTTACAACAGCCATGTTGTGCTAAATTCTCTCAAGGAACTCCGAAGTGTGTTTGTAAAGATTGCATTTGTGGCGACAGGAGAGAAAAACACCACCCGCTTTTCGCAGCTGCCGAATAACTATCCGAACTATCCACGACTACCCGAACGACGTCATGCCAGTTTTCAGTGTGTTTTGACACTGCGTGCGCATTCCAAACTCTTATTTTCACCCATATTTATGGCTGGTATTGACTTGTTTTTTGTTTACATGAAATTTGTTCAAACGAAACATGCTATAAATGCACCTAATTTACCCCCACGGGCTTGCCAACATGTCATTGTAGCTGGTAAGGAGAAGAAACACCTTTCTGTTATTTAAAAAAAAAAAAATCTGCGAAAATTAGGTGGAAAAAGTCTGAACGTGGCCAGTTTGTTCCAGACTTAAATCTAGTGACGTAATTAGGCCCCGTTTACAACTCACTTCGGCATTCCTTTTAAAGCTACCTCTCACATTGATGTAGAGTGCCCTTCCACATCATTGCTGTTTAATGAAAAGGTTGACCAATGATCCAAACAGTTCATTCAAGGGGTTTTTAGGTTTGCCCTCTGTTTTCACTTTATGTTGTCAGCAAACGTGTTGATTACTGTAGATCGCCGTCTTGGAATGCCATGGAGCAAAGCGTGTTGTTGTGCAGTGTGACTGGTTTCTGTTTTTGGCCGCGTTCTTTCTGCCTGTTTGGGCAAGGTCAGCAAGGCCTTGGTGTCGGTGGACTGGATGAGATCGGGTTGGAACCTTTCAGATTAGTGCGACTTTAGAGGTAAAAAAGAACGGAACCAAAAAATAAAGAGCCTGCTTGGAGGCAAACCAAGAGGGCAAAGAGCTCTGTAATGAATAAGAAAGAACAGCAAAAATGACACTTCATTCGCCTCTGAAGTGCTTATCCATTGTTGGAGCGAGCTCCGTGCCTCTGGGAAAGTAAACGTGACGGCAAACTGTGCTTTACAGAGCCTTCAAAATGCGCAGTAACGCTTTAATAACCAAAGATCTGTAATGTTAACCTAACCAATTTCCGAGCCAGGATAAACATTGGGTTGATATGTCTCCTCAAGGCCCGAGTCTTGTCTATCTTGAGAAAGCTGGCAAAAGAAATTTTGTAACACCGGTCCCGCGAGTTGAAATAATAATAGTACCGCATTTGTGAACCCCTTTGACTTCGAAACGTTTCATCAAGAAATTGAGTCTTGTTTGTGAAGTGTGTTTCTCTGTCGCAGCATGTCTTGCCCTGTGCAAGTGCAAGGTGATCAGTTACAGAGTGATACCGAAAAAAGTGCTTTGTACGGGTGTGTTTTGCATCTCTGTGCGCTTTCCTGGCTTTTTACTAAACACTTTGAAGTAAAACTTGAGTCAGCTTAATAAGAAGCCAAGGGAAGAAGGATGATAGCAGTAACATTTAGATATCAGAAATGAGTATGGGTGTGTGAGGATCCGAGTTTAGAATATTGAAGTGAATAATGCAATCTTTGATTAGGCTTCAAATCAAATAGCACTATTTGAATACTTTCAATATTTTCGAAGCACTGTTTCGAGGTTCCAGAACGCAAATAGCCAGTTGTTTCAATAAACTCTGATACATGAAATTATACCATGCTGAAAGCGAGAAAGGCCCCCACTAGAACACCTGCAAAATATATTCTTCGCAGTGAGTCGGAACTATTTGGGCACCGTATGCGTCTCATTTTGGGCAGTTCCAATCGACCACCGCAAAGATGCTTCCAGCTCCTCCGTGACAGGCTTTTCTGCAATGCACCGGTGACATGCAGCTAAACGGCAAAAGAGATGTAATTGTGGAGCATCTCTTATCTCAAAACAACGTAGAGTGGGGCTAGTTGGTGATGTTTCATATTGAATTGCCCTACGTACACAAAGACGAATAGGATGCTAACAGGACTTTTGCGCCTCGTCCCAGGCCTGTTAGCGTCCTATTTGTCTTTGTGTACGTAGCGCAATTCAATATGAAATTTCTTATCTCATTGGCATCAGGCGACCCTCATGCTTCTCATTTCGTATCCAAATAAGTTAATGGTGCTCGAGCTACCCTGGTAAACTCTGTCAAGATACGAAAGCCCAGCTGTGTACTGGGGATGGTCCCCAGTTTTTTAAGCAATGATGGGCAAAGTGTATTCTCTTTTTTTTTTTTTACCTGTACTGTTCCCCTTCTTTCTGTATGGGACATGGCAATGACATAATCTTTTCTAGCTTCGAACTCCTACGAACCACGATAAAGCATTGACAGTGCGCACTGGCGAAGCTAGTTTGCTGATGGTATGCTGATGGTCTAGCCAAATTTTGCAAAACCAGAAAAATAGGAAAAATATAAAAAAATATGGAAAATGGCAAACTGTGTAATGCCCTCCATTTCCACAATAGAGCAGAATTCGCGAAAGTGCCACCTGCAGGCGTTATAGTAGCGTAAACAGAGATAATTGGTCAGACAGGATTCAGAAAAAAACCGAAAATTTGGCTGTAAAGAACTCACACTCAAGACAAGTGGCATAAGAATTCTACGCGTTATTAGACAATTCTCTGAATTTCTGCAAAATTTTCTTTTTCATAAGAGGATTGTGTTGATCATGCAGCTGGTGAGAAATATATAGTTATACTGTAATTACACGAATACGAGGAATTAGTATTTGGGTTGAGGTCAAGAGGAAGATGAGAGGAGTTGCCCCTACATACAACGTCATGCCATCAGTAAAGCTAGAAGCGGCAGGTTAGCTTCTGCGTGCTTGTTTTGTGCCACTGAAAAATTTTGTGATTTCAAATGAGCCCTTTAAGTATTTACACATTGCTTACTGGATCATGCTGGAGAAATTGTCAATTTCAGTTTTTATATCGGAAATGCTGAATGTTTACTTTGATTCAAAAATGTTCACATTTATTCGAACAAAATTATTATTTGCTTCGCATTCACTTCGAAAGCAAGAAATCACTATTCACACACTCCTAGGAACAAGCGACAGGGCTTAATGAACAAACTTGCATGTCGTGTGGAAGGCATCAAAGCTCAGATTAAAAGAGGAAGACATAGAGATGGGCCAGGCATGTAATAATGCAGGGGATTTATGACCGGTAGACTATCACGGTGATAGAATGGCATACAAGCGGGAGGAAATGGATAATTTGATGGAGGGACTACATAATAAAATTTGTGGCAAAGGATAGATTCATACTACACGTAATAGGAGCAGTTGGAGATTGTGGGTTGCCTTCGTGGCCTTTTATGCCATACTATGCTTGTCTAACTGCACAATTTTACTTGGGTACCCACGAGGTATAAAAGTGCTCTCTTAGCAGCATGCTTCGAAAGAGACGTTGTTCTAAAAAGCATCCTTTGCTTTGCTGGCAGCAGACAATGTGGGTACTGTTGATGTGAGGGGCGCAGGATATTGGTAGGCCTTCTCCCCTGATTGATTGATGTTGCTGCATCCACTCCCGTGATTGGTTGATGCTACGCCAATTGGTAGATTGAGCCCAGGCCAGAAGTTCTTCTGTCCACGTGCCTAAGGTTAAGTTGTGTTCTGCAACAGAGCATTCGTGCCGTGCATTTTGGCTAGCCTTAAGGCATTCAGCTTTTAAATCTGTTTATCGTGTCAGAGGATGTCGTCAGCTTTATCCCTTGTAGCAAGGTTCCACTGGTCATAAACTTCAGTTTACTGAGCTGAGCTCACCGGGACTATTTTAGGCCTAAGTGGCCTGTGGGCAGTCATATTTACATCTACTTACTTGCAATCATCGTCTATTTCGTTTTTCGCAAAACAATACAAAAGTCACACTTTATTTAGTCTTTGCGGTTGGTGTATTTAACAACTATTTTCTTTTTAATGTAGTGTTTGAAAGAAATGCACAGCGTAAAAAGATGTTTTTTGCTCACTGCAAAACCTGTTGAGATTGGCTTGCTCGATTAAGTTACAGGTCTGTGTGTGTTCCAAGCTCTTTGCACAACACTAATCAGGGGCTTTAAAAAACAGACATGTCGGCTTTTTGGTGGATACATTGTCTTGGAACTGCGCATGGTTTTATGGCTAGGAATGAGGTGTATATATCTGCCTTGAACTGATATCTCACTAGTATTTATATACTTCAAACCAATAGCTTGCTGTTTCTTGCGTTTTCGGCCCACTTTTCTTCGTGCAATTTAATTTAATAAGGGGGTTTAGTCAAGGGGTCTCCATGCGTTTCTCTTACGTTGTAACTTTAACTTGCTGGAACTTGTCAGCCTTGCTGTTTTTTTTTTTCTCCAGTGGTCTCAAATACGCAACTATTTGTTGATTCAGCCAATTAATTCCCAGGATAATTTTTAATACTGTCTTTTTGCACCTATAACCCACACCAAAAATGAGAAAATTTCAGCGGTTAAGTGTGCAATGTTGCTTGAGTAGCAGATTTGGTCCATCCTCTTATGTATTAAATATGCAGGCAATACGTGGGGATATATTTTTTTTATTCGTCGACGGAAAGTGGGGATGTGGGTTATATGCGCGAAAATACAGTAACCCGCCTTTTTCTCAGGGAACAGCAGAGAAAGAGTGCTAGCCAAAAAAGTGTAATCTGCATATTTTTTGGTACTGTGAACACTGGTTATTAAGGGTAACAGAGTGAATCCCTAGAGAAGGCAAGCGTTGTAGGGGGCGGCCGAAACTTAGATGGGCAGATGAGATCAAGAAGTTTGCGGGGATAAATTGGTCACAGTTGGCACAGGACCGAGATAATTGGAGAATAATGGGAGAGGCCTTTGCCCTGCAGTGGGCGTAGATAGGGTGGTGATGATGATGATGATGAACACTGGTTAATATATGTCAAGCTGTTTTTTGGTCACTTGGAAGCAGTTTTACAAGTAATTGAAGTAATTGAGCTTGTATGTATGAAATAGGGGCTGGTAGCACTATTTGCAGTTGGCCATAACATTCCTGATGGTGTGTGTGTGAACAAACATTCTTCTCTATTCCAGACACAGCAGAGGCTATTCCGTTTACATTTGAAACACTGCTTTTATTGTTTTCTTTTCTAATCTAGAGAGATTCTTTGTATACTCAGTTTGCAATACTACTGTGTGATTGTATATCTTGTGTGTCGCTATGGGATGCTGCTGAGTGTTGTTGTGATCTTTCAAATTGACTTTTTATATTTCGTTTAGTAGAATGTGGTTTGTGTCTTGAAATTTGCTTTTAGCAATTCATAGTTGATGAGATGGTTAGAAAGAGAAAGGGCGGTGACTTTTTTTTTTTTCCTCTTAGTGGGGTTTGGTGCTTCGGAGTTTTCCTAACATACTACTTTCACCGTGGTGTTGTTTCATGCGTGTGTGGTGATTTGGATAGTGCTGGGCACTGTGCTGTTGGACTCTTGGACTCTTGTTGTTGGACTTTGAAGGTAGTGGACATGGTTAGAAGAGAGTGATATATTGTTTGCCTACCCCCTTTTTTCATATTTTGATAAAAATGAAATGCTCACAAGAAAAAAAAAGTGTGTTTGCTGCCTTCTGAGCTGCCAAGCTATTGTATTAGAAATTCTAAGGCGTGTGCCAAGAATACTCTTCACGAAGGAGGAATGTCAGGCAGAGTTGTTAGTGTTATTAGGTGACTGAAATGTAACTTGAAGATCACAAAGAATGAAAAGAACACCAACAAAAGCATCTTGGAGGTTGTAGCGGGTTCAGTTTCATTGCCAAGGTCATGCTCAAGGAATTACTTTTCTAAATTCTTTTCTTTTTCATTTTTTAAAGTCTTTAGCCGCCAGATGTGTTTATTTCATGTTTGGCCAGAAGCATCTGTACAAGGGGGCACTTCGGTCATTGATCAAAGGGTTTATTTTTGCAGTTATGATGATAAAAATTGGGGGACATACACATTTTATCATATAAAATTGGTTTTTGTGTAAAACGACTATACTCAAATTTATTCAGATTTTTACATCTGATTTTTTGACAGCCTTTGTAAAAAAAACTGCTGGAGTGATGCACCTGAACAAGGTGCCAGTGAACTGTGCACAAATAAAGGAGTGCAATCATATAATCATTTTAACTGGTCTGTAGCAGAAGTTTCAACCGCTTGAAGTTTCGGCCTGAAGGGAAAACTGGTTTTTCTGGTTTCTACCTTTCAGGCCCAAACTTCAAACGTTCGTAACTTCTGCTACAGACCAGATAAAATGATTATATGATTGCCCTCCTTGATTTGTGCACAGTTCACTGGTACCTTGTTCAGCTGCATCACTCCAGTAGTTTTTTTTACAAAGGCTGTCAAAAAATCAAATATAAAAATGCAAATAAATTTGAATGTAGTTGTTGTAAACAAAAAAAACTTTATACCTACAGTAAGGATAAAAAACTACATATGTCCTCCAATTTTTATCATCATAACTGTAAAAATAAACATTTTTGGTTTAAGACCAGTGTGCTCCTTTAAGTGTGGTAGTTGTCAGCAGTGGCAAATGACCAATTCATATTTTCAGTGGCCCAGTCGACTTTACAAACTGCATTTTAAATGTGCACTTTTCTGCTGCATTTTTTATGGGCCACTGAACAAGGGAAAGTAAAAAAGTCGCATTTTATGATACCAAACATGATTGCGGGGACGGTTTTAGAGCACAGAGATCTGAAACACATACAGGCTTATCTTGCACTCGAGATTCTTGCATGCAGGTATGGTACTTTTTTTCGCCATTAGAGTTATTTTTTTTTGATGGAGGGACTACACATTTTTTTGCCTAGCCTTGAAATAACATTGTATCAGTTTTTTCAAGGAATCAGGCGTACGCTTTACTACCTAACCTGGAATATCTTATAGGCCTGCCGACGTTCCTAGAACTTTAAATGAATTGTTATAGCACTTGCCGAGTGCAAACACTTGCTCCTCACTGCCTTTGGCTTTGAGAGGAGATAAACTTTCCTTATCCAGTGGCAGTTTGTATCTGCAGTGGTTTATAAACTGAAAAATTGAGGTTCTTCAGGAACCATGTCTGCGCTTTGAGGTGCAGCCCAGCTTAGTGCGAATAGTTGTCTCAACTTAGCCCTTATACTCTTAGCATTCTGAATCGTTTGTTGGGAGCTGTTGTGCACATGTTTGCTGGGCTGGTAGCAATTTCTTTTTTATCAGCACAGGGATGATGCGGAAACATTTTTTCGTCTTGGCGTGCAGTGTAATTATAAAATCACTTACCACCAGCGCTAACGTAGATATCCCGAAAAAAAGCTTTGGGCCAAAATGTATTGGCTAAGCTGAGTTTAAGCAAAGCACCAACTTTGGGTGGCATTTTGTCTTTGCGTACAAAAGCCACCGCCCCCAGCGCTTTTCTAGAGGTGGCATGCGGCAATCTTCGTAAGGCCCACAAAAACGGAATATTTTAACCTTCTTAGGGCTTTAAAGATAAAATTTCTCTCGTTTTAATTTAGAGTGTAGTCATTGCTAAAAATAACATATGTATTTGAAGAAGCCTATGCGTACGGGCATTTGACCCGAGTGACATGCAAGTCTGGTTCATCTGCATTTTGTCCCCACCCTCTCCTACAATAAGCCCATAGTTTGTGTCACAGACTAAAGATGTGTGTGCTAAATTTGTTTAATAAGCAAAACGCAGGGTTAAATTTTTTGTACTTAATTATTTGCATTTTATAAAGTGTTGCGTCTGTTTGTACCTAAAAAACAAAAACATTGGGGTGCAACTTCTTGAAAAAAACACCCTCAAAGGTACAGCGAACTTTCACGCTCCTTTTTCTCACTAGTTAATTGTGTCTGCAAAAAACTGCAGTTTCGCTACTGTTTTATTTTTTTTATCAGCCATCAGAAACATTTTAGCACTGAGTAAGCTTTCTGTCAGAGTGGTTTCCTCTCGAAAGTGTCGAAACATCCTTTACGGCGAGAGTGGGAGACTCAGTGGCGCTTTTTTTAGTCTTCTAAAATCAGGCCTAGTTTTCTTGTTACCAAAACCACACTTGCATTACCTGTGCCAGAACATGTTCTACTCTCTGCCTAATATGGAAAAGCCAGGTTTTAAAGCTAGAAGATAACTCGTTGAACTTCTGACTCGCATTGGGGCCACTCTCACGAGAATTCACACCTTGAAACACAAGTTGCCGAGGTATAGCATTCCTTCTTTTCAACCTGCGAGTCAGTTGTCCAAAAAAAGAAGATGCCTTTCCACGTAAGCCAGATGACCCAGTCTAGAGAGAATGCAATGTGCTGTGTGTGTGTGTGGCTTTTTAAGCTCCGTCAGAATCCACCGAGTGCTTCTTTCTTCCTTTGGGTGAACCTGGTGTGTGTCTGACTTAATGTTCTTTCTGCATCTGTCCCTAGGGGAGCGAGTCGCATTGCGACACCGTGCGCCGAGCTGTGCGTCCTCCCAGCAGCCGAGCTTTGCACTCGGGGGACCAAAACGTTACCAGTGCCGGTTCTGCAGCTACAGCAGCGAGTACTCAACCAACCGGCTGCACCATGAGCGGCGGCATACCGGTGACCGGCCGTACCGGTGCTCCTCGTGTGCCAAGGCCTTCAGCCGCAAGGACCACCTGAAACGGCACCGCGAGGGCCACTGCCTCAAGTACCAGGACCAGTACCGGCGTTGACTGTGCCCCCTCCGTTGGTACACGGTTGATGCATTCCAGTTCAAACTGTATCCGCAGTGTGGGCCACTCGTATTGCTGCGCGAATTTCCACGAAGGGTGTCACGGCACAAAGGGAAAAACCCTTGTGTTTGTTGTCAACCACGTTCTTTCAGAAATAGTGATCCACTGAGCTGTCAAGTGCAGTAGCACCTGTTAGGCTCGTTTCTTTCGTCAGTGCAAAGAGTTCGAATTGATGTTGGAGATTTATCCGCTTTTAGTGAACATTGGTAGCTTGCTAGTCTGTCTGTGCTTCTTTTTTGTTTGCTTGATCTTTAGGGGACCCTTTTTAGAGCGGCTGCTTGAAATTAGGTTTGGCAGCTTTGTGGTGCGCAGTTGGATGTTTCTACCTGTTCAAGAATATCATTTTGTTAGAATTTGGTGCTAAAGGTTGGGGTGCTGCTCTTGTTAACTACTTGCCTTTGAAACATTCTCACAGGGTAAGCTTGATTGTACTGCTTTTACTTTTGTGGTGCTTGAAAACATGTTCTTTGGGGATTGACTTGCACTGTCTTTCTACAGCTGTGAATGTACTAATGTGTTCTCCTGTGGTGCTAAAATCCTGTCTCTGTGGAATTGACTCACTGTGTTTTCTTGGTGGAAGGCAGTGTGCGGATGTTGGTGTTGGTGCTGTTTTTTGTGATCTTTCACTAACTCAAGTGGGAGAGGCAGTGTTTTTCTGTTGAATTTTTCCTCTTTTTTGTCTTTTTTGTCTGCTCTCTGTTTTTACTCATGAATGCACGACCTTCACTTTTGACTTACAGGGTGCAGTATAGTAATGACTGAGCCATTTCTTATGGCGCGTGTTCCTTCTCAAACAGGAAACAGGAAAAAAGTGGAGCTTAAAACAAATGATATTGAGCTTGGAACAAACAAAAAGCTACAAGTTACAGCCCAGCTTAAAGTGTTTCCGTTTTCCTCGAGATTATCTACTTTACCAGATTACCAGAAACCAAATCAGTGTCTAAGCTGTTTCGCAGTGACAACTTCAATTGTTTTGATAGCATCTGAATTGTGTAGTGCCCAGATCATTCGCATACTGGTCTTGTGCTCAGCTAATTGCAGTGAGAGTTTTAGCAAGCATTTGTTTTTATTTAGGTCGTACTCTTGCTAAAAAAAAGATTTTCATTATTGTGAGATTCTTCCAAGTTATTTGCATATGACAGATTCGCCGTTGTGTTGTTGCAGCTGTGACTTGCGTACAAACTTGACTCGTTGCCTAAAATTTAAGTCTTGCAATTTGAATTTGCCGCACCCCGTATTTGTGTCTGGAATGGGCCGATTGTCATGAAAGATAATCAATCTGTGTCGCTTGGGTGTAGTATTATTTTTTTCCCTTAAAGGCGCTTTCACTTTGCTGCCTCTTAATTAAGCAACTGCAGTAAACTGTCTGGCTGGCCAGAGTTTAGGATGTGTACAGATGGCCACATGTTTGTGAGATTACAGGGGAGCAGTAGTACTAAAAACTAAAGTCTGAGTTCACCAATAGCAAAGCCTAACTGACGTGAAGCAATCGACCAATGAGATCGCGCATGATTGCTCCAAAGACCTACACGAAGCATGAAAGGGAGTATAACGCACTAATTTGTTGGCTAAGATTTTGCAACTCTTGTTTTTCTAGTTCCTTGATAGCTTACTTTCTGACACATTATGCCACAAGAAACCAGTGTTAGGAGCTGAGTATGACTCAACTTAAGCTCCGTTAATGCAGCAGCATTTATTTTGTGTGTGTGTGTGTTGCATTAGTGACAAATTCCCAAATAATATGTCAAATTTTTATATATTTATGTGATGGTTTAGGTACTTTCAGCATTCTTCTTTTTCACCAACTGTGATACTGTATGTAAGAGAGATGACAGGATAATGGGTTTAATGTTTAATATATAGGTGCTATGGGAAGAGTAGTCAATCCTGTAATATAAAAGCCTCTATGACTTTTTACTGAAAACCAGAGCTGAATTTAGTTAGTGTACTGTGTTCAGCCAGTTTGGGTGTTGAAAATGTTATCTGAGCCACTTTAAAACTTTTTCTTGGTCAGACAAACTACTTGCTTGCTTGCGTTCAAACTTCGCACGAAAGTCGCATTTCGTGGTGCATTTTGTTTAGAAATGAGATCAGCTGCATTAACAACCTTGCTATTTTGCCAGTTCTCGCCCATGACTGCAAAGACAGCGACAGCCATTTAAAAGAAAAAAGCACTTTGGGAGAGTGCTCGTGGACTAAAATTTGTTTTTATTTTGGTCTCAAAACCAGGTGATCGCTGTCACTGTCACCTCATTTCTGAGCAAAATGAACCACGAAATTCGACCTTTGGGCTTAGTTTTAGCTCAAACAAGGTTTACCCAGGAAATCCTTTAAAATGTGTAATGGGTAATGTTGAAACACCTTTGTATTACTATCTGTTGTTGTGTACCCAAAGTTGTGTTGCTGGGATGGATACAATTTTGCTACACGTGCACATATTTTCTGTCGTGCAAAAAAGAATAGCTTGTACATACTGTTGTTGTTGTAGGGGGTGGGGGGGGGGAACGGTAGGTGCAATGTGGTTCTAATAAAGCAACGCCCGTTGCATTTGTTTCTTTTTAAAAAAAAAAAAAAAAAAAACACAGACGGTGCGAGGCTCCCCAAGGACCTGACCCTGCGGCACATCCAGCCAGCGTGTGACGGCCACCACAGGAACCTGAGCTTCACCTGCAAGCAGCGGAAGTTCACCTGCGAGTACTGCCCCTACACGAGTGACTATCGGTGAGTGTGCGTGTTGTGTTGCGAAAAGAAGGTGATGTTCTCTTGCGCCACTATACTCGGTGACAACTTAAGAACGGCACCGGAAGTTGCCGCTGTGCCTTATCACCGTAGCCGGATGTTTCTCCACGCGGCGCAAGTAGGGCGTTACTGGGAATATTTTGAACATGGCGTGAGCCGTTCCCGTGATTTTTTGGACTTCATATGCTTATAAACGACTCCAGTGATGACAAACAAACTGCGTGAGACAAGGCAAACGATATCACGCATTCATAGCAAACCCCTTTCAAAACGCGCGCGCACTGACGTCACGGGTCCGATGCTTTGGCGGAGTGACACACTACTTGAGGTGGTGCCGTTCTTGAGTTGTAACCGAGTATAGTTCACATCACTCGGCTTGATGTGAAATGAGCCATGAAGAGAAAATACAACTTCGTGTAATTTGAAAGAACTAGGATTCAGTATCTCACTCAGCTCCATTACAGCCGCAAGAGATGTTTTTTTAACGAAAAAAAAAGCAAGAAGTATTTAAGAACTTTCAAATTTTGCGCCACAGTGACGTGTTATGAGCAAGAATGACGTCATACGGGCAGACAATAAAACATAATTTTCAGTGCGTTAGCATTCAAGTGATGCGGTAAAATGGAACTAGAGGCCCCTTTACAGAGACGTCCAGTCATGTGTCGTCGTGGCAGGTCAGTTAGGCGGCCACCAGTCGCACAAACAAGGTTCCGTGACGTCATAGAAAAGTTGCGGGAAATTGGCTAGGGGGTCACGACTGCTTCACACATTGTAATATCTCCGTTATTTGTTCGAAGATTGCGATGATATTGGTATCTGTTGTCGGGACTAAGCAGTCTTTCTAATAAACCCAACTTGTATTTTGTCTTCATGGCTCCTTGAAGCTCTATCTAGGTGTGGGTGAATTCTGGAGATCACTAAAGGCAGCAGTTGGTTCAAAGTTGTCTCTTAGCATAATGTTCTTTTTGGGGAGTGTCTGTGCTGCGTTTAATGTCTGTGCTGCACAGCTGTTTTCAGTTGACAGATGGGTGGTTACAAGTGTGGCAAATAGATAGTCAGTGCGCCACTCAATAAATAATTGATTCGAAGGCCTTCAGAAGGCCTTTGAAAGGGTCGTGTAGACCAGGTATGAATCAGTCTAATGAAGTTGATTGCCACTTTTTCACAGTTGGTCGAGGATTTTGTTTAGTCAAAAAAGACTATTATATGCTGAAATGAAAAGGAAACGTTGCACAGTTAGTGTAAAGGGAACCAACTTATGTTATATCACGTCCTGCACTGTAATCGGGTACGTTATAAATGGTTTACTCCGTATGGCAAGTTCATGTAGGGTTGCCACCTGCCCGGTTTTTGACTGGCCCAACCGGTTTTGTAGACAGTGGGCCGGTTGCCGGTTCGTACATAAAACCGGGGTCATTGGCAGGTGTTTTGCCCATCGTACCACGATTACTTTTTTGTTTTGCATTTTATAAATCTTAATTCAGAAACTACGACGATAAAATAGGTGTTGGCAAGCTGCGCAAAGACACGTAAGCGGAGAAAATATGCGGGCGAGATGCAAAGAGCTCTTAATGGACGAAGTATGTGCAGTTACTTTTCAGTGCAGCACATTCAGAGCAATAACTAAAATTTCAGTAACTTTCAGTACAAACATTATGTTGATTCCTCTCTAGGAAAACGATGCAATGCATATGGTATTGCATGTCATAAAACAAGGATTTTTTTCACCACAAATTCAATCTTCTAAATACCACCCCCCCCCCCCCCCCCCCCCTTTCCCCGAAGGGCCGGTTTTTTTTTTCGGGGAAAGGTGGCAACCCTAAGTTCATGAGTCTGCGGCAAATTTCTATTAGGTTGTAGATCTCTTGTCTAAGTGCTGTCTTTTTTTTTTTCTCTCTGCCTCGGGGGGGTGCAGAAAAGAGGGTGCCCCAACACTCAGCACAGAAATGTGGTTCTGTCTTATACCTGCGGCAGAGCTCTGTAAGGGGCCTTTCAGAGGTGCATGTCACAGCTATAATAGGCTGTACAGGTAATACGTATGTATGTATAGCGAAGATGTACTCCGCCGCATGAGGTCACAGCAATGTGGTGTCAGTGGTGTCTGTAGTGGCTACTCTTAAAATGGCAGTGGTTTTAAAAGTGCAAACATTGCTCATGGTGGTGTCAACTTGTGTTGAAGTAGGAGTGCTGGCGGACCTGTTGGCATTCCAGTGGCAGGGAGAAATGTGACTGCAGTCTGGAGCACTGAAAAAAAAAATTAGTCAACATTTCACTTCATGGCTGTAACTTTTGCGCAACTTTAGACGGAGACAGATACAAATGCGCAGTCTGCGTTGGTCTTCGTGTTCCTTTTTGTATCTGTCTCCATCCAAAGTTGTGCAAAAGTTACAGCCATGAATTCAGAATACCAACTAGCCCGCCTAACCGTGTTATTGCAACATTTCACTCCCATAAAAATGCCTTCGTTATTTGAATAAATAGGGTGCATTCTTGAGCAACTCTGGACTGGCAAATGAACCAGACCATCTGTACCTGGGTGCAGCTTGACCCTTTCACTATCAGGTGTTTCTGGCCATGACGCACCCCAAGTGTCGGCTTGGTTTCCGAAATATGAGGGAAGGAACATGGTGATTCATTTGACTATGATAGCATCCGGAACGCGTCAAAAGGAAAGAGCGTGGGTGAGAAATCGCCTTTCTTCCAGATATTCTAAGTTTGCCGTGCACGCTCCCCTGGACGACGACCCCAACCGTTTGAACATCAGAATCTGATGCTGTGGAATTTGCACCCCTTCCTCGGATGAGAAACTCTCAGAATGCAAATCTTAAGCTCGGCTCATATTTGGATTGGAATCAAAGAACTATCGCTCCTGTCTGCAGTCGAAGGCCCTGCGCGGTAACCATCCGAAAGTAACCACGCACATGGAGGGAGCACTTTCGGCAGCCTGCACAACGCACAGAAATGAGCGAGCGAAAGCCGCGATTGAGTCATGTTTCGGTCTATTGGAGAGGCAACGGCGTGCTCAGCTAACCTGGTGCGCCATAGCAGACACTGGAACAGAATAGAAAAAAAAACGAACCTAGAAATCCGTTGCGGATGGCACAACAACCCTTGCACCCGTAATCGCATGCGTGCCACATGGTCACTCATCCCAACATAGTACAGCGCGCGGAGCGACCAAGCCCCCCAGCAACGAAAGGTGGGCGCAGTCGCCCCGTACTCTTCAATATAGCGTCGCAAGGAGTAGCGAGTGAAAATGCAAGCTACTAGAAAGATCCAACAGATGGCGCAAACAGTCCAGGCGAGCCTGCTTTGCGCTATGGCGTGAATTTTCGAATGCACAGTGGAGAACGTACCAGTACGTCAGTGACACTGCGGAGGGGAAATACAAAAACGTACCGGTACATGATTGGCGGTAAAAAGGTCAAGAATGGCAATGGAAGTTACCCCTGCACCTCTTCACTGCAGCAGCTCCTTCTCTGCTCGGTGCACAGAATAGTCAGTGCTAGGTGCTGCTTACAAACTACTGCAGTGACTGCAAACTAGGTGAGAAAAACCAGATGGCATCAAGCATTATTGCAATCTCCTTTCAAAATGTGCGCGCGCATGGACGTCACGAGTCTGTTGCTTCAGAGGAACGATACTCTGCATAAGCCATTGTGGTATGTTTGTGAGAATGTATCGCGTAAATTTTTATTTATTTATTTATTTTTTATTTATTGATACTGCGATCTTTTACAAGATCATAGCAGGGGTGGTACAAAACATGAACATCAGTGGTAACAGGCAAACAAACAATCAAAAACAAATGAAGTACAAACTTATGTAACTGATAGCTGCAGTGATTCTTCGAGACAAGAGAATCAACAAAAAGCAAGGTACAAACATAGATAACAATCATTTCTGCAGTGAATCTTCAAAAGCAGACAGTGTACTTAGGGTAACAACATCGTTATGTAGATTATTCCAATCCACGATTGTCCTAGGAAAAAAAGAATATTTGAAACAATTGGTTCGTTGCATCAATGGAGAGATAGTAAGATTGTGTCTCTGTCTTGTCGCGTAACCCGATGAAAAGTGAACGATATGTGATGTGTCAACTGCATAGTGACCTTTTATCAACTGGAAGAGAAATTTTAAGCGCAATATTCGATTTTGGTCCGGAATGTTTGGCAATTTGCTTTTCAAGAGAAGGTTTGTAATCGAAGTAGGAGAGTACGAGTTATAAATGAACCTAACAACCTTTTTTTGCACCCTTTCAAGTTTTTGGATATCAGTCTGAGTGAACGGGTCCCATATGACCACAGCATACTCCAGTATAGGACGGATAATGGCATTGTAAGCGAGGAGACGAATAGTTGGTGTGGTTGATCTTAAAGAACGCCTTAGGAAAAAAAGTTTACGGAGAGATTTAGCTACTACAAAATCTATGTGTTTTGACCAGGATAGATTTTTTGTAATCCAGAGACCAAGGTACTTGTATTGAGTTACTTCTGACAGAATTGTATTGTTGGTGGAGTACTGGATCAAAAGAGGGTCTTTTTTAAGGGTAATTCTCATAAAGACTGTTTTAGCAAAATTAACAGGCATCTGCCATTTGTCACACCACGAAATTACTTTTAGAAAGTTCCGATTTAGTTTAATTTGATCGTCAACTGAGGTGATCTTTTCATATAAGACACAGTCATCGGCATACAACCTAATGTGAACAGAAAGGTCAGTGACGATATCATTTATATATAACAGAAAAAAAAGAGGCCCAAGGACGGATCCCTGAGGAACGCCTGAGTTTACAGGAGCGTGTTTAGAAGATGTATTGTTTACCGTAACGAATTGACGCCTATTTGTTAGGTATGCTGTTATCCAGTCAAGGATCTTTTTATTTTGTAGAATACAAGTTAATTTGTGAAGTAATTTAGCATGCGAAACTTTATCGAAGGCTTTTTGAAAATCCATAAATATGGCATCCGTCTGCTTCCCTTCGTTAATTGCTTGAGCAAAGTCATGCGTAATTAACACTAATTGAGTATTCGTTGAAAAGCCCCGCCTGAACCCATGTTGAACATTTGTTAATACTTTATGAGAATTAAGGAAGCTAATTATATGTTTATGAATAATGTGTTCTAGAATTTTACATGATGTTGATATAAGGGAAATCGGTCGGTAATTCGGAATAGATGACTTGTCTCCCGCTTTGTGTAAAGGCTTAATTTTGGCGATCCTCCAGTCATCTGGCAGTTGGCCCTCATTCAACGAACGGGTATACAAAATAAACAAATAGCGAGAACACCATTCTGCGTAGCGCTTCAAGAAGGCATTTGGAATGCCATCTGGCCCGGTTGATTTTTTAACATCCAGATTCAGCAGTAAGTTTAAAATGCCATTCTCGGAAATGACTAAGTCCGGAATAGGTGGGAGCGATATTGAAAAATCTGGAAGGATGCCGTTATCACAAGTAAAAACAGACTTGAAGTGGTTGTTGAAGGCGGAACAAACTGTTTCTTCATTGCATGTTCTTTGGCCGCTTATCGTGAATGCGTCAATCGAGCGAGATGTTGGCGTGATCAGCCTCCAAAATTTCTCGGGTGATGTTTTGATAAAAGTTGGAAGCGATGTTTCGTGGTATCTTTCCTTGTCGCGCGCAATTTGCAGTTTTAGTTCGCCCGACAGGTTAGCTATCAGCGGTGTATAAGCAGCTTTATCATGAGATTTCGCTCTTTTGCTTTTTATTCGCTTAAGTTTTCGCTGTAAATGTAGCGTTTCTCTTGTAATCCAGGGGTTCCGGCATTCAGTTTTTTTAACGATTTTCGGTATGAAACGCTCCACGCATTCAAAGACAATATCTTTAAAAGTAAGCCACAGGTCATTCACACTGCTACCCGAGTGTTTAAAATCATCGTAATGAAAGTCAAGGATATCCAGAATGGATTCATCGTCAGCTCGGGAAAAATTCGGAAAGGAAGTTTTTGTACTGCAGCGATCAACACACATATCTAAAAAAGTTAGCAAAACTGCCCTGTGATCCGAAATACCGCTGGTAACTTCACATATTGCCGTGTTTTGGATTGAGCCACTCAAAAAGAATAAGTCCAAGATAGATTTTGAGCCATTTAGTTCTCTAGTGTATTCTTTAACAACCTGCAGTAAATCGAACGAAAAAACAATATCTAGCATTTCGTGATTAGCATTGCTAGTAGAATGAGAAGAAAAATTATCCCAGTCAATATTAGGCAAGTTAAAATCTCCTGACAAGATGAGTTTGTCATGTGGCTTTATATTTTGCCGCAAGTAGGTTCTAAGCTTATCCAGAACACTGTCAGAAGAGTTCGGGGGACGATAAACCGCACCTATAACATAACGAACTTTACCTATATAGACTTTGCAAAATATGCCTTCAACTTCTAATATATCAGGCAATTGTTGCGGATGTAATGAGTTCTTGAAAAGTATGTAAATGCACTCCATCTTCCCCCTCCCCCAATGGTGCGCAGGGCCAAGCTGAACCGGCACATGCGTCTGCACACGGGTGAGCGGCCGTATCAGTGCGAAGTGTGCGGCCGGGCGTTCACCCGCAAAGACCACCTGCAGAAGCACATGCCCACCCACGAAGGGGGCAGGGGGGCCACCATCCACCACCACAAGGACAACGGAGGAGGAGGGGGCAACGACCACTACTCCTCCTCTTCCTCCCCCTCCTCCTTCCTGGGCAACCTGCTGACCATCACCAGCCAACACCCGTACCGGTGCAAGCTCTGTGGCCGAGGGTTCATCCAGAAGCACCACTACGAGCGGCACGCCAAGACCCACGATGACCACTTCGTCGACTACTAGGCCTAGTGCGGTGGGGAGAGAGTTAGGCTGGGTGGAGTCTTTTCACTCTGTGGACACAATAGAATCAAGCGCTGACGGGACGAAGGACGAGGCAGACACAGGATAAGTGCTAACGTTTAACAAAATGGTACGTTTCGGCAAGAAGACTTGCCTTCGCCAGGCTTGACGAAGGCAAGTCTTCTTGCCGAAACGTACCATTTTGTTGAAGGTTAGTGCTCATCCCACCTCTGCCTTGTCCTTCATCCCTTCACTGTGTTCATTGTGTACCAACATTGCCAAACCTTTTCCCCTCTTCACACAAGCTACTTGTTTGGTTGTGCGAGAGTTGTGGCAGAACTGTTTGCCTCGCTATGTTCCCCGAGTAACAACTGTCAGCATTCTTGTCCCCTGTGTCGGTGGGGTTTGCAGCATAAGAGGCGAGTTCCAGGACGTGGTTTGGGTAGGATTTGTACCGCGACTTCACCGCTCCATCTGAATCGGCTATATGGGTCCACTTTGGATATTCAGTGTTATTTTAATTGGTTGTAGATTGTGTACAGCTTCAGAGTCTGTGGACGATTGAGTTGCAAATCAGCTTAAATTAATCTCTGGAAACAACACTGGCCTGCAACCTCCCATACAAGCGCATGTGTGAACTTCTCTTCACCCAATCGCAGTGGGTTGCAATTGCTCGAAAGGCCATTTGATTGATCATGACTGTTGACAGGATCACTGTTTTTTTTCTTACACATGTGAGTTTTAAATGATTCAGTTTGCACCTTTTGTTCCAGCTTACACACACAGCCTGCGTCGTACTAGGTGTACGCGAGTTCTCACTTCGTTTTTGCTTTTTATAGTTTGGCACCGGCTACTTCGTGTTGTTATCATTGAAAGAAAAGAACAGTCACTTCAGTGCTAACTACAGAAAGGTTGGAGCAACAAATACGCAAATACAGCTGTCATTCGTCTATATCAGTCGCAGTGCGCTGTGAATCGGAACAGCAGGAAGAGAGGTTTGGTGCACGATTCCACTCTCAACACGGTCATCTTTCGGGCTGATCGACATCTGTGAAAGAAGGAAGGGGGCGCGAGGGGTAAGCAGTGCTGAAAATGAAGTTAGTGAGCGGCGTGGGTGCTACAGCAAAGAGAGGACTTACAAACTGGTGCTGTTGTCGATCCCAGCCTCCGTCTGTGTAAGACTGTGTATATTGTACATTTCTTTGTTGTTTACTGCCCCAAAACGCATCGCAACATAATCGGTTGCTCACGTAACGTAACGGAGAATGTGACCGTAACCTTTGCACAGCTACCCTGCACACTCTTGCGTGGTTTGCGTGACACGACCCTGCCATTTAGTGGGACAGCACTGTGAATGGAAGCACCTTGAGCAATTGCTACGTTGACCGAATGTGTATTCGTCACTGTTACTGTATTTTTTAGTGCAATCGTGCTAGTCAACTGTGTACTTGTTTTTTTTTTTTCCTTTTCATTTTCGACGAAAGAGCACCACCAAGGGATTTTGCCGAGAGCAGTGCTGACTTGAGACAAAAATGCAGAAGGTATTTTAAAGCAAAACTGGAATATGCGCAGTATGGAAACTGTTTTTGGCAAACTGCTCGCGTTAATTGATCGCTGCTCGTTTTGATCACCGTGTCCCTGTGCGATCTTTCATTTGGTTTTTTGGAGCGTTTTTCTTTTTTTTTTTTTTCAGAAATGCAGCACAGTTTCATGATTGCATTTTCCGACAAGAAGATATCCGAGATGTTTTTTTGGTTGTTGTTGTTGTTCTGGTCAGCTTAGTCTCTCTCTAAAAGTGCGGTTATGTGTTGGCAGTTGTGGGGATGTCATGATACAGTGGCTACAGCTTGTTTGTTTTGTGGATTTATCGTTGCAATACTGCTTGTAATTTAATGTACAGGCAGAAAAAAAGCAGCCTTTCCCTGACAGCTTAAGCCGTGTTGTTCCTGGGGTTAAGTCTCAGCGGTGCGACCAGATTGAATAGCCCCAGGAATGACTTAATCATGCACGTACAATCCTTCTTTTAATGGCTTTCCTGATGCTTGTAATCACTAAGGGTGAGGCAAAAAGAAATTGCTGACAATCTTTTGAGAGCAATGAAAGACGCAGGCTACTCCTTGGAGCCAAACTTTTGTACCGGCTTCAATGTTAAAAAAGGCGGCTGTGGCCCAGTTTTGTAGGAGTCTCCTTGTATTTGAGAGCCTACATGAAACAGATGGGAGAGAAAAGTGATTCGCTGCTGGAACAATCGTAAATTGTTAACGACGTCGAGAACGTAAACGGTTGCCACTTGATTTGTGTGGACAGTTTATGACAAATAACGATCTTCCAAAATCATCTTTCTCTGCATTTTGTTGTTGGGAAGGATTCTGTGTCGCCATGTTGCTGTGGATACTGACCTCAGTCGAGAACGTACAATCCTTCACTTGTGTGACAATCTTGTTGAATAATGGCCGACGTTTAACGGGCAATTTCAATCTTATGAGAGGTGTTTCTCTGCGAGTTGTGTTCTTGCGACCGGTTAGACTGGGAGGTTGCCAGTTTTATCTGGATCCTTTTTTTTTTTTTTTTTAAGTGCAGAGCACTTTAGGGGCTCGCCTTGTCGTCGTAGCTCGCTCGCTGGACCCCAGTAGAGCCACACGGCGTTCTGTCGTAGTGGCTGTCATCATGGCGTAACCCAGAGGCTTCAAAAGCCAAGCGGTTTATATATTCGCAAGCATTCGAAACTCGTGAACTGCTGGCGCTTGTCATACATCTCCCCGTTGTTTTAGTGCAAAGAAAATTGCCGGTACATTTGAGGCAAAATATACACGATTAACCGGCAGCGCTTGCGTTCATTTAGTTAGGAACGCTTGTTGAATTGGTTTTTACGATAGTTAGCAAAAAAAAGTGGCAGTGCAACGCTGTCATGTGTGGGCGGAAAAGCAAGCAGAAAAAAAGAACAGAACTTCCGCTGGTGCAGTTTCAGGCAGGGGGCGCACGAGCACTTTGAAGGCGGGAAATTTGAATTGCATTGGGTGGTAGCAGTGAGCGCATAACGGCGCTACAGCCCATTATGGCGAATCAATGCTCTGCACTTCCGACAGCTTTCATGTTGAGTGGAACGGCTTTAATTTTTTTTTTTTTTCCCTTTCTGTGTATGCCTGTTTCGATGCAGGTACCACAAACACACCCCAGTACGTGAGTGTTTTTACTTTTGTTGTTTGTAATTTGCAGTTTTCTTTTCTTGTACAATCGTTGTGAGTAGTCCTGAAAATGGAAGTTTTCGAAGACCTTAAATGTTCGCTTTTCATTTGTTGATATTTTGCACCATAGTGGTTGGTTGTATTATGCATATCTATAAACTTTTTTTGTTTTATTGTGCTTAATAAGCGATCCCTGTGTGTTTACTTTTGGGGTTGTGACAACTATGTAGTCATGTTTTGATGCGAGTGTTATGCGGAATCACTTTGTTGTGTATAGACCCCACATTTTGTTGTGACTTGCAGAATCCCGCGTTGCTTTTTCTTAGTTTTTGTGTGTGCCATATTTATTTATTGTTGCGTAGTGGACCTTGCGTGCAAAATACAAAACAATCAATCCAGCACAACAAACAGCAGGCCATGCATACGTCTCAGGCCAACAGTTATCCAACACTATTCTCCAACTAAATTGCTTTTTGGAGATGTGTTGAAAAGAAAGCTTTGGAAGTCTACTTATCAGCTAATTCCCTCTCAATCAAGAGTACAAAAATTTCGAATTATTTTTGTACATTCTTTGTGCCGGAATGACAAGGGTAGGTCGGTGTTCTCAAATTGAGATTCAAAACTTTATTTCCCACCCTTGAACTTCAAACTTTTTTTTTTTTTTTCATTCAGTCTCTTGTTAAACTTGTGCAGATACCACAAAGCCCCACCGGCATCTGTTGAATGATAACCGAGGAAGCTGTGTTTCGGTGGCACCAAATCTGACAATCCCGTCTGCTAGTTGCTGCGCTGTGGATACAAACCAAACTTGCAGTGTTTACGCTCAACTTGGGGACAGAACCCTCCCGCGGCGAAAAGTTCCGCCAGTACAACAATTAACGGTGCTAACGCTTGCCACACTTCTCATGCCATGCTCGTGTGGAGCAGGTTGATGTGAGACATTTCATTGAACCGGTTCCGTCTGCCTTGCTTCCACCACATTCTGAGCTCACCAGCTAAAGGGATCAGAGAGCTCAAAGAAAGAACATGCGCTCGCACGCTGTCAAGAATGCACGGCGTTTCTTTTGCTTGCCGCTAGTCAGTTCGGTTGCAATGTAAGCCCGTTTTGAAAGATTCTCTCCATGTTGAAGCTGGTGAGGGGGAATTTATTCTAGGCAATACGCAGTGCGAACTCAATGGATGTGTTTCAGCCTATGCGAGTCTTTCCTCCTTGAAGACACTTGACATGTCCTTTTCCGCTAACAGAAAATGATATTGCGGGGGTGCTCTACTTTGCACTGTATGTGTTGTTCCCGTTCAGTTAATGTATATATGTGTAATGTTTAAGCAATCCAGGACTGCTCTTCGTAGGAAGGTTTGCTCTTTTCAGCCTTGCAGAGTTTGCCTCAATTTGAAGGCATTGTGTAACCTGGACGTTGGCCGTATCACGTTGCCCTTGTTTCGATTGTTTGAGAATATTCTTGTCATCGCATGCCAAAGCCCAGATCAATGCCTAACAGGCTGTGAGAGTATTTACCCGAGAGATTTCTCTGATGCGACACCAGCGAAGCATTGTTGCTGTAATCGTGTACGATAGCCAGGATCTATCAAAGGCATGACGTTGATGTGGTCGGACGTCTGTGGGACGTCTTTGGGACTTGTAGTAAAATGGCCAGGGCATGTCTATGGGCGAATGTCTATTTGCCTGCGGTCAGATGTACATCACATCTGATCGCACACAACTCTGTTTGGTCGTTGACGGAAGAAGAAAAAAAGTGAAACCAAGCATGCGCGTCCTCTGTACAGTCGTGTGTTCACTGTTCCACGTCGGTCTATTCTGATGAGTGTTCAACTGAAAGAATGGATATGTCTGAAACTTGCTTCAAGTTTTGTGGACCATAGACACTGGAAAGCCCAAATGCGTGGAGGCCCTCAAAACAGATCCACCATACTAATCAGCAGTTGCTTTCAGAAAGCAAGTGGTAGTTTAGTGTGCGTGTTTCCTGAATGGTCACTTCCTTAGTAAAAGTGAATTTTAAGTGCAGAGCACTTTAGGGGCTCGCCTTGTCGCCGTAGCTCGCTCGCTGGGCCCAAGTAGAGTCACACGGCGTTCCGTCGTAGCGGCTGTCGTCGCGGCGTAACCCAGTGGCTTCGAAAGCCAAGCGGTTTATGTAGTCATAACTATTCGAAACTCGTGGACCGCCGGCACTTGTCATACATCTCCTCGTTGTTTAGTGCAAAGAAAAGTATAGGTACATTTGAAGCAAAATATACGTAATTAACCGGCAGCGCCCGCGTTCATTTAGTTAGGAACGCTTGTTGGGTTGGTTTTTACTAAGCGAAAAAGCAAGCACAGAAAGAATAGAACTCCCGCTGGTGCAATTTGAGGCAGGGGGTGTGCGGGCACTGCGTAGGCGGGAAATTTGAATTGCATTAGACAAACCTCCGTTCCATTCATCAAGAGCAGAGTGAGACAGGGTGGCGAAGAGCGTCATGAGTGGTAGCAGTGAGCTGATAGCGGCGCTACAGCCCATTATGGCGAATCACTGCTCTGCACTTCCGACAGCTTTAACATTAAGTGGAGCGGCTTTAATTTTTTATCTTTGTCTACGAATTTTATCTTTTTTCTTAATTATGTTAATTGAAATTTGCATCACTCATGATGTGACTCCACAAATATGCCGAAGCAGCTTTGCTGCGGTTATAACTATGCTTGATTTGAAAGATTGAGAGTAATTTAAAGGCGCACATTCTGGCCATCTTGAGATGCTACAAAGCACTGTTGCTACTTCTGCACATGGGGATGCAAGAATACATCAAACTGAAACAAAGAAAAAAAAAAGCAATTTTTCGTGTGATTTAGGAAGGACAAACTAGGCTTAGTGCACGCAAGCATTTGACTGGGCACTAAATCTGGTTGTTTGCTATAAAAGCAGCTGTTTATGCCGCTTTTCGGCTGCGAAGCGAAAAATTTGTCTTGGGCATTTTGTGTATTTAGTGGCTGGCGAGAAAATTTTCAGCAGAGCCTCTGAGAGGCGTAGATAGGCAGCAACCGTCAGCATATGAGAATGCTTACAGCTGCCCGCACTTGGGCTTTCCAGAGGTTTGGTTTCGCACCTTCTGAAGCATACCGCCCATTTGAAGTCTGTCCACTTGGAACGGAGTCGGTGGATGTTTGAGTGAAAGCTGCTCAACCTGTGTTTTTCAGCCTTAATGTACTAGTGTAGTACCAGTGTGCCATCCTTGTTCAATGGGGGAACCCGCACGGAACCTGGGGGGGGGGGGGGGGGGACCTATGTGTAACGTTTGCGCATTTTTGAGCGTATCTGTGGAAGCATTTGTCGTAACCATTGTGCAAGCTGTTGAAAATGTGGCATGAAGGCCCCCCTTGTCCATTCTGCCGGTTCAGTTTATTTTGCACTTGCTTTCATCGTAACTACCGTCGTTGACCAGCGTACTTTTTATTTTGAGTTTCAGTTCGTGTTTGACTGAAATGCAGGACTTTGAGATGATGCTTGCTTTACATGTATTTTGCACCTTTATTTTCTAGCTTTTGTTTTGTGTGTGTTCGCAAAAAGCTGCAATGACACATTGTAATCTGAGACGTGATGTGTATGTACAAATAGCAGTCGCGAACTTTTTTTTGGCAAGTGCAAACATTGTAGCTGTCACAGGCGGACGGAGAATATTTTGGCTGCTGCTTGCTTTGCCAATTATACAAAGCTTTATATCACTCGTTATTGCTTTGCAGAGATATTCTAGATTTTGCGCAGTTTTTCTAGTCCACCATAAGCTCCAACAAGCACCGTGCAATAGCATACAATGTCGGAGAATTTGAGTGCCTGTGGAAACCCTGGCAAAATTTGGTGTTAAACACCAAATTTTGGTGTTTGGGGCCATGCAGACAAAACACGAGTTTGTTTTATTCGAAAGATTCTATGTTTTACAGTGCCCCCAGCACTTGTCCGGAAGCAAACGATGCTTTATTAACTGAGAAATCAATCAACTTAAGTTAAAATTTTGATTCTCCCGCCAAATCGTGTGTTTTCGGGACGTTTGCAGTGACATCATAGGAACCGCTGTGCAGCCGATTGCGGAGCCTTGTTTACCATTAGTCAACCTAGATGGCACCACCGTACCGTGAAGGGCCGTTTTCTGCCTTTGCTTTGGTTTTGACCATATCTGTATCTGGCTTGTTTTTGTTAGAGGTAGAAATAATCGTTTCCTGAAACGTGGTGTTCCCTCCACAAATAGGGGCACGTAAGACACCGTCGCTTACGCCATTTGGCCAGTGTCGTGTAAGACAACACCAAAGCGGCGGCCTGCTGTGCAGCTAAAACAAGCGTAGTGCATGCAGTACCAACAGCTGTACACGTCGATTTTTTCATGTTTACGTGTACTTTCATAACTCCCACTGTTTACCCCACCATTCTTACAGCTATAAAAAGAATGTGCCCTAAATTTAAGCGCAAATAGCTCATTCGCAAGCCAATCGCAGAGCTGCCACTTATGACATCATAGGTACTGTTGCGGTAAATTCGCTAGTGGGTCGCATGGCCATTCCCTGTCTTCCTAATTATATAGCTTATTTGAGCAAAGTTTACATTAAATGTGGTGTCAGTATGATTCTACCGCGGCAGTCTTTTGAATGAACCAAACGTGTTATGTCTGCATGGCCCCCCTAAAATTTCAGTGAAGTTATAAATGAGGGTAGACTCAAGTCTTCAACATAAAAAATTTCCAGCTATTCAACTTTATGTTCTATGTACTCTTATTTAAACCTGCAAGCTTTAGCGGAAATGCTTGCAAAATATTTTGGTACGTATTGTCATGGTTATTTAACCAGCTCTTGCACTACAAAGCCCCTCTCAATGACTGTTCTTGCCTACTCCTCTAAACCTCTTTCCTTGTTTTCTGAAAGCTACCGTAACTTGCGGTAAGACCATTTGCCCACAGTATCTGAACATGAAAGGGCCAGATTTGCACCTTTCTTGCTGCGTTCAAAACCTGCTCAATGGGATAGTGCGATAAAAATACGGAGATGTAACACTTGTGGGCACAGGTACAGAGCATTCAGTTGATTTAAGGAAAATATTTGTACTTTATAACGTGAAATTTCATCCAGTCATCAATTTTGCTCCGAGAAAGCAAAAGTACAACTGTGGTATAAACCGTAGAACCCCGTTGATACGTTCTCGGTTAATACGATTTCCCGGTTAGTGCGCTCTCTATTGTGAACAATAAAAATTCCTTGTAGTACGTTTCTTACCGGATATTACATTTTCCTGGATAGTGCATTTTTCCCTCGTGTTTTTTTTTTATACATATTAACGAGGTTCTACTGTAATAGCATTCTCTGGTCCTTATAGAATGCAGACTTTTAAACGAAGCTATAGTGATTGGTGCGTACGTAATTCGAAATTTGGGCAGAATGGTATTTGGGCAGAAAGCATATGGAACTTCAGTTGTACGCTGCATAGGCAAAAACAGGCGTATCTGTTCTCAGCATGCCAAATGAGAGTGCGTTAAAATTTCGACTGTCTGGGTCAATCAAGTGATACAGATAGCTCAAAGATGATGATCTCCCCTCAGTACAGACAAGCATTTAGTGCACCTGCCATAAATGGCAGTTTTGGCTGTGTTTTTCGTACTTGCTAGGTTTTTCGTTGCTCTCTTATATGTTGTAAAAAAAAAAAACAGATGAACGTATCTGTGTCTGCTATGTCAGTACTGTGAGCATTACAAGCCCCACTTGCCAAAGGTTATCAGCGTACCTGTTAAACTGCCGTCATGCAGAGTGTCTGCTTATTTTGTCATTATTTTTTACTTAAGTCGGGTGCACAACAGCACAGCATGTTGTATATGTACATATAGGGCAGAGAGATAATATAATGAGTAATATTTTGAAGGCCTTTGCACATGCCTGCTTCCAAACACGCGTGCAATCGTTTTTCGGCTATGTGTGGAGTGGTGGAATGCACCACGATTTTGGCAATCTCGCACGATGTGTGTCGTTTTCGTCTTTGTTTGAGTCTTTTTTTTACTCTGCACATTACTTGTAGGTAGTAAAGTGTGCTTCGCGTTAGAGAAGCACTCGGGTGTTGTTGTTCATGTTCAAGCAGTACTTATCGTGTGATATGTGTAACCCTCGTCACAGAGTGGACTCTGGCAAATGGTGTCGTCGTTTATCCATTTCAATTCCGAGTTCATCCGTACTCCTTTGCGCGTGCACTTGTAACGATGTGGAATGGTGTGACGCCGTAAGCTTTGATTGATGCCACGGCTTCAAACTTAAATCAGCCGAAAATTATTTCCCCTCACAATCCCCAGAGGGAACTGCCGAGGTTGAACTAATCATTCTTCGAGTGTGCACTTGTAGCGGAAGCCGGTTGAAGATTTCCGTGCTCAAAACAGACGTAGGCGCAAGCGAGGGCTTGCGGTGAACACCGGTGAGAGCGTTTTTAATTGTCCTGCACAGACAGCCAATCTGAGTGTTGTGTGTTAATATAAAAAAAAAAAAAAGAAAATGGTGTGACTTTATATATATGCATATATTTTTTCTGTATTTATTGCAATAAACAATCACATTCATGCACGAATAAGGTGTTTGTGGTAGTTTGTCTGTCGTGTGCGCCATCGAGTTGCGCAGACAACAAAAGTCACTGAAGAAAAAAAAAAAACTCGCACTAGGTCCTGCGAAGGTAGATGACCAGCGAAGATTTTTAGCACACAAGTAGAGGTGACATTGAATCTAGGTGAAAGATACGAGCAAATTTTACTGCTCTTGAGCTTTGATGACTGTCATCCCTAAGAATTACAAATACATAAACACACACAGTTTTGTTTTGTCTCTCTTGATCTTGATCTTGATCGATCTTTCGTCTCTATTGACCCCTTATAATGATAACCAATCAATTCCAAGTGACGAGACGTATTAACTTGAGGACCAGATCATTTTTTCGAAGGTGTGTGAAGATTGGTGGTGACGCGTTATAACAGAACTAACACTAACGCCGCAAGCTTGGTTGCCTTATTAGGCGCGCACTATAACATAAGCAGCGATATGCATTTGCTTTGGAGATAAGCTTGATTTTTGTATGCTGGCTTTTCCACATTGCGTTTTTCTGTGCGGGCTTACGCCATAAAATCCCGTATTTGAGCCATCAAAGCTTTGCTCCAAAATGTTGTACAGTCGTGGCTCGAAGAGAATCTTTCACCGGTGAGGGTGCCAATGCAAATAACGGCAGAAAATGGAAAGCGCATTTCTAGCAAGAAACCATAATTTCCAGGCTCATTTCTGACTAGATTTATAGATTCTAGCTGGAATTGAGAGCCTTTAACTAGAAAAATTCCTAGTCTAGCTAGAGACGATTATTTCCAGCTTGCAGGGTTTTTTTTTTCCAGCTGGACTGACAAACACTAGCTGGAAGTAATAACTTCCAGCCAGAACAAAATCTCAGTCCAGCTAGAAATGAGCTAGAAACTGAATTTCTAGCTAGAAATCCTGCCTATTTCAATAGAAATATTTCTAGCTGGAAGAAATTTCTGGTTCAATAATCCAGCAAGAAAAAAATATTTTCACTTGGAAGGTAACCAGAGGTGACGTAATCTGTGACATCAAGGTTCGAAGTGATACGACTTCCAGTTAACATCCACTTTCAGTGATGTCATCCCAAAACGGTGGTTAAGTTCTGTGTTGTAAAACTATTGCCACTGATTTTGTGGCAGAAGGGAGACTGAAACGAGTACCTAGATAAGTTTTGTAAATGTCACACACTTGTCACTTATTATCATGCGACATGCTCAGCTTTGCAGGTCGATCATGTCTGGGTTAAGACATTCACTATACTGTCTAAAATTAGATTTTAAAAATTACTCCCCTCTCCCCTCGCGGGAACCCCTGTGTAGATGTGACGCATAGGGGGTTCCGTTGTTGTTTCCGTTAGGTTGATTATCCCATCGCATGAAACGTGCCGTGAACCCCCTGCCGCGGCTATGACGCAACATGGCGCGGCTACAGTGCAACACAGTCCAACACAATCCACTTTAATCCAATCCAAATCGAATCGAATCCAATCCAATGCCCCTCGCGAGAGAGTGTTCGCTTGGAGAGGAGAGGGGGTAAGCGCAGCTCACGCGGCGAGGAGAATGGGGAGGGGTGTGGACGGACAACAACAACGCCATATGGAGGGACAAGGCGAGTCAATGAGATGCAGTCGCATCTAAAAATATTTTTCCTGTACTGTATACAGCCCACTAGGTCAGTGCGTGAAATCGCGTCGGTGCGTGAAATCGAAACTACACTTTCCGCAACTCACGCAACTATCTATCAGTTTGCCACACTTGCATCCTTGCAGCAGCCTATGCGTAAAAAAAAGTTTGCTTGGGGGAAAACAAAAGAATATTGCAGCACTTGTGTAAATGCACTGTAAAAAAACGTGATATGGCGCGCACAATCTGATTCCTCAGAGGCACAGCGCTTAGCGTCCTCCAGCCCCTTAGAGTAGCTTGCTCTCAAACAATATACTCATTCTCGTGGCATGCCACCGACACCATTCGGTGCGGCCTGCGCTGTCTTGTTCGCAATAACAACTCGACCACTTCTGGCCAATACTTTTCAATCACAGAGCAAGAGCATTCAGCAGAGGAAGTCGTCAGTGACCAGATAAGGTTTACAGGCTCTTGGAGGCACTATAATATATGCTGGCAGCATCTGGCAGAAAGGCACTGTTCCATTTTCAGAGGCAATCAAGTGTGCTTGTCACTTGAACCACTTTGCAGTGTGCACGCAAATACGTACACCATAGTCACACGCATGTCCAACTGCTCCCCTTAGCATCTTTAGCACAAATAATGCATCACGTAAGTATTTGGGCACGGGATGAAAGAAGAATGCATTCCCGACAGTTTGGCATGCAGTACAAGCCCCCTTTCGTGTTTGCAGTAAATCTGCAGAGCAAGGCGTGTTTGACAGAAGCACGCATCTGATAATTCCAGCCTTCCATAGCGCCACATTTACCAGTTCACTTCATGGAGGACAGGTGTAAGTGAGGTGACACTGTATCTGCAAGGTTCCACAAATCAATGTCACAAAGCTGCAAGTGGCTGATTTGGTGGGCAGCTCAAGAGTACCTTTGGTTTCACACTCTCAAAAGCACCGGTCTATTTTCAAAAGTACCGTTGAGTCGAGTGCCGAGTGTTCCATTTTTTGTTAGTTTGCTTTCAGCAGTGGATTTGAGCTCCTTGAAATTTGAAATGCGTTGGACAAACCTCCGTTCACTTCATCAGGAGAGGGGTGAGATGGGGTAGCGACGAGTGTAATGGGTAGCAGTGAGCTGATAATGGTGCGCGTTATGGTGAATCACTGCTCTGCACTTTGTCAGCTTTCACTCCGAGTGGAACGGCTTTAAGTTTTTTTTTTGGCTAGCAAGAAAGTTCTTGCTTGTATATGACTCATCATTAAAACGCATACAGTACTTCATATATTAGATCACTTTGTAAAAAATTTTGTAAAAATTGATAACTTTATAACTTAAATTTGTAAATTTATGCTTGGTCTATCCTTAAAGAATGTTCTGGCTGTGTTAGTCTAGGGAAGATGCGAGATAATTAACAAGCAGAGCCATGATGCGCAGCACAGCAAATATGTGCATGATGTTCTTCATGAGACAATGCATGCCCAGGTAAGGCTGCAGTGTGCGCAGGTCAATGGTGGTGCTGTGCTGCGAAAAAGTGTGCTGGTAGCGCATTGTGACTCAAAGTAAATGGTATCGTCTTTGCCGTACACACAAGACTGAAACGCTTATGCATGACAAGTTGGCCGCGTATCTGCTCACTTTGCTGCAAATGTCGTTGAAAATTGATAGTCTGCTGCCGCCCCTACCACGTAAATGGCTCACTTCTCTCCTCCCCCCACCTGTCATGCTCGCTTTTCCCATGACATAGACGGTAAGGTTTGTTCTCGTCATTTCAATTTTTCCTGCGTGTCACTGCTCATGCACCATCTACTGGAAGCTTGCCTCCATAACATCTTAGTTCGGGCGCAAGCGCTTTTTGTATTTTGGGTCAAAGCATTGTTTTTTCGCGGCGTACTTTTTTTTATTTGCTGCCACAATAATCAAGTACCTATGTTTATTTCATCAGCAGAACTCTGAACATCACTTATTTGTTCAAATGTTCGTAATGTTTTCTTTTTACTGAACAATGTTGACAAGTTGAAGTGCGGTTCCACATAGCAATTCCACATCGAGGGACATGTAGGCAGACAGACGAAAATATTTTTTACAAGCGTCCCATCCTTCCATGTATAGCTTGGCAGGCTCACTCATGAGTGGTGAGTGAGCCGTGGCATAGCTTGGGATGGGCGGGTGCGAGTGAGTGCGAGCACCACTCGCAGTGAGCTCCCTCACCACTCGCAAGTTCAAGCTCCACTCATGGGGAGTCTCATTCACAACTCGCGAGTGCGGGTGTGCTCGCCACTCGCGAGTACTGAGCGCTGAAAGTCAGCTCTCACGAGTGGCAAATGCACTTGCACGATTTACGGGGCTTACTGCGGTGAGAGCCATCCTTGCGCTAGTACTACTTGCTACATGTTCGTCACAGGATCTGCTCGCTGTGATGGTTGTTAAGTGCGTTTAGCTTCGCGAATGTCGTCACTCCACTTCTGCTATGGGGAACTGTGGAATGAACTCTCCGGTGGTGTGTTGATTTGGGCATATGATTTGGTTGGTCTTCTGACGCCGTAATGCATCGATACTCTTCCGTGTCATGTCTCATGGAGGGACTGCTAGCCCACTCCCATGCGAGTAGTGAGAGCGAGTGGTGAGTGCGAGTGGTCATGGCGAGAGGCCTCATATGAGTGTGAGTGAGAAGTGGTCACGGTAAGAGGAAAAGAATACCGGCCATCTCCACTAACGTGAAACCTGGGGAGGGGTGAAGCATGCAGTGTATGCATCCTTGGTGCCTTGGCGTTTTTGCCAACGGAGATGAAACCATTGGGTAGTACGCGTATACAGCTTTGCTGTAAAAGTCTTGTGTCTTTAAAGCACGAAGTACAATGCATGAACGAGTGTCCCGGTGTTTTAAATGCGAATGCATTTCTTAGTCGAGCCATGTCAGGCGCCGTGCGGCGTCCACGCGCCCGCAGGTGTTATCTCTCCGCTCTCACCCCCTCTCCCATAGCAACAGCTGCGAGCGCACGCGCTCCTCCTCTCCCCTAGCAACCGGAGCAGGTGGTGCGGGCGGATCAGCGGCGAGTGAGTGGAGAGGAGGCGAGTGAGTGGAGAGGAGGAGCGCGCTCGGGCGTGTGAGGGCGCTCGCATCGCGGGAGCTCGCCGGAGCTCCCGCGTGTGTGGGAGAGTGTAGGCGAGGGTAGGCGCGGTGCTTCGTTGCTTCTCCTCTCGACGCTCGCCCCACTCTCCCACGCCCGCATGCTTCTCAAAGACCCTTTGACTGTGCACTTTACCGACCACAAGGCAGTGATCGTGGCCGTCAAGTACAACGACAACACAAACAGGTGTTAAATAAATGGTTACGCTACAAATCACCGTCTCCTCATTAATTATAAATTCCGCGCACTCTCGCGCAAAAGAAATGCATTCGCATTTCCTCACGATTCCCTTCGGGGAGGTGGGGTGAATTTTTTTTTAGTATGCATTACGTTCTAGCGCCAGGCATAATTGTGTTCCGGTGTTTTAGTACCGTGACTACATGAGACGACGGTTACGATGCTGACATGAGACGCCAACAGCCCGAGCCCCTTCGAGGCTGCGACCCTAAAATATATTTTTCTGGGTTTGAGTGAGTGGCGTCCAGTACGTTTTGCTGAGGTATGTGGAATGTCCTAAGGTTCCCGCCGGGCGCCTCCCCCAGCCACGCACGCACGCACACACACACACACACACACACACACACACACACACACACGCGCAATCACGCACGCAAGCGAGCGTGACGCCCTACCTGACTGCGTTACACATCACCGCCGATTCCAACCTGAATTAAAATAGTTCTTGCGCACGTCGCTTTCGCGGTGTAATACAGTGCGCAGGACAAACACACCATAACGCGCGAACGAGCGGGACATTTTAGTGCCTTTATAGTTCTTGAATCGGCGACAAGAAAACATGTTACTTCTGGCATCTGCTGCAGCAGATGGAGCGAATCCAAAACCGAAAGCAGGCCACGTGTGGAAACCATGAGCGTGCGAAGCCACACGAAAGCGAAGCCGGTCGCGTTCAGCTAGAGTCAGTATATTATCTCTATGTCAGCTAGGATATCACGGCGGGTCACGAGGTTGTCTTGGTTCTCTGATGATCTGATCAGTCGAAAATCGATCGGGAATACCACATTCACGTACCGATGATAAGCCACGTGCATTACGCAACGGGATACGTGGAATATAATGCCAATCAAAATGCCGGTACGTCTCCAGACAGGTGGCGACATTTATCTGGGGCCCGCATGCGTCAAACAAAGGGCTATCGCCTTGAGGCCCGCCTTCGCCGGTCGATACGGCGAAGACCCACAGGCGTTGTTACGAGTGCCCGACGTTCTACAGCGCCTGCGCGCGTCTCGATCTCGCCGCCGACGCCGCTGCGTGCCAGTGACCGCCTCCCATTCACCAGTTGATCGTCGGAGGGGCTGCGGGGGGCGCCGTTTTCGCTGGCGCCGTGAGCGAACATATGGACGAGTTCTGATCGAGCGCGCCGCTTCTTCGTGACTCGTTCTGCTGGCGTCGGCTCTGCGTCGCGGCTGCACGGATCCTTATCTGAACGAGAGCGCGGCCTGAACGTGTACGACACCATCGGGACGGCGGAAAATCGTCTTCGACGATGTCGCTGCTAACCAAAGACGAGGATGCGACGAGCGAGTCACTGCTGTCCAAGAAACGGCGCACTCTGAGAGGTAATCTCACGATCGTGGTTTTCGACGGCTTGTCGAGCGGTCTGTACGGATCGCGTCTGGCGCGCGCGAGAAGCGAGCCGCGATCAGCTGACGCGCGTGGTTCGTCGAGATCGAGCTCGCGGGCTGGTAAATGGCTCGACCGGCAGCGCGCGATGTTCCATATTGTCACCGGCTGCCGTTCGATTTTTACGATCGAACAGTCTGGGACTTGTCAGGTGTGTGCATCATTGATGATGGGAAGCAGCTAGCCTCTTCTGAAGTGCGGGATTACGGAGTTGTTTTGTTCTCTGTTCACTCCAGCTTCGAACAGATGGTAGCTTATTAACCGGTGCTCATTAGCGCACAGTTGGATACAACGGCTGGTATTGTGACTGAGGTTACTGTGGCATTATCCCCGAACAATACACGAATCCGTAAAATCGTTATCAAGCACGTAGGAAGCGCGCGGTTTTCAAATGCCATCAGGTGATTGCGGGAAAGCTTCAGGGTATATAGAAGTAAAGCGCGATAAAAAAGCGCAAAAAGCAAATAACATGAAAATGGCATCGTATCTGCAACATGAAAATGACATTGTACATGACATCGTATCTGCAGAAGTAAATTCACTAAAGAATGCATCAAAAGTAAGCACCTGTTAAAATGCAAGGCCATAACTTTGAAACTGTCCTAAAAAAAAAACTCGTAGTTATTATTTGATGCACTCATTGTGAAACGGGGTGAAAATAACTACTCACATATGTAACTGAATTGCTATGTGAGCTAAAGTTTACATCAATTTGCTGGGGATTGCTGTACAAAGCTCAAGTGAGCGTGTGAGTAAAACGTTTACTGGAGCCGAGTAAAAATAAATGGAAAAAGAAACAGAAAGGCGAGTGGCTTTTACTCGGTTCAGAAAGCCGCCGCTGCTTGGACCCCCAAGATCAAACATTCTTAAACTTCAGGTTGCAAGCTGGTCGAACTGACAGGTCTGTGTTGTCTGCAACCACGTCACCTAAAAGCAGGCGACATGCCTTTGCACTTCTTTCCTTAATGCACTGTTGAAGCCTCTTCTAGAGTGCTGAATTAGTGAAAGATAGTATAGATGATTGAGCCAATGCTTGAAGCTTTGCCGTAAAGTGGCATACCGGGTGTTCATTTGTAAAGCCAACTACTTAAGGGAGACTGCTGCATTGTGGGTCAGTGTTTCCCTGCTGTCCACATTCATATACGCACCTCACCGTGTTTCGGAATTTATCTCAGTATTGTTGGCCATTGTGCAAGCCGACCCTTCATTGTCTATAAAACACTGCTTTGTAGCCAGCTGTGGAAATTAAGAATTGCCACTTCAATCGAGCTTCCGGCATTGCCCATTTACGTCTTCCGTGGCTACATGCATTCGGCATGACCTTATATATTATAAATTGCATAAACTTCATCACGTGCTGGAAGTGTCACAGCTTGTGGCACACGATGACAATTTGACAACAGCAGCTGTTGGAGAGAAAGGACCTGTCAATTAGAAAGTGTGAAACTTGTTTGCTGGTTTCCCCATGGGCTGAGAAGCTGGCTGAATAACAACAGCAGCCCGTCAAGTGGGACAGAGAAAAAAGGAGATGAACATTACGCTGTTGCAGCGCAAGCGTTTGCCTCCTTTTTTCTCTGTCCGCTCTGATTCACTGTTGTTTGCATTACAACCATCGTGCATCGACAAGACCCAGTTTCAACTCGCCTCTAGAACATCAACCCATGCCTGACCGGTTCTTAGTGGTTTGAAAGCAGAAATCGTCTGCTATGTGAGTTTATGTGTGCAGACCGAGGAAGCCTACATCATCTGCGCAGCAGCAGTTTATGTTTATTGTACACTGCAGCATAAAACTGCCAAGGCGAAATTGCTTGGTCATCATGTCAACCGGCAACAACAGCTTCTGCTTTTATGAATGGTTGAGTAACAAATCCATGGCTTGATAATGTAGCAAGATGAAAAGATACGCCAATGTCAATCAACGCCTGTGCAAACTTATAATGTTCTATGCTGCACAGGCTTGTTGCACCTGCCTGGCGTCTGTGAAATTGTGGCGTTTTATTACGTGGGGATCTCGTGTTGTTCTGTTTAGCTCTACATTTAACATTTGTTTGATAACATCATTTGTACACTTGGTGGTGTGTTTTTGTAGTTTGCATTGCAACTCGGAGAAATTTTTGATTGCACAAGTCCCCAGAGGCACAGCTGTGGAGGTGTGTAATCGGAGACATATGTTGATAAAAAATTTCTGTGGGCATTATACATTATGCAGTTAGCTATATGCTACTCGACAACACAGAGCCAATATGATATTTAATACTCTCGCAGCTGTCTCGAAATTTTCTGAAACATTGGCTTGACTCATTTCTTGCAGTGATCTCGTTTTCCTTATGTGATCATATTCGCTGCACAGAAGCTTGACAATGCTGCCGTTCATGCTTTTCAACCGCATTTCCTGCAGCTCTGGCAAAAAAAAAAACTATTAAGAACTCGTTATTTTACAGCTGGTGCAGTATCTCAGTATAAAAATAAATAGGAAGAACTTTGTAAATCTTGGCTTTCACAAAGAAGGCGTCAAACTTGGGGAAACTAAATTTTTGTTACCATGTCTAATGGCAAGAGTTCTTATATGGACTTAGGTAGGCTAGCAGAACTAGTCTGCAGAGACCGCTTGGCAACCAGATATTGATACCAGATGGAACTTATGACTGGGCGAGCCGATCGATGAAAACAGGGAACGTACTTTGGGTCCCCAACAACAGTGCTGTCACAGTGGAGAGGCAGTCTCAGCAGCGCTTCTGAGACAGCTAGATCAATTCCAAAGACACACAAATATCATTATTTAATGTGAAAAAGAGAAGATGTGTTGCATTAAAGATCATGTTGAATTTCAGCGCTGTACAAGAGTACGCAGTGAAGCATTGAAACCTGCCCAGGGTGCACCCACAGTAAGCCTGTACGTAGAACCCCGTTGATACGGTCTCGGTTCATACGATTTCCCACTCTCAACCGTGAACTCTATAAATTCCCCGTAGTACATTTCTTATCGGATAGTACGTTTTCCAGGATTGTACCTTTCTTTGTCGCGTGTTTTTTAAAACGTATCAACAAGGTTCTACTGTAGTAACGAACCCACCAGCCTTCAAGCTTCACTGCACTCCATACCACTGCATGATATTATACCTGTAGTTAATTTGTGCAGTAGTGTGTTTCAGCAGAGGTTAATGGGTAAAATAAAAAAAGCCGCATTAATTTTTTTTTTTTTTTGCATTTGAGAGATATTTTTTCTTCTGTACAGGTAAATGTCAGTGTTGTGTAGTGTTGCAAATAGAGTTACAAAAAAACGAGGCTTTGAAGCGCAGAAGCTGCGCTACGCTGCACAGTAGAAAAAGAAGTTGGCACACTAAAAGAGTGCATCACCCACACAGTCAGTCCTCAACTTCCTCTGCTCTTGACCCCACCTTGACCCCTTCATCTGTGGCACATGCCCCAGCAGGGAGAGGCCATTCACATTAAAAATCACAGACACATGTAATTGGAGAGGACGGAAAGTGTTGCTGTGAAAACGCATGCCGTGCAGCTCGCTGTGATGGCTCCGTTTCAAAAATTTTGCTCTGCAGCAACGAAAGAACTTTCCCAATTTTTTTTTATATCCTTCAAAAATAACATATTATTTTTAAAAAACTGGACACCAATGCCCGTATCAATTTTGTTTTGCCTCCATTAACGGAAATTATCGTAAAATTTCGATATTGACCATTTAATAATAAAATGATGCTGGGAGGCTTTGCTATTTAAATAACTGCAAATATATTCCACTGTCCTACAGAAAAAATCAAAGACGTTTTGTTGCAGTGATTTGCTCCAAAGTTGACTAAAAAATGGTCAAACTTCAACAGTTTTTCTGAAATTCGTGCCGTTGATTCAGGTGAAAAATTGGTTAGCTCAGCGTTTGTTCTTAACAGCGGAGCTCCGCTGTTGTTGCTGCCGTAATGTGTGCAGCTGCATCAGAAACCCCTGGGTCATAGTTACTCTTGCCATTTACTGTGCACGTGAGCACGCACCTTAAGCGGGATTCACACGACGGAGAAACCCTCTCACGGAGGCGGACGAATATGTGACGTCAACAGCACGTCACCGAATTATCCGGCCTGGCAGCGCATCCACACGTGCGGAGCTACGCGGAGTGACTAGCAGACGACAGCGCCGAGGAACAGGTTCTATTCCCCGCCGAGGGCCACCGCCGTCGAGCGAAAACATGCGGAAACCTGCGGAGGCATTTTCTTTCGCGGAGCCACCGCGGGCTATCCCCACCGAGGGGCGGAGCCTAAAACCGGTCACGTGAGAGGGACCCGCGGGCCAAAACGAGAGGGTTTCTCCGTCGTGTGAATCCCGCTTTACGAGGAGCTCCTGGCATTGTCCAGGCTTCCACGTGACGGCCACAAAAGAATACAAAGAGAACAGTTTGCGTGCATCTGCGCTTCAAGGGTGGAGCACAAGACAGCTTGCGCTACAGACTCCCAGTCCACAAAGCCAGGTGTCGCCGGTTCTAGCCCATGCTGACGCGTTCCACTTTGGGAGAAATGTGAAAGCCTGTGGACATAACGATCCAGTCCCGCCAGTCATGCAGGAGGAAGATGACAATATAGGTGGATATGGCAGTGACTCTTCTACCGCAGTGAAAAGTGACGGCGGAACATGCAAATAAACAATTCCTAACTTAATGCAATGTGCAATGTGTTGTGGTATGTTCTTCAATTCCCACATAGAAAGAAATCCTCCAGCTTTGCTGTGGTTCAAGCCTTTTGCAACTTAGTGCAAGCTTTGCCAATTTTTTTTATTATGTAGCTTGTAATTACGTCTATCTACCTGCTTACCCTAATTATCATGACAGGCAACGGCTTCTTATCAATAAATTTAGAAAGCATCACTTTTGAGGTCTTTCACAGATCTTGGGAGGCCGCTGTAAAGGCAAAAAAACTTTCCCAGCTGAAAAGTACTTTTGAAATTGGTGCTTCTCTACTCACGTTTGCTGAAATAAATTTTTGGAGCATATCCGTAAGGTTGTAAAACGGTTTGGTCTCTCTTGGCATGTAATCACCCAGTAAAACGGTTTGGTCTCCCTTGGCATGTAATCACCCATCATGCCTCCACTGGTTGAACACCTGGAGGACCGTAAGATCAGGCCGAATCGGGCAGGGAAGCTTCTGAACACGACCAAAAGCGGAAGGCCTCTGAGTGACCCTACTGTCACAGCTGGAACTCTCGAGGTGTTTGTTAAACGTTTGTTGTTTTAAGTATGTTTTGATGGCAAGTTTAAATGAGGACATCTTGGATAGATTTCTCTGCCTCGTTCGGCTAGTAGGTGATCAAAATGATGTCCTTCCTTGTTTACATTTCTCAAATTCTATAAGATGGCGTGCATATATACAGTCTAGTAAAGCCTCCGAAATTGGGCAACGGCAGTGTTGAAATGTCGGATGATGCATTCCTTTTGAAACTAAGTAATTTCACCGCAGCATTTTTTAAAAATGAGAAAAACAAAAACATGGTTGAAGCACTAAAAGCTATGCTCAACAGGGCTTATCTTAAGGGAAGCTGGAAATCAGAGTGGGTGTCCTAGGAGGAGCACTAGTGCATGGGCACGAAGCGGCACTCAAATAGGCAGGGGGCAGTGCGTATCGCTTCGCACCCTTGAGCCAGTGCTCCTGCTTGGACGTCCACCCTGATTTTCACCCTTTTTCCACCCCTCCAAGCGATGCCCCAATCCAAGAATGCATGCATTGCATCTCCATATACAAGGGAAGCTTTTTACATAATTATCTGAGCTTTGAAATTTCCTGTCCGTACTCCTTTTAAACGACGCCCCTCTTTTAGAGAATTCGGCCCCTGAGTGACAGAGTGGCTACCGAGAGACAGGCCTAGAAGAAGGGAAAAGCTGTTGACTCAGGGGAGGGTTGAACTAAAAAATTCACCCGCATTTCCCCGAAGGGGTGCATGGGGAAGTGCGAATGCACGGGTGATATCAACCGTGGCTTAATTTCACGGGTTGATAGGAATTTTGTTTCGAGATCGTTCATGAATATATTAGCGTAGTTGGGTGCCATTCGAGTAGCCATCGCAGTGCCGTTATTTTGTAGGTAATACTGATTGTGGAATTAAAAGCTATTTAATTCCACACTAGCCTGGTCAAAGTTTCAATGACTTGTGGGCTTGGCTCCTCGTGATCCCGATGTATGCTATAGGATTCAACCAGGGCTTCAATCCCATCTCGGTGAGGTATATTTGTGTACAGAGAAGTTACATCTATAGTTACAAGGAAGGCGCCATCAGGGATTTTTATGTTGTTAATTTCCTGTAGGAAGTGGTTAGTATCACGAAGATATGCCGAATGGGTAGCGAAGGAACTCTTCTTGGCCAATCGCCCTAAGTGGGTATGTGGTGCGGACGGACGGACGGCGGTGGACGCGTGATTCAGGGTCGCTTAAGAAGTGCATTCGCACTTAAAAAATTTGGAGGCAAAGAACAGAGTTGAGCGGTACAGGACAGGAGTGGTTGGAGGTCAATGGGAGAGGCCTTTGTCTATGTCTGTGGACTTGGAGATGATGATGATGATGGGGTGGGTGGGGTGATGATGATGACGCTGCTGTGGCAAACAACTTACAGTGGGTGGCGACACTGACTTGCAGGAATCTGGATGATGATGGCGACAATGACAGTGGTATTGGTTGTGGTGATGATGGGGCAAACTGAACTTGTGGCAGGCATTGACAGTTTTGATGATGGCACAAACTCGCAGGGATCTAGATGATGATGATAGGGATGATGGGGGCTCAAACTGAACTCGCAGTGGCGGGTGGTGACAGTTGTGGTGGTGGTGCGAACCCGCAGGGATCTACGATGGCGTGCGGACGCGGCACGTGCTGGCCCTCATGGGGTTCCTGGGCTTTGTCAACGTGTATGCCCTGCGGGTGAACCTGAGCGTGGCCCTGGTGGCCATGGTGAACCACACCGCCATCCTCTCCAACAACACGCCCACGTCGGGGGAGGAGTGCAGGGCCGACTTCGGCAACGGCACAAGGGAGAAGGTGCAGGTGGGTGTGAAGGGGTTGCGTTGCTAGTGTGACAGCCGTGTTCTGCTTCAGCGATTCTGCCTTACACTGTCGAAGCTGTGAGGCACGCTGCTTCCCACATCCTACTCCTACACCCTGCATCCTATGTTGTGAATACAACGCCTTCATTAAGGAAACGAACTCTGTTTACATCACATCACAGACAAACACATCTGACAGGTGCCATCGTTGCTCATTATTCCCTGCCAGCAAAATCTGCACTCGCTTCTTTGTCCTCTAGGGAGTAAAGTTTTAACATCCCACTGAGTAGAATGCAGGCAATACAGGAGTGTACAGGAATATGGTGTATGAGTTGGTCGCTGCGAGCACCTGCTCTCATCTTATTGGCTGGTTTTAACTGTAGCCTCATCAGTGCTGCATGGCGTTGGTCAAAGAACATATAGAGTACACAGTTTACTTTCATGATAATGTAGACCAGCGAGATGAGAGCTATGACTGCAGCAAAGGTGTCTAGATACTTCTCTGGTACGTTTGTTCTGTAGCATTCTATTTCCGCAACACAAAGAATCATGCAAGTAAACTTTCTATCCTTGCTGTTTTGTTCAAGAACAGCACAATTATGGTTTTGTTTGGTGGCGTAATATATGAATGCAGTAATTTTGTGCAAACAATCATTATTTTTTCTTGTGCCTTCGACAATGATCTCTGTGTATTTGGTTCTGCTGCATTCCATGTGGTGCATCCAAACTTCTGAGGGATTTTTTTTGTCACAGCAATTTTAAAGGGACGCTACTGTGAATTTGTTTATTTTTTATCTCTGGCTGCATTGTGGAGTTGATCCCAAGGCAGGACAGAAAATGCAGTGTGCCATAGTGGCCACCAACCACACCAGCTACTGTTATTACATCATGCTAGTTTTTAGCATGGTTTCATGCCATCTCAGCCTTCTCACCATTTTGTGCAAACATCAAAACACTGCAGAGGCCAGTGGAGGCATTGGTTTGACAACCCGGCCGCCAAAGATGCTATGCTTGAAGGCGTTAGGCTTTCAGTTAGGGAGTCAGCTCTTGATGAATGCTTTCAATAAAGGCGCAGATGGTAACTTCTGTTGCAACTCGCAGTTCTATTATCTGCCTCTTTCCCACATGTGGAACTTTTCTTTTCGCGATGAGTGCCATTCTGGCAAGTGGTGACACCTGTAGCAGTGGTTGCATGCATTGCTTTGTGATTGCTGCTAGCTCCTTGCCAGCTGTTTGCCAAGCCAGACGTGTGAAATGGCGTCATGTGTCTCTGCCGAATGTTGGAGAATCTCAGCCATGCCAGCTAGTTTTCCCTACCACAGGGGGACGTCACGCTGATGTCTCTGATGCGCACTGCTCCTCGAACTATTCTGTCGGCACGGTCAACGAGATCAAATTAAAATATAGGCCTCTTTGTTTGTCATTTTATTTGCCTCTATCATTTGTCCCATGGAATTTTTATGGCAAGAGCAGTTTTGAACTGCCGAGTAACTGCTCAGAGCTGCTCAGTACTGGCAAATAAAAGAGACCATATGTTACACGTGTCACAGATTGTTTATGCAAGGATTAGGCGAGAGAAAGGGCACTTTCAAGCCCAAGTTTTTCTCAAGAAAACCCGCATAAACCAGCAACTCAGAGCTTGGCCTATGCATTCCAGACTTTTGTCTTGTAAATCACTTACTCCATGCTTACCACTCTCGTCAGCGTCCCCTCTAGTGGAACTTTGGAACTGTCCTGGATATTTCACTTCTCACGAGCTTCCTGTATGCACTTGACACAAATTCACGCACCAGAAGAACATTTGTCTTCTTTTACATGATATCGGGCCCCTGGAATCTTTTTCTTCTTCCCAGGACGGCACGTTTGTGTGGAACGAGTACGAGCAGGGCATCATCCTGGGCGCCTTCTTCTACGGCTACGTGGTCACCCAGATCCCGGGTGGCCGCCTGGCCGAGCGCTTTGGGGCCAAGTGGCTCTACGGCGTGGGCGTCCTGTTCACCGCCCTACTCACCCTGCTCACCCCGGCTGCCGCCTCGTGGAGCATCTATGCCTTCATCGTCCTCCGAGTCATGATGGGGCTTGGGGAGGTGGGTGTCGCCTGCCTGCTTCTCAAGGCCTTCTACTACGTAATAGGACGTGACTATACTCAGAGATTTTTCAGGGCTTCATGCACCAAAGCTAAACCTGGGCTATGAGGTGTACCATAGTGGAGGGCTCGGATTAATCTCCACCGCCTGGGGATCTTTCACATGCGTCTCAGTCGGAGAAGCAGCAACCGAGGCTGGGACTGAACTTGCATCCTTGGGCTTGGCAGCGCAACACCTTAGCCACTCAGCCTCCAAAACCCGACTAGCTCAAGTTTCTGCTTTAACTGCCTTTCTTGCTACACAGCCTGCATGACCATGAGTTGTATGGCACTTGTAGTGGGGATAGCTTGTGAACTCCATGAACACTGCAGTGTACTCATGTTGCACTCCTTTTGTGTCCCGTTGCAAAGTCCGGTTTTTGTGGCACCCAGGCAACTGGAATTGCATAAATTTGCTCTGTGTGATAAGCGTATGCATCTCCTTGACTGTTTTCTGAAGGCTTTTCAATGAGGAGAATTTACAAAAGGGTTATGAAGGCAATGTTTTTTTTCTCGCAAAGTTCTTTTGGAGCAGGCCAGCCAGTAGAACTACCAGCGAGCAGCCAGCATTTTCGGTATGGAGACTAATCAGTGCAACACCTTCCATATCACATTCCAAAATCGTGCATTTGTGCTAATTATTAGGTAGAATTTATTCGCACAACATGCCTTGTGATGAAAGGCTCTCTCCACCTCTCTGCGTGCCTTCACATTAAAGCACCTTCATGAAGCTTGCGTCTTATCATGTAACATTTCGCTCATTTGTCCAATGTACCTCTCAGGACTGTAGCCATTTTACTCTGATTTTGCCATGACTAGCAGCCCAAATCAGTTTCACTTGTTTGTGTAATATAGTTTATTAGGTATTTTTGTAGTGTGTATCATACATTGCCGTTTGCAAATTCTATTTATTTAGTGTATGTTGTTCGCTCATTGGATTACTTTTTGCACTGCATGCTAAAAAAAGAATCAAGAAATTGAAATATTGTCCAAATTCAAAATCATCTGGCAGCGCTTCTTACCTTGCAACTGTAAGATTAACGTTGCATTTGCGTCTTTTTGGCTGTCTTTTTCTGGGGTGATAAACATTTACATTACACTTTCGCGCTGCACATTTGTAAGTCTTTTGTTGTTTTTTACCTACTACCCTCTTCAGTGCATTTGCTTTCAGATTTTCAAAACAAAAAAAGATGCAAAACAACACCGATGAGTTGTGCTAAAGGAGCCATGAAGACGAAATACAAGCTGGGTTTATTAGAAAGACTGCTTAGTCCCGATAACAATGACACCAACATCATCGCAATCTTCGAACAAATAACGGAGATATTGAAGAAAACGTGTGAAGCAGTCGCGACCCCCTCGCCAATTTCCTGCAACTTTTCTATGACGTCGCGGAGCCTTGTTTGTGCGATTGGCGGCCGCCTAACTGACCTGTCGCGACGACACATGACTGGACGTCTGTAATGGGGCCTCTAGTTCCATTTGACCGCACCACTTCAATGCTAACGTGCAGTTAACGCACTGAAAGTTATGTTTTATTTTTGCCCGTATGATGTCATTCTTGCTCATAACACATCACTGTGGCGCAAAATTTGGAAGTTTTTAAATACTTCTTGCTTTTTTTTTGTTAAAAAACATCTTTTGTGGCTCTAATGGAGCTGAGTGAGAGACTGAATCCTAGTTCTTTCAAATTAAACGAAGCTGTATTTTCTCTTCATGGCTCCTTTAAGGGGGGACACTGGTCTTAAAACAGCTTTTAATTTTCAATTAAGCTCTGCAAAACTTGCCAGACTTGCTACATTTTTCCCACTGATTTGAAATATGCCATTATTTTTTCAGCTGGTCAATTAGTTGGAAAGATAATTAGAGATAATTGACAATTTTTGGTCAAACAATAGACAAAACAGTGTTGGTCGTAAAACTGTCATCTTTATATTTTCCAATACTATGAACCCTGGTGAATGCAATAATCGAAGCGGTTTTTTGATGCATCGCTTGAAACTAATTTTGCAGCTCATTAAACTTCGGTGGCACCAGTGGCAAGGAAACATTTCAAATGCCTGTTTCAAACACCAGAGTTTAATGAGCTTTAAAAGTAGTTTCAAGCGATGCATCAAAAAAACTATTTTGATTATTGCATTCACCAGGGATCATAGTATTGGAAAATATGAACTTGGCAGTTTCATGACCAACACTGTTTTGTGTATTGTTTGACCAAAAGTGACCAATTATCTCCAACTGTCTTGGGAACTAATTGACCAAGTGAAAAAATAACGGCATATTTACATCAGCGGGAAAAAAGCAGCAAGACTGTCAAGTTCCACAAAGTTTACTTGAAAATTAAAAGAAGTTGTTTTAATAAGACCAGTGTCCCTCCCCCCTTAAATGCTCTAATTCAGTTTGCTCTCGGTTCAGAATCCACCAACGTCGTGTCGCCCTTTGTGAAGTCTGCTTTCCTTCACTATGGGTGGGCTGTACAGTGAAGCAATCTTTGGAGATTTGCCCGTAATTGCCTTCAGCATGCACGGTGGATGATGTAGAAGCCAGCTAATCATCCCTGTCTGATAGTTGTCAATGCAACATCCATATATGTACATATCCGCCCCTTCTCCACCGAGAACAGGGGGTGACCTTCCCGGCCATGCACGCCATGATAGCTCGGTGGCTGCCGAAGGACGAGCGCAGCCTGCTGTCCACCATCATCTACTCGGGCGGCCAGATCGGCACCGTGGTGGCCATGCCCGTCTCGGGCATGCTCTGCGACTCCACCTTCCTGGGAGGCTGGCCCGCCGCCTTCTATGTCTTCGGTAGGGGCTTTATCCTTGCATGCCAGGGGAGGGTTTCCTCAGGTCGGGTTTCACCAAAGAATTCGGGTAGTGTGAAGAGTTGGCCTTCTTGCAGTCTTGTCCAACAAGCTCCATAAGCTCCGGCCGTGTCTACCAAGCCTCAAAAAAGGAGTTGGCGTGGGTTGAAAGGGAAGTTTTGGGAGCTGGGGGTCACATTCATCGTACAACAATGATTTCAACTATGATCACCAGCAGCGTGCCATAGTTGCCAGCATAGTTACTCCATAATTGCCTCCTTAGTTGCCACCACAGCTTAGATACAAATGCTTTGAGGGGGAGCCATTGTGTGCAGTGGGTAAGGGGAGGGGGAGTCTGACCGATTGTAGCTTGCAAGTGACATTCAGCAAGCCAATGGAGAACATTAACATTGCCCATCCCCTGTAATAACATTAATTAAGCAGCTGCCCTGGCTGTGACACGATTGCATGTTCCCAGTACCTTGCGCTGGAACACTGCCTGTTCTGGCAGGTCTAAGCCGCAACAATGCACAGTGCAATCAGGTTTTTGTCGCTAAAGTACCCAGTAGTGGTGGCCTCTTTTTTTTTTTTTTTTAACCACATAAATATTGCCGTGAACCGTGTATGGGTTTGTTTATTTATTGTTTGTTTTTACTGCTGGGCCACGCCTGGCTGTGTTATCTGCGTTCCAAACGAAGCGCGTCTTCCATTCTTTACTTTCATGCTGCACGGGCTATCACATTCAGATAAGCAGACTGTTTCGCGCTAACGTCACTAGCCCAGAATAATCTTCTGTGATCTACAATGTTCTGGGTGGGAATCGACGTTTCCAGAAACACTTGCGCTGAAAGATAAAGGCCTGCAGAGCAGACGCCACGGCATTCATTCGACGACACTCGCCTGTGCTAGTCACTTTGTTGACCGCTGCTTCGCCGCCTCTGTATTCTTTTGAGTTGTTAGGGGAGCACAAATTCGCTCCAATAAACTTGTTTCTTCTTCAAGACAACTGCGTCGTCCTTGGCTTCATGACAATATGCATAATAAGTGCACACCATCGCGTAAAGGCTCGCAATTAAACTACTTGATGGGGAATAGAGAAGTTTCCGAACTGTCTGGGATTACCGATTTCAGACATTCCCGGGACATCTCAGAAATGTGTGCGATGGATCAGGATGCATTATTTTCCTTGCATGTGTGTGCATTCTAGCATTTTCATGGAACAGCTGGTTAGTCTTTTCGCATATTTGTGCAAGAATGGCTATATACTGGCATCTCAAATAGTAGTAATGCCTTCAGTGTATGTGATGGCACTGTTGGGACATCCATGCATGACCAAACCCAATTTCGCACATCTCAAGTGCTTCCAAAGGGTTAACGCAAATCTACACTTGAGTGCTCACCACCTCTCTGTCAGTCAACAAAGAGAAGAGGGATGCCATTGCCCGCGCTATGATCCAGCATTTCGTAAGACATTCGTTGCCATTGGAAAAGGTCGTGACATTTTATCCTTGTTTTTCTAATTTCGCAGTGATAAAACAGTGGTGTCACTGTTAGCTGTCTGTAAATAAGACCAGCGGCTCATTCAACACCCAAAATGAAAACACGCCTGCCAGTATACTGGTGATCAAGCCTACGCTCCGTTGCTTGCTACTGGGTCATCATCACCCCTTGGTCTAGGCTCCCTGCCCTAATAGGTAGATATACTACTGCATGCATGTGTGCGTGCACAGTGAATCTTGGTCGAATCGTCAGTTGGAAACTGTGGTTACAAACCAGTGTTAACGACATTGCAAAGCAGGTGGCCATAGTTAACCGGACAGCTTGCCTTGCCCTGTAATGTCACCGCTGCTGGTATGCAAATTTCAAATTACTCTAGATTGCAGTTTTGAGGCAATCATAGTTCACTGTCTCCCGCCCATCGGGTCGCAAGCAAGACAGAAAACCAAGCATTTTGCTATCTATGCACGAGCAAGATTCAGCTGTTGACTTTTTCTCATGTGAAATGTTTTCGTATATCTTTTTTTGTAAATAAAGAAGGGCACCGCATTCAAATTAAAGTTTTCTCAGCAGCTTGAATTAGAAGAGAAGTGGAATTCATGATATGAAAAGTTGAAATGGTAGCAAATGAACTCGCACTTATGCTGGGTGTTCTTTGTCTTTGTGGACCTTGGCCTTGGCCTCTACCGAGCACCTTGCAAAGCAGGGGTTCTGCTAAGACCTGGCAAAGCCGCGATTGGTTGTCACACAAAGCAAGCTTCTGTATGTTTTTATGTTGTACTGTTATGGCTTCGTCAACATCTGAAGTTCCCTGGTGCACAAACCCACTGGTAGGACTCACTCTTATAAAAGTCTTTTATACTGCAGCACTGGTGAATTTCTTGGTTGAAATCCTCTCGAAAAAAGCTCTACCGTCTATTCCTAAAAAAAAAAATTGAGAGAAGCGCGAAAATTTCTAAACATCAAAACTGCATCAAAAGTGCATCAAAACCTTTGCTAAAAGTGTGCCCAGCCTTCACTGACTGTGCGTTCAATCGATTGTGAAACCTTCAAAGACCCAAATCGCAAAGAACGAACCTCTGCGACGATTTTTCGCACACTACATAAACGCATCTACGAACGATCTAAATGTATAACAATACGTGGGTTATGAGAGAAAGATTGTACTCCTTATTCATGATCAATGCGTATATTGTCTTATTCAGAATCGTCCCTTTCTTGCAATTTACGAGTAACAGTTTTGCCATAATGGAAGCCCAGTTTCACGCATGTGCCGCGTGTCAGAGATTTTATCTGAGCTTTTTGCTCGACCAACCGATCTATGGGGAAATGCGTTAGTTTTTTTAAAGCACGCCATTGGTCCCACAAGGAAGCTTTTGCTTTTTAAAACTTGCTGTAGGTTCGCATTCAGCCCCTACACGAGTTTTCTCGTAGTTGGCTTTCCCTCATTACTCCCAAGCTTGCAATGAAGCACCCTTTACAGGCCTTTTTGGCATACACATTGTAAAACCCTGACATATATGTCATTAGCAACGGTCGCTGTAAGCATTTTAGTATGTGTTATTGGATGATAATTATGACGATGTGGTTGCTACCAACAATGATAGTGCATTGCATTTCCAGCAAAAGGTTTTGCTAGGCTGTCTTCAAGGTGCTGTAACTGAGTCGAGGAATGGCCAGTCCTGATATTCTAAGCGATGCGGCACATAGGTAATGTCTACAAGGTCTACAAAGGGAACAGGCAGGCCTCACAGTAACGCAGGAATACTTGTTGGCAGGGTCTTTTTCCCCAAATGATGCAACACCAACTTTTAACGTGCACAAATGTGGACTGTTCACTCGTTTGTCACCAAGTTGTAAGGTTGCTCTTGAATGCAGCAGCTGGTGAGCATAGATGCAAGCATAAGGTACAAGACTCTCGGCATGCAGAGGTCTTGGTATCTGCCAAGGGAAGCCTAGTTATGGCATGATTTGGGTTGATCTTTGTGAAGCATGACACACTAGCTGGTACTTGTAAGCTTGTAAGAGAAACCCGCAGTCCTGAGGAGGTGTAACAAGTGCTCTACTGGCGTGCAACGAGCGCTTTTTCTTATCTCTAGTCTTTACATGTTCATTGATTGATTTATTGATGGATTGATTGTAAGGTTTAATGCGCCGACGCAACACAGGCGATGAGGCGCGCCATAGTAGAGGGCTCCTATGGATTAATTTTGACCACCTGGGGATCTTTAACATGCGCCGAAATCTCAAACACACGAACATTTTCGCCTCCATTAAAAAAGCGGCAGCCGCGGCCAGGAATTGAACCCGCGTCCTTGTGCTCAGTAGTGCAACGCCTTAGCCACTGAGCCATCCCGGCCGCGGCGGCCGCTTTTCTGATGGAGGCGAAAAGCAAAAGCGCCCGTGTGTACGAGATTTCGGCGCACGTTAAAGATCCCCAGGTGGCCAAAATTAACCCGGAGCCCTCCACTACGGCGCGCCTCATCGCCTGCGTTGCGTCGGCGCGTTAAACCCTACAATCAATCAATCAGTTAGCCACTGAGCCACCGCGGCGGGTTACATGTTCATTGACTTTCACTTCCCTTCCCCTGTGCTGCCTTCCCTTCTTCTCCTCCTGACAGGCCTGATTGGGGTGGTGTGGTTTGTGTTCTGGGCCCTGCTGGTGTACAACACCCCCCAGGAGCACCCGCGCATCAGCGATGAGGAGCGCATCTACATCGAGACCAACCAGGGCGAGGAGCAGACCCGGGAGGTGGGTGCGAGTCGGTTGGTACTGAACGACACCAGTGTATGATTTTATGCACCATGCTCTGGCTGCTTTTTTTTTTTTTTTTTTTCCCCACTTTTTGTTCTCTTTCGTGCAACGCCTTGAATGCTTTCAGCCTCCCTCACTTTCGCCTGTAATATCTTCGTCACCATAGGCATTCTATTGCGTCGTATTTGCTTCCGTGTAAAGTCGATAACATCCATCTCCAATTTGGGGTGTTGACCGCTCGTGGGTCCTGCGAAAGCCATTTGCTTGGCAGCGCAGTTGAAAAGCTTTTTACACTCATGTGCCTTCGGCGTATGTTTGGCATCCACGCCAAAGTAATGTTGTGCTTCGAGGTTTGAAGTTGCCTCTATCCCCAAGGCTACCTTCCATTTAAAAACTGCAGTGTACTGGTAGCACTGCTTGGTGGCAGCTACTATGTGCAAAAACAGCTACTGCTTCTCAAGGTCACACGTGAAGCGATGAAAGCTGTATGCACACTGTTTAAACAAGCAAAATGGAGCCTGCTAATGCGCAAGCTACAAGCGTGTGGCCATTAGGTGCATTTTAAGTGCCTAGCGGATGCTGGCAAGCCGCATTCTCGAATCTAAGCCAACCCCCAACTTTCGTAAACGATTTTTTTTTTAAAAGAAATAGGACTGGCCTGGATTTTAAAAAATACGATATGAAAGTTTTGTTTTAGTAGGCCTCTTAAAAAGAGTGTGTTCGCATCTATATTTTCAAAGTCATCTGAGGTTTAAAATTACTTTTTGTATGGGCAATACTTCTTTGTTGTGCAGGTAATTTTGTAAAGCATAAAACTGAACCTCTTCTTCTCGGAATTGTGTCTCATGGGTTTCTTATGGTGCAACAAGCTCACTCACAAGTGCACTCACTCACCACTCATAAATGAGCGCTGAGTGAGCCTCACCACTGTTTTGTGCTGGTGAGCGTGAGTGGTGGCATAGGGGAGAGAGGCCCCAACTGTCACTGAGTGAAACAAGCGAACAAGCCTCTAAATAGAGAGCATGAGTGCAAGTGAATGTTGAAAAATAGTTTTTTTGAGCGAGCATGTTTCATGAGGTGTGTTATAACTGTAGCAATTACTTTTAATCTTTTGAGGTTTCAAAAGGATAATGCCTTCCATTGTATTCGCATTTGCGTGGTGTGTGTGTAGTGTTGAACATTCTGTATTCCTTGAAAAATCACTGTGCGTGTATACCTCCCAAAAGTCACCCATAGTTATCCCTGAAACCTAGTTGTACCCGGGGTTATAATATATGGTGGGGCCTGTGCAGAAGCTGCCCATCCCGTGGCGGGCGGTGCTGACGTCGGTGCCCTTCTGGGCGCTGATGGTGACCCACTTTGGCCAGAACTGGGGCTTCTACACCCTGCTCACCGAGCTGCCCAGCTACCTCAAGAACATCCTGCACTTCGACATCAAGAAGGTATGCGACGTGCTTACCCGTCTGTGTATGTCCACCCGACAAGGATCGTGTAATGGTTAAAGGAAGAGGCCATGAAGAACAAATACAGCTTTAATTAGAAAGAACTAGCCTTTGGTAACTCCCTCTGCTACATTACAGCCACAAAAAAATTTTTTACTAAAAAAAAAACGCAAGAAAAATAAAAAACAGTAAAGTTTACCACTGCAATGATGGAATATTGGCAGGTGTGATGTAATAAGGGCCGGCACTATAAACATAGTTATCATTGTGATAATTACACGTTAGCGTTCAAGTGATACGACCAAACGGAACTAGAAGTCTCTCTACAAACGCTCAGTCATGTTTCTTGACGGTGGATTTGGTAGGTGGCCGCCTGTCGCAGCATTGTGTGACATCATAAGAGAAATTGCCGGAAGGTTGGGGGGGAGTCCCCACTGCTTCCTCTGTTTTCCTAAATATCTCGGTTGTTTGTTTGAAGTTTGCGATAGAATTGGTATCACTGTCACCGGTACAAAGCAGTCTTTTTGGTTGAACCAAACTTGTACTTTGTGATAATGGCCCCTTTAAAAGTTGTGTGCATCCTTTGCCACTGCTTCGTGCAGAATGGTTTTGCTTCGGCACTGCCCTACCTTATCGGAACGTTCTCCAGCTGGGGTGCTGGATTTCTGGCGGACCACGTGCGTCGGAAGGACCTCTTCTCGACCAGCATTATTAGGAAGTTCTTCAACTCCGTCTGTGAGTCCACATTTCCTGCAAGGGATGGATTTCACATTTTTTCTTGGTTCTAACCGCAGAATCCAACTGCAGCTTGCTTAGGAAGGTACTTTCATGAATCTGTTCAGAAGCGTGGCTTCTCGAAGTGTTCAGATAAAAGGGCCGCGCAAATTAAATGGTTGTACTGGAAACACGCTTGAGTAAAAAAGGTTCTTGCACGGTGTGCGGTTTGGTTAGAATAGCGAGTTTGGGCACCATTTCCAATGCCTGCTGGCTTGGTTTCTGCTTAGATAACGTAGAGTAGAGGTTTAGCATTTATGCTGTGTGTGCCTTGACTCCTGCCGCCTGATTGTTGGTTTGCTGATAGCAACAGCCTAAGCTGTAGTCCCAAAACCAGTATAAAAAAAATAATACTGAGCTTGCTGGCCAAACCTGATGTCACCATTGAAGAGGAGTCTTTTGCCACCGTGTTTATTCTCAATCGATTGCAGTTAACATTTTGGGAAGGAATGCCTTGGCACAGTGCATAAAAGCAATGTTTGATTACAACAAAGTGTACTGTTGGACGAGTTGGTAGTTCATTGTAAAAGATGCTGCAGCGCGAAATCAAACACGGACACAGAAAGACGACGGCATGAGCGCTGACTTCCAACTAAATTTAATACGATGAACCTTGCACCTTTTTTTTACACATTCTTCATGTTAACATAACTAGTGATTAGAAACTTTTCTGTAGTTATGTTAACATGAAGAATGTGTATAAAAGGTGCAAGCTAGGTTCATCGTATTAAATTTAGTTGGAAGTCAGCGCTCGTGCCGTCGTCTTTCTGTGTCCGTGTTTGATTACAAACTTTGCTAAGTGTAATATTGAGTACTTAATATTATACAGAGCTATGACTTGCGGACAGGAGATGTCACAGTAGGAGCTTGTTGTTGTTGATACATTATTCTGGGCTCCACAAGAAAAAAAGGACGATAAAAAAAACCATGTGATTTGGATACATATTGAACCGCAAGATTTGCAGTGAGCCTGAACTCCCTGGAAAGCTTTATAGTAAAACCTCATTATAACGAAATGGGATATAACAACCTAATGGATATAATGAAGCACTCCTTATTCCCCTTGAAATTCACATAGACGGCCATGCATTTAAGACCTCATTTCAACAAAGCTTAAATTTCCTCTCGATATGTACAACGGGCCTTTTTTTTTTTTCACAAGCAGCATTTACGGACCGTTTTGGTACCCGGCAGGTCAATGTCTTATAGTGCATGACGGCTTACTTCGTATCACGGATGTGGTAATTCAAAACTAGTGCTAGCTAGGGGCTGCCAACTCCAGCGCGCTAAAATGGCTGCAAGTGCCTGGCAACATGCGGGAGGGTGTGGGTCTTCCTGGCTACCCGTAGGGTGCCCGAATCTTCCTCCAGTCACCCTGCCGGGATGTGGCAGACCTGCTGCGCCACTTCTTTGGTGCTCACGATGACGGTGAGGACAGACTCGAAATTGTGGCTGCAGCTACAAAAGCCCTAATTGGCCTGAAGCTGACGCAGCAAAAATCTATCAAGGACTTTTCCTCTGTGAAGTGAGCCGCCAGCTCATGTGCTGTCGAATCGTTTGGCGTGAATATACCGTATTTACTCGCATAATCCTCGCACTTTTTTTTCGGAAAAGTCAATGCAAAGTTAGAGGTGCGAGAATTATGCGGGAAAAAAAAAAGGTGCACAGTGTTGCCAATTTGCCTTATGCCAGTCCCGCTAAATGTAGTGGTCGTTTTTTGTCTAGGTAAGCTCAGTGTTGCCAACAGCAGCTATTTCTTTTTATTTTATTATTTACAACGTAAACAGTCTCCCGTCGATCAGCGATCATGAAATTGCCGCCTTTGCTTTCTGGCGCGCGCCCTATCTCGTCGTCGTATGTGCGTGCCCTGCTCCAGTAACGCACGTTGAAGTCGGTGACGCCGAAGTGCCTGCCTGCGGCACAGTTGCCGTGTTCGATCGCGTACTCTTTCACTTTCAATTTGAAAGCGGCAGTGTAGCTGGCGTTCCTCCCCATGGCGAAGCGGCGCTAAGCACAAAGCAATTAGATCAAAAAGTTCTCAAAACGGCAGCGAGCTATCCACCACTGACGCGAATGACTCATTGACTGCTGCCGCTCAACGGCGGGACCACGACGGCGACACGACGACACGACAGCGGGCTGCGCGAACACCGTCTAGTTGCGCGCACGCGAAACATGCGCGAAACCGGCTCAAGGACAGTGTGAGTAGCGTGTTAGGGCGCCTGTTAGGGAGTAGCCATGCCGCCTCCCCTGCCGCCTCTCCGTTCGGCGGAGAGGCGGCAGGGGAGGGCACGCGTTGGAGAGCGCGTGCACCATGCGGGTTTCGCGAGCAGGCAACTTTCGCCGCTGCAAAGTTGGGGGTGCGAGGATTATGCGAGGAACCAAAAAATTCAAGTTTTGGTGGCTCACATTAGGGGTGCGAGGATTACGCGAGTGCGAGGATTACGCGAGTAAATACGGTAGTAACAATTTTTTGCCGTTTTTTTTTTTGCTTGTTTTTCTTGTTTTCATAGGCTGCTGGGAGCTTGGGTGGGGAGTACATCTTCTCTTTCATGTAAATTGTCGGTTGAAATGGACATTGGCTATAACGAAGTAATTATGGCTACCCAACTTCATTATAACAAGGTTTTACTGTATAACAAGAAACGTATCTATAGGTCCACTGAAGCGGAAGCTTGGGCATGCTGGTACAACGTATGTGAAAACTTAAAGAAAAAAGGTGCAACCAGATGTAAAAAGACACTGATGCTGCGTATATTTGCCTGTGTCTTTCTGTGTCAGGGGTAACTTGAACACCCTTGCAGTTCCACTGCAGTTCCAGAATGCAGTTCCACTGGAATTCAAGTTGTTTAGTTACATTTAAAATAATTTGCATCGCAACCTCTCACTTTTCTTTCTCGATTCTTAAATTGGAAGGTTAAATTGGGTAGGCATTGGCCTCTATTATTGTTGACAGCCAAGTGAATGCCACGTTCAGGCTGTTCATTGTAGCTGCTGCTGTTGCGTTAGTGGTAGCCGCGTAGCCATCACTTATCTCTCTCGCTTCCTCCTCATCCTTTAATCGCAGCATTCTTTGGGACGGCGGTGTGCATGTTTGCGGTGACCTTTGCTGGCTGCGACAAGATCCTCAATGTGGCCCTGCTCACGGTGGCAATGGGGCTGAACGCATTTGCCTTCTCCGGGTACATGGTCACCCACGTGGACATGTCTCCCGACTTCGCAGGTACTGTACCTACACATGCCCCTTTCCCCCACTCTTATTCCTGCCTGCCTACTAAATTGTGCCGGCATGAGGCAGGACTGTGGTACACACAAACTACCAACTATTGCATTTTATCACAGAACTTATTGTGTGCCTGCTTCACATGCTGTTTCGAGCCTTGTCACTGGGCAAGGCATTGGTGATCGGTTGTCTTCTTGGGCTTGTTATCATGACCAAGCAGCTAAAACAGTCTCATTGGTGGCTTAATACTGCATGCTCAACTTTAGGCGCATCCATACAGAAAAAAATTTGGAAAAAAATTCGTACATCACTCTGCTATTTACCAAGCCCCTTTGAAGTTGGCTTTGCTATCATACACAAATGTGGAGGAGAAAGATGTTTTCGTAGGGGCAATATAACAGCCTTATATCAGAATAAGAAGGCTTTGGGGCTCTTAGTAATGGCGTTCCCTTATGCGATGAAGGTGTGTCGCATCGGGTGTTACAGATGGACAGACGGGTTTTCTCGTTGATTCCACTGAGCAGTGCTCACGCCTTAACTCTTTCGGGACCGCCGGAAAAAGTGATGAAAAAGGGAGGTCTCGGTACACATTTTTTTTTACATAAAGCAAAGGCACCATCCTGCCTTAGCATATACCAAAATGCAGCTAATTATATGTTCTTTTACATAGAATACCAAGTTTTACTTCAACACTGACGATAGAACCATGAAAAAATCGGAAACTAAGAACTTCGTAAAAAAACTACAGAAAAAGATAGAAAAAAGCATAAATATAAAAATATTAAAAAAAAATAAAATTATTTCAGGATATACAAAATCTAACACAATGCTTTGTTTCTTCATTGAAAAAGTTTGATGCGGCTAGGTGTAACTGGTTTTTTGTTTTGTGTGTGATCTCTTTGGCACTAGGGCCATGGCTACGTCGTCGCCCAGGTACACGCCGGGCTCTTGTCTCGGCGAAAACTTGATCCGTTTCTTCGCTGGTGGCAGGAGATCACCACCATAGGTAGTTAACACCCTAGCGAATAAATATAAACCAGCCAGAACATAGTTCGAGCGCACATACCTACTCCAGAGCCAATTGAAACCGAAACCAACACCCACCTTTGAGCGCGATTTGATGTTCCAGGCTGATCGACACCCGAATCCTCACTCGAGCTGAAATCCGATCTCTAAAGCCGCATTTCGACTTTTCACTGCCACTCTCATCGTTAAAATCCACAGTAGAAGGCGAAGATATGCGAGCCGAGACGAGGCAGAATTCTTATCGCGCTCGCACGAGTATGACGCCATGTTTGTTTACATTCGAAACCACTGCCCGTCAGAATAAAATATCTGACGCGTTGCCGCCTGGCGATAAAAAAAGAAACTTCACAAAAGAGAAAACTCCAGTTTTCAAACTATCTCCTAGATGTCGCTAAGTGTTCCATCGAGCAAAAATTTGTATTCTGCAGGCTCGCGAAACCATCGATCATATGTGATCAATGGCCTATGGAGCGGTCCCGAAAGAGTTAAAGGGACACCGAAGAGATTTCTAAACATTGCGGGATTACTAGCACAAATTGTAGTTCGGAGTCCACAGTCCATGTTTCAACCACTCTGAGTGTGTTTACGCAAATTTATTTAGTAGAAAAATCTATTCGAAAATGCTGCCCTCCTCTCTGCATGCTCGTCCATTTTCTGTGTCGTTTTCGTGTGACGTTAGGAGGAGGTGACTTGGCTTGACTGCGCTACTGCACGGCTCGCCAACCTTCCGACAGAGTCAGTCGGCCCAGCGTTTATGTTTAGTCCGCCGGTTGCCGACGGGCCGTAGCAATTCGTTCGCTCAGTTGAAACGAAGCCAGGACACGTTTGTGAATGGAAGAATGTGCGTTTCTTTAGTTTGTTAGATTGTACACAGCATCTCGCTCCAAGTCCAGGTCGCTCCACACAAGCGCACATGCGACGCTTCGCTGACTGGTACGCTGGTAGGAAAATCTAAGACCACTTGAAGGCGGGAGAAGTCAGTGAAACCAATATAAATACTACGGAAATAAAATCAATTGAAACTTTTACCGTACAACATAAAACTAGGGAGCAGGAAGCACTTTTTTGCGCTGGGTGAAGAAGCACAGCGGTCAGCAGCACGACCACACATCTGCGAACGCTTTTCCGTCTAAGAAATGCAATTGCTAGACGTGAGATATTGTGAAAATTTGGGGGACGCTTACTGCACGAGCGCTATACAACAAAGAATCACCTAAGCTGCTTAATAAAACGCTAAAACTAAATAAAAGTGTAAACTGGTGATAAATTATATACCTTATATTTCCCCTGTTGCCAGCGCTGGCTCGTGGCCGAGTGGTCTCGCGCGCTAGGAATGATATTTTACAAGTTGCAAATTTGAATCTCCAAGGGCACTTTTTTTTTTTTTTGTAAGCTGATTTTTTCCATTTTCGGCCGATTTTTCTACGCTGAGTTCACCATTTCTTGGCCGTAACGTTCACTGCTCCACGAACGAGTTCGCAGAACGCGCTCATACTGACACTGACGCGCTAGCGAGTTCTCGTTGGCGTGCTGTTGCCACAAGCACCGACTGCTTGCGGCTAGCGGGCACAGGCCAGAATCAGCACACCCTTGGCCTGGTGCGAACACGCTTTTTACGATACAGGCATGAGTGAGGCAAGCTCCAAATATGCGGGAAAAGGGTATGGCATTTGAGTGTCTGCAGCGACGCGGAGGGCATTCATCCACTGCGTAGGCCTCGGCTAGTGATTGCTACGATTCCAAGCCGTCCTGGGAGGCTTATCTTGGGCATTTTACAGCCGACAACATGGCAGAAGCGCGGTACGACGATTACTGAGATATCGAGAATGCCCATCAGATAAAGTCGGATGTCAAGCATGTTGTTTTGCAGAACCGAAACCGAAACTTGTTTGAGTGCTAATCGTGGGCATCGTCCAATCACAGTGCATCTCCTCCCGTCGTCACAGCCTTCAGTTGGTGCAGCAGCCGCAGACCGTGCATGGTAGTTTTTCTTTCGAGCTTTATAAAATAATTACCGAGTTGTCAACCAGATAAACGATGAAAATTGTGTTAATTTGAGCCAGTCTACGCAGTGCAAGTAAAAACGGGAGCTTGACAAATTCACTTCAGTGTCCCTTTGAAAAAAAAAAAAAAATCCCTGTGGCGCTCTTTCAGGCACCCTGATGGGCATGACTAATGCATTTGCCAACCTGGCTGGTTTCCTGGCACCCCTGGCTGTTGGGAGCCTGACCAACAACAACGTGAGTCAATCGGATGACGTCCTCCCTTCTTACTGTGCTCACCTTGGTCTATTTCTTGACTGCTGTGGCAGGCCAAAAAGCATGTTGCATACCAATGTCAAGTCCACCACAGTTACCCATTGACGTGATCCTAAGACGTTGCTCATTTTAATAAGGCACCCGCCGCGGTGGCTCAGTGGCTAAGGCGTTGCGCTACTGAGCACGAGGTCGCAGGTTCGATTCCCGGCCGCGGCGGCCGCTTTTCTGATGGAGGCGAAAAGCAAAAACGCCCGTGTGTACGAGATTTCGGCGCACGATAAAGATCCCCAGGTGGTCAAAATTAATCCGGAGCCCTCCACTACGGCGCGCCTCATCGCCTGCGTTGCGTCGGCGCGTTAAACCCCCACAATCAATCAATCAAATCAATTTTAATAAGGCACTGGCAATTTGCACTGATTGGACATTTGCATGAGAACCCGCCGCGGTGGTTCAGTGGCTAAGGCGTTGCGCTACTGAGCACGAGGTCGCGGGATTGATTCCCGGCCACAGCAGCCGCTTTTATGATGGAGGCGAAAAGCAAAAACGCCCATGTGTACAAGATTTCGGCGCACGTTAAAGATGCCCAGGTGGTCAAAATTCATCCGGAGCCCTCCGCTACGGCGCGCCTCATCGCGTGCGTTGCGTCAGTGCGTTAAGCCCTACAATCAATCAATCAATCAATCAATCAATCAATCAATCAATCATTTGCATGAGAAATTTTTGCATTACTGTTTGCATGTCGCAATATTCTTGTCTAACCCTTTTTTTTTTCTCTCTCTCAGCTCGTCTTTTTTTGACACTGCCACCAGCACTGTTGCATGTTCTGCTACGTGCTGTTTGTCAGGTGTGGTTGGAGCACAAGGGTTGTGTTCTTCCATACTGGCAACTGTCTGGGGAGGGAACTGCATTATGTTGTGAAAGCTAATGCCACTGAAGCCTGGATATGAGATGAAGATTGTCCAGGTGGCAACAAAAAGAGAAAAGAACAGAATTAGAGAAGCCATGATGGCCATTTTTGCTTGCCTTTCCCTCACTCACTGACGGAATGATGAGACATTTCTTTTGGAAATGCAATGATACAGGTGGAATATGAGAATGAAGCACAACTGGTGCCTGCATTTTTTTTTTTGTTGTTCACATCTTGTCATGTTTTTTTTTTTTTTTCCCCTTTTAATAGCAGAGCTGTTTTGAGCTTGATCCGATGGCAAAGTAACAAAAAATACCAAGAAACGATACGCACGCGGTGCCTCCTGACAAGGCGGAAGAGTGCGAAAGCAGTGCACGTCACATAACAGCGGAGGCCATGTGCTTACCTCCTGGCCTTTTTTTTTTGCCAATTTTGCCTTTCAATAATGTGAGTAAAAACCTGCGCTCTAAATGGAAGTTCCCAACTAGTCAGCTGCATAGGACTGTCACACGTAATTACACATACAGTCGAACCTCATTATAACGAAATAGTATCGGGGCAGTAAATTAGTTCGTTATATCCGATATTTGTTATAACCGTAGAGGTAAAAAAACTGGCTCTAATAAATCGTCAATGTGGCTCTTGCAACAATCCAAGATAAAAAAACTCAAAAACTCATTGTTCTAGGCTTTGAACCCACTATAAACGAGGTAGTCCTTATCTGTCTCTTTGTGGCATTTCAAACTTTACAGACCACAATGTGAGATCGTAAAATTACAACAGAACAAAGTTCGTTTGGCCAAACAGGACGGCCTTCTTATGTACTTGAACGAGGGTGTGGCCTTCGCCTGGTGGCTTTTCACAGTCTGAGCGGAGTGAAGTTTTTCACAGTGTCCACGCTATAAAGGGCCTTTTCTGCTTGCGCAGTTTTTTAAGCTACTAAAAAATGGTTGTTTTGTCCCACTTTTTTTTTTTTTACTTTTGCTTTTAATATGCTAGCTGACGAGTTTTGAGCCTCACGGAAGGCAAATATTTCTTTGTTATTCCCGATATCACGCGGTTCTGGAGGTTTTGGTTTAGTTTTAAAAAGAATAGGTGTCATTGAAAAAAAGTGTGACCAAAGAAGCTTCGTATTTAGTTCGCTATATCAATGTTCGCTATAACGGGGTTCAGCTGTAATTACATTTCCCTGATGACGTAATGTCACCCCACTATCTTGAGGAAGTCATGCAATTGAGGTTCCCCTGCACGTATACTGAAAAGCAGCAACAGTGACATCACTCTTGCCAATGTGACGATGCTGTGCACCCTGCGATTTCCTGCGTTGTCCCCCTACCTCTCCTGCAGGAGACAATCGCCCAGTGGAGCATCGTGTTCTACATAGCGGCCGGCGTGTACATCCTGACGGGCATCATCTTCGTGCTCTTCGGGTCGGCTGAGCTGCAGCCCTGGGGCTTGTACGCGCAGACGTGCGGCGGCAACTTTGCGGGCCCCCTGGGCACCCTTGGTACAGGGAACCTCGCGGCCGGTGCCCCCTACCAAGCCGCGCAGGACGATGGCACGCCCGAGAGTCCAAAGTCCGACGACGCTTTCCCCACCGAGGCCTATTGATCGCCCGTCACCGCTGCTACTGCTGCTGCTTCCAGGGTTCTCCGACCTTTGCCCTCCGACCTTTGCTGTTGTGAGACCCTTTGGCGGGAGGTGTCCTGGCTTTGCTATCCGGCATTTTTTTGCTTCTAAAGGTTCTGGTAGCAGCAAGGCGCAAAAATATCTGGGATGGAATTCTCAGTTCTGTCCATTTAATGTCTGTTTCAAAGTGTCCGTTTTGAGTGAGCCCTGACTGGCTGAAAGAAGACAACCCAGACGTGACACAGCGCAAACAAAGCAGGGCTTTGGTTTCTTTGCATGCCATTGGTCCTAAGCCGTGTATGAAACGGACGCAAAATGGACATTCTTGAAACGGGCTTAACTCGGAATTCCACCCCCGGTGCGATCCTTTTTTGAGGTAGCGTCGTGGCAAAAGCGCTGGCCTGCTATTCACAGAGTTGCCAGGTCAGAACTGGGCCCAGGTGGCTGTTTTTCTGATGGAGAAGGAAAAAAAAAAACGGGTCATGCCCATGTGTTCAACATTAGAGGAACATGAAAAAGAAACCTTAAGGAGCCAAAGTATATTAGAAACCCTCCGCTGCACGACTCCCTGAATGTAAACCGAATTTATGACACTGTTCTGTAGGTGTAAAAGGAGAATTAGAATTACCGGTGATGTGTGTCTCGAACAAAGTTGAGCACCAGAAAAATTCTAGCATGCGCCATGCTTGTTGCACATCAGACAAACTCAAAATGGTGGCCACCCACCACGGTGGATCAGTGGTTAAGGACGCGGGTTCGATTTTCGGTTGCAACAGCCGCTTTTCAGTCGGGGGCGAAAAGCAAAAACACCCAAGTGTCGAGATTTTGGTGCAAAGATTCTCAGGTGGTGAGAGTTAATCCGCAACCCTCCACTGTGGCGTACCCTACAGCCAAGGTGTTGCTTTAGCATGTTAAACACCCCAAAATTTTGTTCACAGTGGTGGCCATGGTTCATCGAAGCCACCCACTAGGGTTTGTTGGATCACAAACTCAAATTGTGATTTTGATTTGGCTCTGTTAGGACGCAGCAGTGAGTTGTCACCACTGTCTCTTAGAAGTGAGGTAATGGGCCCTCAGTGGGGGGCACTCTTTCTGCCTCTTTCTTCCTCTTTTTTTCTTTTCTTTTTTTTTCATGGAGCTCCACAGCTGTTACAGTTACTCGGTTACTGTAAAATGAGCAGTTGTTGGTACCTAATGCCGCTGTGGGCTGGTGACTTAACTTCATCATGTATGTTTGACCTCGGGGTCATTTCATATTTGTGCTAGTATCAGCACACTACATTTAAATGACATTGAAGTGTAAAAACTCCCAACTTTTTGCAGAGGCCTAAACGAGGACTTGTGCAAATCCTGTTGGCTGTATTTGAAAGGGGTCTCGGTGCGACTTCCTTCCTTGTCCAACAAAGTTCTGGTGAACAAGGAAGAACAGCCCCTATTGTGGCATAAATTATCACAGTTCCTTTTTTCTTTTTTACATTTTTTGCTGCATGCTCGTGTCATACAGTTCTCAGCCACATAAACACCCGGAAACAAACGCAGTGAAGATCGTATTTTTTTCCTGTGAACAGTTTTTTAAACCCTAAACTCTACAATTGATTCTGATGAGGTCATTTTAGTTAATTTTCTCGTCGTGCGCTTCTAGGGAATGTTTTTTTAGCATACAGATGAGCTGTTACACTTGCACTAACTTTAAGCTGTAAGTACCAGTGATGTGCAAACGATCTCTATAGGAGTAGTAGTGAGTGAAATATTAAGCCACTGAATCGTGAACTAACAGTTGTCGGGGGAGCTTAGTGAAGCTGTCTTGCCTATCATGGTGGCTCAGTGGTTAGGTAATTAAGGTGTGCTGCTGAGCCCAAGTACACGGAATCATTCCCGGCCATAGTGGCTGATTTTCAGGGGGATGCGAAAAGCGAAAACGCCTGTATGTGTAGATTTGGCGCTAGCATCATCATTCTATCTGGGGCAGTATTCTCGAGTTTTGTCCCTTTTGCGTCCCTTTCAAAAGTGTCCCTTTTGGAGAGTCCTGATTGGCTAAAAGCCAACAACCGGAAGTGACGTAACGCAAGCGCGGCAAACCTACTGCCAATCTTCCTCCATGCTGCCAACGTCCACCTCTTAACCGGAAGTTACGTCACGATGAAAGGGACGCAAAAGGGACGTTTTCAAAAGGGACAGTTACGAGAATACCGCCTCTGGTCTGTAGCAGAAGTTGCGACCGCTTGAAGTTTGGGCTTGAAAGGTGGGAACCAGAAAATCGGGTTTTGCCTTACAGGACCAAACTTCAAATGGTCGTAACTTCTGCTGCAGACCAGATAGAACGGTGATGTTAGTTTTATTGCACTCGTTGGTTTGTGCACAGTTCACAGGTACCTTGTTCAGCTGCATCCCTCCAGCAGTGTTTTTACAAAGGCTGTCAAAAAATTGGATGTAAAAATCCGAATAAATTTGAATATAGTAGTTTTACACAAAAGCAAAATATATATCTACAGCCAGAATGAAAAACTACACATGTTCCCCAATTTTCATTGTCATAACTGTAAATTAAGACCAGTGTGCCCCCTTAATATTATGCTACTTCAGGCCAAAGGTCCCAGGCTTTTTGCTTTAGTGCAGGTGAATTTGCTGCATTCTCACTCTTGTTTTTTTTTTTTAGTGAAGTGCGAGTGAATGCCAATGGTAGGACTTAAGTTTCACTGCAACGGGTTTTTTTTATATTGGTGAAGCACTCTTGGTGAGGTCAGTCGAATTTTGCACTTTAGGCACCATTTCGGCATTGAGTTTTATAACAAACATTGGACATTAAGAACTAGCAGGCTCTCGTTGTCAATGTTTCTTGTGTAGAAGAAAGTTGTTCTGTACAGTTCAGGTGGTAGTGCCAGTGTGGAAAGGAGCGTGTTGCATCCACTCACTATTTATTTTGAGAAACAGTGAAATTTACCCCCAAAAAAATCACTGACAGGTTGAAAGGAAAGTGAATGTGTTAAGTTGTAGTTCTACTCAACTGCACACCAGGATACTGGTCCCTCCTTTCCCTGAGCGCTTTTTTTTTTGAAACGCGACCAAGAATCACCTAGGCTAGGGAAAGCCTTTTAAATGAACTGTTTCACAAGTGTTGAGGTGTTAAGCTGTGACTTGTATGAAAAAAAACAGCTGTAATCACACAGTGTGTCAATCACCCATAGAAAAAGGGGTTTAGGATGCCAGACATTTTGGTGAGTAACTACTAGACTGCAAATGACATGCTGTTGATGGCCAGGTGTGCTTTTTTATTTTTGTGGGGCTACGTTTTACTTTAGGGACTTGCACTTCTAAACAAACTAGCGTGTAGCTCTGGGAAATTTTTGTTCAAATTGTTCATGTTACACGTAGTTTGAGAGATTATACAGCAGGTTCAAACGAACTTTGATGTTGTAAAATGTAATGAATGTCCAGTTTTGTCCGAAGAGCTTTGTCTTACTATGGTAGCCAACTTTTAAAAAGCTGAAACTCGTAAATGCACGCCGCAAGTATATTGTCTTCTCGTATTGCAGTGGCTGTGGCTTGTGTTGTGCTATATGACACTGTGGAATTGTTGCTGTTGGAAAAAGTCAACTACAAAAGTTTTGCTGTAAATAGATTTTAATGCTTCTGTCCCTGTTTGCTATCAAAATATTTAACACATAGTGACTATAGAAAAGCTGCAAGCTTTTTGAAAGAGCGTTTTTGTTTCTTGTGCATGGTGATAATTACCTGAAAGTGAGCAGTGATTTTCTTTTTCCTTTGGAAATTGTTATCTAGTCCAGTTTAGCAAGGACCGTGTCTTGTTCCGTGAGATTATTTTGAGGGGCCCCACTGCTATACTCAGCTTAGTGAAGCAGCAGCAATGTCACTAATACCCAGTTCCTACTATCAGCCACTGCCATTTCGGTGGAGCGATGTTTTTTGTGTAGATATTGCGCAATTCCAGCAGCAGTCTTAATTAAGTTGCCACTTTATTAAGGAATTCATCACTGTTCGGAGCTGCCTTCTTTTTGGGACATGAATTTCATTAACAAAAGTGACTTTTCGGTGTGGGCCCAAAACGCAACTATATTATATTTACCACTTGCAATTGTACAGTTTTTACTCTAGCTTATTTTTAAAGGTTTTCACATATGTTTGTAAGTCTTAGCTCCTGAGTTTGCTGTTTTAGCGGAAGCTTAATATTTTAACCTAAGCGGGCGTCTCGAGGTAATATTTTTTGTACTTTGTCTCCTTGAGCCGTTTACTAGGTTTACAGAGATTTTGCAGCACTCGGTGATGATGGTGACCAAAATGGCTCGAGCACCTGTTTTCATTGTGTTTTCATCCAACAGCTTCTTCAAAGTATTATTGTGACAGTTTTCAGCAACCTGATGGAAATTGCGCATTGTTTTATTCTCTGTCCTGTGTATTGTGCTCTGTTTCCCAACTTTGGGCAGTGCTGTGAGAGCATCGAGGTGTGCAGAGGCATTAACAAAATCTCCAGAAGGAAATGCTGTATTTTCACACGTATAACCTGTCCCTGCATATAACCCATACCCCAATGTTGCAGCCAGAGAAAAACAAAAAAATATATTATCCCCGCATATTACCCGCATTGTTGGCAACGTAATGCAACCTTTCAATTTTTATACAAAAAAAAGAAGTGCAGTGCAATTATGTTGCAGTCATTCAGATTACAAAGGTATCAGTGCTGATCACAGTAATCTTTTTTTTACCTACGCGTTAAAAACACAATTAGGCAGGGGAAAAAATGCAGCCAAAGAAAACATACTGCCATACAGCAAGGCACATGTACCAATCCGATTACATGCAGATAACTGCTAAGTCGCCAGGAGATACCCTCTGTCCTGTGCCAGAAGTGCCAGAAGTGTGCCAGAAGTGAAGCGCAGTCATGATAACGATAGGACAACATCAGTCCAAACTGAAAAGTAAAACTTGAGCTCACTTTTACTTTTGACAATAAATAAGCCAGCTAGAATAGAGCAGAAAGAAGATTGCTCTGATGGCTGGCGATGGGATATGCATCTTGGCGCAGCGCACGTTGTAGTGAAGTGGCATTTAGGGGCAAAACTTGTTCATTACCTGCACCCCCCTTTTTACCCTTAAGATTTGCCATTTATTGGTGCAGGTAATACAAGCAAAAATAGACTAATTACAAAGTGTACAATCTTCTTCCTGCTCGTTAACAGCAGATGCTCATGTGGAAACAGATACAGTGAAACTGGTTACAAGAGACGCTCAAGGGACCGGAAAACTTGTCTCTTGTAACCGAGGTCTCCTGTAGCAAAGTTGCTAGCATGGCGATCATTGGAAGACCAACGAAACTGTTTTCATTCAAAGTCTCTTATAAACAATTGTCTGCTGTAGCAGTGCCTCTTGTAATGAGGTTCTACTGTACACACCTAATATATTTTGGTTAATCTGCGCTTTTGCTGATGCCATTCCGTCATCTATTCACCCTGTTTCATGCCAGCACTGCCTGAAGTTGGTGAAACAGCTAGAGTAGAGCATGTCGCACTTGTTGGCAGTTCGAGCGCTTGTGCCGTGAAGCATGCGTGCTCCTAATAGCACCACGGTGTGGATGTTATGAACTGTAAGCTGTGCTGTTTTTTGTTGCCCGGTTATAGCTGTACGATTTTAAGTAACCTTGTACAGTAGATGTCAAGCTACCAATACAAGTCGCATAGCAACGAGTTGAGCACATACTCAGGCACATGGGAGATACTATATAGATGTTGAGTGTTATTTACGGCCTTTAGCGGTGAACTGCTACGACCCACCGTTGTAGTGTATTGGTGTAGATGTCCATAGGTTCAGTTTTTGGCTATGAATGCTGAAGGTCACAAATGGCAATGTGTACAAGGTCCCGGTGTGTGTTACGGAAGTCCAGGTGGCCAAAGTTAATTCCATAGCCAGCCTCCACCTTCCACGTGCCAGTTAACCTACGTGTGTATAGACCATGACATACTGCGACTGCTTTGCTTAAAGCCCGTTCACACTTGCGACAGAAGCGACAAAAGTGAGCAATGCGACTAGAACGACCGCCACACTCTGTGTTCACATTAGCATGTGGCACGAGCAACGGCAACGACGTATTTTTGCTTTTTTTGTCGTTGTCTTTTGCTCGGAACGTGACTTCACAGGAGTTTCAGTTTTGACATAGCACAACATCCAGGTGCTATGGCAGGATGGGACATCACGAACTCTTGCCTCTTCTTTCCACGTCAAGAGCAACACCGTGACAGCGGAAACAAAAATTGGTTGAGACCAATCGCTCTTGTCGTGCAACGAAAGCGATGCCAGGTGACAAGAGCGACAGAAATCACATCGCTTCTGTCGCTTTTGGTTGCTCTTGTCGTAAGTGTGAACGGGCCTTTACAAGTGAACCTGAATAGTGTTGCGGTTATATACAGGGCAACTTACGGTGTTCCGTCTTCGTGGGTGACTCTACTGCTTGGGTTTTTCTTTCTTTTTCTTTTTCTTTTTTTTCATTGACGGCATATTACTTCCTCTGGGTCAGAAAGAGGTGTGCTGGCAGCTACAAGACTGTCCTTGTTGGAATTGAGCACCTGCGGCATCGAAGGCTGAGTGCAGTCAGTGCATGCATAAAACCACCACCTCTTGAGTTCGCCTTAGCACCTCATTTTGCCTAGAAGCATTTTTGTGGTTGGAATAATGATTCTTCAAAGTCTGAGTGCAAATGAACTTTCGATTTTCCTATTGAGTTTTTGCTGTGCACGACCGTTTCATGTATTATAGCACGCACTAATACAGGAAGGTAGTTTATACATATGATATTGTAGCAGAAATGTATGGTGAATGTTGATATCAGGAGAGTTTTGATTTTAGTGACTTAGACAACTTAAAGGGGCACTGACACAAAATTTTGAAGGCGAGATAACGTCGGCGATAGATTGGTGGGAACACATATACATCATCTGCAAAATATCAGCGGCGAATACAGCCTAGAACATATTTAAAATCAATTTTGAAGTGTGCGAAACGCAACCGAGCAGCCAGCAGAGGACCACGCGCAATTGAAAATAAACAACATCCAAACACGTCACGAGTTTGTGTTTGCCGCTTCCGCACTACCGGCGTTTTACGCGGGCTCGCCCGGCTCGCCGCTCCAATCGGAGGGCCGGAGGGCGGAGCTTCTGCTCTCGAGAACGAACGACCCGATCGTTGGCGGCGGAGGCGCCGTGATTTCGTCAGCTAATCGGACAGCTGGCCGCGACCAAAGTTCTGCAGCGATTCCAGGCACTCTGTTTCTATTACTGTTTATTACCATTGGATGCGAAAACGCGCCGGAGGCACGAAAAGCTCACTGAGCTAGCCGCACTGTCGCTGTGCAGGCGGCGGCCACGGCCGCGAAGTGGCCCAGGCCGGCGCAGGTAGCTCGAGTGACAGCTTGTTACCGCTGCACGAAATTATCCCCAAGTCCCGACCATAGTGGCTTACATGAGAAAGGAGTTAATGATGCGATGGCGGGTTGCATTAAAAATTGTCATCTGCACCGCTTACGAGAGCGGCACTCGAATATCCGCCGCAGTGCTGAGCCGAGCACATCTGTAGGCGGACCTGTAGGCAGACCGGCCGGCTGCGTCCAGCGCGCGTCTTGCCACCCACCGTCTCGAGCGTCGCGCGGCGTTCTTTAGCCGCGGTAGCATTTGCACTCGCGCAGCGCCTGCGTCACATCCACGGTCGCTTTTTAATTAAGCGCCTCACGAGATCAGTACGTGGGGGCATTCGCAGAAACTGCCGTCGATGCGGATTCGACAGTGCTACGGCGGCTCTGCTCTGTGATATCCCTCCGACGGTCACGTGGTCAGCTTTGTTCACACAAAATCCACAAAATCCATCGTTTCGCGGCACTCGCTGAAACCGAAACTGCGACTGGCCGCATTTAAAATCCCTCTAATTAAACAACCGTCGCACGCTGAAGCAAATGAGGTTTCTACAGGTTATAAGTAGGTCACTAGCTACTTATCGCAACGAAAAAAACAAGATGCTAAATTTTTGTGTCAGTGCCCCTTTAAGTTTTTTACAAAAATACAGTCAGAGGTATTTTACACCGCGTTTTTATTCTATTCTGACCAGGCCTAAGTGAGCCGGTTACCGTATTTTTGCATGTATAACCCACCCACTGGATATGACCTGCTGCATCCCTATGCTGCATTGAGCGAAAAACGAAACAAAACAATAAGTATCCCCGCATATTTCCCTTACCACTGACCGCACAATGGAATCTTTCATTCTTCGTGAAAGGGACTACCATGCAGTTACGTCGTGTTTAATCAGATAAAGAATGTCTCAACTTGACGCAAAACCTCATTACGGGGGTGAAAGATGCTGGTGCCATATGGCCAAAATGAACATTGCTGTGCCAGAAGGCCCATCTATCAAGCTAGTTACTTGCAGATAGTTGGTATAGGTTATCAGAAGCTCCCCTCTCAATCGTGCTAAGTGCTGCGCCTGTTATCTCGTCCTCTTTGATGCATGGCACCAGACAGCAAGCATGCTCGCAATAAGGATTGCGTGGGCTCAAAGCTGAACAGCAAAACTTCTCTTTATCAAGGCGGAATCTCTATATGGCCCATTACGAGAATAAATTGCAGCACTGTGACTGAAAAATAGCCATAAAAATATCATTTTATGCTTTGTGCTCCTTGTTTGTCATCACTGCGGGAGTTTGTAAGCAAACTAACCCCCCAAAAAATCATGGAGACAGCTTCTGTCATGTTCAAAATACTCGCCGTAACGCACTCTTTACGTTGCGCAGAGGAACAGCCATCTGCAGAGATGAGTCACAGGTGCAACTTTCGTTGTCCTTCCTAAGTTGTACCTGAGTATAGCAGAAGATTGCAATGACATATAGGGCGATGCGCGCCTTACGGTGAAGCTGCGTTTTAGGGCGAAATTTGCGCATTTCTCGCACCCCAACTTTGCTGTTGAGATCTGTCAATTATTGGTGTGGGTTATACATGCGAAAATATGGTAATTTTGCTTATAATATATGTATGTATGTGTATATACAATATATAGGTGTTAGACTATAAGAAACAACTCACAGTTCATTGTGAATTTTAACGCTGCAGAGATGGGGAAGGCAGGTCGAGTGCTGCGTTGTGTATTCTTCGCCGGAAAACGGCTTTTAACATGCGCTGTTGTGAGAGAGGGGTTTTCTGCGATGATGTGCGTCGCAGTTTTGTTGTGCACATCTCACTCTTCATTCCAAGTTGAGACAAAGCGACGTCTCGTGTGTGAGGCTTTCGAACCTTCTGCCACCTTCTTGCAGAGTTGGAAATATTTTCAGACACGCTTCTTGCCGTACTGCAGTGTTTTCTGTACAAAGCACAATTGCTTAACGACCAATCTTGCCATGGCAATCATGTGAGAATGCTCTTTTTCCTCCGTTTTTACCATAGTATTTACATTTTCTACAAGCCGCACATCAGACTGTTTATTTTGCAATTAGTTGTTACTTATACATATCCACGTTTATTTTGCAATTTGCTACTACACGGGGCCATATTTTTCTTATTGTCTTCTTGTGTTTCTATCTTTTTTCTTTTGTTATGTGTGTATACATTCTGGTGATTTCGTTTCGTATTGTGCTTTATGATAAAGTTCATAACACTCTGTTCACGTGCATTTTTTTTTTTTTTTTTTAAGTTTACAAAGTGGGAAGAAATACCCTCAAATAAGCCTGTTCAAATACCTGATAATTTTGTGCAATCGATCTGCTCTGAATTCTGCTGATAATAGTGATGGTTGTAACATATGCACACTCGCTACAAATGACCATGTCGCAGTCATCACAGCATGTCTTACGACAGTGGAATCGTCTGTCTGCGCGCACCAAACGCTCAACTACCTTTGGGCCTCTTTGGAAGTCTTGCAGGAGGGCTCCTGCTATGCATTTTACTGATGTCATACGTTTTACTTCGTTTCTTTTAACAGCAAGAAGAAGTACGAGTAAATTGAAAGACACTTCTTGATAGGCCCCAAAGTCGCCGTCTGTCACCTATTCTCAGTCCAACCTGGTTGGGGTAGATCATTAGCAGGAACTGAAAAGCCCACAGAGTAGTCTCAAAGGCCACTACCACGTCGCGGCATTAAATTAACCAGCTCTAGGGCACTGAAACTTGGGAAATATCGGAAACATAACCTCAACAAGGTCAGGATTTCAGAGAAGCAGCTTCTTCAAAATTCTAGTGATGAAATATAAGAACCGTAAAAATGCAGCAAGATGTGTGTTAAACACAAGAAGTTTTATGACTGGTATATATAGTGCCATTTGCATTGAAACCAGTTGCATTTTACTTTCGACAAACACTATAGCAAAACTTTATGGGTCTTGAACTGTTACAACAGCTGCGATCATTCTAATGTACACGTAAATTTGGTACAACTTATTTTCATTATATCATGAGATCAAAAGGAGATAAGTTTGCAAGACCGTTGGAATAAATAAACCTGCTTCTCTTGAAGAACGAGAAAGGAAACCAGGTAGCAAGTGACCTTCCTTTTATTTGTTTACTGCAGTGCTGCTTTTCATCAACCTACTTAACTGCAGTGTTGGGAAGGTGCAATGGCTCTCGAGTTTATAGTGGCTGTAGTCAAAATAACAACAAAAAAAGTGTGTAACTATAAAAATGACTAAGAAATTCATCGTACCAGTGAACATTAACACACAGACAAAGGTAGGGAGGAGACGAACACGCCATGAAAACGACGCTCTACACCATGCGATAGATGACGGCTAACAATTCTAGCGGCTTCCAAGCAGTAGGCATATGAGAGGTGGTTGCATAGTTTTCTCCTCTATCTTTGCATACACAGAACAGGCCTGCAGCTGAACCTGCTACCGCACACGACACGCAGTAGAGCCAAAGTGCAGGCTGCAAATTAACAGGCGTCACTTCACAGAAGCAACCAATCTGTGGAGTGATAGCACCTGTAACAGCACTGCTTATCTTTGAACACAGCAACAAAAGTTGTAATGAAAATAGCCTGCCTGGCAGTGGAAGTAATATCGGTTGCCTGCACTGCTCAAAAGAAGAAAAGTCTTAGCAGGGCATATTACTTGGGCATCATTATTGCAATGGTAAAAGAGGTCCATCATTGTAAGCTGCATCAAACGAAGGGAAAGAAGAAAGTTCTTGATTGGAGGTAGATTGGAAGAAAAGCTAACTCCTAGGAGAGTTTGCTGGGGCACACCGATCAAATGTTTTAAGACTGCCTAGTACTTTTTCTCCTATTTGGCCGGAGTTCTTGTTATACTCTTATACACCCAAGCTTTGTGATCTATCAATACATGGAGAAATCTCATATATTCGAGTTGGATATGGCAATGTTATCCGCCGCGGTGGCTCAGTGGCTATTGTGCTGCTGAGCCCAAGGACGTGGGTTTGACCCTGCAGCTAATGGCTGCTTTTCAGATGGAAGCGAAACGTGAAACTGTTGTGTGTCCAGACTTCAGCGCACGTAAAGATACCCAGGTGGTCAGAGTTAATCCGGAGCCCTCCACTACGGCACACCTCATAGCTCATGCCTAGCTTCAACTCGCTAACTCCGCGAACAATCCATCAATATGAGAATGTTCGTATTTGCGCCTGCGTGAAAATATCCCTGAAAATAATATTCGGCAAAATTGATGCAGGCATTAAATTTTCAGGCATGAAGTGCTTGTAATCTTGTGAGTAAGCCACAGTTCGTGTATCCTTCAGCTCTCTATTAGTTACCAAGGGTGCATAATACTATGAGATGCTTGCCTGCTTTTCAACCTTTACTTGGAGTTCTATATGTTGAGGTACATGTTGAACCTTGCAATAGTTAATCTTTTATAACAGCCCTACTTATTTCCCTGCCTCCTATCAGCTTCTTTGGAGAGAATCTAGCGAAGATCACAAATTGTACTCTATTTAATGCGAGATTCTATTTACTACGTCAGGGGCGCCATTTTTCTTTTTAAATGTGGCAAGGTCATACTTTCTCAACCAAAAGCTTGAAACTTGACAATACCTGCATGTGCTTTGCAAGGCATGGGCTTTGTTGTTTTGCTTGTTATTGCTTTTGGGGAATATATTTTTTTGGTCACGGACTAATAATCACAAACTTTCAGAATCACAGGCCGATAGCGTTGTCTGCATAACTCGTGGAAGACAAAATGTCTCATGATACAGGACTTTCATGAGGCCCTCGGTTATAATTATTGCTTGCTGGATAAATGAAGCGACAGAATTTTCAGTTCACTATGCAAAGCTCAGTACATTTTTAGTGTAGTGTATAAAGTAAACAGAAGCACAGATCAGCATGCAATGCGAAGCACATTACTGTAAACTTACGAAAGAACGCCCTCCCTCAAAATATCGCCCACCACCCTTTACGGGTGAAATATTCGATTTACTGAAAGACCCCAATGGTCGCTCACCCCCTAAAATCGATGGCTTTAGCGGCGATGAGTGAACAAAATAAATGCAAATCATCAATTCGTGTGTTGATGCGGTCACTTATTTGCCCTTTCCGCGATTGACCCGAAAGTTTAGCCATCTCGGATTTTTTCTTAATATCTCTGCAGTTTTGGTTAGTGGTGCGGCCACTGTTTTGTAGTTTTTCCCTGCTGACCTGGAAGTTCAACCATCCCGTATTTTTCACTTGATATCACTGTACTTTGGATGGGCGTTCTTTCGGAACTTTACGGTAACTGCATTTTTTTTCGCTCACTGATAAAGTATTGCAGTGCGCCTAGTGTGTGGGTAGCTAACGAATTGCATAGTTGCCGACATCCAAGCACAAGCTTTTAAAGCACGTGACGAGGTGACCTAGTGGCTGTTGGGATGTGAAGTAGTTTTACACTACCAAGACACGCAGGGCACGGTATCTTGCCTACGCCTGAGCTCAAACCTAGTACATCCGTATGTTGCATCAACAAATGCTAGCTGCGTCACGCACAAGAAGTTGTCTTAATAGTCCCTTTCTCAATGAACGGCAGTGCATAACTGTTCAGTCCGTAGGGTTTCTAAATGTGTAGTACATGTAGTATATCAAAAACGGCCGGTTGTTGTCACATGTCGTATTTATTGGTGTGGATAAATTGCACGTCAAGATTGAAGCTGCATCTCGCTCATGGAGTAACCGAAGTCTATGAATTAAATTTAAATTGGCACTTGTAAAATAACAGAGTCATACGACGACACACAACAATGTACATTTGGTATTTCAAGAGAAACTTCTTTTTTTCGTTGCGGATTGCGTAACTTTATGCCTAAACTGCCAGAAAAAGGTAAGCTGTGGTGCAGTGCTAAAGCCACTCCTTACTACGACGCGTTAATATTCAACAGGCCTTGTCACCATATGGTGCAGTAAAAGCAGTAAAGCAGCCAAATTGTGCTGTTTTCAGTTTTGGTTCAGACCATTCGATGCGCTGTTTTCAGACAGGCAAGCAAAGAATATGTGCATTTTAAATGGTCTAGCAATCTTTTATTGCATGTTATAGTGAAGAGAATGACTTCAATGCGTCCTTGATACACAAGCTTGTCGCAGTCTATTGTAAATCCCAATGATGTCCGCTCACGTCAATAACTGCTTGTTGGCTGCAGTATCTCTACAACTGAGAGATTCTTTCTTTTTAATTTGGGCGAGACCGATTGCGCTGTGCTTGTGCAACCTCCTGAAGGTGAAATCTTTGTTGCTGTGTGTTATTGTGATGATATAGGTATATGGGCTGTTGACATGTCATTTACGGGCTGTTGTGTCTCGCTTGCTCGCTATTAAGAGATGTGTTGTAGTGCCGCATTTCTTCTTGTTATGTCAAATGAACCGAGAACAAAATGAAAGCAATGAAAAAAGTATATATTGTACTTGTTGGTCTTTTTGACACCCGATTGTAAGGATGTATAATTTGCTAAAAATAGTGTTGCGCCTAGCAATCGCCTCACATGTGGGGGCCGTTACATGTGTCGATACATTTATTTGTTCCAAGTAAGAAAATTAGCACACTCACTGCATAGTTTGCAAATGAAGTTGAAGTGGTAGTTGTGGTGACTTCAGGAACAATCTATATTAGAGACATATGTAACATGTGCCAACCGTATGTATGGCTTGGTGGCATGGTCTCTGAGGCTGCGTCTCACATACACAACCACAGGCCTATTATACGAGCACTAACATTCACCAGAGGGCCTGCAGATACTATTTTGCCTTTGCAAGCCACTATCTTTGGTCAAACTGCTTCAAGGTTGCATAGAGCACTTACTACTGCCACAATTGACCTCCGATAATGCATCGCACTCTAGCACGATTACATCACACTCACCTTCATGGTGACACAGTGCTCTATCAATCATTGGTTCTCATCCACAGTAAAGTACCAGTCGTGCAAGAGCATGCGCAACTGCCGGACAGGCGTTTTCCAGAACTATGACATAACGTTTCCTTTTCACTACAAAGACGTGTACTCTCTCCAGTGGTGGTCTAGGCAGCCTGCCCTGTTACACACGATGATCGGCTGTAAGCGATGCACAATTCCAGCCGAACAAAAAATTTTTAGCTGATCACCTCAAGGTGAAAAAACTTTTAGAGACAGAGCGTCAATCGTACAATTATTTGGCCATGTTTCTTTAAGGATGATATTTAATGTGGCATATTTCTTGCAGTTGCTGCTTAAAGTTGTTTTTGTTAAAGTAATCTTAAAGTTGTTTCGCGACAGGGGGTGCCTACTGGCGGCCACAAAGTGCGGCGGTGGTCGGCAAAACGCGCCTGCGCCGATGGCCCGACCCAGCAGCGCAGCGCCCAAAAGAAGCGATGTGCCATTCATTGGTTTGGACCATCACTGGGCGCTTGCATTACAAGGTGTGAGGTCCAGCTAGCCTAGCTGAGGCCATCGCATCTCCATGTGGCTTTCTGCGTGTACCTAAAACCGTTTCAACACAACAGTGTACCGTGCGGTCAACTGACGGCTGGGGCATTTAGACTTTCAGATAATTAATCAAGTGCGCGACAGAACAGCTAAAAGGAGTCATTGTGAAGGTTGGTGCTGAATTGCAACGGCAGCAACGCGTTCCAAGAATATTTTGTGGGTGCATTGTGTCTGCTGCTTATCAAGGAAAAAAAGCTGGCTCATTCATTTTTGTTTTCGGGGTCCGCTTACGCCGAGTGGTGCCTCAGGTAGCGTGTACGCTTCCTGTTTTTGGTCCCCTTGTTAACCTTGCATCACTCAGAGACAGGGCCGTAGCCAGAAATTTTTTTAAGGGGGGGGGCATGAATTTTGGGAAGGGGGTAGTTTTGCTGAAAGCAACAGTAAGTATTGCTTACGTGATGCCTGGAAAAGATTTCGGGAGGGTTTCGAACCCCCAAACCCCCCCTCTGGGTACGGCCCTGCCCAAAGACAGGGGCGGGCGCACGCACAATTTCATGGCGAGGAGGAAAAGGAAAGCATGAAAGGAGGAAGAAGGAAAATAAACAGCCACAAAACAAAAATATAAAAAGCATAAACCGAAAATGAAATAATAGGAAATATTAGGATGATTGTGCTCTATAAGTTACCGATTGTTCTGTTACTTTTTTTTCTCAGTGAAATCGAGAAATGGTTCATCATCATTGCAACATAGCCGCATATGCATCTTAGCACGTAGCTTAAGCATGCATATGTGGCTGTTTTTTAATTAATTAATTATGATTAATTATCAAACTCGATAATTATCGTCTCAATCATTAAAGTGTCTATGGGGCACTTGTAGGTACCCAGGAGGAATCTAATTGCGGTATTTTCAGCGACGAACTAATTTCCTGCTGATTTATTCTGAGTGATAAAGAAACCCCGCGAAATAGGAAAAATACCACGTGACGCGGCGCTCCCGCCCGCATCGTAAAGCAGTGCCCTCGAACAGGCTGCCTCTGAGTTAGCCAGAATGAAATAAAGAAAAGAAAGAAGAACTAAATCGCGACCGAGTTTGTGCATTATCTGCCGCACGCGCTCGCGAAACTTATTGCTATAGCTGCTCCATATCAAGGTCACGTCTCTTCGGGCGTACGTGTGTCACAGGAAAAGCACTTGTTTTAAATGCAGAGCATTTCTTGTAACTCACGATGTCACCCGTTCTAGGCGTCCGTAGTAGTCCGCATCGCTCGCAGGTGCGCCCTCTCCCCCGCTCCTTCTCGCCTACTCTCCGCTCGCATCGCGCGCTCTCTCCGCGGTCGATTAGCGCCCAACAGGTGGGGGCGCGCGCCTCGCGGGATCAACAACATCTGTGGCGTGATCGTGACGTCAGCATCGTGCGCGCGTGGCGTGATAAAGGCGGGTGTCGGCGAGGCTGGAACGCACTCATCGCCGCGCTCTCTCGTCAGCAGTTGCCACAAGTGCAACAACATTAACGTAACGCAAACTACTTAACGTCGTGCGCCCCCGGAAATGCTCTACATTTGATCGTGCCCCTCGCGAGGGGGATGTTTCACTGCGTCGCCATGTGAACAGTTCGCCACGATTTAGGTTTTTTTCAATCAGCTTATCTGAGGGCGCTGGTTTATGATGCGGGTGGGAGCGTGGTCACGTGGTATTGTTCATATTTCGCGGAGTTTCTTTATCAGGCAGAATAAATGAGTAGGCAATTAGTTCATAGCTGAAAATACCGGTTAGATTTCTCTCGCGAGAACCTATTTAAGTGCCTCATTGACACTTAAAAGATTTGAGACAATAATTATGGAGTTAGATAATTAATTACAATTAATTCGATCTCAATTAATTGCCTACCAAAACATCAAAAATAAAGCAAGGCGAAATATGCAAAACAAACGATGGCACAGCAAATACGCAGAAAGCATAAAGGTGACAGCTAACGAGTCACTCTTCGTGCGCGACGTCGCTAACCCAGCAGTGGTTGACGGCAGTGTCTGCTCCAATTCACACTGCATGGTCGGACAATATACCGCATCTCGAGCCCAATGGGAGGCCATGAGCTTCTCACGGCAGCAATTCTTGCGAGAGCCTATGTGAACGTTAGGTGACCTTGAGCCTCACAGCATGCCAAGCGACGTACGTCACTCATTGTTGATGACATTATGCTTGCGGTCGGCTGCGACAGCGTAATGGGGACGCGTATTTTTCGCCAACTGTGTATGTGATGCGTGAGTGATGTTCGCGCATTAAAGACAACGAGCTGGTTAACCTATGAGGAATGAGGCAGAACACAGACCGTTTCCCGGCCCAGCGCGGCATTCAGAGCCTCTCACGCCAAGGCGAGGGGAGGGCGAAACGAGAAAAGTGGTGGGCCCCACGGCGGCGGCAATCACGTCGGTGGATCGGTGGGGCCGAGCGTGCTCACATGAGGATCAATTCTATAAAACGAGAGGCCGTCGTTTTGTAACGACGCGGTAGCGCCATGCATGTGTACTTGGGCTAGTGCGCCGTTTTTGAGGTGTTGGGGGACAGATGGCCCTGCAGAGGAGCTCTGTGGCAAGGGTGCAAAGCGATCACGCACTGCCCCCCGTCGTTTCGCCCGTCGCTTTGTGTCCTTGCTACAGTGCTTTTCTGCTGGGCCATACTTGTCCCCCAACACCTCAAAACGGCGCACCAGCCCAAGAACACATGCATGGCGCTACCGCGTCGTTTCAAAACGACGCCCCGTTTTTAGAGAGTCGGGTTCACGCAGCCGGTATCGAACGAGGCGTTGCAGGCCGCAGGAGCGACTTGCGCGATGTTCAACGTACAACTTTTCCACAAGCGGCGCAAAGGGGAGGTTGTGTAGGATTCGAGATAAGATATATATAAGCCATAAGTGCCATAAGTTACGGGTACGTGTGATGCTGCAGCCACCGTGACATCTGTGATGTCGCAGCTTACTTTGGATTACGTTCTGAGGCCCTACAAGGGCCTTCCAAAAATTATCTATCCTGGCTATACCTGGCCTTGGGTTAGTTGGTTAGCCGGGCAAACACCGCGAAAGTTAGCTCATTAATGACTGGTAATCGCTTTTATCGGATCCTTTATTCTCCGTGAGCGCTAAAAATAAGACAGTGAGTGCACGAGCTTAACATATGATTATCTAGCTGTGGCGTAGCTAATTACGCAGATGCTAAATGCTTTCGTTTGGGCATCGTAAATTGCGCGTGATTTTTTTTCAAAAAAAGCTTGGTTTACGGTTTTCTAGCCGCTGCCATACAAAGAAATTAGCCCGTTAATAAATTGTCTGCTAACTTCCGCGGACGCTTGACGGGGGGCACAAACGCGGCCGCATACGTCGACGGGCCGGTGATCGCGCTCTGCGTTTCCTTTTCGTGCGGTTAATGTACGGTTTTGCAAGGGCGAAAAAGTTTCTGTACCGTTTTTCGCTGTCAATAGAATAAAAGAAACATTGACGCCCTTGCAAGACATGCATGAAACACAACTAAAAACGCGCGACTGTTAGGGTTGCCACCTTCCCGGTTTTGGACCGGCCCGACCGGTTTTTTAAACTGGGGGCCGGTTGCCGGTCCATATCTAAAACCGGCCGTCATCAGCCGGTTTTTTGGCTTTTGTGCCGTGGTTATGTCCGTTTTGGCGTTTTATAAGCGTCAATTCAACAACTAAGACGATAAATACGTGTCGACAAGCTGCGCAAAGACACGCGAGCAGAGAAAATACGCGGGCGAGCGCGCTGCCTCAGATGGAGGGGGACCTAAGGGAAGAACAAAATAACGAAATTCTACCGCCGCGGTCAGCAATTGCGGTTACTTTTCACTGAAGCACATGTATGCAGAGCGATTAACCAAGCTCTCAATCACTTTCAGTACAAACGTTATGTTGATTTCTTTCTAAGAAAACACTACAATAAATGGGACTGCATGTTAAAAAACATGGCGTCTTTTTTCAACACATATCCCCCTCCCCCCCCCCCCCCCCCCCCCGGAAGGCCCGTTTTTTTTTTTTCGGGGAAAGGTGGTAACCCTAGCGACTGTACACTAAAAACGCGCGACTGTACTTCCTCAAACAGACGTACGTCATATCTCGAGTCCTCCAGTACAAACGCGCCTGAAACACGCTGGAAGCAGTTTGGATTTGGAGAGGCCTGGGCACATGGACGTGCAAAATTACAGAAAAATCAGCCAGCCCTCCGTCTAACGACGGCCAGGGTGGCCTGCGAAGCTTTCTTTGTGCGAACTCATGGAGGAAAGAACCTTTTCTTTCCTCCATGTGCGAACTAGAAGGGGTGGAGGGGAAGGGTCAAATTCAAAGCCGCTACAATCAAAAGACAGAACTGCGCGCGAGTCAAATTCAAAGGTCAACTAGTCAAAGAGAGTCAAAGTCCAAACCCAGACGGAAGCCAACGAACCCTGCACCAGAAAGTTTTGCCATCGTCGTCGTTAGACGGGAGTGCGTGATTTTTTCAAGCGTAGGTGGCAGCTTCTGTAAAATGCGACCGTAGCATGCGACCGAAACTGAGGGCAGATTCTTGGCACCCTCCTGTCATTCGTCCTTCAGCCGCGCAGTAATTGTTTTTAGAAAACACCATTAACCAACTAGCCAGCAATCATTTCAAGTCTTATTACATGCATAAAGCAATGTTTTTCATCGACAAGAACGTTCAAAAGGCCCAACCACATGCACGCGTAAAATCGACGTACTCGCGCAACGACTTACGCCTGCGGCGACATCTTTGCGCCGACCGACGACGTCGGAGAGGGCGAGTAACCACATATCGGCGCATACGCGCACTATGGCGTAAACCACGGGCGTCCGGACTCAGCTTTGTGGCGACCAGTTCAACTACATATTAACTCAAATAATACAAATAATGCCTATTCTCACAAAAATACGTATGTTTAATACAGAAACAACTAAAACAGTTCTTGGGACAATAAAAAACGTTAAGGATTAGTATGCATACTTGGCAGGCACAAAACCCTCCGCTACATATGGCGTAAACTGCCTTGCTCCCATAGTTGCTCGTTGCTTCGCGTTTTTTTATCCGGTTGTTTGGTCCCCGTATTTTACAAATTACTTCGTTTTATCGCATAATTAATAGTGAAGTTAGCTTATTTATCAATTCCCTGTCTTGTTATGCGACCTGACCGCCGATAACATCACCGCCAGAGGTGTACGTCAACACCGTGCGCCCGAAAGTTTGCGTCGATATCTGGCGGGCTCTGACGTAACAAGCGCGTACCAATGCATTTGGCGTACGCCGGAGTACGCCGGTTCCTTACGCGCTTACGCCGGTTTACGTCGTTGAGCGAGTACGCCGGTTTTACGCGTGCGGTATTTATTTTGGAAACGACTCCGGGTGGCTCTTGTAAACGTATTTCTGCGAAATTTAACACGCTTCTACCGTGAGTAACGAAGTCACATAGTGTCGTCCCTCAGCCTTTTTCTTTTGAGGCAAATCTTAGAAGGTACCTTTGACTTTGTCTTTCGCTCATGCGCGACGCCGTTTCGTCATCAACTGCCAAAGGCCAGCGCCGCAGCATACTTGGATCGGCTGCCCACGCCAGCTTTCCAGGAGCATTTAGCTGCAGCGCATTCCTCGATGCGCCAAATTGCACGCAGGCAAGAATGCTGCGTGCAAAATTGGCACGAAGGAATAAACTTACACTTCCAGCTCGACTTTCAGCTTTGTGCATTGAGCGTCGTGTGCTATTTCCAATTACTGAGTATGGGCGTAAATCATACGCATGGCATTCCTCGTAAGGTCGCCTCCACTCTCAAGATTTACCGATCTGAAAACGTCCTTGTGGTTATCACAGCTTTGCAAGCCGTACCGCAGAAGAACGACAGAAATTAAAGCCATGCACAAGTACGTACGCTGCGCTGACCGCCGCCGGCATTCCACTGACGAGCGGTTCGCCACGGGCGGCGCTGTTCGCTAAGGCGACGTAATTCCTGTATATGCTCCCTACGGGGGCATATACAGGGAGCATATACAGGAGGGAGCATATAGTCAGGAACTCTAAGGCGACGGTGATGCCAATCAGCGGGCGCTCGGTCCCTATACGTTTTCTACTCTTCCTCACTACTATAGTGTCTAGAATATATTGTAGGCACTATATCACTACACCTACTTTTCCCTCTCCTTCTTTCCCCGCAGAGTAGCATGGCGGCTGGATTGGATTGGATTCCAATTGGAGTACGGGGGTGTAGAGAATTGGGTCTGCACCATGGAGGATTCCTCCATGGTCTGCACATTCGCCGGTCTGCGCATTCCAGAGGAGTGACGTCATAGCCGCGGCAGACGCACTGGCGCCGGCGGGTGCCCAGTTGTGCGCCTCCGTTGCGCAGTAGCCAAGTCTGACGGTGCGCCGGAGCCGCTTGATAGCCGTTTCGCGTGGCTCCTGGAGAGCCATGCTGCGCATGCGCGAGGAGCAGTGACTGGACTGGACTTGGACAGCATGACAATCAGCTAATCCTAGACAACCAGGAAACCTAAGAATAACCAGCTAAACCTTAGCTCACGCTACGTATATCCTGGCATAGCCGAGCGAAGGAACTGCTAATTTTTTTCGCTTACTGTCGTAAAAACCAACCCAACGATCGTTCCCAACTAAATGGACGCAGGCTCTGCCAGTTAATTACGTATATTTTGCCTCAAATGTACCCACAGCTGTTTTCTTTGCGCTAAACAACGGGGAGATGTATGGCAAGCGCCAGCGGTTCTCAAGTTTCGAACGCTTATGACTATATAAATCGCTTGGCTTTCGAATCATTTGTGTGACACCGCGACGACAGCCGCTACGACGGAACGCCGTGCGGCTCTACTTGGGTCCAGCGAGTGGGCTACGACAAGGCGAGCCCCTAAAGTAGCTCGCGCGAGCCCCTAAAGTAGCTCGCGCGAGCCCAAGCGTGGCCTCCGCGATTTGCTGCCGGCGGCGGCGCCGGTAGCCGATCGCGGAGGTCACGGCCCAAGTCCAGCAGTAACAAAAGGTTCCCGTAGATGGCGCGTGCAGTGGAACGCGCGAAAATTGAATTAACTTTAGCAAACATCCTCCGTGTTTATCGTGGTAGGAAGGGAGGGGAAGAGCATGAGAGAGAGAGAGAGAGAGAGAGAGAGAGAGAGAGAGAGAGAGAGAGAGAGCCTTTAATAGAAAAAGATGACCACTGGTCACGATGGGCGAAAGGAATGGGGAGGGAGGGTAAGAGAAAATAAGCAAATGCTGGTCGTTCTCAGTAGACTCAATAACTGGGCCAGTTCTTGGAAGCAATAGGGTTTGTGCACGTTCGCCAGTTCGTTCGGGGGAGGATTCGCTCAAACAAACCGTGCTAGACCGCTTTTTATTGAATAAACTGAGACATTTTACGAGGCAGAGGCGGCAACAGACTATTCGACGACATTCGCATCGAAGGGAGCAGATACGCGGCCAATGTTTCTTACCATCTTTACACGCGAGCAGGTGCTTAACAACGGAGAGCTTCCGCAGACATCCCCGTTGCTGCTTCACTCGTAAGCGGGGCCCAGACAGAGTGGGCCGAGATCGATCGCGCCTTCCAGCAATCCATCATTCCTCCCGGCCACGGCACGCAGCCCGCAGAGCCGTCTTGGAAGGTGCGAAGCGTAACGCGAAGTGACTCTGGGGGCGCCGCATCTATCGGTTGTTCGCTGAGTGCTACGAATTCTCTTGTCTTTTTCATTTTCCGCCTGTTAGTTTTGCTGTTCTCTCCTCAAGCGAGGGCAAAAGAGAGGGGAAAAAAGCAGGTCGACGCATGTGCTAGGCGTGGGCTCAGCGATATTAACGCACTCAGGGGGTACAGTGTTATGATGTCTTATTGCCAGCAGGAAATAAATTTCGCGCCCTTGGCGTCGCTCTTTGGCGCGAAACCTAAACTCCTTTTCTATGTGTCCTGTCAATGAAATACCGCGTTTGTCGCGCTGAGTTTTAGCGCACGCGCACACACACGCGCACGCACATACACACACGCGCACACACGCACACGCGCACATGTGCACGCACACACACACACGCACACACACGCGCGCGCGCACGCACACACGCACGCGCACACACTCGCATACACACACACGCACGCATGCACGCGCGCACACTCACACATACAGGAACTCACGCACGCATGCACGCACGCACACACACACAAACGCACGCGCGCTTACACGAACACGCACGAGCACGCACCTGCAAATGCGAGGGACAAATAAAACTCACAAAGAGCGCTTAAAATAAAACTAGTAAAGGGGCGGACACACAATGACAACGAAGTCTACGATCATTTCAGGAAGTGGACTTTCTTTCATCACAGTGTACAGTACTCTGACGAAGGGGAGTTCACTCTGAAAGCACCTTGGTATCCGGAAGAGTACACTGAAACATACCACCCAAAAGCGTACTCTGAAGCGTATACGCTTAATTCATAGTACACTTTTGCATGCTAACCTCATCGAGCCGGGTTTAGACCGGGCACGCAAAACCACAGCCGCCGCGGGGGCCCTTGACTGAGGGCTTCTGCCGCTTTCAAGCGCGAGCCTCTTTTACTTGAATAAATGTTTCACCACCGCCACCACTGGGTTCGAATTCCGGGAGTTGTGCGTTTGTATTTGTACAGCTAAACTGTGCATGCCGAACCTCCAAGTTCTCATTGTAATCGTTTTACTCGGAACCGATTCTGCGCTCCTCCTGGCCACCTGCGACTCCTCTTTCACAAGCTCCATACCACTCGACACCCGCGATGGCTCTTTTACAAATTGCGCGGTCGGCTGATAACGGCGCTAGCGCCGTTAGCAGGGGCGCGGGGAAGGGGGCGTGAACGCGCAGCTAGGCTTCATGGTCTCACCGATGCCATGCCCGTCGTGCTGCTGGGAGATTTAAACGTGGACGTGTGGCCTAATGTGGCCTATATGTCGTCATCCGTGGTTGAGCGGTGTGGATTGGTGTGTTACACAGTAAAATTCCTACGACGTGGGCGGGAAACGGACAGCTCCATGTTTGTCGACGAGAATAAAACTCGAGTGCTTCGAAGTTTTAACTCGCTATGGGATGTACGCATGTATCGTTCGCTCGGAGGAAAAAGAGCGGGAATCGAAGGAGCCTCGGCGCGTAATGAAGTGGATATGGCTGCGAAAGCTACGGAATTCCGCTGCTGCAGAACGTGCAGCCACCGCCGTTGCCGCCTTGCAAGTTCCACGTCATCGAGTAGCTGCGAAATAAATGAATTTCAGTTCCCTTCTTAGCAAACAGTACAGTCGTCCAGAGGCTTAGCTGGAGTATCCCATTTGAATTTAATTTCAAATATCTCGAAATTTCCCAACAAAAACTATTCAAACGAATGTCGAAGACTTTAGAGCAGCCTTAAATTTATAAGAAATGCAGGAGTTGCGACTAAATTCATCATCATCATCATCATCATCATCATCACCAGCCTATCTACGCCCACTGCAGGGCAAAGGCCTCTCCCATTACTTTCCGGTTACCCCGGTCCTTCGCTAACTGCGACCAATTTATCCCCGCAAACTTCTTGATCTCATCTGCCCATCTAACTTTCTGCTGCCCCCTGCCACGCTTGCCTTCTCTGGGGATCCACTCTGTTACCTAATGACCAACGGTTATCTTGCCTTCGCATTACGTGTCCTGCCCACGTCCATTTCTTCTTCTTAATTTCTACTAATACGTCCTTAACACTCGTTTGTCCCCTGACCCACTTCGCTCTCGTCTTTTCCCTTAATGTTACACCTATCATCTTCCGTTCCGTTGCTCGCTGAGTCGTCCTCAATTTAAGTTGCACTCTCTTAGTGAGCCTCGAAGTTTCTGCCCCGTAGGTGAGTACCGGTAAGTTGCAGCTGTCATACACTTTCGTCTTCAGGGACAATGGCAGGCTACCATTCATTATCTGAGAATGCCTGCCGAATGCACTCTACCCCATTCTTATCATTCTAATCATCTCTGCCTCATGATTGGGATCCGGGGTTACAACTTGGCCTAAGTAGATATATTCGCTTACCACTTTCACTGCCTCGCCACCTATTTCAAACCGCTGGACTGTCCCGATCATTACTTAAGTTTTCTGCACATTAATTTTCAGGCCCACGGTTCACTCTGTTTGGCCAGCGCGGTAAGCATGCTTTGCAATTCGTCCCCAGAGTTACTTAGCAAGACAACGTCATCAGAAAATCTGAGACTGCTGAGGTGTTCTCCATTAACCCTTACTCCCACCTGTTCCCAATCCAACGTTCTGAATACTTCTTGTAACCATGCTGTGAATAACATTGTAGAGATTGTGTCTGCTTGTCTGACGCCCTTCTTTATAGGTACTTTACTGCTCTCCTTATGGAGTAGCATGGTAGCTGCGGACCCATTGTAAATGTATCCTCTAGTATTCTTACATAATGCTCGTCTACACCCTGGTTCCGTAATGCCTGAATGACTCCTGAGGTTTCGACCGAGTCAAATACTTTCTCATAATCTATGAAGGCTCAGTATGGGTTCAATATACTCCGCGCACTTCTCAATCACCAGATTGATATGTGGGATCCCATACTGCGGGTTAGTGGCAGAACTGCGAGTTCAGCATGAGTGGCATGCGGAATGGGGCCTTTCCGGTCTAATCCTGTCGGGATATTAAGGCCAAGTCTGTCAAGAATGTGTAATCCTGTAGGGGTAGTCGCTGGACGGGCTACTTAGCAGAAAAGTACACTTCGTACTAGCTCTTCTGCCATGTTGTGGACCCGTAGATGTTTGAATCTGACTGTGTATGTGTGCAGGAGCAGTTACAGCGCCGCTTTGCTTTTGGAATGAGGCAACTGAAACCTCTGTTTGGGTCCGTTACGCACGCCGCATGAGTGCGGTGGCTAGCGTGACAGCGAACGAGCTACAAAGACAAGCAGGGCCTCTAAAGTGTTCTGCAATCGAAAACTGCGCGACAATTCCTGCTTTTTCCACTATCCCACTAGGCTCAACCCAATAGCGAGTTTTGGCTGACCGTTTTTCACGGTTCGCTCCGCTCAAAAAAATTAAAGCCGTTCCACTCAATGTGAAAGCTGTCGGAAGTGCGGAGCAGTGATTCGCCATAATGGGCTGTAGCGCCACTATCCGCTCCCTGCTACCACCCAACGCATTTCAAATTTCCCACCTCCACAGTGCTTGCGCACCGCCTGCGTGAAACTGCGCCAGCGGGAGTTCTGTTCTTTTTGTGCTTTGCTCCCCGCACGTGCCGGCGTTGCACTGCCACCATTTGCGTTTACTATCGTAAAAACCAATCCAACGGGCGTCCTTAACTAAATGAACGCGAGCGTTGCCGGTTAATTACGTATATTTTTCCTCAAATGTACCTATACTTTTCTTTGCGCTAAACAACGGGAAGATGCATGACAAGCGCCAGCGTTTCACGAGTTTCGAGCGCTTATGACTATATAAACCGCTTGGCTTTCGAAGCCTCTGGGGTACGCCGCGAACAACAGCGTTACCCCGGGACTCCGCCTTGGTGCTCTATATACTTGGGTCCAGCGAGCGAGCTAGGACAACAAGGCGAGCGCCTAAAGTTCTCTGCATTTAATAGCAAGCGGGAGCGTCATTGCGCATGCGTGGCGCTCTTGGCCGCGAACGGCATTGGCGCCGGTTGCGCTGAGCGGGCCGCCGATACCGGAGCGGACCGTCGAAAACGGTCAGCTAAAACTTTCTATTATTAGATTATAGGGCTAGTCAACATTTTAATGTATCATCTGCGAGAGGCTGCATTATATATACGGAGGGCCCTTAGCGCGTGACGAAAAACTTGGACAAGGAGTGACCGCCGAAGCACCGTTTCTTGGCCTGGCTGCAAATTCATCTCTACTCACGCCTCGCTATAAAAACGCAGCGTCACAGCGATTGTTTGCCAGTTGTGCGCTAGAACTGCCTTGTCATCATTCGTATGCGGCAGATGACGGCCATACTGTCAATATTGCCCGGTGAGGTCTGCTGCTTGATTATTAATATTTTTATAATTCTTTATTCAGAAGGGGAGTTGATGGGGAAGGCGGTAAAGAAAGTGAGAGCGTCTACATTCTCTTGTGCATCCCCGTGGTACAAGAGAAACTCCACAGGGACATAACAGTCTCTTTTGGGTGAGCCGGCCCAGAGGAGGCAATGTCCACTCCTGGAGGGGCTTGATGTACTCTTCTCTTCGCCGCGAGCCCCGAGTACTCCCACAGGATGTGCTGCATTGTGGGCCTTGTTGGCGCGTGACACGAGGAGCAGGTCACGATGGTAGTGTCCCTGGAGTTCTCGGGGGGTTCTTTTAGGTGTCTTGAGCGTCGGGGAACGTATGCCCGCCACTTTGCGAGCACGTCCTCCGTAAGGGCAGCCCCTGCTCTTATTTTGTGTACCAGGACTTGGGCTCCCCCTGGGATGTCTTCCTGGCAGTGGTCGTGGGTCATGGGATGTAGCGGCACGGGGCTTCTCCCTGCTCTCTTGCTCGGCTTGATTAATAAGTGCTGACGTCGAAGTATAATTTTCATGCGGCGCGTGGTGGCCACAGCCCGCACTACTCGCCATGAGACGGAAAACTGGACATGAATACGCGCAGCTTTTATCGCTTTCAAGTTGGGGCCCGTCTTGATTTTTCCCAATAGTTATTTCTCGGCGTTTTTATCTCCGGGATGAGCCGTGGATTCACACTATATGTACCGGTGATAACGCAAACATCTTTTTGTTTGCTTGGTCATCAATCAAATCTATAAAAGAACAGGCATACTTCCTCATAGCAACATTCAAAGTATCGCCTGTGTCTTCCCCGGAGTGTGTCTATGGATGATTGCAGTTCCAGTTCCAAGCAGTTCCAGAGTAAAATTGTAAAACAATCACCCTCATTCTGCGCTTTGATACGATGCGCAGATTGTATCGGATACGAGCAGTTCTACAAAGCTTCGGCGGTTGCGCGTTTTCTCGTGTTATGTTTGTTTGCTTTCGGGGTGAAGCTTCACGTTCGCAGCTTGTTTGCAGTGCTCCGTTGCTAGCTTTCGGGGCTGCGCTGGCTTGTGTGCAGGTTGTTTTATTCCGAGCCTTAGCATAAAAAATAGAGCGCAGTCATCGTCGCGATAAAGTGATAGCGATAAACAGTAAAAATGCCAAATTTTAGGGGATTCATTAAGGCGCCAAAGCTACACCTAGACTGGCTTCAAGCTCATTTGGAACACAACGCAGCGAACTTCAGCACTAGCTTCAAAGAACGCGGTTCTTATGAGTCAGCTCTCCGGTGTCCCTGTGCCCCCGCATATCTGCTGAATTTCATTGCTATTTTACCCAAGCATCAAACCCACCCCTTTCAGCATTTTCTTTGGTTTCGTGGTTCGCAGCGCGGGAGTCGGCTTTGAACCACGGTTCCACGCAGAACACAAATTAACCTGAATGGGAGTTTTTTGGCTGAAATACATCTTTGCAACTCCTCACGGCAGGAGGCTTACACCCAGGTTCGGTAGTATTATGGCGGAAAAACTACCTGTTTATTCCGGTGGCCAAGAGCCGTCGTAAGTAGGCGCATTTACCACGATTGCACCTCCCCTAAAACGTATTATCTAGCTGTGAATACTACGCCTGTCGTAATGGGAGTATTAAAAAATCCCACGCCTCCTCTTTCTCCCCCTCCTCCTTCACCCCTTCTTTCTGTATGCCTCTTTACAAAATGGCTGCAAGTTGGTGTCGTTCGTGTGAGCTATAGCGTCGCCGAAATTTTTGTGTCGATGCGAACTTGCGGCCGCACGAATAGATGCGAGGTGCTTCCCGCCAACCGACGCTGGTTGGCAACATTGCGGTACCAACCTGGATTAATGTGCTACGCACTGCAAAGTCTCCTCTGAGTGAACGACCTTCGAGCCGACGGAGCGCGCTATAGCGAACTAGCGCGAGGCCTAAATGCAGTGGCCGCAGGCGGAGAGTGGCTGGTCGTTGAAAAAAAATGTGGTCCGCGCCTGCGAGCCGGTTCAAGGTAAACATTGCACGTTTTAATTGTAACCAAAATTTGGGTGACCTGTGACCGCTGTAGTGTCAAATTAACGACAGTGTTTCCCGCGTCACTGTATCGGCGATTCTCCGCCTGGCGAGGCGAGCCGAACGGTGTGCAAGCAATGCGGATGACACCCGGATCGGCTTTTTTCGGGGGTCGCGAGCAGAATGAAAAGTTTCCGCACTCTTAACAGCGCTGGAAAAGTAAGCTAGTAAGGCTAAATGTTCTTGTTACGCTGTATCCGTGCCTCATCATTTGCGAGAGAAGCTGAAGTTGGCCGAGCGAGTGTCGCAGAGCCGATTTTCTTGAGAAGTACGAACGGTGCCCGCCGAGCATTTTCTACGTGGCTAATGTTGTGCGTAATTCTACAAAACATCACACCTGGAAAATGGAAGAAATACCATTACGGATATCAATAAACAACACGTAAAAGCGAAACAATTATTTCCAGTGCAAAAAAGGTACAAAATATGTGTACCTTCGCGCAAATAACTCGCAAATAACTCGAAGTTCTCGTAACACGGAATGCAAGCGGTTAGCTGCTACGTTAATGATTTTGGGGGCTCTATTCATGTTAATAAACTTTGAGAGGTGGTAATGTCACTATAAGAAACTGGTCGTCGGAACGCTCTAAAGCAAAACCAGTTTGTCGAAGCAGCATGTAAGCACATTCGGCAAACATCATTTGCAAGCTTTTCTCTCGTGGAAAAAAAATGAAGAGCAGCCGTTCTCCAAACCGATACCGAAGCAAAATTTCCGTCCGCGCGTCCGCTGGCATTAATCGGCTCATGAGAAACTGTCGACAAGTTGCTTCACATGCTTGCAACATTACTGAAAAATCGGCTGTACCAAACAAAAAGAAATTCACTGTAACGCAACAGCGGAAAATTTTTTGGTCCGCCCTGCAGCGTTTTTGATAAGGATAGCGCTTGCTTGTTCATAACTGAAGCCTGAGACTGAATGAAAAGTGTTCTCACATGCTGTCCCCTGGGAAGCGGAAAATTTTCGCTGTGCTATTCCTCCCCGAGTTGTCGCACCACGCAGCAGCGCACCACGCCTTGTGTCCTTTTCCAAGTTGCTCTGACATTTTGAGCCCGTTCGCACTCACAGACACCAAAAGTTTCACCTTCAAGCCATGCTACAAAACTTCTACACGCGCACACAGTGAAAGCGGCCGGCGCAGACGAACAAGGTGGCAGCAGAAGAGATAAGAGCGAAAGCGCCGCCAGTCGGCGCAGTGAATGAAATGGCCAAATAAATAGACAGGGTGCCGAAAAAAGTAAATAGCCAAGAACACATTTTTTTCTACGCATAACAGCATCACTTTACTTTCTTGCTGCGTATGTTGGAAATATAAATCCACATATGAAACGTTGCTGAATTTTCGCTTGGCTACCAGCGTCAAGGCGACACTTTATTTCCAATAACGAAACTAGCCGAAGTGTCCGGCCCCTGTTTGGACTAGGCGTCGCCGCAGATACAGACGTAATAAGACGACAGTAAGCGCAGCCAACAAACTGGGTAATGGCCGCGCACCCTTAACACGTACAGCCACTTCTCTTTATCCCCACCTTGACCATTTATGATTCAACGCGCCAGTAAGGCACGTGTACACACAAAATAACTATGGTTTATTCCTCTGTCATAGGAATCAGTAAAACGCGAAAGTGAAACGTGCAGCAAAATCTGCAGCTGAGCATGATTTGCGGGTCGGCGGCTGTCTTGTGGGTGTGCTTGGCGAGCGACGTTCTGCTGGCGGGTCGCTTCGGCAAAGGTGTACTGGCGTCATTTCCGTCACGGATATGACGTCCGTGAAATCTGGGGGTATCGCGGCATTAAACACATTGCGTTAAAATATAAAACCCGAAAACGAACAACCCTAAGAATAACGTACTCTTTAGTACTAAAGGTTGCGTCCCCGCAAGATGACCCTGTGTGCAGAGATGCACCCTTTACAGGCCGATTGCTTCGTTGTACAGGCGTCACTTCCGGGCCGGATATGACGTCAGCAAAATCTTCATGTGTCGGGGAATAAAATACGTTCACGTTAAAAAATTGGCCCCTCATCTGATCTTGTCGCTGCATCGTCGAAAGTTTTCTGCTGCTCCTGCAATGTAACTGCCTCTCTCGTCTCATCCTCCCACCTCTCACGCTGTTTCTGTCTTGTCTCGGTCCACCCATCAGATGTTTGCGGAGTTCAGTTTTGCGGCGTTGGGACTGCTGCGCCGTCTGTTTTTATTATTATTATTAATTATTGTGAGGCTTAGCACGCCGGCGCTACACAGGCGATGAGGCGCGCCGTAGTGGAGGGCTACGGATTAAGTTTGACCGCCTGGGGATCTTTACGTGCGCTGAAATGTGGACACCCGGGCGTTTTCGATTTTAATTCACTTCCATCAGAAAAGCGGCCGCCGCGGCTGGGAATTGAACCCGCGTACTTGGGCTCAGCAGTGCAACACCTTAGCCACTGAGCCACCGCGGCGGGTCGCGCCGTCTGTTGGGACTGTTTGGACTTAGCGCTCAAGCCACGAGCGGGAGGTTCGGGTTGCAGCCTTACTTGTATTTCGTGTTTGAAACTTTTTTCAACGCATTTTTTTTCTAATTTGCTTTCGCGAAATCGACCATGCATCTACTTCTAAATAAGATAACAGCAAACACCAGTTATGCATTGACGTTCTTCTTTAAACAAGCCTAATAGAATCTTTTTGTTGAACAATATTGACGAGTGTGGAACATCTTTCTAGATTTAGTGACTGAAAGTGTTTTCCTGCATAAACGTCTCAAAGAAAAAAATTTAACTTTTGGCCGGGCGGCGGAATCGAGGGACGGACGAACGTACAGACAGACAGACAGACAGACAGACGGACGGACGGACGGACAGACAGACAGACAGAAAGAAAGAATTGTCGCGTTTCAGTAGCCCCAGAGAGACTGTCGTCTTTAAAAATGCGTCTGATTTGGAACCTGGGACTGATACAATGACGAGACAAAGCGCCCACTGATTGAACATGTGTGGCCTGTTCAGGGGAGTAGCTTTACCACAATGCTTGATGCTTCTCCGCGATACAGACACTTTAAAACCTCTAAGGAACCTAGTGGAACCAATATATGCAAGCCACATTTTTCATGCAGGTAAATCTCACCCTCAAAATAGCGTGATAAGAAATTGATCGTATATAGCGTTTCGGGACTTTTCTTTAATCATCCTGAAAAGGGCGCTGCCCTAAGAGTTACGCTTGTTCCAGAGGCCCTGGTGGCCGGTGTCTTTACTAGACGTAGCCGGAAAGATGTCTGCACTAGACGTGAACCGGAACGTTGGCAAGCATGCCTAGCAAAGACATTTCCAGGTGCTAAAGTGCCAGTCCTCTTAAGCATCTTAGTACCAAAGGCTTTTTATATCACCTTGTGTTATAAAAACCTTGTACTACGTACTGACCAAACCATTAAAGTTACTTTGACAACTCATGTTCCAGTGCACCACAAGCCATGTATTAATGTGTAGCTTGGGCGCACTCGCCCATTTTGGACCTCGATAAAGGGGAAAGACCACTTTCTCGGGAACACTTCCTTCCCCAAGAAGATCATTCTGTTCATGCGAATCAGTATGCCCCACTGATTACGCGGGGGACGTGCTTGTTTGACGGCCTTATACCTGTTTATCCATCGTGCGTAGAAGCCAATCGTTATGATGAGTGTTGCTAGAGAGCTTCTCCGGCGCCTCCTTCCCTCCAAGATATCCCTGATGCGGAGTGGTCTGTACGCGCTGCCCACTATAATCCAGTAGGTTCTAGCCACTGCAAACTAGATCAGAGCATGTTCGTTTCATTCTGGTTCCTTGCAATGTACGCACTTGTCTGTTGACGTTACCCTTCATTTCCTGAGACAGCTCTAGTAGGCTCCCGAATGAAAGCAACTTGTCCGCTTGGAACGCCGACGTTAGCCAATAACACTTGTTCAGTTTGAAGAGCTTTCGCAGTGGCATTTGGCCGGTGGCTTTCAAGTCTAAGCGCGCCCACGTCACCGGCTGTCGGTTTATGCGGGCTCGGGTGAGGGAAGGGGGGGGGGGGCGTGCACGTGCAGATAGGCTTCATGCCCTCACCGATAACACGCCCGTTGTGCTTTGGGTTTGGGTCGAGCGGTTTGGGTTTGTGTTACGCAGACAGTAAGACGCCAACGACACGCGTGAAAGCGAACGTTAAGGATAGCGATGGGGCTTTTTGTTTTGCGAAACGCAGGTGACAGTCGATATAGTGGAGTACTTATATGCAGTTTACATTTGGCCTGTGAGACGATGCGAGAGCGCGGGATTTTTAATTGGAAAACTCGAGCCGGACATCGACATGGCCCGGCAAAAACGAACAAGGTATGTCGGACGGTACTCTAGACACAATCCTTACTAATTCTCGTTCGGCTTACTCAGTGTAGTCGACGTCAACATATTCACCCACAGGTTGAAACACACCCACGCAGGGGGCTTGCCAACGAAGGTGGCAGCAGCCGTTGTGGGCGCACGGCCGACGCTTCACTTCACACTGCACAATGGTATCGCATTCAAATAAAACAACCAGACTTCAGTGTCCCCAGTAATTCTCTCTTTGCTTTGTACCTGGAAGAATGCGTAATTTTTATTTTGGAGAAAAATGGCAATTGGAACTTTGCCTCCTCTGCTAGACACTGAACGCCACTGCAAGATTTGCTAGATGGTGGTCTGGAGATCTAATCACATCCTTTAATGATTTTTCACAAGCTAATACAATGTAAAATTATTTACACCCTCAAGGGGAATTTTCATTGTCCATAACCAACACCCGTACACTCCACCAAAAAATCCCGCCATCTCCACGAAGGAAATGGTGATGAGAGGGGCGAAGCTAAAATGCTTATCGGTAAAACCCTGAAACAAAGACTCGACACGTTGTTATAGGTCTTCTTGACGGCGCACACCATCTGAATGAGTGAAGGACATAAGGCGCGTTCGTAGCCATGCTCGCGTCTCGGTTTGTAGCGCAGCGGGAAGAGCGCCACGTACCTCCCGTCGTGGCCAGAGAGTCGTGGGATCGAAACCGGGCGCCGCCGCGTAAAGACCACCACTCCTCACTCGCAAAGCTTGAGACTTCCCACCGCTCCGTTGACAAGCCCGTCGAGGACGTCGATGTTTGTGGTGATCATGTAGGGCTTGTTTGGGACGATGAGAATCTCCATGGGCAAGTTGGTAAATTCAGTGTGTGACATTTTAGCCACCTTGGCCGTCGCCTTCTGCAGAGCGTCTTGTGTCGTGTACCCCCGGTACATGTGGTGGTGGTGGTGGTGGTTCCAGTTCAATGGCGCGTACCCACTCAGGGGGATTGGCCAGGAAATGGGCGCCTTACCGAAAGAAATTAGGTAATTCTTGAGCTCGCAGACGACGAACGACGACCTTTTCTTCTTTCTCTCCTCCTTGTTGGGTAGCAACGAACGCGTTGAACGTTTTGACCTCTTCGTCCAATCTTTGGTTGGCCAATCCCTAGGGGCACACTGCCACAATTATCATCAGCGGTATGTACACGGCAGCAACGAGGGACCGGACAGGGTCCGAGCAAGAGGAGCTTCCCCACTAAAACGCAAGAATACACCTTTTTAAATGGCGTTTTATAGTTATTGTTGGACCTCTGGGTCCTCCAGCTGCGGCGCGATGCTCAGGAAGGGGAGCGACACGTCGTGATCCGATGAGGCTTTTAATAGAAGAAGAACGCGAGCCGGCGCAGCCACGAGAGCATGCGGCAGCTCGTGAAGAGCAATGAAATGATGATGGTTAGCGTCGTCTGCTGCAAGGGGTGACGAAGAGGAAGTCACAACAGTCTCCCCCGCCGACAGATGGCACTAAGGGGCTTTCAAAGGGTTAAGTAGAGGTACGGGACGCTTGGCTGTAGTGCCCCACGAAAACGTACACTGCTGGGCCCGACGATGCCATCATGTCCACCAATGAGATTTGTCCCAAACTACAGAGTTGTATTGGATGTTGCCTTTCACAGTGTAGCCCAAGTTTTTCTTCAAGGGCGTCTCTTTTGCTTGGTTGGGCGTGATTTCCTTGGTATCATCACTCCTCTGATGCCGAGATCGTTTTCGCCGCCACCGGTGCTTATACCATCGGGCGTGTTGCTGCACCTTCAAGTCACGCCATGGTTTGTTTGCAAGCCAGGTTCCCGTTGTGAGGGTTTGACCGTCCGAGGGTTTTGTGCTCCTTGTCTGGACCGTGTAAACTTTCACTTGAAGCCTCCCTCTGTGCTCGGCATGTCGTCTTCTGACTCGTTCTTTCTTTTTGCGTTTGCGTCTCTTGGACTCGGTTCGTAATTCAGACGTTCGCTCACGAAGATTTTCTGCTGGCTGTGGCGCCAACTCGCTGGAGTGCAGGATTATCTTGGACTCGAGCGAAAAGATGTCCGACGGCTTGTTGCATTGAAGTCGTAGCTTTTTTGAGGTTCGAGAAAGAGAGCAAGAGGATTTTACCGGTGAAGCTATTCTTTCTTCCGAGGCGGCGGATACAACAGGTTCGTTGCTAGCCAATATACGTGGGCCAGTTAAAGCTTCTCGGAAGATCTCATTCTGGTGCATCTCCATCGCTTCTTCAGGAGGGAACTCTAATCCAATGAGGGGATCGCCCACACGTATAGAGCCTGGTGGTAGTCGCGCTGTCAGTAGGTCGCAGTTTTCAGGAGTCTGCCGAAGCATGATGGAGCCTGCTTGCTTGGATGTGCTCTTGCCCGTTGGTATTGAATGAACGGTCGCCGGGCGTGGCGTCGAAGACCGGCATTCTTGCATCTTGAAACGTAGACTAGTCGTCAAGGTGACAACCTTGTCGCGGTACTGTCCGGCGTCTAACGTTTCACTCTCTAGCAAGTCGTCTGCGGTCTCCTCAAAAATCGCGTCATCCACTGTCTCAATCTGTGCGTACAATGTGCCGATTTGCTCGAGAAGCACACTTACTGCAGATGGTGTCGCTTCTTCATGTCCTCTTATGTGGCCTTCCGCTTCCGCTAGAAGGCCATCCAGTTGCGCCCGTAGTCTGAGGCGTCGTCGAAGTTGCCGCTCCATTCGGTCGCACGCAGCTGGGAACTCTCGCCAAGATCGCAGGCGCCGCGTCGTTTCCTCTGCTTTCGCGGCTCCGTGCGTCGATGTGCTTGACGTCGGCTAGAAGTCCCGGGTTCTCGGCACCATGTGTTGGACCTCTGGGTCCTCCAGCTGCGGCGCGATGCTCAGGAAGGGGAGCGACACGTCGTGATCCGATGAGGCTTTTAATGGAACTAGAAGAAGAACGCGAGCCGGCGCAGCCACGAGAGCATGCGGCAGCTCGTGAAGAGCAATGAAATGATGATGGTTAGCGTCGTCTGCTGCAAGGGGTGACGAAGAGGAAGTCACAACAGTTATTACTATGTAAAGGTTTTTTTTCTCGGTAGGGCACGAGGGTGTTAGTTGTGAACAAAAAAGTAAATAATTTTACAGTATGCCTGTGAAACCAAGCCTACAGCAGTTACTGATGGACACTGATTGGAACTGCTTGTTCACCACATTCGCTTCGAGTTAACTACGTCCTCCTTAAAAACCAAAAACGCGCACATTTTTACATGGCATGCATTAAGGCGTGGGCTAAGGTATTTGAAAAGCTCGCTGACCTATCGAGAAGCACCAACTTTTCACACGGTTAGGGGAGAAGAACTGTCAGACTCTAAGGAACGGCATTCAGTTTGACTCAGTTTTTCAGGTTTTTCTGAGACAGCGCCAGACACTTCACCGCTGGTCTCTATCTGTAAAAAGAGACGCACGTGCAACAGCCCCTGCGTGACACCCATCTTTATCACGAGGTCCCTCTGGGACAGGCAGTTCGCGAAGGCCTCGCAGGAGTGGTAATGCCAGGTTGGCTTGCTGCCAAGCTGGTTGTTACCTTTGTTGGTCATTTGGCAGGCTTGGGGTGCCTGCTGGGAAAGATGCGTGAAGCAGGCTTCAAGGCACTTTACCTTATCAACAGGCCGGGACCCATAGAATCCGAGGTTCATGTAGACTACTTTCACCGCGTCTCTCTCTTCTAGGGACACAACCTGTGCGCGATACTAGCCCTGGTAGCCTCCATCCCATTGCACTTGGCAGCAACCAGCCTGCCTAAGGATTTCACACACGCTGGCTTTCCCGGAGGTTTCCTTTGTTGCAGGTGACTAGCGAATTCCTCGTAAGAGTTTCTAACGTGCCTCGTGAGTTTCTGCCCGTGCCCTCCGTGCTGAGCCGCTCAATGGACCCCGGCTGTGAGGGAAGACTAGGCAGAAGCAGCATGGTCTGACACTTGCGGACACCTGACTAGCCAAGTACACAACTCCCTACTGCAGGTGGCCTCAGCGGTTTCACGGGGTCTATGACTGATTCACATTTGGTGAACCGGTCTGCCTATGCCATGACCAAACGTGCGGCAATCTTTTTGTCTGCACAAGCCCTGGGTGGCGTAAAATCTGCAAATACGGCGGCCCGTTCTTGCGTTAACGTTGAAGGCTACGACGGTGAGGTCTACCACGTTGATGTTGTGGCTGCACAACAAGCCATTGTGGTCCTCCCTCACGGCGTCCCGTGGCTTGGTTATGTTTGGAACTAGCTCCGGGGCACTCCTGCTGCCTCTCTGCGAATCAGAGCAGGTTGCCAGGATGGGCAGTGCCTCTTTAAGGCTGCCGTTCTGGAAACATTCACCACTGTTGTGAGAACCAGTAACAACGCCTTGGACACAGCTTCTAATCACATCCGGGGTGTCGGCAAGATATTCCACGAGCATTGTGAAGCCGTTCTCGACAAGGCCCGCATTTCTTTTCGTGGTGCTTGGCGTATAGGTCGACCCCATAACGCCTGCGTGGGACCCTGTACAGGAGACAGCTTCGAAGAGCGTGGCTCGTTTCCACAGCAGCTCCAAGTCAAAACCGGAGCTAGAAGCTGTTGGTTTTACATTGCGGATGCAGCATGCAATCGCCTTCTGTGGTCGGGCCACCGCTTCCCCATCCATGGCGTACACGTAATTGCAATCCGACGACGTCAGTCCAGCCGCTGTCAACGTACAGCACGTTAATACTCAACGGAATGCCACCGGGATTCCTGTGCACGTCCCTCACTAATGTTCGAAGCGCCAGTGTCCTTTTGCTGTCCTGGCAAACCAAGCAGGCCATGCCGAAGAAGGCGTCGTAAACATGGTTGTTGCGCGGGGAGGTGGGAAAGTTATTCTGGCCCTCGGCATAGAGCCTTCTATACTGCTTACAACGCATAAAGAGACTGTCGAGACTGGAATATCACGTCAACTGGACCGCCGCTCGCAACTCACTTGACTACGCCTGCAGGGCCTCTTATAACTATGTCTTCCCATGACGACCCCAGCGCGGCGCATGCTTTTTTTCCGGTAGGTTGTGCTACACTTCTTACTGGTAGTTGATGAAACCGCGGGATGAGACAGTGGATGCCCTGCAGTTACCACCAGCAGGGAGAACCAGACGTACAACAAGGGATACCGGGAGGCAGGTTCGAAACGTTGATCGAATGCGGATATGGCGACGTCAGTAAGCCGTTCAGTGATGATGGCTCACATAAACTGATGAACATCCATGCACGGGTCATTGGCCAATAAGAAAGCACAACTGCAACGCTATTATTTCGGGTACTTTTTCTCACTACGTCTCCTCGTGCCAAGCAGAAATAGATGCAAGCAGAACGATCAAGATCGATGCACACATTAGGAAGTTATTCAATTTTTCATGTAAAGATACGTACAAGCAAATGCGGTACAGGCCACGTCACACTCTAGGTCTCCGGAGAAAATTATACGACACATGTGTGATGTCTCCCACGCCATATTTTTTAAAGGCCATTGTGTAGACCAGACGATCATAAAGAACGCATTATTTGGCAAGTTTTCTGGGTTCAAGTATTCAACTCATTTCTGAAAAGGCACCGCACTCTTCGTACACCATTTCTATTTCGTTTTTTTTTTGTAACATGCCCTCACGTTCCCCTGCGCTGTCTTTGAACGTTACGATTGAGGGTGAACGGCTTACCTTCATCCACGCATGGCTACGAAGAATGCCACCGAAATGCTTAAGACGACGGGTAACAGTCCGTATTTTATTCAAACCGAAGTACCAATTAAGGAGCAGGTGACCGGACAAGCGGGACACATGCCATTAGCGCGTGCCTCGTCATGTAGTCTCTGTGTACGCTCGTTACGGGACGCAGTGGCTGCCCGCGGAATGCCAGGAACCTCCCTTCGTGTTTGTGCGCGAGTATTTCCTTCGCATCATTTAGATACCTTCCAAAAGAGCTTCTGTGCGATTCTGCTTTTCTGTCGCTTCTTCGTCCTCGCATGCACACTTACCCGCTGTCGCAGCGTAGCGTGGCCGGCGGCAAGGCTGTAGACCTTGGCGGTTCATTAAGGCTTCATTAAACATACCTTAGCGAATACTTTCTGGATTCTCGACCCTAGGTCGCGAAATTCCACAGACTGCGGATTAATTTGTCATGTTAAGTTTTTTTTTACGATGGGCGATAATTGTGTAATGCAAATTGGACTGCGATAGCCTGTTTCTGTTTCATTGGTTGATTTCACTGTCATTTTTCATACCCTAGCTCCATATTCGTTCCTGTCTCTCTTCGTCCCCCGTACCCTTGCCGCAGTGGGAAGTAGCAGTCCTAAGATTACCCTCTCAGGCCGGCCTCTTCCCCTTTCAACAGACATTTTTTGTGTCTCTCTGTCTTCTTGGTCACACCTTGATTGCACCGCCTTCACCAAACTAAGTATTACTGCCCACCTTGCTTTCATTTAATTTTACGTTCCTTGGTTTCTCACTAACCACTTTCACATACCACGCCGTTTAATTAATTGCCTTAAAACATTTTTGCAATACCTTAGCAGCAGCACGTACGGGAAGAAGGTGGTGCGCGTTGTAGTTTGTAGGAAGGCGGCTTGTAACCGTGTTCACAAAAGAGGGTGTGCGAATTCATGGCTGTGAGGACGTCAGACACGCCCTCTCACAGCCTGCGCCGTTTAAAAGAAATAAAAACATGTGGTTGATTCCTCTGTCATAGGAGTCGGTAATACACGAAAGTGAAATGTGCAGCGAAATCTGCAGCTGAGCATGATTTACGGGTCCGAGGCTGTCTTGTGGGTGTGCTTGGCGAGCGGCGTCCTGCTGGCGGGTCGCTTCGGCAAAGGTGAACTGGCGTCATTTCCGTCGCGGATATGACGTCAGTAAAATTTTGTGGTATCGTGGCATAAAACACTAAGTGTAACGTACCCTTTAGTACTAAAAGTTGCTTCCCCCGCAAGAAGACCATGTGTGCAGGGGTGCACCCTTTACAGGCCGCTTGCTTCGTTGTACCGGCGTCACTTCCGTGACGGATGTGACGTCAGCGAAATCTTCGTGTATCCGGGAATAAAACACTTTCGTGTTAAAAAAAATTGCGCGCATATCTGCTGACTTCGCTGCAAATGTCGTCGAAAGAACATAATCTTCTGCCCCCTCTGACACGCAAATACCTATCTTCTTTCCTCCGTGCACCTCTCACGCTCCTCCCCTCCCGTATCGCCCATTCCACGATAAACTCGGTAGAGGTTTGTTCAATTCATTTCAATTTTAACAGGTTTCACTGCTCGCGCGCCATATGCTTCAATCTTTCATTACTGTTGAACTTCTTGGACGGCCGCCACGATGTGTAGGGTAGGGCGCGAGCGCTTTTTGTTGTTGCTTATGAGGTTTAACGCGCCGGCGCTATGCACAGTAGATGAAACGCGCTGTAGTGAGGGGCTCCGGATTAATTTTGACCGCCTGGCCCCTGGGGACCTTTAACGTGCGCCGAAATATGTGCGCTTTTCGTACATTTGGGTGAAAACATTGTTTTCAACGGTATTTCATTATTTCTTATCGTAAAAATCAAGTAGCCATGTGTATTTAAGAGAACAACGCAAAAACCACTTATACAGTTATGCTTTGCCTCAATATTTTTAATGATTTCGTTTTGCTCAACAAAGTTGAAAAGTACGAAGTGTGCTTCCAGATGTAGGGCTTTGGAAAAGTTTTGCTTAAACTTCTCGTTCAAGAATTCATTTTAACTTGACCGGCGGCTGAACGAGGCGGACAGACACAGACATATACAGACATACAGACAAGACAGACAGACGAAAAGTTTCGTTTTTAAGTAGCCCAAGAAACACAATCGTCCTTAAAGGGACGCTGTTCAAGTAGCAAAAAGGGCTCAGACGGAAGTTTAACTGCACCGAAGCCCTCTCAGCGTTTATTCGGTGGCGAAAGGTGCTTTAATTGCCGCAGAAATTAGCAATTGAAAAAACGCTTTTTATTCTTGCGCCATTTCATGACGTTTCGCGTGACGTCAACGGCTGCCGGAAGCGAGTGAGACAGCGGTGTCGTCTAGCGGGAAAACTAAAACCTACCGAGCGAACCATCGCGGCCAAAAGAGCCACTGGTCGCACGACAAAACAATTTGCCCGCCCCACACTTCCGTTACCTGCCACTCAGTGCGCCAATTTTGGTGTCGTACGGGACGTGAAATGATGGCTAATCAGTGTGAATGTGCCGCGCAGTCTCTTACTTACAAAACGTCTAGCGGACAGCGCAACCGCATAGAGAACGACAGGGGCGCTCTTCTGATTTGAATTCTTGTTATGGATAGTGGGATTTTAGTCGCTTCGATGGACTTGACTTAACAACGTGGCGCAATCTGTTAGTTTAACCTGTCACAGCGTGCAACGCTAAATTTTCTTCAGTCACGATATGGTAACGCTTGTTGCGCCATATGCTGAATGTTTTTCGAAGCGAGTTGCCCATTAGCCCATCTGCCAGAAGTGTGACGACAGCTTATACGAGCGCCCATTCCTCTACTAACAAACGCGTTGGCGCCAGTTAGGAATGAAAAACGTGTATAACATGATAGGAATATCATTTTACCTAATTACGTACCGTTGTGGAAGCATATATAGCAGCACACAACGCCCTGAATCCAAAGAACCGGTTCGACAAGCACATTTTATTTAACTTATATATACCTTTTAATCAAATTATACCTGCACATTTATAATTGTTTAGGACTAAGTAAAGTTAACGTGCAAAGAAAGCTTTTATGTATTTATTTGAGAGCTTGTATGCGCGGTTCTCGTTCTGGGGAAGTGTACAGTGCGTGCAGTGTTCGTGCTCCTTCTGCCACGCAGGCAGAGGAGGTTGCCATCGCGCTCGCGCTGTCACACCCGCAATGTACTACAGTGCGCAGTGATTCGCGCTCGGCTATCGCAAACTACGCGAAAAACACAGTGAGTGCAAGTGCAGTGAACCTATCGAGTGCGAGTGTTGTGAACTCAGTGCAGTGCCCAGCCAGAGGAGCACCAACCGCACAAGTCACCCATCTCCGCTGGTTCCCGGCGCACACAAGCGTCGGAGCCGGCGCCCACCCCAACCGCAACGAGGAAGCGGACGCCGCCGCGCGCGAACTTTCGAACCGCGAGACGCCCCCCCGCTCCTCACCGGCGGACGGGTCCCACGACATCGAACAAGAACCCCTTGCATCATATGGGGAGATACTACAATTGTACCGGCTTGGGAGGCGGACCAAACCGCCCCCTCATCCGAAGCTCAACCGCGCCGAAGCAGTGCTTTACAGGCAACTACAGACGAACTCAGTGCTCACCCCGGTGCTCGCGCGCCACCTGTGCCCCGACATCTACGAAAACGTGTTGTGCAGTATGTGCAAGAGAACAAATGCAACGCTAGCCCACCTGATGTGGGGCTGTGAAAGACATTTAATAGAGGCAGACGACGCAAGGCGTATGCCCGAGGACACCACTCTCGCCATGAACTCGAGTGAGCACGAGATACAAATACGGACTGTCCAGCGGCTCGAGGCTGCTCTTGCAGGGCAGAAGCGTAGGGAAGCGTCGTCGGAGGGTCGATGGGTCAACACCCGCACACCCAACGCGCGCCGAACGCGCCCCGACGCCCGCGAGGCATTGCTTCGGGGACGACCTAACCCTCGTCTAGAAGAGGCCGGCCCTGCGTGGCCGTAGCCCCCTCCCTCCGCAGGAACATTCAATAAAGTCATTTTCTCTCTCTCTCTCTTCTCGTTCTAGTATTCCTCACGTGACTCTTGGCACATCTACTCCCTCGCTGTTCTCTGCTGGGCGGCTGAGAGCTTCATTCCTTGATTATTTACGCGATTATTTTCAAGGTGCTGACCCAGAGACTGGTATATTCGTTTTCTGTCGATGCCAGTCTACCTATTTAAACTAACTTCAGTTTTGTCTTCGGTGTCTTAATAAGACTGGAAAAGCGCATTACTGCGTGGCAAGCAGTCCTGACCCCCAGAGCCTTCTATACAACTAAAGTAGTTGTATAGAATTAAAGGAGCCATAAAGAGAAAATACAACCTGGTTTAATTTGAAAGAACTAGGATTCAGTATCTGTCCCTCCCTCTCTGTCTCTCCCTCTCTCTCGTTCTCTGTCCCTCCATATGTCCGTCTCTCTCCCCTCTCCCCGTCTCTCTCTCTCCGTTCGCTCTCTCCCCATTTCTCTCCCTCCGTTTCTCTGTCTCTCTTCCCCTCCCGCTATCTTCCCTCTCTCTGTGTCTCTCTCTCTCTTTATTTGCCCTTCTCTCTCTGTCGCTTTCTCTCTCTGTCTCTCTCCCTGTCTCTAAATTTCACTGTCTTTCTCTCCCTCTATCTGTCTCCTTTGTCTCTCTCTTCCTCCCTCTCGCTCTTTGTCTCTCTCTGTCCCTCCCTCTCCCTCTCTGTCTCTCTTTCTCCCTCCCTCCCTCTCTCTCTCGTTCTCTGTCCGTCCAACACCAGTGGTGTTGGTCCGTCTCTCTCCTCTCCCCGTCTCTCTCTCCGTTCTCCCTCTCCGTATCTCTCTCCCTCCGTCTCTCTGTCTCTCTTCCCCTCCCTCTATCTGTCTCTCCCTGTCTCTGTGCCTCTCCCTCTGTCTCTTTATGTCCCCCATCTCGGCCTCTCTCTCTCCCTCTCTCTTTGTGTCTCCCTCTCTCCATTTTTCTCACTCTCTCTTTCTCTGTGTGTCTCTCTCCCTCCCTCTCTCTCTGTCCATTCCTGTTTCGGCCGCCCTCCTCCTCCTCCTCCTCCTCCTACTCCTCCCCTCTCTCTCCCTCTCTCTCTGCGTTTGAAACATTGCTTTCAACGCGTTTGTTATTTGCTCTCCCAAAAAGCGAGCGCAGATACGTTTCATAAAAAGAACACTGCAAACACCAGTTATGTATTGACGGCCTTGCTCAAATAGGCCTAATATTATCTTTTTGCAAATAATGTTGACAAATATAGAGCACCTAGATTTTCTATTAGATTGAAAATGTTGTGCAATATAAACGTGTCGCTCAAAAATTCTTTCAACTTTGGCGTGGTGGCTGAATCGAAAGAAAAAATTGCCGCGTTTGAGTAGCCCGAAAAGAACTGTTGTGTTTGAATGTTTTTCCAGTCCAGTCCAGTCCAGTCCAGTCAGCGCAGGAGAGCTGTACCTGGTCAATCGGGCCCCAGCAGCGCCGGTAGCCCGCTGTCTTCTGAAGTGGGAACATGCCGCTCACTTCTCTTTTCTTTTCTATAACATCGGCTCCAGGAAACGTTTTTTTCCGCCCCCTCCTCCTGTGCAGATTCATCTGAAACAGGCTTTGTCTGCGCCCATATATGAGACCGGGTTTTCCGGGTATTGCAATACAACTCGTTAAACGACACGTAAGATTCTTGCTCAACATCCTATCTGTCCGGAAATGTCGGACACGCAAATTTGGCGACTTTTAGGCGCAACAGCCTATTGTTTGACAATATAATACGTACTGGCTTAATTTAAATGTCTGACACAAAAGGCGGGCATTGAATAGGTGCACGGGCGGCTTTAGCTGCCAAGAGAGAGAGAGAGAGAGAGAGAGAGAGAGAAGGCTCTTTATTAGAGGAGAAAGCCGAGATGTTTGCCGGAATTTCGACACCGACATGCTACTCGGCGGGGGAAGGGGGAAGGAAAAAAAAAAAAGGCCCGATAGATTACGGGGCAGAAGAAAGAGGAAGAAAGAGAGAGAGAGAAAAAAAAGGGGGTCCCCGGCACACTGATGGTTTAGAAACGCTGTTGCGGAAAAATAAAAGACAAAATGCGGCCTTGTACTACGTTTTGTCGTATTAAGGTAGCCGTTTTTTCACAGTAATGTTTAAAGACACCCCGTTTCTCGCTCCATGGCCAATTCGACGCTTTCGCATTAAAAAAAAAACGCCACCACGTAGAGCTGCAGGTCATCTCTTCTGGAGAACAGCACTTCCAGTCCGGGAAGCCACCACAACTGAGTCTTTTTTAACTGCGAGGGGGGTTTCGTCTTCAAACTCACCAGAGAAGACGGGTCAAGTTTTTGCTAGCGGCGCCAGTGTAGGGGTGCGGCTGTGTGGCGCAGGGAAAAGCAAGGTACGACTGCCGAACCTCCGCTATACTTATGCGGGCGACGACGCTCCAGGCGTGCGCGGGTATCCGAAGTGCGCAAAAAAGTTTTGCATCGAACGCGAACGGGAGCTGTGTCGGTGCGTGATCACTGGCCGGGGGTCTGGAAAGCTTGCGTGTGCAGCCGCGCAGACGTCGCCTTTATGCGCATAATTAAAAGTACTGATTTTCAAATGGCAAAGTCACAGTAGTAGTACGTCCTGTAGTAGCCCCTTCGTACGGAAGGTGCAAAACACGAGCGCTGAAAATTATTTCGTTTTTCTGTACAAATATAAAGCGTCTGCGAAAGCTCCCGGCCGTGGCAGCCGCTTTTCTGATGGAGGTGGAAAGCAAAAACGCCCGTGTGTACGTGATTTCGGCGCACGTTAAAGATCCCAGGTGGTCAAAAAAATCCGCAGCCCTCCGCTACGGCGCGCCTCATCACCTGCGCGTTGCATCGGGGCGTTAAACCCTACAATCAATCAATCAATCAATCAATCAATCAATCAATCAATCAATCAATCAATCAATCAATCAATCAATCAATCAATCAATCAATCAATCAATCAATCAATCAATCGCGAAAACTACCGAAACATTTATGCCCTTAACAGTCTCTCTCCAAGAGCAGTTAAAATGCCATCTGGCGGAATTTCAGTGGTAGTTGATCGCAAGAAACATGGCATATCCACAATAGAAATAACTTTGCTATAGAAACTGCACAAAAAATATGCAACAGGGAGAGCTGTATACCTCGAACACCAGACAGATGGTTGTTGTCTGTTTCCGGTCGCTTACTTACGTTACTCCAATTCACTAATGAATCCCTTCTTTCGGTCACAACTGAAAAAGTGCACCTGCCCGGACAGACGGTCTAGTTCTGCGTTGTAAGGAAGCGTGCATTTAAATATCTGCACGTGCAGGTGTTCACCATTTGTCGATCGGCAATGAGGTTGCTGTCTCTATTACCATTGCAATTCGGCTGCCTCAAAGAGATTTTTATGCGACCGAGTTATGGTGATATTGTCTTTCGTTTTGTCTGATAAAGGGATAAGGAAATAAAAGTCGGGAAAAAATCAGCCTTGTTCCACGTATAATGCTGCGTACACGCTTTTGGCATATTAATGATGCATATAAATATTTCTATGCATAGCAAGTAATTTACTGAGCGAACATATGACCTTTCAGGCGTTGTTTTTAAAGAGGATAGTCTTTCTTGGGCTACTTAAACGCAGAAATTTTGGTCTGTCTGTATGTCTGTCCGTCTGTCTGCGACTCGATTCAGCCACCCAGCCAAAGTGAAGCAGACACTGCGCAATAGTCTTATATACCCACAGCCAAATCTAAACGTCTAAGTCCGGTGGCAATGTTCATACTTGTCAAAATTGTTGAACAAAAACAAGACATTACACAAATATGAGGTAGCAAATCAATACATGAGTGCAGTGTTCCTTTATTAAAAAAATTCACGTATGCTTGTTTTTTGCGATAGAAAATAAAATACTGAATCAACTGCAGAAAACCGTCGCCTGCTGTTGCTTGCGCTACCTGGCGGCATTTAAAAAAAAAATCAAACGGCAATAGCAACGAAAGGTTCCACTATATAGGTTCCACGTTCCGCTTGGAACGCTCGTGGAGTATAGGACAACGTGGTTCTATAAACGTAGGGTGCCTCGATTCACGCGCGTCTTCGCTGTATGGCAGCGCTGGCATCAAGGCACCCGACGTGGAGCAGTGGAACGCGGTAAATTTATATTGACTTGGGCAAACCTCTACCCTGTTATTTTGGGAGGAACGACACGAGAGAGGAATAGCATGAGAGGTGAACAGGAAAGGGAAGGGAGGCATTTACTTGCCAGGGGCGCCAGCCGATTATCGTCGTTCGTTGACATTTGCAACGAAAGCAGCAGATACGCGGCCAAATTTTTCCAGTGTAATATTTATTACCTTCTGGTTTCTTTAAGTCTAGCATTATACCGTTTAAATAATCCAACGATTTCAGTAGCCAACTCCTCCCTAGGTTAAAGCTAACCTCTCCAATAAATTATATTTCTTTCCCTTTCCTCTGGACACATTCCCGGCAAAAATGCGCAGAAGGCGACTAAAGAATTAACTTGGCCTAGTCGGTTCTTCTTATTTTGTGCTCTTCTTATTTTCTTTTCTTGGTCCTTGTTTAGCGCTGTTTTTTTTATCGCCATGTGGAGTAGAAGGTGACTCCAGAAGGAGATTGCAAACAGTTGCCCACAGTTCTGCCGTAGGGTGCTCCTATGGACGAAAGCGCGGTCCCCGAGGATGTCGTTCGAACAGTTGCTTGTTTTGAGTCTCTATGGGAACAGATAACTCACGAGACGGAAAAGTAATGTTCGACGCATGAAGAGACATGAGAAAGGTGCAGGAAACACTCGACATCTTAACCGAAAGCGTCTCGGACGCAGACGTCGACGGAACCAAAGCTCTGATGAAGAAACCAGGGGGATGCTTGGCTTCAAACACACATCGGCGCCGAATTAAAACAATGCAACACTGAGCACCAAGACGCTTATTCTGACGAAGTGGATGCTGAAAGTAACAGGCTTAGCCTTCGTCAATCTTGTTCACCGCTTCGTCATGTTGAAGGGGCATATTGTGCGCTCGAAGGCAGCTTCATTATAATCACCGATCATGCGGCTAACCTCCATTATAATTGTGATCGCTTGGTGCACCCAGAGAGAGACAGAGAGAGAACGATCTTTGATGAAGGCTGGTGATGTTAGCCGGGCTAACTTGCTACGCCAGATGATGACGCGATGAAGGTGTCATCAAAACGTAAGCTGAATCGTTGCAGTCAAAGCCAAATTGCCCTTTTATGGAACAAAAGCTTGACATAAAACATCCCAACAGCGCTCAAAAAGACTCCACCCCAGATCTCACCTTTACACTCCATGTCAAAAACGCCAGATGGAGCATCACTGACAGCACCCATGGAAGTGATCATTTCATCATCCAAACTGATCTCACCCTTGCCCCCATCATTAGAACTCACCCCCGACAGCAGCACCTCACAAACTGGGACGAGTTCAGGAGTTGTCGAGAAGCCCACAAAGAAACATCGATAACATATAACCCATTAGATCTACACAGCTGGGTAAAGCAACTGGTTGCGGACTTGCGAGCCGTAACCAAGCCAGTTGACCCAGACATACCTTCGGAGACTATAGATCCCCACCTGCAACACCTATGGAACGCATATAAGAGCATACAAAAACGTTGGAGAAGCAACAAACAAAACCACAGGTTGCGCCGTAAATTAGCAGAACTGGATGCGAAAATTCAAAAATACACATTACAACTCTCTCAGGATCAATGGGGCGAAATCTGCGACCAAATGCGTGGCAACCTGGGGATGAAAAGGACATGGCAGCTTCTCAAACACCTCCTAAACCCGAACCAGTCGAAAACAGATCAAGCCCATCGCCTCACCAGCATCATCCATGGATTCCCAGGGACGGATGCAGACCTAGTAAATAAGATAAAGGACATGTATTTGCCCGAAGGCACTAGCAACCCTCTCCCTCCATACACCGGTTTGCCAAATTCGTATATGGATAGGGACATAACTGAAGCAGAAGTACGAGGAGCCTTACTCAAGCTGCGATCGGGTTCGGCCCCGGGCCCTGATCAGGTAACCAACAAAATACTAAAGAATCTTGATGATTACTCCATCACAGCGATTACTGGTTACTTCAACCATTATTGGCAACAGGGCACGCTGCCACAATCCTGGAAACATGCTAAAATTACATTTATTCCAAAACCAGGAAAACCCCTTGCATTAGAACACCTCCGGCCCATATCCCTCACCTCGTGCCTGGGAAAACTATTTGAGCATATCATTCATGCACGCTTGGTTTCCCACATTCAGAATTTCTACCCGCTCCCTCCCTCCATGATTGGTTTCCGTACGGGCCTGTCGACGCAGGACGTCCTCCTCCAAATCTCCAGACAAGTCATAGTCCCCCAAAACAATTTAGATACTGCGGCTATCCTTGCCTTAGATTTGACCAAGGCTTTTGATAACGTGTCTCACGACGCCATAATGACTGGACTGGAATCCACCAACCCGGGGCTTCGTACGTACAACTATATTCGCAGCTTCCTGTCCAATCGAAGTGCCATCCTTCAAATCGGGGGCATTACCTCCGACACGGTTGATCTCCCCTCTAAAGGCACACCTCAAGGAGCGGTATTATCCCCTTTGTTATTTAATTTGGCCATAATTAACATACCCCGCCGCCTTGAGCTAATTCCTAATCTTAAATTCAGCCTTTACGCCGACGACATCACACTGTGGGTGAATGGTGGAAGCGACTCCCATATAGAGGAGACCCTACAAGAGGGCGTTCAAATAGTAGTAAAAGAAGCTGCCAACGCGGGGCTTACTTGCTCCCCCAGTAAGTCCGAACTCCTTTTGCTATCGCCGAAGAGGAGATCCAAGGTACCACCCGACATTAGAGTTCATATAGAAAACAACCCGATTCCAGAGGTCTCTACCCTTAAAATTCTGGGGATGCTTATACAAAATAATCGGGCTAACACACAATTTCTCCGGAAATTAGAACAACATGTTATTCAAACTATAGGGCTCATAAGACGTATCTCCAACCGCCGCAGGGGTCTCAAGGAGGAGGAGAGAATCCGACTTATCCAAGCGTTCATTATCAGTAGGATCACGTACTCCCTACCTTACCTGAACCCGTCTGCAACTGAATTAGATAAGGTTAATCGGCTCATCCGAAAGGCATACAAATCTGCCCTCCACCTCCCCCTTAACACTCCCACTGCCAGATTCGAAGGCCTTGGCGTGCACAATACGGCACAGGAGCTTATAGAAGCCCACCTTTCCAATCAGGTCGTCCGTCTGTCTAAAACTCCCACCGGTAATCATATCCTAAGGCGGCTAGGTATAGGCCATATTGACTGCCCTGAGGCTAAAATTCCCCTCTCTTCTGAAACCCATGCAAAGCTTGTAATTAAACCAATACCCCGCAACATGCATCCCATACACCACGCGAGCCGCAGGGATCAGAGAGCACGTGCTCTCCAAAAACGACTCTCCGCTCAATCCGACGTGGTCTATGTGGATGCTGCAGAATACAGGCACCGCGCCGCATTCGCCATTGCAGTTATTAACGACCCTGACAATCCCCCTCTCGACTCCCTAACCTTAAATACTTCCCATCCCGCCACGGCGGAGGAGGCGGCAATAGCTTTAGCCCTCTCCCAAAGGCCGACCCCCTCGATAGTAATCTCCGATTCCAAAGCGGCCATTCAAAATTTCGCCAACGGCCACGTTTCGCCACAGGCATCCAAAATTCTCAGACGCCACCCACCCGACTCCCCGGTAGAAATTGTCTGGACTCCGGCGCACGCTGGCCTCGCGGGTAATGAGGCTGCCCACAATACGGCTCGAGGGCTCACAATCCGAGCCGGGGCAAGCCTTGAACCCTATCACGGGGCCAGATCCGCCAGAGACAGACTTCTCACGTACACAGAAATAACCGTGCATTACCGCCTCGACCGCCGTAGGTACCCCCCGGCTCACGTCAAGCTAACTAATTCCGAAGAACACACGTGGCGTCTCCTTCAGACGAACACGTTCCCCAATCCCGCTATACTCCACCGAATCCACCCTTCATTATACCCTTCCACAGAATGCCCTGCATGTGGAGCCCTCGCCACCCTTCCCCACATCTTCTGGGGGTGCCAGAAAGATCCCTTTCCCCTAATTTCCTCTGATGAGCAGTGGGAGGAGGCGCTGGGGAGCTCAGACCTAGAGGTGCAAACCTGCTTGGTCACCAGAGCTGCCGATGTCGCCGCCCGGCACAAGCCAGCGGCCACAACCGTCCCCTGAGCCACATGAAGCTCAATAAATATGTTTTCTCTCTCTCTCTCTCCAGTATTTTCATTAGATGCCGAAAATATATCCTACAAAAAAATTGAGGGTGAGGGGGGCATACAAAGGTGTGAGAACATTGCGAAGTTTCTGAAATGTCAGGCTGGATGCAATTGGAACAAATGCGTGCTCAGTTTCGTTAATGTGGGTGCAATACTATTCCGGCCCCGTAAAGCGGCGGGAACTTGTGAACCTACATCGTTCATTAGCATGAGATACCACACGTTGACGCCCAACAATAATTCCACAAAGACTTTGATACAGTTGCGGCTGTTGTATAAAAGTATCGACAACCCTAAGGTTGGAAGCTCAAAGGGCGTGTTTTCGAAATGACATTCCTTTTCAAATGATTATCATCACGCACGAATTTTAATGCGTAGCATTCTTTCCCGAGTACCGTGTAACGCCCCGCATTTCCACAAAAATGCAGATTTGGCTGAAGTAACACAGCAATCGTTACAATAGCATCAGTGAAGGTAAATTGTTCGGACAGGATTTTGAAAAACCAAAAAATAAAAATAATATAAAAATAAAACTTCATAAAATATTTTTTGCAAAATAAAAAAATATGCATCTTACACTGTATACCCCCCCCCCCCCCTAAAAAACCGTAGAATATACAGAAAACGTCCGCAAAAAAGTTCAAAATACGAATAAAAAATAGCGCAAACCGACAATCTTTGCAGTACACTTTGCATCTTCGAAAAGAAAACAGCGAAGTACAGGCATTTCATCGCTATAATGGTATAAATTTGCATCTTTGGCGAAAAGACACAAAAGGAAACTTAAAATAATAAACTAACCCAACGTCTTCCGCTACTCGGAGCCATATTTGGCTGCAAAGAACTCACACTCCAGAGAAGCAGCATAAGAATGCTACGCATTAGTAGACAATTCTCTGAATTTCTGTAGATTTTATATATTTGGCATGGCGAACGTTGTTGCAATACGAGATGCGCAGTCACAACACAGCGCTGTAACGTCAAATTAAAACACTGCGCAGCATAAGAGAACAAGGTTTATGATTATATGTGTTTTTGACTTTTCTAAACCTAAATATTACTGACAGACACGTATTCTTCCGCCGCGAAAGCGAAGTATGTGATACTCAACATTACCTTTACAACCATTTTATGCAGCACCAAACTTGCTTGCTCAGTAAAACAGGTAAGGGAATGTATATTCGTGGGCTTTTATTTTGGTACAGGTTTATCTTCTCGTCAAAACGACCATTCCTTATTTTGTTTTACTTTTTTGAGTTGGAAAGATAGATTCTTTTTCTCTCGCATAATATTTCAGTTGTGCACCAAATATCGACCAACAGCTTTTCGCCCTCAGCATCGCTGTCATACCATAGCATCAACACAAAAATATCCGTCCAGCGGTCTGTGCCAATCTGACAGTAGTCAATACAACAAACCTGCTTTATTCGTCCATTGCACGAATACGTCGTTGAAAAACAAAAGGTCGAGGTTTGCATTGGGAGTTGCACACATGCACCAACATATTCACGCATACACACACGCACACACTCACACAAAGAGGCAATGCTGACAGCGTAGACGCGCTCAAGAAATAACACGAGCGTCTTTGTTTGTACGTCTTCTTTTGTACGTTGCAGTTCAATGCCCTCGTTGTTGATTGGGTAGGCGCCACAATAATTTTTGAAAACGTCGAGGAAGACTCAGGTAGAGATAAGCAGAAAGATGGTGATCGAAGGAGAAAAGGTAACAGGCGCAAGCAGATGAAAACAAACGTAACCTATGTTCAAGGAAAATTTTCTGCGGGAATTTCCATCGCTGTTCACACACAGTGAGTACGCTGCGAAAGTTAACTCCGGATGGGTGAAATGGCTCGTTTTTGTTCCAAAGTGAAGTTCCGGCAAGATGTTGAACGCCATGCAACCGCGATTACCTCCGAATACATTCGCCTCAAAATGTGGGGTACAGTGGCCCGTCGCAATTGACAATGACGCGCAAAGCGAGAAATGGAAGTTCGCTACCACCGGCACTCACTGTCGGCTGGCACTTGCCAGAGGCACGCCGAGCTGGCGAGAAGGGAGGTAAACGCACTTATAGGGCAGCCCCTTGTGGCCGCGATAATCACCGTAGTCACAGCGGCGCGGGTCCTTCGTCACTCGGATCGGTGCTTGACGGGCTGTCCCCTGTAGGCGTGGAAGTAGAAGTTGCAGAAGAGCGCGAGCAGGAGGAAGGCCTGCGTGAAGCCGATCCAGAGCAGCGTCCTCGGGTATCCGCACTCGTAGAACATGGGCACCATGGCGTACACGACGAAGAAGGCCAGCTGGACGATCTGGACGAGCGTCAGGTAGCGCTTCCACCAGAGGTACGGCTGCAGCGCGGGGCCGAAGGAGGAGAGGAAGTAGTACGAGTACATGACCACGTGCACGAGGCAGTTGATGCAGATGCAGATCATGATCTGGCCCTCGGCGCCGAACGTCAGGCCCACCCAGCCGTTCCAGACGACGATGCAGTGGTGGATGACGTGCAGCCGCGACACCTGCGAGTTCTTCTTGCGCAGCACGAAGAACACCGTGTCCAGGAACTCGGCCATGCGCACGTGCAGGTACCACCAGCAGCCGTGCAGCACGGCCATGGACTGCGCGGTCTGCTTGAACTCGATGCCCGTGCACAGCCAGTTGTAGTTTCCCGTCAGGTAGGTGTGCTTGAAGAAGTACACCATGAAGCAGAAGTTGAGCACCACCATGGACACGTTGTACAGCCGCATGATGCCGACCAGGGCGAACGGCTTGCGGTCCTTCATCCACTCGGGGCCGAGGTACTTGACGAAGTACACGTACGCCACCAGGATCAGGTGGATGGGGATCGGGTTCCACGCGTACAGCCAGCCCACGGTGCGAGGGTCCCGGGCTTGCTCGAGGCTCTCGAGGATGCCGGCGAGCGGCGTGTGCTCCAGGCCCAGGTACCCCATGGCTGCCGCCCGCGACTGAACGCAGTCCCGAAGATTCCTTTCCTTGCGGGACGGGCTGTGGGTGCCGTAGCTTCACTCGCGAGCCTGTCTCTCCGCCGTGTGCTGTGAGCCGGTGTAGGGTTGCAGAGACTCGCGGTACAGGTTGAAGGCGGTCGGCTGCCGCTTCTCCTCCGCACCTCACTGGGGGCTTATGAGCGCCTGCCCGACGGTGAGGCGCGTTTTTAAAAAGGCCCCCACCTCCTTTCGCTTTTTGCTGCTTGCTCAGTGTCGCGCCCACCCTCTTTCCGGAAGTGTTAGCTGCGACGCGCAAGGTCGCCCGTTCGTCCGCCGCTTTTTCTCCCCCGACTTTCTGTGGTGACGGCGGTGCTGACGGCGTCAACGGCAGCTAAGGAGATTGGGCCACCGGTGCTTATTCTTCTTCACAAAGGGGATTCTCGGCGCGCGCCGCGCTCCACCCTTGAAAAGCCGCCTGTTTTTCCTCGCAGGGGGAAGAGCAACGCTCGGACGAAGGTCGTCGTCGAAGGCGGGGATATCACAAAGCCAGGAAGGTGAGGAGGGTGTGATTTAAGACAGAAACGGCGTCGATTGTGCCCCGATACGGATCGGCACGAGGCTTCCTGCTTTACTGTTGTTTCCTGACCTCAGATTTCCCTTTTACACCGGCGCGCATCGAACTGGAGAACTTCCCCGCGTGGCAGCTTGCCAGACGAGACCAGGTTGTAACGTACGGGTAGGTTAGGCGACAATGGATCTTTCCTCGCTTAGCTTGTGTTACCACGGCTGCTTTGGAATGCGCTCATGCGTGTTACCAGTACCGCCCGACGGCGGAAACGCTGCCGTTCACTTGGCTTTCTTCACGCGCCGGGTCCTCCTGAAAGTGGAAACACGAAGGGCGCTGGTTTGTGCCAATGTCGCGAAAACCGTGCCGTTTGTTCTCCGAGGGCCGCTGTACTCGATTTTAATATCAATTTCATGACAAACACTCACCGATTAACCAATAAATTAATCAATCTTAAGACTACCCACAAATCGGATTAAAATTTTGACTCTTCTCCCAGTACCCCACCCCCAAAACAAAATGTGATGGCAGGTGTATTTATTACCACGCAGACCCCCTCCCTCCCTCCCTCCCTCCCTCCCTCCCTCACTCCCTCACTCACTCACTCACTCACTCACTCACTCACTCACTCACTCAGGATTTCGCGTCCTTGCGGAAGCTCGGGTCATCACTCGGTTTGTACGGCCGCGGTGGCTCAATGGCTAAGGCGTTGTGCTGCTTAGTCCAAGGACGCGGGTTCGATGCCCGCTTTTCTGATGAAGGCGAAAAGCGAATACGGCCGTGTGTTCGAGATTTCGGCGCACGTTAAAGATCCCCAGGTGGTCAAAATTAATCCGGAGCCCTCCACTACGGCGCGCCTCATCGCCTTTGTATCGATCGCTCGGTTTGTGAGAGAACGCTTCTGTTGACAGCTATGACGACGTAAACTTTTCCCACTCAGCCATGGGTTGTAGGCGTACAATCGTGCTTAGATGCATCCCTCGTCACTGGCCTTTAACGTTTTCCAGGCTCAGCCGATGAATCACATGGTAGATACTGGGCAAGGTGAATTAGTTTTCAAGCGACTTCGACGCACGTGCCTACGGATACATCTTTTCTATCGACACAGAGGCCTAACATTCTGCGATGATCCCGCTTTGCGTGATCACCAAAGCGATGATTCCGCGGAAAATATACTGGTCGTGGAACAAGGCCCAACGTTCGGGGTGTGCCTGCGTCTTGCAGAAATCGTCATAAACGTGTTACAGCAAGCGATATAAGAAACATCGGCGCCTGCTTTGGCAACGGAGGCTCGAAATCTGCTTGAAACGAAACCTTTCTTAGTGGGACCGATGCTGCCTGATAAGATCTGATAAAGTAATGCGCCTGATAAGATCTCTAGACACACTGGGCGCGTGTGTGAAACCGGTCTTCCATTGTGTCCAAACGGTTACTTGAAAGTCGCGAAAAAGGAACGGTTTTAGGTGTGACAATACACGCATCGATCATGAAGATGGAGTATAATAGTAGACCTTCATCTCATAAACCACGTATCAGTGTACACTTACATCGTTCGTAGGTGTTTTTTCTTAGTGCGCGCAAAATCGTCGCATGGGCAACGCTTCGCTGCACAGAGCACGCACGTGACATGCCTGTTTGCGCGATGCAGACCGGTAATTAAACGCGTTCATTGGCTGCTCCCCGAAACTAATGTGACCCAAAACATACCAAATCACCTTTATTAACAAAAGCAACGCGTAGATTTGAGTTTAGAAAAAAAAAATTATAAAAAAACTTAAGCAATGAACAACAACAACAAAAAAAAAACTAAGAAACAGACGTGCTCGGGCTCGAACTCACGCCGTCGCCGCCTGTGTTCAGTACTCTAAATCGAGGCTACAGAGCCCGAATTATGGGCTCGTGTTAGCAGGCGTTCAAAAGGATTTCGCGCGCAGAGACATCCCACATGTCACGTGGCTGCTCCGTGCAACGAAGCGTTTGTAAACACGCGGCTTGTTCTGCGTTTGCAGTTTGGGTCTTTGAACGTTCGAAGATCGATTGAACGCACATTTAGCTTATGCTTTTACGCATTTCTGATGTCATATGGCTCTTACGCTTCTCTTAACTTTGTTTAGGAAGAGACAATAAAGTTTTTTTTTAATGCTTACGGAACAACCTGCGAGCAGAAATAAAATATAAAAAATGGACAGGCGATCTTTTCACGCATGTAATAGCTAAAATAAATTAGCCACCGGTAATTCCATAAAACTATTGTGCGTACGCTGATGGAGTATTTCAACAACTGCATACTTTCATCTCCCGTTTTTATCAGCAACCCCGTTCTACTTCCCCGTCTGATTTCTAGCATTTCTTCCGTGTCTGCTACCAGCTAGCTAATGAGAGAGTTTTTTTTTTTTACACTCCTCCAGCGCAATGCACTGGCCGATAGTTCTGAGAAAAAGTTCTCGCAAAACATTCCACTCATTAATTTTTCTGTAACGGTGCGCTAGAAGGCAAGGTTTTTCGTTGCACTACAAGGCTGCGCGTTTGCTTCGGTGCTGTTCAATTTTATTCTCCCATCTCGATTCAAAGGAGCGGAACGCGAACACGTAGCCGAAATCAGCATTTCGTGTGAGTTATTTCGATATCTTTTTATCCAAGATTGTGCCTCAGTAAACTCTCGTTACAACAAAGTTTCGAACTGTTTCGCAGTCCACACCGCCGTGCATGGAGAGTAAATGTGCGCACTTTTAAAGGGACACTGAAGTGATATGTAAACATTGCGGGATTACTAGCGCAAATTGTAGTCCGGAGTCCCCAGGTCATGTTTCGACCACTCTAGGCGCGTTTACGCGATTTTATTTAGTAGAAAAACTAATTCGAAAACGCTGTCCTCCTCTCTTTACGCTCGCCTATTTTCTGTGGCGTTTTCGTGTGACGTCAGGAGGGGATGAGCTGGCAATTGGCTGCGCCACGGCTGCGCTACTGCACGGCTCCTCGGCCGACAGCCGCCGGCGGGTCGTCGCAATCAAGGAGGTTAAAAAAAAATTGCTTGGTCGCAATTCGTTCGCTTAGTTGAAACGAAGCCAGGACACGTTTGTGAATGGAAGAATGTGCCTTTCTTTACTTGGTTTGTTTGTACACTGTATCTAGCTCCAAGTCAAGGTCGCTTCACACAAGCGCTGCACATGCGACGCTTCGCTGACTGGTACGCCAGTAGGAAAATATTAGGCCTCTTGAAGGCGGGAGAAGAGTCAGCGAAGTCAATATAGGGACTAAGCAAATAAAATCAACTGATATTTTTACCGTACAGCGTAAAACTAGGGCGCGGGAAGCACTTTTTTGCGCTGGGCGAACAAGCACAGCGGTCAGCAGCACGACTACGCATCTGCGAACGCTTTTCCGTCTACGAAATGCAATTGCTAGACGTGAGCTACTGTGGAAACTCGGGCGACGCTTACTGCACGATCGCAGTACAACAAATAGTCACCTAAGCGGCTTGAAATGCCAAAACTAAATAAAAGTGTAAACCGGTTATACAATATATACCCTATACAAGCAAGGCTTTCCGGTCCCGCTCCGTAGCCTAGCAGTCTGGAGCGCTAGGAATTCACCGCAAATGTTTTGCGAGTCACGAGTTCGAATCCCCGCGGGTACGTGCTTTTTTTTTTTGCAAGTTAACTTTTTTGTTTTCCGCCGATGTTTTCTATATTGAGTTCACCTTTTTTGGGGCCGCAACGTTCATGGCTACACGAACTAGTTCACAAAACGCGCGCAGGCTGGCACTGGCGCGCTAGCGAGTTCTCGTTGGCGTGCTGTTGCCATAAGCACCGACTGCTTGCAGGCAGTGGGCACAGGCCAGAATGAACAGACCCTTGGCCTGGTGCGAACACGCTTTTTACGATACAGGCATGAGGGAGGCAAGCTCCAAATATGGGGGAAAAGCGCATGACATTTGGGCGTCTGCGGGTACGCGGAGGGCGTTCATGCACTGCGTAGGTCTCGGCTAGTGAATGCTACGACTACAAGCCCTCCTGGGAGGCTTATCTTGTGCATTTTACAGCCGACAACATGGCAGAAGCGCGGTACGATGATTACTGAGATATTGAGAATGCCCATCCAACAAAGCCATTGGTTATGTTTTACAGAACCGAAACCGAAACCGAAACTTGTGTGATTGCTAACCTTGGGCATCGTCCAATCACGGCGCCCCTCCTCTCAACGTCACAGCCTTAGTTGGTGCGGCCGCCGCAAACCGCGCATGGTAGTTTTTCTTCTTTCGCGCTTTGTAAAATAATTACCGATTTGTCAACCGGATAAACGATGAAAAGTGTGCTAATTTGAGCCAGTCTACGCAGTGCAAGCAAAAACGGGAGCTTGACAAATTCACTTCAGTGTCCCTTTAACGAAATGTCGCTTATAACGAAGTTATCGGGACAGAAGTCTGGTTTCGCTATAACGATGGTCCCGATAACTTCGTTATCACCATGACCAACTGGTCCGAACTCTAATTCGTCTAACAGCGCTAAAATGACGGGGACAAAGAAAGAAAGACGATTAAAAACTTGAAGTGGAATTAAGAGGATAGGTGGAAAAAAATCTTCCGTTTCGTGGAGTATTATTTGGTTATTGGCAGTTACGAAAAGATTGGCGCCTTCAAAGATGTGGTCTTGACATGCTTCAAAAAACACGGGGATGGTTTAAACTTCACTTGCGAAGTCCCCGTAGAAAACGAACTGCAGTTTTTAGATTTGACATTATCTTTTGTCTCTGACCACACATGCCACAAATATGCCCCCCGGTCTGATAAACCTCTTTTAAATTTTAGATCATCGCACTCAAAGCTTGTAAAAAACAGCATTGTCCTCTCCCGCATTAAGTCTACGCTTTTAAAGTCCTGCTGTCACATGATGCGTCAGAGCCTTGAAGGACAGGTTGCCAGGTTACTGCAAGTAGGTTTTCCGTCCTTGTCAGTGGCATTCTCAGAAGGTTAGGGACACCAGGATGAACATGATTGTAATCCCGTACGTTCATGGGCTTTCCAATCGTATGAAGAACATAGGCAGAAAGTATAATTTAAATGTTGTTTTTTCCGCAAAAGGTAAATTAAGCCGAGTTTGCTCCACTGTTGAGCGCATGTACACAAAGAAAAACCAAATCGAAATCTCCGCAAGAAAATCTGATATGAACCATACTCCCCGATTTGTTGATTGTAATGAGAAACGGTAGTGTATCAATACCCTTGAATTGTGATCGCGTGTACAGTCTTTGTCAAAATTTTTGTGAGCCAAGCCGGAAACACGCAGGCCGCAAAAAATTCAATGTACCAGCTTACGCCCCGAGCGAGGCTGAAAGTTTTTTGCAGGGAAGCTAGAGAAAACACATTTCTTTCTTACTGCCTTAAAATATTTTTGTCACATTTAAAGGTAAAGCCGATTCTTCGAATTATTTGTCGTCGAGGAGGCTTAGGACTGGCCCACAAAATTTTGGCAAATGGTGTACGTGGGGCAGTCGGGGAGGCGTGTAAATACCAGACTCAGAGAGCATCTTTCGTCGCTAATAAGTATGCCCTGTGGCCACTTGTCACTTCGTTGCAAAAAATGCAAGGGTACCCCGTCCTTCAGTGACACAACGACACCATACGAACACAGCAATCAAAACAACAGGAGAAGTGGTGGAAGCTTTCCACATTAAGAGATTGGGAGAGTACTGCATAAGCCATCCATCCTTATCCCTGTCAAATAAGAAAGTTAGTTTGCTGGTGTCAGGGTTGTGAGAGCGAAATGGCGAACGAAAAATCTTGCAGCTGTTTTTATCGATGCACGCAGTCATTTCGCATGACCCAGATGTATGTGTATATAAGTGTTGTTTTCCTCTGAATGAATTTTAGTTGATAGTCAGCGCCTGTGTCCGTCTTTCTTCCTCCCCGTCATTTTAGCGCTGTTAGAAGAATGCAACTGTACCAACTAGATCGACTTCCGTTACTGCTACCAGAGTCCTTCAATGCTTTTCCTGCTACCGAACTCTAAGCCCGTGCGTCTACGGCACAACACCGCGAATCACCATCACTACCATTTTCCTCACCTTGTCGTTGTGGAGCGGGAGTAAGACTATAAATAGTGTCGAGATCGGTCGTCTCACAAGGGGACAATGCGATGTATCACCCAGACGTGTCCCTGATCTTCGCCGCCACCTTAGCGAAAAACGGTTAACCGAAAATCGCGCACGTGAGTTAATCCGCCGACCACTTCTCATGCAGGTAACTTGGAGAGAGAAATTATTTCATCACCTCTTTAAAATGTACGGATAGTTACATGTCTCGGCGAAATAAACGAGGCAGTAACGGGCCGACGAAGATTTTACGCGATGCCGACGGTGTTATGGCAGCGCGCCACGCTGTTACGGCCCAACCTGGGCTCGCGCATTACGTCACGGCAGGGCAGACCTTGAGTCCCGAAGCGTCGAGAAAATCCCGACACAAGTGCAAGGCCACCCTCTGCTACGACAAAATAAATCAGACCCGTTACGCGCCTTCCAGCTTCTCGCGGGGAACACGTATATAGCTCACCGCTCGCTACCAAAATTTGCATACAACTGTACACAACCACGCGGCAACGCGAGCGCGGGAAACGAGCGGGTGGCGGGAATTATAAATTCGTCCTTCCGAGTGACGCTGCTGCGCATTGGGGTAAGCAGAAGTGTTTCTCGGTGAAGGGGGCGGGGGGGAAGGGGGGGGGGGGGCGTTACGCCGCCGGTAAACAAAACAAAGACAGGACCGCGCCCCAACAAAATTTTAGTCATTTTTCGGCTTTAATAAACCGGCATCCTCGTTCTTGTTGTTTTTGCATTATAATATATCGATTAGGAGTGTAAATAGCATAGGCAAAAAAAAAAAAACAAAAAGGATGACAAGAAGGGGGAGGGAGGGAGGCTGCGCTCAGACAATTTTGGGGGTGTTCTGACACCGAACCCCCACCCCCTTGGCTACGCCCCGGCTTCTGAGTAAGTGCAGAGACAGCTTACCTCGTCAAGGGGTGCGGGACGGTGAATGCGATGGTGCCCCTTTTTTCACGGACCGCGCCTTGGGGAGAATGCAACGCTCACACGAGACGGCCGTAAATAATCGCCTCTGTGCTTCGCGATGCTGGGACGAAAGAGGCAAGTTCAAGGGCACTGTCGAGGCGAGCAGGCACACGGACGCGTTGGGGCCGTAGCATGCGCTCGCCGACTGCAGACGTGTCCCTGATGGATAGCCGATGACATCGTATCGTCTGCCACTCTCCGGCGTAGCAGACGATGCGAATGCGCCACATACGACGTGCGCAATTAAGGAAACGCAACGAGGGACGAGTTCAAGGTGCCCCCACGAGGACAGCTCGACATATTAATAATAAGAAGCTTGATTTGATCAACGAACAGGCTACAGATTGCGAGCCAGCCAGAAAAGGCTTGTGGCGCAGTGCCTGGCAGTTGGCCACACATCATGGACACAGCGAAATACAAATATGTCGTTAATAAAGAGAACAAAAAAAAAAAGAAAAAACACATAAAAGTTAGAAACAATGAACACAAATAGGAGTGAAAAAAAAAAAAAAACGAGGACAGCTCGGCATATTAATAATAAGAAGCTTGATTTGATCAACGAACAGGCTACAGATTGCGAGCCAGCCAGAAAAGGCTTGTGGCGCAGTGCCTGGCAGTTGGCCACACATCATGGACACAGCGAAACACAAATATGTCGTTAATAAAGAGAACAAAAAAAAAAGAAAAAAACACATAAAAGTTAGAAACAATGAACACAAATAGGAGTGAAAAAAAAAAAAAAAACGAAGACAGCTCGGCATATTAATAATAAGAAGCTTGATTTGATCAACGAACAGGCTACAGATTGCGAGCCAGCCAGAAAAGGCTTGTGGTGCAGTGCCTGGCAGTTGGCCACACATCATGGACACAGCGAAACACAAATATGTCGTTAATAAAGAGAACAAAAAAAAAGAAAAAAACACATAAAAGTTAGAAACAATGAACACAAATAGGAGTGAAAAAAACACCACAAAATACATGAAGCATGCATGTAAACTACGTAAATCAAATGCAGCGGATCGAATTTGAGCCAGGTTGTAATGCTGAGCGAGAACAGTTCGTAGGGAAGAGAATTTAGAGTCGAAGGGCCACGAAAAGCGCGCAACCGCTCACCATACTTCGCACGAAAACTCGGTATCACGAAACGATCACTTAAGCGAAGGTCACGTTGAGGAGTGCACGATGTGCGATGATCGAGTGTCCAAATATATTTAAATACCACTGTCTGTCGGAAAAACACAGAAAAATCGGGCATGTGTAACAATTCAAAGACATCTACGTGGGACCCATGCGATAAACGTTACATAACAAACCTAAGAACCGAATTTAATAGGCAGTTGGTCTTGTGTTTCCAGAAGGCGGTGCAGAAAAAAAAAAAAACTGCAAATACCATGCAAGCGGACAAGTTATTTGTTTGCGTATGTTTAACTGGCATAAGACTTTAATTGAAAGCATGAGACAAGAAACCTTTCTGAGTTCGTTACATACGTGAGCCGAGTGGCTATTCCAACACGTATCGAAAACAAATAATAAACCTAGGTATTTGACAGTAGACTCAAGAGCAGCAGGTGTAAATGCACGCTGGACGCAATCACTGGTACGCAAATTAATTCGAACGTAATGAAGAATATGTTTAGCTGGATTATGAAAACAGGGCAGTCGTGACTTTTTGTTCTTTATGTTAATTAAATTATCGCTGTACCACCGCATTACTTGCATACAGTTATGCTGCAAGTAATCCATCACTAGTTCATATTTATTATGTCTGGATACAAGTATCGTGTCATCCGCATATTCGAAAACTTGGCTACGAGTGCATGAACTACTCAGATCATTAACATATATTAAAGAAAATAGCAGCACGAATGGACCCCTGAGGGACACCACAGGTTAATTGCTATGCATTGCTTCTTATTGAGCCCAGCGCAACAATTTTAGAACGATTGGACTGGTAGTTGTTAATTAATGATAGATCGGCCCTCTGAACCCATACTGGAACAGCTCATCTGATAAAACGGAGTGATTGGCAGAATCGAATGCCTTTGAAGCATCTAAAAACATGACACAGGGAAATGTTGGAAGATTAATCGCGGATTCGACACCAACGTCCCCAAGAGTACTCAGATATTCTTACTCAATACATTTTTTGTCCTTTTAAAGGTTGGTGTTTAGGTCACCAGTCATGCAAATGCGCCTAGCAGGCCAATGGAATTGCTTCAATTCTTCGATGAAATGGCAAGCATTTAGGTTAGGCGGACGATAAAATGCGAGTAGCGTAACATCAGAGGGTGGGTTCTGCAGCCCAACAGCTAAGGTTTTAACACCGGAAAAAGAAGCGGTGACGCTAGTAGAATGCCATTTATGCTTGACTAAAATGTCAATTTTACCGCCCAAACCGCTGGCACGAGCAAAATAACGACTGTCTTATCCTGTGATTAAAAACTTTTGGGTGAAGCATATGCTTATTTTGGTCAAAACAAGGACGCCTGAGGACTCTTAGTTTATCGGTAATACAGCATAGATTTAGTTTTAATAATGAAGCATTGGTTTAGTAATACAGCATATTTATTTATTCGGACGCTTTGGCAGCCAATGATTGTGAAATAAGGGTTTAAACTAGGGGACTTCTATTGTGACCATGTTTGCCCATAAAATTTCGCGCTAATGTGTCGTTTTATGACGTAACGTGTGGGGGGATGCAGCCATAACGGTCAATCAGTGCACTAACGGACGGATCTGTAATGGCGGATTTCACATTCATCCCTCCTTCAACCAAAACATGACGTACTTTGACGCAACGTATACCTGGAGGAGTGGTCATAACGGTCTGGAAGTAAGTGCAATGATTGACCGTTATTTGGCCACACATCATTGCATAACCAAAGTTTAAAATGGTGAAATACGAGCCCGGTTGTTCAACCCTAATATCACGTACTATGACGTAGGTGACGTACTTAGGGGAGTTGCCATATCCGTCACTAGTGAGTGCGCACGGCGCTTGCTGGGTTCGCTTCAAATAACTTCGGCTTCCCCTAATTTCTGTGCACTGTAACCGCGGCTTTGTCACCTTACTCTCGCGAGAGGACATTAATTCGAATTTCAAGCACTAAGATCTTAGTTGGAAGTGCAAACCCACAATACGAATTTATTTTTTATTTATTTTGTCAAAGTAAGCCAACCGCGAAAAATAGTAGTAAGAATTGTCACAAGTAGGGTCGCCACAACTGGTTTCCCTACTTAGAAGCCTATTTTATGCAACTTGGCGGGAATGCTGCCACGAGTGATATTCTGACCAGAAATTATTTCCGACAGAGCGAATTTGTACGCTGTCGTCATCTCCTTTTCGATGGCGCCATTGTTCGAGTAAAACAGTTGCAGAGAACCCAGTCGGTAAAATAAAACAGTTGCAGAGAACCCAGTCGGTAAAATAACGTGCATAGAGAGGAATGGCTATAAATACGTCCAAGAACGCGAATTCCACGGAGAGCGCGAAAGGAAGAGGAGGGAGAGGATGGTATTGCCACAGTGTCTGTAATTTTCAAGCAGCAGCAGCGTGTGTTTGAATAAACTCCAGTGTGCGGTGTCTACTGTGCATGGAGCTTATAATGGTAGAACAAAAACAGGGGTGGGGGGGGGAGGGCACTGTTTCCGGTGTTAAGGTGCAGTTTAAACACGCTAGAGCAAATAAATGTCTGCCGGGATAGCAAGCATAAAAAAAAAATGCTGGCGCGCGCCGCAAGACTGAGGAAAGTACACACGTACGCAGCTCCATGCACACATCCGGACTCAGCCTTTTCTTCCCAAGTGAGCAAGAATTGCCGTGTATGCGGGCTACCGGACTGCACTTCAAGGTCTACACCTGGCACTGTTTACGTGACGGAATTAGGCCTTGCATTTTGTTTTGACGTCTATTGAATTGTCTCGCAAAGAGGCCTGAACACTCGAAGGCCGCCCCGAATTTTAACAGAAAAATAAGAGAAAAGTAACTTAATACATTCATGCTTTTGTCGCGATGAACCTAAAGCGCGAAGTTTCTTCGTTTGCTTGGGTCCGAGTATAGAGAGCGCAGCCGTTAGACAATGCTTGGCTTGCTGGTTGCCGCAATTGCTGTAATAATGCTCACCATAAACGCGTACACTGCACATTAGCAGCTCATTGTTCTTCAAGGTTGTTGACAATGCGCAAGAAGGTAGAGCTATAGTATGACTATGATTCCAGCCGCCCCTACGAACTCCCCTTTTCGGAGCGCCTTTTATAGTACCTCTTCTGGGTTCTCGGTATCATCACTGCTTCTAATTCATGGGTACCTCTTTGGCGTTTGTTTCCCTCTAGGTGTCGGTGTTTTTCCCGCGTCCAATTTTAGTACCGCCAACGCATCGCAATTTCCCCAGAACTTGGAAAACAACAAGTGCACACATACGGGTCTGTATAAATTAGTAGTAGTAGCCAAATTGGGCTATTTCACGTTTGGCTATATATTAGGCGGCTCTGTGTTTCATTTGGTTGCCAATTCAGTTCTTTTTAAACCAATGATTTTACACTTCGGCTATTATAACGATCAAATTTGTTACATTCAGAATTATGTATTCTTGTGCAGGTGCAGAGAGTTACCGGTTGACGCTTTCCTACCATTTTTTTTTTAATTTCGTCTTCGGTTTGGTTTCTCTGATTTATTCTTGTAAATATGTCAGCCATGTGATGGCGGTGCATAAACAGGGCCGGATTAAGGTGGGGGCTACGGGGGCTGCAGCCCCGGGCCCCCAGCTGTCAGGGGCCCCGCTCGATCATATGAAAAAAAAATATTTTGAGTGTGCTCGCTGCCCGCGTTGAAAGTTGAAGGTAGGAGCTTCAACCTCACCTTCACACCGAAGCTGACTAACTCGTGACAGGTGGGGAGTTGTGGGGGGCCCCTCACGTTATGGTTGACAACCTTCGAGTCCATTTCAATTTAATTTAGTTATTTCTACTCCTCTAAATTTCCCCAGATTTATGAGAAGACGTCTTGGACCAAAAGTCGTGGGTACACAGCTTGACCGGGCCTAAGAAGCCACATAGAAAGTCCCCGAGCTCGGCTCCAGTCTTTTTCGGCACAGGCCGTTTTGGTAGTCTTCGGTACACGGATATCTGAGTACGCAGACGTTTCGGGGCGCGCCTGTTTAGGTATAAGAAAGGGTCAGCCATGAGAATAATGAAATACTGTCTCACGAACATTGTAAATTGTTTAAGCCTGAGGGACGTTATATGTAATTATTGACAAGTTAAGCACTGCCCCACGGGCTCATACACAGTTTCTGCCAGAAATTTTTCAATGTATAGCGCTTGACAAGGAAGTTCATTGCGATGACGACCCGTTCAATAAAGCTAGTAAAATTGTTGAATCGGATATGCGTGATTAATATCGACTCGATATTTCTCGCTGAATAATCAGCGTATATATGGTTATTTAAGTGTTCAAAGGTTGTGTAGGCCACTCGCGGGGTCGTTCGACTTCAGCCCGCGTCTCTGTGCTCTATAGCCTCTGCAGGCTGTCTGAGCAACAAGCGTTGCGGAAGCTGCATGTCCGCGTAACTCCATTCGTAGCGTAATTCTCTAGGCGCCACTCCGTGTGGACGCAGAGGCCGCCGGGCCAGCGCGACCCCAGCGGCTCCCTTCGAGATGGGGAATCAGCAGGCCTAGGCGGTGTGAAGAGCTCAGGCGTGGACGCCAAACAAAGTAACAACAACGTCCATTTCCTTTCGGGATGACGAAAGCTGTGTCCACTTATAAACGCATCCTGCGTGCGGCCCCTTCGTTGGCGTTTTGAAAACAGACCTCCGCCGCTACTTGGGGACGGTAAGCTGTTTGTCTCTGTGCGCGCTTTTCGCTTTGGAATGAGTCGGCGGACGGCGCGGACCAAACGGTGGTCCGCCAATCTGGTCCCGCTTGGGCGCGGCGGCAGGAGGAGAGGAACCCCCGAAGAAGCGCGGGAAAAGCAGTGGACGCGGAAGATGTGTTATGGACTCGAAAACGAGAGGTCCATCCATACTCGCCTCCGTCGTTGACCCCGCATCTAGACGAGAAGCTTCAGCGTGTTTCCACTGCCAGTTACGACCAAACAACGACTCGGCCGATAGACAACGAACTACTGACTGCTGGAACTGTTATGCGGCACCGACGGGAGCAGCAGCGCGGGGGTGAGCAGACGTTCTATTCCCATTAAACTGTTGTCTGATGCCATCTCTCGTGCTCACCTGTCGCTCTCCAACCCAAAGGGGACCCATTAATGTGTAACGGCTTTCCGACTAGCAAGACCATCGCAGCCGCGCAACAGGAGTTCATCGCCGCTGAAAGTTCGACGGCCATGCGCAAACCCATGCTCGAAGCGGACCGCTCCCCAGCCCAAAAAGCCACATTTTTCTGCTTGTCGTCTTTGTGCTAATCGTGCTACGATAGGAAGGTTGCGTTGCGCGACACATCTCAGCCCCCCCCCCCCCCCCCCTCCTTCCCCCCCGACCTCCTTCAAAGGCGGCGCGTGTTCTAACTGCCGCCTGCTTTCTCGCCTGTGCGGGTAACCTGCAGGATTTTGGCCCGTAAGCCGTGGCAGCCAACTGTTTGGCGGATGTCTGTGAGTGACAGCTGCCTGCGCGGACTTTGAGCCCTCCCATATTGCAGGTGGAGAACTTTGCAATAAAAGTAAAACCTTAGAGGCCTAATAAAATATGCTTCTTGTAAGAAAATACTCTTCTGTACCATGGCGTGTGCAGGCCGACGCGGCGCTTCGATTAATTGTGAATCTGTGATGAACCGGCAATCAACCCATACTAACTTTTACGCCTTATAAAATCCGTTAGTTTCCGGAAAGCGTAAAATTATGTATAATTTATCACTGATCAGAGAGCATAACGTAGGTTTCGAAAATTTTCGCACAATAAAGCGGAATATTTATCATAATCATAATCTTCATCATCATCATCATCATTAGGCCCCAAGGACGCAGTAGCCCCGGGCCCCAAAGTTTCCTAATCCGGCACTGTGCATAAAGGTAGATATTTTTCATATTTACCTTAGTTTGAGTTTTCGAGCATTCAGTTTGACAATTTTTCAAGTTGCATTTTTGCTTTTTTTAAATTCCAACCACACTACTACACCGATTATATGTGTGACCTTCTCCAGTTATACTTTTTTGTGCATATGAAAGGCGTTACACAGTTGGTGTTGTAGGATACTCGGCAAAGAGTGCTTACGCTTTAAAATAAGTAATACCCCTGGCAGACGGCAAATCTAATGACATTTAGAGTCATTTGCTCTAAATGTCATTAGTTTGGTGATACACGAGAATACCGAAATGACATTCGTAGCGAATGGCATTTAGCGGCTGAATAAGGTTGGGGAGCTCATTCAGCGGCCAAATGAGTAGCCTCGACTGTAGTGGCGCGTCACTAGACAAAAAAGTCCAGCAATAAACCAAAGAATACTATTTCTAAAAACGGTCTGTAAACTTGTGTTTTCCCTTTCATATTGTTTTTCAACTAAATAAAAGCAAACAAGTACTTAAAAAAAAATTTCGACCCCAATGCGCGCTGATACGGATTTCTTGCGGACTTGTCTCGTCTTGTGATGTCTACTTATACCTAGAACGGTGATTTTCTTTAAAAAAAAAAAACATTTGTATCGTTTGAAAAAACCAGTATGTATGAAAACATTCCAGACGAACTTAAACTATAATTTTGCAATTTTTGCGAGCTTGCTAATAATCGTAACCGTTATCACTATCAAAATGACATCTGTCTCGCCGTGTAGACGCGCACGGCCAAACTTAATGTCATTAATGGCTAATGTCATTCACTTTGAATGGCTTTGATTTGCCGTGTGAGAGGGGTATAAGTCGCGATTCTGTCATGAGCGTGACATTAGTACTTGTCGATTGTCGAAAAAAATTGTCGTGTTCATTGAGAGTGATTTGTCTGCCGTATGATAGATCGCTCGCATGGGAGACAAATACGACCTTGTGGCTAATAATACTTGACTGAAAATGAACGCCAGCGCTTGACATCGGGAATCCAGGAAGAGTCAGGGGGCGCTTTAGGCAATGTTGACTGGGCGTTTTCCAGAGCTCTCCGAGGCAGATTTCCCTACAACGGACCTTATAATGTGAATATTCGACAGGTCCGTCTTTCAAACGCGGGAGGCCTGCAGAGCGTACAGCAGGCAAAAACAACCCAATGAAACTATCCACTGAACTTATGCAGTATTAAGACGCACGTTTGCCGTGATACTTGGGTCAGCTGTACTCAAGGGCGGCTTTAAAGCGGGGTGTTTCGGTATCGACCGACTCAAAAAAAAAAAAAAAAAACCGCCCCAGGTTTTTTTTTTGTATTTGTCAGAGCATGCCGGTAACTCGGAACCCTTCTCAAGGCCTAAGTGTTTTATCGGCACATTTCACGTCAGACCCCACTGTGGATCTGACGAGCACTGGAGATACGGGGAGGCGGGAGAGAAACGTTTATTGAAGCCGGCATAAACGAAAATATAAAATAAAACTAAGTGGTGGCTGCTGATCTGCTCATTCCACAGAGAAATTGAATTTAGAGCAATTTCAACTTAGTTTTGTTGCCTTCGCAAATTTCTCAAATGAATAATTTTTTCCCCTTTCTCAAGGCGTAACGCTTCAGTGCAAACAAACCCATCGCCGAGGAACACAAGTTTCTGATTACTCCTTTTTTATACGTTTCGCTCAACTTTCATGTGTTCATTCGCCCTTCAAAAGTAGGGTCTACTGAAGCTTCGTACTTGCAGATTCCAAAAACATGAAACTGATAGGGCACGGTCCTATTTATGCAATGCGATCATAAATCTCTTCAACGAACGGGCCCCAATCAGTTTTATGTTTGCGTAATACATGTTTTCTAAGTTTTCTTGTTGGATTTGTAAATACCGAGGATTTCAATAAACCCTACTGTTGAGAGTTAGTGCGCTTGTGTCGCGTATTTGCGCGAAAGGAAACGTGCCCAAACTAGTTCCATGTTGTAATGTTTGTATTGTGTTTCATTACCTAAATACCGAGTCTGGCCAATAAACTCTGCAGTTCAGGGCATTCTGGGATGCTCTATGTTCTTGTCCAGTGGTACTGGGCGCGATTAAGCTTCCTGATAAATTCGAGATATTCTATATTTACATTGGTAATCACACGGCCACCTGTGTGAAGCTTCAGCGACGTTATTCTTACAATTTGAAAACGTTGCATATAGGCCAACAACATTAAAAGCTCAGTAATACCAGAGTCCTTCAATGCTTTACTGGTCACGAAACTTCGGCGCTCGCTTCATATAGGGACCGCGCGCGCCACTACAGGCGCCACCGCCGCACGAAGGTCATCCAGCCGCCGCGCGTGCGGCGTATTTGCCAGCTCTTGGCATGCAAACGCTCGCTGCTTTTGGTGTCTGCGCGCTGATTAAGTGTGTTTTTTTTTTCGTAGTAGTTAGCGATGAATAGTCCAGTAATTGTGTTTATCACCTGCCTTCAATGGGGTTTTATTTTTCGAAGTAAGTTACCGTAGACTTCGGCCGCGAATGGCAACGGCTTCTGTGTGCTCTGGCACAAGCGCTGCGCCGTCGTGTTTACGGATTTTTAAATCTATATTGCTTCTTTTCTTAAAGCAAAGTTGTAAATACCACACATACGGTAGCTGTGTAGTAACGGACTGCTGCGGGCCTATCGATAATACAACAAAAAACTGAAAGAAACCAAGTACGCGTCGTTCAGACTACGCTTAATGAATCCGTTGATTGCTCTGTAATGCACAGAACGCTAAAAGATAGCCCAATAGTATTGTCGTTTCGATGAGTGGGTACATACTTGAGAACATCTAAAAACGCTGCAGAAACGCGAAGGATCAAAACACGAAGAGATATATGTTACTCCACGTGTCTTTCTGCTTCCACGCTTTGCAATCCTTGCAAAAACAGGAAGCGAAAAAAGAACAATGAAACTGATTTGATCACACGCAACAAAAAATTTATGTTACGAAGGGAGACAAAAGAGCGTGGTCCAGCGTACAAAAATGTATTTTTTCGCGCTGCGATGTCCAGCACACGGAGGAAACTGAATATTGCCACGTAGCCAAGAACGACGCAAAGCTTTTCTGAACGCAGCGAGCTAGCGATCTCCTGCACTACAAAAGACTAGAATGAAACACAAACGTCTAAGAAGCAGTCCGCAGTGTGATGTGAACAGATGAACGTCGATAAAGTGAGTTGCGCGGCGTTTGCTATGCATGCATTACTCTTGGAACGTTATTAATTTCAGATCAATGGAAATAGGATCGAGAACATTGTCGAAGAAACAAAAAATCAAGTTAGCGACAAGGTACCCGCCGCGGTGGCTCAGTGGCTAAGGCGTTGCGCTGCTGAGCACGAGGTCGCGGGTTCGATTCCCGGCCGCGGCGGCCGCTTTTCTGATGGAGGCGAAAAGTAAAAACACCCGTGTGTACGAGATCCCCAGGTGGTCAAAATTAATCCGGAGCCCTCCACTACGGCGCGCCTCATCGCCTGCGTTGCGTCGGCGCGTTAAACCCTACAATCAATCAAGTTAGCGACAAGCTGGCACCCTTTCCATATCAAACAATATTGCCCGGTGGGACGTACGACAAAAAGAGCAAACGGGCGCTCCGGTTGAACCGCCAGATAAACCGGAATCGGCCACGCGCGGTTACAAAACAAACAAAACGAACCCTAAGGGATAATTCACGGAAATATGAAAAGTAAAAGCACAAGGATGTCCCAAAGCTTTTTTACACGCGAGCCTGAGCGCAAGGTAATACAAGTTTGCAAACAGGTAATGAAGCACCGCTACAACCTGACTGATATGACAAAAATCCGGCTCTAAGTTAGCCTTGTACAATTCTAGGCCCACGATGCTCTCAAAAGGGTACATTGCCTTTTCCATTCTCACACACAGTGCATTTCCACACACTGTCGCACACTTATAATCGAAGCTGAAATCTCCCGTTGCTTGCCTTGGAATGGCACCCCTCCATTTCTCACACAGCTGCCCCTCGCTCGGTCAACAGAACAAGGAAACATTTTCTGTGGTATCATTGTACAAGGAACGACATCCCGGGACGCAACACATGTTCGGCATCGTCGTTGCACTACTTAAGTCGCATCACAAGAGCGCGATATGCACGTTACATTTTTTTCCCGCACAAAACAAACACAACTCGCCGCGGCTCCGCCGTTCGAGCCAGCGCAACGCCGCCCGAGGAGTGACCTCAGTGAGAGGGTGGCGCCACCGCGCGGCGGCCAAATGCAGCATATGAAGCTCTCCCATTGAGTTACGGAGCAGTTTCATGACCAGTAAAGCATTGAAGGACTCTGGTAATACTTAAACGTTTCCATTGAAGATGTTTCACGGTCCCCCACTACGACTGGTGTATGGCCGGGTTGTGTTGGGGAACCCCTTCGCGTATTCTTTTATTTGGATAACACATCCGCCCAAACCCATTCTCGCGCTGTGACGTTTTGTCAACCGATGGTGGATACGGCCTTTATTGCTTTTCGTGGAGCCGCAAATAAAATAAAATAAAATAAAATAAAATAGGACGCTGTTTTCAAGATGACTGATCCTGAAGATTCTCAAAGCGGACTTATTGACATTTTCAAAACCATGCACGCTCTTCCTTCCTATGTGAAGTATGTCGAAAATAAAAACGTTAATTCTTACACCGTGGACCACTGCGGAACTGAGACAGCACACACAAAAATGGCGCAGTTTGCACTTGTGGTGCTGGGCTGGGAAACAGCAAAGCTGGGGTCGACGTACCTTCGTCCCACACTGACAGCGGATCCCAGGAGAGAGACCTGACCCAGCAGTCCAACGCCGTTTTGAACGGCACTGTATATCAAATACCATTGAAGTATGTGTAGTGTTTTATTCGGTAGCAATCGTCTTCGTCCCTTTCGTCGCCGTCTTCCAACGGCACAGCAGCCGCCTAGGGCAAATCCTCTTGTAGCGCGCCATAGACCTCCACTTCTTCGACAGCTGGTCCGGTGGCCATCTCTACGCGTGGATTGCGCAGGGATGGCCTGACAGATTCGACGTCATCGTCTTCGGCGCGGCGAACCCGTTTCGCGCCGGTCGCTACGCGACGGACGACGATGAGCGCGGGAGCTCCTCATGGGGCGTAAGCCCACGCGCAAGCCTGAACGACGCCGGGCGGTCGCTGCGAGGCACGCGCTACCCCGCGCTCGGGATTCTTCTGTCTACGCCGGACGGATTTGCGTCGGCCTAAACAGCTCTGGTCTTAAAATCCGAAGACAAGCGGCGCGATCGTCGATGCATAGTCGAGAGGAAGAGACAGCCATGGATCGACCGATAGTGCCTACACCTGGCGAATTTCCCGTTCTTGAGAATAAAGAATTTTGTGGTTTAACGCGCTGAAGCGACACCTGGGCTATGAGGCGCACCGTAGTGGAGGGATCCTCTGGATTAATTTCCACCACTTCGGGATCCCTCACGTGCGTCGAAATGTCGGCACGCGAGCGTTTTCGCTTTTCACTTCCATCTGAAAAGCAGCCACCGCGGAGGGATCGACCCTCGCGTTTCTGGGCTCGGCAGCACAACGCCTTAGCCTCTGAGCCACCGCAGTGGGTATTAAAGAAATTACAGTTCAATAAGAAGACATGCGTCTTCAATGCATACGATTAGAGCTAAGTGCTTCAAAGTATGAGCGTTGTACGTGCGCGAAACGTTCGTCGAGATATTTGCTGTATCCTTTTGGAAAGGGTGCTGCATTTCCCCATATGCCGTATCAATATAACCTCCCGTTCGCCCTGACTGCGATACCACCTCACACGTGTTGTACTTACCAGACCCGGCGGACAGTTTGACTTCCGAATGCGAATAAAACGCGCTCGTCGATTCTTAGAAGAGGGCGAAACGCCGCCGTTCGTTTTGCCCGAAGCGCGCGTCGATAGTCTCGATACGTATTGGAGGGGCGCCTATTATTAGCGCGCTCGCATTTCCTTTCGGCGGCCACCTTGCGCCACTACTGCCGGGAGAGAGGATGTCTGAGCTAACGGGGTCTCCTCACCTGTATGCGCCTCTCTCCATTTCTGCTCGGAATAGCCACAACGCCGCCGGCGATATAGAAACCTAGGTCTCGTCGAACGGCTTTGCAGAAACACGCGTGGTTAAGCGACTCGCGGCGCGGGAGTGATTCGTGTGAGGCGAGCTTGTAAACAAATGCACGTGGCCGTGCATGCAGTTTGACGTCGTCTGTACGGCGGGTTCCCCCCTTCCGCCATCCCTCTCGCAATTCGAAGCCGCAAGGGTGTCGAGCTCTTCGTGTTGATTGGGGCGGTTGTGTAAACGCAGGGGAAACTACGGGTGACATAGATTCAAGCTGTTTTTGGGTCCCTTCACTGGGGGATTTCTGCTTTTTGCAAGCACGCCTGTTTGAGGTAGACCAGCGTGTAAGACGGTGTTTCAAGGCTGGAGTGTCCTTGAGGAATGGTCGTCGGCGATTTCCCCGTGGCTATCGCCAGTGCTATGCCCCAGTTGACCCCGATCTACCGTAAACAGGCGTGCCTGCACCAGAAAACGCCCTTGGCCCACGCCCACGTTGAAACACTATGTTTACCCTGCCAAGCCCGATACGTCGGAGGATCGTGGAACTCCCCTTTTCTCCGAGGCCGCATTATAACGTCGCGGCTCGGACTTGAGTGGCTAAATAGGGTTTGTTCTCTCTGCGTCTAACGACGCAGTGCGATGCAACTCTCAGCTGCTTGAAGATTTTTTTAGGCAGGCTGGCAGCGGAAACACGTGCGATCAAAAGATGCGGCAAAAGACGAGCCTACGAATGCGGCATTGGATGCACATTAATACGGCTGCTGGGGACCTGTTCCATTAACGATGAGATTAACAATTTTGGGGCTGAGGAACAATTACAAGATTACTTGGTCACACCACAGGAGTTTGTACTTGATTGTGAAATACGAAGGCCAGTTAATGGCCGGACGTAACCCGCAACTTGCCGGGCAACTTGCCCGACAAGCACGACTTGGCTGTTCGAATAAATGAAAGAAGATTGACTGAGGCGATGCATCCTTACTCCGCAACTCTTGCATGGGCAGTAGTTTGACCTGCACATAGTTCCCGCTCGTCTTCATCCTCCGGACCTGCCAGTGAGTCACTTCACGAAGTAGTGGAAGCTCCAGGGGTTTGAAATAAGGGGAGTGTGTGCTCGCAGGGTTATAAGATCTGCTCTATTTTGCACGCTTTGTAGTGAGTTATGGCTGGGTGAGTGACCGATTAACTTCCGGATTAATAGATTAATTCGTTCATCGCGATTAGTTTTTTTCAATCCAGTTAATCGGTTTAACATGTACGGATGCTAAAGGAAGCAAGCATGTTTATTAAAACCATGGGCTACAGCTACGTATAACCGCCTCCATAATGTGTGACGATAGTCGTCGCCATAATTATCCGCCGTCACTATCAATCAGATCGCTACCACCGTCGCCAAAATCATAACTCCTATGGATATTAATTACCACCGCTACCATCCCACCCTCATCATTCACTGGACAAGAAACTCTACTTCCAGTAGCTTCCAACCGCGGGGACGCCTCGCCAGCCTACCCAACTCTTGGGTAACTTGGAGCAGGTCGTGAACGGAGCGGAAGAGTAGGGGGGGGGGGGGAGAGGGGGGGAAGCGTTAACTACCACATTGAAGTAATGCTTTCGGAATTGGAAAAACGAAGGTAAAATCCTCATTCGCTATCGGGTCTACAATATCTCAGCGATTTTGGCTATTTTAAAACTTCTAACGTCAATTGAAAATGATGCCCGTTTCACATATATTTCTTTAATCGTGTATGCAAGGTGAAAATTACGATAGGGGAAATATTACGATATAACTGATAATTCGGTGTACGAAATGCAGAATTTTCTCCCGGGAACCTTCGGCTGCCCGATATAAGCAGCCATTCGGAATATCTGAGTGAGGGGTACCCATGTCTGGCCTTGCAGTTTCTGTGAAATATCGCATGACGACTGCAGTGTCTTTCTTCCAAGAGCTGGTGACTTCGAGGCAGTCTAAAAAGGACGCCAGGTACGGGCGTGGTGAACCTAAAGAAACGCTTCGTTGATGCGCACTTTCAGTGGGTCATTCAACACAACTTCAACGCCTGAGGCAGATCGGCCTTTGCCCGTCTGAGAGCCACGCCGAACATTAGCTTTCACATCATAGAAATTCCCTTGTGCTCATAATGACAGACTACTTTCTTTCGGGCGTTAGAGGTCACGGCTGTCCAGTGCTCGCCACAAATTTGTTCCAGAGCTCAGCAGACTGCCGAAAAAAAAATAAAAAAAGAGGAAAAGAAAAGTTTTTGTGCGCGGAAAGCTCCATTCGTCAACGTGAATGGCGCGCGGGAAAATCTTCATGGCGCGACTTTCCCCAATCCGAGTGGGGCGTTGTTTGTCTCACCCCAGGTGGTCGTAAACAGCTGTTCAAAGTGCTAAGCTGCTCTGAAAAAGCTTTGTAAACAGCTAGCTCCGGAGCCGCCGGAGCAGCGTCGACGGCTTCGGGAAAGCGTACCAGGCACACTTCTGTGCAACTCGCTCTATAGACGAGAACTATACCGAAGAAGCACCGCATCAGACAACTTTGAGTAACAAACTGCGCATTTCCATTCACTACATTATAACCACTCGGTTTTCCTCGGAACATATTTTTCCAGCGCATCACATTTACTTACGGACTGACCATGCGCACAAGGTATCTTCATTTTCTTTCCCGTACCGAAAAATTCAATGGAAGGGCGGTGCTGTGCTGGTAACGAATTTCCGGGAACGGAGATGACATTTGAAGACGTGACTGCACGGGAGACTCCTCCTTGGCCGGATGCTCTGCGTATGCTGTGTCGTATACACGTACACGTTGTTTTTTGTTTTGCACTCCTTAAACGCCTTCACCTTGATGGTAGCCAGCTTTTTTTGGTCGCCTTGATGTCACTGTTGAGGATAGCACGTAAATAGCAGGCGAGCATGCATGCTGTGAGACGCCCCGTAGTGCAAGGCCACGGAATAACTTAGTCCCCAGCAGAGAAATGTCAGCCGTGTTTGCTTTTTGCTCACATAAAAAGGAAGTGCCTGCCTGCCTGCCTGCCTGCCTGCCTGCCTGGACAGCGAGTATGTGTAGTGTTTTAGTAGAGATAGTCTGTTGTCACGCTGTGCAGATCCCGGATTTACAACAGGCGATATGTTTGCAATTTTCAGTATGTTGATGTTTCCTGAAAGCGACTTTTAGCCTAAACTTGGGTTTAGGAATGTTTTTCTGGATTAAATATAGCGAGACAGAAGGTTTGAGAAAATAAACATGCCCAAGCGAAGTTGATGCCTGGTTGCGTCGCATTCGTGATGCAGTGAAACTCCCTCGCCCCCCCCCCCCTCTCCAAAACAAGAGGAGAAACAAAGATTGGCTTGAAATAGTGAATCGAATACCTGATATGCTCTCGATATAAAATCGCATTGTTTGGAATGCCCAAAAGCCGTGTAGAGGAGTAGTTATACTGTACGGCCGCGATTAACTCGAGGCAGTACAGAACAAGGCTGCAAGGTTTATTTTGCGTTCATACTCCCGAACCCAAAGCGTATCTTTTTTAAAAAATTCCCTTAATCAACATAACCTTAATCTCCGTCGCAAATTGTTTCGCCTTGTTCGTTTCCATTCACTATAGTATAACCACTCGCAGTTTTCCTCGGAACATATTTTTCCAGCGCATCACATTTCCTTACGAACTGAGCATGCGCACAAGGTATCTTCAATTTTTGCCCGTACCGAAAAATTCACATCATCTCCCCTTGTCTTGTCAATGAATGATTGAAACCAGTTACCAGGCAGTATTGTATCTGTACGAGATCCATCTTTATTTGAGGTCGATTTACTTAGATACCTTCACGCGAAAGTGTTGCATAATTTCTTCTTTTTTTGGGATGGTTCTTTCAAAAAAAGTTTGTCTTACTATGTTGTTCGCCTTGTTTACTGTTTTTGTACTCTTATTTGCACATATTTATATGTACAAATTTGTATGTACACATGTGTTCCTTTTTTATACCTGGCAATTGGGTTATATAATTACATCCCCCTATGTAATGTTATGACGGGCCTTTAGGGTACTGAAATAAATAAATAAATAAATAAATAAATAAATAAATATGTACGAAAATAAACGAACTGCAACGCTAAGTATTGTTTCCACGTTAGCAAGTACATGACACCTGGGACTATTTATTTCGACCCGCTGAAGTGTAGGTCTTTATCTTTTTAGCAGCTGGCTACCTACGGGTTTCGCACGATTACACGTCTGGAAGCACGTCAGAGAATTTGTGACATCCGAACGTTCGACTGGAACCCAATATTGGGTAGCAAACATCGAACATCATTGTCTGGAATGGAAGATAATGTAAAGAACAAGAAATAATCGATGCTTGTTGGAAATTTAGGATATTCGAAAACCCCGAGTAAAACGCAATGCTCGTTGCTTGACCTTGGTACGCATGCTACAACGTTGCCGAAAGAAGAAGAAGAAAGTGTTTATTAAAATGAAAATATTTACAAGGCGAATTTTTGCCTCTCGACAGAGGGCACAGGTCTCGCCGGGGGAAAAAGAGGTTTGAAAAAAAAAAAAAAACAGTGCTTAAAGGTATGCTTTGGGTGTAGCACGCCTCCCCATGCTAAGCACAAGGTTGTTGCACTTCCAGCAGTACTTGGCTCTGAACTGTAAATGTTTTTTTAGAGACGATAGTCTTTCTTGGGGTATTTAAAGGAGAAGATTTTGCCCTGTCTTTGTGTCCGTCAATTCAGACGCCCGGTCAAAAGTTTTAAGTAATTCTTGAGCGGGAAGTTTATATACGCAAAACTTTTCCAAACCACTCAATCTGGAAAAACACTTCATACTTCTCAACATTGTTCAGCAAAAAACAACATTATTTTGGAGGCAAAACATCAAACATACATGGTTTTGCAGTGTTCTTTGAATTAAAAATACGAGCCTGCTGGATTTTTGCGGCAGCGGAAAGAAAAAAAAACGCGTTGAAAACAGTTTTGACCTTAAAGTACAAAAAACTCCCGCGCCGACCCTAAGCCTCGTGGCGGGATTCCAAGAAGTTCAAGAGTAACGAAAGGTTCCACCAGATGGCGCGCGGTACAATTGAAAATGCTTGAGCAAACGTCCACGGTGTTTATCCCCTGGGAGTGGCGAGGCGGCAGGGAGGGCGTGAGAGGTGGGCGGCAAAGAGAAGCGAGGCATTGACGCGGCACAAGTGCCAGATCGTATTTCGAGGACATTTGCAGCAAAGTGAGCGGATACGCGGTCATTTTTTTTTTTTTTCATTTGTCGCTTCGGCGATTTCTGGGCGTTTTTTTCCTCTCATTTCCTGATTGTGCACAAAATAATCGTTTTGATTTCTAAAGCAGCCGTATTCTGCTCAAGCCTGAGTGAGGTCTATGTTTGTTAGAATGAAGACGATTCGCGGTATACGCGTAAACACGCCGTTTGAAACATGTATGTATCGGCCACCGTAAAATGGTAGTATGCGCACTACTACACCCCTGAATTTATTGCAGCATACACTTAAGAGAGCGGTTTAAGTGTATGCTACAAAAATTTCAGAAATTTAGCAGTGCGTAGACTGCCTTATCGATAAAATGGAGGAATGCTCGAGGCATTATCGACATAACCACGCAAGATATGCGTCGTTTTCTCCCTGTTCTTCTACTTGTCGGTGTAGGTTCTTTTTTATGGCGTATATACGTTGTATGAAAACAACACGAACTGGACGGAAGAGTGGTACGCGGTACACGGTGCGTCATAACCAAATTGATTCACGTAGTGTAAGAAGATAGGTGCAAACGACCAGAAGCAAACACGGAAACATAAACAACAAAACGAAAACTATACTGCGGATATAGAGCCAACTCATATGTCAGAGGCGCCCTTTTGAAATCAACACTCCTTCATTCCTCATTCTTCGGTATAAACAGAAAACGTAATCGACGCTTCTCTCTTGATATTGATCGGCAGATATCAGGAGAATTGACACCGACACACATATAAACGTGGTAGGAGCTGTTTTTTTTAGGATACGGTGGTTATACGCGTCTAAACGCTGTCCAGTGCTTAACCGGCCGCCGATGTCGTCACGGGGTGCCACTAATCCAAGGCAAGCGCAGAGAAAAAAAAAAGAACAAAACTCCAAACCCCCCCCCCCCTCCCTCCCCCTCCGCGGCTTATGTTGCGTTTTTCAACTCCTGGGTGCTTTGTTAGATCCTTACGTTAGACGGGCTTAGCGATTCTTCCCTCCATCTCCTCGGCGCATCTTTTCCGCGAGTGGAGCAACCCGGCGGAATGCCGTTAAAATAAGCGGGCTTGACGCGTCCCCTCGTTTTTCAAACGCTAGTCCCCACTCTTCCCATTGTTAGTTGTGTATCTCTCCTCCCCACTTTCCGTTTTCTAACCGACACGTCATCAGAGAACCGCGTCCACTCTGTGTGCAACAAAAGGCCTGACAAACTCGGCTTGAGAAGTCAGGTATGAAGTCGACGCCGAGGCCTTTTGTGCCGCAACTGTTGAGCGGATACCAGCTGTCTCTTCGCTCTTCAACCGACAGCATTGCCCGTCACTTCGGCAGGAGTCCTGTCAGCTCGCGCCCCCATTCAACTCTCACCCCACTGGCCCGACCCGCATTCCCGCACACGCCTCACTCCAGCGCTTCCCGAACAAACAATCCTCTAATCCCCGCTTGTTCTGCGCGCTTCGAGGCGACGAGGGCGAGCAGGATTTCTGCGTCACGGACGGAAAAACGGGCTTACGAAGAGGCGCATGATTTGAGCGCGTGGCTAAAGGGATGAAGTCATCGGCTGCTCAGGGAACAGGTTCAACCAACTGCACGGGCCCCGAGGGAGCGTGTGACGCGCGTTCTGAGAATCCACCATAGCATACCTCAGGTGTAGCTTCGGTGCGTTACACCCTGAGAATTTGAATTTCGGGTGAGGTACTGCTCGCTTTTCTTGAAATGAACGGGAATGGTTACTCCTGGCGAGCAGCGAACACGCTTTCCGCGACTTAGCCCATGTATTCTTCGCATACGTTCAGCAACGCTCAGGGCGACCTCGGCTATATTTTGCCAGCGTTTCGCTTCCCGGCGGCGCCAGCGAACGTACAGGGTGCGAACGATCGCTTCTAGTACACTGACCCGCCGCGGCGGCTCAGTGGCTAAGGCGTTGCTCTGCCGAGCACGAGGTCGCGGGTTCGATTCCCGGCCGCAGCTGCCGCTTTTCTGATGGAGGCGAAAAGCAAGAACGCCCGTGTGTACGAGACTAACGTTAGAGATCCACAGGTGGTCAAAATTAATCCGGAGCCCTCCATTACGGCGCGCCTCATCGCCTGCGTTGCGTCGGCGCGTTAAACCCCACAATCAATCGATTATAGTACACTGTACTTGCGGCTTCAGCTGCCAAAAGGGCTTCTGTGCTTCCCCAGGCGGCGCTGTAAGGCAGGAGGCCAAACCGACTTCCGGTTAGTACTTCTGGATAGTATAAAGCTGGGGGAGTGCCATAGTATCCCGTGTTTACATTACCATAATAAGCTCGGTAAACCCGACTGTTTTGCGCTATGTTCTCCAGCTCATTCCCGGAGCGTCCGATCTCTTCCGGCGATCGACCTGGCACAAGGGAAAGAAGTTTTGCAGCGCCAAATACGTTTACAACTCGCGTCGGGGAAACAGCTGGTACAGTGACGCCGCTCTGCCATTCGCAGGTTCACTGATAGTCGTATAAACTGAAGTGAGAGCTTTGGTTTAAACTAATGCACTTAGTGAAAAGGACTTTTCACCAATTAAAAAAAAAAAGAGTGACGCACTCGGCGGCGATCGTGCGTACGCGGCATCGCATGCAGGCGCGTCCACTGCAGTGCACCGCCCTTTCGCGCACCTATGCACATATGCGTGCACTGTCATCAAACACTGCTGGTTTGCGTGGCCGTTACGAGTACGTGGTGCAGCGCTGGCTTGCCTGTTTATTGTATTGTGACTCAGTGACGAAATACAGCGATCGTCAGAAGCGTGAAATCTGTTCTGTGATTCCGAAAGTAGGTGCCGTAGAGCTAAGTGGTCGGGCTCTACGAGTCGGTCGAGTGGCCGTTGTGTCACCTTGTTTGCCCTCACTTTATTTAATTACGCTCTTGCGTCATATATTCCCAGTTTGCGCTTAATAGACTAGAATAAGAGTCGACAACGTTTAGCTTAGCAGGACCGAGTTGCATGAAGCAGACACGGCAGAGGGCCGGACGGCAAATCGGGTGGGAGGGAGAAGGGGGCTTTGAAGGCAAAGAGGAAAAATTCTGCGAATCACCAGTAATATTTGACAATAATTCAGAATCTGGCTGGGTGTGATGATGGGAGACAATGCAACTGGAAGCGATCAATAATAATAATAATAATATAATAATCATATTCATAATCATAAATAATAATAATAATAATAATCATAATAATAATCATAAAACATAATAATCATACGCGTTTCCGACACGTTTCACGCGATTTCAGAATCAATCCAACGGAAACACCAAGTGAACCCCACGATGCGTCGCATCTACACAGGGTTCGCCTCGCGGGGAGGTGGGCGCAATTTTGTTTAAAGTGTCATGCTGTATAGGTATGCGACTGCCTTTTTAAAATCAAGGTGTCGAGCCAGTAACAACATATCATCTGCGTATTGAAATACGCAACAGTGAAAGGATACGTTACACGAATCGTTCACATAAATATTAAAAAGAATTTGAGCCAAAATGAAACCCTGAGGGACACCAGTAGTTAAATGCCTCGGATTGCTTTTGACTTTATCGATAACAACAACCTGCAAACGATTAGATAGATAATTAGTTAATAGGGACAAAAACGGCCCTCTAAATCCGTAATGAAATAGTTTGTCGAATAGTACTTGATGATTGACAGAATCAAACGCTTTTGATACATCCAAAAATAAGGCACAGACAAATTCATTTTGATCAATTGCAGAATTGAGAACGCCACAGAGTTCCTCCAAAGCTTTCTGGGCACCACGACCTGGTATGAAGCCGTACTGGTTCGACGAGAACACGCTACGAACTTAAAGGAAGCTCTTGGTTATGGTGGAAATATACCTTTCCAAGATGAGAGCAATAACAGGGAGGATAGAAATGCCCCAATAATTCTCTATGCTATTTTTCGTTCCATTCTTATGTAGGGGGATAACCAGACCATAAAACCTTTTGGAAATAGCTGAGTTTCTATTATGAAGCTAATAACGTCATTGAGACTATCAAAAGTCCTGCAAAGCACATCAACAGATATGCCAACGACACTTGCAGTTTTGCGTCTGTTAAAGCCAGACGGAATAAACCTAAGGGCATCTATTGTGCTCAGTGGTAGAAAGGCCAATTCCAGTACAGATGGCATACTGTAGTGGATATTATTTTGTTTAACCTTTTTATTCAGAATGCTGTCATTTAAACGCGCCGAAACGCGATTAAATTAGGTATAACCAAGTTTTCTCTGGCTCGTAATTGAAAACACATGGAGGACGGTGCGGGTCGTCTGCTTCTGTACTACCCAGACGCGGCGGGCACGAAGGTGCGTTGCATGTCGCCAGAACACTAGCGGAGGACCACTAAAAAGCCCCGCGCGTGAGTCATACAAGAGTCCTTTAATGCTTTTATATTGAAGGACTCCGGTCATACGCAGCAACCACGGTCAACGCAAGTATCGCGTACAGGCGTGAAGCTGCCAGCGTTCGCGGTAAACAACGGGGCTATTTTAAAGCGCGCTTCTTCTTAAATGCACAAGACGCATGTAGCGCTGGGGTTTACCAATACATACATAGTCCTTCTAAATATGTTTGGGGCGTGTGCCCTGCGGTTAGAACAATCCGCTATGTCAAGGACACACGACGGGAAACATTTTAAAGTCGAATGAAGCCGTTAGTTTTAGTGACCGTATTTTGTATAGCTCTAAAATTGTACACATTATTTATTGAGTACATAATTAAAGGTAAAAAAACTCTGCCCTTCAGGAACGTAGCCAGTAGGGTGGTTGGGGTTCGAACCTCTCCCCCCCTCCAACGTTTTTTTTTTCCCCAGGCAACCTATATGCGAATGTTAGTACCGTAATTACCCGATTCTAACGCGCCCCCGATTCTAACGCGCACCCGATTTTCCCGGCAAAAAAACCGAAAAAACTTGCACCTCCGATTGTAACGCGCACGGAACTTTGTGAGCAAGAAAAACGAATGCGAGGGAAACAGGCGATTTGTTTCTCGATGTTATGTCACTCATCTCACTCCTCGTCGCTCTCCGCTGACCACAACATCTCGTCCTTGGTGGCGTCAAGCGCGTTCGCAATGCCACACTTCATAACGGACGTTCAACCATGGTCGATGGGATCGTGGCCCACGCCTCGCACGCCCATCCTGCGAGCTTCTCCAGAGGCGCACGCTTCAGCCGACCGCTCGTTTTGAACGCGTGAGAGCCGCTGCTGCCACTGCTGTTATCAAGCACGCAAGTGGAACGATTTGACGGTTTGTGTGAACGCCGATAGAAAAGCCTTGGAGCCTATGCTTCCTGCGTCCGAAAAATCGTTGCTAAAACCTTTGGCGCCATCTAGAGATGGCGATGGCGATGGGCGGGACGAAATTTTCGTTGTTTCGGCAGCTTCGGTTTCGTATCCCATTCTAACGCGCATGCGATTTTTCGGCCTATTTGTCCGGAAAAAAAGTGCGCGTTAGAATCGGGTAATTACGGTACTTAATTTGGCAAAATTTCTCTCTTCCTAAAAAAATTCTGCCTACGGCCCTGCTGTTCACAATGATAAAACTTTTAGGTGTGAATTCCCTTAGGGGCTGGGGCTGTTAGCGTCTACTGTCGTCGTCGTCGTAATCGTCGTTCGTCTCACGTAGTCACGGTACAAAAACACCGGGAAACTCGCTCACGCTTCGTACTAGAACGTAACGCGTACTAAAAAGACACCGGGACACTCGTTTACGCCTCGCGCTGGAGCACTTCGTAACGCGTACTAAAAAAACAACGGGGCACTCGTTTGCGCCTCGCGGTAGAGAGTTTCGTGCTTCAAAGAGAAGAGACTTTTACTGCAAAGCTGTATACCTGTACCCTTAACGGTTTCATCTCCGTTGGCAAAAACGTCAAGGCGCCAAGAATACACTTATACACCGCATGCTTCGCCCCTCACCAGGTTAAACGTTAGTGGACATGGCCCTGGATTTTTGTCACGCCCCCTTACCTCCTCGTAGCGAAGCAACAACAACAAAACTCGTATCGTCTTTCATGAGTGACAGCGGCATGAGGAAACAGGCCATCAACCAAGTGCATGCTGAGAAAAATCTGCAGAAATTCAGAGAATTGTCAGTAATGTAACATTCTCACCCCGCTTGTTTTCATTGCGAGTTTTTTCCTTATATCCAGATTTGGCTATGAGTAGCCAAATACGTTGGGTTATTCTAGCTACTTTTTAAATGTTTCCTTTTTTTCTTCCGCCGATGACACACATTTAAATCATCACAGCCATTGAATGTATTAATTTCACCAATTATGCATTCTTCCGCAGATGCAAGGCGTAGTGCATGGTTGGTTCGTTTTCGCGACTTTTTATTCGTCGATCGTTAGTTCTGTGCTGGCCTTTTGATTTCAGTGTATATCTTTTTAAGGTATACAACAGCCATTCTTTTGATCTGACAAGTTTACCTTTAATATCTCAGTATTATGCAATATTTGGCATTCTTTGGTCTTTTAGGTTCAATTCGATTAGTTGTCTCCATTCTGGCTATTATAGCGAATAAGTGCGTTACTTCGCCAATTATGCATTTTTGTGGAACTGCAGGAGGTACAGCGTTGGCCTGTTTTTGCTATTTTGTATTCATATTCATGCCGTTCCTTATCAGGCTTTTCTTTATTTTAGCCTTCAAATTTACTTGAGAATGTTTAAAACGCAATATTTGTTTTCGTTAGTTTATTTTCCTAAAATTGTCATTTTTTTTCTATTTTTCTTATTTTTCTGTTTGTTGAAGTTCCGTTCGACCAGTTCTCTCCAGTTACGCTGTTATAGCGATTAAATGCCTTACTTGTACCAATTATGCATTTTTGTGCAAATGCAGGGAGCTACGCGATCCCGGCTTGGGGGACCTGTCGCCGCATCAGTTCGGTTTCGGGGTCGGTTTCTCAACGGATCTTACCCTAATTTCTTTAACCGTAAAACATAAGCGGCTGTAAATACCGGAGAATTTTCTGGAGCATTGCTTATTGACTTTTAAAAGGCGTTTGATTCTATTAATCATACAATATTGTTTAACAAACTGAACTCAATTTAATCCAAAATTACCGGCTTGATAGAGAACAAGTTGTGTGTCAAATTGTTACTCTCGGCCTAAGGTAACAAATATTGGTGTCCCGCAGGGGTCAATTCTTCACCCATTATTATTGTTTGTAATTTGCAGTAATTTCCCTCTTCGTCTTAATTATTCTAGTGTCATAGTTTATGCTGATGACACAACGATTGTTATTTCAAATTAAAGCCCTAATATAACAAAGATGCAGCTAATTTAGGGACATGGTGTAATAAATAACACACTGAACATAAATGCTATGAAATAAAACTTCATGATCTTTATTGAACTGAATTGTTTATTTCGGCAACAAGAGGTTGTCCTGGGGCTATGGAAAAAGGCGACATTTAAAGTCCCCTGACTAGGCCCCTAGCCCCAGGCAGCGCAAACACACAAACAGCAGTTTGTTACGAAACACAGTCGGCTTACAAATTGTAATTCAAACCTTATACAGTTCTATATACAACTATAGAACAACATCAGACTAACCATACACAGTTTGTATTCATTTTTGGAGTCTGCACAGTGTTCGCAATCCAAATTTGTAAGTATAAATATGCGTAATAAAATAACTCTTGTTACATACCCAGAAATACTGTTTTTTTCCAGTGATTACAACACAAAAGCATTTTTATACAAAGCACGCGCACACAATAATAGAAAAACAAACTACAAAAGGGCAGACGGAACAACAAGACATTATTGCTCGAGTAGAAGCCGTTTAACTTTTTTCGGAAGGCTAACAGAGAAGAGCAGCTTTGCATCACATCAAGTAAAGAAGGATACACATTTAAAAGATTTGGTATCTGCCATTGAAGCAGTTGCATGCCGTACCCTGTCCGAGTCCGAATTTTTTTTAAAGGCAATGTGCCTGAGACTATAATGCGGATCAGTATTAGTATATAATGATAAAAATATTTCTGGGTCTGATTTCAAGTTCAGGAAGGCTATTTAGGCTAGGTGTTGATTATATATGTCCTTAATAGTCAATATGTAGCTGCATTTAAAATACGAAGAGACATGTTGTCGACTTGATAAGTTGAGAATGAATCGTAAACCACGTTTTTGCATTAAATAGAGAACATGAATGTTTGATTTTGACGTAGCGCCCCAAACATGGTAAAAAATATTGTAGCCTTGAGTGAACAGCGCCGTGGTAAAGTTGGCGTTTTAGGTTCTCGTGTAACAACATACGAAGCTTGATAAAGGCACCAATTGTTTGGACTACACTGCGTTTTACATAATTTACATGATAGGTCCAACGAAGAGCTTCGTGGAAATACACGCCAAGAAACTTACATTCCGAAACTTGTTATAACACTTCTGATTCAAACGATATGGCATTAAGACGTTGGACCAGTTTATTTATAGCAGAAAAGAAAATATACTTAGTTTTTTTGTGTACTTAAAAGCATCTGATTAGCACTTAACCCTTGCGATAAATAATGATGTTTACGTCAATCAGAGGACCGTTTCCGGACGTCGTCGTTGCGTTGCCCTTGATTCTATAGTGCACTATCCATGTGGCTGTGTGACATTCCCGGTGTAGAAAGTGACAAGAACCTGAAATTGAACAACCATGTAGCATCATTAGCAAAAAAAAAAACATAATAAAAAATAAACCGGTTACGGTTTTGGAGTGCTCTTTAAAGTCCGTTCTTTTTTTTTTGTGAACGCATTCTTATCTCACTTCATTACCTATTGTTTCAGTCACGTAGCGTATATGGCATATCATCGTGGGGAAACACATACAAATCTCACTTATCTCTGCTGCAACCTATTCAAAATCAAACCATTCTGAATTATAACATTCGGTAACTTCGAATCGAGCGCAGTTCGATTGCTTCGTAGTATCCTGCCGGTATCAGAACTTGTTAAATATTAATTATATTAATATCTAAACTTACTTTATAGTTTCATTAATGGAAACCTCCCCATTGGGATAATTAGTAGTGAGCAATTTTCTCGTGGTGTCTCCACTCGGGTTTTCTTTAAACATGAACTATTTATCACCGAAATTAAGAACAAACTACGGAAAGTTTCCAATTAACTTTTCGACTACACACTTTTGGAATACGTGTCGCTCTGTCTTAAAACTTCCCGCCCCGCTTGTACATTTAAAAATAATTTGCAAACGTTCTTATTCCAATCTGAATAATTTGACTTGCTTGTATAATGTTCGGATTTGTTTCTTTATTCAATGCATTGTTAGGTAATATGTTTCTCTCTTACGATGCTCTTGTAATTAATTACGTAATTGTAATTAATTGTAATGGTAATTACGATGATCTTGTAATACCTTAATTTGTATTGTTGATATTATTTTGCGTTTCGTTTATTATTACATGTTTTCTTAATGATACTTTTCTTGTCAGTGAACAAACGTGTGTTAAGGATTTATTAGTAGAAATTAAGAAGTAATGGGTGTGGGCAGGGCATGTGATGCGAAGGCAAGGTAACCGTTGGTCATTAAGGGTGACAGAGTGGATCCCTAGAGAAGATCTATGGGAGAGGCCTTTGGCCTGCAGTGGGAGTAGATAGGCTGATGATGATTATGATGACTTTTTTGTTCTTTGTGCCTGTATATGCGGTATGTGATATCTATATGTGGTATTTATGCCTATAACATGTGTTTTCGTTTGTTTAAGAACAACTGGACCTCACCCTTCAGTCTCTGACTCTGGGACTTCTTCCCTCTGAAATCTTGAACAGTAAACATCCTCGTCTAGCACAAAATGAAATAAACAAATTCAAATTCAAATTCCAAATAGAGTGCGACTCTGAGTACCGCTTCCCTACGCGTAGCACGCCGTAAGCCACCAAACAGTGCGAAAAAAACTTCTACTTGACCGTTGACACTGCGTGCCAGAGATTTCTGCCCCGGATAGTAAAGGTGGATGTAAATAAAAGGGAAAGTCTTTCGTAAAGGCATACTATGTTTTTATTTAAACAAAAACCTTCTTCTTGATCTCGTGATACAATTTATCGAAATGCGTAAGAAAAGTACATAAGTAAAAACACAACAGACAAGGGTCTCGAAGTCAGGGATAGTACAGGGGCTCTCGATGAATTAATGCAAAGGTAATAATTACAAGCAACATTGGCAGCAACGTGTAAAAATACAAGACCAAAAAATAAAAAAAAATAAAAACGGTGAATTCATTTCAAGCAAACCAACAAAACAGGAAAACGTTCACAGCTCATTAAAACAATAGAAAACAAGATTGGGAAGGGGGAGGGGGTGATTTATTAAGAAAGCAGGGAAGAGAGAAGAACTGGGGATATTGTTGAACTCATTGGGGAGTTCGCCCTCATACAACCCAGTCTAGGGATGGGAAGTGGGTGTTTTGGTTTAAAAGGATAGGAAGAGAGAAAGAGAGGGAAAAAGGAGGTGAGTGGGGGACAGTCTATGTCGCGTTCGTCTCGTCCAAGGCTCGACTGCTACAAACGATGCACTAGTCCTGTCCCGACCGGGAAGTTGAGGAAGTGCTGGAAGACCTCCCGCCGGAAGGCGTCCGGACCCGTCGGGAACAGGAAGTTTTCCAGCTTGTGGCTTGGTGCACCGAGTCGCCGGAGGGCAGACCGGAGTTCCTCCTTCGCGGTGTCGTGCTGCCGGTAAGAGCACAGTAAGTGCTCGAGCGCCTCGGGCTCTGGGCAGTCGGCGCAGGTGGGGGAGACGCCCGGCGACCCTGGGGGTGCAGGCGGGCTCCCACGTTGCAACAATTAAGCCGCAGGCGAAGCAGGAGCGACCGGGCGTCTGATCTAATTCCGCGGCACATATACATATTTGCGTCTTCCCTAGCCGCTGCGTCGCCAGCAGCTCGGCTGGCCATTTACCGACGGTGACGTCGTTACGTGCGCTCTTTTAAGGCGAAATATTACATGGTCAGAGTTCCGGCAATTTTGCATCTGCGTGAGCAAAAAAAAAAAAAAAAAATCGCTTTGCGGCAAAGCCAACTTTAGCACGAATGCTCAACAGAAAACGGCAGTAACTCCCGTTTTATCATAACCCCCTGAAAACAATTGTACGGCAACTGGCCCCCAAGACGTCTGTATTCTTGCTCCGTGTTTTTGTTACTTGTAGAAATGCAGCTTGTTACCTGCAGCTTGTGCGCTAACCAGCTTCGCAAACTGACCCCTGTGCAGGGGTCAGTTTGTGACTGTCTACCTCTCGGACTTTTTTTTTTGTTTTGTTTGAGGGTGTGAGTGTTTCTACGTTTGTGTACTCGTGAGTTTTCATTATTCCTCGTTATAGACTTGCCAACCATCTGAAGAGGTCAGCCCAGCATTCTGCACGACTGACCTCTTCTGACCTTTTGAAATAATTTTTCCTCCCTCCCCCTCATGATTTTTCCTTCGCGTGTAATTTTATATACGGAGTCCCGCACGCGCTTGCAGCCGCATGACGCTTTGAAGCCAATGATAATTTTATCACCCTCGACTTCCTATGAGCTAGCCATAGTTTCGGGTAATAAAGCGTTATTTGAGCGCACGATAATTGCACTCCGCGTGCATAAACCCGTCCGAAGCCATTACCCCAGCAGCGAGGCCATATGGCTCGCTACCGGCGCAAGTGTTACTTCGGCACGTGTAAGTAAACGTTGGAAATCGAGTTAGGCAGAAAACATATCCCCGAACGGCTTAGAGATAGAAAGAAGGGTGGCGTCACGCATATACCGCTGAAATTTGTTTACGTGATCTGACACACAAGGGAACAATAGCGGGACTATGTCCTTTACCATGCCGTAAGGACGCTGAGATGGAGCAACTTCAAGCAGGGCCGTATGTCTCCGTAGCGGAAGGCTACATGTTATTGCGGCCGGCTGTGGATCCTTGTCGTGCACCGGAAGCGTGAAGAGACGCCGGAAGGGGGGGGGGGGGGGTCGCACCTATGACCTCGGGTTCAGTATAGCGGAATGCTTTGGCCATCGAGCCCTTGCGACGGCTATTATTATTGCACACAAAAGCGCTGAACGTTGTGGACCCGTAAGAACCGGAAAGGACGCGGAAGATGGTGGTACCCTTGTCGTACGGATCGGTGCGGATAAGCAACAGACACTTAGGTGGCATCGTTGTGGCGGAAAGAAACAATGGGGGCGGCGCCGTCGATAGTGTGCACTGCGTCGGGTTCAGTGCGGAAGAACGGTGGCACTCGCGGGGTCGGCAACTATCACGGGCGTCCGTGCGGAACCGGCGCTCACTGCGCCGTTAAAAGCGCGTGTATGCTCCCACTTTTCCGGCGCACGGGCGCGCGACCATGCGGTTGGCGGAGGACACTGGGGGCGAGTATCTACTGTAGATACCGGTCAGACCGGCAGGCGACATGTCAGGCATGCTTGTATGGCGTTTAGCGATTGGCTGCTTTTCCCATGCGTCGTTGACTTGAGACCACTCAGAGAAGCCTAACCTCGCTATCCGGCAGATTTACTCGACAATAGCGAACTCGCTCGCAGGCCTTGTCTTCTGGGAGGCGTGGGTTCGGCGGTTGAAGCAGAGCATACGCGCGTGCGTAACCAACAACGTGTGACCGTCACCTTCAGTTGCCAGCACTTAGAGAGTCCCGAGTTTGTTTTTCGAAGTTCGCAAAAACCCGGTACGCTGCTTATGTTGCGTTGTTATCGCGATAATATGCCTTCGGCAGAAAGAAAGGACTCGGTCGTGCGTGAAGAGAGGCGAACTGATTAATTTGCTTATTACCAGCGTTGGCAACGGGCGGGTAATCCTCCGCGGTGGCTCAGTGGCTATTTATTTCGACTTTAGGCTGATGATCAGCACGTGAGGAAACGTATAATGGGGACGGTACGAAAGTGGCGCTGAGAAACGGTTTATGATAGGGTGCCTCGATGCGCGCCCGCTCCGCTGAGGGTGAGGATGTGAGGACAACCGCGTCGTCTGCTAGCGCGACCACCATTTTCTTGCTTCCGCTGGACGCGGGATGCGTGTTTGCTGCATGAGGCGCCTTGATAGTGCTGGTCTCGCTAACAGTGTGGGCTTGATTTGGCGTTACTTTTGACATTCATTCCTTTTCTAGGGTAGATGAACAGAAGAGTAAGGTTTTGGCGAAGGATTCTTTATTTTGAGATGATTAGTGAAGGTTTTTTTCCGAACGTTTTTTTACGATAGGTGACACGGTGGGCAACTTCTCGCCGTCGTTGTCATACCGGCACCGTGACCTTGCTGTCGTTGCGTTTACATGTAAACATAGCACAAAGTAGGCGAAGTACACGATTGATTGATTGTAGGGTTTAACGCGCCGACGCAGCGCAGGCGATGAGGCGCGCCGTAGTGGAGGGCTCCGGATTAATTTTGACCACCTGGAGATCTTTAACGTGCGCCGAAATCTCGAACAAACGGGCGTTTTTGCTTTTCGCCTCCATCAGAAAAGCAGCCGCCGCGGCCGGGAATCGAACCCGCGACCTAGGCGAAGTATACGAAGGAAGGGAACTGCTGCATATTCAAGTACGAAATTCCCGGCACGCTTACGGCCACTGAAACTTGCGGTACTTACATATGATTGCCTGGCGGCAAACTGTGTCATGCATGCACTGTGCGATCTAGACATGATTGATTGATTGACGAGGTTTAACGCGCCTACGCTACATAGGCGATGAGGCGCGCCGTAGTGGAGGGATCCGGATGAATTTTGACCACCTAAGGGTCTTTACAATGTGCCGAAATCTCGAAATTCGAATACACAGGCGTTTTGTATTTTCGTCTCCATCAGAAAAGCGGCCGCCGCGGCCGAGATTCGAATCATTCAGCGCCTTTGGGCTGCAATCTAAACATAAAGGCTTACACGAAAGAAGGAATAATCATTTAATACCTTGAAGCACAAATACACTATGTACACAGTCATGAAGAACATACTCACTGCTGTTACATAATACATTATGTACAAAATGATACACACTTCATTGCAGTTATAAAACAGGTAATGATGATTACGCTCGAATGTTCTCGAACTTACATTTTGAGGTTTTGAATTGCGTTCTTAGCATGTGTGATGTTCTTGAAGTACGGTGTATGGTCTTTCCAGGTCTGCCAACTGCTTTTTCAATTCATCACAATCCCGTTGTGTCTCACTATATTTTTTGTGAGAGTTTCATTTGCCGAGTTTGGAATTCCGACATTCAAAGCTTCGACACTTGCGCTGTTGAGTTGGAGGTTTTCCGATGACGTCTCCTTTGATACCGTGTGAGTTGACTCGGGGAGCATTTCCGCTGTCTACGATGATGCGTGAGGTTCTTCAGCGGGTTGTCCATCTCTTAATTGTTGGATGCGGGCTCAGGCTACGTTCGTTCTCTGGGTGGCTTTCGCTGCTTTGGAGCAACTAAAAGCAGAAAGATATGCAAAGCAACGATGAAATTAAGCAGTAAGGTCAGGGAAAGCGTGGTAATCAAAAGAACGGGAAATAAAGACAAAAAACAAAGCGGAAACACTGCATGGCAAGCGTTTTAGCATTTACACTTGTAATAATTAACCAGGTCGAGCGGTTGTGCCTTTTCCAGTGGAAATGGATTAAGTGGATGCGTGGGGTTAAAGTTGTTGCGGGGCTGATCTAAATTACAATTGAATAGGTGGAAGTGACTCCCGGTAAGAGCAGGAGAAGCAGCATCGATCCATATACATACTTACATGCAGGCATAACGTGTTAAAGTCAAAAGAAGTGAAGCATGCCAGACCGACGGCTCAAATGCCACTGGAACGTTTCCCAGCGGCCATCACTGATTTGGTAAGTAATGTACGCACTTATACGGAAACACGCAGTGAATCAAATGGTAAATGCCTACCTCTGATCGGAAAAGGCGTTGGCACAGCATTTGGCTTCAGCTTCTTCCATACATCTGCCCGGTTTTGTTCAAAACAACATGATCCCTCAAGGTGAGCCTGCACGAGAAATTGTCAATATAGGTGCCTTTTTCGCCCGAGAAATAAGAATAAATGACGTGAAATCAAGCAAATCGAACAAACTCACATGCACTCGTATCGGTACACATCCGCACATGATTCACAAAATAGAGGTGTAATTCACATTACTTTTCACCTCACTGCGCTACTTTTATTACATGATAAGCGAGAATAAATGTCCTAACTATCAATTTTTGCGCGCAACAAGATGTAAAACAGACCTTAAGTTGAGACAACGAGGAGAAACAAGAGCATAACGCGTCGCATGCAGTTTTACGCTTCGGGATATATCATTCACACTGCCAAAAATGGGCTTTTGCTGAAGTAAGCGTGCTGCTCCGGGATGACGCTTCGGGACTGAGAAAGGTCGCACACCTGCTTACAACGAGCGCCTTATGTCGTGATACAAAGTGAAATGACTGAAGATGCAAAGCGGCACACGTTTCATACCCCCCCCCCCCTTTTAAGAGGCCATGTCTGGTTGCATCAATCAAATATAAAAAGGCCGCAAAAGCATGATGAAACCTGCAACATAAACATAAAACCGTGCGTCTGGTATCTAGAAACAGCCACAGAGACAAGCTGACAATAGCCCAAAATGGATTTGGCATTGCTGAGAAGTTGGGTACTTGCACTGCATATGCAGGAGTGGTTCGTTGGCTGCAACTTGTCCCGCTTGATGTTCCCCGTCCACAGAAGCCGCCTTTTTGGGTCTCTAGGAAACGAAAACATCCTCCAGACATTTTTAGCGCTGTTAGAACACTGGGAACCGCAGCTACCAGGCGTTCTGCAAAAAGACTTTGTGAAGAGTGCCGCTTTTCGCGCACCTAGCGCGGGAGTCGGCGGGGGCGGGATGCAAGAAAATGGCGGCGGCGCCTCCCGAGAACCGGTCTTGGCGGCGGCGACCCCTTCCAAGAGTGGCGCCACCCTCATCGGAGCAGGCGCGCATCGGGGCACCCTAGTTTATGATAATAAATCTTGCGAAAAAAACAAACACGGAAGCATCCACGACGAATTGCTAATTCTGGAAAACAGTGCGCTTCTCATGGAAGGGACACTCGATGTACGACTATAATTACGGTACATGCAACGCGCGGCATTATTTTGAACACGTTGGAGAGAATTAGTTGAAAGTTCACAGCTGGGGTCCCATACGGGGTAGCATATTCAAGTTTCGAACGGACTAGTGTTTGATGCAGCAGTGTTTTGAGGGCAACAAGGGCGGTAGAAAAGTTACGACGGAGGTGGCCTACTGTGCGGTTAGCATTGCTAATTACACGATGTGAGGTCAGAGGATATGTGTTCTCCTAGTAACGGTAAGACGGTACAAATTCAAGAATAGTACTGACAACAGGATATGGAGGTACAACAGAAGTTTGGAACCTGTAATACCTCGCACTTATTAGTGTTGACCTCTATTATTCACGTTTTGCGCACCAGGAATGCGATTACGTCAATATCTGTTCGCAAACATTCATATCGTTATCGTCATTCACTTCACGGAAAAGATGATGTTACATGATACGCAGTCAAATAAATAACTAAAATAAATTAGAAATAACAGAGGACGTAGAACAGAACCTTGCGGAATGCCAGAATAATCAAGACTGGAGCAGGGTTCATGATTATTGGCTACTACATACTGTAACCAATTAAGTATTAAGAATGAATAGCTCAAGCCATGAAAGAAGATTAGCATCTAGATTTGGTTTATCTAGCTTTGGAAAAAGTAAATTTTGAGAGACTTTATACAATGCCTTATAAAAGTCCAGAAATACCCAGTCTGCGCATGATCGAGCGGCGGTTCAAAATCAAGTGAAGTTTGTTGGCGAAACATAATAGTTGAGTTTCGCACCAAAACGTCTTGTGGAAGCCGTGTTGAGAGAAGTTAAAAAAAGAGTTAGATAGAAAATTTACTAGAAGAGAAAAGAGAACATATCCAGAAATTTTATATGGGATGCATGTTAGTGATGTGGGAGGATAATTACTAGGAGAATGTCTATTACCCGGACGTCTAATTTCCCGACCTTGAATTAAGCAGGTATTTCTTTGGCTGCCCTATAGTGTGTGTGACAGAAATACAAGGAACATTATGCGAACACATCGAAGGAGGTTGTGGATTTAATGATGTGCAGACCGTGCGGAACTGCTCTTCTACCGACCGGTTCTTATTCAAACGTGAGCTGCTTCCGCTCCGAATGAAGTCTTTACGTTAGGACAGATTTATGCGGCAGCGAAGTAAGCAAACAATATTCTAAAGTAAGAATTGTTGATACATAGCCAGGAATCATTTCAGCCTATAATCAAAAAGAAAGGCACTGGAACAAAGGACGTCGGGGGGAACTGAGGCAAAACTGCTATGCTAAGATTAAGCTCATAGCATAACGATGTTCCCAATGGCTTGACTCGAAGTACTCCAGGCTAACTATGCACGAAAATCCACGACCCGCTTCAGAGCCCTCGCCGATGTAAACCCTCTTGCGGAATCTCGAAACGCGAGAGCTGGGGGAAGTGGAAAAGGAGAAAAGCTGCTGCATCGGAGACGGCGAGCGCGAGCGGCCGCTATTAGCTCCGCAAACTGCGCTGTGTTTGCGCCGTGTCCGCTGTGCATCGTCAAAGTCCTGTTAACCGTTTGCAGACGTCGAGGGAGGCTAGTCTGGCAACGGACCTTGATGGAAACGCGTGTTTGCCCGACCGAGTGCGCCTTTGTTCCTGCCCCGGCGCTTCTTTGCGCCACGAGCCGTATAAGAGCAGCGCATATAAGCGCAATTCGCGCACAAGAACAGAAAGATCCCAAGGCCGCTTGGTCGTATGCTCGTGTTACCATCGTTTTAATGCGTGTTGCGTGAAAGAACTCCTACCGTTCGCTCTCTGGAAATAGTAAATGTCAGCCTCTTTATGCTGATAATGATGCGAAACCTTTACACAATACTTCACCCTAAATACTTGGCTGAAGCCGATTTGACCTTCGACCGATCACGATGCGCATGCGGACGCCATTCCACTGGAAGGGGAGTAAGGTGAAGTTGGTAGAGCGGGGAGGGAGGCGAAGATGAGATTTACTTCGGCTGAAATGTAGATCCCCGCTAACACTTTCTTTTTTACTTTTTCCTAATCCTAAATGTTTTCAGAACGTAGTGAGCAAACGCATCGAGTACTTAGAATAGGAGGTCACAAACTACGTGAGCCAGATAACTTAAGAACTTGCTAAAAAATTCTCTATTTCCTAGTCTTGGTGTTCTTCGAGCGCTCGAATCACGCCATTACAGCGGTATAGCGGCTATTGGCCGGCATTCCTTCAGTTGCAGCAATAAACGCATTCGATAGCCACTTTAAAAAAGAAGGCCACAAAAGCGAAGCAGGTCTCTGAAGGCGTATCTGCTGCGACGAACAAGTCACGCATGCAGTACCTCTCAGTGCTGGCGATAACTGCAGCTTTCGCAATGCTTCCAGACGAAAAGTAAAGAGTGAAAGTGTTAATCGGAAGTGTTGCAGAGTCCCTTTAGGCATTTCGATTTGCCAAGCATCGCGCCATGTATTTTTTTTTTCTCCTGAAGCGTTCGGACGGCAGCTTTTTAAATCTCGCCTACGCAGGGGTGATGAACTCTCACGAGTACGAAACACAGCGAAGGACAATCCAGCGGCTCTCGGCGGCTCTCGGCCGGCAGAAGCGCAGGGAGGCGCAGGCGAGGGGAACGGGGGGTGACCCCCGGAGACCTTTGTGGCGCCGCCCGCGCGCAAGCCCGGGCCGAGGCATCGTCGCGAGGACGACAGTATAGTCGGGGTGGGGGTGCCCTGCGTCGCACTTGAACCCACCTCCGCAGGATATTTATTTCTCAATAAAGTAATTTTCTCTCTCTCCCCCTCTCTCTCTCTCTCTCTCTCTCTCTCTCTCTCTCTCTCTCTCTCTCTCTCTCTCTCTCTCTCTCTCTCTCTCTCTCTCTCTCTCTCTCTCTCTCTCTCTCTCTCTCTCTAATGCTCGTCACCAACAAGAAGAAACTGGGTATAATCCCGGCGGAACACGTGAGATCTGCGTTGGGCACTTGCAACAGCAGGTGTGGGTTGGAATTCAAAGTGAGAAGTCATTACAGAGCGGCAGCAGTCAGCAATGAAAGAGCCCGTAGCGAGGATTTCATTGCCACACATCCTGGCACGAGACTTTCATTGCCACACGTAGTGGCGCGTCTACTAGTTTGAATTTAGTCAACCGCGACGCCTGTCTGTATTGGCTAGATTGGCGTAAGGCGGATGGTTATAGATAAGTGAACGAAGAGGGTAAGCGCGAGGCTGTGGAGGGTGTGGGGAGCTGAGCCTCTCATCAGGACAATGTCATTAAATGCGGGTTTTCGTCTGTTCTAATGTTTCGTGCCATTTAAAGGCCAGCTGTACTTAAATTTCATTCCGGCCAAATTTACTGTGAATGTACAGTACGTACCGCTAAGCCATCTGGGACGTTACTGGTAGCCACGCGGAATGCGTAGTTAATAAGTAATAAACGTTCAAAATAGCTCCGTCGCAGCCGACGTTGCAGCTGCCGGCGAAACGCGCAAATAGCCATGAAGCAGAAGTGACAATGCGGTCGGCCGGGTGCTTTTTCCTTCGACCAGCGAGGAGAACCGATCGAGCTCTGAAGCTTTGTGCCATGTATTTTTTAAAGACGATATTCTTTCTTGGGCTACTTCAACGCAGAAATTTTGGTCTGTCTGTCTGTCTGTCTGTCTGTCTGTCTGTCTGTCTGTCTGTCTGTCTGTCTGTCTGTCTGTCTGTCTGTCTGTCTGTCTGTCTGTCTGTCTGTCTGTCTGTCTGTCTGTCTGTCTGTCTGTCTGTCTGTCTGTCTGTCTGTCTGTCTGTCTGTCTGTCTGTCTGTCTGTCTGTCTGTCTGTCTGTCTGTCACTCGATTCAGCCACCCGTCCAAAGTGAGACAGAAGCTGCGCAATGGTCTTATATACCCACAGCCAAATTTAAACGTCTGAGTCCGGTGTCAATGATCACACTTGTCAACACTGTTGAAGAAGAGAGAGAGAAAACTCTTTATTAGAAGAAAGCAGAGAGGTCTGCAGGCATGTATTCGCCTACATGCTACTCTGCGGGGATGGGGTGAAGGAAATAAAGGCCCTAAAGGAAGCAGGGCGAAAGAGAGGGGAGAAAAGGAAGAGGTAAAAACTAATGTAACATAGAGCGTTCCGTGGGTCACGTAAAAGTCCAGGTGGTCTCACAGGATGACGGCGCATAGTTCTACATTATTTCTGCGACGCCGATGTCGTGTAAATAATCAAACAGTGCAGCTAACATTTTTCGCGGGGATGATGGAGATGACCATGGTCCAAGAAGAGCTTTCAACGATAAAAGTCCGTTGTTGAGGCACCCGACCTTCTTGGCGAGGCGGTTCCTTTCCTGGTTGTACGCCGGGCACTATAATAAAATGTGCTCAACAGTTTCTGGCAAACCACAGTTATCACAGTAAGGGTTTGTGGTTTGACCGAGGCGATGTCGATAGGAGTTCGTAAGTGCTGCGTTGAGGCGCAACCGATGGTAGAGCGTCTCAAGTCGACGTGGGATTCGCTCTGGGAGCCTCATTCTCAGGTCAGAGTCTATATCATACAGAAAAGGGTGGTGAGTTTCTGGGAAAGACCAGAGGCGGTTTCGTTCCTCTAACGCAAGAGAGAGAGAAACAACATCTTTATTGTCCGGCAAAAAGACGCGGCCTAAACGTCACGCTGGACGGCAAGCTGCTTCGCTAGAGCTGCAGCCTCGTGCTTTCTAAAGAAAATCTTCCTTACATTGCGCAGTTGTAGCCCTCTGCGAGCCGCCTCATCTGCTTTCTTGTTGCCGAGAATGCCACAATGTGCAGGTATCCATTGCAAAGTCACACGATGCCCAGCGTCGTAGGCTAGAAGGTGCAGGTAGGTGACGTCGCGGGATACATGGTCGTGAAGGCTGAAGCAACTGGCGTGCCGTAGGGTTTGCAGCGCTGTCTTCGAATCCGTGAACATAGCCCATTCTGCTGATGGCTTACGACGAATGTAGCGGAGGGCTTGCTTAATTGCATGAATCTCGGCCGACGTGGATGACGTTGCACGTTCAAGGCGGTAGGACACGCTTGGCCGGTTGACGAAACGTAGACGCCCGATGCACTACTGTGAGGTGTAGATGAACCATCCGTAAAAATGTGGGCCATATGTGAGTAACAGCCACTGATGTGGGCAAGCCCGAGTTGAACGAAGCAGAATTGACGGAGAGTTTTCTTTGATTTGACACCAGGTATGACTTGACACCAGTTTTATGCACACGGGTGAGACAGTCTAGGGGTGGGGGGTGGGGGGGAGAGATCAGGCGGCATGGTTGGTCACACTTGCGATGTTGCAAATATATGAATAGAGTTTATCATATCTGTGAAGCTGGAACTTTTGTTGGGCTGTGCAACACGGGTAAAAATATTTTTTCTTGCGTGCTATCAATACCTCAGGTATATTCAGAATGTGTCGGGGAGCTGAAGAACATCTAAGGGCAAGCGACCAGCCGCCGCAACTGTACCAGCGCATGAACAGCCTTTTGGAAGGCGAAGGCAGGTGCGCAGACAATTATTTCTTGCCCTGTCAAGCTGCTTTTTGCTCGTGGTTGACAGCCGCTGCAAACCAGGCAGGCTATAACGCAGCAAACCATCAACATAAACCTTGGAGAGAAGCACCATCGATCGACAGTCACTGCCCCATTGAGTCCCGGCAAGGTATCCAATGACTTGCGCCGCCGCGGAAATGCGAGTGCGTAGTCTCCGAACCTCAGGGGCCCAGGAGAGGTTTCGATTCATGGTTATCCCGAGGTATCTTTGAGTGCGCACATAATGCAGGCAACGACCCCCAAGGGTTAATGGGTACTGAGACATCCGCTTGCTGGTGAATGCCATGACAACACTCTTCTCAGGTGCCCTCCGGTGCAAGGTATTCAGAGATATGTTTTAGAGCTTCCTGGAGCCTCTGCTGTGTAGTTAGACGTGACCTTGCTGTACTCCAAAGGTAGATGTCGTCGGCGTAGATTGTGAACTTTAGGCCAGGAGGGAGCACACTCTTTAGGTCGAATACTGTAATGTTGAATAACAGAGGGCTTCTTGAGGTACCACTTTCTTTATTCTGTAACATGACGTATACCTTCCGGTGTGCTCATAAAAAGCTCTCGTCGTTCCAAGTAGCTGGAAATACATGCATACAGCCCCTAACCAAGTCCAAGAGCAGCAAGGCACTCTAGAATGGCTGTATGAGAGACCGAATCAAATGCCGACTTTATGTCTAGATAAACCACTGTTGGTATGTGTCCGTGGTGTAATCCCTCATCTAAGGACGCCACGAGAGCAAGGATGTTGTCGATGGCCGACCGGTTTTCTCGAAACCCATTCATTTCCGGTGGATAAAGATTCCTGCTTTCCATGTACCAAGTCATTCTTTTAAAGATCATTTTTTCCATGTTTTTGCCAACACAGCTAAGTAGAGCTAACAGACGGAAAGAGTCGAACCACGTTGGCTGTTTTCCAGGTTTTAGAATTGTTGTAAATTTGGCTCTTTTCTATTCTGCAGGCACAGTACTCCGCAGCCACGTAGAGTTATAATACTCCAGAAGGCCTAAGCGGGAGTGATGAGGGAGGTGGGAATCGCCTCGTATGTTATGCCGTCGTAACCCGGAGAAGAGCGTTTCTTGACGTTTGATATTGCCGCATTCAGCTCGCCCATCGAAAATGGAAGGCTCATGGCAGGTACGGAGGCTGGTGGCACTGTGTCAGAAACACGTAGAGAGGACACTGGAGGCAGAGAAACCGTAGACAGGAGCCTACAGTACTCTACAGCCGCTTCTTTTTGGGGAATTCCCTCGTGTATTGGCAGTGCCCCGAATGGATTGAGCTGTTGGTTGTTGTTGCGCATGCCCTTTATGACTCGCCATATCCGAAAGAGAGGCTGGTGGAGATCCAATTTAGTACAGAAGTCACGCCACCGTTTCTGAAAGTTCCCCAGTCTGTGCGCCTGAATTTGGTTTCGCGTCGTGACGCAGACACATCTTGGTATGATATTAAAATTGGGAAGTGATCACTGCCTCTCGTCTTAAGGTCAGTACACCAAGTAAACTTTCGGATCAAGCTGTTTGAGACAAACGAAAGATCGATGCAGCTGCTGACTGTTGGATTTTTTTAGGTAAGTAATGCTGCCATCATTCAATGGTTCAATACCAAGTTTTATGAGCAGTTCGGCAAGCTTTGCTCCGCGATGATTGGTGTGAGCACTTCCCCAAATTTTGTTGTGCGCGTTGAAGTCTCCGCAAATTATGTGAGTTGGGGATGTGCGACCGAGGACATTTTAAAGCCTAGAAATATCGAAGGTAGATCCTGGTTCAGGTACGCGCCAATAAACGTAAACCGCTGAGTCCCAATCACAGTGTTGGCACACACATATTCCTCATTGTCATGAGGAGGAACGGGAACTGCTGCAGCCTGTATATTTTTGCGAAAACCAGCCAATAGCCGACTGACTCCGGTAGGGCGGTGCGAATGAAGAAAATAATAATTTTTGAGACGGAAAAGGGTCGCCAACGCGGGGCTCGGAGATGACGATGAACGGGAATTGATATGTCTGTACGAGTTGGCGAAAATCAGCAAGTTTTGAGCGTAAGCCACGGGCGTTCCATTGAAATATTGTGAAGTTCTTGAGATTGGAGTTTAAAGACACTGTTGGAGGGGTGGTCGCCAATTTAGTCATCATTGTTGTACCTCACAACCACGCAGCGATGCCTTGAAGGATGATGAAACCAGGGGCTCAAAAGCCAAGACGGCCTCGACTTCAGGATAACTTTTAGAGGAGGGGTTGGATCTCAGCAGGGCATTGATAGCAGCAAACAGCATAGGAATGAGAAAACTCAACATCTGGTTGGGCGGGCTGGTGAGAGAGAGAGAGAGAGAGAGAGAGAGAGAGAGAGAGAGAGAGAGAGAGAGAGAGAGAGAGAGAGAGAGAGAGAGAGAGAGAGAGAGAGAGAGAGAGAGAGAGAGAGAGAGAGAGAGAGAGAGAGAGAATAGTCTTTAATGATACTGGCGAAGTTAGCCTGGCCAAGGCGCCTAGCTTGCTACACCAGATGTATAAAAAAATGAAATCGATGAAGAGATGTTGATAATGACTGTGATGAAGATGATGCGGTCATTAATATAGTCCTGCTTAAAGAGTCTGATCAAGTACTGTGCTTCGCAGGAAAGACAATAGAGCTTTTGTCGCTCGAGATGCTCGGTTAGAGTTCGACCATGGGCCTAGAACGTCAGTTAGAGTTAGTCCTCTAGAAAGCGGAAGACCCAAGGGCACTAAAATGGACGTTTTAGCTGCTTTATACCGCGTACACTCACAGAATACGTGGTTAAAGTCGTCGCGCACTTCACAAAGAGTACAAAAGGGGGAAGCGGCCTGTTTCATCTTGAATCGAAAATAACTTGTGTAAGCGACATTTAGCCGCACGCGGTGAAGAACCGCTTCGTCATGCCTGGAAAGTTCGTCAGGCATCCTAAAGGTCCCGTGCGGGTCTATGGAGTGAAGCGGCGCGTAATTTTGGGGCGCAACAGCCCACATAGATCGCTGAAATCTCCAGGCAGCCTTCGACGCAAGGGCTGGTGTGCCGTCTTATGTTTCCTACGAGGACGTCGCTGCTGCGTAGAGGGTGTTCCGTCAGGGCCATCTGACGTGTTTTGAGAGCTTTAACATGACATTACGCAAATATAAGGCAGAAAATCAATACACAAGTGATATTTGCAGTGTCCCTTTATTAAAAAAATATGGATGCTTGGCTTTTGCGCTAGCAAATGAAATACTACATCAACTGCAGAAAACCGTCGCCTGCTGTTTCCCGCGCTATTATAGCCTGTGGCGGCATGTAATAAATCAAACGGCAACAGCAACGAAAGGTTCCACTATAGGTAGGTTCCACGTTCCGCTTGGAACGCTCGTGGAGTAGGGCAACGTGGTTCTATAAATGGTGTAGTAGGGTGCCTCGATTTACGCCCGTCTCCGCCGTATGGCAGCGCTGGCATGGAGGCACCCGACGTGGAGCAGTGGAACGCGGTGAATTTAAATTGACTTGAGCAAACCTCTAGCGTGTTATCTTGGGAGGAACGAGACGGGAGAGGCACAGCATGAGAGATGAGCGGAAAGAGAAAGGAGGCATTTACTTGGCAGGGGCGCCAGTCGACTGTCGTCTTTAGTCGACATTTGCAGCGAAAGGAGCAGATATACGCGGCCAAGTTTTTGTCCTAAAGCGTTCAGACGGCAGATATTGAAATCTCGCCTGTACAGGGGTCTTTCTAATGTTCGTCACCAACAAAAGAAACTGGGTATAATCCCGGCAGAACACAGAAGATTGGCGTTGGGCACTTGCAACAGCTGATGTGGGTTGGAATGCAAAATGAGATGTCATTACAGAACGGAAGCAGTCAGCAATGAAAGAGCCGGTAACGAGGATTTCATTGCCTCACGTCCTGGAACGAGACTTCCATTGCCACACGTCGTGGCGCGGGAAGTAGTTAGAATTTAGTCAACCACGACGCCCGTCTGTATTGGCTAGATTGGCGTAAGGCGGATGTATACCGATAAGTGATCAAAGGCCGTAATCTCGAGGCTATGGTGTATGTGGGAAGCTAGACCTATCATCAGGACAATGTCATTACATGCGGGTTTTCGTCTGATCTTAGGCTTCGTGCTGTTTAAAATGCGACAGTATGGATTTGAACGTCGGTTGTGCTTTTTGGGGTCAACCCGGGAGGAATAGCGATATACGCGACTGAACAGCGGAATGTTTCTTTGGTTCGGCCCATAGTGGAAGCAGGCGCTTCACGTAACACACAGAAAATGTGTGTTCGGGAACCACAGTAAGTGGTGAAACGAAGAAAAAAACTGGTGAATGAAGGAAGAAGGAAACACAAGTGAAAGACGAAAACACAATAAGAAATCAGTTCAGAATAAAAATAAGAACTTCCAGATGTAGTGGCTCATCACTAGTGACTACATAACCTCGGTTGTCTTATCCATTTTTGATTTTCCTCAGCGATATCGCAAACGACTGATCGACGTGGTGAAAGCAAACATCTAAGCCCCCGTATGCTTGGGGCACAGCTTGCGAGCGAATAATAATGTTTTAACGATCTTCAGAATCATTACACTCCCCCTCGGTATAGTTAAACCTGAATGTAACAAACCACTATGTAACGAATTCATGGATTTAACGAAGTTTTTAATTTCCCCGTTTCCACCTTCATTGAAGCCCATGTGTTTGCAACCTAGTTCCGACAGTTAACCTGGAAGTAACGAATTCGCTACGCTTATGAGTCAATGTTTTTTGACATTTTTCTAAAAACCGGCTGGAAAAATGCACTAATTTGGCTAATTTCGCCCGCACCGCAATCTCCCGTGCGTTTCCACGTGTGAGTGCCGCATCCGTTAGGTGCTTGGCCTGCCTGTCGGCGTGTCGCCTCCTCTGATAGCTGTGGATATGGGCTCGTGGGTGATGAGTTCTGCTGCTTGAAAACGAAAAGATTTGTCTTTTTAAGACAAGCTCGCGATTTTAAACGCCGTCTCCGCCGGCGAGAAAGAAGAACGTCACCGTCCGGTATACAGTGTCCCAGCTGGCATCGCCTCAACAAATTTGAGGGCAGAAAACAGCATGAAGTTCGTTCCCGAAAAGGCGCCCTTTCAGCATAAGTTTTGTTCTTGAAGCACGTAAAGGCCCCGAAATGTATAAAAAAGCAAAAGTGATACTTAGTTACGTTTGTGAATTCGGGGGCCGTGTAGTAGCAGCAAGCGCAAATAACGCAGTTTTTCAGTGTGAAATATATCCTTGAACAAGGGTGAGTTCAGCATCACTGATGCGTAGCATATTGGTTTCGTTTCTGCTTCATTCCAGCGAGATTTAAATAGAAACCTGCATGTAACGAAAACCTGGATGTAACGAAAAAAATGCGAATTCTTGTCAACTTCGTTATATCCAGGCTTAATTCCTCTACCACCAACACACACAAAAAAACATTGAAGCAACCAAGAAAAGCACCAAGTAGTCAAAAAAAAAAAAGATTCTGTCACTGCCGACTCGCTTAATAATCACTTTAAATAAGTCTTAGCAGTTGACGAAAATATAATATGCCACACTTAGATACTCAAAGTATCAATATTTAAAGGGGCCCTGAAAGGCATTTTGAGCACACTCAATGAACTAGCGCAACCGTTAGATTGGGTCGTCAACGTCCTCTGTGCCAAGTATTACTCTTGTACGCGCAGCGGAAAGCTCACACTTTTGTTGCAAAGTTTGTCGTTTTTTTCTCACCCTTCCTTTCGTGTTTTTGGGCGCCGCCATCTTCACATGTCTACATCATCGATTCCCAGATGTTCGTCATGAGCTAGACATCCTGCTATTGGGCGGCTTTTTCACGCACTTCCGGCAAAGAGATGAGTCGTCTGCTCAACGTCGGCTCGCCGGCTGATCTGCCAGCGGAGTGCCGGAGTGCTTGGGCATTTTACGACAAACGAAACAAGTGTAAAACAAACGCTTAACCGTTTGTATTAAATGCAACAGGGCCATAACACGACATGAATATTCTCTTACTTGAGTACGTTCCATAAAGAAAGCATTGAAGCCCCGTGGCACTTCTTTCGTGCAATCGCAGAGAACGCCCTGAGCCGAATGCCCGGGTTTGACGCATACATTTTATTCAACTTCAAAACAATCCAGAGATGCGTTTCTAACGAACACAACGTCACAACATGCGTTGAAAGTCTGAACCACAATTGACAGAGGATGGGTTGCCTCCTGCCCGTCGTAAATTCGGTACTCACCTCGCGCGCGGTTTGCGGGGACGAACAGCAAGTCACTTAACTCTGGCGCACAAGCCGATGGCTTTTAGCCACGCACACTGCACATACCCCATGCGAGGTTGAGTCGTACGTCGCACGAGAAAGATAATCCAGACCATGGGAAGCACTATCCACCCGCAGAAGCACAACGTCGCATTTCATCGCGAAACAAAGGCGTCCACAACACACACACCATCGCCTCCTGTAATGCCAAACGCATCTCGCACTTCCCAATGGGAGTGAGTGGTACGCCTGCAGTTCCTACATGTCGCGAAGTGGGGCCCCAAGCTGAACCGGGATCACGCAACCGTAACTGACTTCTGGAGCGGTTTGTGCCTTGTTGCCAAGGCAACCGATGTTTGAGATTGTCAAAGAAATGGCGCTCGCTCCAGTGCGAGAAAGCTCAGAGCCGCGACGTAGCAGATGTTTTGCCAACGTTGCCGCTCTCCACCACGCGTCGCCCCAACCTGAACTAGTCACATGATTGAAGCGTTTTGTGCACGGGTTCTGTATCGATTTAATATGACTTCTTCACATGCCGCCGGCAGGAATTACCACCACCGCAAAATAAGACCCGGCACCAGCGGGGCCACATCTGATACGGCGCTTTTTGGATAAACAGTGCGCGGTCCATCAAGGGAACGAGCGCACGACACTCCTTGTGCGGCTGCGAGTTCACCGCCGATAAAAAGTCATGTGCCGCCAGCAACGTACACCGCGAAACGGCAAGGCCAGGCCGCCGCATACATGCGGCCAGATTTTTCGTTCGCTTTTCCAGCCTTGCGCGGAGTGCATGATTCAATGATGTCAACAAAGCTTGCCCGTAGCAGACGACAATAGCGGAAGTACGTCACCTCTGCGGAGCGCAGCATCATGGGAGGCAAGACTCGCGCGCCGTCAACAGCGGAGACTAAGTCGAAAGGAGGAGGAAACGCGGAGCGACGATAATGCGCGGTTTTTGATTTACGATTTCTCAGCTAATACTCATCGCTTTAACATAATTCTTGCGGGAGGAGATTGCAAATACATTGCTTTATTTGGGTACATGTATATCCATGCATCGGCGGAAGGTATTTCAGGACCCCTTTAAAGCCACTCATCGTAATCGAAGGAGTGCTCGACCTTTTGCTGAACCTTGGCACGAAAAGTAGCTGTCCTGATACTATTACGAACGCAATTTAGAAAGGTCTGCTGAAATAATGCAAATGTATTTAGTTATAATTTTCACCAAATCATTATCAAAAGCGACCATACCGAAAGAGTGGAAAAGAGGTAACATTGATTAGATGTCCAAAGTAGGCGGGAATGATGTCAATTAATGCTTCAGACCAATTTCTCGAGGGTGTAGGATAAGCAAGATGCTAGAGTGGAATATTTTAAAGCATATAACCCCACACATGGAACGCGGACATATCCATCACGTTGTCAACAGAGTTTTTTTGATCCTGTACTATCGTTCAACAAACCAACTCGTAGGACTAACACACGGTGCAATTGTGAGCAATGCATAGACGATTTAAAAAAGGTTGAGGTAATCTTTTTGTATCTTTCAAAAGCAATCGATAGAGTGTTAAAAGATGATGGCGTGGTTTAATGGCGCAAGGGCTACTAGGCCAAAGAGCGCCAAGAGGAGTGCTGGTGCTTGTCTAAAATTGGTGTATAGGGCCAATGGTTAGTGATGAAAAGTGGATATAAAACAGTTCAGGAAGCACGAGTACGTGAGGCCTTCAAAAACAGGGTGCCTCGGGGAGAGAGTTTTGCCAAGGCAAAAAAGGCGAGGCCCCTGAGCATCACATTACATGCCTTCAGTACTGTCCTCCTTCCTCATTGAGGGCAGGCTGCGGTCACACACCGTATGAGATTTCCTTTAAAAATGAATATCCGCAAGGTAAGCTAACGCATTTTTGAGTTTGGCAATTGCTTCGTCTGATGGAAAGTGAGCTAGGTGTTGTGGTATGTATTTTGTGTAAAAAAATAATTGCAGTATTCAAAAGCCTCATACTATTTTTTACGTCTTGTGGGCGACCGAATGACACAGGCCACCCTTAACACTGGATGGGGGCACTGATTTTTAATCCTGACTCCCCGTCATAACGATTTAGTTACTCTGCGGTCACCCTGCCTCGCTTCCCTCTTCTGGATCGTTAGCCGTCGTATCTCGGCTCACTGTGTTTTGCTGAAGCTCACATACCCACCTCAACAAATCGGAATAAGCTGAAAATGAATTATCTCGCACCTATGCATAACTTCCTTAGGAAAGTCCCATGGCAAATGATCCCCTGCTACGAACGAGCCTATGACGAAATGCCATGTGACGAATGGGCCGCATCTCAAGGGGAGAAACAGCCACGCGCCTGGACTCGCGTGTTTGCGTTAAAAACCTGGCGAGACTGCCAGCTCTACTTGATAATTTCATCAAGTGCTGCTGTGACACACACACACGCGCACACGCACACGCACGCGCACGCGCACGCGCACACACACACACACACACACACACACACACACGTGCGCGCGCGCCCGTCTATACTTCGACGCACGCTAAACATCTCCGGGTTGTCAAAAAGGCATGCGGCTAAAAGGAGGAAATTACCACGTTTTCATTGGCTCCTGAAACCACTGTCAGTTGGGGACAAAAGTTAGGGACATTTAGGGAATTTGTTGTTGCAGCGAGCAGGCTTATTGAGGTCTCGCGCGTCGCCTCCAAGGGAATTCCCTCTAAGAAGCTGAGTGCCGGCGTCTAGCAGCAGACGACGCAAGAAACGGCTGGAACTGACGATTCCTTTCAGTTTTGACGGGTGTCTTGCTTGACGATATTATTTTTATGAATGCGGAGCGTGCCTGCCTGACCATGTCCATGGTATCGCCCCGAGTTTGTCTTGCGCCGGTTCCTTTATTCTTAAAAACTTCACCATTTTTCTCCTCTGTGTGGCCCTAATATTACTGCTGCGCCGCACCAACCAATCATGATTTGTAGGACGTTCTTTATTATTTCTCCGACACTGAATTACCTCTGCGTTTAGGTTTCTTGCTTCTTTCAAGAACGATGAGAAAATCAAAGAAATTTCGTGCAGAACTGCGAGATTTTCTAGAAGCGCGCGCGTGTGCCGGGGAGAACAGTAATAGCAATAGCAGATTTACTTTTGCAGTGTGTAACTTTTAAACTTAAAAAAAAAATGTAGGATTAGTTACTTCCTTTTTAGACAGTTTTCAGATCTGGTTATTCCAAAATGCACATTTATTGGCGATAGATGGTTGCGTAGCTTATTTAGTGGCTCTATAAGTCTAAACAAATTTGTGTTATTGCAAGATGCTCGATTGCTATGACACTAGCCCTTTGTAGTAACTGATATAGAGCAAGCATTAGATTGCTTCCAACTTACAGGCTTCAAGAGCAGATGTGAAGGCCAGTATTAAAACATGCAAAATTTTTAGAACCTGCTGTTGTAAGTGAACCTCGGACACTTAAACGTTGAAATTGACCCGAAAGAACTTGAAAGGGCACATAGGCTCGGCCGTCACAAGCCTGGCCAGAACCGCCCGGTCATTGTAAAATTTACATCCTTTAAAACTAAAGAAACAATCCTGTCTAACGGCAAAAAACTAAAAGGCACAACTTACTCAATAGGGCAGGATTTCTCTCGTTCGGTCCAAAATTCACGGAAACATCTCATTGCCTTCGCTAGAAGCAAATCCACCGCTTTTTCATGCCCTTACAAAACGTTGCTGCTTGGCTCAAAGCGGTACGTCTTCGATGAAATGTCACAAACCGTCAAAGAAATCACGTAGCAATCCAAAAAGCACCGCCAACCGTCACACCGCCCATGCAATCGATTACGTCCAAATATTTCCACTTCCGTAATCTACACTAACGCCCGCAGTTTTCTTTCTAAGCGCGAGCAAATATCTAATCTTGTTTTGTCATCCGACAGCAATATACTCGTTCTAACCGAAACGTGGCTGTCAAGTGACGTTACGGACAAAGAAATCCTGGCTGATCTCCCGAATTTTGACGTTTTTCGGAACGACCGCAAAGGGGCTCGAGGGGGAGGTGTTTTAATCGCCACTAGCAAGTCACTATCGTGCTCAGTTGTTGATATTACATCTGACATAGAAATATTATGGCTTCGTATTCGTTCTACGCCACTAACTCTGCTGATTGGAGTGTGCTATCGGCCCCCACAAAGCAGCCCAGATTTTCCAGAGAAACTAAACGACATATTGAATTACCTCGCTGTTAAACAACCCAACGCGCATGTCCTGCTTTTTGGCGATTTTAACTATCCCGATATTGACTGGAAAGACCAAGTCGCTTTGACAGGGAGCAGTACTGAAACAAAAGAATTCATAAATATCTGCTTGAACTTTAATCTCACCCAGCTGGTATCGGAGCCAACCCGCGTGACAAACAACTCAGCCAACATACTAGACTTGATACTAACAACGCAACCTGACAGTTTATCTTCACTTACATACCTTTGTGAAATCAGCGATCACAAGGTCATACACTCAGTCTGGAATTTCGACCAGTTGTCCCGCAAGCCTCATGCTAAAACTATCAGTCTGTACGATAAAGGAAACTACGAGGCAATAAATAACGAACTTCTAAATTTCTTTCCGGACTTTGAAGCAGACTTTTGGAACAGATCAATAGAGGACAACTGGACGATTTTCAAAAACAAAATAGGAGAATTGGCAAGAAAGTACATACCGAAAACCACATTTCGCGCATCTTGTCAGAAACCATGGTTCACAAAAACCCTGAAAAAACTAGACAATAAGAAGAAACGATTATTTCGGGCTGCCAAGATAAAACCTATAGCTCAGAATTAGGATAAATACTACGCGGCCGAAAAAGCATATTTGCTCGCCATACGCAGCGCGAAACACTCGTTTTTTCACACAGACTTGCCCAAGATTCTAACCAATAACCCCAGAAAATTTTGGCAAATCATTAACCCGCAGGAATCCCGCACTGTTACATTGAAAAATGAAGCTGGCGATGATATGAGTCCTGCTGACAGCGCTGAATTGTTCAATGCTGCCTTTTCATCTGTTTTTACCAACGAAACCCATATACCGTTTCCTGCGTTACCGAACTGTATCCTGTCTAATATGTCGCCTATCACATTTGTTCCATCGGGTGTATTGTCTGTTATCGAAAAATTGAAACTGTCTTCTTCAGCAGGTGTGGACGAAATCAATTCTAAAATTCTTAAAAACACGAAATCTGTTTCTTCAGTGATTTTGTCATTGTTATTCTCACAGTCACTTCGCACAGGCCACTTACCAGACGACTGGAAGGTGGGGAAGGTCACTCCGGTCTTTAAATCAGGTAACAAAGACAGCCCCCTTAATTATCGCCCAATCTCTCTTACAAGCGTACCCTGTAAAATCATGGAACACGTCATCTACTCCCAAATCATTCACTTTCTTGACGCCAATAACTTCTTCCATCCTGCCCAGCACGGGTTCCGTAAGGGCTACTCTTGCGAAACCCAATTAGCCCTTTTTGTCCAGGATCTGCACACAAGTCTCGATACTAACCTACCGACTGACGTAATATTTCTGGATTTCTCAAAAGCGTTCGACAAGGTACCTCATAAGAGACTGCTAATGAAACTTAGATCTTTAAATATACACACTGATATTTTAACTTGGATTGAGGAATTTCTAACTAACCGCTCCCAGTTTGTTTCACTCGATGAAGTGCCCTCTAACCCCCTTCCAGTAACATCAGGTGTCCCACAAGGCTCCGTTCTCGGTCCCCTTCTCTTCTTAATTTACATTAATGACCTAGCTTCGTATGTCTCCTCTAGTATCCGTTTGTTTGCTGACGACTGTGTAATCTATCGCTCAATCACTAACCCGACAGATCAAACCGCTATTCAAGATGACCTTAACCACGTGCAGGAATGGTGTGACACCTGGCTTATGAAACTTAACCCCGACAAATGTAAAACAGTCTCTTTCCACCGCCGTCGCAACCCCTCTTTGTTCCCTTACACAATCGCTAAAGTCGCCCTCGAACACGTGCAATCATATAAGTATCTCGGTGTCACCCTATGCAATGATCTTAACTGGCGTCTGCATGTTACTAACATTATATCGTCTGCAAACAAATCTTTAGGTTTTCTGAAACGTCACCTTCGCCACGCCCCCCAGAATGTCAAGCTGCAGGCGTACAAATCCCTTATCCGCTCTAAATTGGAATATGCGTCTGCAATCTGGAACCCACACCAAGCATATCTCATCGACTCACTTGAAGCAGTTCAAAACCGTGCTACTAGGTTCATTCATTCTTCATATGCGTATAATATTAGTGTGTCATCCCTCAAAAAAGAATCTGCTCTTTTAAACCTTGACGTCCGCCGTCGCATTTCCAGCCTCTGCCTGTTTCAGAAAATTTTTCATAGCCCTTTCCGTCATCCCTACATCATTCCACCAGCCCGCATATCTCACCGCACTCGTCATCCACTTCAAGTTGCCCGTCCACGTATTAGAACGACCACTTTTTCAATGTCCTTTTTTTACGGACTGCATACGACTGGAATGATCTTCCCCACGACGTCGTGGCCATTTCCTGTCCAGCAACATTTTTCGACCAACTGTCTGCACATCTTTCGCAATGAAAACCCCTGTCAATAATAAAAAAAAAAAACTTTATTTGTTAACCCACCCCTTATGTAATACCCCCTCGGGGGTCTTTAAGGAAATAAAGTGAAGTGAAGTGAAATGAATTATAACTTTTCAGCTTGAGAGGTACAACTTGAAATGGTTGTGAATGTTGGCTAGCTGGAAGTTCGTTGTTTAAACTGCAGCATAAATATCAGATAAGAGACCAGGGGACGATGACGTGCAAGTGCTCGTGTATTGTTCTCCACATTATTTCCATGTTCCTGCTCTATTTTCCACTATTTCCATGTTTCTGCACTATATAAAAGAAATATACCAAATGAAGGAGACAGTTTTTAGTTTTCTTTATTCCCAGTTTCACAGCCAAAGAAGATGACAGATATCAGAGGTGCCCAGCACAAATGTTGTAGTGCATCCAGATGCTCGTTGAGACCTCTGTCACTGAAAAGTGAAAAAGAAATGCCATTTTGAAAACTGCTCAAGCCCTACATATATTTTCTTAGGAGCCTCCCATTCAAAATTCAAATGACAAAATAGCTTAAACACACTATACTAATATTATGTTCCTCGCGTGTACGTTTTTTAGTATGCGTATGGACACTGACGTTTCTGCTGTATTTTTTTATTTTATTTTTTTCTTTGTACACGCTTTGCAGAATTTTCTGATGTTATTATTCTTCGTTGAATCTGCTCAGGTACCACATCCCTCATTAATGTACATGGGGCCATAAGGGTATCTTGAATAAATAAACATAGAACACCAAATACCTGGAACTACTTCTACAAATTAACGTTCCTGTAGCAGTTAAAAAAATTATAAAATAAATAATAAAATGGCACATTTCCACAAAAACCCCTATTACAAACAAAAACATGGCCAACTACTGCTTTCCTCAAAATTTTGTATACCAGTCTCTTTGAACCACGCAATAAAAACATCTTTGGATGAATTTTGTTTGCACGTAAATTACAGGCAGTAGTGGTCCAAGAAATTGGTTGGGGCGAATTTTTTTTTTTGGGGGGGGAAGGTGGGGGGGGGGGTCGAATAAAGAGCCGCTCTCCTCTTTGTACAAATTTTTCGGAGGAGGTGATAATCATGCCGGCGTGCGCGCGTATGCGGAGTAACCCGCTTACGCACAATCACTTAGTGGCACAGTGGTTTTTGGCCCCCTTAGGCGGTACAACGGCTGGCTCGAACCCGCATTTCTGACGGTCGCAACACGTTCGCGACCTCGCACAAGTGGTATTCTTAAAAAAAGAAAAAGTAAAAAGCTGAGGACCTCTTTGGGTTGGGGGTGGGGGTGGGGGCAGCTTAACTTAGGCAGGCAGCTTAACTTAGGTGTTGCAGAAGCTGTCATGCAACGGTGACTTACTTGCTTGTCTCAATTTTTCTGATTTTTCCCCTCTAGAAACCAGTCACATGCTACAGTCGCCGTGAGGGTGGTCGACATGTTAACACGTTTCAAAAAAGAAAGCTATTGTATAGTGCTTTTTTCTAAGAGTATTTTAAAGTTCTTACTCTCACTCCTGTGACACCTAAGTCTGATTCAGCTGGAGAGCACCCCTATGTGGGCAGCAAGTTGTATGGTGGTCCTAAGTGGCAAAGGCTCAGCATAACAAAACCCTTTCTGATGTAAGGATGATCCTCTGCCAGGTGAGTGCAAGGGTAGAAATTGCTTGACCTTTGCACGATAATGCCTTATTCACGACTAAGTTCAGTTAGGTGTCCTCAACATTTCAGAGAAGTGCAGAGCAAAAAATGTTTTGAAGAACGACTTAGAAATACTGATGGCCAGAAATGAGTGGCCAGAATTTTACGGCCTCTCTTAACTCCAAACTCAAAACGTCAGCTTAAAACAACTAAAAAATACCTTAAGGAGTAGCGCCACTATTAAACGTTCATAACATGATTAGGCTCTCCTTAAAGGAGTACTGAGACGAAATATCAAAGCTGAGATAACTATGCAAGAAGTCTCCTTGGTATATGAAGATTTTAATACCAACCGTTCAGTATAACATATTTCAAATCAATTGCAATCTTTGCATGCATCAGAAAGCTTAGAATAAATACCCTTTTGACACTGGCATAAGCAAGACGTGCGGGCTGACTTGCCATGCAGTTGCCTCAACCTGCCGACATCAGGGCTCCAGTGACTTAACCAACACACCGGCTGCTGATGGCGCACACTGCACTACCTTGTGTATCATGTCACAGTTTTGGGACTGAAATCGTGTGGCCCAGGCGCGTGCAACCACGGCCAGCCTGGCCGTGTTGGCTCACTCTAGCGCACACGTCCAGTCTCTCAATGATGCAACGAAAACAGTGACATTAACAGCGCCATTCTTTCATGGCTGCCGCCTTGGTGTTCGTTTTGTCGAAGCCGAAACTGACACGAATAAACAAGGCTCAAAATAATTACTTATTTACCCTGCGGTCGACCATCTAATGTTCCGTTCTGTGATTCCTGGGCTGGTAGGCAGCCATAGCAATGGGAAAAATGCAACACGAGAATTTCGTACGAGTACTTTTTAAAATATTTACATAGACACATGAAGTGCTAATGGCCCTTTCTGTTAGTTGTTGCCCCCATCTGTCTACTATTCCTCTTCTGAGAACGAAAGACTGGTACAATAAAGTGTCACGTTTGGATTTGACAAGTTTGCAAGCTTAGTGATTCACATTGAACTTTTTGTGATCTTTGTTGACAAGGATTTAACCTATAACCTCTCCTCACTGGCTTGGCTCGTGTACAATGCTTAAGCTGCACGCACATACTGTACTCGGCACAGTTTCATTTACTAAAATGAAGCTTCCAGCCTCTCCCTGGTGTATCTGTAGTCCACCCAAGATGCCCTGGAGGAAAGCCAACTTTTTGTGATGATAACGATCAAGGGTGAAGTGAAAAAAACATTAAAACGCTTCCCATGATGTGAACTCAACCTGGGTCCCTCATGTTATGAAGCTGACGTCTATTCCATTCCGCCATTCCATCACAGTCGAAGCAATTTGGATTTCCAAGGACGTGGAAAATTACACAGGAAATGCACACCTCCATCTAACGACAATAGTTGTACACTACGGAAGGTGATGGATTGCCTGCATCAGTAAAGCTCTAGAAAGCACAACTGCAGTGCAGCAGACCGTCCCGATAAGAAACAGGTGCTCAGCACTGGGCTGGTTAATTTGGTGTTGTTGGTTTTGGAAAGCTTCACATCCCCAGTTTTTTCCGTTTCAACAGATTGGCAATTGATTTTTTTATTAAGTCTTCCCGTCAGTAACTAGGTCACAGCTACATATTTGGTTGTCATACTACCAGGGTGGTCTGCGAGCAGACACAGTCTGTCTGCGGCTAATTTTGAGTGTACCACAAAACGACCCACTTGTGGAGGCATTCACCTGCTTTCCATGGGTACCCAGAAAGGATGTAGACCAAGCCTTGCTCTCCAGGCCCTGCACCAACATCGTAGGGGCCAAGTCCAAGCACTTCTTTTTTTCCACTGGAAGCCCTCCTATGCAGATGCTGCAGGAACAGGATTAAATGCTGTGTCAGCACAACTGAAAGTTGGGTAGGCTAATAATACATCTTTAAAAAACAAAATGCGTAAAAGATGGCGACGTGGAATAAGACCACACAGGACAACCGACTACAAGAAAAAGAACACACATGCAGCGCATTGTCCTGTGTTGTTTTCTGCAAAAGCAGAAGTGGGCAATCTCTGCCGCATTGTTAATAACAAGGATTATTCAAGTAAAGGGAGAAACGAGTGCAGTGTTAACTTTGCGCAGCCTTTAGTTCATTGTACGATTGGCATGGTTTACAGAATTCCGTTGTCATGTAAGTCCGTGTATGTGGGCCAGACAGGACGCCGTCTAAGCGTCCATCTCGGAGAGCACTTGTTTACGGTAACGAAATCAACGGGTGCAAATCTTCCTGCACATGATAAAAAGTGTGGGTGCCACCCTTTGTTTGACGAGGCTGTGGTGTGTCCCTCCTGCCTGTACGCGGTATTTGTGTGCTTTCAAATTTTCAGTGGCTTTATGCCCTGCCACATCCTATTTGTCCTATATGCAGCTTCTTCCATTCACCTTCAATGTACACTTTACTGACAGTTGTTCCTGTTGCCTCCTCATAAAGGGTCCAAAATGCCGCGTAACCTTAACAGCCACTCGGACGCTCTGATTCTGCCGCCGTGATTTGGTCTATCGTTTCTCTCTATCTCTTTTCCGTCTTTTTTGGATCACGATATTCACGCTTTTTTTTTCTTTCGGCCGCGATATCCTTACGTTCTCTGTACAGAAGCGACGTTTCCCGTTCATCTCCCGCAACGCAACTTAACTGCCCGAAGAGCTAGAACTCTGATGCGTGCACACGACATACTCGCGAGGCTATCAAACCCATGCATACTTAGGTTCGAGGCACTGCACATCACACAACCAGGACTGCGCTTCTGGGAGTACACGTCACCGTTTCGATCAAACTTGAGCAATGTTATGGGCTCCTACACAAAAGGAACAACAACGAAACGCTTGAAACTGCGGCCGGAGAGTGTGGGTAAATAGCATCGTAATTTGAATTTTGCGTGTGCTGCATACTTGGACGAGAAACAGGGACTGGGAAAAGACAAACCACAGGCACGTTGCATTGATACGCGAAGCAGGTGTTGGTTTGCGCGCCAACGTCTGGTTTGTCTTTTTCCACTGTCTGTTCCTCGTCCAAGTATGCAGCGCACGCTAAATTTGAATTCAAGATTATAAATATATTGTTGACGTCACAATACTATCGGGAATGAGAATGACAGCTAGGAGGCCCAGGCGGCTGCGCAAACAAGAATTCACGCAGCTTTCGGTACACAGTACAGTGGTATAAACACACAAACTACAACAAACATAAAATAATGACGTTACTGACCTTGCTCGGAAAATGAGCGCATCGGTTCACTTTTCCGCTCTTCCGTGTCTGTGACAGCAAACGCCGGAGACCGGCATGGCTGATCTACGCTGACTGAGCTCAGGCTGCAAATCTCTATTGAAATGTCGCAGTAATACATCTAATCGGATATGGAGATCGCACCAATACTAGCATTCACGGTATATTCACGCATTTGCAGCTTCATTTGGTAGCAATCAACACAAACTGACACGCTGGGTACTGACAGCGCAAATCGCCCACTCCGGGGCGACCCAGGGAAATGCTGCGCCTACTTCGGCGTTGTCCCTAGGCGCTCAAAAACAAGTCCAGTGACGTCGCGTTTTGTTCACGTGACCCAAGGATTTATTTCCTCGTTCTAGCCGCTCCGGTCAAAAAGAACCTTTCACTTCCTAAGCCCTCCACTACCGCGCGCCTGACAGCGCGCTCAACCTCAGAATCTGGCACTGAAGCAAACGAACTTATTCAGGTGAACTGAGTTTAATTGAGTGAGAACGAAACAATGCCCTGTACTGTACAAGTGGTGCGGTATATAGCTCTCCAGAGCCGAGACGACTCCGGAACACTCCGGCCTCGGCGGCGTGTTTTCAAACGCTTCGCTGCACAGCGCCCCCACGTGACACGTGTGATGTCACTACGCGCGCTATTCTATTGTTCAACTGATCTATCGAGGAGCGTTCGCTAAAAAAGCGGCTGTGGCTTATCTCAGTTATGCCTGGGTGTTCGTAGCGAGAGGTTAAGCTTAGCTTGGTTATCTGTACGGTTACGACGCCTCTCGAGGCGTGCGGCTCGTTCTTCCTCCGTCTCCTCGGCTCGCTGCCTCCTCTCGGTAACGCTCCGACGGCGAAGCCTGGCGACGAATCCCACCGAGCCGCCCCCTTTATATGTACATTTTGTTCTATTTGGTTATATTTATTATTTTTATTTTGTCGTTTTTGTTTTTTCTATTTTTATTTTTATCTTTATTTCTTAATTAAAAATATTTCTGGCGCGGCGAGTGGCGCTGCCGGCTGCGGCGGCAGCCGCCGCAGGTTCCCTAGGAATCGCTGCCAGCTAGGGAACCGAGGTGCGACCACCGGTCACAGCAAAACGGCGAGAGCACAGCCATTGTAGCTCTGGCCACTAAATCAGAGGCACAACAAGACAACGGTTTATTCCCGATGACTGTAGTCAGGCGCCTATGACTGTTTTAAGATTGGGAGGTACTTGACGAAGTGCCGAAGCCGTTTCTTCACCTGCCACGTCCAAGTGGGCGCCTCTCCTTCAGTGTGTGCCCGATGATTAGCCAGTAAAGTAGGAGTAGGATGGTTCCGAAAAATTCCCCGCATTTCCCCGAGGGGAAGAATGTGAAAGTGCGAATGCACGAGTTGAATTTGCGCGGTTCGGTAATGTTCGCGAAAGAGAGATCACACACACACACACAACTACAAAGAAAGAAAGATGCATTTATTCACAGACACCTATTTGTGTTGTCGTTGTACTTGATTGCTAGAGCGGATCTCAGCTTTGAAATTTCGTGTCAGTGCTCCTTTAAGCGGGTGCATTAGCCCTTCTCACGCCCGATTCCTGGCCAATCCCCCACGTGGGTATGTGCCATGTCAGCGGCCAGGCAGCGCGCGCCCATCTCCCCCCGTTGCCAAGGAAGACGAGGAGATTCCTGGCCAATCCCCCACGTGGGTATGTGATGCGGACATCGCCGGTGGACACAGGTTCAGGGTCGCTTAAGAAGTGCATTGCACTTAATATAGATGTCCTCCTTACCAGTGCGGCCCATACAGGAAAGCTGAAGCTTTTTCAGGAACCTTCGAGGTCAAAGCCGTGTATGTTGCGTATACGTAAGGCACTCCCTCTATTGATAAGCCTTTTTCACCGCAAGTCGCTCCCCTATCACGCTGGCACAAATTGTCGTATGCCAGGACAGAGCTGCAGCGGCTGTTTTAGGGGCGAAGTCCCTTAGGGGCTGGGGCTGCTGGCGTCTCCTGTCGTCGTCGTCGTCGTCGCAGGAAACTCTGTTGCGCCTCGCGCTAGAACGTAACGCGTTCTAAAAAAAAAAAAAAAAACACCGGGACGCTGCCTACGCCTTGCGCTGGAGCGCTTCGCAAAGCGTACTAAAAAACACCGGGACACTCATTTACGCCTTGCGGGAGAGAGAAGGAGGAGGAGAAAACTTTAATCCAGCAAGGGGTCAGAGAAGCGCGGTGGCCACCAGCCCAAGGTTGGTGGCGACTTCGGTGCTTCGTGCTTCATAGACAGAAGGCTTTTCAAAGCAAAGCTGTATTCCTCTACCCCCCCCCCCCCCCCCAACGGTTTCATCTCCGTTTGCAAAAACGCCAAGGCGCCGAGAATACACTGATACACTCAATTCTTCCCCCCTTTCCAGGTTTTACGTTAGTGGAGATGGCCCTGGATTTGTTAACGGCAGCTCTTTTTATGATAGCGTGAGCAGTTAGTTCTCTATCTCGCATTTCCGTTTGTCGCAACGAATCTGTATAGTTGCAGTAAAACGGAGACACCGACCAAAAGGAACTGTTGAAAACTTTAAAAACAACAACTGCTTTCAGTCATTCACACAAGTTTATCTGTCATATTGGCGCCGTGCTTTAAAAAGCCGGGAAAACTGAAAGTGAGAAGCGAGAAGTGGAGGTGCACATGTTACGAGTGATTAAAAAAAAAAACAAAAAACGTTGGGTTGGTGTTTGACTGATTGGGTTTAACGCGCCGAAGCTATATAAACCTGCACAATGAGGCGCTCCGTAGTGGAGGGCTCCGGAATAATTTTGACCACCTGGGGATCTTTAACGTGCGCCGAAATCCCGTATACACAGACGTTTTCGCTTTTCGCCTAAAAGCGGGCGCCGCGGCCGGGAATCGAACCCGCGTCCCCGTGCTCAGCAGCACAACGCCTTAGCCACTGAGCCACCGCGGCGGGTCACAAAAGCAAATTATCCGACAACTCAAATTGGGAACGGGTGTTTGTAATTAGTTTAAAATTCCAAAAGTCGAGTGTTGCAAAAGCATGACCCATGTATGCTGTATTTGCCGCGTATTACAAGCAAAAAAAAAAAAAATGGTGGAGCGGAAATTAAGAAGCGGCGGCGACGTCATTTCGTCCCTCACATGCAAACACGTCTGTATTTGCACAGCGGTGTACGTAAAACGAGCGTGGCAATCTCACGTACGAGTACAATAGTCGCTTCTCGACTTTGTTTTTTTCCTCTATACACCGACAACACCGTTTCTACTTCTTCAGTTTAGGGTGCTTTTCCAGACTCGCATTTGCAGGAAAACGCGCAGTGTGCACGAAGCTTTCCGCGTTTGTTGTTCGCGCCCAAGAAAGCACTACACCAGGCCGCCGTACGTCGCGATCAAGGCAAACTCGGAGGAAAATGGCCTGTCACATCAGAGGCGACTCTGCGAGTTCACAAAAGCTAGCCGTCGCGTCGCTTGGCTGGCTTATTCTCGATGTGACCGGGAATCCTTTTGTCCGTCTTCTTTCTTACTCCACCCCCGGCATTTCTGTCAACGTTCCCGCCTGTTTTTCTTCTCCGCGTTCTGCTCGTCTTTGGGCGACGCGTACGTTGATGACGTCAGTGTGACGTCAAACGCCGCTCCAGTGGCTTGCGCAAACATGGTTCAAGAACCTGTTCATAGTGTTTCGTGGTTCACTGTCGGCGTGGCTGCGTAATATGGAGTGCTGTATAATATTACAAATAAAATGATTTACTTTGGATTTCTTTTCTTTCGTCAAAAAACAGTGACAAGAACTGTCCTGGTTGGCGCAAGTGGCAGGTTTGACAGCTTCTTTTCCGGAGTGTCTCCACAAAAATTAAGGCATCTCTTTAGCGCACCACTTGTACACAACAGGGCACTGTTTCGTTCTCACTCATATAACTCAACTGAACTTTAACTCAACTCAAACTGACTTTACTACCCTCAACATAAATCACTCCCAATCACCACCCCTGACCATATAGTCGAAACGGGTTCAAGTTGAGGAGAGGAGAGTGAATTTAAGTTGAGCAGAGGTGAACTGAGTTGAAAGGGAACGGAACCATGCCCTGTTCTGTACAAGTGGTGCAGAATCAGCTCTCCAAAGCTGAGATGAGTCCGGAAGAACTCGGCCTCGGCGGCGAGTTTTCAAACACTTCGCTGCCCAGCGTCCCCACTTGACATGTGCGACGTCACTTCGCGCGCTATTCTATTGTGCAAGGGCTCAAAACGGCCCGCCGTTCGGCCTCTGTGGCTTTGAGGTATAATTCTGGATACTGGCACTGACGGCATGGGTTCACGTCGCAGTGTGTATAACAGTGGTTTATATTTTTTATTGCACAAAGTTCTCTGAGATCAAGTCTACGCGTTGTTTCCCCCAATACTAGTGATTTGTTATTCTTTAGGTCGCTTCAGCTTAGGGGCGCAGCCTCATGGCAACATTTAATTAACGTTCTGCATCGCGCGAAGTGATATCCCACATGCCTTGTGGGTTCTCAGTGCAGCGAAGCGTTTGTAAATACGCCGCCAGGGGCGAAGTGCCAGCGCTGTAGGGGGTGGAATGGGAATAGAATTAAACGCTTTTGGCCTGAGTGAAATTTCATTTTTACAAGCTGTATTGATCTTCGGGAGAGATTCACGGAAGCGTATTGCGGAGCCAAGCTGGCTCAATAAAGATGATCATTGCAACAAAGCGGCTAATCGCTGCCCTGAGTGTCTCACATACGCATGCAATATCGTGGAAGAAAGTGGTCACCGACCCCGACCAAAGCAAGCGGGTAAGAGAAGTTCTCCAAGGTAACGTGTTCCTGGTACCCACAGACTGCAGAGCCCGAACAAGCGTCCACGCCTCTCATAATACACGGCTTGGCTCAGTGGCTAAGGCGTTGTGCTGCTGAGCCCAAGGACGCGGGTTCGATTCCCGGCCGCGGCGGCCGCCTTTTTGATGGAAGCGAAACGCGAAAACGCCCGTTTGTTCGAGATTTCGGCGCACGTTGAAGATCCCCAGGTGGTCAAAAATAATCCGGAGCCTTCACTACGACGGGCCTCATCGCCTGTGCAGCGTCGGTGCGCTAGGCCCCATATAAAATAAAACCAAATCACGAAACACGGCAACGTAAAGGGAATCTTTATGCCTGCTGTCAGGCTACGATAAAACCGAACGTCTACGTTAAAAAAATCATTTAAAGAAAAAGTTTAGGATAACGATGTCATAAACTGTTTACCGGCAGTAGATACACATTTCTTCGCAAGATCAGTGACACAACTCATGGCTGTGCACTGACGATATTTCAGTCGCCCTTCGTTCAATATGGCAGTTTTTCGATATGGTCACTTCTAATATGGTCATTTCAGTTTCTTCAGTTTCTAATATGGTCACTTTTTCGAAAAAATTAGGGCTACTATACTGGAATCAGGTTTACGTTGGCATTACGAAAAGGAAGTACGTGAGTATATTTTAATTCACAAATTTAATACAGTTAAACGCGGTATCAATGAAAGTGTAGGAAAGTTAACGTGCCTCTTGCCCTGATATGCCGGCGTCATTGTATTATCCCTATTGGAACTGTAGAAGCAGAGCCACCAATTTTAATGCGGCTTTACCGATTTGTTTGACTGCGCTTACGGAACCGATATGAAATGTTCCCAGTAACGATGACATCTTTGCTTTTTTATATCTCTATACCACTCCTGATGTTTTTGCGTATAAAGTGCTAAGCTGTAATTTCCGAACGTTATCATTTTGTTGCAAAAGGGCAGGTGTTGATCCCCCTTGATCCGATCTGATATATTCCGTACGAGGTCTGTATTTGAAAACTTCATGTTAATTCACACGTGTACAAACACCACGTGTGCTCTTTTTATTTTATTATTGTTATTTTTTGTGTGTTCATTTGTATCTGCAAAGTGGCAAGACTATTCGGCAGCATTTATCATTTCGTGCCTATATACTCCGCGCGCTCAATTACCGAAGTTTACTCTGACGAAGACCGGACCCCGGTCGAAACGTTATAATATATATTGTTATGTTTTTCAATGTGACTTGTCTATTGTACAGTTAACCTCATAGCCAGGAACCTTTTCTCCTATATATATAAATATATAATATATATATATATATATATATATATATATATATATATATATATATATATATATATATATATATATATATATATATATATATATATATATATATAGTATAAGTAAAGAGTCGGATACACAGCAAGAACAATAACAAACAATGTTTACTTACGTAGCGGCAACGGGACTTGCCTTCATCAGAGTAAAGTTACATGATTTTGCTGCAAAATCATGTAACCTTACTCTGAAGAAGGCAAGTCCCGTTGCCGCTACGTAAGTAAACATTGTTTGTTATTGTTCTTGCTGTGTATCCGACTCTTTACTTATACTATTTCTGTGCGCTTTGTGAGTTTATTTTTCTCTAGATTTATATATATATATATATATATATATATATATATATAAATATATATATATATAAAGATACCACTCTATAAGCTGTGCAATGGAACGTATAAAAGCAGACTGTAGCTTCCACAGGCGCCGCGCAAGGGCAACAAGCTATCGAAGCAGTATGCTGACCATCCATATAAAAATGCAAATGAAAAAAGGGCGACTCTTCTCCAAGAGATATTTGATCCAGCTGCTACCATCACTGCGCTTTAATGATGCGCTTTGCATTTTTGCAGGGAATGTGCTGGCTATTATAGATGGAATTTTTCTTGGCGGCCGCATGTGTGTAAAAAAAACCATGCATGTTGTCCACGGAGCACATGCACCATCAGAGGAGCATTGGCGAGCGCTTTTGTAAGATTTTTTGGATGTCAGGCCTCAGCTTACGTCGCTGAATAAGCACAGCTTAATGTACTGGCAATTGGACCTTGCTTGCCACATAAACTTGGCAGTAGTCGCTGCCTACTGTTAACGTTACAACGGCCGTAACATGTATTGGGCATGTGCCTCATACGCAGCGGGTGTTGGTTGGGTGTTCGCTGCCTGATCACACCTGATCTCGCACAACCAGACGGCACCATCAACAAAGAAATTTTAAAGACGATAGTCTTTCTATGCTACTTCAACGCAGAAATTTTGGTCTGTCTCTTTGTCTGTCGGCCTTGAAAGGATAAATTTATTATAAAAAAATCCTGGTATCAATGATACAACTCCCACCTCCCCTCGCGGGAACCCCTGTGTAGATGCGACGCATAGGGGGTTCACGTTGCAGCGTTGGACAGCGGAGGAACGGCTCTGGAACGATGGAGCGGAGCGGCGCAGGCACCGCGTTTTATAGCGCGCATAACGGTGAGGGGACGCGCCGGCGCCAGTGCGTCTGCCGCGGCTATGACGCAACACAATCTAACACAATCCACTTTAATCCAATCCAATCCAAACCCAATTCCATCCAATCCAAGTCACTCCAAGCCAATCCAATCGAATCCAATCCAATGCCCCTCGCGAGAGAGTGTTCGCTATCGGAGAGGAGAGGAGGTGAGCGGCGGAGAGCGCAGCTCGCGCGGCGAGGAGAGGGGGGGAGGGGCGGACGCCGACGACAACGCCGACGACGGACGACGGATGCAGGGACAAGGCGAGTGAATGAGATGCAGTCGCATCTAATACAACGTAACAATCAGAAACAATTAAACAAGTGATTCAGCCACCCGGCCAAGGTGAAACTGAATCTGCGCAATAGTCTTGTATACCCACAGCCAAACCTAAACGACTAAGTCCGGTTGCAATCTTCATACTTGTCAACATTGTTGAACAAGAACACAACGTTACGGAAATGAGAGGCAGAAAATAAATTCATAAGGGATATTTTCGGTGTTGCTTTATTAAAAAAATTCATGGATGCTCGGGTTTTGCGATATCAAATGAAATACCACACCAACTGCAGAAAACCGTCGCCTGCTGTTGCCCGCGCTCCTGGCGCCATTTAACAAATCAAACGGCAACAGCAACGAAAGGTTCCACTAGGTAGGTTCCACGTTCCGCTTGAAACGCCCGTGGAGCAGGGCAACGTGGTTCTATAAACGTTGTAGTAAAGTGCCTCGATTCACGCGCGTCTCTGCCGTACGGCAGCGCTGGTATCGAAACACTCGACCTGGACCAGTGAAACGCGGTAAATTTAAATTGACTTGAGCAAACCCCTAGCGTGTTATTTTGGGAGGAACGAGACGGGAGAGGAACAGCATGGGATGTGAGCGGAAACAGAAGGGAGACATTTACTTGGCAGGGGCGCCAGTCGACTATCTTCTTTAGTCGACATTTGCAGCGAAAGGAGCAGATACGCGGCCATTTTTATGTGTTCTCTAAGGGGGCCTTGGGGAAGCCACTTATTGTAAACAGTTTCCAATAGGAAGCGTCTTACAAGGAGCGACGGAGGGAACGGGGCGGGAATGTTGTACACGGCGGCGAGTGACTAAACCCGAAGAAGAATGGGCAGGGAACGCGGAGTATACGCGACGGTAAAAACAAATGCAGAAGACGGCGGAAGGGTAAAGTGTACACGCCCGCGATTCTGAGCCGAAGCGACAAGCCCGGAAGGATGAGGATGCTCTTCGATGTCGCCCGCACGGTAATAGTAGAAGACGGGTTTCTTTTATGTTCGTCCGAGACGTGGGTGGTCGAACACGTCATAGTGGGAGTAAAGACGGTTTACAGAGCGGCGTCCTCGGCACGGCCATGCTGGTCGGCGTGGCGTCATTCGGCATAGATCGCGCTTCTCGACGTGGTCTTCCATCTCGTGGCCGTGCGCATTGGTTAGCGCAGGAGCGGCTCGATAAGCGAATCTGACAATTTTATTTAGTGTTGCTATGAATGGGAGCTTGTTGTCCAACTACGTAGGGTGCGCCACCGTTCAGGGATTACTTAGTCACAAAAAATGCGACATAAAGGTTGTTTGAGCACTGTTTTGATTGGCGTTCACCGCCTAGTTTTCTGTTGACGCATTTCGTGCAGATAAAGCTGTCGGATGGCTTTAGTTTCCTTTTCTATTTATACGCTCTCTCTTATAAAATCCTAAGGGCTGTAGCATCGTATAATAAAACACAATTCTGCATGTATTAATAACGTTCTGAAGTTTGTTTTGAAAGCTTTTCTTCCCGGCCCACGCAAAAATGGCCGACTTTGGATACACTATATTATGAATATGAAGGGCCGTAAGAAAAATGATGCAGCATAAGTGTGGAAGTTGTATATTACTCCTTTACCACTCCTTCATGTTTCGACTTGCGATGAAAAAGCTGCAGCGCTCAGCGTTATAATTGTCAGCTGACTTCCACCTGACGCGTCTTGCCTTGTATGCCTGTTCCGCATTATCAGCTGTTGCCTGTTCGGTATGTGATAACTTGCGTCTATGGAAAAACACATGTTGAAATTGCCATATGCGCATGCAGGGGACGGAAGAAAGCGCATATGCGTGGCTATTACTGTTAGGCGCGCTCCCGCGCAAATCGGGAAATAATACTTAGCGCGTACAGTGAACGCGTACGCCCAAATCGGGTGATCAAGCTTTCTTAACACATACAGATATTTCACGAGCTGATTGATTGATTGATTGATTGTAGGGTTTAACGCGCCAGCGCAGCGCAGGCGATGAGGCGCGCCGTATCTCCTGATTAATTTTGACCACGTGGGTATCTTTAAAGCGGGATTCACACGACGGAGAAACCCTCTCACGGAGGCGGACGGATATGTGACGTCAACAGCACGTGACCGGATTATCCTGCCTGGCGGCGCATCCACACGTGCGGAGCTACGCGGAGTGACTAGCAGACGACAGCGCCGAGGAACAGGTTCCATTCCCCGACGAGGGCCACCGCTGTCGAGCGAAAACATGCGGAGGCATTTTCTTTCACGGAGCCACCGCGGGCTATCCCCACCGAGGGGCGGAGCCTAAAACCGGTCACGTGAGCGGGTCCCGCAGGCCAAAAAGAGAGGGTTTCTCCGTCGTGTGAATCCCGCTTAACGTGTGCCGAAATCTCGCACGCACGGGCGTTTTTGCTTTTTTCCTCCATCAGAAAAGTTGCCGCCTCGGCCGGGAATCGAACCCGCGTCCTCGTGCTCAATAGCAAAGCAAAGAGCGTTATAAAAGTTCATAAAAGTGCAAACGTCATTCCTTCTACATGTGTGTAAATTTGAAATACCATAACCAGAGCTGTCGTGACGGGTATGCTATTACAAAATCAAGCGTCGTGAATTAAAAGTTTCTTTAAAAGTGGCAAATTTGGTGCATTCAAAGTAATTCTAAAGTAATTTCATTACTTTTGAAACGTAAGAATAATGTAATGTCATTACCTTCGGCCAACTGTAATTTTTAATGTAATTTAATTGCTTTTGTAGCGTGAGCTACACTGGCCGAGGTTGAGCAGTTTCGTGTGGCTCCTGGAGAACCGTGCTGCGCATGCGCGAGGAGCTAGGACGTCACACGGCGCACAGCTGGCGCGCCGGAGCCGCCGCATAGTCGGTACCGAGCTGTCGTCACCACGCTATAGGCCGGAAAAGCAGCCATTGCGCTGGCAGTAACGCAGAAACCTGCGGAAGCAATGATCACGGGCGCTCAGTCAGCGCGTAGGCGCTACCTCTAAGGCCGCATCCCACCCACCGGGATGAAGATCTTGAGCCAGAACCCTCCGAAGCAAAGGGTGTCGATTGCATGAACACAGGCTCCCACTTCCCCCGGTAGTAATGTATTTCAGCAAGGCTAAAACGGGGGTTAGTTAATTTTACAAACTGACAATGAAACAGCACACAAAGACGGAATGATGCGCGAACTATCCATTGATTTGATTTTTCACAACAGTAATATACAGAAAAGTTCTGCGGTACAAATCTAAATGTTATGAAGTTATAACAAGATGATGCCAACCCATCAAAATGCCTCTCCTCTTAGCTTCGCTGGGAGTGCGTGAGCATTTCTAGCTCGGTATCTCTGAGGGTTACTCATGACATGCTTATAGAATCATCTGTTTTTATGATGGAGAAGGCTTCTAGTATCTCCCTCTCTATCTTTTCCTTGCTTCGGCCGATGACACTTGGCTTAGTGAAATCTGGAACACTGGGGCACTGGCACCAATAGTGGGAAGGATCAGCAAGCCTCCGTGGGTGTGTAATCTGCTGGCAATTGTTCTTGTGCTCTTGTATTGACGCAGCGGCCCGACTGTTCAAAGCCTACCCTTCTCCAGATCCACGTCTCACTCGCGCCAAGACCGTCCTTCTACGCCAGGCTCACGCACTCTTCCTCCAATCTCTCCAGAGTTTACACGCATACGTAAGTGCTCTGGTCCCCAAATCTACTCTTCTTACGGTGCGTACACGTATATTTCTCATTCCTACTGCGACTTCCAACCCCCCACCCCTGCCCCGCCCCCCAACCTTTACGCTCCCTCACCCGCATCGATGGAAAACTTGGCAGGCTCTGCCGCCCTGAACAGACGTTCGAACCACCCAGTAACCCTCTGCCTTCACGCCCAGAAAATTCCCGGGGACATTCTGTCGTATACTATATATGAAAGCAGCGATAGCCTCCATATCTTAGCCGGTTTGGACCTAAGTCGATGACTAGAAAATAAGTTCTCTCTCTCTCTCTCTCTCTCTCTCTTGTATCAATTTGAACCTTTTCCCTGACGTACGGCAACGTTATGTACAGCCAGAGAGAAAAAAGTGGGGCACGCGAGTTGGTGCAAGACGCGTCGCCGCGCCGTATTACGTTGGAGCTCTATTAAGACATCCTACCCGCCGCTGTGGCTCAGTGGCTAAGGCGTTGCGCGGCTGAGCACGAGGACGAGGGTTCGATTCCCGGCCGCGGCGGCCGCTTTTCTGACGGAGGCGAAAAGCAAAAACGCCCGCGTGTTCCAGATTTCGGCGCACGTCAAAGATTCCCGGGTGGTCAAAATTAATCCGGAGCCTTCCACTACGGATCGCCTCATCGCCTGGGTAGCGTGGGCGCGTTAAACCCCACAATCAATCAATCAATCAATCAAATCAACATCCGAGTGCGCGTGAGCGTCCTTTCAAGATTGCCACCGCGTTGGTAAAGCGAAGCTTTCAGCCCCTCACCGATGTCGTCTGTAGTCCACCCAAAACGCACTGCAGAAAAACCAGCTTTCTCTGAGGATGATGATGACTACGGGTGACGTGAAAAAAAAAAATTAAAACACTTTCTTTGGTCCGAATCGACACTGAGTCCCTCGCGTTATGAAGCTAAAGTCTATCCGATTGCACTTTTTTTTTCTGGAGAAGGGTGCATGGACGTGAAAAATTACACAGAAAATGCACCCATCCGACTAAACACGACGATGGTTGGTACACGCCAGGGAAAGCAATGGAATGCCCGCATCAGTGAAGCACTAAAGAGCACAATCGCAGTACATGAAACCGTCCCGATAAGAAATACTTTATTAGTATTACGGTGGTAAGGTGTGGGTCCGCTCGCTTCCGGGTTGGTTCGTTTGGTGTTGGACTGCGTTTGGGAAAGGTTCGCGTTCTGCCATCACTGTCGTTTCGACAGAGGGTAAGTTGATTTTTTTTCCTCGCTTGCAACGGAAAAGCTGATTACATGGATCGTTTGGTGCTAGGGGCCACGTTCCTTATGCACTACGTTATCCGACGCTTGTCTTGCTAGCCCATCTAGGTTTTATTTTGTTCTTGCTGTTTAGTGCTTTAATGGGCGCTTGCCCTGGTCTGCTTTTGCAAGGAAGAGAGAAACAAAATGCTGTCTTGGGAGGAAAACAACGACGTCAGGTTTCATGGCGCCCCTTCGGAGCATCTACGTTGTCTAGCCACCATGAAAATTGCGGCGCGCCCACCGTGAAGTACAGAAAGTAACAACGTGACGAGCCAGCAGCGATGCACTATGGAACGTTAAAAAAAGAAAAAAAAAAAAAACAGAAAACCTCGCGACAATGTGGTGTCTATCTAATCAGCCTGACCGCAAAGCAGCACACACTGCAGCCTTGCCGGGCGCAGCCGGATTGCGGGCGTGACGTATTGAATAACGAAAGCCCCCCCCCCCCCCCCAAAAAAAAAAAAAAAAAAAGAAAAAAAAAGAAAAAAAAAGAAAAAGAAAACAATGGCTACATTCAATTAACCTTTCTGTCGCAAGGATAACTAATAGCGAACATGGAATGACGTGAACGCGGGCTGTGGCGTCCCAACTCCACGAGTAGGTCTCTTTTCTTTTTGCCTTCTCAGAGCAGCTCTGAGCAGCTCCAAGCAGCCCAAAACTGCTCCCGCCATAGACGTTACATGGGGGAATAAAATACGGAGCTGCTTGGAGCGGCTCAGAACTACTTTGACCAGACAAAAAAATGGAGACCAAGTGTAACGTAAGACGGCGTGGCAATGTATTAGTGGTAAAGCCCCTTAGGGGCTCGGGTTGTCGGCGTCTCATGTCGTGGTAGTATCATGTAGTCACGATACTAAAACACCGGAACATTCGTTTCCCAACGCCCCGCTCTAGCAAAGTGCTTCAAAGCTGTTTACCTTTAACCTCCCCCCCCCCCCCCCCCACACACACAGTTTCATCTCCGTGGGCAAAAACTCCAAGGCGCCAAGAATACACTTATACACTGAATGCTTCGCCCCTCCCCAGGTCTCAGGCTAGTGATGGCCCGGAATTTTTTTTGGAACAACACGAGGGCCCTGGCTTACTTTGCCGCAGGTTGCGCATATATTATTGATGTAGAGGGGACTTGTGTTTCTTGAAAACATGTGTTACAACGAATTTAAAAGGAACCGAATAAATTAAGTGAGTCATCATGCCCATCGTGTATGCCACAAGAACTCGGTGGCGTCTGGCGCCCCTAATTAAGGCAATAAGCGACGATGAATTTGATATAGAGATATAGAGATATAGATATAGAGATATAGATATATAGAGATATATATAGAGATATAGATATATAGAGATAGATATAGATATATATATAGAGATATATAGATATAGATATATAGATATAGATATATAGATATATAGAGATAGAGATATATAGATATATAGAGATAGAGATAGAGATAGAGAGAAAGTTTATTCAAGTTAGTTTGTACTTTGTACCAGAGTGCAACAGGGGTGCTCCTGCGTTTTTGGCTCGAAAACTTTCCATAGTGGCGACAAGGAGGCAGTGCACAGATTCCGCTCCGTGAAAATACCACCCTATGTGACGAACTTTCCGAAATTACGTCACCGGAAGTGGAAACTTCACTTCTTTCGATGACGTCGTCACCCATGCTTGCTGTGCATTGCGATGAAGCGACAGTGGGTACGGGACTTCTGTATCCTGGTGGCAAAGACAGTCGCCAACGAGCAAAGAAGCCGTTACGATTACGTAAATATTTTTGAAGGGGTGTTGGCAGACGGACTTTGCGGAACTCATTTGTTCATCGTGTTTCACTGTAGTATAAGAGTTTTTTTTTTCCCGAAAATTCCTTTTCAGCGCCGAAACGCACACTTCGTCCCAAAAACACGACAACATTATTATTTCACCATATCCCTTCGCTACCGATACCCAGACCTGAAGTTACCTGATACTCCACAGTGCATTTGCCAATATATCATATAAAACAGAAAAGTCCTTGTTAGTTGGGGTCATGAGGTTAAATTTAGGCGTGCTTTTACCAATATAAATTCATGTAAAGTGAGTGTTTCCTAAATGATACGAGTTTCGTATCTTGTGTGACTGCAGTATTTATTTATTTATTTATTTATTCATTGTACCCTCAGGGCATACAGCATTATAGGGGGGAGTGGGTTTAGGAGACAAGTAAAGTACAAGTGAAACATGAAAAACAAATCACATTCAGTACATGCATATAACTCTCAAAAACAGCGTGTAAATGACAATGCATACAAAATGTACTCAATATCTAGAAAGAATCAAACAAGGAAGCACCGCGACAAAAAATACCGTAATGACAATTTAATGCACAAAGGAAGTACTGGTGAAAAAAATTTTTAAAAATGGCCTAAAATTACTGCGAGAGACAAGTGAACGGTAAACGAACAACAGCAAACAACTAGGAAAAAAATGCGTTGAGCAAATCAACGCATAAAATTTTCGAGTGCCTCCCGAAAGCGTTCATGGTTAGTAATGGTGACTAGTGACGCAGGCAGGTTGTTCCAATCATGACATGTTTGAGGTAAAAAAGAATACGAGTATGTTACGGTGTTTTGGCGCGGAATATGAACCTTGTAATGATGGTCGAGGCGTTCAGAAAGGAAAAAGGGAGGTTTTAGCCAACGTGATTTAAGTACCGGGTTATGGTGATATGCTTTATGCAGCACACAAAGGCGAGCCAGTTTCCGGCGAGTGGCAAGAGTAGCAAGGTCAAGTTTGGATTTCATGTTAGTAACACTGGAAGTGCGGTGATAGTTGGAAAGTATGAACCTTGCGGAGCGGTTTTGCACAGCTTCAATTTTGTTAGATAGTGTTACATAGCCAGGGTCCCAAACTGAGGAAGCATATTCAAGCCTAGGGCCTACGTAGGTTATATATAGCTGTTTTTTTAAGGAAGACGGTGACAGCGAGAAATTTCTTTTCAAGTAGCCTAGCATGCGGTTTGCATTAGATGTTACATATTCAGTGTGGCGCGCCCACAATAGGTTATTGGTTATGTGCACACCGAGATATTTGTAGGATTCAACTGTATCTAGTAAGGTATCTTTAAGAAAATAATCAGGGCTAGGTAGTTTATTACGGGAAATTCTCATTGATTTACATTTAGAAACGTTAAGATCCATGTGCCAGAGGTTGCACCAGGAAATAATGTTGTTAAGGTCGGATTGTAGGCACGCAATATCAGTATCGTTAGTAATTTTACGGTAAAGCACACAGTAATCAGCAAAAAGGCAAACTGGGGAAGAAATTTTAGAAGGCAGGTCGTTAATGTATATTAGAAACAGTAAAGGCCCCAGAACAGAACCCTGAGGTACTCCTGAATGTACCGCCACCTCGGGAGAGTCAGTTTCATTAACGGATACAAACTGCGTGCGGTTAGCAAGAAAGATTCGAATAAACTGTAGTACTTGTGGATCGATTTTCAAATGGCCCAATTTATGTAATAGCAGCTGGTGATTTACTTTATCGAATGCTTTTGCAAAATCTAAGAATATACAGTCAGTCACAAAACCTGAATCAAGATTTGCATGCAGATCGTTAGTAAACGTGACTAGTTGTGTTTCACAGGAAAATAATTTCCGGAAACCGTGCTGCGAGTAATGAAAGAACTTATTTGATTCTAAATGCTTAACAAGGTTGGAAAAAATTATGTGCTCAAGAATTTTGCAAGGAACCGAAGTAAGTGAGATTGGGCGGTAATTAGAGGGGTTATGTGCGTCGCCTGATTTATGAAGGGGTACCAACCGGCCTGTTTTCCTATCTTTAGGCAAGTAACCGTCATCGAAACATTTAGTGTAAAGGCAATATAATATAATCGACATATACTCTTTAGTATTCTTCAGAAATTTGGAATTAATACCGTCAGGGCCACATGAAGAAGACAGTTTCAGGTTGCTGATAACGACAGCAATTCCAGTAGGAAAACAATAGGGTCCATTGGGAAAAAATTTACACACTGCAGATCTGGAAAATTATCTACAATCGGGTTACAAAAAGATCTAGCGAAGCTATTATTTAACAGCGAGGCGCACAAATGGCTAGAAACTGGTACACCACGATTATCAACCAGGCTTATTGTGTTGTCGTTTTTAGGCTTCATTATGCTCCAGAAACGGTTGGGATTTGTCTTTAATAATAGAGGTAGAGTTGACTGAAAAAAGGTACGTTTTGCAGTTTGAAGAGACTCGGTGTAAGATGCGGCTGCTAATTTGTAGGCTGACCAGCGCTGCGGACAAGTAGACTTCTTGGCAGTACGATAAAGCCTGGCTTTTTTGTTAGACAATCGTTTCAAATAACGGGTAAACCAGGGAGCATTAGTATTACTTTAAACGCGCCGTAATGGTATATGTTTGTTGATTAATTGATAGACCTGTTGTTTGAAGGAATTCCATATGTAATCAACGCTTTGTTCTCTATAGCGTGGCAGTAAACTATCAAGAAAATCACAAAGCCCCGTATTAATAGCTTCGAAGTTGGCTCTATTGTAGTCCCTAATGCTTTTTATGCGCTTCTGTTTTCTTGTAGCAGGAAGGGAAAGAGCGAACTGCAGTACGTCATGGTCGCTCAAGCCGGGGATGTGCATTATTGACGAAATAATATCTGGGGCAGATGTCAGGACGAGATCAAGCAAAGACGATGTTTTCGGTGTTACACGGGTTGGCTGATAGACAAGCTGGGATAAGTTAAAAAGGGAGCAAACGTCGAGGAAAGATGACGCTTCAGCAGATGCAGGTTCGACTAAAGGAGTGGAATGCAGCCATTGAATATTGGGATAATTGAAGTCACTAACCAAAAAAATTTCTACTCCTGGATATCGTTCCACAATTTGATTTAAATTATCATGAAGACCTTCACAAAAACCGGTGGCAGAGGATGGAGACCGATAAGCGCCGCCAAGAATAATCTTATAATTGAACGTTAAGCAGCACCAGATAATTTCAAGGTCAGTAGTTACAGAGACAGCAAAAGATTTTAACTGGTCGGTGATTGCAATTAGTACACCACCACCTGTCCTGTCGCCGCGATCACGTCGATATACCACAAAGTTTTTGTCACACTGAAATAACTCATCCACCGATATTTTGCTCGTGAGCCAAGTCTCCGTCAGTACGACTATATCGGCTTCAGAATCATTGATTAATGCGTTAAGTCTATCCTTCTTTTGATACAGGCTACGGATGTTAGTATACAGAACAGAAACATCGCACCTACGGCCACTACCCCTCGCATTATCCTAGCTACCGCTGGGCTGACCATACACACGTCCCGAACGGGTCGACCTCGGTGATGCAGAGTCAGACGTACCATCGGGAGAGGCAACCGCAGGAAGAGAGGAAACAACTGCACTAACTTCAAGGACAGAATCTGCATCTGCACAGTACCTGTAGTGTTTCCCGTCGGCAATAAGCTTGTTGTGGCGCAGTTTGTACGAAGTTTTCAAACTTTTGCCGAAGTCAAGCAGTTTTTTACGTGCAATGCGCGTAGAAAGAGAGAAATCTTCTCTTATGTTAAAATCCGTGTCGGTTAGCAAAGATCTTTTTGCCTGAATCAGTTCTTTAGTTTTGAAAGAAGAAAATTTTACCACAATGGGACGGTTTTTGTCCACAGAATACTGGCCTATGCGATGCGCACGCGCAATGTCGGTTGCAGGGATTTGCAGCTGCAGTATCTCAGAAGCAAACGAGATAATCTTGCCTTCAGATTCTTGCCAGCTTTCCTTAGGACTGTCTTTAATTCCGAAAAACAGCAAGTTATCTCGCCTCGACCGATCTTCTGCCTCATCAAGCTTTGCGCGTAGCGTGGTTATTTCTTCACGCAGACGGCCCCTTGGAACATCAGCACCAGCCTGATCTAGCTGACAGAGCTCAAGACTGGCAGCCTTCTTTTCAACGGCTTCTAGGCGGGTGCTGATATTCGTAACAGTAGATACCATCGATTCATGGCCCCGTTTTAGTTCGTCTATCACCTTTGCCATGCTGGATTGATTAGCCTCAATCCTTATACAGCGCTCGTTGGTTTCCTTAACTAATTTCAGTAATTCGTCTTGCATCCCAGGATTTTGCTCGATGTCCCCGCATATCACCAAGAACAAGGCACAAAAAGGTTCAAGAACGGCTCCTGGGCATGGAACCACGACAATAAAACGGTTGTCAGACTTGAATGATTTACAGGTCAGAAAGGAAGGATGACTGACCTGCGCAACAAACAAGAGGCGTAAGAACATCGCTCCGGCCGTGCTTCCATGCCCACTGGCGAGGTGGTCCGTGGGACGCCCTTTTGTATGGCTTGACGGGGGGTGGAGCGATGACGTAGATGCTGGTAGGCTGAGTCCGAGAGTATCTTGAGATAGCTGCGTTGTGGGTGAGGTGGTTCCGTTCACCGATGATAGCAGGCTCGAGATACCGGTGGGCCAGCGAAACAAGTCCGCCGTTACCGGGTGGCTACTCGAAGCAGCAGTACAGGACTGCATCACGGTGACGGCGCTCATCCAAGGGCAAGCCGTGACGAACTGCGCAACAAACAAGAGGCGTAAGAACATCGCTCCGGCCGTGCTTCCATGCCCACTGAGTATGCCGTTGGAGTGTTCGTGGATAGCCGTTTGCGTAGTTTTGATTGGCTAATTGTTTCTTATTGTCGATTTTAATTCCATATGAAAAGTTTAAACTGACATTCACTGATGCTTGGAGATTTAAAATGTGTCACTCATGATCTTACCCTTGAACTGTTTCCGTATGCTTCCGCAAATTACTTCGACGTTATGTATCGGAGGGCTCTTTACAGACAAAATTTAATACATAAATGACACTTTCACCGTAGGCTATATGACATCGAAACTGTTGAGACGTAGATGACAAACGTATATACCTGGGGCGACGTCACAGGGAAGTATACGGCGGAGACACGCAAGTTTGTTCCCAGACGAACAAGGAACGTAAGCCTTAAATTTAACCATAAGACAAAGAAAGGCACGGCCACAAGAGTAGAAAAAATAACAGGGAAACAGACATAGCCGTAACCTTCAGCCGATGCAATAAAAAAAATGCGTGGATGGAGAAAACTCAAAAGCCTGCACCCGACGAAAGCGCCGTAATCCGGAAGTCGCCTGGCACTTGTGTGGGCGCCTCAAGAGACACTCCTGCAAGAGGAAAAAAAATGCCAACTCCGGATCTGCAAGCTCAGACGGGTACTGCAAAGATGTTTTTCTGCGAACGCAGACATTTGTCTTAATTCTGTTTGTTTTCCCGTCTGAGGTTTTATGCATGCAGAGTTGTGCAGTAACCTGCGTTTCCTGTTGCTGCTCCCAGAAGTGGCTGAGCGTTAGCAAGCGCTACTTTGCGTTATTCGGAATGTGCTAAAACAAAGGCATCTTAAATAAATTTTGCGAAACCAACTTCTATACACCGCCAATCAAAGCAGCTCTGCACCCGTTGCTGATAGGTTGACCTAAAAAACTTCACTACACACGGAGGTTGCGATTATGTGACCAATATACGCTACACTGCGTGATGAAGACATAAGGCCATAAGGCCGGGCTCAGCCTGTTACTACAACTATCGTAATATCTTTAAAGAATGACGTCATTTCACGTCTCAGCCAACCGAACGGCGTGACACGCCGTTTTTTCACGTCTATAGATCACAATATGGCTGCTACGTCAGTAGTCCGAACTTAGCCTAACTCTGTAAATGCCCCATCGCACCGTGACGTTTACAGCGTATCAGTTGGCGCGACGCGAAATTCGCCTCCGAATACTCCACGTATACGCGTCTCGGCCTCCGAATATTGCGTGCTAACACACGTGCTTTATATCGTCGCTATACTTATTTGATACCTAGCAGCGTACTAGAACACCAAAGCTACACACAGAACAAAAATAATCCGAAATAGGAGCCACTGGCTTGTCGCTTAACCCAATCCCAACTCGGAGTATACAGTACTCCTTCCAGTGGGAGTATCACCTTACTCCCATAATTTCTGGGGTTTACTTAGTGGTATATAGGAGTAAAGTTTTCCTGCCATTAAAATGGGAGGTTTCAAGAGGAGCATTGGGAGTATATTATTTTTTCCCGCTAGGAGTTTTCAGGAGGCGCCTTCGGATTACTGTTGAGCTGCATTCGGAGTATTTTTACTGTTTTAGGTGTTTTGTAGAAGCGCTGTAAGGGGTATTTATGATTGTATTCGGGAGTTGTTGTTAGGGTCATTGTCCGTATTTTGTTTTATTTTAAGAGTATCGAGGAACCGCATTGCGTGTAATTTCTAGTTTTTTTCGAACATTTCAATGGCAAAAGGTGGAAGGCTTGTTTTCTGCACACCAAGAATTTATTGCATAGCAATTGCACACATACACAAATGCTTCTGAACACGTAAATAACAGCACAATATAAAAATGCTCAATCAACAAAACACGTACATAGAGAATAGAAGGTACCTTGGTAAGAACTCTATCTACTACAAGTGTCTTCAACGAAAAAACAACTGGAAGCCATTGGCAAACAATGACGTCAGCCAGGCATTGATAGTTACGCTGTTCGTTCGCACTTGCTTGACAAACACTGACTTTGCCGCCGCCTCCTGGCATGCTGCCACGAAGCCACGGAATCGCCGGCAATACAAGGATAACAGAGCTCTTTAAATCTGCAGAAACAAATACGGGCGCATGCTGTACAGCCAACCTAAAAAAAGAAATGTCATTGTAATGACGTGGGACTTCTCACTATGTGCTCAACCTTCCGAAATATCTCAATTTTTATTTGAAGCTATGCAAAATTGCACTTTCATCCGTGACACCTCCGCTCACGAGCTGGTCAAGACCACGGAGGACAAGACGAAATGTTGTTCGATACGGAATGCGATTCTTGTTGCAACCAACTTTTCCAAATGCTCCTCTCTCTCCCTCCTCTCCTCTTGTGTAGTTTTGTGTAGCGGGCTTTAAGTTTTACCCCCTGCACTTTCCCCCGATCCCCCACTAAAGCTTCGAAAAGATTCCCGTCACTGTGACGCGCCCGCTGATTCAATATGATTTCCAGCGCTCCCAAACAAAAGAGACGTCCGTCGACCCTACAGGATGCTCCCGCAAATGGCACCTGGTTGTTCAATGTGCACCCGCCTAGCGCGTGGAGGGCTCTCTGTCGTCCTCCTCCCCACGGCGCCCCGACCCTCTTCCTCCCCAGTGAAACCAATGCGGCCGCCAGGTGCACGCGGCGGTCATCCCCCACGTACCAGGCGCGGGGGGCACCGCTGGTACTTCTCAAGAAAATCGACTCTGCGGCGCTCGCTCAGCCAACTTCAGCTTTTCCAAGACGAGCCACGGATACAGCTTAACAAAAACACTTACTAGCCTTCCTAGCTTACGTTCTCGATCGCTGTTCAGAGTGCGGAAACTTTTCATTCAGGTCGCAACCCGCACACAAATGTGAAACTGCCTTTACCAACGCTGTCGTATCACCCCTACCCTCCCTACCCTCCCTCCTCCCCCTCCCCCGCCCCAGAAAAGAAAAAAAAAAACTGTTCAGCCACCGCAACCGAGCCGTAAAGGAACAGCATGGCTTTACAGCCTGTCTGGTCCAGCCCATTTACTCAGTACTCGTTCGTTCAGACGCAAACACCAGACAACTACGGGAGCCTTTCATAAAGGCGCCTTGAAGAAGCATCCCGCTCTGCATGGACAGCCTCCATTTTGACCAGCATGGAATGGAATCGCGCTATTTGCTAGGGCTGGTTTATATTTTCGTAATCCGTTTCATTGGTCTATCTATGGCTGTACGTTATGGCGATTGTTCGTGTTTGACAAAACACCACTTCGGCACTTGTTAAGCGGCTGTGGAAGTAGCGGTTAATTGTGCAAACCAGAGAGTGTGGTGACATTTTGTTATAGCATGCGACGAACGACTAAGCGTCACATTATATATACTACGCGACCGCATAAAACACCTACTTCCTTTACAGCGCAACGAAGTAGGCGTGAATGTTGTATTTAAACTACACGCCGTGTGTTTCAGGCCACTAAAACATGTCCTGCGTCTATTGAACAAAATTATAAGCTAACACACCAAGGAAGTTAACCCGAATCGAAACCGAAATTATTTCTCGCATAAATTGTAAGACGCGCAATTATGCTGCGTAAAACATTCAATAAGCCCCTATTACACACACAACATTCCTTTTATAGGAGTTTGCGGGTGCTAACAATGAACGAAACCGAAAGTAGTTCTTAAAGAATTTGCACAATAGTGTCATGTAAAACGTTCATTAAACCACTCTAAAACTCACAATGTGTCCTTATATAGAAAACGTCGTTTTAAATAGTTTTAACTATGACATCTTTTCCCACAGAAGCGAGTTATAAGAGGTCTAATTTTTTTACCTTTTCAGAGCAGCTCTGAGGTGCCAGGCATCCGGCGCCAGCGTCCGGCGAACTACGGAGGAGCAGACGATTTGTCGTCGGCTCGTGTCGGCGCCGCCTGCATGTGCTCAAGAACGCGAAGTTAGAACTCTGTTAAATATTATTCGGTGAGAAGTTATTACAAAGAATCGTTTTTTAAAACGGCTGTCAACGTAAGTACAAAATTGCTAAGTTGCATCGAGAACCGTTGTCGACGCAACCAAACGCGCCGTTTCGGCGTGTTAGCCCTCATTCACACAGCCGTTTTTAACCCCGTCACGTCACCGTCTTCCGTCATGGGCGACGGTTTCTCGGGCAATTTCTCGCCGAAAACGGTGCTACGGTTACGGGAAGTCGAGCTCTACGTCTCCGTTCCGTCAACGCAACAGGACAATGCCCCGTGGTAAACCAGCCAATCAGAAAACAATTTTTTTACGGCTATATTTAGCGAAAAGTGAGCACACGGAAAAATCTAAGCCATTTTCTTTACTTTTCAGATTAATAACGCTCAATTCTAGGCTAAACTGATCACTAGGCTGACGACCCTGTACTCTGACGGAGAGCTACAGTACGAACGCTACTCCGTTTACATCTCCGTCCCGGTTTTTTGACGTGACGGTCCCCTGACGCTGAATGTGACGGCTGTGTGAATGAGGGCTTATGGGACGCGTTTTCATGCGTATTTCGTTTGCGGCTGGGCAGGTTCCGTGAGATGTGCACTGGCGGGTCGAAATGAACTGTTTACCTCACACAGCTGGTGCCCTACCTGCAATTTTGGAGACACGCTATGGCGACTGCGACGAAGCGGCGGCGTATCTTAAGGCAAAATTTAGAATCCGGGCTGCAAGCCGATGCAAAATCCCATCCAACTTGCTTCAGCGAGCGTCCGTACAAACATTTTATTACGGTTTCCAAACGTCGCCCTTTGTATACACCCCTTATGAAAATTTCTATGTCCAGTCAAAAGACAGTCTGCGTCCCGAAGGAAACAGACTGCGTGCGTCCTGTGTGTTTCCTCTGTGTTGGAATTTCGCCACCGACTTTCTGCGTACTCCAAGTGTCCCGTGTGTTTCCGTCCTCCATGCGTCCAGTCTATCTCCCAAAGGCAACACAGACACCATACGGCCTTTGTGTGTCCCTTATATGTCTTGAAGGCAACAGACCGCATTCGTCCCTTGTGTGTCCCCTGTATTGAAATTTCGCCACCGACTTTCTGCGTCCTCCAAGAATCCTTTATGTTTCCGTCCTCTACGTATCCCACAAGCTTCCACCTTTTGAGTGCCCTTTGCATGCTGTCAAATAACAGCGCCCAACAGCCAGCTGCATGTCAGCCAGCTCCACAGTCACTGTTTCATGCTGCAGCTGTTTCTGTAAGAGCAAGCTGACGAAAATCACATGAATCACACGACTCTTGCAAACCTGACTATTTTATTCAGGTTGGATCCATACGTGCTGCTGCCGCCTGCCACACCAGGTGTCGCCTCATCTTTACCCCTCACAGGACGGGATAGCCACTGCCACGCTTGAACCTGAAATGACAAACGCATTGATCGCATATGAAGGGGTTTAAACAAACACGTCTCAAACATTTGCTGGTTATGCTTATAAATATAAAGGAGTGTTCCCATACAAAACTGAACCAAGTATCCTGAAAGAGAAGGTACAACTTCTAGGTTGCAAAATTAGCCACAAAATTTAGACCACATAAATTAACTAATGAGCTTACGAACATCAAATATGACATACTGTTACATAGGCAACACGACCCAGAACTAAGTACTGTTTGGATTCATGGCCTCCTCATGACGGGCATTTATACAGCCTCGCAAGAACATTTGAGATGAGATTATTGCAGCAGCACTGTGGGAACAAAGCAATAGGGGGGGGGGGGGGGGCAGGGAAGGCAACATAAAATTGCATGAACATACTAAGACAGGCATTGATCAGTCGTCATCATGAGTAGTTGCTTGTGTCTACGCGTTCTTTGGAACCTATAAAGGCAGCAGTTTTATTGTACATTTCGTTTACGAGACAGCACTTGCATTGTCTAGTTTGTTTGTCTGTGCTTGCTTACAAAAAGCAAAATGTACATCACCATGAACTGACCAACCTCTAGGTTGGCTCCTCACTTTTTATATTTCCTTGTGTCGATGGGTAGCAGACACAGGAACAGAAATAAAAAACAACCCTAGAAAAACGTGGTGGATAGCACACTTGCACCCATCATTGCACGCGTGCCACGTGGTCACTCATCCCAACAGATGTACAGTGCACGGAGTGACCCCCAAGCAGCGAAAGCTGGGCGTGGTCGCTCTGTACTTTGTGAAAATACAAGCTACTAGAAAGATTTGACAGATAGCACAAACAGTGCAGGTGCGCCAACTTTGCACCAAGGGACGAATTTTTCAACGCACAACAGAAAACGCACCGGTATGTCAGTGACACCGTGGAGGAGAAATTCGAAGACAAACCAGGACATCAGTGACAGTGAAAGGGTTAAAGCGGCGGAATACGGCAAATTTAATTTCAGGGTTTATGCTTACCAGCAATGAGGAAAACTACCGCAGTAACTTGAGCTGAATACTCTGTAACGTGCACTCAAATGCTAAAAACACACAAGCATTTTTGCATATGTTTGCACACAGAGCATTCATACTGTTCGGAAATAATGCAGGTTTTTCCTACTATAAACATCATAATATTGCCCCCAACCACGCCATTTGATTTGTTTACAAAATGTTTTGTTACAAGCACCTGGCCACACCCTGCAATCTTATCCTTTTTTAAGGGAACCGTCTTTTTCCCCTTTTTCCTTTGTATGCTGCACCAGCAGTCCTGTTTGATATGGAAAGGGTGTTGCTTTGCGATCCCTATCCTAGCTTTTCCTGTTTTTTATTGAAAATGTTCTCGATCTAAATGAATGAGTGCAAAAGAAACCCTGCAGCATTCAATTCGCCAACGCTCATCCATGCACGTCCCTTTGCTGACTCCTTCGAGGTTTGTGTTTTTTGATGTTTACTGCGGAGCACAAGTTTGCTCCGATAATCTATATTTTTACAAAAACCCTGCATTATCCGTGGCTACATAACAATATTCCTAACAAAGTCTGATACACAAACCAGAACCCCCCACAGCTCTTTCTTCAATTGCCGAGTACCCTTCTACAATTGATTGATTGTAGGGTTTTAACGCGCCGACGCAACGCACGCGATGAGGTGCGACGTAGTGGAGGGCTCCGGATTAATTTTGACCACCTGGGGATCTTTATCGTGCGCCGAAATCTCGTACACACGCGCGTTTTTGCTTTTCGCCTCCATCAGAAAAGCAGCCGCCGCGGCCGGGAATCGAACCCGCGACCTCGTGCTCAGCAGCGCAAACGCCTTAGCCACTGAGCCACCGCGGCGGGTACCCTTCTACAATTAGGACCATCATTATATTTGCTAGAGTAAATAGCTGTTCGGGGGGGGGGGGGGGGGGGGGGCTACGATGGCCAGTGAGACTCATTACACTACATGAAACACAGTGGCAAAAAGGCACGCAATTCACCCTTTTCACTGCTAGGCACAAGTTGCATCTAGGGCATTGAAGTGAATTCACCTAAATTCTATTTCTGGGTGCATGGAATTGTTTCACTCATGTAATGTAATCTATAATATGACTTTTGAGTAGAAGTCTAAAGATCTAGTTCATCTGTAATAGGCGGTACAAGAAAAATCCCCACACACTGTCTGTGGGCACCACGCAACTACCACAGTGAACAAGGGTGACAAAGTCGTTATTAATTAATTCATGGAGCAAGGACGCAGCCCTGATGCGACAAAAAAAATAAGAAAGGTACCAGGAAGTTTCTCACCCTCATCGGTTCCTTATTTTTTGCCCCATCTCTGCAATGTTCTTATGTCTTAATATCACTAAGGTACCACAAGAATGCCACAATGGTTTTCTATGTTTTCATGTTCTCCCAGCCTTCAAAATCGAGATTTTCATGCATTTCACAGCCGTAATGAACTCCACTTACAGGTCGTGCAGGATAGATAGAAACAGGAGGCAGCCAATTCTTCTGGTAGCTCACAACGTACATCCTCCATGTCAAACACCTGGCCCTGTAAAAAATGGAAGTTCAAGTAGTAAACAAGCCGTAAATATGCAGTATAATGCCGTGAAATACTCGCTCTGACAGGACATGACAGAATTTCTTTTTTGTAGATGCAAAAAAGGCACCTTCAGTTCTTTCAAGCTAAAAAATAAGTACAGTGCTCACTGATTGAAACGCAACACTGCGAGCGCGTGGCCGCCAATACATGCAGCGCCGTCCATGGACGCCGCTGTCGCTGACAGCGCACCGCTGTCGCTGCGGGGAACCACTGCCCCGCTTATTGGCAACCGGAAGCAGCAAGCTTATGGTCAAAACACTCTCATCCTCGTGGTATACCACAATGCAACACCTAGCTTCCACGGGCGTCCACTGGCGGCGCTGCATGTAGCGCAGGCCACGCGCTTGCAGTGTCGCGTTTCAATCCGTGAGCACTGTACATACATGACAATCCTTACAAGGCTTTCAGCCATACTTTAAAGGAACAGAAGCATCCTTACACTGAATTAATGTTAAACTAAGCCTATTAAATATCCCTAAGTGGTAGAAATCTGTGGCCCCAGATTTCCACTGTGCAAGCATATTCTCTGGTCCAGAGGGTGCAAAACGTGGTTACGGCTTTTAAAGGAGCCATGAAGAGAAAACACAAGTTTGGTTCATTCAAAGGATTCCGTTGCTAGAATCATGCTGACACCATTTTTAACATAAACTCCACTCAAATAAGCTACAAATTAGGAACAAAGGAAATGGCCATGCGACCCACTAGCTCATTTCCCGCAACAGAACCTATGTCATACCAGCCAGCTCTGCAGTTAGCGGAGGGCGGCAACAGCAAACGCGAATTAGGCAGAGGCTATAAGCTTGCCGAACGAACTATTTGCGCTAAAATTTAGGGCACATTCTTTTTACAGTAGTAAGAATGGTGGGACCAACAGTAAAGGTTAGGAAAGCACACGTAAGCATAGAAGTACCGATGCGTACTGCTGTTGGTACTGCGCGCACTATGCTTGGTTTAGCTGCACAGGACTGCGGGGCTTTGGGGTTGTCTCGGACAACAATGGCCGATTGACACAAGCAACGGTGTCTTACGTGACCATATTTGTGGAGCGAGCACTATGTTTCACGAAACGATTATTTTCTCGCTGAACAAAAACAAGCCACGTTTAAATACGGTAAAAACAAAACAAAAGCAGAAAGCGGCTTGCCACGGTATGGTGGCACCATCTAGGTTAACTAACGGTAGAGAAGGTTTCCCAATCGGCTGCAGAGCGGTCGGTTCCTGTGATGTCATTGCAGACCCTGAAAATGCACGATTTAGCAGGAAAACCAAAATTTTAGCTTCAATTAATGAATTTCTCAGTGAATAAAGCATCGTTTGCATTTGGACAAGTGCTGGGGGCACCATACCACACGAAATCTTTCGAATAACACAAACTTGTATTTTGTCTTCATGGCGCCATTAAAATTCTCTCTGAGGCACATGGTGAACGTCTCAGCGTGCCAATACCTCCAAGGGGTAGGCAAGTTGAAATGCTGACGAAACGAAAAAACAGGATGGCGAAGGAGCACAGTGGCAAGCCCACGCCCTGTTTAATCTTTTTCGCACCGTGATTGTATCCCCATCACATGCATATTTGTAAGAATCAACACGTTTAACCCATGCTCAACATGTTACGGTCAACACAATTTATGCAAGCCAGCTACAAATAATGTCACACCACACAAGAATTTCTGTCTGATCATGACAATGCTGGATGAGCTTAGGAAGGTGGAAAAATTTCTTGCATTAAAACAGTGAAAGCTGCCCTGTGACAGCACCAGCAATGCAGGCTGGGACAGCATGTTTTCAAGCTGCGACGTCTAAACAATTATCTGGTCAAATGTTCACTGCCTAAAGACCTTGTGCATGTGGTACTACTTATAAAGTTGCTAGCAATGCTTAAATGTTGAAAATTCAACGTATATGCAACTCTTACGTATTATAACTACAAATGTAATGCAGCCTCCTTGCATTTCTTTACCCGTAAACGAAAACTACCCGTTAGAACAATGCTAAGCTGCCTACGTCCTCTAAAAAAATATACTGTGGGTCAACTGCCTCCTAAAAAAAAAAAAATCGGGGAGTGGGCGTTTTGTTTTACAACCATTAACGCAGTTTTCTTTTTTTTTTTTTTTTTTTTTTTCATGCAACAAGCTTTAGCGTCGAATCCACCCAAGCCAAGCGGCGGCCGCTGGGCCGTCAGCATAATATTTTCGTTGCCGGCAATGGCAAGGGGGTCGATCACTCACACAGCATACTGGCCGCCGCTCCTGGAAGCTCATTATGACCGCGCCGACGCATCCGGTAATTTACAATAAAAGAAGCGCGGCGAGCCGAACACCAAGGAATATACTCAACACGTTTAACAAAACAGCACTGCGGCAACGCGTAATAAAATTTTAACATGCACCACGATAAACAATCACTTACGGCAGAACACGCAGCATTTTTCACACGTCGCGTCGACAGACTGGAACTTGCAGTAGAGACTCTTGATTCACGTAGGCACGCACAACTTGTCAGGCATTTTGTCAAATGGCGACCTCGATGTGCGTTTGCTACAGCAGCGCAGTACGGCGAAGACACAGACGCTTTGCCAGCACTCACGATGTTTCAGGTGGCACAAGAGCACTAACACGTAATATTACGGCAGGAGGAGCACGTAGTAATTCACGTAACACCAGCAAATCGAAAACAAACCACCAAAACCACGCACAACGAACCAACCACGTCTTTTCTTGCGCACCTATAACAATGACTGCATATATGCTAGCCTAGACTAGACTTATTACTACAGTTGGCTATCTAGCAGTCATAGAGTTTTAGCAGTTACTTTCTTCCTTCATCATCACCCCTGAAGCAAACTAGGCAGACGCCATTATAGTATTTTGTTAAAGTTGATAATAGCAAACATATATATAATGGCAGTATATTTTCTTGATGCGAGCAACGTCTTTTGTTGTCGTAAGTTGTTGCTACTCAAAAGCGAATAAAAATTGATTAACAAACGAAGTTATTATCATCGTCATCTACATCTAGATTGACTGTTTTGTGTTTTGTTCAGCGTCCAAGCATTCACCATTCACTGTTTGTGGGCTTTTCACAAACAGAACGGCCGGATAAAAAAATTATTCCTCGCAGACATACGCAAACACACGCGCACACGCATACACACACACACACACACACACACACACACACACACACACACACACACACACACACACACACACACACACACACACACGCGAGCGCGCGCGCGCACACACACACACACACACACGCGCGCGCGCGCGCGCACGCACACGCACGCACGCACGCACACAAAAGCACCGTGCGTCAGATCCACGCAGGCAAACAATTCACTCAAATGGAGGCTTAGCAAGACTATGTGAGCTCAAGTATTTATACGTAGGTTTACGTCCTGATCGTGTACTGTTTTGGTGGCTTGGAGGTTAAGTACTCGCCTACTGATTCAAAGGGCGGAGGTTCGAAACCCGCTCGGTGACCTTTTTTCTTTTTTTTTTTTTTTCTAACCGTGTTTTAATTGGAGTTTTTCTGCCTTAGGTTATATTTTGACATTGTTGTTGCTCTTGTTGCTCTCGTCTGGCTGTGTCCCTTTTTTTTTCTGTCGTAATATATTTCTACCGCAAGCTCTACCCCAAAAAACAGTACACCGCTTCAGCATTTAGTTGCAAGGATAAGCCATTTTACAACGACCCTGAAGGAAAACACAGACTAGGACAATCGGAAGCCACTTTTTAGGTTGTTTTTGTTTTCATTGCTTCGTTTTCTATTCGGCTTTTTGTGTTCTTTTTACTTTTTCTGGTCTGTATATTCTTCTCCCTCCCACTTTTTTTTCGTCATGGGAGGGACGAGGCACTTCGAACAGCCTCGTTCAATATGTATCCTTCTTACGCCACTGTTTCATACAAACGTACCAGTTGGTAATATTAATTCTGCGAATTTATCACACCTCACTAGCACGAAATAACGTATACAGTGCTGCGGAATTTCCACAAACCATCGGCATTGTTTCTTACCATCTTTAGCCAAGCCAAAAAACAACCTTTCGAGTATAATTAAGGCTTACATGCTCGACTTTATGTTTACTTGAGGAAGCACAATCTTCAGAAAAAGAATGTAAGGCAACAAATAGTTATCCTTCCTCCCAGTGTCCTAGAGGCAACACAAAAGACATGAGTCAGTCTTTTGACTTCATTTTGCCTTCAGTACATACATAAGCAACAGCATTACGGCACACAGAAGAATTAAGACAGCAAATTCAAGTTCTATCTTACAGCCTTTGTCCTAGAGGCAACACAGGGGAAACAGGCCAAAGCCTTTTGACTTCATTTTGCCTTGAGTACACACATGGGCAATAGCATTGCGGAACTCAGAAAGAGAAGAAAGCAAGTCATTTTTAAAGTTTTATACCACTCATCCGAAATAAAATCTTCGTATAGAAATTTAAACTTTGTCTTTACCATAGTACATATAAAGGTAAAACATCATGGCTGTTTATCCGGCAGTCTATAAAAAGTACACAGCCTGCTTATGTCCTAGAGGTAACACAAAGGAAAAGTCAAAAGAAAGGCCACACAGTCAACATGCAGGAGACACAAAGTAAACAGAAAGGAAAAGTTCATTTTCATAAGGGACGTAGCGGCAGATGCGAAAACCTGGTGCCCTTCGTTAATAAACACCGGTGCCCTGGACACACCGGCGACTCAACGTCGCTTGTAAGTACGAACTGCAAAGGAACGCCAGACAATCCCGCCATTCTCGCACTGAGCAGACGATCAACGGATGCCAGAACGAGCAAAAGCGCCGAGACCCCGCGTCCATTTGCATGTGCTGTCTCCTCACCATAGAGTTTCATATTAGTATGAAACTCTATGCTCCTCACCTTTTTGTCGTCTGCTAGCTGCTCCTCGTAGTTTTGATTTACGAAACCTGCGGCTTGCGTTTCTCAACATGTCTGCTGCGAGGTGGTTGTCTGCGTTGGTGACCGCTGCGCCGCTTCAATTCTTCCGTCAACGCCTAATTAGACCGCTTCGTATACTGTCTACTAAGCTGTCAGCGAATTGTAACGCAGCCACAGTGCGTTCTTCCCGAGATCTCCACCTTGTACAGAGCGGTCAACGCCTGGAACAACGTCAGGAATAAGTAAAAACATCCTGGCATTTCTCCTTGCGGCGTGCGTGCCTTGTCTTGCGAATTCTTCGCATGCCACGTCACCGTATAACTACGCGATCGTGTAAAACGCTAAACGCTGAAATAAACAGGACGCTATTTGTCTTAGGCCACTAAAACATGTGCTGCCACTATCGTAAAAAAAAAAGAGCGAAATTCTCAAAACCGTTCCAAAAAAACAGGAAATTAAAACTTAAAACACTCGTAAACCCGCTATGAAACTTATAAATTGTTTCTGTACGGAGTAAAAGATACTCCCACGGAAGTAACAAAATATGTTTTTTTCCTATACATGCGCGTTCTTCTTATCATCATCATTACTCGCGCTAGCCACGTGCACAGTTAACAAGAGTGTTCCAATTCATACAAACCACGCCGAATTCCACGGTGCGTTCTTGCCGACATATCAGAGTTTCACAGAGCGGTCAGCGCCTCAACCATCGTGAATTCTAAGCACAAACGCCCTGCCATGGAAAAAAGCCTGCGCCAGTGTCCTGCCGGCCCACACAACCAGGATCCGACTGCCGAATCGAACTTCGGAACGCCAGGGAACGCTGTCATACAGCACGGCGGCAGTGTCCCTTCATGCCACCGCCTTCGAACCGCCACGGAAGAGCATGACGCTACGGCCTGTTTGTCACCGCCGATTCACGTGTTGGTTGTTCGTTCAGCTGCAAACCAAGAGGCAGCAGCAGACGCCGCTCGCGGTGCACAACTGTGCTTCCAAGAATCCGCCAGCTGGGCATCGGAAGAACACAACAACTCCGTTGCCGGTCCTTCCGTCGTGGCAGCGTCACCGCCGCCCGTCATCAATATACACTCGCAGCATAAAGACCCCACGGCAAGCCCAGCGGCGTCTACCTCTTCGTTGGCGACGTCGGGCAAGCGGGAACGTCGACGCACGTATTCAGCTTCGACGCATGTTCCAGGGGAACGCTATCCTGCTGCTGACCACATCGGAGGACCTAGCCATTCGAAGCGCGCTTCACACGGCAAGGCCGTATCCCGAAATCGAAATGTTGAAAGGCGTGTGCCTACAGCTTCGCACCGGAAGAGAACGGTGAGTCTGTCGTCCCCTGGAGGCGCTGATCCGCCGCTAAAGGCTACTATGAAAACAGCGGAAGATAGGATTCAGGAGTCTGAACTTCCTCAGGGCGACGTCCAGTGGGGATTGAGCTCCAACGTCAACACCAACGCTGCCACGGCCACAAACCAAATGCCAGTGCCGCAAGAACCGGGCGCGAGTAGCCCGATTCGTGAGGAAGATGCCACGAAGCCCAAAGTCCTAACGCATATTATTGGAGAATACATCATCCAAGAGTCTTCTGAACCATTCCCTGTCGACTGCGAATCGAACGTCGTGGGCCTTGTATCTGGGTTGCGTTTGCTGGACACAGATGATGACGTTGAGAGTGACGCAAGAGCAGACAACGCGTATATGAGGTCTAGCAGCTCAGCCCGTGAGGAGCTTCCACAATGCGAACTTCCGCCTCTCTTGCCGGCACGCACTACGCCTATGGAGACGGAAGAACTATTGCAGCCGACGGAACCATCGGCAAATGAAGATCCAAGGACGTGGACCGTACAAGAGGTGGCGAACTGCGTTCGGGATCTTCCAGGCTGCGCGGCCTATGCAGACAAATTCAGTTTTCACGAGATCGACGGTGAAGCGCTCTTTCTGCTCACGATTGATCACATCATCATAACCATGAACATCAAGGTGGGCCCTGCTGTCAAGATTTGGGACAAGATCAACACGCTTCGAGAGGAACAGTGAAGCGCTTCACTTGGGCCCCGCGCGGATAGCGTTCGCGCTTAGCATTCGTTCTGTCTGAAAGAATTATAAAGAAAGCACAAATATTTAATGTTCATTCCACTGATGGTAAACTAAGATATGTTGATTGGTAAATAAAGTGTATATTGTTTTGTGGAAACCTTTGCACTGGTTGAGTTTTCTGCAAGTTAGTATTAACCATTTTTGTGGCGGTAGTAACACGAAAATATTATCCCAGCCTTGTAACATAATAAATGAGTAGCAAAAAATACTGACTTCTCGATAGCATGCTTACATAAGTGACCTGAGTGTTGAGGAAACGAGCAAACTGAAGGCTCTGTCCCAAATAAAACCTAGCCGACCGAGGAATCAATAGAGAGAAGAAAGCCGTCGTTGTTGAAAGTCCAGTCACAGCACAGAAGACAGGTGTTTTTACGAGAAAAAGCATTTTTGGTTGAATGGTACTTCTCCGCACGGCTGCAGAATTTACCGCGAAGGCCGATAGAGTGATAGCGTAACAAGCCTTTATAAATAGAGAAATCATCTAAATGTTTCATTATCACTTTGAAAAAGTAACGAGTGCATGTTAGCGGAAAATTATGTGAGCAATAGGATTCAATGTTTACGGTACTAGTTGTATTTATATTTTACGGTGTTCTTCCTCGTGTAACGGGGTCGCGCACTTGCGCTTCCTGTCACAATCGCCATTATACACACATTTTGCGCACATAAACGCACACGTGCATGCATGAAAATTTGATCGATTGTGTCTGGAAGTCGGGAAGCTTTTCTGAAACGTGTCACTGACAAGGACTAAGCAAGCTGAATTACAAACAGGAAGAGGCGGGGGGGGGGGGGGGGGCGGAGGGAGAGACATAGTGGCTTAGATTCGGAAAAATGCGGTTGTAGCCGAGTCAACGAGCTCGTCATGGTGCGGTGCACGTAGAAAGAAAAATGTTGATGGAATCGCAGCGACGTTCTGCGGCCGTTAAAACACCGTGTCAGCTGTCACGATTCCCTTTACAGACTATTCGCATCTTTACTTTAGAGACACGCGTTGCGACACTAGATCACGGTTACTAGTTCCCCTGTGTTCAGGCACGCTCATCCTCAGGGAAGGATTACGCAGGAAGCACGAACATGCTGCTTAGAGTTCGAGTTTGACGAGGACACGCCAATCAAATGCAGGCACGCCCGCGCGAGCGTGACAAAACATTAAAGGAGCCATGAAGACAAAATACAAGTCGGGTTTATTAGAAGACTGCTTAGTCCCGATAAAAATGATACCAATATCATCGCAATCTTCGAACAAATAACGGAGATATTAAAGAAAACGTGAGAAGCAGTCGCGACCCCCTAGCCAATTTCCCGCAACTTTTCCATGACGTCACGAAGCCTTGTTTGTGCGATTGGCGGCCGCCTAACTGACCTGTCGCGACGAGACATGGCTGGACGTCTGTAATGGGGCCTCTAGTTCCATTTGACCGCATCACTGGGATGATAACGTGCAGTTCACGCACTGAAAATTATGTTTTATTGTTGGCCCGTATGACGTCATTCGTGCTCATAACACGTCACTGTGGCGCAAAATTTGAAATGTTTAAATACTTCTTGCTTTTTTTTTGTTAAACAACATATTTTGTGGCTGTAATGGAGCTGAGTGAGATACTGAATCCTAGTTTTTTTCAAATTAAACGAATTTGTATTTTCTCTTCATGGCTCCTTTAAAGCAGTTACACTAAACGTGGAAAGCTGTCGAGTGCGCAGCAGTGATTCGCCAGAGGGCTGTGATACCCTCTCTTGACTAGTTTCAGTATTTGCCTGACATTAATACCGCAGGTAGTCAAAAGAGGGTGCCGCAGCCCCTGAAAATGCCCATAAAGAGACACTGTATCGAGTTCTCAATAATTTGCAGTAATGATACGTTATTTATTTATTTATTTATTCAAAAATACCCCTAAAGGCCCTCACTAGGAGGGTATTACATAGGGGGCAGGATACATTGAGAACGAAAAAAAAAACAGAATACTAGCAGCACGTTAATAGGCAAACAAATAAATACAAGTGGGTGTGAGGCAAAAAAAGAAAAAAAAGAAAGCAAGAAAGAAGGAAAACAAACAAAAAATCTTGAAGGAACTCTAGAACCTATAAAAGCACTTTTTAGTAAAGTTAACATACGAAGTAAGTGTGTTTTTCTTATTTTATATTCTTGTATACTTATTTTGCGGACTTTCACCGATGGCCTCAGTGGCATTGGCGCAGCGCAAGGATCGCCCCCAACACTTTGCATAATTGTGCCTGTGTGGCGCAATGTGATTGACATCGGCTTTGTAACGCGACGGACCCAGGCTCGATCCAGACCAGGAAGAGCGGTAATCGTTTCGAAACCTCTGTTTGAGTGAGTGACGTCGCGTGACTACGGCGACAAGCCGGGCCCCTAAAGTGGTCCGACTTAAAAAATCCCAGGCCATCTTCACTAACGTGGAACATGGGGGAGGGCGGAGCATGCAGTGTATAAGTGTATTCTTGGCGCCTTGGCGTTTTTGCCCACTGAGATGGAACCGTTAGGGGGTAGAGGTATACAGCTTTGCTGTAAGTCTAGTGTCGTTGAAAAACGAAGCGTTCTAGCGCGAGGAGTTGGAAAACAAGTGTCCTTGTGTGTTATTTCAGTACGTGTTACGTTCTAGCGCGAGGCACTGGAAATAGTGTCCCGGTGTTTTAGTACGGTGACTACATGATACTGCGACGGCATGAGACAACGACGACATGAGGTGCCGACAGTCCGAGCGCCTAAGAGGCTCCGCCCCTAAAACGGGCGCAATGGTAAACGGCACACACATTATTTATAAATGGACAGCTCCAGCAGGATCCGAATTGCGCCGATGCCCCCACTGTAGTCGTGAAGGCACACCAAATCTTTATCACTTAATTTGGCTTTGTCCATCATTCGACCGTAATCGCCACCAGCTTTTAACTCTAGGTCCCGCCCCTGTGACTGAACAGGAACATGTTAGTCGGGTCCGCGACGATCCCACCACACTAGAAGCAATCACCGAGTACGCCCTTGAAAACGGACTCTACAAATTAGTGTAACGGCCTGGTAGACTTCTCCGTTCTACCTACAATGTGAACTGACTGCAGCGTGCACTGTTTGTAGTGTGAACCGCGTTGTCTACAGTGTGAACTGTACATTTAAGCGTGAGCTGTGCATTTTAGTGCCACTGACTGACTTTTATGTGTTCATTTTGTGATTAGGACGCCAAGACTGCAACTGTGTTCATTGTGAGAGTTGTTACCTTCCCCTTTTCCCCTCATCCTTACCCCCCCAGGGCCCCATGGCCTCTCGTCTAATAAAGTTTTTCACTCACTCACATGTGGGCATGATATGGGCGCGACACCACGTAGTAACGATGAATGTAACCGCACAGAAAGTGTTCATAGAATCACACAGCAACGGGTTCCGATATTTCAAGCACGGCGGCAATAACTCTCTCGCCGCGTTTGTAAACATGATCTGGCCTTCTCGGTCGAACATGGTCTCACTGATCATCGGCCGGCCGACAAGCGGTGACGACAGCGGTTGAGCGGGATAGGCGGTGGCGAAACCGGGCGCGACGAGAGCGAGAACCAGCAAGAAACTCAGAACACTCAGCGACGAGAAATGCTTTCGTATACAGACATCATAACCATTTCTCGGGGGCCCCTATAGCCTACAAGTCTAACTTGGGTGCTTCCTAAGATGCCTGCGATGCTGTTCGTGAATTGGTGCGTACCCTAAAGGCCAGAAATCCCCATCATACCATCGGCGCGAACGAAACCCGAGCCGCCGCAGTGCTCACTGCAACCAACACGACAGGCTTATGCCTTTCGAGCCAGTCAAACAGCATCAAAACATTCAAGAAAATGCGATGCGACCTGTTGACGCATCAGCTCACGAAAATGAATCCCCTTCCGACAGCGACGTTGACGACGTGACGGCACACGATAAAAGGCTACCGATCGTCGAGGTTCTTCCCCGTTTTCTTGCGTGTTGTTGGCACGTTATCGCCAATACCTGTTCAATCAAGATGCCTCCGATCATGGTCTGAACACTTCTCCTGAACTTGAACACCTCAGGTACCACTGGGAGAGAAGTTTATGCCAAACTCGCTTGTGCGAAGTATTGCTAACTTCTTTTAAATGCGAATGCATTTATTAGCCGGGGGTTGTCTTGCTCCGTTGGCCGGCGTGCGCCTGCATTCCTCCAGCGCGAGCGCACGTGAGCGCGCGCCTCGTAGTTCTGCCTTCGTCGTCGTCGTCGTCGTCGTAAATGCGAATGCATTTCTTAGTCGGGGGTTCACACAATGCAACGTGAGCATTACGCCTCTCCCTGGCGGTGACGTCACTGCAGTTGCTTCCACGTCATCATCATCGGTTGGAGAAGAAGAAGAAGACAAGTCTGCAATGCGAAGAGCGCGTAATGCCGAACGCGTTACGCGCTCGGGAACATCAAGAAGGAGTCTAGTCGTTTGAACGCGCTTCGGGTTCTTTGGAACGAGTTTGGAAGCGGAGTTGATGAGAACGGTGACGCCATCATCGCGGTCTGTGACGACAACCCTCGTCTGGCGCCGTTCAGGTCGTACCTGGTGTGTGCCTCGTGCCGCGAGTCTCTGGTCAACGGGCGCGTTCCTTCGATGAGCGCGAGTTTCGGCTACCGGTACCCTCCTCGTCCGGCGCACCTTCCCATTACTGCTTGCCGACTGGTGCCTTGATAGCGATGGAAGTCGGTGAAGTCGAATCCCTCGCAGCAACGATACCACCAGAAAGAAGTGTAACACAATGCAGTGACGTCACCGCCAACGCCGGACGAGGAGGGTACCGGTAGCCGAAACTCACGCTCATCGAAGGAACGCGCCCGTTGACCAGAGACTCGCGGCGCGTTGATAAATTCTTTATCTTCTTTATCAAGGCAAGTCAGGCGGGATCTCGAACAACGTCCGCCGCACCTCCCCGAAGGGAATCGTGCAGAAATGCGAATGCACCTGTTGTACACGTCCATGGCGAGCTTGAGGACGAAAGTCTTGCCGCATCCGGCGGCAAGACAACGCACCCAATGCATTCGCATTTCTGCACGATTCCCTTCGGAGAGGTGCGGGGGAATTTTTTTACAGCTTCTTTCATATCATACATAATCATCCTGGCCCTATTCACCAGCCATCTTCATGGATTCGCTTCCCTTTTGTTTTTACTGAGACAATTTAGTATTTTTGTGTCATCAAATAGCTGTCTTTCGCACTTTTTTTTTGCCCTTGGTGGCCTTGCGCCATTAAACTCGAACCATCATCACCAACTTTTCAGCCTGTTCACGAGCAATGCCAAGGACAAGTGGAACGTAGCTACCCGGTACATGATGGAACGCTCGCTGAAGTGCGGCTACTCTAGACGGCGGCGCCAGATTTCCCTCTAGTATATATAAGTATAAAACTTTATGACCACATCGAAGACACGACACAATGAAGGCGGATCATTCAGCGCATGGCGGGATGGAAAAATAACCTTTGTTCTCTCACAATCCTCTAAAAAGCCACTATGAAATGGTAAAGGTATGGATCGATGAAAAACCACTCAATAAAGAGAGTAAAAAAAAGGGGGGGATTGGGGATGGGGAGCGTGAAAGTATCATTTCGCATTGGTGTCGCCCTCCACGGAGACTGGGAACAAACTGGTAATGGCCCACGACGACACCTTGGACCGTATTCTGGAGTTTTGCCCCTTTCGTGACCGTTTCAAAAGTGTCCGTCTTGAGCGAGCCCTGATTGTCTGGAAGCGAACACCCGGATGGGATGCAACGGAAGCACCGCGGAGCTACTGCGTTCAACGGTGGCTTCTCTGACCAGACGATTTTGCGAATGCACCGCCACCACTTATGATATGAATGCACCGCCACCACTTAGTTGTTGACTCGCCTGCCCAACAGGAGGAGGGTAATAAGTAACGTTGACCCGTTCGAAATGCCTGCAGAAGCATTCCGCCTCTCGAAGTGGACTGTGCGGTGGCTGTGTGACGAGCTGCGAGGCCAACTTGGCTGGCGGCACTTTGGGCTCAGTGTCCAGGACCAAGTGACATGCGCCCTTTGTTTCTTCGCTACCGGTGGCTTTCAGTCAGCGGTCGGTAACGAAGAAGCGATATCACCGGTGCAGCCCTACGCGAGCTGGTGCATCTACGCCATCGGCATCACACGGTGAAATAAACGATCGTCTGCGAGCTTGATAGCTGCCGAGCAGACGGCCAAAATTTCAGAAGCAGTCAGCATGGAATTTATAAACTTTTCTTGGTACATGAGGAATACACATACCAGCTTAACGTTTGTAGACTTGACGCGAAGCAGACAACTAGTTAAGAAACGAAAATCCCTTCAAAAGCTGGCGACCGCATGTCTCAAAAGGGTCCATGCAAAAATTTTGATACACGGTAATTGTCATGGACAGAAAAATCGTGGTCCAAAAGCGAAAAGCTGACCAGCAGTACCATTGTTTCGCTTTACTGCCACAGGCAGAGCTGGCTGCAGCTGCCATATACCGACATTCCTCCCTTGTAGCGGCAAAATAGAAAGATATTATCATGTGTAGATTTTCAGAATACGTTCAAACAAACACACAAAGGATAGTTGAAAATGCGTTTAGTTTTTTAAAATTTGGTTGCAAAAACAGTCGTGCCAAAGTTAATCCGTAGCCCGCCTACAATGGTATGTACGTCAGAATAAAACGGACGCGAAAGGGTCGTTCTCAAAACGGGCGAACTCCACAATACCGCCTGAGCTGAAACCTCCTAAAAAACATAGTGGTATGCACTAACGCTGGCGTAAAGAAAAGGAACTGGGAAAACACCCAACGATATAAAAACGCCTAAAGAAGTTCCACCCCAAAACGAAACTGCTCGTACTTCTTGCGGAAATTGAAAGAAACGTAATGGTAGGCTGCAAAACATTCATTGAACCACTATAAAATCCATAATTTGTGCATATATAGGGGAGTTCAGTTCAGTAAACATTATCCCGATTAAACTATCAGCGCATGCCATTCTTCCTCACATATGGGGTCTTAGTATCATCACCACTCGCATTGAGCCACGCGCGATTGCACGGTGCGTTCTTGCCGGCATCTGGGCATTCAACACAGCTGTCAACGCCTCAACGTTCCTGAATTGTAAGCCAAAACTATCTGCCATGGAGAAGAGACCATCCCAAGGTCATGCAGGGCCACACGACGAGGATTCGATGGCCGAACGGAACCACATAACGCCAGAGAACGCTGTCATGCTGCACGGCGGAAGCGAGGTCTCGAGCCACCGACACCGAACCGCCATGGAACAGCATTACGCTTCAGACTGTCTGGCCCCGCCCATCCACGCAGTGGGCATTCGTTCAACTGGAAATCCTGAGATAGCGGCACAAGCCCTTCATGGACCTCAACTGGCCACCGAAGAAGCGGTCGGTTGTGCGTCGGCAGGACCCAGCCGTTCCGCTGCAGGTCCTTTTCAGGCCAAGTCTGCTCCGGGCGTGAAGCATGAACACTCCACGGCAAGGGATGCGGCGTCTACCTCGGCGCTTGCGACGCGCATGTCGGGAAACGGCGAAAGCGGACGCACGCATTCAGCTATGGTGCACGTACCAAGAGTGAGTGAGGCTGTTTCTATTCATTTCGTAGCCGTACCCACAACACCAACCATTGGGAGTCCTGCGAGCATAACTCCGCGTTGGAAGGCAACGATGAGGATGCTATTCCCTGGACTCGCTTCTCCGCCGGTGACAGCTGCAACCTGGACAGAACCTGCATCGACTCGGGAGCCTGCTCCCCCTCAGGTATCCTCCTCTCGCGATGCAAACAAAAATCCAAGGATGTGGACAATACAAGAGGTTGCGGACTACGTTCGGAATATCCCAGGCTGCGAAGCCTGCGCTGTGAAATTCATCATTCACAAGACCGACGGTATGGCCCTCTTTCTGCTTACGATGGATGACATCGTTAGCATAATGAACATTAAACTGGGCCCCGCTATCAAGATTTGGGACAAGATCAACACGCTGCGAGAGGAACGGTGACGGACTTGACTTCAGGCCCGGAGAGTTAGAGTTTGGGCTCAGCTTTTCATCTGGTCGCAACGCGACCTGTAAATGAACAAAGTAGCTCTTCTCTCGAGAAGTTATTTATGTTTACGCGGTGGGTGGTCAAGCCAGCTATTGAGATTTGTAAATGAGACATACAATTTGGTCGCGAACTTTGAACTTTTGTTTCCTTGCTATCATGGCAACCGGGAGAATTACTGTCAAATTTCTCACGGCAGTCGCCTGTCATTGGCTAAGCACGCTACGCGGAGATTCTATGGGATAAATACTCCCCGAAAAGCCGTGTTCGTCGCTGCGCCTGTAGCGCTGTGGTATAGTACTGACTTTTAAACGATAAGGCTCAGGTTCTAGTCCGGCATTGCTAGGTTATTTTTTTTTTTTTTTGGCTTTGGGAATTTTTCGGTCACCGCAATTTTGTTATTGCTTTTTTTACTCTGGTTTTTACTATATCAAGAGATCGACGCACAGCACTTCTAGAATGTGTCGGATTACGTTTAACACAGGTTGTAGTCTGCGTCGCCGGGTTGGGTTAGATTACTATAGGCTTGTTGCAGTTGGGTTGGATTTGGGTAGGTTATGATGCGTCCGGTTAGGTTAGGCGACGTTAGATTCGGTGAGGTTATGTTAGGCTAGGTTACGTTGGGGCGTAATATTATACAGCGATTTTTAGGCCAGCCAGCTTTTATGGAAACTGCCGCGAGAATTTCCCGGGGGTAATTCTCACGGCTGCCGTGAGATTAGGCGCAGCCTTGTATTTATGGCGGTACGAACGGGGGATTATACTGCGGATGTGGGGAAGTGATGGATAAGGCATCCAACAATAATTAAGGAACTCGGGCTAGCAATGATCCTAAAGGCGACCTGCAAAACGCGAAAATAAAGCTAATTCCTGACGGTTATAAACTGCGTTAATCCGCAATCAAAGAGGCCAACGTTGTTGACAGTGCAGAGTATCTAATGTACGGGTGTTACGAAGAAAAATCGGAATTAAAGTTAAATGGAACTTCTGGGGGGTCTATGTTGAGTTAACCAGCAAGCGATGTGTCATGACTGCGGAATAGAATTAGGGCTTCAAAACGGTAAATATCCAAAAAGGAGCGCGAAAAAGACCCGGACAGAAACAACACCACGAAGACTGCGCTGTCCACGTCCGTAAGTGTATAAACAGCTACCCTGCCCTTACTCCACACAAACGTCGGCTTTAGAGGTCTGCTTACATGCTTTGAATGCAAAAGCGTTACGCCTCCTTTAGGAAACACATTGCTGCTACACCACGTGTGTGTGATGCTGGTTCCACTAAGCTACCCCATACAAAATTGCAGCATATCAGCGCCGTGTTCGGATTGGTTTTCTGAGGCGAAATTTTCAGTGTTTCTCATTTAATGCCCGCTTCGCAGTATTCATTTTGAGTGCCCCCTATTGGCGGGCAGTATAGGTGGTATTCATTGAAAAGTTTAGCTGTCAATTTATTCCGCCACGGATATGGCGCAGCTTGTGCCAGTGGGCTTGCAACGCGAAAAAGAAAAGACTCCGGCGTGCGTCGTCTGCTCCGTTTCAACCAGATTATCAACGAAGGTTTCGATGGAGATGTTATTAACCGCACTCAAACTGGACTCGAGTTATTACTTGGCGTTCGGCGGGGTACAGTTTGGAACGGTCAACACAGATCATGCGCTTAGAACGGACAAATATACCGCCATCCCGCGGAGCACGACGTAACCAGCCACGGCGCACTCACATGGTTGCCTGCATGCGTGCCTCGGCAGTGAATACAAAACTATACAATACATTTAAGCGTGAGGCAGCACGACCAAGGCGGGGCTTCGGTACCTGTGCATGTCACTGGTCAGAGGCCGCGCAAGTGCCGCTACGTCGCGATTGAAATGGGCACGAAATGGATATTCTTGAAACGGATAAGCTCAGAATTCCGCGCCTGACATGTGACATATCCACTCGAGCGGATTGAGCAATGATACCGGCTGCCGCAATGTGCGGAAGGAACGGGTGTCGAATCAGGGACTCGGGATAACAGGCCACAAGGAAAAGGCCTTCGTGGTTTTTCTTGGACTCGTTAACCCCACAGTACTGTCACCATTACCTTTTTTCCTTCAGGTTCTTGGAAGGAATTTTCCGTCCCTACGCTGGACAGGTGTTGGAGCTGCTGCTGCTACCGACCCATATCTGCGCTCGAATTTGCCCTATAGGTAGCATTCAGTGGCGCTCCAGCGTACTGTTTAATGCCGGTTTTTACTGTCAATGAGCAGAAGAAACCGATAATCCGCGCGCGAAATGAATACAAACACTACGAAATGTTCTTGTGTGTCTAAACATAAGCTTTCGCGAAAAGTAGTTGACAAAAATCAACAAATAACTGCCATATACAAACATAACCTTAATTGCACAGTTGCACGTGAAGGTGCAGTCAAACATTAGTGGAACAGAGTCTCGTAAATTTACAGGAATGTCTTTTTCCGGACTCTGCCTGGCGTCATTGTTGTGCGTTTAAAGGAGTCCTCCTTAATAGAAAAAAAGTTTCCTGCGAACTGGTAATGGCTGGCACAGGACAATGCGACAAATATTTTGTTATATTCACAAATCTTTGTTCCAACTACTTATGACAGCCCCTGTACGGTATCCGATTTTTTTTCGCGGTTGATAAAATACCACTTCGCCATTCGGTAAGCCGGCTAGAAATTGCGGGTAATAGTGGGAGCCAGCCAGCGTTCCGACTCTTTGGTTTAAATGTTTTCCGAGCAATAACCAAGGCGCCAACAAATAATCTACATGACACGATAAGATACCCACTCCCTACACTGGGCTAGTGCTCCTGCGTCAACACGGTATATAAACTAGCCGCATGCTTGTTGTTTGAGGCCGCTTAAACACGTGCTGCCTGTATGCCAGAAAAATATGCGCGAAGGCTGTAGCGGTGCAGAGATAGCACATCGAGGACAGGGCGCGATGGAGACGGATTATTCATCACATGGCTTTATGGGTAATAACATTTGTTCTCCCACAGTCCTCTATATCACCACTACGAAATGGTAAAGGTATGGATGGATGACAAAACGCTTTTTATAGACTAAAGGAAAGGGGGGGATTGGGTAAGTGGAGCGTAAAAGTATCATTTCACATTGGTGTCGCTCTCCACTGGGGCTGGGAGCAAACCAGTAACGGCCCATGACGACACCTAGGGCCGTATTCCGGTGTTTTTGCGTTTCGTGTCCGTTTCAAAAATGTCGGTTTCGAGCTAGTCCTGATTGGCTGAAACCGAACACCCGGATGTTACCTGACGCAAGCACCGCGGAGCTACTGCGTTGAGCCGTGGCAGCTCAGGGCAGACAATTTTCGCAGTTCTAATATGGACGTATCCGTCACCGCCTTGTTGTTGGCTCACCGGAACAACAGGAGGATGGTAAGTAATGTTGACCCGTTCGGAATACCTGCAGAAGCATTCCGCCTCTCGAAGTCAACAATCTGCGAGACGAACTTGGCGGTGGCACCGTAAGCTCGGTGTCGAGGACCAGTGATAGGCGCCTCTCCTTTGTTCGCTACCGGTGGCTTTCGGTCAGAGGGAGCGAAGAAACGACATCGCTATCGCAATCCTCCGCTAGCCGCTGTATTTACGGGAAATAAGGAATCGTCTGCCAGCGTGATAGCTGCGGAGCAGACGACATAAATTTCAGAAGCACTCCGCATGAAATTTATAACGGTTTTATTGGTACATGACGGATACACAAACCAGAACGTTCGTAGACTTCTAGACTCGTAGTTAGGAAACAAAAATTCCGACCACTCCCGCAGGTTATCACTCGGAGAGTGCCACAGAAATTCCAACAAAAATCTCGTTTCGGCATGCCGCAAGTTTGTCAGTGCCACAATACGCAACATAGGGTTATTATCTTGACACACAGTCATTGTCATGGACATAAAAATCGTCGCCGAAGAGCGAAAAAATCTGAGCAGCCGTAGCATTGTTTAGGCATTACTGCCACCGAAAACAGCTGGCTGCCGCTGCCATCTTCCGACATTTGTCCGCCTTGCGGCGAAAATTTTCAACTTCGCGATATAAAAATATTTTTATGTGTACGTTCCTAAAATACGTTGAACTGAATACACATAAGATAGTTTAAAATAGGTTTAGTTGTTTACAATGTGTTTGCAACAACACTTGCGCAAAACTTAACCCATAGCCAACCTACAATGGTATGTACGTCGCAATGAAACGGAAGCGAAACGGATGTTTTTAAATCAGGCAAACTCCAGAATGCCACAAATTGAGAAACCGCACAAAAAGCAGGTAGTGGCATGTACTCCATCCGGCGTGGCGAAGTGGAAACTGGGAAAACAACCATCTTTATTAAGGCGCTCAAAAGAGTTCCACCCATAAACAAAATTGGTCGCACTTCTTGCGGTAATTGAAAGAAACGCAATCACAGACTGCAAAACGTCTTGTGAACCACTACAAAATTCATAATTTCTGCATATTGTGAGCGTCCATCTGTATAATGCGGTAGTGCCCACTTCGAGGAGACAAGTGCCCTTGTACTGTTGTGGTCAATTCACCGTGTGCCTTGTCTGCTTCTCACGACCATTATCATCATCATGTTGTACCTCATCTCTACCTCATACCCATCCCCATCGTCATTTCTCGTGCTGCAGTTCTGGGTTCCGCTCGGAACAAATGCGCTGTGCCGTCGACCTCTGAAACGTCCCTCCTGTGTGGCGGCTGTCCTTGACGTACCCTCAATATATAGGGGAAACATTATCTCGCTTAAGTTATCAGCCTATACCGTTGGTCCACACATCCCGGTTCTAATTACTATCATCGTCATCCCTCGCATTAAGCCACGCGCATTTCCACGGTGTGTTCTTCCCGACATCTCGACATTCAACACTGCTGTCAACGTCTCAACCAGCGTGAATTGTAAACCAAAACTCTCCGCCGTGGAGATGAGGCCGCCCTAAGGTCACGCAGGGCCACTGAATGAGGATCCGGCGGCCGAACTGAACCTCAGAGCGCCAGAGAACGTTGTCATGCCCCACGCCGGAAGCGAGGTCTCGAGCCATCGCCACCGAACCGCCATCGAACAGGATGACGCTTCAGCCTGCATGGCCCCGCCAGCCCACGCAGTGGGCATTCGTTCAACTGGAAATCCTGAGATAGCGCCACAAGCCCTTCATGGACCTCAACTGGCCACCGAAGAATCGGTCGGTTGTGCGTCGGCAGCACCCAGCCGTTCCGCTTCATGCCCTGTTCACGTGGCCAAGTCTGCGCCGGGCGTCAAGCATGAAGATTGCACGGCAAGGGATGCGGCGTCTACCTCGGTGCGTGCGACGCGCATATCGGGAAACGGCGAAAGCGGACGCACGCATTCAGCTATGGTGCACGTCCCAAGAGTGAGCGAGGCTGCTTCTATACATTTCGTAGCCGTACCCAGAACAGCAACCGTTGGGGGTCCTGCGAGAATAACTCCGCGCTGGAAGGCAACGATGAGGGTGTTGTTCCCTGGATTCGCTTCTCCGCCGGTGATAGCTTCCCGGAGAGAACCTGCATCGACTCGGGAGCCTTATCCCCCTCAACCATCCTCCTCTCGCGATGCCTTAGGTGACAACGGGTGGGGACTGAGCTCCGCGAGCACCAACGCTGTTGCGGTCGCGCCTATGATGTCAGTAGGAAGTGCTCCAGGCCATGATAGCCCGATTTGTCAGCCGAATACCACCAAGCCCGATTTGATGACCCATATCATCGGAGAGTACATCATCCAAGAGTCATCTGAACCATTTCCCGGTGACTACAAATCACCGCTCGTGGGACCTGTTTCCCAAATTCTTTCTCTGGAGATGGAAGATAATCTTGACACTGATGTAGTAGCCGAAAACGTGGGCATGAGGGCTAGCAGCCCAGCACGTGAGGAGCCTCCGCAATCCGAAAGTCCGTCCTTGTCACCAGCCCGCACTACGGCCATGGAGACGGAAACACTACCGTTGGAACTGACCGGAGCATCTGGAAACAAAAATCCAAGGATGTCGGCAGTGAAAGAGGTTGCGGACTACGTTCGGAATATTCCAGGCTGCGAAGACTCTGCAGTGAAATTCATCTGCCACGAGATCGACGGTATGGCCCTCTTTCTGCTTACGATGGATGACATCGTTAAAATAATGAACATCAAACTTGGCCCCGCTATCAAAATTTGGGACATGATCAACACGCTGCGCGAGGAACGGTGACGCGCATCACTTCAGGACCGGAGGGTTGGAGTTTGGGCTAAGCTTTTCATCTATTCTCAACGCGGCCTGTAAAGGAAGAAGGTAGCTCTTCTCTCGAGAAGTCCTTTATATTGACTCGGTGGGCGGTCAAGCCAGGTATTGAGATTTGTAAATGAGACATAAATTTTGGTCGCACAGAACTTTGAACTTCTTTTGTTTGCATGCTGTCATTTATCTTTATGACGGTAGGAACGGGGGAATACACTGCGGGGGGGGGGGGGGGGGTATTGATAAACGAGGCATCCAACAATAATGAACTCATGCTAGCAATGCACCTAAAGGCGACCTGAGTAAAGCGAAAATGAGAAAGCTAAAAATTCCTGGTGATTACAAAACTGGGGTAATCCGTAATCAAAGACGCCACCGTTGTTGAAAGTGTGGGGTATCTAACGTGCAGGTGTCACGAGAAAAAAATCGGAGTTAAAGTTGAATGGAACTTCTGATAATCTATGTCGAGTTCCCTAGCAAGCCCTACATTTGGAAAACACACTAGAGAAGATGTGCCATGACTGCGAAATGGAAATAGTGCTTTAAAACGGTAAATATTCAAGAAGCAGTGCAAAAAAGACCAGGAGAGAATCAACACCACGAAGACAGCGCTGTCCTCGTCGGTAAGTGCATGAACAACTACTCTGCACTTACGCCACAGGAGGAACCTTTGCTGTAGAGGTCTGCCTACACTGCTTGAATGTAAACTTGGTACGGCTTCTTTCGGAAACACATTACTGTTACGCACCGTGTGTGTGATGCTGGTTCCACTAAGTAACCCTACACAAATTGACATCATCTCAGAACCGGGTTCCGATTGGTTAATTCTGAGGCGAAATTTTCAGTTTTGCCCATTTAATGCCCGCTTCACAGTAGCTATTTGAGCGCCCCCTGTTGGCGGGCAGTATGGAATACAATCAGGTGTGAAGATGCACGAACAGGGCGAGGCTGCATGTTTCTGAACGCTTCGCTGCACAGAGCACCCACGGGACGTGTCATGTCCCTGCGCGCGCTATTGTTTTGAGCGCCTGCTAAAACTAGCCCACCGTTGGGGCTCTGTAGCCTCGATGTAGAGTAGTCAATACTGGTGCTTTTCCTCAGACGACCACCATAGAATTCCATGGCAAATTAGCCGCGCCGACATGGGTGGCCTGTTGAGAACAATGTTGCGTTATCCTTGCATAACGCGGCTTTTGAAGTGATCTATTGTTGGGTAACTGGGTTTCGCCTGTCTAGTTTAGCCTCGCTCATACCGGATGGCGTCATTTCTACCGGACCAGGCAGCACTCACGACCTGGCGGTTATGTAAGACGCAGCTACTACATATGCAATTGCTTGGCATGCTTTTTTTTTTTTTTTGCCGTATGCCCTTCCTGAGAATCCTCATTTCTACACAGGCTGGGAATGACCAGTGATGTAGGGTAGGCAGCCTAGTTACTGTGTAGAGTGAGTAATAGGTAAGTATCCTGCGAATACCGTCTTTAACATAAAGTGAAAGCTCGCAGCCGTTCTCCCAAAACATGCCACACAACACAAGCAGAAGGGTTGAGTCTGTTAGCAAGCCGTTCGGCAGAATCACCTAGCTCAAAGGCTGTTTCGGCGTAATTCAATGTAGCCTAACATCACCTAAACCCAGCCTAAGCTTATCTAGACACAACCTAAAGCTGACCTAAACCTAACCTAAACCAGGGCTTTTCCAATTTGATTTCACTGAAAACAGCGTGATGCTGCCTGACGACCTGCAAAATAAACCATCCACTCTCCTCAGCAAAAGTTGTACATGTTGCCTTAGAAGTGAAGTATGACGTCACGGCGTTGCGTGTTGCAGGCATTCAATTTGCGCCCTATTGACGGCATCGGCCAGCTATGAATTCAAGCATCAGCACAGCAGGGGGTTCTGAGAAAAATCGATGGACCGTCATTCGAGATGCGGCTTGTATACGTCACCGCGTGGGCTCAGAGCTCCCCTCCACATCGTTATAGATGACGACGCAGCGAGCCCTAGTCGTGGGCGGAGGATATACACGCCTCGCCGGAGCTCGAAATGCCGCCCGTCGTAATGGAAGCGGCTATGGATGAAACTGCGGTGGCGGCCGACGAGAGCAACGTGAAGATTTAATGGACACTCAGCAGCAGATAAACAAGGGCTCCAACTTCACATTCTTGGAGAGTTTTAAATTCCACGTGATTTTTTATTCTGTGCTATTGTTGATAGAAAAACAGTCTCCGCCGTTTACCAGTCACCGTTTACCAAGAAGTCACAATTAGGACCCGCGCGCTAATGGATGTTTCTAACTTCCACGCCATCATTCGTTTCAGAACAAGTAGCAGTTCGCGGTAGCGAACTCCTTTTAATCTCCCGATCCTCAAAGCGGCGGCTAGACGATGCGCCACGAGGTTCGGAGCAGTTTTATACCTAACTCTTTCGCCAAAATTCTTCTCCGTGTTCGGTTAATTAATCCGTGCGCCTACTTGGAGCGGAGCAGCGTTAATCGCTGGGGCGAGCCGCCATTACCCTGCGAGTTTGCCAGCGTTATTCGTTATTAGCGCGGCGCACAGAACGGAACGCATGAAAGTCCGCGAAAGGGTTTACGGGAGCGATTGCCTCCGTCGTTGATGCGCGCGTTTTCCCAATCTCTTCAACCTTTCTCAAACACTGCGGCCGCACATGTAACAGCTTCGCCATTTACTGGTGATCAAACCGGTTGTATATTTACGCCGCTGATTTAGTGCTCCTTCCCGATGTCTAGTTATGACCAACAAACGTTTTTTTAGAACCAGAAAATACACCGTCTGATGTATTTGAACGTAATATTGGTGCCAACACCTGCACGAATTGCAACAAGGCAGCAGTTTCGAAGACTACGTTTTGTGGGCAAAATGCACTGAACAGCGAGCAGGGCGGGGCCCAAAGCGGCAGACGATCCAGTTACCTCTGCCGAAACCGGATCGGGCCGCTTGGTGGTGATGGCAGCCTTTCAAACACTTCGCGCACACCCGTGCGGGGTATTACTCTTTCTGATGCGGCAATATAAATAGCGAACAGCCCAGGAGATAGGTTTTGTGCAACAAAACATTTGTCGAGCGCATTAACCAGACATGCCTCATCAAAGACACACCTAGTCAAGCTGTGCAAGAAGATTACGCGATGTCGAAAAAATATAAAAACAGCCTTGAAAGTTAACCCCTCGAGGACTGCACCCTACACCGCCCCATACTTCGAAGGGGGAGAAAGAGGGCGAGGAAAAAATTATTTTCCCTTTTGGCTTAGGCTTTCTCATCCCATGGGCCACTGAATTTCCTCATTGGTGGGTTTTCAAGGTGTCTTGCAAGGCTGGCGGGGTGCCTATAGACCATTCCATCGGGCGAGGGGGAAACGTACTCTCGCACTCAGCGTTCGCGGCGCGCGGGACACCGTTCTCCCTCTCTGGAGTGTGCGCGCTGATCACGGCGGGCCTGGCGCGGCTGCTCCTTTGCCTTGACTACGCTTTGTAGGCATCGCGCGTGCGGGTTTACCACTGATTTACGCATTTTTTAATGAAATGTTGCTAATAAATGAGCCAGGCTAGCAGCTTCTGAGTTGCACCCGCCGCGGTGGCTCAGTGGCTAAGGCGTTGCGCTGCTGAGCACGAGGTCGCGGGTTCGATTCCCGGCCGCGGCGGCCGCTTTTCTGATGGAGGCGAAAACCAAAAACGTCCGTGTGTACGAGATTTCGGTGCACGTTAAAGATCCCCAGGTGGTCAAAATTAATCCGGAGCCCTCCACTACGGCGCGCCTCATCGCCTGCGTTGCGTCGGCGCGTTAAACCCCTACAATCAATCAAAATCAGCTTCTGAGTTGCGCACTTTAAAGGACACACGATTTTTGGCAATTTTGTTCTGCTGAGCTGTTTCTGTAGACCTACTTTGGAGTAGTAGCAGAAAATTCTTCCGCGGTCTTTGCAAACTAAAATGGGTAACTGAAACTTGCCTGTGCCGCAGATGCTTTTAGTTCAACGTCTACCGTTGCTGCCATCACATTGCGGCATACCCAGCTCGAGGTATTTCGTGGGCTGGCCTGGGCGATTTTCACAGTGACTACTACCTCCGTAGGTTGTCCATTTCCCCAGCCAATCTGAGGGGAAGGGGGAGGAGGGGGGCTACTGAGGGGGACTCCACCTCCCTTGTTCCCCTATCCCCGACTCGGACAAAATAAAGTTGTCCACTCACTCACCCCAAGAGTTCAGGCTTTTTTCCCAAATGTGATGTATCTGTCCGCAACATCAAACTAAGCAACGAAAAAGCGAACGCTTGTCTGGTTTACAACGGCGGACGCTTAATAAGGTCTTAGATGACGCTCTCCAGGAGCCGTGTTGTTTATTTTATTTATGTTGGGCATTAGTTGCACGGCTAAATTGTGCTGCAGAGCAGCTTGAAATTCTAGAGAGAGGAAGTTTTGTTTATAGTTGGCGGCAGTGGTGGCTGAGGGTGATGTGTTAATGTATCGATGAGATATAGAAACTATGTAACATGCCAAATACTTACTATGTTCACAGAAAACTACCTGTATTAAACGCTGCCGGAATATGAAGCCAGAAGTCTGTTACACTGGCACGCGCTTCTGCATGTCTCCCATGAGCGCCGAGCGTATAGCGGTTAGATCGTTTTAAAAAACACCAGTTTTGCAGTAAAGCGATCTAAATACCTGCTATAAGTGATCCCGGACACACGCAAACAAGAAAAAGTTGTGATGAAGTACTGCAAACATATGTTCGACATGGCATCGTTTACCCACCGTGGATCACGCTACCTCGAGGCGAATTTCAGCTCCCCCGCGGCCCAAAAAGCCGCCAATTTAAGCCAGATCGCTTAAACTGGTGCTATGCAACAACTTTCCCATTTAAAGTATATTACGGAAAAGAACGTACAACGGGCTACAACGAAGAATCAACCGAGCCGCTGCTGGCACCCATGCGCCACGGAGCAAACGCCCAAGCCAGAAAATCGGCCATCTACTTAAGGGCGCTGCGCACGCAAGATGGCGGCGCCCTCGTTGGAACGGTCTATAGTCTCTCCAAGGAAGAAGCCACCGCGTCCTGCCATCTTCTGTTACGAATAAGCGGTGCGCCACGTTTACGTGACGCAATTCTCGCTTTCGCGCGCAGTCGTTGTGAGCAACTCAGCGACATTCGTGTTTCTACACTGCTGCCTCACAACGCCACGGAGGCGGCTACGGAGGCAGCGCGATGACCGTTGCTACCGTTGGTCAAGCGGTGCAACGGCGTCCAGCAAGCGGCCGCCAATTTATGGCCGAAGAACCCGGCTGCGCATGCGCACCGGATCAGCGCAGCCATTCGCGGTTTGTGACTTAAGTTATAACTAGGGCTCCGGGTTTTCGGAGTTTAAGTGCAGAGCACTCTAGCGGCTCGCCTTGTCGTCGTATCACGCTGTAACGCTGGATGTCAAGCGACTGCCTGAATCAGCCGGCGCAGCGAGATAACGGACCCAAGTAGAGCCCGGCGTCCCGTCGGGCGTCCCGCAGAGGCTTCAAAAACCACACGGTTTAAATAGTCATAACCGTTCGAACCCCGTGAACGACTGGTGCTTGTCATACATTTCCCCGTTGTTTAGCGCAAAGAAAACTGCTGGTACATTGAGGCAAAATATGTGTAATTAACCGGCAGCGCCCACGTCCATTTAGTTAGGAACGCTAGTTGGGTTGGTTTAAGCGAAAAAAAGTGGCAGTGAAACGCCGGCATGTGTGGGAGGAAAAGCAAACACAAAAAGAACAGAACTCCCGCTGGCGCAGTTTCAGGCAGGGTGCGCGCGAGTACTGCGAAGGCGGGAAATTTGAATCACATTGACAAACCGCCGTTACATTCATCACGAGAGGAGTGAGACGGCGGCTAAGGGCGTGGTGGGTGCTAGCAGCGAGCAGATAACAGCGCTACAGCCCATTGTAGCGAATCACTGCTCTGAAATTTCGACAGCTTTCACGTTGAATGGGACGGCTTTAAGTTTTGGTAAAACGCAGAGGGTGCTTTTCGGAGTTTATTTTTTAGCAAAATTTCGGCGTTTTTCCAAGTTTATATCTTGTAAAGATCCAATTATCTGAAATTCGTATTTTTTTCCTCTCTGTTTTAAATACTCCAAATCATAGGTGAAATTATATTTCAACACGAACACCTGAGAACGCTCGGTCTCAAAGGTTTGAATGGCATACACCCATATATGTACACAAGCACGAACAGTTCAAGACAAAACATGTATGTTTCTTCTAGTACAACCTTATAGCTTGTTGTAATACACGCTAGCATACCTTAGGCGATTTTTGTCACTTATGGAAGCGTGCTGCTTTTGATTTATGATTCTCAGCATAGAAAATGCCCTTTCAACGTTCGCGTTAGCATACAATAAATACAGCTAGAAGCCTCCGCGAGCAGCGAGAAAGCACTGGCAACTGCCCGGTGTGAGCGCTCGAAAAATAGAGGGGTTCAACGATGTAACTTACTTCATAGCTCCGAAAGTTTGCAAAACCTTTCATGAGCTGGCTTATAATCAGGGTAGATAACCCTTGTTTAGACAAATTTACTTGTCATGAAAGTGGACGAAGGAGCCTCCTTGTGGGAATGGCGGCCATTCGTAGTTATCGCCAAAAATTGCGAAACGACAGTGGCGCCGATAACTTGCCGGATACCCTGAAGTACTAACTTCGATCGACATTGTTTGCCGCCATGTACTCTAAAATCGGTGTTTATTCTATAACTCCGAATTGTCCAAAATTTTTGCGGGGAGTATTTTTCGGATTAATCCGATAATCCAAAAACCCGGAGCCCCACTTATAACCCACCGGATTCAGTGGGAGTTGTTTTGTATATTTCCACTCGATCCTGGTTTGAAAGCTCCGGTGTGCGTCGTGCGCAAATTCCGTGTTACGATTTGTGGGTACATAAACTCGTTTATTCGCAAGCAGCGCGAGTACTTTTTGAGACGAAGCTCGAGAACGTTACTTTGACGGTTTTGGTTTCCATGTGGTCGCATCCCAGTGCGCTCTAGCGTTTTCCTCCGCGTATTCTCGCAATAACTGAACAAGGCTGGCGTCTGGCTCTGTCGTCCGAGCAGAGGCAATTTTACTGAGCAACCGGCTCACTAGGGCCGGACGTAACACTACGTACAACGCTTATCACCATGACACCCTCCCCGCGCTACTCACGCCACTTCTCACCCATGACGCGGGAATACTCGTACACCCCAACTTTAACATTGACCCCAACCCGCTCGGACCTCGTCCATCAGCTTAGACCAGGTCGTCAAGGCGGAGCCCACCTGAAAGCGACTTCGGGACTGAGAAGCTCTCGCTCCGCCATGCGACCCAATTTTCATGTTTTGATCCTTCTCCTATCGTCGTTTATAACAGATATCCTCTGTTCTGCTGCTTACCATCGTAATCTGGCCTATCCTAGTTTACAGTGATATATTATGTGACGTATAAAACGGCAATCTTTTTTTCTGCTGCTGAAAATATTATACCAAGGCAGAAATAGAAGAAAATGGTAGTAGTTGTTCGAGGTTCAGATAAGCACTTTCAGCATCCCATTCCTCATGGCTAGATTATCGGAACCTAAAGTACGCCAACAGCACGTAAGTGAAGCAAACATTTATTAAGGTACTTGGGGTTGGCAGGTAAACGAAGGAAAATACATTAAATTTGCGTATTTCGGGGCCGCGTATTCGATGACGGCTCGGTAGCCGTTTTCTTCTGGAGGCAAAAAAAAACAAAACAAAAAAACGGCCGTGTTCGACGCACATTAAATATCCCCAGGGGGTTTAAATCAATGTGCAGTACTCCACTACGCAGTGACAGTAGATCCGGCGTAGATTCAGCAAAAAAAGATGTCCAATATATAACTTTCCGTATTCGCTTTGAAACGAATTTTCGAATTTAACGAACGTTTTGCACATGTTCCGCACTACAAAAAACTGATGGTCCTGCCTCATCCACGCCTACAGCAACACCACGAAACCCACACACTGCACATTGGGCGGGGGGAAAGAGCGTCCGACCAACGCTGTCGCGGCAAGGACTGAAATGCCAATGCTGACTGCCCCATACCATGGCCGCCTGATTTGGAAAATGTCAGCGGTCCAGCTCGATGGGCTCACGGACGTGATAGAATGTCATTCAAAAGGCATATTACGTTTGTCCAGATTTCCGAGCGGTTTTTGATGGACAGAACAAAATGGCCGACCGTCGAAAGAATAAAATCAAGCCCAGTTCTACTCAGTGTGAAACCTGCTAAAGCAGTGGAGCTGTGGTTCTGTGTCGGCTGGAGCGTCAGCGGGCGCTCGCCCAGGAACGGCAGCGCCGTCGACGCACAAATCCTACGGTTTGCGCGAAGAAATCGGCAGCTAAACGACAGCGGTGGGAGGCTCCCTCCCTTCTCCCTCCCCGATACGTAGGGAGAAGAACCCGCCCCTGCGAGACCATTGCGCCCTCTATCGGTGTGTCTAAGAACCGGTTTCTGGGAGGCTGCCTGCGGGTCTGGCACAGTGTTGCCATCGCTGGGCATCAGACATCCGCTAAAAAGCAATGAGAATTCCGCCAGATTCCGCTAGATTCTAAAACATATCCGCTAAATTTCCCGCTAGGGCCTATTTTATTTAAAATAACAGTGCAATTTCGTATGATAAACACCTGTATCATTCTTAAAAGCTTCCCAAAACTACGAGGGCTGAATAATATATAAAAGAGTCTTCCAAGGAGTCTAACAGAACACTTCAGGTTTCATTGCTGCGGTGGTCGTCATTAGTCAACCTCGTCACAGAAGAGGCTAAAAGTTATATATGTTCACACTGATAAAAAAAAGAACTCACAGGTCAACGAACAGCACATCGAGGTCTTCGTCGCCGCTGTCGTCGTCTGACACCATCTCCACAGGACCGCTGGTACTTGTTGAGGGACCAGAAAGGTGACTTGGTTGCACATACGTTGCAGATGTCCCGATTGCACTAACAACTGCTGCGGAAAGTTTGCAATTAAAACAACTTTTCTGGTGTCACTTCAGTCCCGCTCTTACGACGAGGATGGCGTTTGTTGTTTCAGGCTTCGGCTTGTTCCTCATCTTGGATTTTACTATGTTAAGCTGACTAAACCTCATCTCTACTTCGGCATTTGAATACGGCAACACGAGCATCGACATGGCGAACCCGGCCAGCTCGGCGAACGGGTTTTTGCCGCAGGCGTCCTTATAGGAGTGAACTTCACACCAGAACGACTGCGTGAACGATATTTGCTTCCAGTCCAGGAAGATGATTTTGCTCCACTGGTTTTTAATTTTTTCGATTGCCCCAGAGCCGTTTTAAAACCTCGCGGATTTGTTTGTCTGAGATAGGCGAAGCAAGTCAACAGGAGCCCTCCTAACCTCTGAAGTTAGGCAATTTCTGCATTTTAGAGGACACGAAAATGGTTTCTTGCAGGGCGATTTTGAATCGGTGCACTGCGTGAGGTATCCGCCAGAAATCCGCTATGTATGAAAATGACCCGTCAAAAAATCCACTAGCCGCTAGACTAATTTTTTCCCCGTCAGAATGAAATCAAATCCGCCAGATTTAGCGGAAAATCCGCTAAATTGGCATCACTGGTCTGGCAACATGCTGCTACCCTGCGTGACGTATACGACGTTCAGCGAATTCACGAAAAGGCTCAGTCTACAACAGCTCCGCTGATAAAAGCCTACACGTTGATTGACGGCAGCCCGGTAATACGTGTACCTGAGCAGCTGCGGCGGAGAGAATGCTCAGCACTGCTGCCACCTTATGCTCTGCGTATACGTGGGTGGAAATAGTGCCACCAGAAGTCGTGGTATTCTTTCCAAACTAAACCCCGAGAGGTTGTGCGGTACAAGACAGGGCGAACTGCATTCAGGACCTGGAAGGCTGTTCGGGTGATGCCGAGAGTTTTCACTGCCAGTAGAGGCGGTGGGGAAGAGCAATTCTTGGTTGGGGTGAATTACCTGATTATAGCCACTGCGTCCCGTTTTCGAGATATTTAATGCCCTATTTTGCCGAGGAAAACAGCAGTACAATTATACTGATACCGCACCGTTCAATCTCCAAAATCACAGTGGATACTGATCCGTGGCAGCAAATATTCCACAGGTACCCCGCACTGCGGCCAGTATAGTACAAAGGCGGTTGAATTAAAGTTTATTAACGTGTTAATACCGATCCCGGATGGACATGAGTCGTGACGGGCCTTATCGAACACGGAAACCCGCACAGTTACATACATAATGTGGCTGTTCCTGGTGCCTCGCAAAGGGGTTCACAGTTCTTTTCGAATACCCCTAATTGCATTTTTGCGGCGGTATATCGAAACTGGAGGTAATTAAACTGCCCTGTGCGCTATACAGTACGCACAGACCAATCCGATTTACCGCAAAATGGGGTGTATACGCGGTGTATAACAATTTAGTCAATATGTTCTATTGCAGAAGTGTGTAATCCGGGAGACAACACTCAGGGTTTACTGAAATTTGAAATTTCATACCCGCGGATAAGATTCAGGGAGAAATCAGTATTCGCATGCCTTTTATCGAGAAATTACTCAATAACATTAAACCTTCTTTATCCGCTGTTTTACCGAGATACGCGCTCACCGTTGTGCGAACAGGGGCGGGACGTTACCAGGCGTCGCGAATTGCAGCCTCATCAAACACATGCCTCTAAGTGCGATGTGCGAATTGGAACAACCTGCACGTCGCACCAGGCTGCTTGCACGCTGGCCGTATTTCTCTTCCCAGAAAGAGAAAAACCAGAGACAAGAACGTCGCAGAGAATCCCTGAGTTAAGTCCAATGAGGTGAGAACGCAAAAGCGTTTCTCTTCGATAGGTTTCCGCGGCGGCGGTGTGGAGCGCGCTCCGAGAGTTGCTGCGGCAAGGCCAGCTTAGTGCGCGTATTTGCCAACCTTGTCATAAAAAACTATGCGGACACCTAGCACGGCCTAGCTCAGCGCTTTATCGTTATGGATATATAACGCGCATGCGCCGGAAACAAAGCAAAGACGCGGGCCGTTACCTGCCTGCCCCTATCTGGTTGCAGCAACATGTGGCAACAAACACCACTCAGCCCGGGAACTTGTCTGCTCCTTCGTCCGAATCACGCTGGACGACATCCATGATTCACAAACTAAAGAGAATTACTCTGGAGGCTGATGATGCAGACGCAAGGCACGGAACTTCACTCGACGAAAAGTCCTCACCGGCGGCAGTGACGGCTGCTATCGCCCTGTTGGCTTCATGTGCCGAAAGATTAAACATTTAAAGTACGCGCCTAGGACCAGCTACCATCATCTAGTGAATCATCCTAGACGTAGCGCCCAACCACGTGAACAGCGCCATTTAAACAGCACCTGGAACCAGTGTGTACTGTAAGAAACTCTATGCCTGGAACGCCGTATTCATAAACGTGACGTCGGTGGTTAAATCATTTGCTTGCCGCCGTGCGTCCCCGGGGTCTATTGCCGTCTGGGTCACGGTTTTTCTAGTTGTATAGCGTGTTTGGTGTGCGGCAGGTTTCAGAAGCGGGGTCAGTTCTGGAGGGAGAGGTCACGTGGCTTCCTAGCTCAGCTTTTGCCTAAGCCAGCTAGGTGAGCGCTTTTGCCAACGCAGCCAAGAATAAAGTCTTTCGCGTTAATGATTGCCTTAAATTGCGGCCAATCGTGTACCCCATAAAACCGTGCATGTATCTTGATGACACCAACTTCAACACTGCAGACGGATGGAATGGAAAGCGTGTATAAAAGGCACCTTGCAGGCTCATAAAATAGGAAAGCTGAAAGAACATTGCATTGTTCGGGTTTTCAGCGAAGAGTACTGAGCACAAAGTCTCAGAGCTGTTTATGTATTATTGGCAGCAAACCGGCCTTCCAGTGACTCCGAGAAGACGTTACCCTGCTCAGCCAACACCAAAAAGTTTAGGCGGTGTTGACTCAGCTCACTCTGCGCGAGCTGTCCCGGCCGGCTGTGGTGGTGCAGAATAGTCGCAAAACTTTTCGTTACGAATACGTCCCCACGACCGGCTCTTTTTGTACGACAATGTTATCAATGATCATTGGACACAAGGGACGCTTCCACCTGCCTGGAAACACGCTGACATCTCACTGATCCCCAAACCTGGCAAACCAATCGAGATATCCAACCTGCGTCCTATCCCCCTTACTTCATGCCTCTGGAAACAGCTTGAACACATGGTTTACAATCGCCTTACGGCGTACATAGAGGATAACAACCTCTTCCCCACGACGATGTACGGCGTTCGGCCTCAACTGTCTACCCAAGACGTCCTCCTGCAGCTCAAGGAAGACCTTCTCACTGACCTTCCGAAGCATTACAAACACTGCATCCTCGTTCTCGACATCAAGAGCGCGTTCGATAACATTTCCCACGATGTCTTACTAAACAGCCTGCCCACTCTCCATGTTGGGACACTACTATACAACTATGTGAGAGCTTTCCTTACCAACCGCACCGCTACAGTGGGGATCGCCCACTTACGCCCACCCTCCTTCCCAGCGCTCCCCCGAGGAACACCACAAGGCTCCGTCATTTCTGCTTTGCTATTTAACATAGCACTCAAAGATCTTCCTCCGCTACTGGACACCGTCCCATCCCTCCACCATGCCCTATATGCCGACGATCTTACGATATGGACCAACTTAGGTTCCATGGGCGAACAACAAGAATCACTTCAACGAGCCAGCGACCATATATATCTCTAAATGTGGTCTGACCTGCTCCCCGGAAAAATCCGCACTGCTAACCGTTCAGCAGAGAACTCGAGGACGACACACGGCACCGACGCCGGGCCCGGCTCTTACTATACAGACTCGCCCCGTTCCTGTAGAAACCCATCTCAGGGTATTTGGACTCACAATCCCACGAGACGGCTCAGGCTCGCACACCATCCTAGCACTTCAACGCACAGTTACTCAATTGGCACAAATAGTTAAGCGCATCACCCACCAACGCACTGGTCTCAAAGAAGCTGAAACTGCCCGTCTGGGTCAAGCTTTCCTCATCTGTCGCCTTACATACGGAGCTCCTTATCTGTCCCTCAGACCAGCAGAGCACAAGAAACTGGACATTTTGATTAGGCAAGCGTACAAAACCGCACTCGGCCTCCCCACTAACACCTCTATTGACTTGTTTATAGGCTTGGGAATACATAATACTTGGACAGAGCTAAGCGAAGCTGAACGAACTTCGCAGTTTCAACGCCTTAAGCTAACGTCCACTGGCTGTAGTACCTTAGCTCGCCTGGGCTATCCGACCCCGACTCAGCCTCACCGCCTGGCACGCCTCCCCGCCGCCCCCCCTACTGCGCGCTCGCATTAAAGACGCCGCGCTACCCCGGAACATGCAACCAGGCATCCACGATGGTCGTCGCACTGCCCGCACCAACTACATCCGCACCCACTACCAGACTCTTCCGGACACGCTGTACGTGGACGCATCCCCATATCCAAACCGATCAACTTATGCCGTCGCCACTGTCGACAGCCAAAAACGGATTATCGCCACGGCCTCCACGCGGGCCTCAACACAAACTGAAGCTGAAGAGGTAGCCATTGTGCTCTCCCTTACCTCCACTCGTTGCGACTACGTAACAGTAATCACGGACTCGCAGGAATCCTGTCGGCATTTTCAAATAGGTCTACTTCCTCGCACTGCCCTACACATCATCGAATACTCCACCCACCTCCCCGAGGAGTGCCACATTCTATGGACTCCTGGCCGTTGGGGGTTGGCCGGCAAGGAAGCGGCGCACGACGCGGCCCGAGAAGTGATACACCGGGCCATTTCCCCCGACCCCCCACCTCCCACCCTGGAAGCCCACCGCCTACTCACGTACAACGACATTCTCACACATTATAAGCTCTCTTGTCACACCTTCCCGACACCTCACCCCTCCCTAACAAAGGCTGACGAAATCCCTCTCCGCCAACTTCAAACCCGGACCTTCCCTCATAATACACTACGGCATTTGACCTTCCCCACCTCTCACTCACCACAGTGCTAGTTTTGCCCCGAAAGGGGTACCCTTTACCACATAGTATGGTAATGCTCCCACACACCCGACTTCCCTCCCAATCCCCACCCTTCCCCTTCACAGTGGGCGGCGCAGCTGTCCAGCTCTGAACCCGGCTCCTAGCTTAACCTGTTTAGATGGCCCCGGATGGCCAGCCGGAGCCAGGGACTCCTGGACTAAGGAGTCCCCCCACTGGTCTGCTTCCACACACGGAGTCAGATTTGGGTTCACTAAAAGTTTATTCCTACTCCTCGTGCTCAAGCCGCCGCCTCCAACGGCAGCGCGCGCCCCCAGGAATTTCACGTGGGCTCGGTCTGGCGCCCAGCCTCTCCGTCAGGTGGCACTGTAATTGATCCTCAGCTGGAGGCTTATAGACATTCTTATAGAAAATTATAGACTTATAGAAACTTATAGAGGCTTATTCAAAACCCTGGATACTTACAGAACAGATAAACTAGAAATCAGGAGGGAAGGTTTCTATGGCATTACCCAATGCAGTGCACTGCTTTTCGAAGTGCGGTCCGAGAACACGGGCATACACGGCTAGCTACACACTCTAAGAAAAAAGGGTAGAAAAAGGGAGGAAATCGAGGCTTTTCTCCCCCGGACCAGCGAGATTCTCCCTTTAGCTAATTACACGTAGCGCCCTCTGTACGGCCTCTACGAAACACCGAAACGGGGGAGGAAATATTCTCCCCTGTCGTCTGCAATCTGCTGTCGGCGCCGACGCCGAAAACGAAACCTTTCATCGTTACAATGTGGCTTTCGCCGATGGGGCGCATACGACGACTATGAGCAACACCTCCCCTGCGGTGTGCTGCTTGCTTGTTTTCTCGCTGTCTTTCTTTTTATTATTACCTCGTGCCCGCCACGCTAACGCACGGCTCGCCAGCCGTGTGTTTCAAGCACATTCTGTGGGCACCGCTGCATGCTTGCTGTGGGCGGGCGACTCGCCTGCGCCCTGTTCAACTTACCACTGCATTTGTGGGCGTTTTATACTGACGCCCAATAGTAAAAGAGGTCAGCGATGATAGCAAACTGCCCCTTTTTTCGTCAACGAGCACGGACCGCAGCATATTGACGCATTAGTTACCAACAACAAAAGGCCCCCAATCGGTAACATCTGTGCTGAATTGTTGCCAGACCAGTGGTGCGCTCTACGCTAAAAGAGCGAAGGCGAGGCAATGAGTATCATTACACAAACATACCTACCATACTGTTTCGAGAAACGTTTTCTTTCTTCTTTGAGCTATTTTACTGCTTCTTACAAAACTTCAAATTAATAAAAGTTTGCAATTGCATGGGTGACATTTGATGAAATAACAAAACCCACCTAAGACTTACGCACTGCAGTGGGTTATCGAAACAAACAACGATCTCACTGTTCATACCTGCATTCTCGGCGATCAGGGTTATAAATACTTTGTCGCCGTGTCAATGTTTAGTTGTGGCTTGTGATCATGCGGACATGTGAAAAGTGTACTATATGTTGTGGTGTATACATGTATTATGCTTGCGATGTTGTGTGTTGCGTGTATTGTACGTTGACAATGCCTTTAATGAAGTGTATGCCGGTATGTTGTGCTATGTTTCTTCCCAATATGTGCCCGCCCACATGCGGCTTCCGTGATGTCGGCTATAATAAATACGTTATTCATAAAGGAAACCAAGGAAACGCCTTGCAGTAAGTGCCCACTGATGGTGATGCTTCGTAGCTGCCCCTCCCTCCCCACCCCTACTTTTTTTTTTTGCGTCATCTATCGGTCATTTTAAAACGTTTACGATTGCTTTCCTTCGAGCACGCTAGAGGGCGAGCAATGTCAAGGATGCGACAACGACGGATACGTTTTCGCGTTGTCTGCGTTGCCTTTACGATGAGATTTACGATTGCAGACGATCCGCGTTCTGTTGCATCGGTTGTAGCAAAGTAAGGCGACTAACAACAACTGGTTGTTCTCAAACGGCCGCATTGGATGCTTGTGATCTCGTGTGAGGTGAACGGCGGAATAACGAGCCTTTCGGAAATAAAGGCGGCATTTTGAAAGCAATCGGTATGACTTCTACTGTGTTTACGGCGGCGCGTTCGCTCTGAACACGTAGGCGGGGCGCGCAGCGAGACGAATGCAAGTCGCGCAAATACGATTGGCGACATCGCTTCCTAACCGCTGTTCTGGTGCTCGGTAGGTGATTTCTTGGCTATTTTAGCGCATTTTGAGCGCACACAACCGCAGTAACCTACTTATTTGTACTTCCTCGATCCTCAAACCGATCAGCTCGCTAGGCCTTTATCGCATGACAAGCATTGTTTGGGTGACGCTGCCAGGGGAGGAACGCTCCTCCATTAGCTCACGAAAGGGGGAAATCTTCCTCCACTCCTAGGGGTAGAAACGCGCTCCTCCCTCTTAAAGGGAGAATCTTTCTACCTTTTAGGGAGCAATATATGATACATTCCTGTTTCACCCTTAAGGGAGAAACTACCACACCCTTTTTTCTTAGAGTGCAGGCAACAGAACGAAACTTGTGTATACTGCGGCAGGGATTGGGAAACCGTAGAGCATATTGTCATAGACTGCACAGATATAACACCACGGCGGGACGATGCGGAAGCCACGTTGACAGAGGCTTTGGGGTTTGGTGTACGGGGTAACCTCAACTTCAGGGCCATTGAGGTGACGAAGAGACGGCTCAAGTGGTGGTAGAAGAAAAGTAGGGAAGAGAGAGGGACGTCGGAGGAGTAATATACTGAATCAGAATATAAAACAGAAGGGAGGAGTGGTAAATTGGTGTGCAAGGGCAGGAAGGGGGGGGGGGGGCTATGAGAGTTTAATACCAGGGGGAGGGGGGCTAACCCATTATGTTAGTTAAGGGTACGACAAATACGTAGAATAACACAGGCAAGTAGGTTGGTGACAACCGACGTCCCGATACAAAGGGAGGGCCTCTATTGATCATCATCATCAGCTTCGCTTGTTTACACGCGGTCCGTCGTGGTTTCCATACGGTTGGCGAAGTTCCACGTTTACAGATAACGTAAACATAGCGGAAGTGGGGTGCGATTTTCGAAGTGTATTAGTTATGAATCTAAGTCTCGAGCAAATGTATTTGTATATATTCGCGCAAATGTATTTTTGCTGTGTTGCGCTGAGAACAGCTTCACTCGCAACTGTGGCTCTGATATACTTCTACTCTGGTTTTGGATTTCAAGCTTATGAGTGAGTATTCAGCTCAAGTTTAGATTCAGCTACTCTCTTTACGGAAAAACTTTTAAAATATGAGTGAGTATTTAGCTCAATTGTTTACGTTGTAAGTTTACGTACATCAACTTTCGCAGTTTAAAAACGTAGACAGAATTATGCAATAAAATGTAAAAAAAACGTTAAGGTCGGAACATTTACATTACAAATATCAAAAACGTGTTCGGAAAAGTGGTCATTATTTGGTTGATAAATTGTTCGTCAACGGGAACTCGGGAAAGGAAATTCCTCTCGCGAAACTGATGCTTGATTTGCAAAACGCAGGATTCGCGACCTTTTGAGGTGGAGGGCCAAGTTGCATAAAGCCCACACGGCGGAGGGCCGCACGGAAAATCATGTGTGTGTGTGTGTGTGTGTGTGTGTGTGTGTGTGTGTGTGTGCGTGTGCGCGCGTGTGTGTGTGTGTGTGTGTGTGCGTGTGCGTGTGCGTGTGTGTGTGCGTGTGTGTGTGTGTGTGTGTGTGTGTGTGTGTGTGTGTGTGTGTGTGTGTGTGTGTGTGTGTGTGTGAGGGGGGGGGGGCTTTGCAGGAGAAGATAAAAAATTCAGCGAATTGACAACATTACTTGACAATAATCTGGCAAAATGTGAAGATGGGGAAGCAACCAGTTATCTGTTGTCACCCGCCTCGCACCCCATTTGAGGTCGAAACTGGCGCGTCGGCCGTCAGATAAGAAGTGACAGGGAAGGAGAGGGGGGGGGGGGGGGGCGTTTAATACTGTCCCGCGGGCCGCAGGCGTCAGACTCCTGGAATAACAGAAAGCAGCAGTGCACCATTGTCGACAACAAGCGCGATGACGCGCTGCTCTAAAAAAGCATTGGACCTTCCAGTACACGTGGTTGCGCGAAAACAGGCGAAAAAGTGGTGTAAAGGTATAACAACACGACCACGCAAAATTCATATAGAGCAGTGCACGGGCTGCAATTGCAGTAGGCCCGGCAGGACCCGGCAGGACCCGGCAGGCACGGCCCGAGCCCGAGAAGTTTCTAAATATGGCCCTCGTCCGGCGCGAGCTTGACAGAAGGAAATAAAATAAGCCTGAACGTGACAGTCTGTTTTTTTAAATATCAGCCGCAGTGGGAAGCTTGAGCCCGAAAAAACTTTGCGATCTTCAACATAGAAACGTAAGCATATACCGCAAGTATATTGGATTTAAATTTCTCTTAAACTTGGAGCGAACTTCGTACAACAAAAATATCCTGACTTAGAACATGTATTTTCGAGAATGTAGGTGAAATATGTTCTTCACTTGCGACGGGCAGTCTTCGAACTGAAGGCACACCGTTGGATAATTTAAAGGATTTTGAGAGCAGGGGAAAATCTTTTTTTTTTATTTACACATTTATTCAACAGATATTGCACTTTTCGCTCATCCATTGAATTCGTTTCACAGAAAAGCTCTCCTTCAATATGCTTTTGTTGAAAAAAAAAAATGTTGTCCATGCATATAAAGCTCTTTCATTCTTCAGCGAAGCCTGTCTTTGCTTGCATGATGTAGCCCGCCGCGCTGAAGTTCCGTTCGCTTTTCTTTGTGTGAATTTTCCCTAAAGGGTAAATGAGCGAACTTTTTGTTATCAAGAAATTAAAACAACTTGCGTTACGCGACTGCTGGGCCTCAGGCACTGCGGGCCGGCTCGGGCGGGCATGACCAGAAAAATTTTTTTTTTCAAGTTGGAGCCCTGCTCGAACCCGAGACAAATGCGCGCTACCCCGTCCAAACCCAGCTCACGGTCAGAGCCAGGCTCGGGCTTTCGGCAGTCCCGGGCCCGCGCAGTTCCCCAGCATAACATATGCGAGTCAATGCGACCGTGCCGCGACTTGGGGATCAAACGCAGCGCCGTGGCTTACAGTGGCGCTCCGGCGAACTAAAAAGAACAAGACAAGCAAAACCGAATTGCGCGCGCTGGGGAGCAGCGGCGCGCGCAGGTCGTACAAAATATGGTTATGTAATTGTGGCAACTGATGCATCGCAACGTGAGGAGAGGGCAGGTGTGGGCATTTTTAGTCCACAGCTTAACTGGACAGTCTCGCTGCGCTGCGGTCTCGCTGTCTCCAATATTTCACGCCGAATTCTCAGCGGTAGTACTGCCTTTAAAAGAAGTTCTTCCGCAGCACTTGAATATAGTTATATTTACTGACTCTCTATCGGTCTGTTCCGCATTGGCTTCATCTGAAAATTCACCCCTGATCCATGCATTCAACTTTCTGGTGCCTTCCCATTTGCGGGACATCTGCCTCATTTGGGTTCCCGGGTACAAAGGTTTGCTCCCTAATGAAGGGGCTGATTCCTTGGCGCGATCGTCTTTGGATGGCCCTTCGGTTGATCTTTGCCCTGGTTCCGGCTAGTGTAGCAGCTGAGCAAGGTTCCGTAGATATCAGCGCCTAGTGAGTACGCAGGAAGGGGTCATCATTGATTTTGAAGAGTATGCCCATTTAAAACATAATTGGAATCCCCGTTTGTGTGAATCTCGTCAATGCGAGGTCACATTAACCAACTTAAAGGGGCACTGACACAAAAATTTTGCATCTCGTTTTTTTTGTTGCGATAAGTAGGCAGTGACCTACTTATAACCTGTAGAAACCTCATTGGCTTCAGCGTGCGACGGTTGTTTAATTAGAGGCATTTTCAATGCGGCCAGTCGCAGTTTCGGTTTCAGCGAGTGCCGCGAAACGATGGATTTTGTGGATTTTGTGTGAACAAAGCTGACCACGTGACCGTCGGAGCGATATCACAGAGCAGAGCCGCCGTAGCACTGTCGAATCCGCATCGACGGCAGTTTCTGCGAATGCCCCCACGTACTGATCTCGTGAGGCGCTTAATTAAAAAGCTACCGTGGATGTGACGCAGGCGCTGCGAGTGAAAATGCTACCGCGGCTAAAGAACGACGCGCGACGCTCGAGACGGTGGGTGGCAAGACGCGCGCTGGGAGCAGCCGGCCGGTCTGCCTAGCCTACAGGTCCGCCTACAGATGTGTTCGACTTAGCACTGCGGCGGATATTCGAGTGCCGCTCTCGTAAGCGGTGCAGATGACAATTTTTAATGCAACCCGACATCGCATCATTAACTCCTTTCTCATGTAAGCCACCATGGTCGGGACTTGGGGACAATTTCTTGCAGCGGTAACAAGCTATCACTCGAGCTACCTGCGCCGGCCTGGGCCACTTCGCGGCCGTGGCCGCCGCCTGCACAGCGACCGTGCGGCTAGCTCAGTGGGCTTTTCGTGCCTCCGGCGCGTTTTCGCATCCAATGGTAATAAACAGTAATAGAAACAGAGTGCCTGGAATCGCTGTAGAACTTTGGTCGCGGCCAGCTGCCCGATGAGCTGACGAAATCACGGCGCCTCCGCCGCCAACGATCGGGTCGTTCGTTCTCGAGAGCAGAAGCTCCGCCCTCCGGCCCTCCGATTGGAGCGGCGAGCCGGGCGAGCTGGCGCAAAACGCCGGCAGTGCGGAAGCAGCAAGCACAAACTCGTGAAGTGTTTAGATATTGTTTATTTACACAATCTCCTCGGGATGTCGATTGCGCGTGGTCCTCTGCTGGCTGCTCGGTTGCGTTTCGCACACTTTAAAATTGATTTTAAATATGTTCTAGGCTGTATTCGCCGCTGATATTTTGCAGATGATGTATATGTGTTCCCACCAATCTATCTCCGAAGTTATCTCGCCTTCAAAATTTTGTGTCAGTGCCCCTTTAAGATGCAGGGTCCCCCAGCTGAACTTCTATATGCACAGGTCTGGTTTCGCCTCCTCCACCCTATGTGCCATTTGCGGTGAACATGAGACACTAGAACACTTCTTATTACATTGCCGCGGTTTTTCAATGATCAGACAACGTCCCCTTATCAGGCCATTACAACGAATTGGACTTAGTATCTCCAGGCCCGTACTACTGTCGCTAGGGGCCACATCACTGGGATATTTTCACAGAGGGGTGGCTGCAGCCATTCATTCAGATGTGTCCGAGACCAGGCGTCTGCCCTGTTCGCCTTTATTATTGCGGGTACGCTTTCTCAAATTCAGCCGCAACTTTCAATTGTTAGCCAATTCCTCCTTCTAATCTCGCGCTGCTACTGAGTGCCACCGGATAGGCATCTACATTTAAGTGGTGAGCGGGCGAATTAGCCCCCTTCTTGCTCGATTCCTGGCCAATCCCCCGCGTGGGTATGCACGATAAGACGTGGAACAACAGCAACAACAAAATAGGGGTGGGGGGTGATTTATTAAGAAAGAAGGGAAGAGAAAAGCGCTGGGGATATTGTTGAACTCATTCGGGGAGTTCACCGGTCGTGTACGTCCCACGTCCTCCCTCGGTAGAAATTTTACGCGAGTAGAGATGCATGCTTTGATAAAAGCGGACGCAGGATGTTACGTTTCTTTCCGCCCTTGTCACTCTGAGCCACCTACAACTGTTTTATAGATCAATGTAAGTTATAGAGAAGTACAGGTGGGGACCCCAGTTAAAATTAAGTGTTTCTTCTATAATATCAATGCCGTCATCTTCCTCATTCGAATTATCCAAAGAACGCCTCTAACCTCCGTGGTTGGCTGGGGCACGTTTGTGCGGGGTGTTACGAAGCGCGAAATATTCATATACGTAGCCCTCTGGCCGGAATTCACCGCTGTGTATAGTTATCGAATCGTTGCACCGCACCGGCGCCCGCATTGCTCGGAGCAGCGCTGCTCGCTCATGCCTGCGTCGGCAGTGTGCGAGCGTTAATCGTTATTAGTGTCCTGTACAGGCAGTGCGGGAATCTCGCGAAAGGCTTTACAGCAATGATGCCCAGGGGATGGATGTTACAAGCGGTTCCCCATTTCTTAGCTTCTGAGGGAAGCTGTCAAGAGCGAAAAAAAAAGTAAAAAAAAAACTTCCCACGCCGTCCGTTTTGTAAGGTCGACGGTAGGGCACTAACACTCATGTAATCACGCAGGGTGTAGGAGGTAAAAAAAATGTTTGAAGGGAGAACCTCAACGCCTGGCAAACGCGGAGGAATAGTTTTTTTTTGTCTTGGGGTACTACACGGGGGTTGAGAAAGAAACATTATTCTTCATTTGGAGGCCTAAGCGATGAAGGAACGCTTGACGAGTAAGGCGCGCCGCAAGGAAGGCCGCGGGATAACTTGGACGACGTGGTATCCCTAAAGGTGTGGTGGGAGCACACACACACACACACAAAAAAAAGAAGAGCATACTTGACCAAAGGTTTTCTGATTCGAGATCGATGCTACCGCACCGTAGCAGGTACTGCGGCGAATGGAGGTGGCACCTTGACAAAGTGACGAATGATGGGAGTGCAGCTGGCGGCGGTGAAGCTAGCGCTCTCAAAGGCGCTGCCGTCTATTAAGAGGTACGATAATTTTGCTATTCCAGGGCACTTTCATTTGGAAGTAGGCTTTAAGTTTTGGTGGTGGTCGCGACAACAGCGTACATAAAGTAAATTAAAAGAAAACGTGATTATTTTCAGGTGATGTTCAGAACATCTCCCGGACGTATCGTAGGAGGATCAATGTCAGCCTTATTATTATGATTTTTTGCATTGCTGTTTCACGGAGCACCGCGTTTGAAATATAAAAGACGCTGTGTCACTTTACGTACTTTGCCAGATCAAATTTTCTCCTTTTCCCTTTGTTTTCATGCGTGGAACGATAGCGATGCGGGCGTTTTGCACACAACTTGCCTTGGAACTAAAGCCAGCCGAGCAACCCAGAAACGATAATCATGCGCGATTTTTCTCTCGTATTTTCACACCATTTTATGAGATATACTTGAGTACAATAAAACAGTGCTTCAGGGTTCACCAAAAGAATGTTTTGAAGTGCGGCATTAAGCCATGTATCGTGTTTCTGAGACCTTCTGTCTTCTTCCAATTTTTATAGAAAGGTTGACTGACCGGTAACGTGCTCGGAGCCAGTTTTTAAAGCTCTGATATTCAATTTCACCAAACGTGGACCTTAAACCATCGCGGAACTGAATCTCATATCCCAAAACTACCGACATCTGCAACACAGATTGAAGGCGGGCCAGTTGGTAGATAACTGACTTATAAAATAGCGCTAAAAACAGGACTACAGAATGGGCAGCGCCCTGTCTGTGTGCACTTTCGGTAGTCCTGTTTCTAGCGCTGTTTAATAAGTACAGACATCTTTCCGTTATTTTATACCCGCACGAAGTGTGGTGCGTACACGGAGTCGCGGTGCCGCACTGGCACCGATTGGTAGCGCTCCGTAAAGCCGGGGTTGAGCTTCAGAGAGACCGGAGAAGAGCTTCGCGGGATAAAAAAACCGCGCGAAGAAGCTGGACGGCGCGCAACAAAGTCACCGGGACGCAACTTTGGACAGGCGGCCTTGTCCGCCGTCTGCTACTACGCTGCGAGAAAGGCGCGAAGAATAAAGAGGAGGAGTGATGGATGATGACGGAAACGGGAACCATGTAAGGCCGCGTCGGGGCCGGCTTTACATCACGTCCCTGTACACGAAGAATGAGTAGAGTACGGCCAACTCTGAGTGCATGTGTATTTCCCCTTTAAGCCAAGCTCCTCGAGGAGAGACACGCTGCGGCGCTCTGTTGTTTCTCTTAGTTTTCTTTCATTTTTGTTCCTGGGTTTGGCTGACTCCAGGGTTCTTGGCCCACATAAACTCAGGCGCCCGCTGAGAGTGTTAGTACTTTGTTTTTTATTGTCGAAAATGTTTCAGTATAGCGACGCTGCATAGGGACGCTTTAGGGGACGGTCGCTGCATGTGTAGCGGCCAGTTGTGATAGCTGATAGATTGGGGTGTCTAATGCGCAAAGCTACACGTGGGATATGAGGCACGCCGTATGAGGAGGGAGGCTCTGTATTAATCTTAACCACCTGGGGGTCTTTAGCATGCGCCAAAGACTCGACGTATGGGCGTTTAATTCGTTCTTCACCTCCATCAGAAAAACAGCCATGACGGCAGGAATCGCACCCGCGCCCTTGGGATCAGCACAGCTCTGATAGCCGGGCTCGAACCCCTTGAGTCGTGCCTATGCCTGACTACAAGCAGAGTCCTTCAATGCTTTTCATTGAAGGACTCTGCTACAAGCAAGAGTAGTATGTACAGGCGCCTACCCACCGCGGCGGCTCAGTAGCTATGACGTTGTGCTGCTGAGCCCAAGGACGCGGGTTTGATTCTCGACCATGGTGGCCGCTTTTCCAATGAAAGCGAAAAGCAAAAAGGCCTGTTTATTCGATATTTTGGCGCACCCAAGTGGTCCAATTAATTGGCGGCCCTCCACTGCGGCGCGCCTCATAACCTGTGTGGTTTCGCCGCGTTAAACCACACAATCATCGTGCACAGGCGCCGTTAAAAGTATTTGGAGCACGATCTCGTAAATTTACAGGAATTCCTTCTTCCGGAAAGTGCCGGGGTGGATTATTGTGAGTTTAAAGGAGATCTCCCTTATAGAAAAAGCTTCCTGTAAAGCGGTCATAGCTGCCATTAAGCCAGTAAGACAAATATTTTGTGATATTCAGAGGTCCTGTTCATCATGTGCATCCGTATGTTTGCCCTTGTGTGTCTGTATTGCTATCATTATGACCAGTGGTTAAATTGAGAACCGATGCAATGAAGAGTGCACGGTCATGTTCTCACTTATCACAAGAGACATAAGACGGCGTCAAGCTTTCTCCTTTTCCCCACATTTTTTTGTGCATTTGAAGGACTTTTTTCACACTGTTTTTTAGCCAGTTTGCATCCATGTGACAAATCGTGACAAACGCGCAAGTGGTAAAAAGCGGGTACTGTGCCGGCAAAGCAACAGTGAGGGCTATATCTGTGAAGTTATAGTTATAGGGGCCATGAGACCCGCCGCGGTGGCTCAGTGGCTAAGGCGCTGTGCTGCTGAGCACGAGTACGCGAGTTCGATTTCCGGTTGCGGCAGCCGCTTTTCTGATGGAGGCTAAAAGCAAAAACGCCCGTGTGTTCGAGATTTCGGTGCGCGTTAAAGATCCCCAGGTGGTCAAAATAAATCCGGAGCCCTCCACTACGGAGCGTCTGCATGACATTTATCACGAGGTCATATTATTTTATTACGGTCATCAACCACTTTGTATGCCGCACATTGGTGACGGCGGACAGAGCAAAAAAAAAAAAAAAAGAAGTGCCGTTACGCTTGTTTTTTGCTGCCAACTTCTCCGTCCTTCGCTGTTTAGACCTCATTTTCTCAGGTTTAAGTCCACGCCCCCTTTTGAGAAGGGCTGGTTGTGGAGAGGCACACCGTCAACCAGAATATCGGAAGCTGTGTCACTGAAGAGGCATAATTGAGGGCTCTTGAAAAGGCGTGTTCACGCGGGAGCTATACTCGGGAAGAAGTTAAGAACGGAAATAGCTCATGTACCCTACCACTCGGCATAAGCGAGCGACCTGGATGTCAACGGACTCGCGCGTTATGAAAGGAGATGCTATGAATGCGTGATATCGTCTGCCTTTTCTCTCGTAGTTTGTTTGTCGTCGCTTCAGTACTTTATAAGAATAATAAGTCCGAAAAATCACGGAAACGGCTAGTGCCATGTTAGAGATATCTCCGGTAACTCACTACTGGCGCCGCGCGGAGTAACATATCCGGCTGCGATGATGAGGCACAGCGGCAAATTTCGTTCCGTTCCTAAATTGTACCCGAGCATAGCAATCACGTCGCGCTTAGAGGGACTATCCCTTCCACATGCAGATGCGGCGGCTGTCGTAATATAGCGGTGTCTCGCAATCGGATTTACTGCCTTGGGGTCGTTGCGCAATACCTGTCGCTGTGCTTGAGTGCAGACGTCGTGGCGCCGCCGTGGCAACTGCCTACAAGTCTTGGAATAGTGCGCTGTCTCGTGGCTTACCACTACATTTCGAGCGCTGAAGAGCAACTCGTGTATCGTTCAGGTCCCTCTGCTGCTTGCCATTATATTAAAGGGCACTGCGGGACGAAGCGCATACGGCTGACGGGTAAGGGGTTCAGTCACAACCTCGAAAAGGTTGTCTTGCAATTCACTGCTCGATTCCATGTGCAGCTTTCCCGTTCATGGCAGCCCTTTCAACAGTGATTACTCTGTAGTTATTTTGCGGAATATAAATTATTTTCGCGCAGTTTATATTAGGGGTGACAACTTGCTTTGTGCACAGTTTCAAGCAGACCTCTTCGATGTAGGCACTGGCGAAACTCCGCCTCAAAAAACGGCCCGCACCTGGACCCCCCCTCCTTTGGATCGTGCGGACGGCGGCGCCACTGCGGCCACCGCACGCACTATATATATATAAAAAACAACAACTAAATATTCAAACTGACAATTTAACCTTAAATTTTGTTTGAAATGTGCATATTTTTTTATTTTTGTACTTCCCTAAGTTATCCATTGCTTTCCTAACTGCAATTTTTTGTGGAGAATGTTTCTGCGTCTGCGGAACTGCCTCGACGGGTTGGCGCTTGTGCGAACACTCCGGCACGACATAGGTCCTACCTGAAGTACTAAATTTGCAGTTATCGCTCGGCCTACACCACACAGTATGCCAAAACTAATCCAGTAGCTGATCAAGTGGCTCTAAATAATCCTTTCAAGCTTGCGTCAAGCCTTCGAAGCGAATGTTAAACTTTTTTTTTTTTGCCGCCGGAAGACCGCAGATAACGCGCAGCAGACGACACTGCGCAGGCGACAACGCATCTTGTTGAACACATATACGCAATTTTTTTTACTTTTCTCGGTTCGGATGCACTTGTGTGATTGAACACCTTGGCCTTCTTCGGCACAAAAAATTTACGTAAGCACCCAAATACCATTTTTTTCGGCCAGCTCGTCGAGCGGCGAACCACTGTGTATAGTTTATTTTGTCACCAACAGATGGCGCCACTGTAAAACAAGATCCAAAACAGTGGACCAATTGTGGGGCCACTTTTTGATGCATGGGGCCTACGGGAAGTTTCGCAACTCCTACATCAAGTAACTCTGGTTTCAAGTCTTGCACGTTGCGCGGCTAAGCTCCAGAGCCATGGAAGCTATCCCATACAAATGCATGGGGAGTGAGATTTGACAGCGAATTACACAAAAAATGTTCAGAATCCTGGATAATACTTTTAAAATTTTCATCTCCATGTAGATTGCTTGCTTTGTGCCAAACATCACTTCCCTGAAGTGGTTTTGCTAGGTTCCTGAGAGGTCGGAATTCTGAGAGAGAAAGCTGGGCATGCAAAAGGAAATGGAAACGTTTGACGTGCTCTTTGCCGGCATAATGTTGTCAGTAGAATAAATAAACAATGCGGTAAATATATGCCAACAACATTGAGCAGCAAAAATATTTTTCACAAATATTGCTTAAAAAATAAAGGAAGCACACAGTAACCCGTAAGACTTCAGTGTAGCAAAGCTGTACGCATCCTTCACGACCATCACGACGGTTTAAGTCCCCGATTGCAGCCGATCTGCTTCTCCTCCGCTGCCGCAACGAAAGTTCTTTTGTTTGTATGTCATTGTTGCTATAAGTGTGAGCCTCTTTCATTTTTTTCGGAAGTGATAATTAGATATCCCCTTGTAGGGGCGTACGCTATGACGTGTCTTTCTCGTTCACAGCGAGTGTTCCCACGATTACGGCGAACGCTGGATTTTTTTTTTGCCAATCTTGGCCACTATAAGTGGGTATGTCTGGCTTGACAAACGCGCGGCGGGGGGACGCTGGGCGGTCAACGCGTGGCACGCGCACAAGAGCGCTTGGCATTTTCTTGTTTTTGTTTAACTGCCGGGCGGTCGCCGCATTATTGGCCCATCTCTCTCTAAGTGGGTATACGTGGGTTGGCAAGCGTGGACACGGAAGCTGGGTGGTCGCCGCGAAGCCCGCGCCCACGAGCGTGCGCTCAGCAATCTCTTGGTATTTTTAACTGCTGACACGAAAAATTACGATTTGCTAAACAGCTTCGCTGCAAAAAAAATGCAGGCCTTCTACAGACACCTCTCTGAGATAAAAAGACGTCGGCACAGTTTTTATAACTTGCAGTAAAACAGGTGAAATTGTATAAAGCAGACAGTACAAGCCTCAAGAATACAGAAACAGCTTTGGGACGGCTGGCATCGATATTTTAACAGCAATTGAAAATCCCCAGAGCAGCCATAAAGAACAAAACGTGCATTGTTTACCCGATAATGTGCCAACCTCGAAAGCAAAGGGAAATTCGAATATTTAAAATCAAAACATATTTTGTAACTAAAAAAAAAAACGAAGATGAAAGATATTAAAAACCAACTCAAAATTAGGGAAACATGCGCAAAAGGTCATAGTTGGAACACAGGCAACCAAATTGTCGGTAAAACGGCTAGAAAAGCAGCAAAATATGACCAGAAATATCCTGGGCTATGACACTACAATTGATTAAAGAACACCTCGGTACTAACCGGAGGCAAACATTGTAACATTGAATAGCGATTAGAAGGCAGTAGAAATTACGCATTTCAAATGTATCAAAAATGTTCCGCAAACTCGGGTCAATTTCCCACAAGTTAGCACACGGCGCACGTTGCTACTGAACCTAATCAGTTCCCATTCTACTTGCAATCGTTTGCCACATCAAATAAGTGCGTGTGGGACCGTAACTTATCAACAATCAACTTTTACCGAAGAGTTCTGCCTCCCCGGAGGCAGAACTTGCACGGAGAACAACATTTAGGCGTTTATAGAAGGGGATACCAGGAACAATAAAATAGAAAAAAAACTCCTTTTTAAGTGTATTCTTGGCGCTTTGGCGTTTTTTTCCAACGGAGATGAAACCGTTTGGGGTAGACGTATACAGCTTTGCTGTAAAAGTCTCTTGTCTTTGTCTTGTGTTGTCTTGTCTTGTCTTGTCTCTTCAGAGCGAGGTGTAAACAAGTGTCCCGGTGTTCTTTTAGTACGCGTTACGAGGTGCTCTAGCGCGAGGCGTAAATGAGTTTCCCGGTGTTTTAGTACCATGACTACACGAGACGGCAATTACGACGACGACGACAGGAGACGCCAACAGCCCCAGCCCCTAAGGGGAATCTCCCGTAAAACGGCAATCTTATTTAACGCAATATGCAACAGTTCTTACGCCATGAGTTATTAAGCTTGAAAACAATGCAACCACACATTTACGAACCTTTCACAGCAACGGAAATTAGCGTTGAAAGAACTGAGTAAAACTGTTTTGTGGAAATTATATTGCGTAATACTTTATATTGAAAGAGCGTGGAACCAGATTTAGAGAAAAAAAGATTGTTTACGTAACCCTTAAGCCTTGGTGGTAGGGGACAGACTTCTTTTTTTACTTAGCTACTTACCCCATTAAATAAAAGTGGTTGCTGCTGCGAAGTTGTCGTTTACGGGTTTCAGGTTTGTGTGCAGGTCTTGTCCAAGGTGCCTTTTTTACGGCGGAGTTCTTTCCAGGAGACCGATGAGTGGATAGACCAAGTACGCGGAACAGGGGCCGGATTCTCCGTAATGACTGCCTTCGCTGTGAAACAGCGCAGTATAGGCATCCATGCAAATAGATGAATTCTGCGGCAAGTGCAGTAAAGCGGGAAAAGGGGGGGGGGGGGGGGGGGAGGGGGGCCTACTGTATAAATCCCATAAGGAACGGCCTCTGGGATTTCTAGCTCCCCGCCCCTCTAGCGGAATCCCGAGCCGAAGAATTCATGTATTTGCATGCATGCGTATACCGCGCTGTTTCAAAGACAGGGTAGTCGTTTTAGAGGATTGTGCATTAGAAAGCCTCGTACCATCGATATAGCTAAACATAGCAATGGTGCACCATATCTAATCACCACCTGTGTGTCGTCGGGGCCCGCTTTACAACTTCGGCGCACTGTTCGCTCACAGCGGTGTGCCGTACGTAGATGGTGCTGTAGCCAAGCCTACGTACAAACGAAATAATAAATTACATATAAAGTTGAAGCAGACAATGCGCGGCTGTTGGCTGGTGACGTCACGCACTACAGCTCCGCTGTTCGCCCGGCTGTACAGAGTGGAATGGTCCTGCTTTCTTTCGTCAGCTGTGGCTAAAGATGCGGAAGATATTATGGAGGATAAAAACGCCTGAGTTGTTCGATCAGGAGAAGAATTTAGGCAGGAGATGAAGACTCACTGAGAAGGCATGAAACGCGAGCTGCAAAACGAAATTCGGGCGCAAAATTTAGATTCACGAAGTCTAACAGAGGGCACCAGACTCGCTCACGCAAAAGGAGAGAAGCCGAAACCAGAGCTGTGGGCTAAATTGGCGGAAAACAAAAACCTTTCGAACCACAGCGAAGCACTTTAACCAAATCTCCATGGCTAAGAAAAAAAAAAAAGGAAGAAAATCAAGTCAGGTTTGTCCGGATCTCGCGGTTCATATTTTGTTACCCCTGCTCGGAGCGAGCAGGGGTAACAAAATATGAACCGCGAGATTTGCGGTGTCCTTCAGCCGCCTGTCGAAAACATTGTCGACGTCATCTCTAATATTGTCCCGGCCGTCGAGAAAACAATTTCTGAGGCCTATATCAAATCATTTCGTGTTTCGATTCGAGGTGCGGGAAAAAACAAAGATCATTATTAAATTAAAATCGGGAGGCAAGGCAGATGCCACACTGAAAAAAAGTAAGCGCGGCTGTGCGACACCAATATTGGCTTTGTCGATCCCAAGCCGATCTATATCAATGAGCGACGCGGAAGCGGCTTCTAGGAACAGCAATGAGCGGAAAGCGTGAGTTTCATTGGAAGTCTATATGGTCTGTCGACGGGAAAATGCTTGCCAGAATGTCCCATGGTTCGAGTTGAAGATGACACGGAACTTGGGACGGTTTGTAAAGAAGAGATGCACTGAAGTTTTCTTTTTCCGAGATACTTCATAGTGATTTTGCTTCGCCCATTAAGCTAATCTTTGTAAGTAAATCGTTTCTTAATTGCTGTTTTCTTCTAAAGCGCACTCTTTCGCCAAAGCAGGTTATTTGATCTCTTATTTTGAGCACACTAAATGAAGTAGCGCAATCGTTAGATTGGGTCGTTAACGTCATCTGTGCCAAGTATTACTCTTTTACGCGCAGCGGAAAGCTCACACTTTTGTTGCAAAGTTTGCCGCTTTTTTCTCACCCCTCCCTTCGTGTTTTTCGACGCCGCCATCTTCACATGTCTACATCATCGATTCCCATATGTTCGTCATGAGCTAGACATCCTGCTATTGGGCGGCTTTTTCACGCACTTCCGGCAAAGAGATGAGTCGTCTGCTCAGCGTCGGCTCGCCGGCTGGTCTGCCAGCGGAGTGCTGGAGTGCTTGAACATTTTACGACTATCCAAACAAGTGTAAACAAACGTTTAACCGTTTTCATTGAATGCAACACGGCCATAACACGACATGGATATTCTCTTACCTGAGTACGTTCCACAAAGAAAGCGTTGAAACACCGTGGCACTTCTTTCGTGCAATCGCAGAGAACGCCCTGAGCAGAATGCCCGGGTTTGACGCATACATTTTATTCAGTTTCAAACAACCCAGAGATGCGTTTCGAACGAACATAACGTCACAACATGCATTGCAAGTCTGAACCGCGACTGACAGACGATGGGTTGCCTCCTCCTGCCCGTCGTAAATTCGGCACTTACCTCGCGCGCGGTTTGCGGGGACGAACACCACGTCACTTAACTGTGGCGCACAAGCCGAGATGGCTTTTAGCCACGCACACAGCGCATACCCCATGCGAGGTTGAGTCGTACGTCGCTCGAGAAAGATAATTCAGACCATGCGAAGCACTACCCACCCGCAGAAGCACAACGTCGCATTTCATCGCGAAACAAAGGCGTCCACAACACACACACCATCGCCTCCTGTAGTACCAAACGCATCTCGCACTTCCCAATGGGAGTGAGGGGTACTCCTGCAGTGCTCACATGTCGCGAGGTGGGGCCCCGAGCTGAACCGGGATCACGCCACCGTAACTGACTTCTGGAGCGGTTTGTGCCTTGTTGCCAAGGCAACCGATGTTTGAGATTGTCAAAGAAATGGCGCTCGCTCCAGCGCTACAAAGCTCAGAGCCGCGCCGGAGCATGTTTTGCCAACGTTGCCGCTATCCGCAACGCGTCACCCCAAGCTGAACTGGTCACATGATTGAAGCGTTTTGTGCACGGGTTCTGTATCGGTTTAAAATGTCTTTTTCACATGCCGCCGGCAGGAATTACCACAGCCGTAAAATAAGACCCGGTACCAGCGGGGCCACATCTGATACGGCGCTTGTTGGATAAACAGTGCGCGGTGCATGAAAGGGACCGAGCGCACGATCCTCCCCGAGCGGCTGCGAGTTCGCCGCCGATAAAAAGTGACGTGCCGCCGATAGCAACTGCAGCAACGTACACCGCGAAAGGGCATGGCCAGGCCGCCGCACAAATGCGGCCAGATTTTTCGTTCGCTTTTCCAGCCTTGAGCGGACTGCGGGATTTATGGTGTCAACAAAGCTTGCCCGTAGCAGACGACAGTCTCAGGAGCGCCGTAGCGGAAGTACGTCACCGCTGAGCAGCGCAGCATCATGGGAGGGAAGGCTCACGCGCCGTCAACAGCGAAAGGAGGAGGAAACGCGGCGCGACGATAATGCGTGGTTTTTGATTTACGATTTCTCAGCTAATACTCATCGCTTTAACAAAATTCTTGCGGGAGGAAATTGCTAATACATTGCTTTATTTGGTTACATGTACATCCATGCATCGGCGGAAGGTATTTCAGGACCCCTTTAAACTAGTTTTCTTTGAAGAAAAAAATTCCCGCCACCTCATCCTTGGTTAACCATAGAAGAAGCCAACACTATGCGGCGATTGCAGACATATTCCTACCAGGACAGCACCCTCCTCCATGCTATTGCAGAGGGAGGGATATTGAGTGCACTCAGTATCCCTCCCTCTGCAATGTCTGTCCCACGCCCGCCACCCTGTACCACCAGGTATGGGAGTGTCAACAATCTCAAAACCGAGCCCCTATCCCCTTCCCATTATTTGAGCAGTGGATGGATCGTCTGGTCGATCCGGATCCTGAACGCCAGCAAGACTTGGTAAGGAGGCCCTGAATGGCAATTTGCAGCCTGGCTGTCCCGGAATAAGGATGCCCTCCGCCGGGTTAGTGGCCTGCCATATGCACTTATGCTCATCAATAAGTGTTTATTCTCTCTCTCCTCCTCATCCTCTCGAATTTATCTTTGTACCTTGATTGATGAATTGTGGGGTCTACCGCGCCGTCGCTACACAAGCAATGAGGGGCACCGTAGTGGAGGGCTCCGCACTGATGTTGACCACCAGGGTGTGCCGAAATCTCGAACAAATAGGCGTTTTTGGTTTTCGCGTTTATCAGAAAGTATCTTCATCTGCCACACAGTATAACCATCCGTTAGGAGTTCGAAATTGTGTCAGGAATGTTTTTATTTTTCATTGTAATCTCCGTCAGAAGGCGGTGCAGGGTGGTCCGGCGTGAGAGAGGGCTAGTTCTCCCCCAACACCCCACCAATCCGGCCCTCTCGAAAATATTTTTATGCTTTACGCAAAAAAGCAACAACAAAAGGTTGCATTTTTCATACGCCCTTAGTATCGATTTCCCATACAAGCCTGGTTCAGTTCCCAAGCGTTGTCGCCCCGCACGAGTACCGAGCACTAGGCCGCAGAGTCATTGCTTCTATTTTACTGCTAGGTACCCAGCGCAACCAAGCCACAGGAATCTACATGTCGTCTTGCACAGTCACGGTGGACGCTCGAATCAGGAACCGCCTGTTTCACGAGGGCGTAGTTAGCAAGTGGAGCGTAATTTTACTGTTAATATGTAATGCTTTTGAGTGCTGCAAAACTTTACAATGGTTTAGAATCGCGGAATTCGTGGAAGTGTGGTGCGGGCGAAAATGAAGGGTGTTCCATCAATGTGGGTAACAGGCGAAGTTCTCAACAAATACTCAGCATATAAATAGATGCTGAGACCATAACGATTGGTGTACTTTTGCTACGGATGAGGAGCAGTCTCGCCGCAATCTCGTTGTTAACAGAACATGCAAAGCCGGGGGCAGTAAGTGACGTAAGACTACATTCCCATTAAAAAAAAAAAAAGTCATCACAGATTTTGCGCCCTTCCTTAGTAGTAAGAGTGTATGTGGGAGAGTGGGGAGGGCATCGGCTTCTTGACCCCTACCCCCCCCCCCCCCCCCTCTTGTGTGCACGAAAATGGTGACCTGATTGATATCAGAAATTTACAATTCGAACTAAATAGCCCTCGTAGTCAATTTGCATTTGATTCAAGGATTTAGCATTCAAAATCTTCGAATGATCTGGTTTTCTAATATTCCGGTAGACTATTGCAGAGAAAGCCTCCTTAGTGGGACCGGTGGCGTTCTGTGAAAAAACTAATGCATTTTCCCATAGGACGGTTGGGTCGACAGAGAAGCTCTGATAAGATCTCTGGACTACACACAGCGCGTGCGTGAAACCGGGCTTCGATTGTGGCAAAACGGTTACTTCAAAACAGGAACGGCTGTAGATAAGAAAATACACGCATTGATTATGAAGGTGTAGAATAGTATCTCATAAACCACGGATATCGTTATACATTTAGATCCTTCGTATATATAGATGCGCTTACTTAGTGCGCGAAAAATCGTCGCATGGGTACAGTCTCCGTTTGCGATTTAGGTCTTTGAAGGTTTCACAATCGATCGGACGCACGTTTGGTGAAAGTTGGACGTACTTTTAGCGAATGTTTGACGCACTTTTGACGCCGCTTTGAGGTGAAAAAGCTTTCGCGTTACTCCCAACTTTCTTTAGAAAGGGAAGTTTTTTTTTTTATTTTCCATGTTTGCACCGAGTTCTAACATTTGTCGAAACTGAATTCCTCTTTTGAGGATGTTTCATGCGAGTCGCCGGTCGGTGAGAGTGGAACTGCAAAAAGTTGGTCTTAATTTTTTTCTCGTTCCCATTTCTCGCGGCACCAGAGTGGTGGAACTTGTCGAAGGCAACGCGTTTCTTTTTTACCAAATACGCCACTATTCGAAAAAAAAATTGTCCACGAGATTTGGTAATCGCAGTTAGCCATATGAAATGCTTTAGCATTTTTATGTGGACAGCAACGAGTAAGTTCGTACGATACCCGGCTGTAACGCTTGATGTGTCGCCATGTCGCCGCATACGAAGATGCTATTAATGAAAGGCACTCTCGCCCTCATACCGTAAAATTACTTTATAGACACCTTATATCGCCCATAAAATGTCTTCCCCGCAGTGCAATAGTATGAAGTGAAACAGTATTGTGCGAAGTAGTAAAGCCGGCTCAAGGGATACTACACGCTTGAGCATATCAGTTCGCGTTATCTTGGCCACGTTCAGGTATATGCAGACGAGTCCCTGAAGTCTGACTCGTCAGCTATTGGAGCGTTGATCCCGTCGGTGGGACTAACGGTGAAAGAGAAACTCAATCAAAAAATGTCGTCCACCTTCGTTGAGTTAACTGCTATTAGGGCGGCACTCCTTCACGTCGCCAACAATGCCGCTCGGCAATGGGTGATCTTTACCGACTCGCAGCCTGCCTTGCAAGCACTGATGAAGCCATCCCGCCGCTGCAGCCTACTTGTGTGTGGCTGCCAGGTCATTCTGGCATCCAGGGGAACGCCGTCTATGACGCAGCAGCGAAAGAGGCGCACAATCTGCTTGCGTCTATTGGAATCCCGTATTCCAGACAAGACGGAAGTGCGCCCGTGAATGCACTGGGATTGAAACTGCAGTTATCATCTTGGCAGGACCCTCCTAGCATACCCATGCCTCTGCACGCGATTGACCCTCAGTGCCATTTCCAGTTTCCGCGAGGTCTACAGAAGCAAACTGAGGTTGTCCTTCACCAAGTACGCCTGAACGTTGCCTGTGCACTGATAGTGTTCTTTTTAAGATAGGCTCTGTATGCTCTGTGAGAGAAGACATACGGCATGTCTTGCGGTACTGCCCGCAGCATACAACTCAACGCAAAACAGCGAAAAGAACTCTAGTGCGACTGCTACGCGGAAACTCTTTAGAGCTGCATCACGTTCTTGGTCCATGGCAAAATCACACTGACGCGGCGCGAAGGAGAGAGGCTCTCTTACCTTTTCTTTCTGGCACGGGATTAATAGAGGTTCTTCAACGTTGGGATCCCCAGAGTTTTTCTCCTAGTGCTGTAAATTCTTTTTACGTTCCGAACTGGTTTTATTGTCTTCTCCCTCTTATTTATTGTTGCTGCGCAGTTCTTCCCCTTTTCTTTTCTTTTTTCACCTCACCATGTTCATCCCCATCTGAAGTAGCAAGCCCCACCGTTCTTAGGGCTAACCTCTTTCGTATTCATTAAAGCTTTCTCTCTCTCTCTCTCTAGAGGGTCGAGACTCGAGAGGCTCTAGGCGTAGCACTCCATAGGTCGCATAGAGGCGTTTAATAAAAAGCCATTGGAACATCATAATTTCATATCAGGCTTCTTACATTGCCCTCAAAGACGTCTTCTCTAGCAAAGCATTCAGGAACTCAAGAAAAGCATTCAAGCAGACGCTAAAGGGGATCGGTGTATGTGGTACATTAGGTACACGGGCATGTATGAAGATACTAAATAATAGGTCCTAGGGACTTCATAATTTCATATTACATTTACATTTAGACATTTACACCGTGCTCCCGAAAGTTTGCGTCGATGTCGGTCTGGCTCTGACTTGGGCGTAACAAGCGCGTACGCCGGAGTACGCCGGTTCCTTACGCGCTTACGCCGGTTTACGTCGTTGCGCGAGTACATCGGTTTTACGCGTTCATGTGGTTGGACCTTCACTCATGGCAACGCACGTTGGGTGTGCAAACTCTCCTAGGCTAAAACGAAACGCCCCTGAGCTTCGACGGTTACTTTAGGGTCACCGTGGTGGAAAGGTTTCATTTGCTCACAGTAGTCTGCACAGTGTTCAAACCTCGTCTAAAGATAGTTTCGCGTAAACAATCCCGTGGTACGACCGATCTAACACTTAGGAACCAGTCTGGGAAATAGATCGATTGATCGACCAAAAAGCTCTGATAAAATCTCTAGACTACACATGGCACGTGCGTAAAACGGGGTATCCACTTTGTCAAAAAGGTTACTCGAAAATAGCGACAAAGAAACACTTCTAGATAAAACAAGACACGTGTCGATAATAAAGGAGGAGAACAGTAGTGTACCTTTCTCTCATAAACCACGTAACGGCATACATTCAGATCGTTCGTAGGCGCGTTTAATTAGCGCGGGAAAAATTGTCGCATGGGTTCGATCTTCGTTTCAAGGTTTCATGGTTTGACGACCGATTGGATGCACTTTCCGCGAAGGTTGCACGGACGCACATATAGCTTTCGGGCATATCTCAACTTTCTTTAGAAAGGGATTGTAAAGTTTTTTCTGCGTGTAGCCATGAGACCACGGAAACGGGAGTTGCCTTATTGCTGCAACCACTTGCACTTCAGCGCTGCCAGCTGCGTAAGGCCGTGAGCGTATAGCCGAGGCGCTTCGTTGCACACATCAACTTAGGTGAACCACATAAAAACTGCCATGGACGTTCCAGCAAAGAGGAGGGATATTTGCGCAAAAGGCCTGCGACACTTCAATGACATACCCGCTTCGGTTGTGCAACGAACAAATAGCGCTAACACTAAGCACAAAGTACCCCACCAATTCACAGGAGCAACTCAAGGTCCACATATAAGAGAAACGCTATTCCACAAACGTGTCTTATTGAAATCAAGCGTCCTTTGAAGGAAGGCTCATTTACAGCCAAAAAAGGTGTAGGCGCAATGGCCGAGCTACCTACGGGCGTGTCCAGGTCCGCCTCCACACAGCTTGCGCCGTGTCGAGGCAGCTCATTATGGCGCCTGCACAACGCAGGCTTCGCGAACGAGGCGCATATAAATTGAAACTTGGGGTGCCGCCGCGTTGTATACCGTAAGTAGTACGCTGACACTGACTTGGAATGTCGCCTAAAGAGCCGGGTGATGGAGCCGTGGTTTCATTAACGACAACTACTCTCGGCGCATTAGGAAGCGGACGTCGTTTAAACGCCGGATTCTTCGGACAGAAGACGGATTCGCGAGTGAAAGAGATGCACTTTCGCTCGCTTCTTTGCAGCAGAATCTGTTGGTCGTTAGCCCGTTCTCCAGCGAAGCGTTTCCTGGTCTTCCCGCGCTATTTACCGCCATCATCTAGAGGGGCGGCTGACGGTCTAGACCCTCCACGAACGACGATTGCGCCCAACACGCTCGCAACCGTGGTGCTCGCTATGTATACGGCTTTTGAGGAAAAGTCGTTTAAGAGTTTTCGAGGTACATTAAATCAAGGCTTTGGGCTGCGCATCACCCTAAATGAGCACGTTGATAAATCTCTAGCCGTAAGAAACGTAGTTGCGTTAGGGATAGGCACTGAGTTGAGTTGCAGTGATTGTTTGCGCGCGAAAATGATAACAATGTAAATGGGGGAGGGGGTGGCTCGCAGGGCACTTGACGGAGTGGTTAAAAAATACAAATTCACGGTTTCGGGCAGACGCGCAAACCAGAGCACGGGAGATTCAATCAAAGCATAGGAAACTGTAGATTCCTGGAGGGACCCAGTCCAGGGGCTGCTGAGTCACTCGCCACTCAAGATATAGGGTACAGTAACAAGTTTGTGGCTGTTATTTTCTAATATAAAAAAAAATCCTTTGACATAGTCTACCATGACATCGTGCTTAACAAATCAAGAATATGCAAATTTCGCGTAGAGTGCTTGATTTTTTCGCTTGTTATCTCACAAATCGCCAATAAGTTGTTACAATGAAAAATCTAACATGATCGATACACTTTTGGCAAACAGGAGTATACCGGAGGGGTGTACTCTTAGTCCGTTTTTTTTCGCTTTCCCTGAATAAATTGTCTCAGATATTAACCTCAGCGAATTCTGACACGTAGGCTGGTGACAGTGCCGTTATAGTTCATAGCACCCCACTAGAAAACATTTCAAACACAGAACAAAACACCTCAGACGAAAGAAATTAACGGTCTCACAAAAAAATTAACCGTCAATACAAAATAAAGTCCGTGCCATTCTATAGGGCGAAACAATCACTGGGCTTGACTGATATAGGCTCAACAACAATCAACCAGGCACAGCTTGAATCAACCAATCGTTTTACGTACCTTAGAGCGACCTTAGGTAAGCATTCGCTTACCCAAGTGAATATCGATGCCAATGTCCTGCGCGTCGTGTACTTCAAATTAGCACATGCTCACTGGCATACTGCATTGTGTCATGGGTTTGACCTACAATACATGTAGAAAAAGAAGTAGAGGAATAAAAGAAAGGAAGAAGAAGGAACTGCTCGGAACGGTGGCCGCCTGCCTCTCTGCTTCGCTTCGCCCGCCCCTTTGTTAACATTTGGTGCCGAAACCCGGGATCTCCTCGAGAGAGGGCAGCTCCGACGGAACCACGGCCAGCATCATCACGACCATCGCCTCCAAGGACTGCCAGCGGCAGGCCTCACTCTCGTCCGACCACACGCTTCCCAAAGACCCCGTCCTTTTCCAGCTGCTGAGCTCCCCGCAGCCGTCATCTCTCACCTTCCAGAACCTCCTGATCGTGCCAAAAGGGGAAGGGCCAGGGGGAAGCCTTGCGGGGCACCCCACCATCGTCTTCCAACTCGGCTCCAGCCTCACCCACCACGGGAAGGACGAGGCCACCGTGAAAGGGGAGCAGAGCGACTGCGCCGTGGTGGGGAGGTTGGTGGGAGAGGTTGATTCGCTCCGTAAAGTCAGCCTTGCAGAAGGTGCTTGGAAAGACGAGCCTGAGCGCAGAGGAGCTGACCACGCTTCTTACAGAAGTACAAGCTGTCATCAATTCAAGGCCTCTTACTTATACGTACACCAGTGCGGAGGAGCCCTCGCCTATATGCCCTGCGCACTTTCTCATTGGAACTTCCTTGCTGAGCACACCTGGCCCAGGCAATGGGGACGACTCCTAAATCAACCAGGTGACACGTGAAAGCACAATTAGCAAGCTTCGGTACCGGCAGAAGCTTTTGGACCACTTGTGGGATCGCTGGAGAAGAGAGTATATCCTCGAGCTGAGGTCCTTTCATCATCACCCAAGTGCGTACAACCGAAGTTTACAAGTTGGGGACGTGGTCTTGGTGGAGGCAACTGGCACCCCCAGGAGCCCTTGGTTGCTGGGCCGTGTTACAGAATTTTTTCCTGGACGAGACGGGCTCACTCGAGCCTGTAGCTTGAAGACGCAGGATGGGAAGATAATTAAGAGACCGGTGCAAACACTTCATTTCCTAGAAATGGGACCTCTATCTTCTAGTGGGGGGAGAATGTAGAAAAAGAAGTAGAGGGATAAAAGAAAGGAAGAAGAAGGAACTGCTCGGAACGGTGGCCTCCTGCCTCTCTGCTTCTCTTCGCCCGCTCCTTTCTTAACAATACATTCATAGATCACCTTACACGGTCGTAAAAACGATCCCTTAGAATTATTCCATATTTATTTATTTATTCAAATACTTCTGAAGACCCGCACGCTGGAGAGTATAACATAGGGGGTGGTCAATACAACAACAAAAAAGGTACACACTGTAATAAATGAACCACGGAAAGAAAAGCGCACGTGGGAACACAAATATGACACTGATTTCGACCCAGAAAGGACGTTGCTCCCTAAATCACGCGTGCTACCTTTTTATCTCCTTTATGAAAACAAGAACTGCTGCGTATAGCCACAACACGAAAGAGGACTTACCGTTTTATATACCTGCACACCCAAAACGGAGCTAAAACATCGAAAATATTAATTATAGCCGCAAACATAAAAACGTTTATGCTGAGTGTATGCTGGAATTTTCTGGCGTAAAAACGTGGAAAGCCTCCCGGATTACATAACACTTGCGAACAACTTTTCCACTGCGGTAAAAAAAAAAAAAACTACCTTACAACAGGTGAGACAACTTTGAGTGCACGTTTTCATCTGTTGTTTGCACATATTCCCCTATCAAAGTATACCCATACTTTGGTAAGCGGATATCGTATTGCGATGTGACATATACTTGCATCGTATGTGATCTCTGGGGTATGATATTGCCGTGAACCATACAGTGTATTCGGTTATTTATGATTTTGCTTTTACCGCCCGGCTGCGCAGGGCTGTGTTATCTGTGTGCCAAGTGAAGCGCGTGTTCACTGATTATTTGTATGCCGCCCTTGTTATCTCCTTTGATTGGGAAAGTGTTTCGAAGTAACGTCACCAGCCTAGAATAATCTTGTTTGATCTACAGTGTTTTAGATGTAATTCGACAGTTCGAGAAACACCCGCGTCGGAAGATAAATAAATGCCCTTTGAGCAGACGCCGCAGCATTCCATCCGCCCACGCTCGCCTGCACACGTCACTCTGTTAACTACTTTTTCGCCGCCTCTGTATTCTTTGAGTTTTTAGGTTAGCACAAGTTCGCTCCAATAAACTTGCTTTGTAGCGTGAGCTACGCTGACCGAGGTTGAGCAGTTTCGCGTGGCTCCCGGAGAGCCGGGCTGCGCATGCGCGGGGAGCAGTGACGTCACACGGCGCGCACAGAACGTTGCTCGTTTCCCGGCGTCTCTCACACACCCCACGAACCCAGCGTTTTCACCTACCTCCGTTCCGCACATGGCGGCCCGCTCCACTCGATGATCATGCGAGGGGTGGCCGAGTGTGGGACCGATGGCTCGTGCGTCCCGGCAACACCGGCGTGCACCTGTGGAACCAGCTTAGTTCTGGGGCGATTGGTGAGGCTTCGCCGGAGCCGCTTGATAAATATACATGTCACATAATGCGTATACCGTGTGTCTCATTGAAGCAACCACAAGCATGATAATCAAGCTAATTTTAGACAACCAGGAAAGCTAACTAGCTGAACCTTAGCTCAGGCTACGTATATCCTGGCATAGCCGAGCTAAGCCACTGCTAATATTTCCTTCAAGACAACTGCGTCATCTTTGGCTTCATGACAATATTATGCATTCTTTATGACGTCAGCGACGTGATATTGTTTGTGGTCTTGATAATGTGACAGCAAACATGCAATTTACGTTGCTTTAATCCTTTGTAATCTCTACGCGCTCCTGTTTTATTTGTTTGTAGTTTAGACATTTTATTACTTCTGTAATTTCTACTGTAACCAGGGTATACAGAGACTATTAATGTTTTCCACGTTTCCCGTGAACTTTGTGTCTTCATATCTCTAATTTTCACAAAGGGTTGTTTGCAATTCATATACAGGCGGCCACCGCTAAATCGGACACGGATAAATCGGACAGACTCGGTAATTTGGACTGCTCCGCGACACCGCCGATGGCCCCATAGAGTTAATGTATAAGGACGACCGCTATTTTGGAGTGCGACTGGCTCTACATTCGATAATCCGGACAACGTTTTTGACTGTAGCGGACGCCGAACCGGCGGCTATTATTTCTTCTGCCACCTCGACCATACGAGGCTTGGCCTCAGAAAAAGAAGGTAAAAAAGGGAAAAGGTAATTGGTGATCTACAAGACACAATCGGTAACTGTTTCCGGCATGCCGGATTTATATTCGACAATAAGCCCCAAATCTCCAACGGACAGCCCGAATTGCCACTCAGCACAGCAGTTATCATTAATGACGGGACATCATTAAAGTCACGTTTGAAGAGTTTGCAGACGTCGACAATGCGGTGTCGTCGTGTGCCGAATTGGACGACGATTACCTAGCAGAGCAGGTTTGGCAACCACTAAAAGGCGACTCTCACTCGGATGACGTTGCGCCGTGTGCTCCGTAGCCGTCACATGCGGAGCTAACTAGAGATTTCGCGGTTCTTTCATCAGAGTACAGCGATCTTGCCACACTGGCGGACATCCAGGCGGGCTTGGTTGCTCGTAAGCGGAGGTGTGCAGGAAGAAACGCATCGACAACTATTTTTCATCCCCAGGGGCCCCAAGGCGCAAATAAAATGATTTTTTCCGTGCATCCGTTTTTTCGGAGATTCGATAGCTCGGACTTATTTACCTTCGCCGCGATGTCCGAATTATCGACCATCGACTGTAGTAACTTTTTCCATTGGACGGCTTACTAGCCACTCGTTATGGGGTCAAGCAGTGTTTTGCGTACATTTTACATTCTGTAGTGCAACAAAAATTAATTGAATTAAATTGAAATTAAATTTTCAAAACGATGCACGTGGTGGCGCACGGCGACAATACGGACGGTTTAATACTTTCTGGTTTGTGGATGTTTGTGGCACGGACGTAGGGACGGGGGAAGGTGGGCAGGACGGCGAGGGGTCGCATACATCCTTCAAACGTTTTAGCTGATGAGGTGTGTGTGTGTGGGTGTGGGAAGGGGGGGGGTGGAGGCGAGGGAGCCAATGACTGTGCCTATCCTGACTCAATTAACGACTAGCCCCATGGGCTGCGGCAGGGGGGGGGGGGTGCAGAAGGGACACTTAACCCCCCCCCCTACCCCCGCCAAGCGACACCAGCACTTGCCCCTCCGTTGCACTCCCCCACTTCCTCCGCGATGTAACGGGTTTGCAGCACTTAAACAACATCCTGCCTACACCCAACACTAGTACTCATTCTTTTTCTGTCGGATGTGGTCACCCAAGCTTGTACAGCTCGGTACCATTTCCTCACCACGACCATCAGGCGGTCGTGGAACAGAATCCGGAACAGAAATACAGTCTACGCTCGTTACAGCGGATCCGGCAACAACGGACTTTCGGTTACAACAGACCATTTCTGTTGGTTTGTCTGGTACCCATGCATTTTAAATGGAGTCCACTCCGCTCACAACGGACCCGGCTAGAGCAGACTATCGGCTACAACAGACTAAATTTTAGGCGAAAATTGTTTCGACTGAACGTTTATAGCGGACTTCCGCGGGGCCGGCACCCGGTGTACCTTTTCGTTTATTTTGGCAAGAAAACTATTATGACTGGCAACATTGCTGGCAGACGGGTCGTTGGCGCAGCCAAGCCAAGCCAGTGGCTTTTTTTTTTTGTGCGACCAGCGGCATGAGCGGCAGGGTAGCTGATTTCACTGTCGGATAAATTAAGCGTAATTAACTCTGTTGAACACGAGGAAAAACAGGCTGACATCGCCAGAAGTACAGGCCTGTCTAAGCACAGTGTCCGCTGTACCGTCAAGAACAAGGCCGCTGCCGATAAACGCGACTCCGGTGAGATTGAAAACAGGGCAATCGAATACTCGAAGTGGTGCACTCGGAGGCGAGTCTGCCCTCGTCAGTTTATGTAATAAAAAACTCGGGTTCAGTGAAGTTCGGCTTTTATTATTCCCACGCATGCATCGTTCCCGTTCCGTTCGGTGAAAAAGGTAAGAAATGCCTCAAGTAGGGGTTGTTCCCCATCCATTGTGTGCAATCTGCCGGTAACCGTGCGCAGTCCAACTGGTCTAACTTTCGATTTTACAGCTGACCGTCATCAGATTATTTCATTACATCTGTTTCAATGACCCGATTAAATCGCTAAAAATGTGGAATCTGCCTTGAGGGAACGTCAGGCAGCGATCAGATTTGTTTGACGAACGGTTTCGGGAAAACCTGCCTAGTCGTGAGGGGACTTAAAAGAGCCTAGCTAATGCTGATGGGCACGACTGATGTTGTATAGCTGGTTTATAATTGCGCCTAGTTATATTCTTGCGTTATTTGCTCAGCTCATCTTGCGTCTTTACACGCTTGACCACATGCGCTAGGCCTTTTCGAAGTGCCGGTGCTAAGTTTTGGAAACGGTGTTTACGCGATTCTTTGCCCTCGCGCGAACACTGTGCAGAGGTGCTGCAGGCGTGTAGAAAGAACAAAGTGTATGTACTATGCATGCAATATCGGTCAAAGTACCCACTGTATGGGCTCATAGCCCCCCTCCCCCCCCCCCCCCCCCGTCGGATACTGCATACTTCGGCTACAGCGGACATTTTTTTCCGGATTCAGAGGGTCCCTTGTAACGGGCGTAGACTGTATTACCCGCGTGTCGGTTTGCTTCGTCGAAAGGCGATCGTCGAAAGGCGATATTTCACCACTCCTCACACGTAATTGTCCTCCCGTTTCCCCCTCCATTCTCGCTCTTCCCACGAAGAATGCAGTGAAAGTTGGCTCAATTCAATTACGTTTTCCCGCGTTCGGACTTATCGTGCGACGTCTGCTTGGAGGGCAGACGTCTTCCTTTTGTCTTTTTTTTAATCTTTTATTTTTTCGTTCTTCTTAAAAAAGCACCCGTCGAAATCTTCGTTTTCATTTTACTTCGCCCCTGTTCGACAGCACTTCTTAGCGCGTTTTTTTTTCGTTTGCTATTGTTTTGTTGTAATTTACGAAATGTACGCCGGTACTGTCGATTATGTAGTTATATTTCGCCACAACTCTTTGCACAAAACTTTTTGCAGATGACTGCGTATTGTACCAAACCACTTACGCCAGCTCTGACCATTCTAACCTGGAATCTAACTTAGACAGCATTTCATTATGGTGTACGAAATGGCACATGCCGTTAAACCTAACAAAATTGAAATCACTCTCGATTTCGCGGAAACATTCCATATCTCAGTGCACCTATCACGTCAACAATGTACCGAAACCCGCCGCGGTGGCTCAGTGGCTAAGGCGTTGCGCTGCTGAGCACGAGGTCACGGGTTCGACTCCCGGCTGCGGCGGCCGCTTTTCTGATGGAGGCGAAAAGCAAAGACGCCCGTGTGCACGAGATTTCGGCGCACGTTCAAGATCCCCGGGTGGTCAAAATTAATCCGGAGCCCTCCACTACGGCGTGCCTCATCGCCCGTGTTGCGTCGGCGCGTTAAACCATACAATCATCAATCAATCACAAGGGCAGCCAATGGAAGCCAAGCTCCAGATCGGTCGTTTGCTCGCTGCACTTCAAAGAGGATGACTACACGGTGGAATTGAAGCGCAAGTTGTTGCTGCCAACAGCTGTGTCGACAAGATTTCCGTCGTACCCAACATGCATGCAGCCGGGGAGCACACACGAGGGAGTTTGTTCGGCCGCTGCTCCAGGCGTGTGCGTCGGCATCTCAAGTACGCAATCAAGGGCAAGTGAGCACAATGGTTGCAGAAAATGAAATGATTGAACGTTCAATTCTGGGCCTAACTGGGAATGAAGAAAGAGACCAACTGCATTCACCGCCAGAGGCAGACCCATCCTGTACGCTCTCACGGGCATGCAATCATGCGGCCAATGTAATTTTGAGACCCGAGAATGTCAGACTTGGTTCGATCTGAAAAGCTTTTTTCGATAACACCAAGAGAAATGCCCGCCGCCTGAAAATGAAAGCAAACAGACTATACAAAAAACTACAAAAACTGCAAAAACGCTGCGACGAATTCCGCGAACAAGTGAAAAAATTTGAGGAGGATCGCACTGCACAGGCAGTTCGACACATCGGACAAATTTGTAAGCTCCTTTCAAGCACCGTATTCCCACACCTCGCAGACTGTCCGCTGATATGGTGTGCTAGCAACAGGGACGCGTACCACTGTCATGAGCTGTGCGAAATGTTCTGGAAAAAGCTTTCGCAAAAACATTTCTCGCCAAAGGTTCTCCGCTTGTAAACCTGATTGCCGGTGAACCGTAGGCGAAGAGGACTTTCATATTTTCTGACAAACCCAATAAATCCCCTTTTAAATGCTGTATTATATTTACCTTTTTATGTCCCAGCGATTTAATAGTTTAATTTACCTTCCAACTGTATATTACGTCGTGCAACTAGTGTGAATTAAAGAACGACTGCCGCAGGTTTACACCATTCCAACTGCATCCCGTACTCCTTTCCGTGTTGTTTTGGTTCCCATGTAAACAGTGCTCTTGTTGCAAATAATCAGTTCATAGTTGCGTTCGCCCTGTCCACTTCATTCGTGTGTCCTCCATATTTTGTGTACCCTGTAACCTAACGCGCAGTCTAACAATATTTACAAAGCAAATGAACCAATGGACCCTAACAGGCATTAAGATTATTCCAGTTTCCTTTGAAAACGCAGTTAAAGCAATGTGTGAAAACATCCAGTCACATTTGTCAAACGCCCACTGAGAAATCGGCGTGTACCACACAGCACGAAACGTTTATGTGATTTTTACGTACGCGGAAGTTATAGGTTCTTGCGTAATGAACAGAAATGCGGTTGCTCAGATAGCTTCCCACGCCAAATATTATTCCTGACAGCCTTGGGAAAGTCTTGAGAAAGAAATCCGCCTATTGCGCTCGACGTTAGCAATGCGCCACCTGCTAACGTCGCATGCCGTGCGCTAAACGGAAAACAAATGCAGCGCTGTGCCTGCTTCCGAAATACTAGTTAGTCAGTCACGCCTATATTGTGAGTTTCCGCCTCACGTATCCCCACATAGTATTATAAATTATGAACATGCTGACTTAGACCGTCGGTGCAGTCATGAACCACTTACACCGCATTGAAACCGTGACCGCGGCCGGCAGCCGCCGCTCTTCTTTCACAGATGATTAGCGCCACGACTGACGCTGCGGCGTAAAACGCCGTCACCGGCGGAGAGGCGCGTTCGGCAGGCCGGACGTAGTTTGCATTGAGCGGCCGTGATGGTGAGATGAGTTCTTGCTTTTAGTGATATAAAAATAAAATTTTTAGATGACTGAAAATGTTATTTTTACTCAGGAACAAAAAAAAAAAAAGGTGGCCGCATGTTTCGGTTCACGCAAAGCTTCTGATTTAACGCGCCGGCCACGCAATTATGACGGTGTTTACATTTAGCCCCTGTACAACCCGCCTGCGTCGATGGAGCCTACGACGACAATAACATTGATTCCCTTAGTGTTACCGTGATATCTGGCAAACGACTAGCTCACCTCAGCAGCTTTTAACGGAGGATGCAGTTTGTTACCGCCTACTAATAGTTGCTACTGTGCAGCTTGAGCGGTGCCGGAACCATGTTTTATTGGCGGCCAGTTGCCGGCAGACGAAGTAAGTGTCTTATACTCACCACGAGCACAGCTGAATTAATCAGACTTCTCACTCGACTAAACGCTCGCAGAAACCAAAGCAGTCGGCACACTGCAAATGCTGCCAAACGGGAAATCACCACCCGCCGCTCGCGTTAAAAGGCTCGCAGACTGCTAGTACTGCGCCACGAAGATATGTTAAAAGGATGCCTTTTGCCTACTCATTACTACGCTGGGCAGCTATCCAAGCCACTCCAAATTCACAAAACGGGGTTCTTCGAAACACGCTTTCCGCGTTTTCAAGATATAACAGCTGATGCGAAGCGGGTGCAGGCAGAAAACAGGTATGATAAACACCTCATAGCAGAGGAGCCTAACCTCTGGCACCATGCACTGTACATAGTGCATGGGCACTAGATGCCAATTCATCATTGTCAGGAAGGCATGTGATGGAAGCACCAATCTCCTCTCAATGGGATAGTGAGGAACTCTGTGCACCCGACAAGACAGGTTCCATCTTATAGCAGGTGGCCACACCCTGTTCATGTAAAGGAGCGCCGTTGTGGTCCCGGGAAGCCTTCCTGTCATAATTGTACCTACTAGCTTAATCTCACTTCCAACTACCAGGCTAGGTATTACTCCTGGAGGGGGGATATCCAAAACGCATTTACATGTGTAATTACTTCAGAACGTGGTTGGGAGCCTCTGGAACATAAACCTCCGCTCTGAACACCCACTCCGCTCCATTAAACGAAAGCTCGCCAGACACCCCTGTCCCGATCTGGCCCCACTGCTTTACTCCACGTACCCAGGCCACCTTCTGTGACGCTGCCCCCGCAAGCGCACACAACGCTACAATTACTCAAGAGTGGCAGGCTATTGCGGCGCCGGTGTCCAAGAGCATCTGCAAGTGGCGGCCCACATCATCAGGGCTCTCGGCGGCTGCCATTAAGAGTTTAATTACGTTTCTATCTATCTATACGAACATGAAAGGCCGCCCCTGGAACATGAATCTGACAAAGTTACACACTCGATATAGGTCTAGAGAGTGCGGCTTAGCTGTGCCGCAAATGAGCTCTAAGGCACTGTAACTGGGACCTCATAGTATTAAGACCGGTTACCTAAAATGAGGGAACTTTGGGTGGGAGTCTCTATCAAAAAAAAAAGAAACATACACAGGAACGTGAAACATTTCTTTGGCAGTAGCAAAATGGTGAGAACCATTTGGAGTAAGGTAGCCAGATTGCACAGGAGAAAAATAGCATGAGAGTCTAAGAGCATAATAAACGAGCATAGGCTGTCGCACAAGGGTGTCTCACAAAAAGACGTTATTTCGCTAAACATTTTTTACAGCCTGCCCAGAAGGCTGTAAATAATTAAAAAAGCCTGTTAAAGAAGCCTAATTTGTAGATATTAAAAAAGCAAGTGAGTCGGGACATTTGATATACTTTAGATCGGCAGATAATATCCACTTGTTCAGTTAGTCTGGTCAGAAAAAAACAGTGAGCCAGTACTTTAGCTTAGTTAAAAGAACAATGGAAGTGGTGAAATAGAATATCTGCTATTAGCTGTCATTACAAAAACAATGCACGAGAAAGAAGGTGTGTATTATTGTAACGGGGTGCATTAGGAAAACACTCTAATCTAATCAGAAATTGTGTACCTCTGCCCCTAAAGAGAAGGGAAAACAACCAATGGGTGCCTCCAGTGCTAATTTTAGGCGCAGGCACTCGAGTCCTTAGCCAGCCCCTTGAAGGACGGGCATAGTTTGCACTCCGTATACGGCTGTTGGAAAGTATTAACTTTATATGGTAATCGACGCTTCTGAACAAGCAAGTCTTCTAAACAAGTCTTGTAAGCAAACGTTAAAAATAGGGGGTTTGTAAAGCTGTTAGCAGCAGCCATTTTATTTCCTATCGGTAAAAAGATGTACTGTTTTCTGTACCTTTCTGCACATGCATGTTTTCGAAGCCACTAAGTAAGCAATGCCGACTGTGTAGGTGACGTGTACCAATATCTTGACGCCTTTTGTATTGTCCACATAGTCTCCATGATGGCACGGGCGGCGTCGAAGTGAGTCACTTAGACTGTACCGGCAGATTCCTTTCTTGTACATTATGCAAGAAACTCTATGCATGGCCGACATTAAGAGGGTTTCTTCGGTATTAGTGAAGTGAAGTCATGTGCAGGCCCACGCGCGGGAGGTAATTAAAAGGGCACAGTGTTTGGCCCGCGATGTCGCCCAACATTACATCAGAAGGCACAGCAGATAAAGCCGTGGAACTAGCACAGGGACACCTCACCGGGGCCTAGGCTACGGAAGTGAAAAGCGGTTTCTGCGCATGCTCGTCGGTTCCTTAGCAGTGTGTGCTACAGAGTTGGCACTGCGGTGGCCGAGCATGATCCTACAGTTAGTTTTACAAGCTGCATGCAGAACAATGAATGCGAGAGAGCTCTCAACTCTCTCCCACTGGGTTCGTGTAGCGTGACCATGAAGATCTACGGTGGCTGGCTGTAGAAAAGAGGCAATATGTGTTAAGGTCTCGAAAGGCCATCTGCGCGCACCCTTTGGGCAGGTGGAAACGCAAGGCTTCAAGCTTATTCTTGGTTTTTTTTAGCCGGCTAGAGTATATTACGATGACGAGCTATAGACACGCTCAATGGGTGGATTTTTGAGAACCTTGAGGGTCTATTGTGCTGCACACAGCTAGTGAAATCAACTGTGGGAGGTGGTTACTGAGCCTGTACAGTCATGAACAAATGAAACGGCCACAAAAATGTGAACTGGAACACCCATATAGCGCAATTTCTTTCCATGCAGGTCAAATTGACACATGGCTGAGTTACAAAATCGAAGTTGGGTGGCTTTTCAAATTTACCAATAGCGGACCCATTATTGATTCACAACGAGCAGTATTTTCCAGTTTTGTGTATTCTGGCGCATAATTTTGTGTTCGCGATTCATTTGTCTATGAGACCCGCCGCGGTGGCTCAATGGCTAAGGCGTTGCGCTACTGAGCACGAGGTCGCGGGTTCGATTCCCGGCCGCGGCGGCCGCTTTTCTGAGGGAGGCGAAAAGCAAAAACGCCCGTGTGTACGAGATTTCGGCGCACGATAAAGATCCCCAGGTGGTCAAACTTAATCCGGAGCCCTCCACTACGGCGCGCCTCATCGCCTGCGTTGCGTCGGCGCGTTAAACCCCTACAATCAATCAATTTGTCTATGAGTGCACAAGGCAGGCCACGCACTACGATTGCACAGCGCAGCTGTGGCTCGCGTGTTAGAAGGAAAGACAACAGGCAGGGTATGTTCGAAAACAGGTATTGTCTCACTTTAACCAACGTCACTTGGGTCACAGAATGGGTTCACGCACACAGAGAACGCGCTACACACCGTACGTCCAACAAACACAACACAGTGTTTTCAAGAGGGTTCTGGCGACCTAAGCGGCGAGACGATTATCACGGCTACGCGCTCGGCCCATGATTGGAGGCGGAGCGATGTTCTTCGGCTTCCACAGTTCGAGAAGAGGAGGAAGACGAGAAGTGAAGAGGCATGAAAGGAAGAAAGAGAGAAGGATATGAAGAAAAAAGAAAGAGAAAGGTATGCCAGGGAGCGTGAAATGCGCTAAGGCATACTTTGGCTTGGTCAGTGTCAGACGCGAGGCCTTTTTCTTGCACGGTTGTGCGTTCGAAAGACGAGACGTAGGCAGATTTCCCAGCCAGTGCGTGCAATCCGTGGAAGCCGTGGAACAGAGGCAGCTTGACGTTATCCTGCAGCTGCTTCCTTCCCTTCTTTTTGTTCTTGCTTGCTTTGATCATGGACTCCTTCAAGAAGTTGCGTTCGGGCACCGGTTGTTGAGGGCGTGAATGATAGGTTTAACAACACTATGTGATCTGCTGCGTGTAGTGGAACTGAAATAACAATGTTCGGAAACAAGCACGGACACAAAGAGCGAAATTCCAGGAGGGAAAATGAAACCACTGTAATGCAATGGGAAATCGTGTCCTTGAAGAATGGCGCAAGTGATCATTCCGAAACTCATGAAACGCGCTAAGGCAAAATTGCTAAGCTGCAGAGAATAGCCTGTTTCGTTTGGTGTTCCTATTGTCCCATTTGCTGTTTGTCCATTAAATTATGTGACTTATTCATTGCAAATCATTTCCATGTGTCTCAGTCTAGCCCCCCTTCTTTCCCCGGCGAAGTCGCCAGCGCCGCCACTTAACATGTGTAGCTTGGTGACGAGCGGTGTCGCGGACGGTATCGATCCGCGCTTGTAGGTGCGGGATCTGGTAATAACACCCGGAACATATGCTCATTAGGGCAAACCTGAACAAATCTCTCTGGCTTTCGCTTTTTGTTGCCATTTTACAACTTTGTTACAAGGATTAGCACTCGCGAAGTTTGAATGGTCGTATTATCCCAGTGCCCTTTTCAGGTCTGTCTTGAGATCCTACAGAGAATAAACTGTCCACCAGCAGCTACGATTTGCATGGTTAGCGGCAGCTGACAGTCGTCAACACGAAATGAGGTTGTATTCTTTGCACACAGTGCGCAGACTAAGCACTGTTTCGAAGGGCCAGTGCTGTTGAATGGGGCCCAGTTATATGCTTCACGCATCCGTCCCCAAAATTTAATATGCCGTTTACTGGCGATTTTCGAGAATCTACTGGACGCTCACAAGAAGTACGTGCAATGTCGTGATTGCCTCCACGCTAAGTCACAATACGATTCCATTAGTTGCGGCTTGATGAACTACGAAATAATCTAGAATTCCAAATATCTCTTTATTATATATTGTTAATTATGTTTGTAGACACGTGATTACAGTGTGAGTTGAATGATCGAAACATTTTTGTTACGGGCTCTCGAGGGAGGGTTTGTACCCTCTTAACAGCTCTTTTTGAATCCGATCACACGCATATGTGGGAATTTCTACCATAACTGCTCTGGCCTGCATTTTAGAATCTTGGGCGGTGTTTATGAGCCAGTAGCTCTTGTTAAAAAGATCACAAGTGCAGTTAAAAAACGAGTTTCAGTGTGTTTTCGTTGATATTTAACGAAAAAAAAAACAGTGAATGCGTCCCTGCTGCTGACATAAGTTCTGGCAGCGCCGGAACTAAATAGCGATAATATAAAGTACGAAGGTTTACGCACTGAAGCTGCACCTGGAGTATTACGGGCGCCGTAGTGAAGGGCTACAGATTGGTTCACACAATTTGTGTGTCTTTAACGTGCACAGAAATCTCGACACATAGGCGTTTTTATTTCTAACCTTAAGCGAAAAAAAAATGGCTGAGATTGCACCCGCTTCCTCGGGCTGGGTAACTAAACGCTTTAGGTACTGAGCCACCGCGGAAAAAAAAATGACCCTGCCCCCATGACTCTTCCCACAATATTCAATTGGCTGTAAGCTAACTAGAACGGTCGGCTTCGTAAACCGAATATGTTCACATCCGTCAAGTCTTCCACTAGATATTGTGCTCTTCGCTACCCATTGCTCGTTTTCGTCACTATAGACTGCTCATATTGAGATTTCTTTCTACGTTGAACGTAGTGCGCTGATCAGCTTCCTGACATGGTCTGAAGCTTTGTATATTTTTGTAGTTCCTGTGCTGACACTGAACGCAAGGACTAGCTTAACTCGTTGACACAACATAAGAGCACCAAATACGAATATATTCTGTAGTCCCTGAAGGGACAAAACTCATTTAAATTTAAAAGTGAAGCAGCGTGCGGAACGACAGGAAAGAGAATAGTGAAAACACCCGTTTTCGGGCAGATTTTGGTGTTGGAGTATTGTAGCCATCATCCGAAACTCGCCTTCGTCTCACGTAAAGCTGACTGTCTCTGTCAAGAAAAAGTGCCCCACATAGGCACCACGCGCGCTTCCAAACTGCATTTGATGTGGTAAGGTATCCTATGATTCTCTGCCTTTCAATAGAGTCACGTCAACGGCTCGCCGGCGTAATCCATGCCCAAAAAATCAGTCGAGGTACGTTGATATTCTTTGCCCGACAACGACTTTCCGCGCATTGCTTTCCAGACAACGTAAACATAGCGCTCCCCAAGCTAGGCGCTTCTTAGCGCTCACCATTGTCCATTGTGTGAGAAATTCAATTTTGATTTAAAGCGTGGAGCTTAACGTCTTATTCTTAAACCGTCATAAGGAAGTTTTCAGGAACCATTCATCTACTTTGCAGGACTGAGGTTTTAAACGAACAATGCTCAATACTATGTACGCAGTCACGAGGCATTGTGGGTCATAACGAACTTCTACAAGGAGTGAGAACTAGATTGCTAGCTATAAAAATCCGGCAAGACCAATTCAATATTACTCTTTCTTCACTGCTGAACTGTTTTTTCCCCTCAATTTGCGCCGCATAAAGTATTGAAGCTACATGTGTTCTGCTTATCCGGCCGCTCCTACATAGAAAACAGAGCATGGACAACAAATGGAAAACAGTGTTCCTACTTCACCACAGCTCTACATATCAGTGTGCTCGCCATGCGGGCAAGTACCGGACGCAGTAACGCGTATTCAGCGGGATACCGCAGGTGACCACCGCGACGCGTATTACGAGAGCGATGTAAAAGAAGGGTGCTCCTCAGGCTGCCTTGGCCGGCTGCTTGTTTTTGTAGGCGCCGCGGTAGAATCGCACGAACATTCCAAAGAAGAGCACAGACTCGGATAGAACGATAAAGGTGTGAGGCCGTGGATAGCCGCAGTCCTTGAACAGAGGTATGGTGCTGTGCACGAAGATCACGATGAACTGCACCAGCTGCAGCTGCGTCAGGTAGCGCTTCCACCAGAGGTGCTTCTGCACACGGGGTCCGAGCAGCGAGAGGAAGTAGTAGGTGTACATGATGACGTGCACGAAGCTGTTGAGGCAGATGCAGAACATGACCTGGCCGTCGGGCCCGTACGAGAGGCCGAACCAGCCGTTGAAGACCACCAGGACGTGGTGGACCACGTGCAGGAACGAGACGTGCGAGTCCTTCTTGCGGAGCACGAAGAACACCGTGTCCAGGAAGTCCGCGATCCGCACCAGCAGGTACCACCAGCAGAGTGACACCAGCTCCAGGGTTCGCGGGTCCGTCTCGAAGCGGATGCCCTGGCAGAGGACGTTGTAGCCGCCGCCCAGGTAGGAGCGGGAGAGAAAGTTCACCACGAAGTAGGCGTTCAGGACGACCATGGCGGCGTTGTAGACGAGGATGAAGCGGCGCAGGTTGTACGGCTTTCGGTCGCGCATGAAGCGCGGCCCACCCACCTTGACGAGGTACACGTAGCCGAGCAGAAGGGAGCCGATGAGCGGCGGGTTGCCGGCGAGCGGCCATGTTGTGGTGCGCGGGTCGCGGACCAAAGTGGCGTTGCCGTGCGCGCCGGCGTTCGTCGCTGCTCCCCCGCCGCTGCCGCCGGCCGCACCGGTGAGGAGATCCATGGCAGCTCCCACCTCCATGTCGCAGGGCCGCTGGCACCGGCGTTCGATGCGAATGGTGGCGGCCACCGAGCACGAACCGGCAGCAGCTGGCTCGTAGCAACGGTTGCGGCGAATCGGTTTTGTCGGGACGGCGAGCCCGGCCTCTGTCCTTTTTTCCCTCAGACTGAGCGGGACGACTTCATTGATCGAACGCTGCCGGCGACCGCGGCTACCTTCTCTCCCTCTAGGGAAGCCCGACGGCCGTTCTCCGGCTGGTGGGGATCCCCGGAGAGGATTTATTTTCTGGGGGAGGGTAATTCACCGAATGAACGAAGGCAACAAAACGAATAAAAAAAAACGCGAAGAAAGAGTGCGCTAAATGGGAACTAATAAGGATGCAAGAGAAATGACGTGTCTTCCAAGCTGCGGGAAAAGGAAGTCCGAGTCTGAGGGGGAAAACAGTAGCGGAGAGACAGGCGGCCACGTCGTAACGGTATGCCTGTAACGGACGCCGGGGAGAAGAGGTGTTGAGGAGGAGGAAAGGAATGCTGCTCTAACTCGCCACCGTTGCCGGCGCGCGCTGGCATCGCACACGTCGCGCCGGTCGAGGGACGCGGGTGCCGGGTGGAGGCGGAGAGGTTGCCGGCGCTTCATCCTCCGCTTGCCTCTGTTTTTCCCGTTTCGCGGCCCGCTCCCCTTTCCATCCTTCCTGTGATTCTCCCACCGGGGCAGCGGGAGCAGCGAGACGGTGCGGGAGACGTGCTCGAAGTCGTCGTCTAGCGCCGCATTTACGCTCGCCAGAGACTCCGGGCTCTTAGCGGCCGGCTTCCTTTCCGTGCGTAGCGCTGGTTGCTTGGCTACCAAAGTGCGTGCGTTTGGTTTTCCCGGGGGCGGCCGAGAAGCGGCACCGCGTGTGGCCATCTCGGCCGAGCCTTTAGGGGGGCGGAAATTGGCAAAAGACGACGTGTGGCTTCGTCGCGAACATCTCTTGTCGCTCTTTCTTCGGACTGGTCCTCCTACCGCGGGTACTGATTAATTCTCGAGTGGGCTCACCGGCGGTTTTGTCGAGTGGGGCCGGACGCAATTGGTTTCCGAGCGCCTTGTATGAGGTTGGCATGTGCGCTCGTTCTGGAAACCTCATCGGCGCAGATGGGATGAAAGCTACGAGAGGAGCCGAAGAGGACGCGTGCCTGCACCACCGCGGCGGTCTCAAGCACTTTGGGAAGCACTGGCGCAATGGATCGCCGTGAGGCAAGATCATCACTTTGTAATGCCGAAAGTATTACGAGGGTAAATCAAATTATGAATGTAATCTGGAACTCCCGAGTTTCTGCCAAGCCTCATAGGAAGAGAAAAAGTTTGAGGCGGGGTTTCATCGACTGCTGTGTAGGACAAGAACACATAACGCTAGAACGTGATGAATACACGGTTTGTGTGTGACTCTCTGCGTGTGTGGGGGGAATAGCAGTTGTCCGCGTGCGTTAGGAATGATCCTTAGGAAATTGCGGGTACCATCACGCCACAGCCTTTGGATTTTATTTATGGTATTCTTAGTTTAGCATGGCATGCAACGGATAAAAAAGAAACAAGGGAACACGTACTTTTGGCGTTTATTCGAGGGAATCTTATGTCGTGTATACACTCGACGGTGAAGCATAGGGTACATTCTGCGTTAAAAAAATAAATACGCCAATGCATGGAACCATTTGTAGAACTCAGTGTCAGGTCTTTTGTTCAGACGGCGTCAATTGCGTGTCGTGAATTGCTGGTTTTGAACGGCACACTGTATTCGAACCTCTTTCTGTAGCACTGTTGAGGAGCACTTGAATGGTACAGCGTCCTGGAGTCAGGAAAAGTTTCTGTTTCACAGGGTCATTTTGCAGGTTCGAGATGTTCTGAATACAGGCGACGATTAAAATAACTAAAAAAAAAAAGCTGGCCCCGTATCTACTCACTTTCCAGAAAACGTCGTCGAAGCACTGTAGTCATCTGCCGCCGCTGCCACATAAATGCCTCTCCTATCTTTCCCGCTTCCATCGCATCCTCTTCCTCTCCCTTCTAGGCCCTTCCACGAAAAACACGATGAAGGTTTGCTAAACTAAATTAAATTCAATTCAACACTGCTGGCGCTCTTTCTGTTGAGAACAAAAAAAGGTTTGCGCACTAACCTGGCACTCACGCCATGAGCTCAAGGTCGTCCGCGAGGCCATTTTTGTAATTTGTGAAAAAACTATTGTTTTCAACGAATTTTTTTCATGTTTGCTATCGCAAAAATTGCGTCCACGTATACTTTTATTTAAAATAATGCTGCACGTACCAGCCATGTACTTACGCCGTGCCTCAAATATCTTTGTTTTCTTTTTGCTGAACAATTTCGATAAGTATGAAGCATGCTTCGATATTTTTTGCTCCTTCGAAAATTTTTTAACTATAAAAAAAGCCTCGTTCAAGAGTACTTTTAACTTTTGGCCGGGCGGCTGGATCGAGGGACAGACGGACATAAATGCAGACAGGGCAACATTTTCGCGTTTGAGTAGTCCAAGAAAGACTATCGTCGTTGAAATCGAATTCAGCTAGTTGGAATGGCGGTATTCCACTTGCAGACGGGCGCAACCTGGTCTAATTTTTTGCGAGTTTTATGCAGCACTGTACTCTCCATCTTTTGACAGCACTTAGTTTAAAAAATTACATGTCCTTGCTTGCCCGGATAAACAGAGACAATTATGTGTTGTGAGTCGTCAAAATAAGCAGTTTTTTTAATCTACATATACCTAACATGGTGACGGATAACTCAGAATGGTGGAAAGAATGCAAGCTCATTTCAGCAGACAAATAGTCGGCTGAAATACAGGTAAACCTGAATGTAACGAACCTCTAAGTAACGAATTCCTGGATTTAACGAAGTTTTCCAATTCTCCATTCCCACCCCCATGGAAGCCCATGTGTTTGCGACCTCGATGTAACGAACTGTTTTGGCGGGTAACACTGATGCAACGAAGTCGGCAAACTGATCAGTCATTGTTTTTAAAGACTTTTTACACAAAAAAATCGGCCGTAGAAAAGAACTAACTTAGTGAATACTAGCACTACTGTAAGCAGCCAGCAGCAACGAAAACATCTGGAATCGCCTAAAAACGAAGTTCGTCGCGATGATGACCATGAACGGCTAGCGTGACACCACACCAGGTAGCGAGAGTAACTTCACAACTTTTTTGTTTGCCCGCGCCGAAATCTGCTGTGCATTTTCACGTCTGAGTGCTGTTTCACTTTGAGAATTAGGTTTTGAGGTGCGAGGCCGTTCTGTCGGCGCGTAATCGTGCGTCTCCACTGCTATGTGTGGTATCGGCTCGTTCGGGATAAGTTCTTCTGCCGGAAAACAAAAAGTTGTGTCCTTTTAAGACAAGCGCACAATTTTAAATGCCGCCTCCGCCGGCGAGAAAGAAGAATGCCGCCGCCTGGTACAGTGTCTCAGCTAGCGCCTTCTCAACAATTTTGAATGTGGTAAGCAGCATTGAGTCACAAAACGCCCCCATTCAGCGTAAGTTCGGTTCTTGGAACGCTTTAAGGCACGAAAAGTGTCAAAAGGCAAAAAAGTACTTAAGTTACGTTTGTTAATGCAGTAGAAAGTAAGCTTGCTTCTTTGGAGCCCCGTGTAGTGACGAAGCTCGTGCGAAAGCAGCAGGCGCAACTCACGCAGTTTTTTGCTGTGAGATAAATCTATGAAGGTTGAGTTCACCTTTACTTGTTGTCTATCATTGTGGCTTCGTTTATGTTTCATTCCTGCGAGCTTTAAATCGACAGCTACATGTAACGGATACTTGCACATAAAGAAAACTAGCAAACTTTTGTCAATTTCGTTACATCAGGGGCGGTATTCTCGTAACGGTCGCTTTTGAAAACGTCCCTTTTGCGGCCCTTCGTCGTGACGTACTTCCGGTTAACTAGTGAATGTTTGCAGTAGGTTTGCCGCGCTTGCGTTACGTCCCTTCCGGTTGCTTGCTTTTAGCCAATCAGGGCTTGCCAAAAGAAACACTTTTGAAAGGGACGCAAAAGGGACAAAACTCGAGAATACCGCCCCTGTAGGTTTAACTGTACTGTGTAGCAACGGGAGGCGGGCGGAAGTTTTGCCGCTCAAAAATTTGAGAAATAACTATCGCTTGGTTATAGTACATCATAAAGATTTTCACGAAATATAGAAAATAGGCAGCTAACGGTGCTGCTGCGTGCCAACGTGGTAATAGTGGGAAAAGCATCAGTCGGCAATAGGATTTGTTAATAGCTTGGTGTATAGCATTTTAGTAGATATGAATGCACGTTAATTCCAGTGAAAACACGGGTTGACGAGCTAATTTGCAAAAGTAGAAGAGTAAACACGTTAGCGAATAAAATAAAATAATACTGATTTTCTCCTTTTTGTTCCGCCTTCTTTCAAGAGGAAAGCAACGGGAGCATTTCCCGTCGGCACTTCGCCTTCAATTCCAGACGGGCCAAGCGAGCCGTAAGGAAGAACGCCTGAAATATCCCAGGAAAACATTCTGCTATGTATATGCTTTCTGCTATGTGTATAACTGTTTCGGTCTGTTCGGGTAATTTACTCATTTAAAATAGTAACGAAACAATTAAAATGTGTTTACAGAAAGTATTGCGCATGGTAGAGTTGCTTGTTACGGCTGGCTTCGTTTATCAGAGTTGCAGATGAACGCGGACGAAGATCGCTCACGTTGTACACCTGGTACAAGCAATGAAAAAAAAAAACATATTCTCAATATTTGTTTTTTTCATTGCTACAGAGTGGTTTCATTTTCTTTGTTTTTTTTTGCAGTAACGTCAATGGATATATTTGGTAGAATAAATATTTAAAAGCCAAATGTTGAGAAGAAAAAACTATAAAGCAATAAAAAATTATCTGGCCCAATTAAAAATGCCTCTCTTCTGAAACGACGAAGACGAAGACGTCCCTGAAAAAGAAAGCATACGTAATAAAATCTCCCGAATAGAGCCAACCGTGTAACCCTCTGCATTTGCGTAAAAATGCGCAATTGACTTAGTCAATACATTTATTTCTCAAAATAAGGGAAATAAGAAAAGAACAATACCAAAATAAAGAACTGAATAATATTAAGATAAACTAACGAAACCAGTAATGTTCATCTCATGCCCGAACTCACAAAAAGAAAGCGAATATTAGAAAATCTTTGAGGAAACAAGGGTAAGCGCGTTTAAAATAGTCGACAAGAAGCGCCAACTATGTAGTCCCCTGCATTTGCACCAAAATGCATAATTGGTGAGTTTGATTGATTGATTGTGGGGTTTAACGCGCCGACGCAACGCAGGCGATGAGGCGCGCCGTAGTGGAGGGCTCCGGATTAATTTTGACCACCTGGGAATCTTTATCGTGCGCCGAAATCTCGTACACACGGGCGTTTTTGCGTTTCGCCTCCATCAGAAAAGCGGCCGCCGCGGCCGGGAATCGAACCCGCGACCTCGTGCTCAGCATAATTGGTGAGTTTGGCACATTTAATCGTTACATTTGCGTAAATCAATCAAGTTTTATTGGACATTCATGGGTAGAAATGCCAGCAGCACAGACAAAAAGCCATTCAGACAAGCTTGACGGGGTCTGTGCCCCCTAATTTAAGAGTACACCCGCCCAATTTTTTACCAATATCACGGGGGCGTCGACCGTTCGGTCGAACAGCTCCGCGTGACGAAGTGATACGGCAAACTCGGCGAGAGTAGCTGCATGCGCAGTAAGCAAAGGCCGCTGCTGCCGTCGTCTGCTAGGCTGTTCTAAGAGCAGAGGGCCATCCCCGATTAGTGTTATTCGCTTATCACACTGCCTAGCCATACTCGAAATCTTCCTTCAAGACTAGGCACGTTGCGCCAACTGAAAACCGTTATCAGCGTTGCCGAACGTGAGGTTCGTTCTGCGCAAGGTTCGTTCGGCAACGCTGATTACTGTTTTCTATTGGCACCACGAACCTGGTGCCAATAGAAATAGCCATACTCGAAATGTTTCTTCAAGACTAGGCACGTTGCGCCAACTGAAAACCGTTATCAGCGTTGCCGAACGTGAGGTTCGTTCTGCGCAAGGTTCGTTCGGCAACGCTGATTACTGTTTTCTATTGGCACCACGAACCTGGTCTTGAAGAAAGATTTCGAGTATGTCTAGGTAGTGGGATAAGCGAATAACACAAATAGGGGGTGGTCCTCTGCTCTTGGAACAGCCTAGCAGACGACGGCAGCAGCGGCCTTTGCTTACTGCGCATGCAGCTACTCTCGCCGAGTTTGCCGTATCACTTCATCACGCGGAGCTGTTCGACCGAACGGTCGACGCCCCCGTGATATTGGTAAAAAATTGGGCGGGTGTACATCATCAGAAAGTCGAAACATTTTTGTAAGCTACAAAATAAAACTCAAGGTACATGATAAAAAACTGCGCAAGAAAAAACGTTTAGCTACAGCATTCAACATGATCAGTGTGTTCAGGCAAGCAGCTGGGAAGGAAAAGAGGCTTTATTGAACAATGCGCAAGTATTTATACATGCGTGCTGATAAGCGCCGGTTGTAGCCGGAACATGCGCAGTAGTGTTGCAGGCGGGTATGCTTGCGCTCTGCTACAATCAGGTTTTCGTCCGTAACAATGCAGTGCCATAATCACAGTCACGCAAGGGATATACGCTTTGTATTACAAACAAAATAAATAAATGTGGCACTGAAAACAATCCCGGAATATAGTTTTAAAGCAGTTCTATAGAAAAAAAATAAACACTGACAACAAAGAAATTCAGTCACACGATAGCCTGTTTAGTAATGATCACAATGAATATTGGAGGAGCGATTGTTTTCCGTAATTTGTTCGCAGGAAAAGAATATGCGATTTTTCAGAATGGCGTGTTGGGTAGCCGGGGGCAATTCAGAGTCAATTGGATAGCAGAGCAATGAAGTTGTTATTTTGTTTCATTCCCATTTGATATCGCTTAAGCAAAGTGTCGTTGTACAGATGATGAATTTTGCGGGTTACCAGAGATTTAAGGAGAGATCGGTAATCAAAGTAAAACAGAACGTAAAACCCGCCGTGGTGGCTCAGTGGCTAAGGCGTTGTGCTGCTGAGCACGAGGTCGCCGGTTCGATTCACGGCCGCGGCGGCCGCTTTTCTGATGGAGGAGAAAAGTAAAAACGCCCGTGTGTTCGAGATTTCGGCCTACGTTAGAGATCCCCAGGTGGTCAAAATTAATCTGGAGCCCTCCACTACAGCGCGCCTCATCGCCTGCGTTGCGTCGGCGCGTTAAACCCTACAATCAATCAAAACAGAACGTAAAACAAATATACAAAAATGTCGGTCTTATACACCGCCCGCCCGCGTCTTAGAGAAAAGAAAACTGAATAATGAATCATGCACTCCTCCATCAAACGACGACAATGGTTCAACGCGAAGCTCTCTCGCGATGGATACGCACCACTTTTCTAGAATACCCACACAAATTATCGGGTGTGCACTCTATAGGTTCAATGTTTTGTCCACGACTTAGTGTAGCACAAAAAAAAAGAAAAAAAAAAGAACGGCAGAGGACACAGGGAAGCGACGGGCACAAGCGCTTGTGCCCGTCGCATCCCTGTGTCCTCTGCCGTTCTTTTTTGTTTTGCACTGCACTAAGCCATGGATTACCGCTACCAACTAGCCCAAACCCAAACTCTGATAAACCAATGTTTGGGTTTGAAGTGTACGGCTCGAATCGTTGCCTGCTGCTTGGCGTTCGCTTCGACCATGTCGAAATGGGGCGATGGAATAGACGCCGGCTTCACAACACGAGGGACTGAGGTTCGATTCTGGTCACGGAAAGTGTTTTTAGGGGCGAAGCACTTTAAGGGCTCGGGCTGTCGGCGTCTCCTGTCGTCGTCCCGTGTAGTCACGGTACTGAAACACCGGAACACTCGTTTTCCAACGCCTCACGCTAGAATGCTTCGTGTTTCAAAGACACCAGACCTTTACAGTAAAGCTGTACACGTCTACCTGGACTCGGCACGGTCTACGACTTGGAAGCGCAGGAGCGTCATCAAGGAACAGGCAGAGGAACCCAAGAAATAAATTATGCGTATTGACAGGATTAGCTACGCGATTGCTTATTGTATATAATAAATGTACATATGTATATAGTCGAAACAAAATCGTCTTCTGTCTCTCACTGCCCATTAGCAGCGATTTTGCTGTAGGAAACACCGGCGAACAGTGCATGCTTTGCCCCTCCCCAGGTTTCACGTTAGTGAAAATGGCCCTGGATTTTTTCTTTCGCTCAACCCACGATCACTTATCATCATCATCCGAGAGAGTTGTCTTAACTGCAGGGCTTATTCCGTACAACAGCATCAGTGGGGACACCAAAGCTTCGCTTCAAAATCGCCAAAAAGCGCCAATCATGTAGCAGCTCGTGTCAGAACAAAAATGCATTATTTTGCAAAGTTGGCATATTTGATCGTTACAGTATTATAACGGAACATTATTTGTCAAAGCAAAGAAACCTAAAATGAATAAAATGTGGCGTAGGAATTCTTGCGCATTAGTAGCATATTCTTGAAAGTTTTGTACAATTTTTACTGCGCTTTAGTGTGTTACACTTACTGAACTCACACAAGCCAATCCGTGCCATTACGAAGCTGGTGAAAAGTCTTCCTGTAACTCCCACGATGGCAGAGACGGCCTCGAGTTAGTTGCTCTGACGCTAGCGCTAACCCCAGTTGCCACATTCAGGTTAGCAATAATGATAAGAAAGGTGATTGAAAGAAATATAAGGCCAACAGTGGACGCATTGACAAAATAACCAAAATAACCAGTTGGGGCTGTTTGAGAGCTCTAGATTGAGGGAGTCACCTCGCAGCGAGAATTCAGCAAGGGTGATCATGATAATGATGATGATAAATTCGCCGACGAATACGGTGATGGAGATGGGGACGATCGAAGTGGGGTCGAATTATCTGGTATTGCGGTGCCTGCCCAATGGTGTTGAAGATAGATGTTCCAATTCTACCGTATGTTAATAAAGGATATTATACCAAAAGGTCGACACCACCAATATTTCACCGCGCCAGTTGTATAATTCTCAATCACTGGCATGGATATTTCGTGTAACCGTGATGATTGAGTTGTATACTACGCAAACCTCGTTTACTAAATGTTCCGATCACTGGCTTCATACACTTTGCCGTCAGACATAAGTCGAAGTGACCGATGGAAATTTCGTGATTGAATACACACTGCAAAACGGATCGAAAAGGTTAAAGGAGGAGCCTGTAATGAACGCGCCAGAAATCTAGTTACCTCTTGCTAGCCAATTAAACGTGTGCTTATCGCAATGAGAGCGCGCAGCACTCGATAGTTACTGTTAATTAGAGCGCCTAAACTACAGAGTATTCCTAAATTCGTGATGAGCCTGTAGCTTGCCGATAATAAAGGAGTATATAATTAGCGCCTGGCCGAAACAAGGCAACATTACATTATTTAAGGCAAGGGGAGGGAGGGATTAATGGCTCCCGTAAAGATTTAAGAAGAAAAAAGAGATCTTGCCGTTAAGTGTCTTGTTCCCAGAAAGAAAACTTCGTGCACGTATATTGAGTCCGAGCCAAGTAGGACTTAAATTAATTATTTCTCGCTGTGCCTGGCCCCAACGAGAAACAAAGGGAACACAGTCTATTTCTCTCCAGAAGGAGTAATCCAGAAGAAGAAGAAGTAATTGGCGTGCACTCTAACTAATGGATCACTTGTAGCTGGCTTCCTGTTCGGAAGGGGCAGCTTGTCACTTGTAGCGCTCTTTTTTCAATTAGAGCGCCCCCTCGCCGTTGCTCCACTCTTCCGCATACGACGAAGCGGAAATGATCTCCCGGCCACGCCGACGTTTGCGATAGGATCCATAATATACCTGCGCGGTAACCCGAGGACACAGAAATGGGCACACATAATACAGCCCGCGGTGCAGACTAACGACTGATTTTTATTCAGGAAACGGATGTATATCGGACACACCGGGAGGTGTTTTGCAGGGACCCCGCACACTCTTTTTCAACATTTCTTTTTGAAATCTTAAATGGTTGCAGAACGTATTCACCCAACACATCCAGTACTTAGAAGAGGGGGTCGGAAAGTGCCTCAGCCAAAAATGACTGGTCTATGCCCACCAGATAACTTAGAAACTTGCTCAAAAGATTTTTCTCTCTTTCCCGGTCGTGACGTTCTCGACGGCTCGAATTACGTCCCTAAGGCCATGTAGTGGCTGTTGACCGGTTTTCCTTCAGTTTCAGCAATGGACGCTTTTATATAGCAACTTAAAAAAAGCCACAAAAACGAAACAGAAATGGAAGGCGTATCTGGTGCGACGAGCAAATCACGCAAGGCCGCTCAGTGCTGGCGATAACTATAGCTTTCGAAGTGGTTCCAGACGCGAAGAAAAGAGGGAAAGCGCTTACCGAAAGTGTTGTAGTGTCCCTTTAAACAAAAGGCTGAGCGAACACCAGTACAATCTGAAAGGACAAACCATCAACTCGCAGTCAGCGGCGCTCTGCAAGGACTCGACCAGACAACCGTGCTGTTTAGAAACAAATACCCCTTGTCAAGAGAAATCATGGAGGCATTGTACATGCACAAAAACCACCGACGGCTTATAAGCCGTCCGTCCATCGCCTTTCACGAGAACGATATCGCACTTGTTGATTTTGGTTAAGCGTTATTTTTTATTTGAGCACACGACGAGGTAAGTGTGCGCAGGCGCGATAAGGAGGAAGAGGAGAAAATTTAATTGAGCAGGTAGATCGAGCTTGAAAGTGCGCGGGGTCCTCAGTCCAGGACTTCGTTGCTGCGGCATGCCGTCTTCGCCCTTACAACGAGCGAAATCTGCTTACTTAGGTCCGAGCTGGCAAGTTCGGTCTATCACTGCTCGTATGTAGGACTGGGAATTGGTGCAAGGTCTGGGTTTTAAGGGCATGCCCAAACCATATGGAATAGCGTTGCTGGGCTGCCGCAGTGCCTGCACAGGGGGTAGTATATTGTGGGATGAATGGCGTGTAGCGTGTAGGATGTGGAAATGGGTTTGTTTGAAGTTGTCGGAGGGCGACTTGTGTTGCTTTCGTTAATTTTTCTACCGGTGGCGTGAAGGTGCGTGGTGTAAGCATGTAGTGTTAGGTGATGTCGTTGTATGTAATAAGTGAGTGTCTGGTCCTCTCATCGTCCTCTTGCGGTGCCCGGTGAGCAAGATCTCGAGCGTGAGCGTGATCCGCTGCATTGCCGCGAAGGGATGAGTGGGCAAGCGTCCAAATGATTTTGACTGTTCGTTCAGGAGGGTTTTAGACTAGGATGCGTAGGGCTTTCGTGGAAATTCTTCCGGCTATGTACTTCCGACACACCGCTTGGGAGTCTGTAATAATAATCTTGGCTTGGGTCTGGGTTATTGATAATGCGAGAGCCGCTTCTTCCGCTTCGAGGGTGGTAGCCTGGCGAAGGGTGACACTAGTAATAAGATCAGTGGGGGTGGCGACAACCGCTGTTTTGGTATTTGCACATGCGTAGTCCGCTGCGTCTGTAAATACTGTTGTTTTTGAGTGACAGTACAGCCTTTCAAGGGTTTGTGCCCTGGCTGTTCTTCTGCCTTCATGGTGCTGAGGGGTCATATTTCTTGGCAGGGGAGCACTTTTTAGCTTCGACCTAATTTCCGGTGGAATGTCTTCGGCAGTCTCCATTTCCAACAAAGGGGAGTATCCCAGGTTCATAAGTACTTGCCGGCCTGTCGGGGTAGCGCTTAGTCGCGCTTTCTGGGCGTTCAGGTGAGCCTTTGTTAGCTCGTCTATGGTATTGTGCACCCCTAGCGCCATCAAACGAGACGAAGAAGTACTTGCCGGAAGTCCGAGGGATTGTTTAAAGGCCTTTCGTATAATGGTGTCGATCTTCCGCCTTTCTGCGGCCAGGAGGGTGGCGTAGGGGGCGACGTACGTAATTCGTGAAATTACAAAAGCTTGAACAAGACTCAGCATGTCCTGTTCCTTCATTCCGTGGTTTTGGCTGGCAATGCGGCGGAGCATCTTGACGATCTGAGTGGTTGACCAGTTCAATTTTCGGATTAGTTGCGTATTTTTACAATCTTCCTGGCAGGTCATTCCCAGAATTTTGATGCTTCGAGTAGGGGAAATCATGATGCCATCCCACATGACGTGAATGTCCGTGGTGGGATCCCGGTGGCGTTCTTGAACCAAGAGAAGCTCCGATTTCTGAGGCGCGCAGGTGAGGCTGCATTGCTTTGCGTACGCATGAACAGTGTCTGCGGCCTTTTGGAGGCGGTCCTGCACAGTTCCCGGCGATCCCTTACCCACCCAAAGCGTTATATCATCGGCGCAAATGCCGTGCTTGATGTCCGGAATTTTGTTCAGTTCTTTCGAGAGGTTAATCAGGGCGATGTTGAACAGTATTGGGCACAGAACCGCGCCTTGCGGCGTACCCCTACTTCCGCATGAGGAAACGTCGGATTGTAGGTCTCCCATCTTGATGGTAGCTTTGCGGTCTGTGAGAATACAACGCACGTATTCGTACATTCATTCGCCGTAGCCGAGGTCATTGAGGTTCTTCATAATGGCGCTGTGAGCCACGTTGTCGAAGGCCCCATTGAGGTCTAATGTGAGGATGGCCTTCGGCGTGGTCCTACTGGCTGCTTCGAAGATGTCGGCTTTCAGTTGAAGTAGGATGTCTTGCGTGGATAGGTGCGGGCGAAATCCGAACATGGTGTGTGGCATTTGGTCTGTAGTTTCAAAGTGTCTTTGCAACCTGCATAGAACAATGTGTTCCATGACCTTCTCGATGCAGGAGGTAAGGGATATCGGGCGGAGGTTGTCGACGCATGGCGTCTTGCCTGGTTTGGGTAGGAATTCCTCACTTCTGCCTCCTTTCATGAACTCGGAAGAATGCTGGTGACCAGAGCAACCAGACCAGGTGGCCCGAGCAACGATGGAAGCGTCGTCCAGGTTTGCCAAGGCTTTGTTAGTTATTTTGTCCATGCCAGGAGACGTGTTCCGGCGGATTTTGGCCAGGGCCGCCCGCACCTCAACCGGTGTTATTGGCTGATAAAGGGTTATTGGCTGTTTTTATAAATTACATGTTTCCTGACTAAACGTCACTTGTCAGTCTGCGCCGCGTCTTGTATTATATGTTCCTATTTCTGTGTCCTGATGTTACCGCGCAGTTACATTATGAATCAATACCAACTCGCCCAATTCACTGTACGGCGATATGATTTGGCCTGTTTTTCGCCCTAGAAGTTATGTTCTGTGAGTTGCCGTAGATTGATAGAAGCACGATTTTGCGGGTACTTTTTCCAATTATTATACAAAAAGTATCCCTCTGGAGAACTCGATTTGAGGACCGACCAGCGGGGTTTCAATGCAATATGTTCCTGGTTACACTGACACCAGCATCCGGGACTGTTTTCGATGTCAGCACCGTTGTGTTGTTGCTATATTGTAAAGTGCATGCGTCCTCAAAATGGTGTCCGCGAGTCCCCTTGGGACACTTCTCCTGTTTTCTTTATTGCCTAACCTTTTTCAGGCCATCGGAAAAATAAAAGTGGTCGTGACACATGCATGCCCGTTCAAATTCTCTGCGTGAGAGGTGCTTTAAAGTCGGCTTTTTGTGTAACACGGAAATCCTTCAAAAAAGTACTTTCTTCTGGCTTATATCCCCTTAAAAGGCACAAGTAGTTGTCAGGTATTGGGATTATCAAATCGCCGAGACAGATTTTCTCGGCGACGAATATATTCGAAACAAAGCCGCATTCGTTGTTCGCGCTGCAAAACGAAATGCACCTCTCGCTATGCCAGTATCAGGTCTAAACGAGCGACAAAAAATTCACTTGTGCCTGACGTATTTGCAGGGCATAGTAGTGACATGCTGCTGCTGCCGCCGATGGCCCTAAGAGCGCCCAAGAAGCGCACAGAACCACGCCCCAGGGTAGCTCTTGTTGAGGTTCGAGCCCTATAACAAGACGCAGCTGGTCTTTTAAGATCAAATTTATTATCGAGGAGTTCATACAGAGGTAAAATGGGCCCACCAAAGCCAACAGGTGGGCTTGTGCGGCGTCGCCCGGCAGCAACGGCCTTCACTTCTGTAAAAGCACTCATTGACAATGATAACTGGATAGGGAGGTAAAAAAGACAAACAAAAAACAAAACAAAAAAAAACAGAAGGGAAAATTGAAAGGGAGGAAAAAACAAAAAGAAAGAGAAAAACAAAAACAGACAAGCAGAAAGGACGAAAACAAACCGACAAACAAAAATACAATAAATCAAGCTTGGTTCTTGCTACATGGGTGGCCTTTTTTTATCACCAAGAAGCAAATTAGAAAACAAAAAAATCAAAAACGGTCACAAACTGTCACTGCACACAGATACACTTCAGCAGAATTTTAATGCTAAAATAGCAGTACGCAAGTATTTCCGCGTAGTTGAAGAGAACAATTCGTAAGTGCCCCACGTGCCATTTGCTTGCAGACGTTACCATAACAAGTTGTTGAGGGCGGGGAAAGGCAAAAAGAAGCGAAAGAGAACCAAAACACTGCATGATCCCATATCCTTCACGCAGCTCTCATCCCGTAGACTCCGCGGAAAAGCGGCGGCAGGCGGCACAGTGATGGCGATGCTCTAGGAGTATATCTATTAAGTGCCTCAACTTCACAAATTATGTATTTTTGGAGAACTAGGGCTTTCTACACGGTTGGTATTTTTCACAATTTCTTTCGTTTTTTTCTTCTTCTACACAGATCTTTTTGTATTTTGTCTCGTTTCGTGATGGTGGCGTATACGAGCCATTAATTCGTTTCGTTAGCTAGCATTCATAACTTCTAAATATGTGTATTTTCTTTTAGGGCGCAGCCCCTTGGCGGCCGTCTCAGGGCTGAGCCGGTTGTCGGCGTAACCGAGGAAACGATGGCCTGGACTGACGAATGAAAGAAAAACGAACGCTGAAAGAAAGAAAAAGAGAAGTGTCGCAAAATCGGGAGGGGAGGGCGGTTTCTCCGTGGCGGCGCGAGCCAGCGCTCTCCGAAAGAGTGCGGTGGGGCAAGGGAGTGGGCAGTATGCTGTGCCCGCACAAAACGCTCCTTGGCGTGACGCTTGGCGATAGCGAGGGGGGAAGGGGGGGGGGGGTCATGCGCGTGACTATGATGTGCGTTCGCTTAAGTCGCAGTTTGCGGTCCCTTCCTGAGACATACTTCGCGCCGCCGCCGCAGAGGCTCATCGTCGTTGCACTCGAGAGAGCCCACGAGTGAGTGCTGCCCCAGCGCACTGCTGCTGCGCCCAAATATCGCTTTAGGGAGTATCGTAATCGCCAGTTCCTTTTAGATGCGGAGCATCTTATAGTCTGGGCATGTCTCGTGTCGGCGTCCGCACTCACACTGCGCATGCGCACCTCTCCTCCTTCCCTATCTCCCACAGCAGCGCGATACTCGCGCCACTTCTTCTTTCGTACCAGCTGCGTGCACTTCGCTTTCGCTTCTCCCGCGTTCTCGCTTCTGCTTTCGCGGCGCATGCTCGGCGCTTGCGCATCTCTCCTCCTCTCGTCTCCTCTCCTTCAACCACGAATGTAAATCGGGTAGCGCGCTGCGCGCGTTCATTTCAGCGCTTGCTGCGGTTGACTCCACTTCACTTCGTTCTTCCGATTAAGTGTCATGGAAGCAACAGTCCCGTCAGTTAGTGGGTTGGCGCAAGCAAGCGTCAGCACCACCCCACAAACTAACAGCAACGCTACGTCCACTGAAGACAAAGCTGCGCAGCGAAGGGCACGCGACGCTGAGCGCAAACGCTTGAAGCGAGCGGCGGACCCTGAGCTTCGTCGGCGCGAATGCTCGGCGCTTGCGCATCTCTCCTCCTCTCGTCTCCTCTCCTTCAACCTTGAATGTAAATCGGGTAGCGCGCTGCGCGCGTTCAGTTCAGCGCTTGCTGCGGTTGACTCCACTTCACTCCGTTCCTCCGATGAAGTTCTACGAACACAACGGAAACACAACGGAACCCCGAGATGCTCCGCATCTACTCAGCGTTCCCTTCGGGAAGATGGGGCTAATTTTTTGTTCTTTAATTCCATGCAACTAATATCCATATATTCAATTAAATTTATTAACAGTGTTTGCTCTACCGAATCAGAATTTATGTGCGAATTCAGGGCGTTACGCGCTAGATGTGTTTTCCCGATTTTTTTTTTTCGTTTTTGCGTAGTTCTCTTCCGGGTTTTTTGTTTTTGTTGCGAAATGCCTAAGTAACCCGTACTGTGAAAAAGCGTCGTTGTTGTCTGGTCAAGAAAATGTCACCCACCGTAAAGATTAAGAAAACAACCACATTTGTGGTCCTACTTGGTTGGAACCCGGGCAACCACGGTAGCAGCCAAGTGATAATCGCATATCGAACGCGACAAGCAAGAAAGAACATACACTGAAACAAAACCACAGCTACAACTAAAATAATAACATCATAATAAGTCACATTAAAATGAGACATTGACAGGCAGCAATAAAAATACTAAAACTAGCCAAGAGCATCGCTTGAATGTTCATAGACACTGCGCTCTTTGGAAATCACCTCTTGGAATAGGCTTTTCGTTGAGCGCGCAGGCTTAGCATGACACTAAATCATCCTAGCTCGCAATATACTATGAAGCCCAATTAACAAAAACGATCATAGGGGACATGGCTGCCATTTGTTATTGTGAGCAATCGAATGGTAGCAGAGTTGAAGTCAATACTTTTCTTAATGTACGCTGCAACGCGCCTCGCGGAAAAACACAGCGTCCCAGCAATCGATAAAACAATGCTCTATTGTTTCAAGCTTCTTGCATGTCCGGTAGTTAGAGCCCCAAAGTAAGAAGAAGCCCTTTTCTTCTTGTAATATTTTTACAGGAAGTTAAAGCATGCACTTTAAAGTAAAAAAAAATGTTTTTGTGACCGGGGCACACACTAGCATTTCAGACACCTAAGACATCAGAAGGCTCTCCTTTGCTGAACACTGAGCGATAAACTGGCATAGGGAAGCAGACATGTATGATATCTCTGATTACACATCTTCGGGTGACGTGAAACAAATAGTCAACCGAAAACCGCATTCGCAGAAATAATATAGGATCTCCTACTTCCTTATTCAATCCACACAAACGACAGTCCTCCAGTTCGCAAGAAATGACGAGAAACGCAGTTCACCTGATGGGCGACGCTGCAACACTTCGCAAAGGAACCAGGGAGTAACATTCCAAAAGTGGTGGAGACGAGAGACAAGCGGTGAAATAAACAAATGAATGGGTACAACCCCACCCATATCCAGTAGCGAAAAGAGATTGCCTTGTCGCAGGGGCTCCCATTTGGAATGCCAAACGAACCGCCCGAAGATCCCATGAAATCACTGAATGCTCGTGCGTGCACAATGTAAAACCTGCAGAACGTTCAGTCTTTGTCAAAATTTTGTGGGTCACGGCGACCGTGGCCGGAGCAGGCGCGCGGCCGAGGTGGGTCGCTGCGCTTGCCGCTGTCGGCTGGTTATGCGGCTAAAGAGAGTGAGAGGAATTTTCGCTCTCCCTCGTAGTATGGCCGTATGACTCGCGCGATAAGTGCAGCGGGGCCGATTATTCAGAGCAGGCGCACTTTGCTTCAGCGCAGGCACTTTGCGCAGCACTTGTCGCACTGGACACACTACAAAAAGCAAAAGCAACAGTTCCCCTCGCTCTCTTTAGCCACGCAGCCAGCCGACAGCGGCAAGCGCAGCGCCCCTGCTCGGCCGCGCGCCTGCTCCAGCCACGGTCGCCGTGGCCCACAAAATTTTGACAAGGACTCTACATTAATTTGGTTGCCAAGAATACATTACAAGTTGTAGCCCTAGCGAAAACTGAATTTTCTCGTCAGCCCCATTCATCAGCCCTGTGGCGAACACCATTTGCAGACTTTTACCAGAATTGCCGACTACTGCGGGAAATATGTAAGGGTGCCCCAAGGTAGCGCGTGGTAACAGGGTTCCAGCTAATACCTGCGAGCTGTGATGAGTTGTTCTCCAATAAAAGCAACGGACAGGCCAGCGCTAGGCTCCGCCAACCTAACCTGCGTATTGTACTTGCAGGTGAGCGCCATTTTATTAGTAGATTTTGGCTTATCCTGGTGCACTGTTGCCGAACACTATGGGTTGTTTAGTTATTTTGTTCTTTATTCTGTGGCAAAATGTTCGACGTTTCCAAGGATATTGCTAAACAACTTGATGATTTCAAGAGAAAATCGATACTGGAAGTTCGCGGCCTAAAGGATAGCTTAATTGTTCCTCAGACGTGGCTGATAACGTGGCGCAAATCCTGACGGGTATGAAGGAAATGAAGCTGGAGTTGAAAAGAACTTGCGAAAAAAGTAAAAAAAAACAGGAATTTGAGATTGCAAACCAGCAGCTCCCTCAACGGGTAGATAAATTGTAGCAGTACCGAAAACTGAACAACGTTGAAATGAATGGTCTTCCGAATGACTGCGACGAAACGACAGTCATAAAGGAAACAGCAAACAAACTGGGTGAAACACTTGAGGAAACACACATCGATGTGTGTCACAAAGTGAAAACTCCAAACTCCATGAAAAAAAAAAACGTTATCGTTTGATTCCCATAGCGCTCCAAGCGAAACGCCGTTTTAGCTAACGCACAAAAAGCCAGGCTAACCACTGAATACCTGGGTTTTGACGACCCAAGCAAGGCAATATTCATCAATAAACACCTCACTGCAAAAAAAAAAAAAAAAAGCGGTTGCTAGGTGCGGCGGTTGCGCAAAAGAAAGCTGCTGAATGGAAATTCGTTTGGATGACAGATGGAAGGGCCCGCCGAGGTGAATCAACGCCTATCATGCTGCGCATTACGTCATTGAGTGATGTCGTGCGCATCACTCCGGTTAACTGAATGCGTGCATCAGTCGGATGCCACCTTCCTTTCTGCCGACTGACTGTAAAAATTGATTCCGCCTGTCGCAAGCGGTTTATTTTTTTCTTTTTGTCTACTTAATGTGGAGTGGTTCTACGACTCGCATCTCGTGCCTCGGGTTTGCTGTTATCTGTTGTCCGATTTCTGAAATTACTGCGTCGACCATTTACAGATTCAAGTCTTTTCAGAGGGTTCCGAAAGAACGCAGACACAATTTACACTCCAGAGTTCCGAATGCCCGGTATTGCATTTCCCAATTGTAATTTACTGCGAGTTACAGTATTCAAGCAAAATGAAACGCATTGACACCAGCAGACATAAACAAAGTTATTTCTTCAAAAAAGCAAATTATATGTCACATTCATTTAAACGCCTAATCCGCCCGAAACAAAGAGGAAAGCATAACGGCACTCCCAACTAGCAGCAATTTTTGCTTTGAAATAGCTATGGTGACTAAAACTTGGAACGCAGTGAAGACGAAGTACTCAATCTACTCGGGCACGAGTCGTATTTTTAAACCGTTCTGATAAAAGAGGCAGTGGAATTATGTTGGTGGCAAACAAAACATTCCAATGTGAACTCGTTGATTCCTTTACTTAAATAACAAATGATTTCAAGGTCCTGACCGTGAAAAGTGGCAAGGCGATTTTGTGTCTTGTACCGCCCGCCAGGGGAGAACGTCAATAAGTTTCTCTCTTTTCTAATGATTACCTCGCTTGGTGTAACGATAGTAATTCAGTTGTGGTTTTGGGCGGCGACTTGAATATAGACCTTTTGAGCTTAACACCACAACGAGCTCAGCTTTTCACTGTACTAGAAGCAAATGCCCTCAGAAATGTTCTCAACGATACTACTCGCCTACAACTCAACTCCTCAACTCTAATTGAGTTATTTATCACTAATAAAAACCATATACCTCTTTGCTCAGGTCTACTCGGTGCTCAAATAAGTGATAGCGTGTCAATCTGTTTTGTCATAAATAGTGCTACGATACAAATCAAAAGGTTAAAAATCGAGCTATCAAACATCGCAACATAAGCCATATCACAACGAAGAAGTTCTCGAATGCATTGTCTAGTGCGAACTGGGATGCACTTTTTTCACTCTGAAGATCCTCACGATGCGTACGAGCTGTTCATTGAGACTTTAAAGAGCTTATATCAAAACTGCTTTTCCGTAAAGGGAAAAAATGCCCTTTACCAGCAATTTTAAGAACTAGAAATTTTGGAGGTTTACAAAATTTTAAGAAACGCAGAAATAAAACGAACAGCCTATTGCATAAAAGTAGAAAGGGCTATTTTGAAAACTTGTTTAACAGTGATGGAGTACTGAGCTCTGAACTAATCTTGCAGTACGTAAAGTCTTTGCTCAACTGGCAATGTAGACCAAATTTGTGACTATAGAAATAGTACAAAACTGCAAAATAGTAGCCGTGGAATAACTTGCAAATGCATTTAATGACTATTTTGTGTGCATTACAAGCTTTCTTGAACCCACCTGTACAAGCTTTCTCAATGTTAGGCATGTAGGTTACAAGAAATTGCATATTTATGCCCATCCACAGTCGTAAAAATTCTACAAACAATGCTCTCACTAAAAAATAGCAGCAGTTGCGACATAGAAGGCTTACAAAAATAAATCAATTAAAAATGATACAGATAATATAGTTTATGTTCTGGAGTGCATAGTAAATCAAGCGTTCTCGCAGGGAACATTGACCAAAAGACTCCCGTTAAGAAAAGTATCCGCAATTTTCAAGGGCGGCGACCGTAACAGAATGTAAAACAAAACATCAACTTATCATCAACTTGTTGATGTAAAACAAAACATAAACAAAACACGGCTTATAACTATATTGCCGATATTTCCGAAACACATTGAAAAATTTATACACAAACGAGTGACAGATTTCATGACCGTACATATTGGTATAACACTTTGCCAGTTTGGGTTCACAAAAACCCGTTTCACTGAAAGCACATTATTGCTCCAAAAGGAAATCATTTTAGACGCCTACGAGCAGGAATCTTACATGCTTGGATTCTTTGTAGACTATTGGAAGCTTTTGACAGAATAAACCATAAAACTCTTGACAAAAACTTAGAACACCATGATTTTTGTGGACAGTTTCTCCGGCTCTTAGACAGCCATTCGAATGACCGTAAGCAGCAAGTAATAACAGATAGTTCCAAATCGAGGCTTCTCTCAATATGTGGCGGTATACCACAAAAAAGTATCCGTGGACCGCTGTTATTTAATATATATGTAAATAATGTTGCGTATATTGATGAGAGAAGTCAATTTGTTTTGTACGCTGATATATTTTTTTGAGAACGTAGTACAGAGGTTTGAATCAAAGGCAAATAATGTCCTAAAATCCTTAAGCTGACGGTGTTTAGCAAATTCTTTAAGCATCAATGTATGTGAAACCAAGGCAGTCTTGTATCGTCCGAGAAATAAAAAAGTTAACGTATTTGTTTCGAACCCTCGGTGCAGGAAATATCGACCTAGTTTCAACGGTAAAAAAAAAAGTCTAGGTATAATTTTCAATGAATTCTTATGATGGAACTGGCACGTTGAAAGTGTGTGCCACAGGCTTGCCCGTGCTGTTGGTGCGTTGTCCCGCTTGCGTAGTGTCCCATCGTACAATATAACAAAAATGATTTATAACTCGCTTTGTGTGTTCACATTACGCTATTCTTTCCTTGCACTGGGCACCGTGACAACGACAAATTTAAAAAAATTCTAATTCTTCGAAAAAAAGCCGTTAGAGCTTTTGTAAATGCCCCTTATGACGCACACTCAGAACCAATTTTAAGAACCTTGGACTACTTCCGGTGCAAAAACTACAATTCCTTGTTACTTGCACTTTATAAAATTCGCATTAAAAAGAATCATTGATATCTAAGATAAGTTGCTCGTTTCACTAATCGGGCAAGCGCTTATAATACACGCTCTACGGATACTTGGGAAACACCCAATACACACAGCGACTACGGGAAACAAATGCTTAGATTCAATTTGCCTGTTGTGCAAAACTCTATCCTAGCTTAACCATGCATATTTTGTTACCTTGGTTTCCCTTGGTTTTGTGTGTGACATTATGAACCCGATGTTGTATTTTTTTCTCTATGTTGGTTTGCTTAGGGTTGGGACACGTAGATTGTACACATTTTATTTCACACCGCTGCTGCGATTGCATACGGTCCACAAACATTTTTTCAAGACCTAAAAAGGCTTTTTTGCCTGCGTCCTCGGCAGAGCCCCTGCTATGTAGAAAATAAAGTGACTCTGACTCTGACTTCACCCAAACGAAAACCCCCGGGATTTGTGGAGATCAATAAAGGCTCCGGTCGCTAACAAAAATTACCGTGTAAGTTTTATGATAGGATTCACCCTTGCCTTGTCTGCGCACCAATAACCTACATCTGCCGCGTACGGTAGCACCTCGACGATAGCATTTCTACAACCGAACACTCGAACATTAGGGCTGTGGAATACGCTTAGGCAGAGAGGTTCAAGATGAAGAGCGAACAGCAAGGGAGGAAGGAAGCATATCACCTTGACAAACCATCGATCGAATAGGTATTGGTGCGGAAAGCTTTCCATTCACGACCGGCCGGGTTGTGCTGTTGGCATGGCACATACGGATGCCGTGAAATATGACATCCCCAACATTGGCTTGGTGCAATGCCTGCAAGAGGAAGTAGTGACTGACATTGTCAAACGCATTGGCTATAAACCTGAACAAAAGGAACCTTCTCAGAGTTATCTGACGCAAATTAAAGTACGAAACGACCGATGTTAATATTAGTTTGGATACTGCGACCACGAATTCCGGAAGTTTGGTGCGATCCAACAATTTTCTCAAGTAAAGAATAAAGCCGATGAACCAGAATTTTTGCAAATATTTTATTATTCACATTGCAGAAAGGCAGCCAGAAATATTGCTTCTATTCGTAGGGGAGGCCCGCTTCGGTATGAACACAGTAAGGTTATGTTCAGACTACCGACGTAACAGCCATATCGTGGACGTAAAGAAACGGCGTGTCATGCAGTTAGGTTGGCTGATACGTGAAATGACGGCATTCTTTAAAGTTATTACGAGAGTTGCAGCAACAGTCTGAACCCGGCCTAAGGCCATCGTAAACCTTTGTTTATAGAGCCCCTACGTCGTAGGCGCACTGCAGAACCTAAAAAAACCAGCACCCTTTCACTTTGTGAAGAAGGATGATCAGCAAATCAGTGGTGCAATGTTAGAGCCGTCTTAGCGGCTTATTGTCATGGAGTTTGTTTCCGGATAGTTCAAGTTGAACAACAGTTACAGCCTATCAAGAAACAAACTGTGCGCCAATTAACGGGGGCAGGAACACATGAAGACAGCAGAAGCGCAGTGCTATCGTCATGTGTTTTTGTGCCCGTTAATTTGCGCGCAGTTTGTTTCTTGAGATGCACCACTAACTACTCGCCAAACTTTCAAATGTTTTAACAGTTACAGCCATTTTCTGTAACAATACTCTCTCCAAAGATGGAGATGTATTGCAGGGGGCAGTAATTACGTAACGTTTACAACTCCACTGTGGTCTAACCAAAAAGTGAGACAATGACGTTTATAGAGACAAGAAAGACATCCCCCTCGCGAGGGGCACGATCAAATGCACAGCATTTCCGAGGGGATGCGCCGGAAGTCGTATCTCTCGATCGCGGGACCCGTGTCGCCATCGTTCGGAGGCGCGGGACAAGAAATGAGTGAAGGATATAAGGCGCGTTCGGTGCATCGAAATCTGTGTCGCTTTCGTGGCTCAGTCGGTAGTGCGCCGGGCACCTTGCGTTCCGCCCGCGGCGTCATGGGTTCGAAACCGGGCGCCGGAAACTGTTATTTCATTATAGTGTAGTGGCCTGGCTGCGGACTACGACGAGGAGCGCCTGCGGACTACGACAAGGCACGCCAACGCCGCGTGACATTGTGAGTTACTAAAATGCTATGCATTTATTATGGCATGTAAATGAAACTCGGCAGAGTGGTAGAGTTGCCTTAGCGGCTAATTAGGATATAAACTGTTTCGTAGTACTTTCGATACCGCAAGTGTTAGAACCCCCTTTTTTTTTGCAATTACACTCCCTCCGCAGAAGGCAATTTTTCACTGTGCACGGGCCACGCCCGGCTGTGTTATCTGCGTTCCAAGCAAAGCGCGTCTTCCATTCTTTATTTTTATGCCGCACGGGCTATCACATTCAGATAAGCAAACTGTTCCGCCCTAACGTCGCTAGCCTAGAAAAATCGTCTGTGATTTACAATGTTCTGGATGTGAATCGACGGTTCCAGAAACACTCGCGCCGAAACACTCGCGCCTGCAGAGCAGACGCCTCGGCATTCGATTCTGCGACGCTCGCCGACGCAAGTCACTTTGTTGACCGCTGCTTTGCCGCCTCTGTATTCTTTTGAGTTGTTCGGGGAGCACGAGTTCGCTCCAATAAACTTGTTTCTCCTTCAAGACAACTGCGTCGTCCTTGGCTTCGTGACAATATGAATATAGTGAGAATATTGGAATATTGAGAATATTGAAAATATTGAGTCATATTGAAAATATTTCTTCATGAATTTTTCCCATGCTTTCTGGGTGTAGCGCACAATTTTGCGAAACCCGGAATTTCAGTGGGCGCCGCAAGGTGACGCTACGCTTGCGTGAGCTGCTGCTCCTATGCCAACCTAACCCAACCTAACCTTACCGAACCTAACCTAACCCACTTGCCCAATCCCACCTAACCTAACCTGTGTCCGGAGACAATCTGCTGGATCCTAGGAATATGCAGCTTCGTGGTAGTACCCGAGCAAAACTGGCGCTGAAACCACTTTTAAGAATTCCGCGAGCAAACCATCAAGCCCTGGTGTTTCGTCACGTGGACGATTTTCTTGTGCTTCTGGAGTGTAGTAAGAAAAGACTTGATACGTGTGTCTCTGAAACACGTAAACGTAGGCTAAGCCCATCTGAAATTACTCATGAGGTTCCGGAGAATGGATCAATAAGATTTTGGGATTTAACCCTGGCAGTAGATGCGAAACCTGTGTGTTGGCAGTACAAGCCTCGCGTCAACACGCCGCTTCTTCCTTATCATTCCCCACATTACAAACGGGCAAAAAAAATGGAGTAGTTAAGCAGTGCGTCTCGGACACCCAAAGCAAGTCGTGCCCCCATGCTGTGCAAACGGCCTTCGACGAACAAGTCAGTCGGATCCAAGCGGCTGGCTACCCACTCCACCTGGTCGTATCAGTGACAGAAAGCATTCACAGGAAACTAAAATCTTCTCATCGTAAGGAGGCGCATGATGAGTCTCCTCACGAGAGTGAGAGGAAAAAGGTTGCCGTTGTCCCGTACATTCAAGGCTTGTCTAGCACGGTTTAAAAAAGATTGCCAACCGCGTACACGTGAAGGTGGCGCTTAGCGCTCCCCACAAGCTCGTGAAATTTTCCAAGGAAACTGCAAAGACAGGTGCGAACAACCTTGGGTGCCACGTAAAGCACCCTATACTGTACTTCTCATGTGCGGAGCTTGTGGTTTATCGCATTCCCCAGAGGAAATGTGGGTCAGTTTACGTCAGTCAAACTGGCAGATGCCTTAACAAGCGATTGAGGGAGCACGACAACAACGTCAAAAGGAACAGATGGGTTCCTGGCCTTGCATTGCAAATCTATCGGGTCCAAACCTCAGCTTGACATGTGCGAGATGATAGAAAGAAGCGGAAACCGAGATACGCGCGGAATAATTGAAGCCCACGAAATTGAGAGACATGGCAGTAAATGTGTAAGCCGGGCATCAATCGCGTTGTCCAAAAAATAGATTTCCTTCCGAACATGTTCTGTACTTCGGGCATGACTTAATTTGTTGTATGTTTAAATTGTGCCAAGTGCGTGAACACGTGTTGATATGGTGCTGGGATACCAGAGATTATACATCTGTTTTTTTCGGTTTTTTTTAAACAGTTAACTGGTGTTAACACGTAGAGTGCGTATAGAAGGGGCAACGTTTCTCGTATTAAATTCAGTTGAAAGTCAACGCTCGTTCAGTCGTCTTTCCGTGTCCTTGTTTCTATTCGCTCTGTAGTTATTTTTTAAAATGATGGCATTAGCGCCAAACTTCTCAAATTAACCTGCCACAAATCAGCATACCTATTACACTCATCTTGCAGCAATCGCTCAATACAGGCTGTGTACCGGAAGATTGGAATTATGACCATGTTAAACCTCTATTCAGATCTGGCGAAAAGTCCTTTCCTAACTAGTAGTGGCCTATCTCGCTAACATGTATTTTTTGCAAGCTACTACAGCATAGTCTTTGCTCGCATATTATAGCGCACGAAAACAGAAATTATTTGCTCATTGCGAATCAACCCGGATTTCTTATATAGGGAAATAACCGAACCGACCGACATTTACACCTTGCAGTCGGAAGTAATTAAACTCACGGAGTGGTGCCGATTGCGGCAAATGGAAATTAACATAGGAAAAACCAAACACATCAGATTTGCTTTGGTACAATCCACCTTCCTCCCACATACGCAGTTATGACAGTGTAGTTCAGACGGTCTCATCAACAAAATACCTTGGCATTTTTTGAAACTGTGATATAACATGGAACAGCCATTTTGAATACATTACAAATAAATCCTTTAAATCTCACTCTCCTGAAGTCTCGTCTTAAGTGCGCAAACGCGGGCGCTAAGCTTCAGTCATAAAAAAAACTTTGGTCAGGCATCCCTTGGAGTACGCGTCAAAAATCCGGCTCCTTCATACGGCAACATTCACTGATATGATGGGATCAGTTCAAAATAAAGCAGCCAGGTTTATCTCCTCTTGTTAATATCGCTATCAAAGCTTCTCATTACTGAAGCATAATTTGAACATTCCTTCACATAACAACACTGCTATAACAACGCGGTAACAACAGGATATAACAACGCTATAACAAGCAACAAAAAGTTGGTGTAAATTACGAGATCGGGGAAAATTAAAATTTTGAAACTTTCGCCTACCATGCGCATAAAGTTGTCTCGCCCTTCCTTTTTTCACTCTGTGTAGAATAGTGACACATCTTGTTCCCGAAGATTCATTCACCCTGCTCCTCACGTTTCTGCTCGTATTGACCATGCGCATAAGAATAAACCAATTTACCGCGCACTTAAAATACCAGTTTTCACGTCTTGCTTCGGGTATCAACAAATGGAATGCTCTATACCTCAAACATAGTCTCCCTCACTGATCCATCACATTTCAAACCTGCTTTATTATCTAATCTAGAAGCCGGTGACGATTTGTAGCCACTCTTTTCATGCCTAGTGTATTATGCGTGTCGACAATGCATGCTGGCTTCTCTTTAAGTCTGTTACATGCTTTTGCTGAATCATTGCTTTGTTATGCTCACCAAATGTATTGTTGACACTGTTGTACCAGGTTTATGTATCCCCCTTAAGTAATGTCCTCTGGATTTTAGGGTAAATAAATAAAAAATAAATAAATGAATAAATGAAAAAATAGAAATAAATAAATAAATAAATAAATAAATGAATAAAAAATAAATAAACATGTAAATGAATAAATAAACAAATAAATGAATAAATAAATATTTTTTTATTCCTTCTGTGCGTAAGATGTATAAGATGCATATTTTTGATTTCGGTTGTTCACTGTTATATTTTCTACTTTTATATTATTTGCAGTTTTTTGTTTTTCGAAAATGCCGTTTGACCAATTTTCTCGACTTACCACACGGCTAAATTTATTGTCTGCCAAATATGCATTCTTGTGAAAAAGCAGGGTGCTACACCGCAGGAGCTGTTGGATGCACAGCAAAGAAGGCTAGCTAGGTTAGTTTGGGAAAATATATTTGGGCAGTAAGATGTATGCTCAATTGCGGGAAACAAACGTTCAGACGGCTGCAGTGCACGTAATAAAAACTACACAGTCTATTTGGCAAAACAAACAGCAAGAAACGCGCAACTAAGGTAACCGCGTAATCTCTAGCAAGTGCGAGACGCCGTCGAAGAAAACGAATAATCTAATTGCTTTGTTGACAGGGTAAGCGAAGGCACACTGTCGCATGCGTCACGAAGACGGGACATTTCGGCCGCCTCTACAATTCCTCTGGTGAGGCATGCCTTTCCATGGTCTGTAAGCAAATAAACTTGATTATCGGTTCTCGGCGCCGGTGTCTTCCCCTCGCTAGATTACGCGGGCTCTCCTGCTGCGGCTTTTCGTTTCTTTTACGAAATAGATGGGGCAGTCTCTCATTAAGTGCTCTGCCTGCCTTTTTCATGCGTGTTCGTGCAGATGTGCGCACATTTTAATGCTTCATTCTATGTTTTTCTAAATCAACTTCAGTTGGAAGTCAGCCTCTGTTAGTTATCACTTTTCTCAGTCCGCCGTTGCGCTGCGCTGTAGACGACTTGATACAAGACACCAACGCTTTCTCATTATTCGAACTTAAAAACACCTCTATTGCATCGTACAACAATAAACTGCTCAAACATCGATTTTGCTCTTAAATGCTATGTCTATGCACTTAGCGGCAAAAAAAGCTGTTTGAAAGTATCTACGTATTTTAGCTTCAATGTTGTGTTCTCCCCATACGGTTGTTACCCGCCGCAGTGTTCAGTGGCTAAGGCGTTGTATTCCTAAGTCCAAGGACGTCGGTGCGATGCCGGCGGCGGAGGCTGCTTTTCTCATAGAGGCGAAACGATTTTAGAAAATGGCCGTGGGGAGAGATTTCGGCGCGCGTTAAAGACTTCCGCAGGTGGTCAAAATTAATCCTTAACCTTCCATACCGCCTCTAATAGCCCAGGTGTACCTTGGGGGAGTTAAACGTAACAATCAATCAATCCCTTTACATGGTTGTCGACCTCGTTTTGGTGTGGCTAGAAAAAGCTTTGAGGCTACAACGGTCGGTCGATGTTTTTAAAGCGAGAGCTCTACTACGCAACATTTTTCCAAGTCATTCATCGCGCCGAAAGCACCAGAGCGAAATATGGGGCTTCTTTTCATGCTTTTCTTGCTCACTGCAGCTGCTTCACCCTCACCGGCGCCTTATCAACCAGCCGCTGCGAAATCGTCTGTGCGTGTGGTTCAGGGAAAGCCGACCACGTGACTAGGCGAGGGTTTGACGACTGACATATGAACACTGCGGTCACTCAGTTTACGTGAACGAATACTAGACAAACACATGACGCACGCGCAAGCGACTGCTTTGCCGTCGCTTATAGTTGCTCTGTCTCGCCATCGCTGACGCATCGGCCGGGCTGATTCCACGTGCCCTTTAGCGCAAGCGAAAAGGTCGGTGGCTCAGTGGCTAATTTAACGCGTTGCGCTGCTGAGCACGAGGTCGCGGGTTAGATTCTCGGCCGCGGCGGCCGCTTTTCTGGTGGAGGCGAAAAGCGACAACGCCCGTGTGTACGAAATTTCGCGTACCTTAGAGATCCCCAGGTGGTCAGTCGTAATCCGGAGCCCTCCACTATGGCGCGCCTCACCGCCTGCGTTGCGTCGGCGCGTCAAACCGTACAACCAATCACACCAAAAGATGAGTGAAACCATCCGGTAGAGATTGCTGGTGGGTAGGCTGTGAAATCTCAAGCAAAAGGCAAAGTTTCACCGAACAGTGCGTGCATAGACTTATTTGCTCGTGTTAGCTGAAACTGTTGCTCCTCAGCTATTTTGTTAGCTCTGGGTCTGACCCGCAGTTATCTTTGCGAATGCGCCGCGCATCTCGCGACAGAGTAGTCTGTCTTGATATTTTAGGCGACCGGCCAGATCCCTATGGATCTCTTACTCGCCCGGGTCAGAGCTAATTATCGACTCATTTTCCTGTCTTTGGCTGCGATTTCCACCAAACATTGAAATAACAGTAACATCTGGCTAGTCAGGGAGTGGCAGTGGTTCGTCGGGTTAGGTAAGAATCGAGAGTGATTGCTGTCTTGCCCACACGCGGCGCATGCGCAGAGAGCACGGCGACTAACATATAGTACCAGAATCCTCTCCTACAACTATAAAAGGGACCAGTGTCATAAGCGCATTTCCTAAAAGCATAACCGTGCTTTCGTCAGTGCCGCCTTTTCTCTGCACAAACCCCGTATTCGCCTCAAATGTTATACCTGTGCAGTTTGCTTGGAAGGAGGGGTAAAGCGTGTTCCAGCGAATGTTGCCGGTGCTGAGCTAAAAGAGACGCGGGGTGGCTATGTGTCCACAGCATATGCGTGAAGCGCATAATATCAACCGTTTAATAGAACAAAAATATTGCTTTTATTTGAGCTCAGAAAATAAACACTGTGACACTAAGAGTTTTTTTGTCTAGCCATGATCTTTTCAATCTCGCTACGTACCTAATTAGGTATGCTTTCATGATGCTGCTGGGTTCATGAAAATACGGTAGTTCGTGTTTGATTCACTAGTGGGCGCTATAAACTCATTAGTATCTCCGTTTTTCTCCAGAAGTTCCGAAGTTTTCTCCAGAAGTTCCGAACCTTTCCGCGTATACCGCACATACTGTTCGCGCTTCCAGTGTGTATTGCTATCGGCGCCAGTGGTGCGTAGTTTTTCCAGAAAAAGAGCAGCTCCCAAATTAGCAGAGTTCACATTTTTTCGCACATTTTTTCGCACGTTTACGAACGAACTTTTCGGGAGTTTTACACACGCAAAAACGCACGCAACAACCATGTGTTTTAACAAGGTGTCTTATCGTCAGTGCTTACCCAAGATGAGATGCAGAACTTCGCTGTGGAAGTATGCTATACCTTCAGTTTCGCTTCTATACACCAAGAGCGCTGACGGTGTCCATCAGCATGACGTCAGCACGATGCCGCGCCGGTTTCTGCGTCAGCGTTTCCAACGGGCCACCCATGAAGGCTGCCTCAACCTTTTTCGCAGCGAAATAACTTAGTGTTTGTTGGTGTGGTACAGCCTGTTACAGCCAGCGAGCCCGCGGCTTCCTTACGCAGCAATGTTTGTCGCTTGATCCGCTGTGTGTGCGCGCATACTGCGACTCGATGTGGTTACGGGCTGGCGCACTCTGCGCTTCGCTCCGTCAGATGCAGAAAGTGTACAAGTTATTCGTTCCGAAAAGCTTCAGTAACCGAGGTCAAAGTGTCCGCGTTGCATACGAAGGTGAAGCTGCAATTCGAATGCACTGAAGTAGACCTATCATTGCGGTTATGGTACTTACAACGACATTGCGAGTGCATCTGGTGTTTCTGAAAACACTTGTGCTAAACGGTTTTTAGGTGCGAAGCACCTTAGGGCCTCGCAATGTCCGTACGTTTACGTCTGTGCACACAGCATTATGGTCGAACGGCTCAAAGAGAGTCGAAGAAAATAAAAAAGGAAACCTGCACCGGCAAGATTGGAACTACCGACTCCCGCAGCAACACGCAAGGAATACGCTAGCACTAAACAACGCCGCCAAACGGTAATTTGTATAGAAAATAGGTACGGAATTGTAAAGCGACCTCGCAATGTCCGTTGGCGTCCGTTGGCGTCTGTGCACAGGGCATTATAATCGAAATATATGTGAGTCAAGCCAATTAAAGGGGTAAAAAACGCAAAAAAATAATACATCTCCACGCCGTGAACGATGCCGATGGTGCGAAGTGCTGGGACGCGAATTGTCTTTCGTGTGGCGCTTGTCATTTACAGTGCATTTACTGCAGCTCAAAATCATTTAAAACTCACAGTGCGTCAGCACGCATGGACGATGGCGCTAATAACACAGGCAATAAACAACTTGCGTCCCAGTGCTTCGCACCTTAGGCATCGTTCACGGCGTGGAGATGTGTGATTTTTTCTTTGATTTAGCACTTGCGTGTGGTAATTGAGTTACATTTTCTTTTCTTAAGACAACAATGGCCGCTCACTCGGCTGGAAATGTCGTCGCAAGACCATAGCCTTCGGCCACCCCTGCCGCGTAAGTGCCTTGGTCTCTGCTGCCGACATGTCACGCTCTTCCCCATCCGTCGCGCTCCTCCCACCATAAACACGGTGGAGGTTCCCTTAAGCCAATTAACTTTTGCCGCGTTCCTCTGCTCGCGTGCCATCTTGTGGAACTTTTCGTCACTTTTCAACTTAGAACAATGCCACGTGGTTGCGCCGCGAGCGCTTCGTGTATTGTGAGGGGGAAAATTTTTTGAAGGCGTAATTTTTATTTGCTTGCGCAAAAATCACGCAGCCATGAATTCTAATTGAAAAATAAAATGCAGATAATACACATTTATTGATCTCCTGCTTAAAATATCCCCAATGTTTTCTTTTTGCTGAACAATGTTGACAAGTATGAATACTGCCGCCAGATTTAGTTCTTTGGAAATACTCTGCCTATATAAAAGACTCGTTCAAGAATTCTTTTTTCTTTTAGCCGGGTGGCCCACTCGAGCGACAGACAGACAAACATATAGACCAATCGTTTAGCGCTAGAAAGACTATCGTCTTTAAAGAAATACGTGTTTGAAAAAAATGTTTTGGGGAGAATCTATGGCGGATTTGTTACAGGGACGAAGGCCCACATAAATTTTAGGATTGCGTTGGAAGCGAAATATGTTTACGGTGCTTCTTTGCGTATATTTGGTGAACCATGTTGTCTGTTATTATCATGTTGGTGCATGCCAACATGACAATAGTAGAAGGTTGCACAGTAGACTGTGTTGTTTTGTTTTGTGTGAAGCGTGGTATTATCGGCTCAGGGGGATAGGCTGCTCAGATCGATAATCGTGTCGGCGTTAAAAATGTTGTAAGAGGAAACCTGGGGGAATGACCAGTTTTAAAATTAAAATTATTTGTTTATTTGCCTAAAATATGGACAATTTTTAAATGTTTTAGTAAAATATGCCGAGAAATTAAGATTTTTTATGGTCAACTTGACGCTTCTAGAAATTTTACAATCACGGATGATTTGATGCAGCCTAATTCTTCCATACAGCTTTGCCTAATCTTGTGCGGCCGATTTTCATTTCTAACTCGGTTCAGGCCATTGGTTCAAAATTTTAATGGATTAATCCACATTGCTTAGAAATATCAAGGTTTTTTCTTAAGAATCATATATTCGGCACGTAAATATTTTTAGTGTGTTTTACGTAATAAGGAGTTGACTGCGTCTGCATTTGTCGATATCTTGGTTATCCACAGCTTTTGGTATTATTCTGTTTGATTGCTTCAACTTGTTTGGTATGTAATTTTGGGCACGCATTGTAGAGATTCTGAAGCAATTGTTTTAGCTGACTGTGTACACTTTCTGATAATGGCGCTGAGGTTTGTTTGAACCTGGGGCTATATTCTGCGCAGTTCACAAATGCCACAATAATTTAATTTCCTGTTTTAGTACACTCACCATAATCGCTTTGAAGGACTGTTCTTTCTCGTAACTGTATTTCTGTAACATCTTTAAAGGAGCCATGGAGACAAAATACAAGTTGGGTTTATTAGAAAGACGGCTTAGTCCCGATAACAATGATACCAATATCATCGCAACCTCCGAAAAATAACCGAGATATTAAAGAAAACGTGTGAAGCTGTGGTGACCTCTTAACTAATTTCCCGCAACTTTTCTATGACGTCACGGAACCTTGTTTGTGCGATTGGCGGCCGCCTAACTGACCTCTCGCGACCACACATGACTGGACGTCTGTAATGGGGCCTCTAATTCCATTTGACCGCATCACTTGAATGCTAACGTTCAGTTAAGGCACTGAAAATTATGTTTTCTTGTTGGCCCGTATGACGTCATTCTTGTTGATAACACGTCAGTGTGGCGCAAAATTTGAAAGTTTTTAAATACTTCTCGCTTGTTTTTTGTTCAAGCGTTCAAACGTTCAAGTTTTTTGTTCAAACATCTTTTGTGGCTCTAATGGAGTTGAGTGAGATACTGAATCCCAGTTCTTTCAAATTAAACAAAGTTGTATTTTCTCTTTATGGATAATTTAACATAGACTGAACAGTTTATTAGGTTGTTTGGTGTCTCTTTCCACGTTTTCTTTTTGCGAACGAAGAAATATTTGGTCGCTGTACTACCGCTCCGTCTAAGCTAAGGGTACTTTCAAAGATATTTCTATTAACGTGCGAACAAAGTTGACTCCATGTTTTAAATGCGCAGCATTCTTTGCCGAGTACCGCACAACCAAGACCATGTAAAGTATTGCTTTTGCACAGAAATGAATAATTGGCGGAAGCAGCACATTCTTACGTCATAATAGCGCGAATGAAGAAAATTCGTAAAACAGAATGATCAAAAACCGAAAAATACGGCAAAATAGAATAAAGAATAAATTTACAAGAACGAAATAAGCAAATGAAAAATATGCATTTTATACGCCTCCTCCAAAAAAACAACGCTGGAATAAAACAGCACGCAAAAAATTGTTGAAACAAGAACAAAAAATACTGGTAACGGGTGAACCGTGTGACGCCATAGATTTCCACAAAATGCACGAGTGGCAGAAATAATACAATAAAATGGCGGAAATGGAGATAATTGGTCCGATGGAAATTTTTAAAAATCAGAAAATAGAAAAATTACGATATGCATATGTTTCCAAAATTCAATAACAAAATAACAGACACGCATTTTGTACACCTCTTCCGAAAAACGACGGCCGAAATCAAAAGTTCGGCAATAAAACGTTGGAAACACGAGTAAAAAATTGGCCACGTATCTGCTCCTTTCGTTGCAAATGTCGACAAAAGACGATAGTCTTTATCGACTGTTACCAAGTAAATGCCTCCCTTCGCTTTCCCGCTCACCTCTCAAGTTGTTCCTCTTGCGTCGCGCTCCTGCCAAGGTAAAAATAAAGGTTTGCGTAAATCATTTTAAATTTACCGCGTTCCACTGCTCCAGGCTGTGTGTCTCGATGCCAACGCTGCCGTATGGCGGAGACGCGCGTGAATCGAGGCGCCCTACTTTGACGCTTATATAACCATGCTGCCCTACTCCACGTGCGTTCCAAGGAGAACGTGCAACCTATCTAGTGGAACCTTTCGTAACTGTTGCCGGTTGATTCCTTAAAACGGCGCCAGAAGCTATAGTGGCGCGGGCGACAGCAGGCGACGGCGGAGTGAATTTTTTTCTGCAGTTGATGAAGCATTTATTTCGCAAAAATCAAGCAGGTAAAATTTTTTATAAAGTAACACTGCAAATATAACTTCTGTATTAATGTGTTGTCTTATATTTGCGTAATGTCTCGTTCTTCTTCAACAATGTTGACAAGTATGAACATTACACCGGACTTAGACGGGTAGATTTAGCTGTTACTATATAAGACTATAGCGCATACCTTGTTTTACCTTGGCCGGGTGGCTGAATCAAGTCACAGACAGACAGACAGACAGACCGACGGACAAACAGACATACAACAGACCAAAATTTTTTTGTTTAAGTAGCCCAAGAAAGACTATCGCCTTTAAAAAATGGCTGATGATTATGATGGTAATGCGGAATTTGAGCAAAACTCGAACTGTAGTCTTCTCAGTCACGGCGTATAACTGCAGCCTCTCAGAAAGTGATGACCTCATCAGCGAACCCACGACACCGTGCGCTGTACCCTAGTGTTCTCTCGTTGTGTGCGGACGCCTAGGAGCATGCCCTGCGCCGCCCCGGCATACCGCCCTACCCCTCCCATTTTCAGCACACTTTCATGCTCTGCATTGTGTCTTCGGCGGATTCTTCGTTCTCATGGTGATCTCGTTGCGCGTCGCCGCCGGGAAGCATGGCTTGCGCAGCCTCGTAACCATGGGTTTCCTCCATGCTCGTAACATAGCGCCATCCCCCTCTAACTTTCGACTTTCCTTCTCCGCTTTCCCGCTGGCTCGTATTCAATAGCGAGGCAGGCATGCAGGCAACCATGCGAGTGCACCGTCACTGGTTGCGTCGGGCTCCGCGGGGTGGCGGTACTTGACCGTGCTAAGCACATGATATGGGTTGGACATTACAAGTTTCCAAGCTCTAGCTCGCTGAATGCAAAGTAATGCCTCGACTCCAATGTGAGTGCGATTACTAACGTCTCTGTTGACACCACCGCTGGGAATCGGGTTGAAACGGAGCAGACAACGCGCGCCGGAGTTATTTTTTTCTTCGGCGTGCGGCCGCAGTGGCGCAAGCCGCGCCATGTCCGTGGCGTGGCGGCCATGTCCGTGGCCGTTTCCAGCGTTGCCAAGCGAAGAAATTGACAGATAAACTTTTCAATGAGTACCACCTATTTTCAGTGTCCTCTTCGTTCGCTCGGTTGCTATGAGACTGACAGCGACACCAAACCACAGGAGCGGGTGCTCTACGCCAAGGATGCCAACTCTAGGAAAATTTCCCTACATGTAGGAGATTTGGGTAGTCTTTAGGGAAAAAAAAATTTGTCAACATTTAGGGAATTTATTTACTTCTACGTGGTCTTTTGCCTCCAGTCGTGTAATTGTGCCTAATAGTGCGCTTTGCTAACTTGAGCATTCATTATTTTTATATACCTATACATTTCCGTTTTCCAATGAAGCACAGATACCTATTTCACATAAATGTGCATCCAGCAAAGCTATCGCTCCTACGCTTGACATTGTTGGTGTAAATTTGAAAAGAACATGACTGATGAATTGTATGAACTTGGTCGCTCGAATATCTCATGCTCTGCGCATCGTCTGCGCTCGTAGCAGGTATACGTTAGCCGCTACATTCGCGGGTTAGATTCCCAATCACGGCGGCCGCTGTTCTGATGGAGGCGAAAAGCAAAAACGCCTGTGTGCACGAGATTTCGGCGGACGTTAAAGATCCTCAGGTGGCCAAAATTAATCCGGAGCCCTCCACTACGGCGTGCCTCATCGACTGCGCTGCGTCCGCGCATTAAAACCTAGAATCAGTCAATCACGGAGCAGCTACGTTTTAAAATAGCTGAAAGGTGCCAATTAGTGTCACCAGAAAAGGTTATCTAGTGACACCAGGGCCAATCATGTAACGCCTTGCCTTTCCTTAAAAATGCACAATTTTCGGAGGCAACACATTGAACACTTTCACACTATATACAAACGCCAACGCCATTGAGCGAACGGATTTTCGGAAAACCGAGAAACAAAACATAAAATAAAACTAAATGTTACCAAAATTGAAAAAAAAAATGAAATAGAAAATATTCCCATTATTGATATCCAAAAAAGAAAGACAGAAATAAGAAAGCGCGCAAAAGAACGTTGCGAAGGCGAGTAAAAAAAAAAAACTCCCCCCCCCTCCCCGAAGGGGATCGTGCGGAAATGCGTATGCATTGGGTGCACCGATGAGTGCGCTGCGACAAGCAGTAACGGAGAGAGGCGTGCGCTCCACTGCATTTATATACAATTTTCGATCGCAGCGAGCGGAGAGAGGGTACGCGGAGAGGAAAGAGAGACCTGAGCAACACGCCCGCGCCGCGCGCGAGCTCTCTCTCCCGCCGAGCTCCGCGATGCGAGCGCCCTCACACGCCCGAGCGCGCTCCTCCTCTCCACTCACTCTCCGCTACTCCGCCCGAGCTCCGCCATGCGAGCGCCCTCACACGCCCGAGCGCGCTCCTCCTCTACCCTTGCCCTCCGCTACTCCCGCCCGAGCTACCACCTGCTCCGGTTGCTAGGCGCGCCACAGCTGTTGCTAGGGGCGAGGAGGAGCGCGGAGAGATAACACCTGCCGTCGCACGCCGACGGAGCACGACAACCCCCGACTAAGAAATGCATTCGCATTTACGATGACGACGACGACGACGACGAAGGCACAACTACGAGGCGCGCGCTCACGTGCGCTCGCGCTGGAGGAATGCAGGCGCACGCCGGCCAACGGAGCAAGACAACCGCCGGCTAATAAATGCATTCGCATTTAAAATAATGAAATGGCCCAATCGTAAAACGCTCTGCATTACCACAGAAGTGCACAGTTGGCGGATCGAGGTAGCTTTTATAATCGTATAATAGCGCAAATGGAGAAAATTAGTGGAACCGGATTAAAAAAAAGAGCCAGAAAAGATAAATATTACAAAAACGAAATAAAGACGTTAAATATATGCAGTCTTTAAACATCTTTCAAAAAAGAACACGGAGATCAGAAAACAAAAAAAAAATAACGTCGAAAACACAACTAAAAATATCATGAAAACAGCCCTATCATGCCTTGTATCTGCACAAAGATACACTATTGGCGAGGTTGGGGCAGGTAATCACTATAATAGCGTCGATGTTCAACATAGGAAAAAAAACAAACGAAAGCTTCTAAACAATAATGCAACGCAGCGTTACTGGCTACTCGTAATGAAATCTGAATATAAAACCACAATGAATACAGCCGGTGCAAGAATGTTGCGAATGAGTAGACCATTCTATAAAATTCTGGCAATTTTTTTGCTGTTCCCAGGTTATATTACATACTTAAGTTAGAGATCACCTCTTCAATTGTTCCCTGATGTCTACGCTCAAGTTATGATGTCTTTGCTTTAAAGAAGAGCTCCTAATGGTTTTCTCTTAATTTTCAATCCAGGGGTCGACCACGGCTCGGGCTTCTTTTCTGATGCTGTAACCAATTGCTGTGTTCCTCATTTATTCTAACTTATCATAAAAGGTGTTCAAAGCATTTTCGATTCGTCTGGAGTTTCAATGCCGTTTTTGGCTTTTTATAGCTGTTTCCCATTTTTCCTCTGAGACGCGTTTCTTGACTTTTAGTGGCAGGCGATTCCTACATGTGTAGCCAGACAGTATGCGTTTACTGTAAGCAAATTATGATCACTGAGATTATATTCTTAAATACTTACAAGGGAATTCATTGTAGTAACAAAGCTTGTTCAAAAGGAAATACGTCAATCCAACTCATCCCCGTACTGTTTTCGAAACGAGGAGGTGACTTGGGGTTACTGATAACAGAACGATAATTTGTAAGGCGACGTTCAAGTAAGTGGCCGACACGTTAATCGGTTACATTTTTAGCGAAAATTTAATGTTTGACGTAGAAGGCTCCAAAATATGTAACGTGGTCTGGCGGAAGGTAAAAGTATTTTCAATTTTTTTAAGGTGTTTTCGAAATCGTTCTTTTTTCGCGAGGAGGTTCATAACAATGTATTATAACTCAACTTTTCTCTTTACCTATCTCCTTTTTTCTCTACCCTATTCTATTCATCCCCTTCTATATTCCCCACCCCCCGGACTGGGTTGTATACCGGTGAGCCCCAGATGGGCTCAATAATATCCCCAGTCCATTTCTTTTCCTTTTTCATCGAACCACTTAGTAGTAGTAGTAGTACGTTTTCTTGCAAATTTACCTCTGCTGCTTTTATATTTTGTTCTGCTATGACAAGGGATGTTCTTACACCACCACAATGGGTTATAAGATGTACGTCGGAATAATTCTTGTGCGCGGATGTCCTTTGTCGTATTGGAAAACTTATATGCTTTTTAGTCCCACGGTATGGTTAAGCTTTTATTTCTGATGTAACTTTATTCCCTAGCTTTTTTTGAGACTCTTTCCAGATAAACCTCGATAATGCGTAGTGAAATTGGGTTATCTAAACGGTTGTTGACAGTTGTAATGATGGCTGGCTCCTCTGTAGCCACTTCATTGTTTTAGGCGATGGTTTGCTGTCGCGGTAAGGCATCTTTAATACGGCCCAACAGAGCACTAAGAGAAGGACACAACGTACAAGGACAGGACGGGGCGCTTAACTACAACTGGCACTTTATTCAAGGAAGAAACTCATATATACATGAGCATACCCCTTGAAAGGCTTACAAATGCCGTCGGAACACACGCTTATCATCTCACCTTTCGCTGACCACATAGCAAGGCCCGCCATTTTTTTTAATACTAACCGAAGCCACGCTAGTGATTTTATCGTTATTGACTTGTCGCCGGCCCATCTCAACGCCAGAAGCAGCACTGATGGCTATAGCTGGTCCGAACTGGTCCGAACAGAGACTCCCACTACTGTGACACTGTCAATAGACTTGCGGAAGTATAAAGTCGGGCTGCTGGCGCCGTCAGCACGTCAATCCCACAAAGAAAGCTCCCTGACTACCCGGCCACCCCCTCCATTACGTGGTGACGACTTCGCCGATTTTCCTGCCCGAGAGGTCGGCAGCCAGGCTACGGAATGCCGCCCTCACAAACTACCATGCATTCACGCAACAACATGTACTAAGGAGGCCGGAAATCTGTCCCAGCCCTCCTCATAGAGCTGAGAAAAATGCAGGACAAGACTCACAGGTTGCTCCAAACGTGCCTTCCCTCTCCCTGTTTGTAGTAGGAGGAGGCGAAAGTTTTATCGAGTCAAATTAATCTGAAGGCGGGTGGCGTCGTTACCTCAGAGACCAGCGCGATTCCGCAGGAGGTATGTCCCGCTTGCATATTTCCAAACGCATCCTGGCACAACACTCCCACGTGACATGAGTGATGTCACTTCGCGCGATGCATAACGTTTAATTAAATGTGGCTATATTCAGCGCCTAGAACCTAAAGCGACCCTAATTAAGAATATTATATCACCGTTATCAACGAAAACAACGGGTCGAATTGATCTTGGAAAACTTTTTTTTTTACAATAAAAAATGCTCAGAATCGCTGTGGCTTGAATTCAGGCCATCGGCGCCACTATATATACGAGTTCGCCGGATGATAGTTCGCTGACATAAAGCAAAATTGTTTCCCGGGTCATAGGTAAGCCACTCTCACTAATGTGCTAGGGATTCAAAATTTCCGCCACTTCGGCCTTCCCGTGGACTGGTTTTGCCATCTCTGGGCAGAAAGCTTAACCAGGAGGGCTGAACTGCAGCGCGAATGATTTTAAATACAGGAGCCCCTTGTCTGTCCTGGCGCGTGAGCTCTCGGCATGGTGGTGTGAGTATGAATATCAGAGGTATGGCCGATATGAGCGTAAGTTTAGTAGGCCGCCGCGGGGATTCTGGTACAGACATAGCTGAATAGAAGGTCTTTCTTGTGCTCGTACAAAGGCAGCCCCGCGGGCGGTTTTCGACCGGCAGCAAGCCCGCGTTCTCTATAATTCTTTCAGGGCCCGGTTGAATTCCTAGACGTCGACATTTTAATTGCGATGTGCCGGATTTCAGTGCGTCAGCATTCTTTGCTGATTACCCCACATCACCAACCGTGTAACGCCATGCATTTGCAAAAAATATGTACTGGGCGAGGCGAACGCAAGTAAAAGCCATAATATTGTACGCGGAGATAATTGCCTGAAATAAATTAAAGCAAAACCAAAAATGCCAAATTTATAAATAAAAACGCCAATAAAATCACCCAACTCAATCAAAGTAGCTATATCATATACCCCGCCTCGAAAATCGAAGACAAAAAGAAAAGGAAAAGGCCGCGAAAAAAAAAAACACCCAAACACGAATAACATTTTTTGAAAAAGCCCCGTCCCTGCAAGGCCTCGCATCAGCCCAGAAATGCGTCACTGGTGAAGTTAACGGACGCACTCGTTATAATAGTTAAATGTTAAATAACGCGAAAGAAAAGAACCGAAAAGATTCAGAAGCGGTGAAGGAACGCTTACGCACTATTACACAATTTTTGTAATTCATGCACATTTTTTTAGAAGAAACAAGGTTTTGATGCAGATCTAACGCGTAGAATCCAGAAGAGAGAGGGTAAGTCATTGGGAAATTCATGACCGTTCCAACGTACTGTGTTCTCATAACGCTTATCCATGCAACTAAGGTTCACAAGTGAACTCCCTTTCCAATTTCCCCTTTCACCCCACTAGCACTTTAGTTGTGTGTGTTGAGCAAGGGCGAAGACGCTGAAAAAAAAAAGCAAACATGTTTTGTACAATCATGCGCTCCCCTAGAATGTAGATGTAGGGCTATTCGGTGTGCAAAATGGCACAGCTTTGGTTGGAGAAGAATGGGTCGGAAAATGTCTACAAGGTGCAATTAATTGGTTATAGCTTAGTTGCTTGAGGGGAAATTTTTTTGTGACTGTTCGACCAGTGCTAATGGGTTCTGTGAGTTTCGGAGCCACCAAGCGGAGGGTCACTCAGGCTCATTTGTGCTTTTTCGGTTCAATTGTAGTAACAAAACCAGGTAGAACTGCCGTGGTTCCTGGCATTGTGAACAGTTCTGATCATGTAACCTCCAGTACTAACACAGACCTTTCATTTTGACTTCCTTGCCGTAGGCTTAGTTCGAGCGGCGACACAAAAAGCACAGAACACGTTTTAGTGGCTGGCAGCAGACAACACTGGAGCACTTAAAAGGATATTGCTGCGATAAAAATAAAATACACCCAGCCGTAGCCCCTCCTCCAGAACGCGCTTTCACAGTTGCCAGCATGAGTTTTCGTAATCTTTCGCGCCGCTGACCGGCGCGCAGTACCAGTCTCTACGTAAAGGGCCGGCAACGGCTGCTTAGTAGGTAAGCGGTTTGCATTTTATATGAGGCTACAGCTGGGCAATCCCACGAAAAACAAGTCGTCTGGAAGACGTCTTGAAGCTGCTAAAACAGGTTTAAACGACTTCGTCGAAGCGAAGTAGTCTTGTAAAGGTGTTCCGCGAACTGTGTCAGAAAAGTGTATTCAAGCGAAGCTTTTATTGGGTACAAGCGTTGCCGGTGCAGGCGTACGCCGAAATGCCTTGCGCCAGAGCCAACCGTATCCACGTGCTTTAATGACGTCGACTACGATGATGATGATGATGATGATGATGTCCTTCCAGTGTTGGGACGTACCCATTCGGAAGGGTAGGGGTACAGTGTTGACTGTGCAAGCTTTTCCACGTGCTATGCGGCCGGAGCTCTCGCTCGCCGTTCACTGTTAGCACGGCCGCGCGCGCAAAAGTGTCGCGCTAAATTCCACGACAATGGGAGCCAGCCCGCGTCGTCGCTCGCATCACGCCACATCGCAGCTGCGGTCGCACCCTCTCGCCGGGCTCTCGCCGGGCGCTCTCGTCGCTCGCTGTCAAGGCAAACGAAAATCAGGGAGGAATAACCTGCAATAATGTTTACCAAACATCCTCATTCGGGTAAAGCTCCGCGAAATAAAAAAGGGCTTCATTTTGGTCGACACATGGAATGGCGTTTTCATTTCGGATATTTCGTTTTTGTTTTGGCAGAAATGTTTTCATTTTCGTTTTGCAGTCACTGCGTTTCTATTTCGGTCATTTTAGTTTTCACTGAGATCAACCTTTGCGTGCACCCCTGTTTCCGAAGAGAAGGGGATCGCTAATTTTTAAAATCGTTTTGTAAATATATCTTGCTGGGACAATGTTTTTGGTGCTTTGAACTAGAATGTCCTTAAAGGGTCTCAAAATGTTTTGCTTAAGATCATATATCGTTCTGGAGGAGACATTTCGTATGCATACCTTGCAAGCACTTTACTGGACTTTGTCAAATGCTTACCTTTGGTACACGCATATTCTACGGGACCCAGTGCCCTCGACACGCGACTAGGAGGTCGCAGGAGTGTAACCTGTTAAGGTATGTTCGGCAAGTGATATGACACAACTTGTTGAGCAAGAAAGGCGAGCACGATAGAAGCAAATATTTACGCCACATTTCAAGCAAGGGCATCCAGTTCTCAAAAAATGAACGCTCAAGTCTGTTGCTGAACTCAAAATAGTTTCGAATGCGCGAAACAGCCACCTGTTCCTCAAAGGATTCAGAACTACTCGGTACAAAGAGAAAATGACTTCTGTAAAGCGTATTTCCTCATGGTTTTCGTTTACGAGATACAAGTGCGCGGTTTTGTAAGTTACGATTTCATTTCTGGGAACTTATGTTCCAAGCTCACCTTTGTTCAAAACCTTTGCAGTGCGCTTTTAGGTGACGCAATACAATAAAAACACGGTAAGCAAAGACGAGAATACACAGACAGTCAGCGTAGCTGAATTTCATGCTTTATAGACAGATATGAGAGCACCAAACAGTAAAGCATAAATGTATCCTAGATAAATCGCAATCGCAAGGACATATGCAGAGACAGAAAGTCACATACCCGCAAATTTCATCCTAGAGCATTAATTACATATGCGGCCACAGTGGTCATCATGTTGGAATTTGGTTAGTTAATCTTTCTATACGCATCAAGAGTGGATGCTTCGGCTCGTTTACACCGGTACGCACCGTACCACAAGGCTCTGTTCTGTCTCCGCTACTTTTAACCTTGTCTTGTTGTCGCTAGCTTGGCACCTTTCCACTATCCAAGACTTGCATTTCCTCATGTACGCGGATGACATTACTGTGTGGTCAGTTTATCCAGACTTGTCCCGACAAGCAGAGTGCCTCGAGCAAGCTTTAACAGACTGCCAGAAATTGTGCGAGTATGCGGGCCTTACCCTCTCTCAATAGAAGACTGCTGCTCTTCCCGTCGCGAACGCTTGGGGCCATCGCTCCCTTGCATTATCTCCGATCGCACTGCAGCTGAATGCTTCCGCCATTCCCATTGTTGGACACCTTCGGGTTTTGGGGTTGGAGATATCGGCTTCAGGTTCAGCGGCTTAGTAGCTCCAATCTGATCGGCAGAAAACCGGACGAATGCCCCACCTCGTTCGCCGTATCGGTCTGGCGGGGCCTGCTAGACGATTGCCCGTCTCCTAGTGCGCTCCCTACTACAGCCAAGGCTCGTGTACCAGTCAAAGTTCCAGCACATGACGCGAGGGGACTGGGACCGGCTGAAGGCTATTAACAGAGCCGCCATGCGCACTATTACTGGACTCCAGCGCCTAACATCAATTCCACACCTCCAAGCAGAAGCCGAGCTAAACACGCTAGATGAACGCAACCGTCAGCGTCGTTCCGCAAGCCTGCTGAAACATGAACTGGTTTCAGAGGCAGCAGCTCTCGCCGCGTACATGGGCCAGCCACCGAATACTATGCCAGCCTTTACCGCCGCAAGGCCGGCCTGGCTGTACCATCAGGTGACGGACAACAAGCCTATAAAAAGGCTACCCGTTCGTACCTCGGTACTTCACCAGCCTCCAGATGCCATTCTTCATGTGCCTGAATCGGCGCCAGTGATGCACCCGGTGCTTATCCAGGCTTTTGTGGACGCCGGGGCATACGACTGCTTCGTCACCACGGCCTTGTCGTGTCCCTCCGTAACAGCGCGTACGAGTCACTACTTGCATTCCCAAACCTGCTAGCAGAACTTACTGCCATTCGGGATGGCCTGCAGGCGCTTGCATCGACTTTGACTACTGGGGACAAGCTGGAAGTTTATACTGACTCAACGGCAGCTATTCGGGATTTGCGTCGTGTTGCGCTTTGTACAAGCCTGCCGCACGCACTCACGACATTATGGACACTTATCTATGCCCTGTCCACGTTTTGTGGTTTCAACGGGACATGCTTCCTGCCCAAACAACGGTGAATCGCGCCTGCCACAGGGACCTCCAACGGCCACTACCACTTCTCCCCGTATCTACCTTAGAAGAACTGCCGGTGGAAAAGGGAACACTCCTTCGCGCCACGCGTGCTTCACTTCCACCGCGTGAAACTGACCTCGCAAGTGGGCTCGCTCATTGGGAGGAGGTCATGCTGCGGAGGATTCGGGTTTGGGTGGCTTTATCCCCAGCAGTTACCCACGCTTGGCCTGCCCGATATCACGCGCCGTTTGCTGACACTTGCCCCTTCTGTGTGCTTTCTGCGTCAGAAGCTGTCGTTGAACATTTACTGTGAACTTGCCCAGGCCTTCGAGACGCCCGAACGCAGCACCTCCGAGGCACAGGGCTCCATCCTGGCAGACCCTTAGATCTCAAGCGCTGGATATGGGGGCCCCAGCACCTGTATTTCCTTGAATTTTTACGCGTTACGGGTGCAGTGGTGTACCCATGAAAACTTTTTCTTATGCAGTAGGGCAATCTTTCGCAAAAAAAAAAAATATAAGCGTGCACAGAGCACGAGCCCTACCACACTTTTTCATACATTCCCGGCTATGCTAGCGCGTATAATGTTTATTTAAAAGGCTATGAATCAAATGCTCAAAACTAAGGCTATCTGATACATAAAAATAACTAAATGGTGATAGTCCACGAGTCCACGTTAATGAACATCTTAATGTACGATATCTGTTTTCCTGCGTATAAAAACGGTCGTGCATGCCTCTTAAGACAGACAAACTTCTATGCCGCCAGTACACCGCTCGGTCTAGAGTTACTTGTTGACCAGGGCACACTTCTTTCCGGGGTTCATAGCTGACCCTACCGGACAACTGTAAACGCGAGAGAAATCCACGCTTTGCCGCAGTGGCTCGTTGCACAAAACCTCGCCGTTGGGTTCGCCGCATAGCAGGTAGCAGCCGAGTAAGAAGAACACTTCGCTTGCGCTGAAGGGCCTCACGTCCTTGACCAGCGTGTCTTCTGCTGCATTCATCGCCTGTGCGAACACCGACCAAGCGACGGGAATCGCCGCGACGGCTCCCTGGATGTCCATGCTGGACAGATTGGTGTGGACGATAGACAGGCAATCTTTGTACCGTTTGTATAGAGGCTTGAAGTCGTCTCCGTGACCCTCAACCATGTCGTAAAAGGCTGCCGCAGCAAAACGTGTTCCAAGCCCTCCGAGCACAGCACCTCTATGAGCATCAGGGGCAAAGAAGGGAAAGTCCAAGTGTTGTATCATCAGCATGAACTTCTGAACTGCGGAAAATGTTCGATGAATGCGGCTTCCCCAGACGAAGCCGCCCCGCATACGAAGCCGTTTAATGTGCTCGAACATGTTTTGCCGGTTGCGGAGTGGGTTGCTGACAACGTTCGGATAGCCACCGTAAAAACGCGGATAGGCTTCGGCCTTTGACATGTCCAGCACCTCGAATACACGGCGCACGTGCGATCCGAATCCTTCTGTGTTGTCAGCGTGATTTTTTTTCTGGGGAGCCGAAGTGCTGTCATTAGTGAAGTTTATTGCTACCAATAAGCGATTATCAATGTCATTGGCCAGGCGTTTCAACATTTCCAGGTGTAGGGGTCGATTGGCAAGTAATATATTGTTCACGTCGTATCCATAAAACATAAAGGTTGAGTCAAAGCAATGAGAGTTCACAGCCTCTACTGCAGCCTCACTGCTTCCGTACAGGCTTTGCAGAATGACAGGGCTTGAGTAATGGACGAGGCGTTGAACGCAAAGGGTCGCCACGTAGTCATTGATCGCGATCTCACCTTTTGCTTGGGCAAGTTGGAATAGAGCGTGAAGGTAGAGTGGAGAGCTTACTTGTATGATTACGCCGTCGATGGTGGTGTTAAGGTAGCGTTGAAACATGACGTCCCACCTGGAGTGGTTTACAGGTTCCGTCAGGCTGAGAAATAACGACTTATTGTATTGTAGCACTTCAGAACTGTTCGGTCGCCAGCGGGAGTCACCAACGTGGGCGTCCAAAAACTCCTCGGCGCTTTTAAAGCGCTCCACGATCTCTCCCAGTCGGGATTCGTTCACTGGTGTGAACGCTTCGTACGTCGTGCGCAGATGATGGGCAATACGACCAGTCTTGATCTGCTCCCGTAGCACGCGCAGTTCAGCGGGGAGTTCCTTTACATACTGTGGGTGGAACGTCACAGTGGGAACCGAATCCGAAGGGTAAAGTTGGATTGCGTATAATACTGGCGCAAACAAACCCAGTGACATGTAGAAAAGCGCGTTCAAAAAATCCGGCTTGGGGTCCAGGTCTGGCCAAGCAATACCACCCTCCGCAAGAATTCGCCTCACGCCTGGTACGTTGGATGCATTTAACACGCTCGTGCAGGTCTGGAAAAAGTTGATGGATTTGTGCGCGACGTGGCTTCCCAAGTCAACAGGCATGTTCAGCACTTTGACGCCTTCCAACATGATGCTTTTCAGGGCGACTTCTTCCACTGAGAGATTATGAGACTTAGTCCAGCGGCCGCAGACATGCTGGTAGAAGTTGATGCAGGGAGCCGTGTCGTTGTCAACGCTGTCCGCAAGTATCTCCTGGTGTCTGAGGCATGACTGGGTTGTGCATGTTGAGCCACTGGTGTCACGTCTTTGGCGAAGGATGTTTAGTGCCACAACCAGGCCAATGCCCACCAGCATGAGAGCAAGCGCTACGACTCCCGACATGGCGTAGCTGAGGTCGCTATTCTGAATGCTCGGGCTAGATTCGGTCTGCGAAAGAGAATGAACATCGAAAGGATATTAGTAGCTATACGTAAGTGCAGTTGAATAACTGCATGACATCTGGCCACTTGAGAGTTTATGCTCTCATCGCGAGAAACACGCTTTACAACGGAATTTAAAATTGTAATATTGTTGCAGAAATATTACTGGTACTCTGGTAAAAATCTGTTTTGACTCTGACATATCTCGGCCGGGACTTAGAAAACGCGAAAAAGGAGCTGTATACTCGGTCCCGAACTGGTGTCTGAATGCGTGAGTGAATTTTAATTTTGGCGGGGTTCATCCTTGCATACAATGCAGTTCATTTGCTGATCTCAATATTCCTTCTTGCAGTATAAACGGCCTGCGTAGCCTGGAAGTTATTTTATTTTTTTGTACATCGCAGTGACGAAAGAGCCCACAACGCCACACCTAGCTACTCAGAGTAAATCAACGTGACATAACTGAAAGTCCGTGTCATATTGCAAAAAAATTGACTTCACTTCACCCTCGTGGCCTTACGAGTGGCTACATCGCTGCGGCAGCAATCAAAACATTTTAAATTGGTAAAAATGTTCGTAATGGAAATAATCCGAATAAAAGTCAGCCTGTTGCAGCGTGCGGAGAAGGGCATTCAGTGAAGCAGGTGCTCATTGTTACATTTGCTATGTGACGTTTAGATATATTTGGGGATTTCTTATACTGAATTATAAGGGAGTAGTCCAATCTCTACGAAAGAAAAATGACGCGCAATTGGTGGGCAGAGAGAATGACTTTTCATTATAGCGCTTCTACGCCAATCACCGCGCAGGCTGTAGTGTGCCAGAAAGGCGGCCGCCGAAGAGCAGGTGGCGTTGCACAGTGTGAAGGGGAGGGAGACGTCGCCGTGTCGAGGAGGACACACAACTCGGTACAGAAGTGGGGGCAGTGGAGAGGAGTACGCAGAGGGGCTGTAACCCTACTCTCTCCAAGGATATCTATGCTCCAGTGGGCACCACCAATGTGGAAAAGACGCAAAATACGGAAATGTGGAACAAATGATCATTGGGGTTCCTGCTGACAGCCCCAAGGAACTACAAACCATAGAGAACAATTATTTGGACTGAGTGTTTAAGTTTATGATGACTAATGAGTTGTCTATGATGCTAAGAAATCCAAGTTCACCACCTTGCACTCCAGAAAAATGCCTGTTGCGCCAACGGTATTGAACTCTGTATAAATAACCTAAAGTTAGGACAAACTATCATTTCATTATATAGGAGTTAGGTTAGTCTTGACAACAATTTGCACTGGAAAGATCACATTCATAACTAACCAAAAACTCGAGTAACGTTGCCAAGCCCTGCCGGAAGCTCGAGATTATTTTGACCAAACTATATTACGTATGCTGTAACTTGCTTTTATCTAGAGCCGTATTTTTTATTTCATGGCATCTTTGGAGGAACGCACAAAGCATATCTGGATCCTCTCAGGCAAACGCAAAAACGAAGACTGAAAATTTAAAATCATACCAATTACAACAGATCCCGCAAGTCACTCCTCCTAGAATTAAATATGGTGTATTTGGAACGCTCGCTGAGTTTGGAAACATCTATCTGTGCGCACAAAGATTTGAGGTACAATCGGCCCCTCGACGTGTCCATTTTATCGCCCGTTACGGCGCACCAGAAGTCTCTCGCTCGAGAACTTGAACCGTCCGCTATGGTTTCCAATCTGAATGAAGAGCGGTTATTACAGTTCATTATAAAAGGTGCGCTAAGCAAACAAAGAGGGAACAAAGACATGTGGCGCCTGTATGCGGTGTATGTTTCTTACTTCGTCTTTGTTTGCTTAGCGCCCCTGTTATTATTTCCAATAAGCATGAATCAACTGGCTCAACAATTTTTGTTACTACAGTTCAGCGGTGTTAAAACATGAAATGATATACCTTACTTTATCGCATAATCACCTCATTTTACTCGAAAACTGAAAAATGAGTGTTTAACTCACTCAGAAATTTATGAATTCTGCTGTCAGTTTTTCCAGAATTTGATATAAATGTACGCTAGCGCCTACACAAAAATTTTGTGTATCTGTGAACATAGATAGAGTGACTGTGTTATAAGTATTATCATGCATGCGTGCTGTTATACCTGTATTAATTTCCGCTATGTTGTACTAATAAGTTTATACCACGCATTATGTTAGCAGCATGTCAAAAATGACACCTGTATGGATTTATCTCGTCGCACCAGCGACTGGCCTTTGGCTATGGGTCTGCACAATGCTATTCGTATTTCTTGTTACTTCTTGCTCAATAAATTGAAACGAAATAAAATTAAATGAAGCCAGCATACAAACAACAAGCTTGCAACGATCACCGTAAAGTCAGCATCACGTGTAAGCATAAAAACCTGTAAAACTATTCTTCGGAGGCCATATAATCCGTACAATATCGAAAAATGGAGACCTTCGGACCTTTTTTGATCTTCCGGGAATTTCGCTATGCGCTAGCACATTCCGATTAGTAAGTATTTGCTACCAGCGCGAGACCTGAAGTCCTTTGATACTCATTTGATACTCATTTGCGCAGCAATGGAAGGCGCCTAGGCTGTAGAAGTCTTAACCTGTTGTTATTGCCAACTACGTATGCAGCAAGGCACTGTGAGCACCATGTTTAGAACTTAACCCTGGCCCAGCTGAGCCTCAACGGGAGGACGGACGATTGTATTCTCGATCACCGCAACACTTAAAGGAGACGACCATCTGTACTAGCAGTTCCTGAGCGCGAACTTCCTGTGCTGGCCGACCACCAATTTCGTGAATGCACCATCAACCATGTTGATTTGTTCTGCCGTCATGTGGCAATATTACAGAGTGTCGCCAAGAAGAGAACACTTAGTATCTTTGCATATGTATCGCATTAGGCGGGCGGGTGCGCGTATTCCCACTCCCCTTTAGCCGGCCGGTAAGTGGAGGAATCACAGGGATTCCACAGGTTATGAAGCCGTTGGTGCCTAATACTTCCTGATTTACCTTATTCCATTTTATTCCACCTAAATTGTACCTTACTTATATTTACAATGGCTAATGAGGCGTTAATTAACTGCGGTAATCATTATTTACCTCTCACACACATATGGCATGCTTTAGTACACTCTGGCCTTCTTTGGTTCACTCGGGTTTTTCAGTCATTTGTGTAGACGTCAGGGTCATTCGAGGTCAGCCTTCCAATCAGACATACAAGGCTTTCTCCTTTATCAGTACTGCCGAAGTAAGAAATCGCTGAGTGCTTACGCAAGTTGGCGGCGACAGGAAGTAACTTGTAAGCTTTTGAGCCATTGAGCCCGGCGACCCCATCGGGCTGCTTATGTCGGCTCCGTGTCCCATGCCTGCCTGTTGACGCTGCTTTGCCGTAGTCGCTGGCGAACCCGGCGGTGAGGGTGAACCCGGCGAAGAGGGCGAGCGTGGCGAAGGGGGCGAGCTGCATCGTGAAGTCGCGTTCAGCGCAAACCGGACGCATCGTCCGGATTTATAAAAGTTCGGGGCACATTGTAAACACTATGTAACGTGATTTATCCGCGAAGCTTTTAATGGGACGAATAAGATTTTCAAGATTTGTTAACCGGTATTGCATAACACTGATGGGTACATTTTAGACATTACTGTGAAAACCAGTGGGCTAAGATTTTAGATGAATGGAAACGTGGTTGACGAAGGTTAGGCGGACAGAGGTTTTATTACTATTGACAGAATTTTATATTTTAGGAAAACGGCAAGAACTGCGGTTTAAAGCATTAGATATTCTCTTTGCCGTGGTGTCGCATAGAGTTCTCATTGTTCCCTTCCCCCTACAGTAATATTTCTTTTACCAATCGCTTGCCCACTCAGTCAATTGAGTTCTGATCAGCAGCGTCGTCACTACAATTTCTGGCTGATTGAAGGGGTAGCACAGACAAAAGTTTCGCTTTTGCAACCCAAGATAGGCTATCTAATACACAAAAAACGGTTTGTCGACATTGTGGCACACTTTAAAGATTTCCATGACGCCTCAAATCTCCCGCGTGGGTTGGTACTAGGGTTATTAAAACCGCGATAAGCAGTATATGGACACGGCACAACGTAAATACCCAAGAATTACGTCTCATACGGAGATTGGCACATATACCATATCCGTACTGTCAACGCTCCGATTACCTGGTTCGGGCGGGTCGATTCGGGAAGGTAGAAACGGGCTCATATGGCGATATTGTAGCGAGCGCATCTGGCGAGGTTGAACTGGGTCCTTTTCTCGACTTGTGCTTCTTCTTGCGCTTGGTCCTTGTCTTCGTGCCTTTGTCCTTCTTCGCATGCTGGCTCTGCGCCGGAGACAACGGGACGCTGCCGGTGGGGCTCTCTTCGGGCTGCATGGGGCTCGGCAGTTCGAACGGCCCCTTCTCTTTCAGCGTGCACCAGATATGATGATGATGATGATGATGATGATGATGATGATGATGATATTTGTCTCTGCCATCTGGCCGCATTACGTAGTCACATCAATGATTCCCGGGGATGGTCCCAAATAATGGTGAGTTGGTTTTCTTCGAAGACAAACTAGAGAAAGCAGGCATGGTTTGCCCGTCGTCCAATGCCCCTGAGCACAAATCTTTTACAGGCCACGCCTTTTCCTTTCTTTCCGCTCGCTCTTCTGTTCAGTCCGGCCTGGTTGTTCAATGCGGTATTCCTCTCCTCATTTGATGTGCAGGTATGTCGGCACTCGTTCTTCTCCTTGAGTGAGACAACACTGCATATTTCCGCTTGCATTGTGGAACCAATAAAAAAAGCGTTCCGCCACGTTTTTTTAAGTGCGAATGCCCTTCTTAAGCGACCCTGAATCACGCGTCCACCGCCGTCCGTCCATCCGCACCACATACCCACTTAGGGCGATTGGCCAAGAAGAGTTCCTAATTTCTTTAGCACATACCCACTTAGGGCGATTGGCCAAGAAGAATTCTTTCGCATCACCTGTGCATTCCCACTTACTTGGCACATACCCACGTGGGGGATTGGCCAGGAATCGGGCGTGAGAAGGGCTAATGCACCCGCTTAAAGGAGTACTGACACGAAATTTCAAAGCTGAGATCCGCTCTAGCAATCAAGTACAACGACAACACAAATAGGTGTCTGTGCATGGCACATACCCACGTGGGGGATTGGCCAGGAATCGGGCGTGAGAAGGGCTAATGCACCCGCTTAAAGGAGTACTGACATGAAATTTCAAAGCTGAGATCCGCTCTAGCAATCAAGTACAAGGACAACACAAATAGGTGTCTGTGAATAAATGCATCTTTCTTTCTTTTTAGTTGTGTGTGTGTGTGTGTGTGATCTCTCTTTCGCGAACATTACCGACCCGCGCAAATTCAACTCGTGCATTTGCACTTACACACTCTCCCCCTCGGGGAAGTGCGAGGGAATTTTTTACCATCTGGGAGCTGATCTGGTTCATTAGGCACCCCAGGATGCTGGTAGACATCGCTATGTCCCTCTAATGGCCGTGTGTATTCGTAGCGGCACTTTCGTTTCTGTCTATTGCAGATTTTATTTACTATGACGAGTCTCTGTTTGTAATTTCCATGATGACATCAAAAAGCTGTGGTACAAATTTTTGCAACAATTTTCACGGCAGTTTGGCTTACCTCTTGCCTTTCGGGATGACTGCACTTTTTGCCAACTGAGAGCGAGGGCTGTATCTCTAATATCACTAGCATGTATTCTGTAGTAAAGCTGTGTACAGATCCATGAGGGATCATGCTCGTGTCTTCGCCACTCGTTAAAAAAGCATTCAGGAAAGCGGACGCACACTCGCCTTGTGTCAAACGCCATCGGCAATGAATACTGCCATTTCACGTTCTGACACCGTGGGTCACATTGCCCAGTAGACAATGGCCCCTACTCTCTATATAGGTTGGCAAGAAGATCAACGTAGACCAAATGCAAACTTCCCGGTGACCACTAAGGTTGAACTTATGAGGATATAAGTGTGATGAATCTTTAACCAGCATGGTTCGTTAGTTGCGTATACCCATTTGACTGTTCATGTCGCAGCCACCTGAAGAGCACCATTAGGACATTCACATTTTCAGGATTTAGACGTGCTTATTACCTATAAAGACACCCTGTCAAACTAACTTAAGCACAGGCTGAATCGTGAGTGACACAGACTCACAGAATTGTGGGCGAGGTCATCATTGATATCGGGACCAGAGGCGGAGTGGCTGTTGGAGCCCTTCATGCGGATACTGTTACCTCGTCAACGATTATGTTATTGCAGGTCATTGCATTCAGGCGTCAGGGAGTGTGGAACTGATTAATCTTGTGGATGAAGAAGAAGTACGTTGAGTCCAGAAAGCTCCTAATCGGAGGGAAACGCAGTAGCTTCGAATGATTATTTTGCGATTCTCTAAGAATCCGCGGAAGCAATTATGACATTTTGCAACACCCAAGTGGAAACACCAAGCACGTCGTGGCGCAAGCAACTTTGTAGGCGTAGAGAAATTGAGAGGCACTCAGTCGAAGCACAGAAGCACACATTAAGCTTCCTGAGTGCGCCACTGCCCAGAGCCAATGAGCCCATTTGCACTTCGCGTGAATTGGCGTGTTGGGGGAAAATGTTGTAGTGACATAAAAAGAAGCTCAGAATGGTACCTTTAAAAAAAGTTTAATATTGCACCTGGGGCGTAAGTGGCCGACTACTGTATCTGGCTGTTGTTTCTCCCCATATCCTTTGCCAACTGAATATAACCAGCGCCCCATGATTTTGGCAGCGAAATTGTATGTTGCTCGGTTTCCACATATCGTCTGCGTGTGCAGATCGGCGTGGAACGGAAATCTTTCGCTGCGAAGAACTACTGTTTTGGGTTTCCGTATACAAAAGTCATCGAAATAGCGTTTTGAGCGTTTTTTGCAGCTTCTAACTTTAAGGTCTTCAAGAGTGACGTTTTGGCCTCTGCCTTTAATGGGTACATGTAAATTCCTGATTGACCCTTAAGTGTGCCCGGGTGGCATGTTGGAAGAGCGGAGAATGCACGCACAGCCAGGCTTAAACCAGATAAAAAAGAATTTGTTGCTTTTGGCATAGCTCCGAAATATCGAGAATCGCGGAAATTAGTCGAGTTATTGCCTGGCTTGTAAAATCCACCGTAAGTCATTTAAAAATAGCACCAAATGTTCACTTAGGGGAAGCGACACGAAACACGAGAGGCGGTGCCAAAACGGTATAAGAATTGACACAAGACCTCCTCCAGCATTACTTACTCCATCATGAAATGCCACTGTATGTACTCCGACAGACGAAGCCTGTTCCTTGCGTGCTGTCATTTTGAAGACAAACATAGGCAAATGTCCAGAAATGCCTCTTCGTACCCCGTGTTTAAAATACAATATTTCCCTTCAGAAATTTATAAACTACCGATCACACGCTATTATAAGAGCAGCCTGCCCTCTTGGAGCAGCAACCAGGCCTAGACCGCCTCTTGATCGACCGGACATATGCGCACCCACTCACCGAGACCAGCAGTCAGAGCGAATTTAACACTGTTTCTGACGTTTCGTATATCGTAGGCTGCGCCGTCTGCACTCCAGCCAGTGCAATGATAGAGGCACAGCAAAAATTGCTAGCAGTTCCTCTTTGTGATGTAGTATGACCAGCGAAGCTGTAGAAACTACACACCACACACGTGGTTACAGCATGTGCACGCATTCATTTTTTATCAGGGGTAGATGTAATAGTTACGGCTTTTTGTTTACTTCAATAAACTTGGAAGAACTAGAGTTTTATCTTCGAAAATAAACAATGGGCTGTTGTTTCCCTCCCTTGGAAGCCCGTGTACCGAAAGCAGAAAGGAATTTTATAACCTTCCCAACTTTATTGAAAAATACCTGTGAAAAGTGCATGAAGCTCGGCGTAATGACTGAGTAGTTTTAGCGACCAATTTTCGATAAAGAAAGGTTACAGCCGTTTTTTTTTGTGTAACCATACTCCTCTAGGTGATTAGCTATCAACTGACAGCAGACGAAACACAAGTAACTGAAACTGTGACTAATGATAGAGTTGTCTTTGAGGCCAATTTCCTGTATTTGTTTACCAGATAGCTTTGAAACACCAAAACTTACAGCCATGGGCGTCGGCACAATTTTGTCTTGACGGGGGCGAACCCATTGTATTGGGGGGGGGGGGGCGAAAAGTAGGGGCAATTCTGCTAGTTTGACTAGGGGTGTGCAAGTGCCCTTATTGCACCCCCTGCCGAGGCCCATGCTATCAGCCGTGTTCTGTCGATTTCGAGCAATAGCGATAAAGGCCGCTTTGTCACAAATAGTTTTTCGTGGCGCACCTGAAAATCGCACGGAACCCTAGCCAGACAAGTTTCTCTTTAACCAATGGCTCGGCATTCTCTCCCACAAAAGGATACCCCAAGCGGGCAGTGCTTTATTGGCGACCCTAGTTTTAGCAGTCATGGCCCGTCAACGGCAGTCCGAGGGTTGCGAACCAACTGAAGCTGCATAAGATCCCTTGAGTTAATCAAGCGCCAGATTGCGTCCGGTGTCGACCTTGGGCGACACGGGACTGATATTCTCCGAGGCATATTTCAAAATGACCAGATTGGGCCCTAACCATAAGCTTTGTTTCGCTCTTTTATGAAGTCGATGCTCCCGCGTTTTTGTTTCAGTGGCAAGCAAATGTCATTCTTCCCGTGTCGCTTTCCCCCGCGGGTCACTGGACTTCGAAGCCATGCGCAATAAACGAAGTCACCGGGCAGAGGTGATGCTGCCGCCTGTATGGTCTTTACGCAAGCTTAGTGTCTGGTTTCATGGCGGGAGATTCCTGTGTTCTAGGTCTCGTCCAATAGGCATTGCAGCAGTACGTACGGCGCCGTTTTCTGAAAGTCTTCAGCGACGTTCTGCCGCGTATTCGACAATGGGAGAGCCGAGGCAAGCTGTTTCCAGTGTGTATGCTGAAAACCGTTAGTTACATTATTATGGCATAACAACTGTTATGCTCAGTGTGAGAACCGGCATAATGGAGGTGAGATCTGAAGGGGCCATGTGACAGGCAGGTGTATTCCCTGCCTGGGTTGTGTATTCCCTCACAAGAATGCACGTCTTTTTATTAATTAAAATGATCAGACAACTCTACCCACACGTCAACTATTTAAAGATGGAGCCTCTGCCACTGCTTCTACTGATTCTACGTGGCGCAACCACCGGTGCGGGATGGCCTTCGGTACTCCGTCGTATCGAATGGGGCAGAGGGGTCGCTTCTCGCTGACATAAGGCAGTTGAGGCTCAGTGGAGAGAGTAATTCTATAAGCGCACAACAGGAACTGTATCGTCGTCCATAAGTGCAGCACGAGGCGTGACTAGCCATGTGTAATTATTTATCCACCTACTCGTTCGAAAAGATCAATAACCTGTGGCACCCGTATAACCGAATGTGGCGCGTTTTAGCTACTGGTTCTGCATATTGATTTTTGGGAAGTGCTTTTAAATGCGATAATAATACAGTAGTACTGTGGCCAACGAGCACAAACGCCATCGCGTTGTGGAGTTGTTTGACGTTTTATACACATATCTCATACATATCCCGAGAGTTAGCTGGTATAGAATGCTGCAGTTGAGTTGATTTCAAAATTGCGGAAATTGTCTAATGAGTTATAACACCATAACCATAAACGTTCTACACAACTATTAGTATTGTTCCTGCTATAATTAACTACTCACTGAAGGGGGAAATTTAGCGGTACGTTGCAAAGCTTCTATGACCCTGGACAAATGTTTGTGTGCACCTTCATCCAATGGGTTCTTTTTCCTACTGGAAGTTTTTGTCACCTTCGAATGGTATATGTTGGAAGTTTCCTTTGCAGGTGGTCATCTGAATACAAATACAATCGAGCACATTACGATCCTGTACTGAATAGGAGCGCTTATGCACCACCAGGTGGCGGCTGCTGGTGCACTTCTTCGAAGACTGTCAAAGGCCAACCATCAGGTGCACTCGGTCTTCAACTAGCCGCTTGTTGAAGGCTTCCGGAACATGTCACAGGTTCACAGCCAAGATTCTGTCAAAGATCAGGAAAAAGAACAGTGGAAGGAATGTCAAGATGAAGGTTTATAAATTAGTGTCGCTTTTAAATGATTGCACCTGCTTACGCGAAACGTAACAAGGAAGACGCGGCTTACAAAACAAACATTGAAAATTTTTCATGCGGCATCGGTGTTTAAAAAAGCAACGCTAGTGAACAACAGCACTCTATTGGCGTCTTTTTTGCAACTTTTGGTTTGCTTAATCATTCGCCCAGGAGTCCGGTACGCTGGGGTACCACAAAATCAGTCCTAGAAGTTGAACGGCCCGAAAGTAAAGTCGAGATGCACCATATCGCTGGAACGTATGTAAGAACATAGGTAAGAACATAAAAACCCAATTCTTCCTCCGCGCCTCAATGCGCTGACCACTGATATTCCCTCGGGTATAGAGTGCCGTTGTTCCCAATCACGCCATCTTGCAGGAAGGAAGGAAGGAATAGTACAGGAAAGGCAGGGAGGTTAACCAGAATACTGTACGGTTGGCTACCCTACTCAGGGGGGAGGGGATACGGGAAATGAAAGGGAAAGAAAGGACAGCGGTACATATTAAAGGAGAAAATGAGAGAAAGAAAAGTAGAAAAAACACAAGGCGTGACCAGGCAACTATAAAGGCGGTACAAAATGTAATAGTAGCAATAGCAAAAAAGCACTTGTTTGTTCTTGGGAATGCAAAATAACAACGACAATTTTGCCTTCCCCCAAAAAAGCTTTACCTTAAAGATATATCCGAGCATTGCACGCAAAAAATGGCTGGAGATATATTGCCGCATCTTTAGGAATACGTGAGCATCTCGTTCCTTTCCTTTACGAACTTGAGGCACGATCTAATGGGCACACTTTTCTCTGGCTTTAAAAGTCCAGAACGCATCTTTTAACCCGCTCCTCTTACACTTTGGCATATGCGATTTGCCTTTTAACCGCCTATTGGGCCATCTGCTCCCTTTAGCAGCGACAGTGGCTTCCTGTAGGTTAGTGTGTTGACCACCACTATCGTCATCTCTCCGCCGTCATTGTAATGCCTTCCTCGTTTGCAGCCTTTGTCTGGCTGTACACTCCGTCTTACAAGCACAAACCCGCACAATAATCATGGGACCCATTAAGATGGGATGTGACAGGATCGTCCGCATAGGCAGGTGGCGAGCCGAGCTCCGACTTGACATCCCCCTGGCAACATCGTCAGCAGAGTGAAGGCAGCGCCGCCTCAGCCACGCTCTTTTTCTCTATGGCATGTCGCTGTGGGGAAACATTAACTGAGTAAATTTCTGACGTGAGCAAAGAACGCGCTGGTTTGGAAACAAGGAACGCGAGACCCAACTAAACCATTCGTCGGTGCCGTTGCAGGACATTTTTCTCTGTCCAAAAAATATCAAGCCCGACTTACCAGTGTTACAGCGAATGCGTTACAACAAATGAAACGGAAAAAGGTCTCCCCGAGAATTTACGAGGCAGTCTCCTACGTTCCAGCTCGTTACTCAAACACATCCTTTGAGTTTTGCTGGAAACCATTGCCTCAAAAGTTGCTTAAAAAAATTCCACCTATGGGCACGGCACAACGCCCCACAAGTGTAATTCATCACACACCCACAGGCACGTCCACACCTGCCCACATCTTAGACCGATAACGCTAACGGTAAAACGGCACGCATGACGACGAATGCATTATGAGGAACCGCTGATGTTGCCGATCCGGTGTTTTGTCTTACAACACACGGTGAACAGGGGTTACTGTGTGGGTGTAAAGGCCGAAAAGCCTGGTTCTTCTCATAACTCAAGGTGGGATGTTTCTTGGCTACTGAGGTGAATGAGTCGCATTCAGGTCTTTCTTCTTGCGTCACTAAACCATGTGGACACTAGCTGTCACGTGGCCTCCTATGGATAGACACCTCTTCTGACGGACGCGACTTGATTTCTAGCTGGGTCGAGCTAAAAGAACTAACTCATTAAAATTCACAGTTGAGGAGCAGTAGTGTTAACAGGGTTAATAAGTTGCTGCAGTACACCAAACATACGAGAAACGGAACAACCATTCGTCTTTCACAATTCTTAGATAGTTCAAATGCTGTGTTTGGAGAAATGTATCCCACATTCTACTGAAGGTTGTTGTCGAAAAACAGCGGGAGCACTCGCCGGGGTCAGGAACGTCCCGCAGAACGAAGGCAGCCATTCCTTCGCGGGGCTTTTCGAGCGGCGGGGCGAAGCGCCACGTCCCGGCTTTGATGTCGTAGACCTCGACCGCCGACACCGTCGTCATTCCTGTGTTGTCAAGGGTAAAAAAATCAATAATTACGCAAGCCCTAGCTTCGCTCAAGCTGTACCCTAACCTTTCAAGGAGCAAAGCTATTCGCACTTTACACCAACGGTGGCGCCGCCGCGCGCCTTTTTTCCGAAGCTGTTTGTAGATGATCGGCGTCCCGGGCGAAGGCAGCCGGAGCGTTCGGAAACGCGGGTATTGAGAACGCAAAACCCAAAAGCAATCGTATGTGCTTTGCACCGCAGTATAGAAATCGCTCAGTGGCGGGAAAAGGCAGGGTTCATACCATTGCTGGAGATATTGGAAAAGGTGACACAATGGGGTTTGCAGAAGAAAGGCGCCGTGCCGTCACATAACATTCCTATTCGCAGGCAGGAGAAGAAAGTGAAGCCAAGAACAACAGGAGAACGTCATTGTTCTTTTATTAACGTGCTCGTTTTTTTTAAATAAATGAATTCCAGTTGTATCTTGCGCTTTGTTGGGTTGCTTGTGCTTCGTTCTCTTTTTAGCATTATGTGTGATTTCTGTTTTGAACTTGCTGCTTATTTTCTTTCTAATTCCCCACAAAAATGGGCGATGTAGGTATTTGTAATAAATAAATAAACATGTTACTGTGACATCGTTGTTTCCGACAGAGCACTGAAAGCACAACACAGCTGATGTAACAGGCCCTGCCGTAGAGGCGTCAGCGTTTAATATTTAGTTTCGGTATTTTTATTATTACCTGCAACTTGCATAAACGCAGTTAGATCTTTCCTTGTAAAAACAGCTCATAAAATTATAATTTACTCGAATTATTTGCACTTCACCCGACACAATTGTGCAAGTGGCAGTGACAAAACGCTGTGCTCGGTTGCGTCTACCGAGCTCTGCTTGGCGCCTAATAAATATTCCTAAAGTGTGCTTGAACAATTTCAGAAGCATGGATGGAAGTGTAGCACCCTTTATAGAACCTGCAGTGCCAACAAACGTTCACGCAGTGCGGTTGGCTGGTGACGACATTCGGTTGCAGGCACAATCCCTCGATGCACAGCATGTCATCGGTGGCCTCCCTGATGCCGCAAAACTCTGCGACTGGCGTTATAAACTGCTTCGCCTTCGACAAAGCACCTTCGTGTCTCATCGACAAGGGAAAAGATGGTATGAAGAGACACTTATGGGCCCGGATCGGCTTTTCCCTCCAGACGCGCGCGCTTACGCGACGTCCCGATCATCGTCCGGTCCTCCATTTTGGATACCGCGTCGCGCCACCTATATCCGCTAGAAAGTGCGAATAGCTTGAGATTACGGTTAAGCGCTTCGCTTTTGAAAACCCATAAACGAAGCGCTACCCATGAAGAAGGCAGCCAATGAGGAGACACTAATAAGCGTTGAAATGTCGCTCGGATGGACATTATTTCGTGCAAACAGGTTTTGTGGGGTTGCTGCCACGTCTCTATGACATTTTATTTTCTCGCAACAAGGATTACGGAAAGATTATCAAAACGAAAGTCGCAGCTTGTGATTTTCACGAGAAATTGTTACTTTTAAAGCATACAAGAGGGTTCACAAAGCAAAACATCTTACTCAGTTGCGTAGAGGAGTAGTAAAATATGCGGCACTGATCAGTAAGCAGTTGCTATAGTTGAGACGCGGGATATCGCTCCACTGTAGATGTAAAGAGGTGCGCTGTTGATTCATTGGAAGCTTATGTCTTAAACAAGTTAATAAGCAAGGCCAAGATTTTTCCAGTCAATTGTTTACTTTAGCAAATCATAGCCTGTTGTAAACAAATATAGTTGGGATCATTTATGTGTAATTATATGTACAAAACGCAGACACAAATTAGATGCAATACACGCTAATCACCGCAAAGAACACATGTTACAACCTTGTTCCTACCCAGACCGAACGCCCATTACCCGTTTCCAGCTCGTATGTTATTTACTCCTGAACCCTTCCTGTCCTCGCGAGTATAGCAGTGTAGCTATCTGGGAGAATTCACGGACTTGCATTCTGGAATGCGGCACAAAAGGTCAAGACAGAAGCTCGCAGGAACAAACACAAACAGGGACAGTCGCTTGCACTCTCCATATTCGGTCCTCCCAGCTTTCCTCCTTGTCTTTCACGCTGTTTTCCGTTACGCTTGTGATTGTACCACTGAATCTTTCCAGGGTGCACCTCTGTTGAGCTATGGAACACTGGGTCTCTTTTTACGTCGGGAAACTAATTTTCCCGTGCACTCACCGTCAAATCCCCCAACCGCGTAGATGCAGCCGTCGAGAAAAGCAACGCCCAGGTTCGTCCTCGGGGTGGTCATACTGGGAGCCTCCAACCAGGTATTCGACCTGTAGTTGTACTTGATGACTGCGGAAAAGAGACTAAATCCTTCAAAGATTGAAAAGATTTTTCTGCCCTTTTAAAAACTATCTATAGAGAGCGGGTTGCCAGATATGTTCTGTTTACCTCTCGTGGTTTTCTGCTGCCATGATCGTCAGGGTAGAACGCGTGATATTTTGAGTCGTCCCTATCAACACTTGAGTAATGCCACAAAAAAGTTATTTAAGTTTACTTCGTTACGGCAGGAATGCTTTGATTAGACGGTTTAGGTTCGCCAACCACGCGATATTGTGCGAAAGCAGCATAGATTACTGCTGATGAAGTGTTTTTAAATACCACATTCTCGGTAAGTGATTCTCTGTGTGAAACATTTTTGTAGGCCCGTATGTTTTCGGGTCGACTATCGTAGTGCTTGCGGTGTAAGTGGCGTATGTTTCATCGATTGTTTGATGCATGGCCCAGTTGGGTCTTTGGCGTTGTGCCTTCATTAGGCCATATCAGTGTTTAGAAAACATTGGTCAGAACCCCACCGGGGGTATTGACCAACGTTTGAAACCCATTGAAACCCAGTGGGTACCTTTTCCTTTACTATTTTAGCACACCAGAAATCTTCGGGTTGACGCTTGAGGTGCTGGAGCTTACGCATATCGCCGTATTCTGAATCTGTCCTCCCCTCCGTGTGTTTCCTCGACTTTGCTGAGCGGAGGATACCGCAATGCTTTTACACACCAAAGCCGCTTTCAAGGATATGCTCAAATAGAGACTCGAGTGGAGGAGGGATGCAGAATGCGGGGGCCAGTGTTTCCCTTTCAGGTGTACTTAACAGGAGCTCCAAGTGCATTCAGGACCAGATTATCTTGTTTGTGAACATGAACGACGCGCAAGAGCTTAAAGAATGTTTGAATGATTTGATTACACCGTTCGAGAACATCGTGTGAAAGTGGCATACAACCCTCTTTGAAAAAGGTTTCTCTATCCTCTATGGTGGGTATGTGCTAATCTTTCCTTGTGCAATACTTTTCTGGGCGGTAGAGCACGCATACATGTTTAGGAGTCTGATTTCCTGTGGTCCACCCTTAAAATCCGTTACAGTATAATTGTTTCATTGAGCAGTACATGCTCAGCAGCGTTTGCAGGAAAGGGCCCTGCTATAGAGTTCCTTAGTAAGTATACTAGAGAGAGAGAGAGAGAGAGAAACAACATTTATTCAGGCCTGCGTAAACCCGGTGGGTTACCTACTGGCGCTACTCGCCGGACCCCGTGCAAGGGGTGGCGGAAAGTCGCACTTTCGGCCGCTGGCGTTCGATGGCCGCGAGCGCGAGCTCGGCAGCCATCTTTTGGAGTTCGTAGTTGACGCTGGTGACCGCGTCCCTCACGCTTGGTGGAAGCGGATCATCGTCCTCCTCCGTTGTTGTTGTCGGTGGTTGATTGAGGCAACCCCACAGCATGTGCTGCATGGTCGCACGAGCGCTCCCGCACAGCGCACACTCGTCCGTTGGGTATAGTTCGGGGCACACGTGCTTGGCGACCACGGGCGTCCATATCGCCCGCGTTTGGAGCTGTCGCACGATCACCCCTTCCCTCCTGGTGAGTTTACGGTGTGGCGGCGGGAAGGCGCGCCTAATCTCTCTGTACCACGCAAGCACATCCTTGTAGGAGCTGACCGGGGTTGCCTCCTCTTCTTCCCTGTAGTAGTCTTCCGCGTTCGATGGAGTAGGAGGAGGGGGCAGACTCGCCTCGGCTGCAGCCGCCGCCCGAGCCGCCGCCGCACCCTCCGCGGGCGCAGCAGCAGCAGCCGCGGCAGCGGCCGCACCAACGACGGCGGCGCCATCGTGTCTCGTTAGCACGCGCGCCGCTCGGTCCGCCTCCTCGTTGCGGTTGGTCCCGGTCCCGGTCCCCACGTGTGCCGGGAACCACTTGAGGACCACCGGTAGCGTCCGTCGGGGCAGGGCCCCGCACACCCTGTTCGCGCACTCCGACACCGAGTTCCGAGCGTAGCTCAGTATCGCGTTTCGCGAGTCACTGATCACTGTCGCGCACCGTGGGTCCACTAGGGCCAGCGCGATCGCCAGCTCCTCCGCTTGCGTTGAGTCCCGGGCCCTGACGCTGCCCGCCGAGCACAGCTTCCCGGAGGTCGCTGCAATCACGGCCACGGCGTACGTGCCCCGGCGGCCTGGGTATTCCGCCGCGTCCACGTAGAAGGCGTTGGTGTCCGCCGCGTGCACGTCCGTCAGGGCTTTCGCTCTGGCCACTCGCCGCTCTCGATTCTCTTCTGGGTCCATGTGCTTCGGCAGCGGCGGCACGTGCATGAGGGCGAGCAGCCCGCGCGGCAGCGACCGCGCCGGCTTCGGCATCGGCGGCCGGCTCGCCGGCCACCCCCCGCCTCCACCACCGCGACCACCGCCACCGCTCCCGCCGCCGCACCCGCCGCTCTCGCTTTCGCCTTCTCGCGTTAATTCCGACCGGTAGCCTACCCTACGTAGAATAGCCCTACCAGTTCTTGTCTGCGTAAGCCTCGCGATCTGTGCGGTGCCCTGGGCCTCGGCTATCTCGCTGAGGGTGTTGTGCACCCCCAGTTCGAGAAGCCTTTCTGTGTTGGTATGTGCGTATAGGCCCAGGGCCGTCTTATAAGCTTTGCGTAGCAGAGCGTCCACTTTCCCTCGCTCCGCCACCGTCCTGTTGTGGAATGCAGCTACATATGCAACGTGGCTGACGGCGAACGACTGGACCAGCCTGAGGAGATTCGCCTCTCTCATGCCTCCGTGTCTTGACGCCACTCTTTTGATCAACCTCAAGGCCATTCCGACTTTTGATTCCAACTTGGCAACGGTGAAGCCGTTGTGTCCGTGGGCGTCGATGTGTAGTCCGAGGACTCGCAGCGTCTTCACCCTCGGAATGGCCGTCCCGTCCCGCGTCTTCAGGTGGATGTTATTGTTTCTTTCTTCTTCTCCTCTCTTGTGGCTTCCTCTTCTCTTTGGTGTTAGTACCAGCAGCTCCGACTTGGTCGGGGAGCACGTCAGACCCGTGTCTTTTAGGTGATCTTCGACTGCGTCGATGGCCTCTTGCAGGGACGCCTCGATCTCGCCGTCACTGCCGCCGGACACCCACAGCGTGATGTCGTCCGCGTATATGGTGTGTCCGACTTTCGGGACGCCCTGGAGGCGCTGGGCGACCCCGATCATTACGATGTTAAACAGCGTCGGCGAGATCACGGCGCTCTGTGGCGTCCCCGTGCTCCCCAGGCTCTTCTTTGGCAGCTCCATGTCACCGGCAACGATCCTCGTGGTGCGGCCCGAGAGGAAGTCGCGAATGTACGCGAACGACCTCTCCCCCATGTTGAGGCGCGAGACCTGGTCCAGGATGGCTGAGTGTCGGACGTTGTCAAACGCCCCTTTCAGATCTAGGCCGAGCACCGCCCGGTTGTCCATGGAGCCGGCCGGCCAGTCGATGACTTCGTTCTTGAGCAGCAACATTGCGTCCTGGGTGCTTAACTTGGCCCTGAAGCCCAGCATGGTGTCCGGGTACAGGCCTTCCTCTTCGAGGTATGTCTGCCACCTGTTGAGCAGGACGTGCTCCAGCACCTTCCCCACGCAGGACGTCAGGGATATCGGCCGCAGGTTGTCTATGCTCGGTTCCTTTCCCGGCTTCGGGATCAGGACCGTCTTTGCCTCCTTCCAGCTGGCCGGGAGCTTGCCGGTTCGCCAGCACTGGTTGTAGTACCCCGTCAGCGATTTTATCGCCGCATCGCTCAGGTTGCGTAGCGCTTTGTTGGTAACCCCGTCCGGCCCTGGGGCGGACTTGCTGTTTATCGTTTGGATGACTGCCCGCACCTCCCATTCCTCGATGTCGGCGTCGAGCTTGGCATTGGCCTCGCCCGCGTAACTCGGGAGGGGGGTCGGCGGGGTGGACGGGAGGTACTGGTCGTTTATGCGCCGGCGGACCTCGGCCTCGCCGAGCTCCCTTTTCGCTTTGTGCAGCGTCCGTGCGAGGGTGTGATGTTGGGCCCCTTTCGTTTTGCCTTCGTCAAGGAGGTGCCGGAGCAGATGCCAGGTCCTGCTCTTATGGATCTGGCCGTCCGCTTCCTGACAGACCGCCTGCCACTGCTGTCGGCAGAGCACCGCGCTGTGCTTCTCGATTTCGATGTTTAACAGTGCTATTCTTTTGCGGAGCCTTCTGTTGTGGCGTTGCCTCCGCCATCGAGCCTTCAGCGAGTTCCTCGCCTCCAGCAAGTGCGCGAGGCGGCTGTCCAGCTGCGGGGTCTCTTCGTCGACCTCGATTTCCTTGGTGGCTGTTTTCGCGGCCGCGTTCAAGGCTCGCGTCCACTTCTCGATGTCTCCATCCTCCTCTTCCTGGGCCTGTCCGATGATCAGGGCGTCCAGCTCCGTTCTGTATTTATTCCAGTCTGTGATGGCCTGCTTGCGGGTGACCGGGGGTCGGCCGTGCAGCGGCACCGCAATTTCCAGGACGCAGTGGTCGCTGCCCAACGTCTCGCCCGTGTTCCGCCAGCGCACTCCCGCGGTGGCTTTGCTGCAGAAAACGAGGTCCGGATTCGTATCGCGCTGCACCGACGTGCCGTGTCGCGTGTAGATGTTCGTGTCGTTGAGCAGGTGGAGTTCCGCCTCGAGAGCCTCGTCGTGCAGATTTCGCCCCTTGGCCGTGGTCTTCTGGTACCCCCACGCCGTGTGCGGCGCGTTAAAGTCTCCGCACACGAGCGCGGTGTCGTCCCCGGCAAGCTGCTTCGTTCTTTGCATGAGTGATCTGAACTTTTGTTGGGATTGCTTGGGGTTACTGTAGATGTTGATTAAATACGTGCTTTCTTTCTTCTTTCGGCCCGTCACGACTTCGATTGCAAAGTGTTCAATGGTACTGTTCTGCAGTAAGCCGTGTTCTATGTACGTGATTCCTTTCCTCACCAGGGTACACACTCCCTGCCCCGCGCCTTTCCCGGCCTTTCTTGCGCTGGGCGGGCTGGCATAGGAGCGGTACCCCGGCAAGCCTGGGGAGGGGTCTTCCATGTGCGTTTCCTGTATTAATATGACGTCTGGTCTCTTGCCGACACTCTTGATGTATTGTTGTAATGTTGCCTTTTTTCCTCGCAGGCCATTCGCGTTCCACTGCCAAACCACAAGCTCGCGCGCTAGCGTTGTTCTGGCCATGTTGGGCGAGTGACGTTGGCCACCTGCTGTTGCTGCGGCGGCTGTGGTTGTGGCTGTAGTGGTTGCTGTGGCGACTGCGGCGGCTGCTGTTGTTGTTGGTGGTGGGTGATGTCAGGCATTCTCGCTAGTAGTTGTTGTAACAGGCTTTCCACATTCGCTATGCGGGTACTCATGTCCGCTGTCACGGCTTCTACTTTAGCTATGCGGGTGCTCATGTCCGCTGTCGCGGCTTCCACATTTGCCAGCCTCTGGTTGATGGCTTCCAGCTCTTTTTCCTCGTGGTCGACGCGCTCCTCCACCCGCTGTTGGCGGCATTCGAGCGCGTCTAGCATAATAACCCGCCTCTTGGTTCTGGGGCTGAAGTCTTCCATCTCCTCCTCTTCCTCCTCTTCTTCTTCTTCTGCAGTTGTAAAATCGTTTCTCCTCTTCGTAGCTGCCATTACTTCTTCTTCCTCTCTTTCTTCTTCCTTCTCCTCTGTGGACCCCGCCGTCTGCAGGCCAGCCGCGTACTCCGGCTCCGACTCTTCCTGCAGCTGCATTCGTTCTTCTCGCGCGTGCGCTCGCCTGGGCGCCTGTCTTCGCGCGACCTGCGGTGGTTGAGTTCGCAACTGCAGCGATGGCTGTTGTTTCAGCTGACATTGTTGCCGTTGTTGTAGCTGATTGAGGATCATGTCCATTTTGGCACTGAGTTCCTGTATTTGCCTGTCTTTTTGGGCTAGCTGCGCCTTGAGACGTGCAACCTCGTTCGTCTCCGCCATTGGTTGATGTTGTTGTTGCAGTTGCCTTTGCTGTGGCATCGGCTGCGGCGGTGCTGGCAGCGGCGGTGGTACCGCCGCCGCCTCTCCTGCCACTGTCCTGGCCCACGTGATTCCCTCTTGCAGCTGTCCGCCACCGCCGCTGCTGCTCCCTCCGCGGTTTCCCGCGTTGCCGGTTGACCTTTCCGCCGCCGGAGCGCTGCCATCTGTTGCGTTTGTCGTTGCCGTTGCGGCTGCCGTGACCTTTCGAGCGGGCTTCGCTCCAGCTGGCCCAGCCGCCGCCTCTCTGCCGTTATTGGCGTCAGCCGCATTCCTTCGTGGATTCGACTGCCTTGGCTGCTGCATTTTCACGCCTTTTTCGGGTGCGTGCTGCTGCTGCTGCTGCTGCAGCTGCGGGAAGTCAGCTAGGCCTAACTTCGGCGCGTGTTGCTGCCGCTGCTGCCTTTGTACCTCCTCTGCACGCCGGCGCTCCCACCTTCGTTGCTTCACCAAATGGGGGGTCTTATATCGGTTTTTACAACCCGCCTCCCCGGTGGGGTGAGCCCCGCCGCATAGCTTGCAGCGGGGGTTGCATTCCCGCTCGTGCGCGGGGCCCGGGTTGGACGCTCCGCACGCAAAGCATATCTTAGTAGAGAGTTTTAGTTTGGCGTTTTCACGCTACGCTCCGCTCCGGGTATCCCCGCTAAGCTGCAGCGGAGCGGCGAGAGGTTTTCTAGTTTTAGTTACGCGTAATGCGCAGCGGACCGGTCCTTTCGGACTAGCAGCGCCGTCTGACCAATTTTGGCGTAATGAAACAGAACCGAAAACCATTCCCCCACTTCAACAATGTGAAACCAGTACGTATAGCTTATTTGTTTATTACGTATTGACACGTGCAATCGTATTGCGTTACTGGTCAATTACAATGAATGATAATAAATTTTCGACTTGACGGTAGCCACACAATAGACAACAAAGTTGCGTTCCAGATCCAATCGAATCCTTTTCGACGGCAACGATCCAACGCGGCGTTTTGTCGCGGTGAACTTGAATAGTTCTGTGTAGTTTTTAAATCGGTTCACAGTCGCCACTTCTCGCAGCAAGCACAAGCCCTCGTCGATGCAGAACCGCTTTCGCGGTTTGCGCGTCAAACAAGAGCCTGAAGCCGCAGCGCTCGTCGCAGGCGTGGCAGCCATCTTAGAATAGGCAAAGTCGTCGCACGCGCGCGAGAGGGCGCCCGCATCGCCCCGCCGCGCTAGCGGAGCGGGCCGCGACGGTCCGCTGAGGCTGCGTTTTAGCGGACCGTGCTTCTCGCTCCGCTAGCCCGCTTAGCCACTAAGCGGAGAGCGCATGCGCAGTCGCACTCCCGCTCCGCTTAGCTGCTGAGCGGAGCGTAAAAACGCCAAACTAAAACTCTCTAGTGTTTGGGTAAGGGCACACGTCCGCGCGGTGCCCCAACCTGCCGCAGCACCGGCACACTTCGTAGTGCTGCCTGTATAGACTGCATTTGGTGATTGCCACTCCGAACTTTATTGTATTTGGTACCTTGGTGCCCTCGAACGCTACGATCACCGTGGTGGTGTTGCCTATTCTGTGCGCTTCGAGCGCCGTTGGATTCTCCTCGCTGACTATAATTTCCTGCAGGTCCTGCTCCGTATACACAGTCGGAATGCCCCTGATGACTCCTTTCACGGTGCCCTCGGGTGCCGGTGCGTACGCGAATACTTCGTGCATCCTGCCCGCTATCCTGAGCGAGCTGATGCTCGAGTACTTCTGAGCTCTCTGCTCGTTCGGGGTGCTAATGACTATAATATTCTGCGAGTCGTTGGTGCAGATCGCGTCCTCCCTAGACTCTTGCAACGTGGTACCCACCATCTCGAAGATGGCCTCCATGAGTAGCGGTGCCGCCGTGCGAGCTACGTTAAGCCCGCCACGTGGCCGGAGTATTACCCTAAAATCACCCTTCGGTAGCACGCGCGGCATGCGCGCTGCCTTCGTTAGCCTGGCCGCGACCTGCCTAACGAACTTTGCCTGATTCTTAACGGGGGCTGCGGCGGGCGCGGGAACGGACGCGACCGCGGCCGCGGAAGCGGCAGAAGAAGTGGGGACCGACTTACCGCCGGCCGCTTCCTCCCCGGTCGTCCGCCGCCGCATCCTTCGCCTCGCTTCCTGCCATCTGCCTTCTCCGCCCTCCTTCGATGTTGGATCCTCACCGGCAACTGTGACCGACATCCTCCCTTGCGTGTAGTTGACTTGCATCGTTGGCGCTTGCCGGTGGTTGCCGTCCCTCTCGAACTCGGGAACCTGGGTGGTTGTAGTAGCGGTGGTGGTAATGGTAGTAATAGTAGCATTGGTGTCCTCGATGTCGGTGTCCATGGAGGGGGACATCTCTCCTTCCAGGATGGTCTCCGTCTTCGCCGCAGCGGCCGTCAGGGAGGCGCCAGAAAGAAGATCGGTTTGCGCCAGTGGAAGGGGTGCGCTAGCGGCCACAGCCGCATCACACGCACTGTCCAGCATGGGGCACGTGCCGTCGGGCGCGAGGCTCGTGCCGTCGAGCATGGGGCCACCTGAGCGCTCTGCTCACGTGCTGCAAGCTGCCGGCGAAGCTCCTAGGCCTAACCCACCGAGTGGGCTAGAACTTGCCCGGTAAAGCGTCTACTCACGTGAAACGTCCGGGATTCGGTGTCGAGGTGTGCACTAGACAACCGCGCACTCAGAAATCACGCGTACATGAGCCTGAGATGAAAAAGACCATTGAAAAAGTCAAATTCACCGGAGACCGATGTGAGCGCATCTTCACTTTCCTCGCCCCCTGGCGGGAAAAACAGTATACTACTAGAGAGGAAACTGCACACGGGAACCCATGTCGTCGTGGAGGGTTATGGGAAGACCTCAGCTTCTGGCTTGTGCTTGCCATGAAATTTCAATTCTTGAGTTGCTTTCTAGATTTGCTTTCTTCCCTATGCATTAACACGTCCACGAGCTACGAGGTAGCCTAAATGCTCCCTGTTCTGTGGTAGCTGTGTGCCGTGGCAACTGCGTGTTCGGTGAAATAACTCCGCTTTTTCTTTAAACTTGATCACTAGGTATTTCACACAAATTTGCTCCATAAACCAAGGCACTCGTTTCAAACTCTAAGCGTTACAACTGGATACTTCTTCCAAGGACCAGTTCATTCGGCCCAGATTATGCATCTTTTTTTATTAAGTACATACTGCAGTTCTGCAAGGACCAAGCAGGAGGGCAGAAGAGAAAAGTACATTAATCACATGGTAGCGATGATACATATAAATACCATGCTTTGGTCACACACACACAAAGATAAATGTATATATAAGAGTAACAAGAACCGGTGGGAGCACATATCTAAACAAAAAGCGTTACACAATGGAAAACCCATTGCTCGCCATAAAGTTACAAAAGTCTACACTATGTTTCCACGTCGAGGGAAAAAAGCCTTTAAACAATAGAACCTCATTTTACGACAGAAAAAGGGAAAGACCACAATAGATGTTTCCATATCAAGAGGAACATCATCAAGAGCAACAACAAGGATCAAGCAAAGGCGCAAAACTATAAACAAGCAAAAAGCCCCACCAAAACACTTTCAATCAGAAGAAACCTGTAGGAGAAATCGAGTACAAGCAATCGATGGGGAAACTTCTGACACTAACATGCTTATGATTCTAGGGCAGCAAACACCTTTGCTCAAAAGTCTGCTGCAGGTCACTGAGAAAAACCGGGCTTTGTAATGCATTCCACTCCGCAGTGGTCCTCGGAAATAAATAGTATTTGTATAGATTTGTGCCGGCTTTGTAAGGAAGAAAATTGTGCGATTGCCTATGTCTCGACACTCGAGGTAAGAACGGCGTGACTTAAGCGATTGCGTTGACCTTTAGGTGCCCATGAAAAAAAAATTAAGCGAGCTAGTTTACGTCATTGCTCTAAAGCAGGAATTTGATGTTGCGCCATTAACAAAGACGAGGAATGAGCGGACCTGCACTAACGGGAAATTGAACTCAGTGCTTGTTTTTGCAACAGTTCTAGCTTTTGCTTGTCTTTCTTAGAAAAGCGGTCCCAAACAATGTCGGCGTATTCAAGCTTAGGTAACTGCAAAGTTTTATAAGCCAGCATTTTTGCTTCTGCAGGGGCAGCTTGAAGTTTGTGCCTTATGAACCCAAGATTGCGCATTGCAGCTGCCCAGACATTCTCCATGTTCATAGACCATGATAATGTATTAGTAACTGTCATCCGTAGATATTTGTATTCAGTAAAGCTCAGCAGGAATTTAGCGTTTGTGCCCGCCGCCTCCCTCTCTCCTTGTCCGTTTTTTTGCGCTACACGAAGTCATGAATTACCGCTACCAACTAGCCCAAACCAAAACTTTGTTAAAAATGTTGGTCCTTGCATGATAAGGTGCCAACGATTTTTGATGTCGGTGTCTCGTAACTCGTGTCAACACAACCTGAACGAATGGCTCAGGATCCAGTGAAAACTGCCTGTTATATTGCCTACCCGTTTTTTATTCCCTTTCCTTTTTTACAAGGGTTAATATTGTCACTACCCCCACGCACGCGCACGTGAACACAGGGCGACGAACCTGAGTTGAGAAGCTCGGTGCCGTTGAATCCTCCGACGACGTACAAAATGCCTTCCTCTGCGAGCACCTGGGCACCGCTACGAGGTTGGGGCATGACGCTAATAATCGTCCAGACGTTGGCTGCTGACGGGTCGTAGCGCTCCACAGTGTCCAGGAACTCCAGGCCCGAGAAGCCGCCGACACTGCAGAGAAATGAGACGATGCATAGCCCAGCTCCATGCAAATGGACATAAACCCGTCGCAGTGGCTCAGGGGCTAAGGCGCTGTGCTGCGGAGCCCAAGGACGTAGGTTCGATTCCGCCGTCCGTGGCCGCTTTTCTCATGGAGGTGAAAAGTGAAAACGCTCGCGCGTTGAGACTTCGGCGTACGTTAACGAACCCAAGGTGGTAAAAATTAATCCGGAGCCCTCCACTACGGCGTGCCTCTGGCCATTGTAGTTTCGCACGTTAAGCTCCATAATCTCAATCAAACTGCGATAGATGAACATCGCTTCCTATGGGTAAACGAACCATTTTGGAGATTTTAAAAGGACGATTAGCCCGTACTAGTGGTCAATGGTGTGATGGTGTCAAACATTTCATAGACAAAGCCGCAATTGATTTATTTTAAAGTGTATGAGCCTCAAAGAATATCATCAGAAGCTCGCACTACCATTTCGTTACTTAAAGCATCCGAATTGTCACGATGTGGTTGGCTGCCTTTATGAAATGTAGCGAGAGCAGGGAAATATTAAGAAGAATGAATCGTGCAAACATCACACTCGGCTTCTTCACCTCGATCAAGTCACGGCTATAAGATTGAGTAACAGGATGACAATGTGGGCCTGCAGGGAGGCGTTATTGATTTATCTCTGCACCTATCCGGCAGAGGGGCAGCAGCCACCAACGAGCAAGTCGTTCTTAGTTTGGAATGTTGAACAACCAGCGGCGCTTAATTCCGCAGTCAGCGGCATTCACTCCTTACCGAAGCGTCTCACATGAATCCACAGGGATACAAGGGGCTCTGCACTGTGCAGGGCGCACTCTCCTGTTTTATTAAGCAGATAGTGGCTTTTCGGGGCATTTTTTATTCCGCATTCACAACCCATATCAAGTGCTTAAGTGTCTTTAGAAAATTTCCCTTCAGTGCCATAATGTTTGCTACGTAAGTATTACTATTTCTGACGGTGACGCCCTGTTCTCGTTAGCCGCATTATAAATGCCTGGTTTGCGTCACTGGGCCTCGCATGATATGCAGTTTGGTCGAACTATAATAAAACAGCATTGTCTAACAGATGGAACAAAACTAGCACAAGAAAAACATATGGTCGTTTATGCAAAGAGCCATGAACCACCTTGAAAAGCCTGTCAATCACACTGGCCAATTGGGAAATTCAAATTCAATTCCAATTCAAATTCTCGCAGTGAAAAATTCCAGTGGGTGTCACATGTAATAAGTTTCCGTACTAATGTATAAATTGGCATGACACTCCGCCACGTATGCGGTATGGATGACACTCATGACCTCGCTATGCCTTACACGTAGACATGTCCCGCGATCGCAGCGCCGCAGCCTCCTGCGCGGGCGTCGCGCATTCTGGGCAGTGAGACCCACTGGTCGTTCTTGGTGTCGTAGCGCTCGCAGGACGAGAGGAAATATTGATTGTCGGTGCCGCCCATGGCGTATATGTAGTTCTGGAAGAGCGAAGCGGAAAAAAATTGTCTTTAACCTTCAGTACTCCTGCCTGGAGTTCGTTTCTTGGGCTACCTAAAAGCGTACCTTTTGGTCTGTCGGTCACTTAATTCTACCCCTCGACCGGAAAAACGCACAATATAAAAAGGCAAAACATTTGGAAACTTCTGTGTGAGTTATCCAGCACCGCATAAAAGTCTAATATTTCAGTTTGAAAAATTCAGACACGTATAACAGTCTGTACGCGCGGATATGCGAAGCCATTGGAATTCATTGAAACCTGTGCGTTCCCTTTATGCTTAGTGGGAGGTATAACGTGATTGGGCCATCCTGTGTGTAAAGTATGCTCCCGTTATCTTAGTGATACATGTCTGGCGTGCAGTTATTGGCGTCGTGACGGTTACGCTGGTGTCAGCTGTAGTGGTTTTAGCTGCAGCAAGCTCCTGCGTCTGCGCCCGCCATGCAGTGTTATGGTGTTCCCAGATGCGTCATTCAGAGGTGACCCTAGGCGACCGTTTTGCACTGCCGGCGCTGATTAAACAACGTAAGAGTCTATTCCAGTAGAAACACTTCAGGCAGAACAAACGTGACAAGTGTTGCGGTTTAGCCCTCTCATTACCATCGTCACATTCCTTATCCCATTACATCGTTCTTCTCTTCTGTCTGTTACTATGAATAAAAGGCTTGGCAAATGGCCCGTTTGCCATACATATGCTCTACTAGCGTAGATGTGCTTCCTCTCTTTGTAATTAACATACTCCAGTTACTCTTGTAAGCCATCACTGGTGTGATGGTGCTCTTATTACCATCGCTATGGTCTTTTTCCCTCGCTCAATTTTTTGCCCCTTTGTTTTTGTCTTTACGACTGTTAGCACTGCATAAATTCTGCGGAACCGTGCTTTGGTACATATCTGGTCAGCTTGCTCAAATGAATCATATAGTACTAGGAATATGTCTGGAATTCAGATTTTTAACCTAGAATGACACAGGCGTACTGAAAGTCATCGATAGCTCGATAGCGAAGGTTGTGCCGTGGTTCAGGAGGTTCCCGATGCAAACATAAACCATGCTATAAAAAAGCGTGTTCAAAGCCTCAAAAACGCAATTCAAAGGAAAAGCGGGGTTTTTACGGAGCTAATTTTGCATGCTAAACCACTTCCCTGTCACAAATACATCAGTTGTAATCTTCATGGAAGGAGTGGTGGGATCTGGGAAAGGCGTGGCGGGTGTCAGGAAATATAAGGCGGCAGTAAATTATGGTATTTTGACGTCAATGGCAGTGGAACGAGCAAATATCATGCCGATTTTTCGTTCAAAGTGTGGTTTGCCTATATTCGATTACCTTTCCAACCGGTTTATTTTATGTTTTCTTTAAACATTCGAGATATTTTACGTAAAAGATCTTGCAATTTTTATTCTTGTTTCAGAGTTTTGTGCTCAATCTTTGCCACCCTGCCTTCAAGCTAAACTTGATTGATTGATTGATTCTGGGGTTTAACGCGCCGACGCAACGCAGGCGATGAGGCGCGCCGTAGTGGAGGGCTCCGGATTAATTTTGACCACCTGGGGATCTTTATCGTGCGCCGAAATCTCGTACACACGGGCGTTTTTGCTTTTCGCCTCCATCAGAAAAGCGGCCGCCGCGGCCGGGAATCGAACCCGCGACCTCGTGCTCAGCAGCGCAACCTTCAAGCTAAACTATTTTCACAGGTATGCACCGTGCCTTCTTGGGTAGCAGTTTTCTGAAGGTTTGTGTGTGCACACTTTAGTTTCATTCGTGACTGTTGAAGGCCCATATAATTCGTGGGTACTTTTTCATAAACCAAAAATTCACGAATCATAAAATAGAAGAAATGAAACTTTGGTCGCATACAATCCCTTTCCCTTAATCCCGACCCCAAATTGAAGGTTACTAGACAAGACGTTGGGCGCATCAAATGACGCAAGTTCAACCGTAACACGTATGATGGAGTTCAGAGAAAATATGCAATGTCAAGTGTTTCACTACCGTCGATAATGAGTGGTCGTATATTTTTATATTCGTATACGGCTCATTAAATTATTCTCTTTTGGGAAAACTTCAGTTTGATCTAAGAGGTCTGGTAGGAATTGTACACGCGAGGAAATTCCCGCTTTGTTTTATTCAGCTCATATCAATGTAGATCATTGCCACCACAAATGCACCTCCATTTAAATTAATAGGGCGAAAGAGCAGGATGAAGTATCTTTTTTAAGGAGAAAGCCTCAACAGCCACGTGGTACAGAAAGCTGTGGCAGATATTATTCTCTGGTACGAGAAATGGTCCCCGCTACAAAGAGAAAACGGTGACACACTTGAGTCCACGTGGGCGTTGGGCCGCAGTTTCCAGAGTGGGAGCCAAGTTTGTTATCACTGCTCAATCGCTGCACGTTGCCAGTGGTGGAGCACAAGGTAGACTAGTACGTGCCGAGTGACAAGTGAGTGTGCGGCACGTGAGTAGAACAAGTGCACCTCAGCTGCAGAGAACTCTGATAATGGCGATGTCACCAGACTGCCTATTTAAGTACATTGAGTTAACGAGGGATTACTACATTTTGAAGAAAAAACGAAGGAATATAGGTGAAGAAAAATTCGCAACTATGGTGCAGCCGTAACGGAGCTTGTAGAAGTAATTCGCTCCAAAATCAAAGAAATGAAACTGAAGAGAGAAATGCAAATACGACATAGCAATGAAGAAGTCTTTGGTAAGTATCCCCATGTTCTCGGTATCAAAGTACGTAAACAGACGTAGGTGTCCTGAGGAAATTTTTTTTTGGTTCGCTGCCCCGCTTGCCTCAAGAACGGCTATGGCGAACACGGATCGTGCTTTCGCCAAGCTGGCCTTGCGCGTCCATTTGTTCCGCGCAGGGTCGAAGCAGGCCACCGAATGGCAGTAGTCCTTGCCGTTGAAGCCTCCGACGAAGTACACGAGGCCGTCGACAACGGCCACGCCATGCTGGGACCTGACAAAAAGGGCACGTACCGGGTATTACTTAAAAACTGTCTTTGTGCACATAGCATTATCGATCATGTCACGAGATAGCAATAGTGGTTAAAGGGGCACTGACACAAAAATTTAGCATCTTGTTTTTTTCGTTGCGATAAGTAGCTAGTGACCTACTTATAACCTGTAGAAACCTCATTTGCTTCAGAGTGCGACGGTTGTTTAATTAGAGGGATTTTAAATGCGGCCAGTCGCAGTTTCGGTTTCAGCGAGTGCCGTGAAACGGTGGATTTTGTGGATTTTGTGTGAACAAAGCTGACCACGTGACCGTCGGAGGGATATCACAGAGCAGAGCCGCCGTAGCACTGTCGAATCCGCATCGACGGCAGTTTTTGCGAATGCCCCCACGTACTGATCTCGTGAGGCGCTTAATTAAAAAGCGACCGTGGATGTGACGCAGGCGCTGCGAGTGCAAATGCTACTGCGGCTAAAGAACGACGCGCGACGCTCGAGACGGTGGGTGGCAAGACGCGCGCTGGGAGCAGCCGGCCGGTCTGCCTACAGGTCCGCCTACAGATGTGTTCGCTCAGCACTGCGGCGGATATTCGAGTGCCGCTCTCGTAAGCGGTGCAGATGACAATTTTTAATGCAACCCGCCATCGCATCATTAACTCCTTTCTCATGTAAGCCACTATGGTCGGGACTTGGGGACAATTTCGTGCAGCGGTAACAAGCTATCACTCGAGCTACCTGCGCCGGCCTGGGCCACTTCGCGGCCGTGGCCGCCGCCTGCACAGCGACCGTGCGGCTAGCTCAGTGGGCTTTTCGTGCCTCCGGCGCGTTTTCGCATCCAATGGTAATAAACAGTAATAGAAACAGAGTGCCTGTAATCGCTGTAGAACTTTGGTCGCGGCCAGCTGCCCGATTAGCTGACGAAATCACGGCGCCTCCGCCGCCAACGATCGGGTCGTTCGTTCTCGAGAGCAGAAGCTCCGCCCTCCGGTCCTCCGATTGGAGCGGCGAGCCGGGCGAGCCCGCGTAAAACGCCGGTAGTGTGGAAGCGGCAAACACAAACTCGTGACGTGTTTGGATGTTGTTTATTTACAATTGCGCGTGGTCCTCTGCTGGCTGCTCGGTTGCGTTTCGCACACTTCAAAATTGATTTTAAATATGTTCTAGGCTGTATTCGCCGCTGATATTTTGCAGATGATGTATATGTGTTCCCACCAATCTATCTCCGACGTTATCTCGCCTTCAAAAGTTTGTGTCAGTGCCCCGCCAATTCTCCGTGTTCGGATGGAGCTGGCTTGTATGATTGTGAAACAACTCTTTTTTTGAAGACGATAGTCTTTTGTGGGATACTTTAACCTGAGAAATTTCGGTCTGTTCGTGTGTCTATCTGTCCCTTCATTAGGCTCGCCGGCAAAAAAGTCAAAGGAAAACTTGAAGGAGAGGTGTATAAAGACAAGACGTTTCCAAATGACTAAACATATTTCAGCAAAATGAAGCTTTAGGGACATTATGAACAAGACATCAATGCACAAGTAGTATAAGCAGTGTTTTTTATATAGATATACATGGCTGCTTGATTTTCACGAAGGGAAATAAAAAACTGTCTTGAAAAATGTTTTGAGCCGAAATACAAAAAGTCGTCGCGACTATGGTTTGTGCCTCGTGGCGGCATTCCGATAAGGCCTACTTTACCTATTGGTTTCAGTACATAATGCGCGAGTAGTCGAAGACGCTAGAATTGAATTGGCTGGAGTAAACCTCCACCACGTTCATCGTGAAAGCAGCGAGGCGGGAGGGTAAAAGCTTGACAGACAGGCGGATCAGAAAAAAGAGGCATTGACGTGGTAGTTGCGACAAACGACTATCGTCTATCGACGACATTTCAAACAAAGCAAGCAGATACAGGCCAAATTCTTTTCAATGGGAAGGTCATCTTGGTGAACTCCGACATGTGTTTCCACCGATTTTAACCGCGGAGCTGTTGTAGCTCGCGGTGATGCGTGGCGCGTAAGGCGTTAAAAACGATATTCGAAACAGCGCAAAAAGACGGCACAAGGAAACGACGACACAAGGCGCCTTGTGTCGTCGTTTCCTTGTCCCGTCTTTATGCGCTGTTTTTGAATTTCAGTATGCACCAACTAGCCCAAACCACCGTTTTAAAAAGAAAAATGCCGATCGTTGGTGAGCGCGTGCTTCCCAATGACCGCCGAGCGTACCTGGCATGCGGAGCGGCTTTAGCACAAAAAGAAAATAAAACAGGCGAAAACTCGAGGAGCGACAAAATGGCGAGCGCGCGTGAGCAGGTGCCTCGCGGCGACCGCAGAGCGTCCCCGGGTCATGCGGTGTCTTTAACAACAACAAAAGCTGGCGAAAACCCCGAGAAGCATCTCGCCTTGCCTTGCAACCAACAATGCCCCAGTTGGCCCAGATGTCGTAAAGGGCTACCGCGCTGCCGCCAGCCGCGAGGCAGCTCTGCTGGTGGCGCTGCCGCAGAGCAAACCAGACTCCTACGCAGACACCCCCAACCGCCCGCAACCGTCAACGCAAGAGATTGCCAACGCCATGACGTCTTTGTCCAATGTTTAAGACGAAAACGTTACGCTTGCGGAGATGCAAGCAGACGTTCCGGCAAGAAAGAGGAATTTAAGGCAAGGAACCATTCGTGACTTGAACAATCCTGTTTATATGAAAGTTCGTTTTTGCGACTCGCAGATTTTTCGGACTGCTCTTATATTCGGTCTATTTTTAGATCCCCTTCAGGGTGCTATTAAATAAGGCCCGACTTTGAGCGCAACTCGGGCAAGGCGGAGCTGTGGTGATAATAATAAGCTCCTAATAATACAGTACTTTGAGACGGGGTTAAGAGGCTTTAAAAATGGGATTCGTGCTATTTGCCGATTATTGAGGTGACCTAACCGGCCCAGGGAAGCGTGCTTCAAGGAGACACGACCTGCGCGCGGCGCATCTTTCAGTGCGTTCTTTCGCTCCACTGTTGCACCAGTGGCTACTGGGGCGAGGAAATCCAACTACTTTATTTTATTACGCTTTGGCTCTATTAAGCTGTATTTCACTACACAATTCATTTTTTTGTTCGAGGCGTTCATATTGTTGCGTCTTGTTGCGAGTTGTAGCGACCGCAGTCTGCTGGTAGCGGGGCCGGTCGCCGTCGCTTCGTCGAGCCAGGACTAGGGGAGAGCTTTAGAGCAAACTCAACGGGTTTATTTACCTTTTTACAGTGAGTTGTCGAGATGAAGACAGAAGACAGATCTTGGCGGGCCGCAGCACGCCCTTTTTGTTGACCCCCGATCCCTAGTTCCCTAGGTTGGGGATCCCCATACAAAACAATGCGGACCAATGGTGAGGTGTAAGTTCCTCGCTGTGAAGCACCGCCCTCGGGTAGGGACACGCCTTTCAGGTATGTCGACAGATGCACGGCACACACACACACACACACACACACACACACCCTTGCCACTCGTCAGGAGCATCTAGTCGGTGTTGCTGTAGTAGAAGGGGAAGAACGGAAGACGCGCGAGCGCCTCGTATCTTTTTGGTGTCCGCCGCGCGCTGCGTTCCCACGGTGGGGTTCTCACACATACTTCCCAGGGAGCTAACAAGGTTCGTGGAATCACTCGGAAGGGTTAATGGCTTGACCATTGCCATGCCTTCTTCGCTGTGCTGCCGCCGCCACTGGGTCCCATTGTCCGGTCGTCGCCGTCTGGGCTTTCACGCGCACACGCGTTCAGTTGCTTAGGCCGGGGGACGAGCGGCGGCTCCTTAATCCCTTTTGGGCAACAACACTAAACACCGCTCAAAAGCCGCTGTCAATCAGTGGCCGCAGCCGCGGTGTCGGCTTCCTTTCGTTTCCGTCGACAAGCGGTGGGGAGGTCGACCGGCGGGTGACTGACCCGCGCAAACATGGCGCCGGTGAGTCATAACAGCTCCTCCGCCGACGGGAAGATCTCGGACGTCGTGTAGTATCAGCTGCTCGACGGGAGAGATCACAGTAGCAGCATTCTTTCAGCACCATTGAAACCACAAAGACCATCCTCCCGAACCAGCAAGAGCCGGCAATGAGTTTTCGGCAACCAGGCTGCTCTTTCAAAGGTGCTACAATGCACCTACGCTTTTTTTTTGCATATGGCAACCACACTAATACTCTTGCTCACAGCTAAAAACTTAGACTGAATTACTTAAAACACTACTCAAAATCACTACTGAAAAACGTTCCTCAACTGAAAACAAAAGAAAGCAAAAGCGAAAAAGCTAAAAGGCTCTGTTTAATGTGTCAACATTGGCGTTGGCGGAACCCTTCTTATACTTCACAGTGAAGTTAAGCTCCCGAAGCGCAAGGCTCCAGCGTAGTAGTCGTGGATTCTTTCCCGACATTTGCGACAGCCACGTCAGTGGGCAGTGGTCAGTGACGAAGACAAAAGAAGTTCCATAGAGGCAGCAGGCTAATTTTTGGGTGGCCCACACAATGCAGGCACATTCTTTTTCTGACGCACTGTAGGCCTCCTCGCGAACCGAGAGTTTCCTGCTGGCGTACAGCACCGGGTTCTCGTTCCCGTTCTCATCCTCCTGGCAGAGTACTACTCCTAAGCCTCTGTTGCGGGCATCGCATTGCACAGTAAAGGGACGATCATAGTTCGGTGCATGCTGTACGGGTGAGCTAACAAGAGCCGCTTTGAGGCCTTGGAAGGCACCCTCCATTTCCGGGCTCCAAACTACCTTTTCTGGGGCCTTCTTGCGCAGTGCATCCGTTAACGGAGCGGCTACTTCCGAGTACTGAGGAATGTAGCGCTGATAATACCCCGTCAGTCCCAAAAAGGAGCGGATAGCAGTCTTGGTTTCTGGCTGCGGGAATTCACTAACCGCCTCTACTTTCAACTCGTCAGGTCGCCTCCTTCCCTGCCCTACCACGTGCCCTAGGTACCGTACTTCGGCGCGAGCTAGCTGGCAGTTAGCCGGCTTCGCTGTCAGTCCAGCGTGTGTCAAACGTCTAAGGACATCGCTAAGATGGTACAGGTGGTCTTCCCATGTATTGTAGTACATAGCAAGGTCGACTAAGTAGGGAACAGCGTATTCTTCAGCCCCCTGCAGAACTCGGCTCATCAGCCTTATCCCGCACTTATCCAGGAAGCCCGCGGTCAGTACGCTGGTGAGCACTGAACACGGGTCGCACTGTATCTCCTCAGGAAAGCCCACCCTCGAAAAAATAGACAGTAGTGCGTTAACTACTTCTACTGAGCTTTGCTCCTTCATTGGGATCGCCTCTGGAAATTTGGTGGCTGGACAAACGGCGGTATGCAAATACCGGTAGCCTGACTTTGCCGCTGGGAGTGGTCCCGCAACGTCTATTACCAGCCGGCGAAAGGGCTCCGAAATGAGCGGAACAAGCTCAAGTGGCGCTTTTCCCTTCTCGTGCGGTTTTTCCACTCTCTGACAGGTTTCACACGCTCTTACGTGGTTCTCAACCTCGGTGAAGCATCCTGGCCAATAAAACTCCGTTAGGAGCCTATCTTTGCTCTTCCGAGCTCCTAAATGCCCCAACCGACCAACTCCGTGACAGAGATCAACAATGTAATGCCGATACTTAGTCGGAACTACAATCTGGTCAAACGTGCGACCTTTTGCATCCTGGTAGTGGCGGTACAAGATGCCGTTTTTGACGGGAAAACTGACATTCTTCCTCGCCACCCCTTCCCTGACGGTGTTCCAAATCTCCTTAAGGCTGGGATCGCTTTTCTGCTGCTCGATGAGCTCGTCTCCTGTCACGTTCCCCTGTACATTGCTTAGTGATTTGGATACAGGCAACACGAGCAGCCCCTCTTCCGATTCCCCTTCAGCTATATCAGCGCGAGTCTCCCCCTCTGACCCCTCTCTCTCTTTTTCCGTAGGCGATGGGATAGTAGACTCCGCTGTGCTGACTCCAGCTGGTGTTGCTGTACTTCCTGTGGAACTCGGTTCTTTCCGCTCTAGTTCGGCTGCTGGCGTCCGTGCTTTAGCTCTAGTCAAGGCTTGGACTGTTCCCTCATGAAAACTTCTCCCTTGCTCTCTAAGCAGACGGTCGGTCTGATTCGAGAACAAGTAGGAGTACTGCGAGGGCAGCTTGTCTGACACCGCCGCTTCTGTCTCTACTTCACCGAACGGCCCAGTGATGACTACTCGAGCTACCGGGAGACAAATGCTTCCCTCTTGCAAAACCGGTTTAATCCATGCGCACTTGCCATTGTAATCTGCTTGTGTCACGTAGTCCGGGTGCACCAGATCAATGGTTGCCCCACTGTCTCGTAAGACGCGGCATGGCTTTCCGTTCACGGTTAGATTAAAAAGGTACGGACTAAGTAGCTCCTCGCTAGTAGCAGAGTCACAAGTGTACGAAAGGGCTGGCCTGGGCCTACGACAGCCTATGGCAATATGACCGACCTCCTTGCATTTGTAGCAGGTAGGTGGTTGCCGCGCGTCAAAAGGACTCTTTTTGGACGAAGTCTCCGAAGCCTTTCCCTCCTGTTTGTTTTGTGATCCCTGACTACTTGCAGCGAAGTCCGCCTTTTTCTGTGCCGTCGTACCTGCGCCAGCCCCCTGCTTTCCCGTCCAAGGTTTTCCTCTATCTCCCGCTTTTGCGGGAGGAACCTCGTCCCTTTCTCCCCGGCGTGACGCGTACTCATCAGCCAAGTCGGCAGCTGCCTGCACTGTTACTACTCCGGCCCTATCTTGGATCCAGAGCTTCATTGGCTCGGAAAGCTTAGAAAAAAACTGTTCCAGAGCCACTACCTCAAGAGCCTTTTCGAAGTTCCCAAAAGCGCTGGCTCCCTTCATCCATTCTAATAAGTTTACCTTCAACTCGTAGGCAAACTCAGAATACGTGCTGCCCTGCTTCTTTGTCAGATTGCGAAACCGCTGCCGGAACGCATCTGACGAAAGTCGGAACCTCTTTAGAAGGCTATCCTTCACTTTGTCGTAATTGTCCGCATCCTCCACCGGAAGCCGCGCGATCACATCCGCTGCTTCACATGGCAGCAAACTTAACAAATTTCGAGCCCATGTGCTACGGCCAAGCTTCGCTTTTTCACAGGTTCTCTCGAAGTTCACAAGAAAGAGGCCCACATCTTGCCCTACTTTGAAGGGTTGCATTAGCTTAGATAAATCACAAAGATTTTGTCTGCCTGCTACCTCTACTCCTTGAACCTCAGCCATCTTCCTCGCTTCCACTTCCAGGCGCAGCTGTTCTACTTCCAGTTCTTTTTGCTTTAGCTGGCACTCCTGTTGCTTTAGCTGGCACTCCTGTTGCTCCCGCTTTTGCTCGCGCTCCTGTTCCTGTTGCTTTTGAATCTCGTTCCACGTTTCTTTGATATCTTCACTGGTGAGATTCAAGCCCTCGATAGCGCGAACAATTTCGTCCTTCTTCATCCCCGAATCTACTTCTGCTCCCAGCTCCTCCCCCAGAATCAGCAGCTGATTCTTCAACAAACGCTTCCAATCCATGACAGAGAACTAGTGTGGTGCGGCTCACTCTCTACCCAGAAGTTCTGGAAACAACTGCTTCTGTGGTAGCCTCTACCAGCGAAAAGATTGCACTTCTATCTTATCAGCCTGGCAACCAAAAAACCAAAGCCAGCACTCACCAGTTCACAGCTGTCAGTCTCCGTGATCTCGGCGTGTTGATCATTCTCCGTCCTCCAGGCTCAGATCCAACCGCTTGCCATCCAGTTGTTGCGTCTTGTTGCGAGTTGTAGCGACCGCAGTCTGCTGGTAGCGGGGCCGGTCGCCGTCGCTTCGTCGAGCCAGGACTAGGGGAGAGCTTTAGAGCAAACTCAACGGGTTTATTTACCTTTTTACAGTGAGTTGTCGAGATGAAGACAGAAGACAGATCTTGGCGGGCCGCAGCACGCCCTTTTTGTTGACCCCCGATCCCTAGTTCCCTAGGTTGGGGATCCCCATACAAAACAATGCGGACCAATGGTGAGGTGTAAGTTCCTCGCTGTGAAGCACCGCCCTCGGGTAGGGACACGCCTTTCAGGTATGTCGACAGATGCACGGCACACACACACACACACACACACACACACACCCTTGCCACTCGTCAGGAGCATCTAGTCGGTGTTGCTGTAGTAGAAGGGGAAGAACGGAAGACGCGCGAGCGCCTCGTATCTTTTTGGTGTCCGCCGCGCGCTGCGTTCCCACGGTGGGGTTCTCACACATACTTCCCAGGGAGCTAACAAGGTTCGTGGAATCACTCGGAAGGGTTAATGGCTTGACCATTGCCATGCCTTCTTCGCTGTGCTGCCGCCGCCACTGGGTCCCATTGTCCGGTCGTCGCCGTCTGGGCTTTCACGCGCACACGCGTTCAGTTGCTTAGGCCGGGGGACGAGCGGCGGCTCCTTAATCCCTTTTGGGCAACAACACTAAACACCGCTCAAAAGCCGCTGTCAATCAGTGGCCGCAGCCGCGGTGTCGGCTTCCTTTCGTTTCCGTCGACAAGCGGTGGGGAGGTCGACCGGCGGGTGACTGACCCGCGCAAACATGGCGCCGGTGAGTCATAACAATATGAGCTGTTTGTTTGAAATTTTTTGTCCTAAGAATTCGTTTCCACCGTCGGTAGCATATAAGGCAATCACGTGAGTATGGCCGACTAGCAATAGGAGATAGCGGGTGATGGGAGCGTGCAATTCAAAAAAGTTGCTGCTCGTACTACGTTATCGAAACCCTCTGTTTTCGATACAACATTTCTTCGGGGCGCTCAAGTCTGCTCAAGTGCTATTAAGGCTAAAGCCTTGCGATAGGTATTAGCAACTTCTTTTCTGATACATTGTACTTGAGCATTTTTCTCGCTTTACTTTCTTTGTTTTCGGTCTAACGGCTCATTTTCTGCTATAACGTACTTGCCTCAGTTTCGTCGCTTTCATTTGTTCGTCTTAGTCTGTGAATTATATCAGCCAGCAGACTGGTACACGCCACAGCCTCCCTAGAATCGGTCTTCTATGAGGGTGTTGTGCACCTTTCCTACTCCCATGACATCACGTTCAGTTTTCACCCGGCACGCACTATTCTACAAGTTTTACTTTTAAAATTCACATTTTTATTAATTTTTCGAACTGGGCACATGAGCACCTCAAAAAAGATCCCAACTGCGGGCCAATCCCACAAGTGACCATGTGCTACGAAGGAATAGCAACAACAACTTTTCAGATTTGTTTGCTTTATTTCCTTTTGTTCTTCACCGCTCTTCTTCGATGACGCTCTCCGCAGTCTTTTTTAATTAACACGCAAGTGTTTTATGCCGGTGTCCACCAAGATCTGACAGACGTCGTATCCACCACGGAAATGACATCGCCAGAAAAACTTCGATTGACGCGGCTGCATCGGTATTTGAACCACGAACTTTCTCGCCGAAACGGGAGGCGTGAACGCGCTCCCGACTGTGCTATGAACAGACACGTACACAGGATGACAAACGCGCCTTATATCATTCCCTTCAGATGGTGCTGCAGTCTAGGAAAGGCGAAGCGAAGTAGTGCATCATGACGCTAATGAGCGCCGACAGTTGGCGCTTCGATTCCAGCGTCGCCAGCGATGCCAGCGAGGGACGCGCAGCGTAACCTGCGGCGAAGCCTGTAAGGCAACGACCACGGAATAAGATGGACGCCGACTTGCGAATGACGGGCTCGTGGCACGATACGCTGCACTTTCGCTGCAGCGGACCGTGGGTTCACCAAACGATTCGCTGACAGCCCGTTTGGGTTTCGTTCGCACGGACGGTTTGCGAGCACCTGTGGTTTCAGTAGGATCTACATAATGCTCCAGCTCGTGCAATCCAGTGTCTAACGTCGATGCGTATAACGTGTGCCATATCGACGAAATATAAATAGCGGCGTGCACGTTCATATCGAAGCACAATAGGCATTCAACTGCTCCTGTGAAGGCGCATTTGACTTTCGTGTTTTACCGGCTCCTACGAAATAGGGATCAACCACATTTTTTTCATAGAGTTCAATCCCCTCGCTCCCCTCTCTTCCATCACGCTCTTCCCACTGCCGCGTACCTGCCTCTGGCGTCACGCAGTTACTTCATTTCTCAATTCTACCCTTTAACGTTTTCGTTACCGCGCCTATTCGAAATCGTTCAATTTGAACGATACTTTGGGAGTGCCTTTTCATAGCATTCCAGGCGTTGCTCGTACAAGTAAAGCTGTTTGAAATTAGATCAAAAAATGGCCTTTTAAAATCAGTTTTGCTTTCATTTTTGCAACAAAAACGTAATTTTTGACAAAGGTTTGAATCACCTGGGTGTTGAAAAGGGGCGTGGTCATCGCGCGTCACTGCTACCAACAAAAAATGTGTGCCACTCGTAATTATTCTGCATCAGCATTTGTTTTTTGTTATCAGGGCATGAATGATGAATCAGCAAACGATTTTCGATCGTTGGGTTTGCACTTTGAGAATAATAATCCCAGAATCGGCTGAAAATGTCAAGCAGTGCCTGTTTGCAAAGCTACTTATGATGTTAGACAGTTTTATTGCCTTTGCGCACGTTGTTCTGAGTTATGTGGTAGTTCTACTTACCCCAGGACCATTCGCGAACAGTTTACAACAGTTTCGGTTTGGTTTCTGCATAGCGAAATTTATACTTAGCGCTTCTACGCAGTTACCCAACTTCAAGGCTACCTGCCACGGCGCCTTGAGCGTCCGTGACTGATCCTCGAACAAAGCATGCTGTTCCTGAATTCACTGAACCCTAACCCGATTTTTGCCACAAGAACTTCAGATGCAAGTCAAAAGACCACACCCAGTCGACAGATATCTGTTCCGACGAGGATAGGGCTTCAAACCGGCCTTACACACTGCCCGCTAGCTGTTTACCTTCCAGTTTTGTTTCCATACGAGGGTATCTTCGGGGGTCTAGTGGTGCGGCTTAGTTGAACTGTCTATTCGGACGGGATCTCCGACAAGTTGTTGTACTCTTTCATGTTAGAAATGTTAGGTGGCGCTGCAATAGGGAAGGCTCGTTGTGCTGATCTTTTTTATTGCGCAACAGCTACTCGGCCAAAGTTTGTAGGGCACAATTTTAGCGCATCGCACCTCATTCCTGCAAGCAAGGCTACAACTGCGAGTCAGAAGATGATAATAAAGCTCAACTTTATGTTTTGAGAGATAACTGACCGTGAACGTCAAAAAGCATCAACCACGGAGTTCCGTTTTCAACTTCATGCATGTTTTTCCACATCGCGTGCTTGTCCCAAATGTTGTGTTGGCTGTAAATGCAAAGTCAGTCATTGGCAAGATGTTCTTACATTATGTGGGGGCAAATTGGTGCCCTTCCATGGAACCACCCGAAATTGCACATTTTGAATTGGAGGTTGTGCTTCACTGCATGACACGAGCACCGCGTGTGCTAACAATTTTTATTATATCTGAAAAACTGTTCCCCGCACGCCGACATATTTTCTACAGCGTGTTTTTGAAATGTTTCCCTACAAAATGTATATTCTATTTTTTTTCTACTGCCTGTGTTTTGTTATACACAACTCCCTTTTTAGCACTTTTTTCGACATTTGGACAAAAATTTTGATTTTGATATATATTTTTTCGCAACTCTGACACATAAAAACATTTAAAAAGCTGGTGTTATTGGAAAGGCCATTAAATAATCTGCATTTTTTGTTCCCGCAATTAGTGCCTAACCAATTGTTTGGCAGAAAAAAATGTTTCCTAGGACCCCTAAAAATCGGTCAATTTTCCCGCGGTAACGAAAGAGTTAAGCAAGGGGACGCGGGTTCGATTCCTGGCTGCGGCGGCCGCTTTTCTGATGATGGCGAAACACAAAACGCCCGTCTGTACAAGATTTGAGCGCACGTCAAAGAACCCCGGGTCGTCAAAATTAATCCGGAGCCCTCCACTACGGCGCGCTTAATCTCCTGCGTTTCATCGGTGCTCTAAACGTTACAATCAATCAATCAATCAATCAATCAATCAATCAATCAATCAATCAATCAATCAATCAATCAATCAATCAATCAATCAATCAATCAATCAATCAATCAATCAATCAATCAATCAATCAACCAATCAATCAATCAATAAAAATAAAGAAATAAATCACTCAACCAATCAATAACTCAACCAATAAATAAATAAACGAATAAATAAATAAATAAATCACTCACTACATCAATCAATCAATCAATCAATCAATCAATCAATCAATCAATTCTCCCCTTCACTCGCTTTCCCCGCTCTGCTTCCTGCCATGCGACGGGTACGCTGAACAAATCCCGTTGAAATCTGCAGAGATTTCCTCAGACAATGGACACGCGCCGTTGATTGCACGTGTAATACGGATAAGCTATAATGCCAGTGACGTTTTCACAAGAAATGTGCGTCACGCAGCGCCTCGAGTGAAATGGTCTGCCGCGCTGGCGACAAACGAAACGCACGGTCATGCAATGCCTCCTTCGAAACTCTTTTGCGAGCAGACGATAACTGAAGCGTACACTCCGGCTGCCAACGGATAACCGCGCGGTGGAACCTGAAGCAGCCATGTCCGCGAAACCAACAAGAAGAAAGGCAAGCTCAGGGAAACACGCCTCCAGCGATCATAGCGCGTACACACCGGCTGACTGTCGACTGGTGGCGGTCGATGGCGCGGTCGCCATCAACGCGTCTGTGGAAGCGGCCCGTTGCGTAAAACCGCCGAGAACACACCACTTGCTCCTCGGTGGTCATGGAGCGAAAGCCGCCTCTAAGTCGTCGCCAACGGAGCTCTGCCGCAAGACGACTGGACAGCCAAGGCAGAGCATTTTTCGAGAGATAAAAACTAGCTCGAAATTCCTCCTTCGTTTAAAAGACCCGTCGGGGTGTAGAAATATTCCTGCTACGACGACCATAAAAATAAACCACGCCCCAGCAGCGTCCGCTACGTGCGTCCCGAGTTTAGCTCGGCCGTGCAAAAGTATTACCGAGTTTACTCCCAGTTCTAATGCCAAACACACCCAGCCCATTTGTGGGCCTGGCGTAGTTACCGGAGCCACACACCCATCTATGGCGTCCACTTTCTGTAGGCGTACCGTCGTAGCCACGAAGTCGTAAGTTCGTGCCCGATAGCAGCGACAAGAACTTAGCACAAAACAAAAATGAAGTCCCCAGGACACCGTGAGCCAATGGTGCCACAGTTGCGGCGTTTTCGGTCCGAACTGAGCTTCACTCTTGTCTGAGCCGATACAAGTGACCAAGAGTACAAGATTTTCCCACGGGAGCCTTTTTTATACAACGTTAAAACACAGACGGTGAAAAATTACAGAACTTCAAAGTCTACAGAGCCCTCGTTAGTGCTCAACATGCTCTTGACACAGTGAATTGGGAGGATTTGTGATAAGTGCCGGCCGTGCACACTGAACCACAAACTATATTCGACGGTCGGGAGCAGGGCGCCTTCCGTTCACTACAGTAAACCACTTTGCTAACTTGGTTTGTGCTTGCGCAAAGCTGCACTACGTCTGCGCTCAAGCCACGTAGCAAACATAATTCAGTTGAAGAACAGAGCACCGAAAAAATTGTGCGCCAATCCACCTTGTGAAGGTGGTTGGAAGGCGAAGCCGTAAACTACACCCACAACGATTACCCATGCGATGTTACATAAATTTACACAAGTGGGTCCACAAAGAGTGAAACCAGGGACAGGGGAAATGCACTTAACCACACCCGTCATTACTTCAAAGAGATATTCTTTGTTAAGGTCAAATCAATGCATGATTCATGAACGGTGGTTGCTTGAATTGTATTGGGGAAGCACATAAGCCGATTTTTCTTATAAAATGAAAGGAAGCTCAAACCCGGTGTTAGATGATCTCACTTCTACATCTCTGCCGCCGCCGACGGAGGTGACGAGATCGGCGGCAGAGACGGAGAAGAGCGATTCCATGAGTTCATGTGGGCTTCCTTTAATTTCTAGCGCATGCGCAAGGCGCGCACCCAGCCACCACATGTACCGTGGGTGGAGCGCAGAGCGGCGCGAGAGGTCGTGTGACGCTATCATGTGGCATTCAGAGATAACGCAGGGGGTAAACCCGCAGATGTGCTCGGTGAGTGCACCGTCTGTCTCCCCCGTCTCCGCGTGTGTTCATGGCTGAATCGGTAAGGCAACGCGCTCTCCCTCCGTTTGTCATTTAGTTCCAGTTTCGATTCCTGGAGGTGCCAGTAACTTCTGTTATTTGTTCCCGGGAATTTTCTGTTGACAGCAACGGTCGCGACTGAACCCTTTAGGGGTACAGGCACAACGCTCTAGAGCCCTTCCACTTTGTGAAAACGGATAACCTGCTAAGTGCACGCCCTCCACGGAAAACGGTAATTTACGGCTGAGCATACTTACTAGCAAATTACCTTTATGAAATTTGGAAAGACCCAAGCTTTATCCTAGTGGACGAACGCAGAGCTGTCTCTTTCCCTCCCCCGTCGTAGGCATCTTACTGTTTGCGGAATACGCGAGTCCAATCCACTCTACCACTGAGGACACCGGACCGGTCACATTGGGCTGTTTGACGGCCGCGTTTAGAACTCACGCCAGCACAACGGACATCTCATCAGGAAGGGCATAAAGCCGACAGCTGCGCGTGCCCACCCTCCTTCCTATCTCCAGTCCCAACCCGTGCACGCATAAACCGGCAACCGGTCATGGGCGGGTGCTTAAAAGTGAAAGACACTGTCGAACATGTCGCTCTGAATGCCTCTTAAGCATAACAAGGGATATTGGCCCGCGCCGACTTTCGAAGGGGGCCAGTTGCTTTTTATCCGGGAGGGATTCGCAGCTACTCGACCAGCTGGACCTAGAGGCGGCAAAGGTGGCGGAAACGGCGTTCCGTTGTTTCCGCTCCCAATCACGTTTCTGTTCAGGCTAATGCTTCTTAAGTTTCCGCTCTTCTTTCTCCATGCGAACGACATGCGTCCGTCCCATTGCGAGTAAACACCTCGAAGGCCTCGACCTTTATTCTAGCGGACACACATGTGGGTGTTCCTTTCGCTTGCGAGTCGTAGGCATCTTATTTCTGTGCAACACACCAACCCAAACTCAAGCCACTCGATTGCGTAGGACAGCCGACAGGGCACACTCGATCAGCCATGAGACTCCCACGTCTAAATCTCCCACCACCCCAACGGGTATGCCATCGGAAGCGGCATTAAGCCGTGCTGTGCGTGCACGCCCCCTCCTTTCAGCCCAACCCGTGCACGCCTTTACCAGCGGCTGAGGATGGGCGCATAATTAGGCGTGAAATACACCGCGAAGGGACAGAGGAAGACTTTATATGCGGCCAGGCTAACATCTATTATTAATCTCCTGCCAGAAAATTATGGCCAGCTGGTCAACGAGGGCCGCCGACGCGACAATGTCGCTCGGAATGGCTTTCAAGCTAAAGAAGAATTATGTATCAGGCCAGTGTTCAAACGGGGCAAGTTGACTGCAACCGGCAGGGACCTGCAGCTCGTTGGCGTGGTGGAATTTGAGGCGGCAACGGCCGCGGCTTGATTATCGGCGGAAGCGGGGTGGCGTCTTTCAGGCGTTTTTACACCTATTCGCACTACTGTTGATTTTTGCCAATCACCGGATAACGACTCCACGGCCGCTGTCAGCCGACTACGCAACTTGTGAAAGAGGCATCAGTGATGGCGAGGGGTATAACCGTTGTTAACCGTTGTGAAAGAAGAGGGGTGGGTGGTGGCGTGGAGGAGCGCGGCAGTGGCGCCGAATAAAGCTGCGTCACCGGAATGACAACTGGGGGGGGGGGTTAGGCATATTCTGCTCCGCAATAAAAAAAAACACCGTCCCGCGCCGGCCATGGCCAACAGCGTGGCTGGGGATTTGGCAGCAGCCTGGGGTTGTCTAGTTAATGCCAAGGAGTGAGTATTGTGGTTGTATTTCAGACAGCGCTGCATGCCGATGATAGCACAAGCCGTACGTTTTCAATGTAAGCGGACACGGTACGGCGCGCTGAGTATGCCAGGCGGGCTACGCGCGATTTCGCCGGTTTCGCTCGAAGTGTATCGGATGCTGCATCATCACTACTTTTATAAACCAAGCAGCTGGAAATTCGGGAGTAGGCGGAACTCGGGCCTTCTAGAATAGCGCCCCAGGTCCAAAAAATCGGTAGGCTGCAGTGCTACCTTTGCAGGAATGATCTACGTGCACTGAAACACGGGAGGGGAGGGGGTGAGATAAAAACATTTTTAAAAGCGGTGTTGAGACTACGCAATAATAAAATGTGCACGGGCGATAAATATGAGTGATAAAGTCGTTTTCATTAGTTTTACTCATAGTAGCGGCATCATATCATAACTCTAAGAATGACTCACAGCAAATATCCTGACGGGGGTGATTATAAAAATGGTTCTCATCTCCTTTAAAACCGTAGTTTCATCTGACTTTTGCTGCCCTTTGGGTCTATCGTAAACGCGTTTGTTAGGCCCAAATACAAAGAAGATATCAGAATTTTTCTGCGGGCGGTCGGCTTTATGCCACAGCGTCTCGGGACAAATTCACAGTTGGAGGCCATGGCAATGCCTTAGATTGATGATCGAGATATTTTTCTGTAGGTAAATTCTGAACACGTGAGGGAAGCCAGTACTAGTTTTGTTCGGGCGGGTTATGAACACGCATGTAATGGCTACACTTTTTATTCGGTTCTAATGCGTTTGATATTTTAGGGAATTCCGGTTGCAACTAGGCGCTGCCTGCGTTGCTGTCGGCCGGCACTTAGTTGACCATTCGCTTGTGCGTGCCATTTAACAGAGAAGCAGCGTCGGCGACACTTTAAAATTTGTGAGCAGCTGTTAACTGACTATAAACCAGTTTACCACTCACCTCGGAGCAGCGTGTGGGCGGGGAATCTTCCGCCAGCGGCGAGCGCGGCAGTCGTAGGAAAGCAGCTCGTTGTTGACAGCACCCGTCGGCTCCGCCAGGCCACCGAACAGGAACAGGATGTCCTTCGGCACACGAGGCTTCCGCCAACGTTGGTCAGAGAGGTCCACGCCGCATTCGGCGTCCGCCGGCTGACCTGTGAGCGTCTGCAAGCAACGCTCAACTTAAAAAAAGCCAGTAATGGTGGTGGCCCTTCTTTCTATAAATGTCCCGTTTGTGAAAAATGAGAAAGAGAAGAAATTCGCTGAAAAAAGAGCACGAATGCATTTTTGAACATGAGAATATGATTGCTCGTCGCCAACAAAAAGCTACCACCTCCTAGTACAATGGTAATCAGGTCACTTAAAGGGGCCATGCAGACATAATACAAGTTTGTTGGTTTCGAAAAATTGCCTCGTTAGAGTTACACTGGCACTATGTTTAACGCAACCTTTATTCAAAGAGACATAGAAATGAAAAAGAATTGCGAATGTCCATGCGACCCACTAGCTCCTTTCCTGCACTAAAACCTATGATCTATATTTGGCAGCTGTGTGATTTGCTGAGGTCGGCAAAAGCAAACGCAAGTTAGGCAGGGCTTATAAGCTTACACAACAAAATATTTTAGCCTAAATGTAACGCACATTCATTTCAAAGCAGTAAGAATGGGGGGTGGGGGTAAACAAAAGAAGGGACGAAAATACCCGTAAACACAGAATCACTAGGACGTACTGTTGTTGATATGCGGGCACAGAACTCCGGCGGTATGGTATTGTTTAACACGACACTGGCCGATTGGCACAAGCGATATTGTCTTATGTGACCCTGTCTGTGGAGAATACGCCGTGTTTCACGAAACGATTTCTACAGAGCGTAAAAAACAAGCCAGGTGCAAATACGGTTAAAAAAAAGCAAGGGCGGACAGCGGTTTTGCGTGGCATGATGGCGCCGTCTAGGAGGACTTACGGCAAACAAGACGTTCCGCAGTGCGCTGCAGACCACACAGCGTTCTAACATTCGCTTGGAAACTTGTTATGGTTACGTCATCGCAGACGTCACGAAACACACGATTTGGCAGGAGAATGAATATTTTAACTTAAATCTAATAATTTCTCAGTGAGTATCGTGTGCGGCGGGACAAGCACTGCTGGCACTATATAACACCTCAAATTTCGAAAAAAAAAAACAAGGGTGTATTTTTCTGTATGGCCCATTTGAATTACCGACTGATGGTTTTCGGTTATGTTTAACGATATTCTGAAGATTTCATGCTCCACTGGTATTTGCGTGGTGCTGTTGCAAAAAAGATATGTATAATGTAGATCTTCATGCCCAAAGCGGTCGGGCGTATTGCGGTCAGCATACGGCTGATCTGCCGGACAGTCACCAAAAGCGATAACGGCAGTATAAGCCTGCCGCCCCCCCCCCCCCTTCTTTCAGGCTTGGTCTTATTACGCCGTTTGATATAGCTTGTGCATCCGCTGCAATAATTTCTCTACAAAGTACTTGACCTATGAATGTCCTACAGCAGAATTTCAGATATTGCGACAGTATCGTTACCCCGACAAGACTGCCGCCTCGTGACGTCGATTTTCTCGGATATCCATAAGGCGCACTTTCGCTTCAGTTCTCGTACGGATACCTTTATTGACTCCGAGTTTACCAAAAGTCTTTGTCCAGCTGCAGAGTCGTCTATTTTGCACAAATGTATCTTTTGCTCTAGTGCAATACATCGAAGCCAGCGGCAATGACGTCACTGAGAGGAGCTTCATAGAAAGTGATGTCAGTTCCGTTCACGACATCATTGATGGGGTCTGTCCGATTTGTGGTAACAAGTGCCTTTCGCGATAACTGTTTATTATTCATTCAACCCGCACTTTGCCAATCATGCAGACTTTCAGCCGGGCTGTAGAAGAGCGCCCTGCGTTAGCCTGGAATGGCCTTGAAATAGCTTGGAAACTGTACTGAAATGCTCTCGAAGCTGTCTTAATTTCCTTCGCACTGATTAAACACAAACCTGCCGGCGTCATTAGCAACGAGGTCTTGCGACAGGGGCCTGAGTTCATTCACGAACGCGTTTTTCTGGTTTTTGGGGTAGTGGCATTGATTTCCTTGAGGAGAGAAACGACGTAAAAGAACACCTAAGCTTCTAACTTCACGCTCCTGCCGCTTCACACGCTGGTAAATTTATGACAAATACCCACTTCCATCGTACAGGAGCTTCTTATAGGCCTCTAGAGTAACAAACTATCCCAGAATACCCTTTTTTCATAGTCCGCGTGGCAGCTGATACGTGGGACCAGATTCGAGACGCAGGCATAAAATAACCATGTTTTTGGGTAACTACCAAAACCTGTTATGTTGCATTTAAAGACTTATGTTGCATTTAAAGATTTAAAGACTTGCATTTAAACACTATTTCCAAGGAGTGGTCGACGAGCGCAAAGCAGATGCTAAGTTTATGGGGTAAAGTTTGCTTTAAGAAGTCATGGAGTTGAGAAATCATGTCAGTTGTTTCAAGTTGGAACAATAGCTGGTGCCGTAGCACTAACGACATCCAAGTGAAATCCATCACATATATCCTAATGTAATTGCCCTAGTTCTCGCTCATATTTCAATATTTGTATAATTGCAGCTACATTTCCAGAACAAATGCAGCTAGCAAAAGCAATGGTTGTTCACAAAACTAAGGACCACAATTATATAGGATATTACCGACCTGTGTCTATTCTTCGTCTTTTTCCTAAAACTCTTCAAAAATCTTGCACTGTAGATTGCCTAAATTGATTGATCAACATCACATGCCGACAACAAATCAATTTGGACTCGGCAAAAACAAATGAATATTACTGGTGCTATTGCAGCAAAAAGAATATATTAAAAAAAAGTATCTGATCGTAGGAATTTTGTAGATTTTTCCAAAGGCGTTGATTTAGTGAACTATAAAATGCTGATAAAGAAACTAACGTGTTACGGTCTTAGGAGCACTGCTGAATTGTCAATAACGTCATATCTGTCTAATAAAAAACAGGTTGTACCCATAAATGACACATACTCCAGTAGCCTGTATTCTCTGGTGTCCCGCACGGCAGTATACTGGGGCCTCTGCCATTTAATCTTTCTTTTTATGACATTGTGATCATTAGTGGCACAGCTCCAGTTCTCCAGTTGTTATTTATGAAGACGACAGTAGTATTTTTTGACGATAATATTGATGAACTTAATAAATGCAATCTCAAGACGTGTGCGCTGCACAAATGATCTGATGCCGACTACATGCGGATAGGCAAAACAAAAACAAAAGTAGTTATGTTTCGCCCTAAAAACCAACCGCTTCCCTCTTGTTCTGATATTACGTTGAATGCGCGATATTTACGGTTTGTGGACCGTTTTAAATACATTGGTGTCGTGTTTTCTGCAAACATGTCGTGCGGTTATCACGTAGACCATGCTATAAATAAGTTGGCTCGAATCACTGGGGTTTTGGTCGTTTAAGGTATATTTCCCCACATCTGTGAAATTGCTACTTTGCAATTATCTTTTTTTATTCTAATTTAAATTATTTTAAACTTGTTTGCGGTACTGCAAAGTATTCCTCTTTACATAAAGTTTATTTACGTTACGAAGAATTCATCGTCATGTCTATTACAAAGGTTACAGGGAGCTAACCAGGGACCTATTTCTTAAAAGTGTTGTTCTCAAAATCTTCAACTTGTACAATTATCACTTGAGTAGCCGATTCTAAATAGAAACCAAAAGAAACAAACCCTATGCGTAATCTGTCCCGGTTTCCACAGAAAGACATGAATTACTTTGTTGGAAACAGCCTTGAGCTGTCCCTACAGCTCGTTTGAACACTCGGAAAGAGCACATAAAGTGTCCTCTGCCTTGTCTTTTAAATGTATTTGAGTGCACCTATTTTGATATCTATAAATGTTCTAAGCGTCAACTACGTGCCATGCGTACCAAAATATGTTAACCGTTGTATGTCTCTGATTTGCTTCTTAAATAAAATCGGAGACGTAAAAAGGTTAACGCATTAAACTGTTTTATTATACCCGTTGAAGATAACAGGGATAACGTGCAAAGCAAATGAATGTCTTATTATAGCTTGTTGTTACTATTTCCTGTTGCCTTATAACTGTGTGTTTGCTTTGTCGCGATGCTGCTGTTGGGCAGAAGGGGGGCTGCGGCTTCAAGTGTCTATGACAGCTTGTTCCCCAGGTTCTTATTTCGGTATTCGCGTTTATGAAACAGGAGTGCAGTTTCATTATTATATTATTATTATTATTATTATTATTAGTAGTAGTAGTAGTAATAGTAGTAGTAGTAGTAGTAGTAGTAGTAGTAGTAGTAGTAGTAGTAGTGGTAGTAGTAGTAGCCGTAGTAATACTGTGGGGATGTAAATTCGTCTTGATTTCAATAGTAACCCTGTGTGCTGTGACTAGCAGGAACAGCCTTTCTGACTTGCTACTCGTTATCTATCCTTTTCTCTTAGCTACCAGAGGCCATTTAAAGTACTTGTCGCAGATTAAAATGGGTAACCATTATGCAATTTTGTGATAATGCAGGCTGTTGTTTCTCAACCCTCGAGCATGCACATCCCAATACCATAGGCATGCGACACCAACTGGATACGAAACATTACGTTATCAATGATCATTGTCTATAGGACAGCAGGCACAGAACTTAACCTCAACGCAACTGCCGATATGGAGACAAGGGCAATCGCGCGTGCTATAGAGCACTCTTGCCGTTCTGTGCCAGCCACCGGTACAGTGCACATCTACACCGACTCTCAGGGTGCATGCCGACAACTTCCCTGCAACCGAATGCACAGAAATACCGCCAAGGTCCTCGCTTCAGGTCAGAAGTGCTACAAGGTAATCTGGGTACCTTGGCACGAAGGCCTGGCAGGAAATGAGAGTGCACACACACTCGCCCGAGCGTTAAACCACCCGGCGCCTGAGCATGCACTTCCACATTGAAAGGAACGTAGGAGGCAACCAGGACCTGAAGAACCAGTTGACACCAGAGATCTGCGACGGACAGCCCGTCAAAACAGGCAGAGGCACCCAACCCCACACAAAAAACTCACTCACCGGGAATCCGCTGTACTAAGGCAAATTCAGACAAACACGCCACCTACTGTACACCTCACACACCGATTCCAACAATTACCGGTTACCCCCAAGTGCCCTCACTGCGGGGACTACCCTAGAATCTATCACACTCTCTGGACATGTACCCCAACATCATGGGAAAGGAGGCTGGCCTACTCTAGCGTGGAAGTGCAAAGGACACTGAACGCGCAGAGAAGGCCCTGTCGGCTATCCCGGGAGATCCGGACTGGGGGATCCGTGTGAAAATCAAGTTATTTTTTTCTTCTTCTTCAAACAATGTAATTTACCAGCCGAATGCGACCGGAAAAGTCATTAGGAAATCTGGTCGATGTCGCTTACTTTGTGGACATTTCGCGTACCAAAACAGTGGCGCCCTAATTTTGTAAGTTCAGTGCCACGTGCTTACAGCACCGCTTCTTGTATATTAATGTAGCTTTCATTTATACAGGTACACGGCGTCACTATTTAGATACTGTTTGCATTTTGTTTTTCTTCGCGCGTAGCCTGATGTACTTTGTGTTGATTGAGCAAACTACAATTTCTTTTACTGAGGTACATTTGTTCCTCTATTTCTTTTTATTGGGATTTGTCGCGTATTCGAACGTCTCTATGAAGCACCGCAGCCGGCCGCGGAGCGTGCCAAATGTTTCACGTGCATAAAGAAATTATTTATTTGTGTGAACTGATGCAACGGCAGGAGTATATCAGGCGCTCTTTTCCGAAATGGGCGAGATCCAGAAACCGAAATTAAGTAGGGTAGAACTGCAGTGGCAACAAAAGTTTGGCAGCTTTCGCGTAAAAAAGGGGGTGACAAGAAAATAGTTGAGATAACGCTCTGAAAACGTGTACGGAGATCTAGTTCCCAACGAAAATAAGCCAGATCTGGCTGTTTCACAGATGAAAATTAGCCAAATCGATTTGTCCAATCAGAGTGTGCTTTTCGCTTAACTGTTCAGAATGTGTCGTAAGTATTATGGAACATTTTTTTTTGCTTTTCGAAGCTGGTTTGCTATGAATTCAGACGGCAACTAGGAGATCAGTGGACGATCTGTCCACAGATATCAACAACGCAGTGAACGAAAGAAAAACTGAGAGATGGGAAACAAGCATTTCATTTCGTCTCACCCGTCCCTACGAAATAACTCTAATTATATCTATCTTTTTTACTCCCACATTTGCCATTTTAGTACTTAACTTAATAGCCACCCCTTACAATCCGTGGCAAATCTCCCCCACCCCCCTGTGATAGCAGGAACCACTTCATTAAGGTGAAGAACAACATATGAGCCGCCTTTTTGTGAAGGGGTTTGGAAATTCATGACAGAGCAATGATCTCGCTGAATTCGTGAGTGTCTTCGGGTGCGCCCAAAAAAATTATCCTACGGAAAAATTCTCAAAGAGCTGCTAATGGTGCCATAGTATAGCTATACTGTTCTTGAGGCCCTGTTGCATTTTTAATGCCTATTCCACCAAAACTCAATCGTACCATGCCGAATGTCAATTTAGATGAAGTTTTCCTAAAAAAGCCGCATCTACTTGGGTGTTTCCGTTCAATATCAGCCAAATTCAAACTTATCACCCTAATACTGCTGAAATTAACGGCATAATTTTTAACTACTTGTGGCCATAAACTTCCCCTAGGTGTCATGTAAACTATATCATATAATAGCTCTGATAGCGTTGGAGTTAGGCCTTGTAATAAATGTCCACTTGTTTCTCACTTTCGCGTTTAATGGATCTGGCTTAATTCGAAAAAAAAACGCTTTATATAATGAACCTTCACATACCACTGTGTTCAAACAACAAAATCACGCATACCGTTCTTGAAAAGTGATTTAACAACCGCGTACGCCCCACTGAGTTATACTGCACATCACAATAGCTGTGCTAACAAATCTGCCGATGTTTGCCATAGAGGCGATTCAATGTATATGTTTGCGTATTTTGCGGCGAAATGACGTAAGCCAGTGCAAATAGGGTTGAGAAGGGTTTACATAAAAGCGTTCTCGTTAGATATCTCGCTACTCTCTGACTTAAATAAACGAAGGGCCGGTGTAGTGGGCCTCAGCTGATAGAAAGGTCTACGGACTTGACGTTGTAGAAGCACGTTGTGCTTTATTGAATTATATGGCCGCCTCTAATTTATTAAACCCTAAATCCTTTTGCTGTTAGTCATTGCGTAACCAAAGGAAGGTGAAAAATGTGACTATTTGGCACATCGAGCGTGTAACGAATGAGTTACTGGTGGCTCTAGTTCACGTTAGTAAATACCAGTGACATCAAAATACAACTTCTGAAATTTTTAATGCGATTCAAAGGAATTCGTGGGGGAATGATTCTGAGCCGCACTTTAAATTGGGTATGGAAGAAAACACTAAGACATGCTGCTCAACGTCACCAGCGGGGGTGGTATGGGATTGTCGTGGCGAGCAGTTAAAGAGAGACAACATCACAGGGAGAAACCAAGCGTCTCTCATATACTCCACATCGCTCTTGTTTTGCCCATAGAATATCTTCGTCAACAATGGTGAACCCTCCACCGGTACGTGAATGAAAATTTACAGTGGAGATTCCGAGCGTCCGTGCGAGGGCTCGTGAAATAAAGTTCGTGTTCTCACCCGATAGATAGCATCTAAGACAGCGACGCTGTCTTGATCAGCCTGAACTCGGGGGTGAGTGGCCAAGGTTTCAAATTCTCTGAAACAAGAAAGAAGCGAGGTACTAGCAATACATGATAGACGGAGCAGAAACAACCGTTGGGCAAATTAGCGAGCAAATGGCGGAAATATTTGTTTTCAACTGTCCTTCGCGTCGACCGCTCGGGAAACTCTTATCAAAGTGATAACGAAACGTTCCAAAAAATGCGGAAAAAAGATTTCCCGATTGGTTCCGGGTGCCAGAGCACACCTCAGTCTGTTCATGTGCTTCACTAAGCCGGCCTCAGAAAATTTCCCCGCATTTCCCCGAGGGGAAGAATGTGAAAGTGCGAATGCAGGAGTTGAATTTGCGCGGTTCGGTAATGTTCGCGAAAGAGAGATCACACACCCACACACAACTACAAAGAAAGAAAGATGCATTTATTCACAGACACCTATTTGTGTTGTCGTTGTACTTGATTGCTAGAGCGGATCTCAGCTTTGAAATTTCGTGTCAGTACTCCTTTAGGCGGGTGCATTAGCCCTTCTCACGCCCGATTCCTGGCCAATCCCCCACGTGGGTATGTGCCATGCACAGACACCTATTTGTGTTGTCGTTGTACTTGATTGCTAGAGCGGATCTCAGCTTTGAAATTTCGTGTCAGTACTCCTTTAAGCGGGTGCATTAGCCCTTCTCACGCCCGATTCTTGGCCAATCGCCCTAAGTGGGTATGTGCTAAAGAAAGAATTCTTCTTGGCCAATCGCCCTAAGTGGGTATGTGCTAAAGAAATTAGGAACTCTTCTTGGCCAATCGCCCTAAGTGGGTATGTGGTGCGGATGGACGGACGGCGGTGGACGCGTGATTCAGGGTCGCTTAAGAAGTGCATTCGCACTTAAAAGCTTGCTTGTCCAGCTTAACATGTATGCATTAGACTTGTCCTCCTGAGCCTCTGGCCCTCTCCTATATCGGGGTGGCGCCTCTTGCTCCTCTCGCGTCGTGGATGCTCACCGAGGCAGTGGAGCTAAATGCACAAAAACATTCCGAGGTCACCTCCGCGCTTCTTATGGCCTGTGAATGCAAAACAAACGTCCAGATGAACTCCGATACTCCACGTTTCGCCTTGCGCTGCTGAAGGGCTGTGAAATCGAGCCGCTGGAGGCGCTTTGCTTTGCAATCCTCCCTCACGCTTTTGAACGGCTTCGATCTGTCTCCTACGCGTTGTGCCACTGCTTGTTCATGCCGCCGTGAATCGGGAGAGTTGACGATGGTGTATTTCGCTCTTTCTTTCCAACCTCTCTTCACGTGCGGTAGTAGTGGCGTGGGAGACTACCTCTAGCTCCTGACGAATTTAAGCTCCCGCTGTGCGGGTTGAAGCTTCTTATTTCCGGTGAATACACAAGAAACTTCTTGGGGCAGGGGTGCACCTAATATTTAAGCTGATCCATGGTAAAGCAAGCGTCTCGTGTGGTTTCAGTGCACCGATGGAAGCGCGCTAGAACAACATTTCACTGCCTTGAGGGAGCAGTGCCTTCGATTTGTCGCCGCTGAGAGATACTTAAAAAATCACTTTGTGAAAGACGAAGTGAGAACGACATGCCATTGAAGCTGCGCGCAGAATTAGGTAATTTCTTTTATTAGGGAAGCCGATGCCGGACGCCGCCCGGAGGAACATACCGTGAGGCCGAACGCCTGGTGGAATGGAGCGCCCACGAAAGAGCTCATTTAGAGACGATAGTCTTTCTTGGGATAATTAAACGCGAAAATTTCGGTCTCTGTCTGTCTGTCTGTCTGTCTGTCTGTCCCTCGTTTTATCCTTCCGGCGAACACGTTGAAATAGGAAAACATTTCCAAGCTTTGTAGATCGGCTGTAAATGTTATACATTTCCACACTGTTGAGCTAAAAAAAAAGGATTGGTATATTTAAAGCAAAACATCTGTTCATTAGTGACGTTTTCGGAGTTCTTTTATTTAAAAATCATGAATGTTGTTTTAAAGATAGCAAGTAAAATACGCCCTGAAAAAAATAAGTTGGTCTGAAGATACAAGAACCGCTCGTTGCGCCTCCTCGGGGCGGCATTACAAGAAATTCATCAGTAACAAACTATTCCAGCAGATGTCGCGCTAGCATGTAAAATGGAAAAATTGATTTGACTTGACCAAACCCACACAGTGCCAATCGTGGGAGAAGGGAGACGGAAGGGGAGGACCGTGGCAGGTGGACAGGAATGAGCAGAGAGACCTTAACGTGGCAGAAGACTATCGCCTCTTGACCTCATTTTCAGCCAAGTGAGCAGGTTCGGGGGCAATATTATTTTGCGGACGCCGGACGGCTTTTTTCCTGGAGGGGCAATTAAGGCTTTATTTTTGCCCTAAAAGCACGTAGCCGCATCCAGAGCCATTTTCCGTAGCGCTTCTGCGCTCAGAAAACGCGCGGGCAGGGCAGTTGTTGGGTAGTATACCGAGCCACAGCACTTGGACGGGTGAGCGGCACCAGTAAGAATGGATACTGAAATGCTTCATTTCAGATTGTGTTGTTATGTAGGGGCTGGGGCTGTTGGCCTCTCCTGCCGTCGTCGTAATTGTCGTCGTAATCGTCACCTGATTTAGTCAGGGTAGTAAAACACCGGGAAACTCGTTTACGCCTCGCGCTGGATCGCTTCGTAAGGCGTGATAAAAAAACACCGGGACACTCATTTACCCCTCACGCTAGAGAGTTTCGTGCTTCAAAGCTTTTACAGAAAAGCTGTATACATTTACCCAAAGACGCCAACGTGCCAAGAATACACTTATACACTGCACGCGTCGCCCCAACCCAGGTTTCACGTTAGTGGAGACGTCCCGGGATTTTGTAGGAGCGGTAAAAAAGGCCTGGGATGCAAAAACAACTTTTTTCCCAATTAATTTTGTAGCGACGCAACTAGTTGGTAGCGCGACGCCACCGCATTACAGGAGCATGACTGACTTATACACTTTGCATTTGTGCGCTCAAGGAAAGCATCGTTTCTTTCTCCGCCAAAACTGATAATATACCGGTGGTACCTCATCATGACAATCTCCACTTTCTCAGATGGCGCGCCGGTTCGCAGGTTTAGCTTCTGCGGTTTCAGGACCGCCGTGAAGCGCGATTCCGTAGACAGGATTGGGATCTCAATAGAACACGAAACGGAAGGGATCCAGCCCGAATGCGTACTGCCTCTACCTGCGAGGTAGCTCGTAGAAATAGTGGTAACTTGTGCTAACTATGCCTGTGCGTGTGCGTATTGACGTGCATGTGTGAGTGTGTGTTCGTGTGCGTGCGCGCGCTCTTGTTTGTTATACGGAAGCTTTATTCCTGCATTTTACAACACTTGCATACCAATTTTCTTCAGAATAGGTGTGCGAGCTGTTCTTATATAGATTGATTGCATCGAACTCGTGATACAGAATAAAGCTGCCCCAGCCTCGGACCGGAGGAACCAGGTTTTCGTGTTCACCGCACTGCTTACAACCTATCTAGATTCAACCCTGTTTCACTTACCTCAAAGTGTCTTCTGCTTTCCTTCTACTTTACAATGCTTTAAATTATACCTGCGACGTACATCTGCCATCATATTCTTGTATGTGTTGTTTATTGGCGGAAGGGCAACTTCGCCAAAGACATCTGTGCTCCTCCTATCTTTTCTACCACCACTAATCCTAAGTGTTTTGTTTACGGTTCTGTGCATTTTTCAGTACTTAAGTTTCCGCACAAAAACATATTTCTTACCTGACAGTAAAATTTGGATCAAAGCGGAGCAGTTGCAGGCAGCGTGAAAGGTGAACCCGCCTTGCACCGACGTCGGCCTCAATCCACTTCAAGATGACTTGGAATGTACCTCGGATCTCGCTGGACACTTGCAGTCCGTCACTGCTAAGTATGTGGCACAGCTCTTCCAATGTCATGGACTCGAACTCCGGGTCGCTCACCTGAACAATGGGTATTGCGAGTCGGGACGCAGCGAACATGCAAAGCGGTATTTTCGAGAGCAGGAAACTACTGTCTTTTAGCATTTCAGCAATGTGGTATTCCGAAGAAACGTCCCAGCTGTTTGTAGGCCATTCGTACAATGTTCCGTATACTCTCTGCAAAGAGCCCGGTAGTTTAGCTTTGCACGGTAACTACCTGTTCCAGGGTCCTGGCGGCACATTCGTGTGAACATATGACGTGAATGTAATCTCGTATTTTGCGGGGAACCAACCGCACATCAGCAGGAGCTAATTAAGACCGGCTGTTCCAACAAAAAAAGGGAAAACACTTTAGGGGATTAGGCCTTATGCTCTGCTATCACTTTCTTAAATTTCGCTGGTTATTTGGGTAGGATTCGGTACACACGCAAGAACCCCACCTAAACTATGTCGACGTAAAATGAAGGGTCTCAAATTGTTTCACAGAAAAAGAAGCATTGCATGCGTCTGAAGGTAAAGATTACTGTGGCCTAGGGGTAAGCGAAAACCTGTGAAAAAATACATCGTTCCTATTAAAAACGCAGCAAGTATTTGGTTCTATTTGCACATAATTATTAGCATTCGCATCCATAAATTTCTGCTTGCCTTTGGTGATAAATTCGTATAAGAAAAAAGAAATGTTTGGCTACATTATAAATAGACACAATACTGAAGAATGTCGCAGCGCATACCTCCTTGAAGTTTCGGGTAACGTAGAGAAGAGCCTCGCTGGCGAGGGACTTGTAGTCTTTCCTGGCCGCCAACTGGTACAGTCCAATGCAGTTATTCGAGCTTATATTGCTTTTCAGAAGGTCGAGGCAGTGGCTCTGAATCTGTTTGATCTGTGACAACAGAATAACTAATTACAACGTAGCAGGTTGTGGAATGATGGGAAGGTATTGAAACACGTAAAGCAAGATTATTGCCGTTCTCATTAGCGTTAAAGTTTACTTGCTCAGGCTAAAGAACGAACCGCATTAACATTGTATGACCAACGAGACAGCGCAAGAAAAAGCAAGGACAAAAACAGCGTTTGTGTCCCTGCCCACGTGGTAGTCTGTGGTTCGCTGAGGTTACACTTTCTGTGCTAAGAAGCGCCAACTCACCCCGACACAAGAACTAAATTTTATTGTCTCTAAGAAAATTAAACCGTTTATCTCATGCCGGGTGTGATCTGACCTTTGTTTCTATCATTCCTGAATGGTTTACGAGTATTAGTCACGCAAAATATTCTCGATTGAATTGCAGAAGTGTACATGCAACCGGCTACTTTTTCTCAGACAGTTGACAACTATAGTCTGCGGTTTTAAGCGCAAATCGAGGATATGTACTAGTCGCATCTTAGCTATATAGAATATGTTTCGTGGGTCCGTGCCAGCAGCCGAAAAAAACAACAACAGAAGTATTTAGACTGAGGAAAAAAATATCGCCTATTAGAAAGCCACACGACAAATTCAACAATTCAGTCATATTTTCTCATTTCGCGTTCGGCAAGTGCATTTCATTCAACTATACTGTCACTCGGTGCGCCTTATTTTGAGGTATGGTCATTAGTAAGGTATACTTTGGCGCAGGTTAGTTAGTCAAAACAAAATTACTAAGATGACCCTGGCTAAGATAAGGGTGTGATTGTCCAAATTTCAAACCCCAGAAGTGTCACACAGATGTGGGTCAGCTGAGAAACATTCGCAGTCATTCGCAGAATACTGAGCCAATAACGGAAACATGATGTAATTATTCAGGGTTATATCCCCCGTTCCATACAGCGATAGCAAGAGATACACCGATCATGGGGACCGACATCTTTAGGAATGTGAACTGCCTTGCGGGGTCACACAAGGATAACAAAGTGCACTGCCCTCCTAATCCACTGTTACCTCGCTAGCTCGTTCGTTTCTCAAAGAGAGGTGCCGACACATGTGCACATAGATTTATTTCAGAATAATAATTATTATCTATTAGTATCAATGTAACATATCTATCTATTCACATAACAAGTAGTTGATGTGCATTGGATAGGGCCTGTAAGAGTCAAGTAAAATATTAAATGCGTGTCGGTTTGCTTCCCTGCGAATACTGTAAAAACGCGGCAGTCTTCTGCCCGCTGCCACGCAACCGATTCTCTGTCATCTCTCACCCCTCACGTACCTCGCTCTCAATCACTCCTCCAGTGATGAAGGCGGTGGAGGTTTAACCTCCTCAATTCAATTTTCCTGCGTTGGCACAAATCGCCATTATCCACCGGCCACAATTCTTTTTGCTGCGCTTGAAGCAAGTACAGTAGACATATTTTGTTTCAGAATTCGCTCCTATCTCGCCCTTTCCGGACAATGTTTCTAAAGCGTTGTTTTAAAGCGAAGCTTTTGTGTTCTCACTCATGACGTCTGTAACGCGAAAACGCCGGGTCAACTGAAAGAGGAAAACACCTTCCGTGGCCGGAATCGAATCTGGGTCCATTGCGTTAAGAAGCAGGGGTACATCCGAATGATCCATTTAGACATGGTCGAAACTGAGTCCAAACTTAGGCTACAACCAAATAATCCGTCACGAGAAACCATCGTCACCGTTAGACGGTGGGTGGATGTTTTTTTTATATTGTTATAACGACAGCCAATCGAACGTGAATTCGATTAAAAAAAATGCCGGTACTCTCAGTTGCGCAACTATAGAGTTTGCCTCAAGCTTGGCTCATGTTTTGTTTGCGCTGACATGATTTTACCATAAAACCATGACAGCGGTTTTAATGGTACTGAACGGTCTCGTTATATATACCTCGTGTTGGAGCACTGTTTCATAGCTTTTGAGGGCGCAGCCCTCTGGAAAGTGAATGAGCGACAGCAGCAGCGACGGCAGAGAGAAAACGGAGAGGAGCATCTGGCAAATGGTGATGAGGAGGTCGGCACTCGCGGCCATGGCTAGTGTCACTAGATAAGGTTATAGAGTATCGGCACTCTTTTCTCCAATTGTTCTGTGCCGCCGCAGTGATCATTGGTCACTTTTAATTACGTGTCATTTGTTTACACTGCCACGGTTATGGGCACCGCCATTTTGTTGTTTATGAGTTTTTTGTCGGTAAACTGGGGTATATAAACTTGTCCTCCCTGCTCGGCGGCTGCGCGCGAGTTGCGTCGTTCCGAAACGCGAATCAGACAACGCGCGTTGGAACATTTCAGTTGCAAAACTGTGCCAGAAGACGCCGTGTTGCTGCGTCTTCGCAGTGTCGTTTACAAATGACCTCTTCAAAGTTAGCGGTGAGGCCGCAAAAGCGGCAATCTGACAACACTGATTAACACAAAAATGGCCGCCGTTGCTCATTTGCGTGCTGCAGTGACGGTATTCTGTATCTTATCTAGGGACACTTGCTATTGCGTTATCTCTATCACTGCCTCCCCCGCACTCTTGTTTCATGAGTCGCCGCCGTAGCCCTTACCCTTTCCCGAGACGGTGTTCCGTTCGCCGCTAATCCAAACCACAATGGTCGCGGGAGGTATGTACGAACACGAGTTTCAACAACATGCTCTGCTCCACCGTGCGCGGCTAATCCGAACCACGTGACATTTTGCGACAATATGCTCGGCGGCGTAGGCGATGTGCCGCGAGATAACAGCAGAGTAGCGCGCTGCCGTGCGTTCCCTGATGACGGGATCATCTCATGAGACGCAGCAGATATTCGCCCTGACTGAAAAGACTGCAGCCCTCGTTGCGCCCACATTTCACGTTAGGCAGCATAGCAATCGTCTGTGCATGTTTTGACCAAACAGTTGAATAGAGTGTAAATTATAAATACCAAAAGTTACGGTTTCGGTATCTCAAGGCAGACTATCGTCTCTAAAAGTTTGACTGCGGCACTCACGTTTAGCGTATCGGCCAGTTCGAGAACATCGCGCACGTTGTGCAGGCCGACGCGGTCTTGCAGCCGCACACCGTACGCGAAGTCTATCAGCAGAGACAGCAGGCTGGCGCTGATGCCGCTCACGAAAACCTCGGAGGGAGGGGCGAGCGCCCGGCACGCGTGCTGGGGCTGCTGACAATCCCTCGCTGGGAGACACGTGTCACGAAGCTCCGCCTTGCAAAGCAGCTCATGGCAGCCGGGGTAGCTGTAGGAATGTTTCGCAGACGACTCAGAACATGGATACAGTAATGGACGTTAGCACAACAGGAAGTAAAAGGAGAAATCCTAGTTTCCTTCTTGGTATTATTGGAGACAGTGTCCATCTACACCTTAGCAAAAAGGTGAATAATATATGAGGACTCGATTTGCCTGGGTACCGGCTAATATTTGTCCGTGATCAATTGAGCATGTTCGTGGTGTACATGGTGTACATGGTGTACATTAACGACGAGAACTCCGAAGTGGGACCATTAGGCTCGAAGGAAGTCGGGGGTAATACTTTATGGGCTTCATGAGACACAGCAGCGAGTCCTCCAGATCAAAATGAGAAGTTAAACCTATTTCCATCACGTACGTTGGCACCCGTCGCGGTGAGAACTAATGTGATCTTTCTCATTGCAAGGGATAGGAATCTAGAAAAATCTGCAGCTAAAGCAATTATTCTAGGAAAACTATCGGGTCTGTCTTCCCACGTGTAACTGGAATGTGACTGGAGCATACACACATTTTGTGTATGCTCTTTACACGCATACATCACCCGACAATATATACTGCCTTTTATATCGTAGCATTGCTTGGCTATTAGGAGTTACTGCGTAACTGTAGCAACTTTATTAAGTGTTACAGTAAAGAAAAAAGGTGATGATGATGATGGTAACTCGCGCCGTCTGTTCATGTGTAACTGAATCACCCTAAGCGCGAATATAGATATACTCAAAATATAGCTATACCTTGTTGAAAGCTACGCTTGGAATAGTTCTCAGCACGTTCGCTCAATATGCGAGTTTCTACCTTGAAGTACTCTAAAGGTTTAAAAAATGAGGCCCTTTAGTGTTGTTTTTGCGTAGCAGATTGTGATGACGCAAAAACGCTTTAAGTAAAAGAGCTTGTACTTGATCTCAGGGATTGGGGCATGGCCCGCCGCATGATCCTGGCATTACTAAAAGTCGCGCAACTAACTTAGATCTGAAGAAAACTGACGACGATGCACGACTATGAAAGACGGTAGTTTTCCTGGAGGTTTCTAGCAGGGACAAGCACGACCATAGCCGCCACGTCAGGAAGAGCATTTCTTTTTACCAATGAATGTTAAGTATAACAAAGTGCGTATCTGCCAAAATGTCGGTCTCCCTGCATCGAACTTGCAATTCCGTCCTTGACAGCTCAGCTAACACAAAGCGCACTGGTGTCCATTTTTAATGTACTTTTCGTTCCATATCATGTGTTAACAAATGCATGCCATATTGAAGCGTTTCGTGTATTCCTTACTGACCCTGGTGTGGGTGAAATATTCAAGAGTATACTGAAATATTAAATACAGTTCCGAAGAAAGTGGCCACAGTCAGAAGGGAAAGAAGGAACGTTTCACAAATCACTCACGTGGCACCGAGCACGAACCAGTGTGCCCAAAGACGATCTCCTTCAGCCGTCGTGAAGACGACGTCGCAGTCCTTCCGCTCTTCCCTCTGTGCCCTTAGCTCGGGCAGGGAGCGTTCTACGAAGCCGGGGGCGAACTGGAGGCACTGACCACCCTGAGAGAAGAGCAGCTGCCCCACAACCTGGTCGGCCTGGTTCCCTCCGTCCCGGTCTTGAGCGCCTAGCACAGCAACCTCTGGAGCCTCATTGACGACACTCATCTTCGAGGAACGTAAAGAAAAGATCCACGACACTACCGGTGTTGAGCGAAAACGCTAGCAAGGAGACAACGACAATGACGTGGGTTTACACTAGGATGATTTGTTGGTTGGTTGCACGGGATCTTTCTTTTCTCATTATTGTTGTTGTTGCACACTGTAATCTATTGGCTCATACCCATAGGAGGGGACTGGATAGTCCTTTAGCATGGCTATTCAGCAAATCAATTGAATAATAAGACAGATAGAAAAATTATCCACATTCACGTGGTAGGGCTAGCAGATGTACATGAAGGGTAGGTTTGACAAAGAAGTCTTCTGGTGGAAGAGGGAAAATTAGAAAGGAAGGAGCAAATTTTTTTGGGTGTGGATGAGGCTCCCTGCGGCAATTGAAAGAACCACAAAAGTTTTATCTCATGGTCGATGCGTTCAAGCGGGACAGTGAGGTAAATTTTTAAGTGCGAATGCACTTTTTAAGCGACCCTGAACTTGCGTCCACCGGCGATGTCCGCGCACGTGGAGATGGGCGCGCGCAGCCTGGCCGCTGACATGGCACATACCCACGTGGGGGATTGGCCAGGAATCTCCTCGTTTTCCTTGGCAACGGGGGGAGATGGGCGCGCGCTGCCTGGCCGCTGACATGGCACATACCCACGTGGGGGATTGGCCAAGAATCGGGCGTGAGAAGGGCTAATGCACCTGCTTAACGGAGTACTGACACGAAATTTCAAAGCTGAGATCCGCTCTAGCAATCAAGTACAACGACAACACAAATAGGTGTCTGTGAATAAATGCATCTTTCTTTCTTTGTAGTTGTGTGTGTGTGTGTGTGTGATCTCTCTTTCGCGAACATTACCGAACCGCGCAAATTCAACTCGTGCATTCGCACTTTCACATTCTTCCCCTCGGGGAAATGCGGGGAATTTTTTCTGTACCGGTGGAAGCGGCGCCTTTATAAGTAAAGGCTCTAGGATCGCCAATCGGTTGCAAGTCATGCAAGCGTGTGTAGGTGCGAATGGAGGCCTGGCCAAATAAAAGTTTTGTTTAGAAAGGTGGCATCGCAGGATTACGAAAGACACACCGGAATAGTCGACTATTTTTGATGAAGAACAACTTTATTTATTCGAAAGAATACGAAAGAGAGAAAATTGGAGTCGTAGGTCTATGAAACAGTCCCTCGCTTCACGTAGGACCCAATAGCCGCCGAGCAGAGGCTGTGTGCGAGGTAATTCAGAGGAGATATTTTAGAAGTTCAGCATCGTAGCTCAGTGTTGAGCCACTCACAAGAAGTATATAGCAGTATGCGTTGATAGCCATCACCATGACACCGCTGTCATCGTCAAATAATCATGGCGGTATATTAGCGAAAATTGGATAAAACCTTCCCCAGCGAAAGGGAATCGACTAGATGTCCCTGTTCTAGTTGTTCATATATGTTAAAGCAAAATGAGTTCGAAAAAAGAAATATATTGTCTTCCTCCGAGAGGCAATTTAAGCTGTTGCGAAGGTGGCATATAACACAAAATTTTACTGGGTCACCGTAATGAAGACGATGTCAGTGATTTGTTTTTCAACGACCCTCATCGTTGGCTTACCCGAAGTAAGGGTACGAATTTTATTTTTTTGAGGCGAAGCCTATAGGGTCTCGGGCTGTCCGTGTCTCTTGTTGTCGTCAGATGTCGTCGTTGTCGCATCATGTAGTCACCGTACTAGAAGACCGGGAAACTCGTTTTCCCACGCCTCTTACCAGAACATTTCATCTCCGTGGGCAAAAACGCGTGCTTAAAGAACACACTTTGACGCTCGTTTTCCAACGCCTCGCTCTAGAACGCCTCGTGCTTCAAAGACACACAAGACTTTTACAGCGAAGCTGTATACCTCTAACCCTAATTGTATCATCTCCGTGGGCAAAAACGCCAAGGCGCCAAGAATACACTGATACGCTGCAGGCTCCGCCCCTCCCCAGGTTTCACGCTAGTAGAGAATACCTGGAATTTTTTATTTGTTCAATACTGCCAACCGGCGAGGGCAGGAGTGTTCGCCTGATTGCGGAATATGGTAAGTTGCAAGTGTAAGCACACGGAAAGAAGAAAAAAAAAAAAAAAAACTACCCACCGCGCAAGCATACACATCTTTCAAAACTGCGGAATGAAAAGATAAAGGTGTTAATTGAATTCTAGCATTTATGATCGAGTGAGATGTATGAGGTATATGATTTATTCGGTACATTATTCTAATATTATTTTTATAACTTGGTTGTCGTTTTCAAAATTTAACGGCAATGGCGGAACAGCAACGCGGCCGTAGCCGCTGGCGTGGTCCCGGAGGCAGCCAAGGCGGTGATGGAGGCACAAGAGATCGCCCCCGCCCCCCTAAGCCGTATCCATGTGCTGGGCGAAGAGCGGCTATGCGCCAAAGTGTGCAGGCTCAGCAGGAGGGGAAACAAATGGGAGGATGAACCTGCTCACAGTGAATGCCCGCATGTGAGATGGAGACCAAAGGCCGGTCGGAGGCAGGCAGCGTTTTCCCCGATGTCCAGGGGTAGCAGGTAAGAAAAACCAACAGGCGAGAACACGAGAAAGTAATGCTGAAGCCGGCGCCACTGTGAGTATCTCGTCGCCCTACTCGTGTCTGCCAAGTCGCTGAAAGTGCCCAGGTACAGAGAGCCGGACACGACCTACCTCACAAGATGAGGCACTGTTCTTCTGAGCGGCGAGACGTACGGTATCTCTAAGGTGTTCGTGTTACAAGCATCCGACGAAGGGTACCGTCTTGTTGATCTGTGAGGCCCCGAACACCGACTGCACACCGTTCATTGAGTGGATAAATGTCCGTCAGCTGGCCAACGTTTCGGCAATTTAGTAGGGCTTCGGCAGTCGCTTGTTCACCGTGGTTACATAAGTAGCGATTAAAATTATGCAGGTGAAGAAAGGTGCCATCCAGACCCGGTTGGCAGACACCTGCTCCGACGGAACACCCAGAGTGCGTACAAGGAAGCCATGTTTTCAGGCATGTCCAAGACGGCTCCTCAAGGCACCTTGGTATAGGTTCGGTGCATTTAGAACACCATTAGGCGCAGCAAAGAAGACATCGGACATATAAGACAAGAACTGGTGCATCTTAAAACTGAATTGCAATAATAATAAAGAGACATATAAATAGAAAAAAAAAACACGCTCACATGACCATAGAATTTGGTCACGACACTGATCAGTTCCCCGCGCACCCCGTCATACAGGCACGTTCAAGAACGTCCATCGGAGAGATCCCGCTCCTGCGAGACCAAATAAACAAGCGTCGAGTTTTCAGAGTCACTAATAGGCTGCATTTAGGATGCCTCAACCATGTCCCGCGTGCCCTGACCAGCGTATAAAAGTATCACGGCGCACTAATCGTACAGAGGCTTGTAGTTGCCGCACTATTGGCAGTGATTATCCAAATAAGTATCATTGCGGCCTTGTCGTTGTCTTTCTGGGTGCTCTTGTCGACTTCATTTTGTCACACTTGCTGCTGATGAGCTAGGATGCATGAGAATATGGATGGCCGGATGTTCGGATTGAGCAGGGGTGATTGAATTTTCGCTACCACCTATCGATCTGGCTGTCCTCACTAAAGAGCGACGGCGGCGTAACTTTGCCATGACAGAAGGAATGATGTGGCCAGGCAACCACGTATCATTTTTTGCAGGATAATGTGGTGGTTTAGAGCTGCTCATAACTACACTTCGATGGTTTTAAAACAGTTGTGTTGCTAACTGCAGGCCTTGCTAGATCTAGCAAGAAAATGGAGGTTGCCCCAGAATGGGAAACTTGTGCGTACATCGGCGTCCACACCCTCCTTTTCTCTCATCTTCTTTCAGTTTTTGGAAGTTAGGAGGAGGAATACCTTTATTATCAGAGGGGGATAAATGCCCTGTTAGGGAATCAGAGGAATACGAAGGAAGGGAGGGAATAATCGAATAAAAAACACTATTCAAGGTTCAATCACTTAAAATGGTGGGTAGCTTTTTAAAGTCCGTGAACACATAGTTCAAATTTCGTGAAGAGATAGGTGCAACGTTTTTGACAGGGATCGGTCCAGGTTATTACACCAACCGGTAGAGACCACTGGATAGTGAGTATTCAATAACTTTCTCTAGGGCAGATGGGTCCTCTCGAACGCGTTGCAAATGCGCTTCTTCATCTGCGGGTGGAGAAACGAGGTCCAATAGTGGCACGTGACCGGTATTGAAGTGTGAACAGGGCCATACGTATACAGGTATGGCACTGTGAACACTGTGCCATACCTGTGCCACTGTGCACTTTTTTATACAGGTTAGGGATGCAAGTTTAGTCACAATACGGGCAGCGTTGGATGTGCGAGCTGGCTCCGTGGGTCCATTTATGTAGTACATGAGGGGTTAGGGCCGTGTTAGCATAAATCTTATTAGCTACCACCTCCTCTGAGCGTCTTCAGCGGGCCCAGTACACCCACCGGGGTGGTATCTTGAAGCCTCTTGCGACGCTCTGCCTTGAATTTCCGCCGATAAAGTTGCCAGTCTGGTCGTGGTAGTTGTTGCAATGAGGCACTGGAAACCCCTGGAAACGTGTCAAGTCTCTCCTTGGCGGCGGTGTGAGCCGCGTGGTTGCCATGTGCCCCAGGCGTGTGTCCCGGGGACCAGACAATGCGGATGGCGATGCCTTCCAATTGAAGGTTTCGGATGGCATGTAGTATATTCGTGGCAGTATAATGGGGTGAAAATGTTCGGTTCAATTCTGCAAGGGCGACGTGGGAATCCGTAATAATGCGAAATTAGGACAGCGCCCAGGATTGATTGGAAAGCGCCCAGGACACCCATAAGTTCAGCTTCTTGAGTTAGGCCTTAAGTATTGGAGATCTTCCGGGACCCATTTAGCAAGGAGGGGTCCGAAGATGTCCACGCAATCGCAGCCTCAATGAAGATGCCGACTTCGTTCTCCATCTTGTCGTTCTGGATAGTGCGAACGTATAACTCACGTGCTCTCACCTGCCGCCGAGGTATAGGTCGACGCCGAGGGACGCCAATCGCAGGGCGCTCCCAGGGCGGAAGGGACAATGGGTAACGGGTCGGGTCGAATTTACTGTCCATATAGTCCCATGAGCCGATAGCCTTGCCTTGGGGGGACTGCCTAAGATGTTCCTTAAGACGTAGCTTGGTCTCTTCGATCAGGGTATCAATGAATGGAAGGGGTACGATTCGGTGAAGGTTGTCTACGGGGGTGAATTGATGAAGACCACTTCAGGATTGGCTAAGAAAGGCACAGTTAAAAGTTTTTCTGTGCATTTCTTTTTTTTTTTTTTGGGGGGGGGGGGGAGGGGGCACTTCTGCCAACGTTCCAAGCGCAGCGAGAAGAGAACGCATGTAACACAACAAGCTAAACGTTGGTTATCAGTATCACTTGCAATTGGAAGTACTCTATAGGCGTCGTGTTCCGTAGCGGTTAAAAGGCAGCACTTCAACGAGCAGACGCTAGTATTTTCAAAACTGATTAACCCCCGTTTTGGCCCGCAATTGTCCAGGAATTGTGGCTCGGCTTTTTCAAAATTCTATTGAAGGCGAGCATTGTGGGAAGAATAAAAAATCCAGCGAGTCACGGCACGCATCCTCCATACATGTGGGCAAGTACGCGCATTATGTTACGCGATTTTTCATGGTTTAAACTTAGGTCCTCCTTAAGATGTTAAGACGTTAAGACGGCGACGCTGCGGGGAGACGCGTTTAGAAAACGCAGCCTTATTGATCAGGTTGCGTGTTTCCACATGCTTGCAACAGGTCCTCCGCAATTATGCTGGTCAGTGCGCCTTAGAATAAACTGACTATTTCCAGGCCAGTACGACCTACTACTTTATGAAAAGCCTTTCACTGCTCCGAGCAGAGTAAGGTTATGGTTTCTAGCTCCCATCTGTCCGGCGAGGGTCACTTGCTAGAAAGAGACCGCGCTGACTACAAAGCATAAACATCGTATTTTAGGCAAATGCATATTTCGTACCTTCGCACTCATCGCTCCACTTTGATATTGACCAATAATAAATGAGGTTAAGAAGGGATTTTATGCTGTATTGCACTGCCTATAAAGTCCCATTTTGGCATTTGACCCTCAATGCCTATAAATGCCTATATATGCCTACCTTGGAAACTGGCCTCTATTTGACCACTGTTTAGCCTCACGTTTTGATTTAGAATGCATTTTTATATTGTTATTCACGTTACCGGGTACCATTGCCTCTGAAACTCTCTGGGGTTCAACCTAGTCATATAGTCCAACACACTCCCGGAAGACAACCGCTAGCAGCAGTGAAAATGGCGCGCTCATTGTCCCTGACAACAATATTTTTAAATACAAAATTATGAAAATTGGGGTAGTTTGCTACTGTTTCTACAATTTTCAGAGTAATTATTAGAATCCGTTCCGCGCGCTCTCCAAACAAATTTCTTCTAGCGTATGCAGTGGTATTCTTTGTTCTAGAAGCATACTCAAATTCATCTCTATTTTCAACGCCAGGGTGGAGCATCGAACACGCCTTTGTTGGCGGATTATTCCTACATATAAGAGCCGAAGGTGAATCATAACTGCGCAGCTGCATCGTCTTTCGCCTTAGGTTGTGCTTCAGCCTATACGTGTTCAGGAAAATTGCAGTAATATTCTTGATTTAGTTTTTGTTCCGAGAACATACGGTGATACTACGTCAGTAGCCGTTGAGCCAAGCATATCTGACCACCTGCTCGTAAACGTATCAATGCCCATCGTACGCCTTATAAAGCACGATAAACCGCCATTGGGTTGTTTTAAAGATTATTCTCGTGCAAATGATGTAGAAATTTTAGAGTACATGGAAAATTCTTTCAATAGCTTTTGTGACGAAGACGTTTGCACACTCTGGAATAGTTTTAAGAATATGTGCCACTTCTGCATAAGTAACTTCATACCTAATAAGTTTAAACGCACCTCTAAACAGACCCCCTGGATGACGCGTAGTATTATCCATCTTAAGAGAAAAATCAAACGACTCAAGAAAAAGCACGCTCCGTCTCATCTTATTAGCCATGTGCGCGACAGAATTTCGCGCGAACTTAAGAGCGGGAAGTACTATGGTCAACCTTACCTGACTTTATTAAACATGAACCTGATAAATTTTGGAATTATTTAAGGGAAAACAAACAGCCCGTGTCAGAGCTGTCAGTTGATGGCGTATGTATTTCTGATCATGCGTCGATTGCAGAGCACTTCAATAACTATTTTCATAGCGTTTTCTCCAGTTCAAATTTATGTCTACCGAATTTTGCAGATTTTGCCGCCTCTGATGTATCCTTCATTTCCTATGCTGGAATTGTTTCTATGCTCCTAAACCTAAAACCTAAAACCTGTTGTGGCCCTGATGATATCCCGAATGCATTTTTGAGGCGGTATGCAGAATCCCTGGGAAAGTTTCTTGTTGTTTTGTTCTGTGCTTCACTTATGTCTGGTATGCTGCCTGATGACTGGAGGGCAGCCCGAGTTTTCCCAGTTTTTAAGAAAGGTGACCGTTCCCTGCCCCAAAACTACCGGCCTATCTCGTTGACATCGTCTTGTTGTAAATTGATTGAGCATATTATAGCTAACCATATACTAGATTACTTAAAAGAACATGCAGTATTAACACCTTGGCAGCATGGCTTCAGGAAAGGATATTCAACAGTAACGCAGCTAGTGACTATAACTCATTCATTCGCTTCGGTAGTTGATAATAACTGTCAAATTGATTCAATTTTTCTAGATTTTAGCAAAGCATTCGACAAGGTTCCTCATGACAAACTAATTTCAAAATTAAGAGCAGTAGGCCTATCGGAAATGATAATCAGCTGGATCTCTAGCTACTTGAGCAACCGCATACAGCGCGTGACTTTTGGTGCACAACAATCGGGCTGTCTTCCAGTAACTTCAGGTGTACCCCAAAAAAGTGTATTAGGACCCTTGCTTTTTCTACTATATATCAATGATATTGTGTCTGTCGTGGTTCCTGGAGTTAGCATTCGATTATTCGCGGATGATTGCGTTTTGTTCAAGAGTATCTGCTTTACCAACGATCCTGATGGGCTTCAAACAAGCCTTAATAACATCAATGACTGGTGCAGAGAGTGGGGCATGGTGCTTAATAACGAAAAATCTGTTCCTCTTCGCATAACTCGTAAAAAAACTCCCATTCCTTTCACATACACGCTAAGGTCTTCCCCTTTGAAGCAGGTCACTAACCATAAGTATTTAGGTGTAACATTTACCGACAATCTATCCTGGAATTCACATATCGACAACATTTGCTCGTCTGCTCTGTGAAAACTCTGCTTCCTGAGGCACAAACTCTCTAAAACACCTTCAAACGTAAAATTACCTGGTTATCTCTCACTTATCCGCCCTAAACTTGAATATGCCTGTATCGTATGGGATCCATTCACCGATTCTAACATTAAAAAACTTGAAAGGATTCAAAGGAAAGCCGTTAGATTTATTTTCTCGAAATTCTCCCCACTAGACTCTCCCTCTGACCTTATGGCAGCTAACGATATTCCACCCCTTCAGATAAGAAGGAAAACATTCCGCCTGGATTTTCTCTCTCAACTTGTTAACAACCAATTTGCCATTCACGCCACACTATATCTGTCCCCTTCAATGACTCGACAAACGCGCCATCACCACCCTCACTCCCTAACACCGTATTTTGCCAGAAAAGAAACATATAAATTCTCTTTCTTCCCTCGTACCATAGCCGAATGGAATTCCCTTACAGATCCCGTGTATCGTTCCCAGTGATGTTTGTTGTTTTGTTTCTTTGTATTCATGTTCGCATTGTAGTTCCTGCTTTGATACTATGTAACCACCCGCCCTGCATGGACCTTCAGTGGTCCGCAGTATTTAATAAATAAATAAATAAATAAATAAAAATTCACACTGCCGACGGGCTCTAAAACACGCTTTGCAAACAGAACTCTGTTCGGCCGCTGAACACCTTTTGAAAAATGTTCTTCAAATGTGTGAAGATACATTTGTCAGTGTCGGGGTGTCTTTTCTGAATCATTCAGGTGCAGTAAAAACTCGATCTAACGAAAGCCGATCATACGAGTTTTCAGATTTAACGAACAAATTAGGAGTCCATCGCAGCTGCCAATACGGCCTAATGTTTTTATGAACTCGAACCATGGCCTCCGCGATCACCCCGCGCGTGTTTTGCTCCGGCCGTCCCATTAGCCGGAGAGAGCGTAAGTTGAAAAGGGGGCGTGGCAAAGTCTTCCGCCGCATAGCGGCGCTGGCCACCTATGCATCAACTATTCCGCTGCAGCTTGGCGCAAGCGATGAAACGCGCGTTTTCGCAGCTTGCAGTCAAATTGAGTCGAGCAGGCAGCTTTAAAATGATAGGTACAAGACAATAACTAACAACTTTATTCTGGTTAACTTAATAATATGAGGCGCGCAAGTACAAAATTTAAGAAGCAATCACACGAGCGAAGCGCAGTCGGTTCTGGTTCTTCAGGCACTCTCTGCTGCGGTTTCGCGTCCCTATTTTGATTTTTTTAGTTTTGCCGATGTGTATTTACACGCGGTGCCCTTGAAAAAATTCCTCACGTCCCCACACAACATTATTTACAAGATTGGCGTCTTGAATAAGCATCTGTCGTATAAATGCAATAATAATAAATGCAATATTGCATGAATGCATAAATTCTCTATTGTTTCCGATTGGTAAGCATATGTCACGATAGATTTGTTGCCGCAGCTTTTTAAGGCAGGCATAGGAAATCGTAAGAATGCAAGTCCGATACAAACCAACCGTGATACATTGACACAGCAACGTCCATTGCAATTCGGGCCAGTGAGTATTTGCGAGGTTTTAGTAAGCGCTTTGATAACTAATATAGCGCATTTGCGCGGCAGTTAAGAAAAGCTAATCATGGTCTGTAAAAACTACACGATACATCGTAGCATATAAAGCTGTATAATTATCGCGGGATGTGCGATTTATTCTTTTTCTGTGTTTGCAATGGAGAATTTTGTTTGTTTGTATACCTGTGCGCGCAGACGGCTCAGCTAGATTGGTGGTTTCATATAAATTCAACGATTAAATGGGTTAACTCCGCTACTTTTTTGTAAAATCACCTTTAAAATTTGTCATTTTTTATTTTTGTTGCCTTTTCTGTTTTCAAGTTCCATTCAATTAATTCGCTTCATTTACACTATTTTGAAGATATTAAACACCTCAGCGTGGCAATTATGCACTTCTGTGTAAAGGCAGGGGTTTACATTGTTGGTCGTTTACACGACATTTTTGTACGTGTTTCCTTAGTTCTTTTCAGTGCTTTTTTTGTTCGTGTCTTCCCTTTTTGGAGGAGGTTTATGAATGTGAATTTTCTTTTGTTAACTGCTTTAATAATTTATTTTCTCCTTTTGGTTCTTTTAAGATTGCGTACGACCAATCGCCTCCCTTCACACTATTATAACGTTTAATTACACATGTTAACTCCACCAATTATACATGTTTTTTGCACTAATGCAGGGCGTTACACTTTGGTCAGTTTTCATGATTTTTTATTCTTGTTTCCGTCGTTTAATTTTTTTGTCAGAGCCTATTATTTTCTTCGCTTTGCGCGGGAGATGTATAGAACTCATATTTTTGAATTCGTAAGTTCACATTTATAATTTCCTTCCAGGTTTTGCTTTTTTTTTTAAGATTCCGTTCGATCAATTACCTCTCAATCGCGCTATTATGCATTGCTGTGCAAATGCAGGGCGAATGTTCGTCTGTTCGCACGATTTTTTTATTCACGTTTTTGTCATTATTTTCGCTGCTCCTTTTTTTTTGTCTGTTTTGTGGAGGAGCTGTATATGGTTTATATTTTTGGATTTGTTAATATCACTTCTATATTTCCCATTTTCTACTTTCTGTATTTTTATTTTTTTTAATTACGTTCTACTAATTATCGTTATCCACGCTTTGTAGCGATCAATTATATAAACTCCGCCAATTTACATTTCTGTGAAAATGCAGGGCTGCACATTTGGTGCCTTCCGGGGGGTACTAGACGGTTGTGTATACACCATTTTCCTTGCTAGAGGTGGGCGCCGCCATTTGCTTTTTCTGACCGGACCGCTAGCGTTGTCTATGAAGCGACCGCCGAAACCTCCGCGCTGGGCTGTTAAGTGCTCCGTTCTTTCCGTGCGTCTGCTCGGTACCCGTGCATTACCGAGTGAACCGTAGTGGTTTGGCGTTAAGTTAGCGGTTGCAGTGCTTGTGTGTGTGTGTGCTATGTTTTGTTTTCATCATCTGCGTACGGATTTTAGGTCCTAATGTGCTGCCAGAGTGGAAAATGCCGACTCCGGCTGTTGCAAGCAGTAGTAGCAGTGTGGTTGTGGTGCCGCTGGTGCTCCGCAGTTCCGCGATGCAAACGTTCCGGTATGGCACCGACTGACATTGAAATCGATATCGGGGAGTAAATACGTGTTTTCAATGCCACCGTGCTTGTTATGTTCACCGATTAGTCACGTTTACGGAAGCGCGGACGTCGAATGCGGAGCGCGCACAGCATATGTGGGTCACGGTGATCCGTGCTCGCGATGGACTTTCGACGAGGCGATTGACATTGCAATGCAATATAATCTTTCTTAACTAGACTTATGAAGGTTACTGACAAAACGAAATTACCTGGTCGGAAAAATAACACGACCGCACAACCAGTCAACTTACTATTCGAAGGTTGAGCAGAAGGGTCAAAGTTCGGGCGAGTTAATATTGGTTGATCATGATCGTGATCATGATTGACCTAACTCTGCGCAGCGCATGTGGCCTGTCTCTCGGAGCCCACCTTTGTAAAACCGCTGCTTGCACCACAAATGCTTTACGCGAGCAGCAGTAACCGTTTTGTAATTGTTTTAGATGCCGTGCCAACGCAAAAGGAGTAGAAGCTTTTCCTCTGACCGCGTTGTGAACAGGTTGAGCTATTTTCCAAATGCAGCGTTCACGCGTATCTCCAGCTGCGTTTCCACATTGGGCTGCCTGCTTATCCTGCTATCGACCAGCAGTGTGCGATGGAGAAAGTTATCTTTTCATATCGTTTGGCAGTGTAATGCGTTGGCCTGAAAAAAAGTAAACAAAACGCCGTGATTTTAAAGGTTAGATTAAATAAAAAGGGGATTGTTTAATGCCAATCGGCTGTAATGACAAACAATATATTAAATTGACTACAAGGAACCAGAAGTTATTATAATGTTGTATTGTATCGGCGCTCGTGAAAGATCCCCAGGTAGTCAATATTAACCCCGAGCCCTCCACTGCGGCGCGCCTAATCACCCATGAAGCGTTGGGGCGTTAAACACCATAATGAATCAATTAATCAATCAACCAATCAATCACTGCTGTATTGTAAAAGATAAAGTTGCTTCTAACATTTCAGGGGGTTCCGTTCCCTGTCGCAGCATTGCGTGTAATAAATGGATTTTGCTCCGTCTGCTTGCCGTCCAAGTGCACCCAACAAACCCTGGAGTTGGTCGCTGGTACAAAGTCATTGCGATTTATCAACGGCATCCACTGATATCTCAACTCGGTGTGCGTTGGGAAGCGATGCAGCGAAAACATGCCGCGACCGCAGTGCATTTTCTCCAGGCAGTGTCATGCACATGCGTGCTGTCAGTGACTGTTTCTCGCTTTCTAATTGTTCAATAACCCACCACCGCGCAGTGCTGGCCAAGCGACGTTTGCGCCTTGAACGGCATCACAGCATTTACTAAAACAGTTGAAAGTTCCGCAAAAACTGAGCACACGGTGCGAAATACTCCTGAACTACGCAGCGGAGCACACCGCGCCGGGCGATTTTAACAGCCCAGCGCGCACAGGCAACTCTGGTCGGCCGCCGAGAGAACTGGTTTGAGAGTATTTTCCCCCTTTCCCGGCTGCTTATGGAAAATGGTGTATACATTCGCTCTAGAATTAGCCGGCAACGATCGGCGGCTGTTTTTCTAAATGCGATTGTATGCCTTATGGCATAGAGCGTATATTACAGTTATGTGTTGGCTTTCGCTCCGCGGAAGAGCCCGAGGGAGCAGTGGTGGGGTCAATAAAGATCGGGGGGATCGACCTGCAAGGGCGAAGGCCTGTGCCTCGAAGGTGTCGAGTTCTCGCCTGTTCCAATGAAGGACACATCCATTGCAGGTGTTCTGTGTCAGAATCTTCGGCAGGAGCTGAGCAGAAATGCGCCAGTAAACTCGCGAATAGACTCGTGCCAAGACCAGAAAAACTGGTCTTCGACATTTCAGATGTCCAGGAGACTTACCGTTGGGGTCGAAATTACATATATTCAACGTTGCTACAACTACAAAAAACCTATCCAAATCACACGAAGGATAACGTAGAATAGACCTCTCATGGTACTTTTATATGCTATTTACGGCACGTTACCTTAGTGGTACAGCTTATGGATATTGTAGTGGTACGCATGCAAGACGTATTTATGTCGGTTCTACATGGTTTTTCTACATTCTTTGACACAAGCATTAGTTTGTTTTATTTATGTCTAGTGTACGTTAGTATGATATTGTTGAGATGAACCTGTATGCTTGAAATTTACATTTTTTATACATTATTTGATAGTTTGGCCAGCCGCCTTTCCAAGGTTGCATACGTGTTGTGGGCATTTATACTACAAATACATGCCTTGCTAGCTATTCATCCCTGTTTGATGCTACTTGGCACCTGATTTCTAGAATAGTATGTTTCTATTTTTCAAGTGCGGCATATTGCATGAAGTCTCATATGTGAAGTGCCATTCTAACCGCACACTCTTGCAGAAGCACACGAAGCACAGCTCTAAACAAGAAATGTCGCATCGAAAACACGTGGCAGTAAGTAACAGCAAACCAGTCCTGATCAGCACAAGCACCCTTGATACTAAGGCAACCACAGTAGCGTCATCGAATTGTACCACGCAGCACGGCTGTACAGGCCTTCTGCAAATAAACTATCAGAGAAACAATTCAAAAATTAAACTAAATAAAATGACAGTCTTTTCAACCTAGCTGTAAGTAAGTGCAGCTGGGTAGTAAGAAAGCTTTCAAAGTACACATAAAACACAAAAGAGTTCAGGTAAAACTGTTTATATTGACTTCCAAATTATGTAATATGCTTTCTCAGCACAAGAACTTTATCTTGATTCCCATCTGTCCTCGCCCGCAGGGTACGGATTGTATAATTACAAGAACAGTACAAATGTTCATGACTTTAAATAGGTCACACACCGCAGAAAGGTTGACAGAAATAGAAAAAAAGCACACATGTAAACGCAGGATACAAGCACATGATAGTTATGCAACTTGATATATCTCACATTAAGTGAAATGGGTGGCCGTGGAAAACAACGCAAGAAAATTGTGGAAACAGAGAAATGATTGAATGGTGGTTACAAAAACAAAGCAAATTTACGAAACTAAATATTTCACATCTAGTGAAAAATTTGGGGAAAAATAAAACAAAAGCACCTTGGAAACACAGAAGTGGTGTTGAGTGGTGGTTGTGAGTGCCATACAAATTTTAAGCTATTTTAAACAAACCAACATCTAGGGAAATGGTTATGGACACTAAAAAAGGTGTGTACGCAGAACTGACTGTACGGCGGTTACAAGAGCAGTAGAAATTTGCGTGATGAAATGATTCACTGAGTAAAATGGCAGGACAACAATAGAACAAAACTTTAGAAACAACATATTGAATTGTGGTTAGGAAAACAATACAAAAGATACACTATTTCAATATTTCACACAAAGTGATAAGATTTAGGAACAAAAGAAAAAGCGTGGAACACGGAAATGATCGAATAATGGTTACAACAAGACAGATTTACACGACTACGTGATTCACACCAAGTGATACACTCAAAGAACAATACAACAAAATAAAAACGCATGGAAGCACGGAAATGATTCAATAGTGGTTCAATGGTGCATGCCTCCATCATCAATTATCCCGAAGGCACTTCTAAGGCGTTGTGCGTTTACGCACGAGTTGGAGACGAGGCTGCACTAAAAAATATGGACAAAACATCGACGCAGGTAGGCCACTCTGGCAAATTACCATTGCGTCGCCAGTAGGAGCAACGGGTGTAGCTGGCGGTGCGCGAGCTGATGTTTACGTCAGGAGGCGTTGCCATTCATATGGGATGTTGCCCGGTTTATGTCTTTCTTATCTGAATAAAACTCAGTTACAGTTCAGCGCTTTGTCTTATTTTCTCTTCTTGTTATGTCGTCGTCTACGTGCGCTGTTAATCCATTGAAGATCGCGTCGCCAACAAACGTTTTTGTTGAGGCACGCTTCACAAGAGTTTGAACTTCTACTGGTTGGTACATAACTTCGAGAGAAGGCGGAAGCCAATTAACGGAGCGGACGGGGCGGAACGGATGAGTTGATCTCCTCATCGCTCCGTCCCGTCTGTAACGCCACCGCTTTATTTTGAAGGCACGTTTCACACAACGCTAGCAACAAAGTAGAACCTAAATGCCTTTTCACTGATATACTAGCAAAACAAATAAAGCATGATGCTTCATTAGTAATGACGTTGAGATGCCCAATACTCATGAGGGGAAGGCGATGAAGAAGGTCGCAACGACAACGGTCCAAATAGCGTTGCATCGGTGATAACTGTCGTCGCGCTTTCGACTCGCTGAGCTCTTGCAGATGAATTGAGTTCACAACACAATTCACACGGCTGCTCACAGCCTTCATTCATTCAGAGTAGTAACCGTAGGCATTTGAATAAAATTCGAGGCTCTCACCCTGCTACATGCTCAAACTGAGCTGCGCAAAATAAGCGTGAAAATTGCTCGTCGCTCCGAAGGTTATGACCACTGGATTGGATGGGCTCACATGATCTAGCTTTATAGCCCCGTCCTTATTTTGCGGTCTCAAACCAACATATGAAACAATGAACATTTCAACGGTTCAAACTGTACCGTTAGTACACGTTTTGTGTATTTTACGTAGTTTTTATCTTAACAACGGGAGGAATTTATGCCCTACTTTGGGCATTGTGGGTATAATCAAGCAGACGGCGCACATGGCTCTGATACAAATAGAAGAACATTGCGGGCCGCGAACCTCAAGCCTAAATAAAATCCGTTCTTTATATTTTATGCGTTCTAAATATCCGTTTATATCCGTTCTAAATATTTTAATATTGGAACCAATCTGAACAGTGGTGCACAGTTACAAAACTTTAACACTCACACGGAGCAATTTCAAGGACAATGAGCTTTCCAAAGTTGTGGTATTAATTGTGATGCTCCAGAAGTGGGATAGTAAAGCTGAGGACTAAAATTAACTATAACGAATTTAAAATGCCCTGAAATTACAAAATCCTAAAGTAACTGCCAACCTTGAAGGTCTGCTAATTTTTAAATTCACCGATGCCTTTTTCAAACAGGGTATTTCACCTGCCTTCTTGCCCGTATGTTCGGCTGGTCGTTGCTAGAATGGCTTTCAAAACATGGCAAAGCGTTTTTTCTACAGAAAAACATTTATGGACATTAAAAATGACTTGTGATATTTTTTACTAAAATTTCGGATCTTTTCACTACCTGGCTGTTTATTGAGCTGTTGGTTGGAAGAGAAAAAATACCAAAAAAAATGCCGCGCGCACGTAAGCATGCATTTCGTGAAGAGCGCACGGCATCATACAGGCTTTTGTGGTCTTCCGCCCCGTGAGGGGCTCAGAAAAAAGAAAATACTGAGCGCAGAAAATACAAGCGCATATGAGCGTGCATCACGTGAGGAGCGCCCGGCATCATCCAGGCTTGTGCGTAGGCTTACGCCACGTGAGGGGCACTCAAGAAAGAAAAGAAATTACCGAGTGCAAGTGAGCGTGTGCCTCGGGAGGAGCAATTGTGCTTACAGATTACCTTTCTGTTTGCACTGCCCTATCGTGCTCAAAGCCATCTCCCCTACGTCGGGCCTTGGGTATTTACTGCCTCCGTCTTTACAAAAACTTCGTTCGGTGTGGGTGCCTGGACACGCATGCATCTGGCTCAATGAAGCGGCCGACACTCTGGTGGGCATTGCATTGGATAGCCCGGTGATGGAGGTTCTACCGCCGATAAATTTTGTCACCTCGGCACGCTTTTGAAGATTAGGCCTGCTACAAAGCATGGCGGAATCTGCGTACGCAAGTTCTTACCTCGAGCGCATCCGGCACTCATGGAAGTGTGGGATTAGTCGGTCACGAGCTTGTGAAGTTACCCTCACCAGCTTTCGGTGTGGTGCCCCAAATTTAAATTACTACTTGTACCGCTGCAATCTGGCCCCTTCACCATTCTGTGGATTTTGTAACGAATTAGAAACAACTGAACATTTTTTCCTCTCCTGCCGACGGTACTCCTCCATACGAAAACGATACTTTGAAACCAGCTTTAACCAATTGGCCTTCCCACTCTCTGTTCCTCTAATCTTATCGTTCGGGGCGAAGGCACTGGGTTTTAGCCGCGCAGTTCTTTGCTCCGCCGTGCACTTATTCATCTCGGAATCTGACCGTTCCCCGTGCTAGCCCCAGGCCATGCTGGACTTCCCTCAAAAAGATCCCTGCGTGTATGATCACTTCTATCAGTGCCTTCCCGCCCACTGCCTCATCTTCGCCAACTTCACTTCTTGTTTTATTTCTCTACATACATGTCATAATTTCGTTCCTTTATTTTTGTGTTTTTTTATGTTGGTTTCAACACTTCCTGATGCTACGCCTCATGTTTGAGCAGTTTTTGTCTGTATATATTTCCCTAATATTTTATTTCATTCCTTAAATGTGTTTCTTTAATTACTCTGTAATTTCGCTCTGTGAGCGCCCCTTACCTGGCCAATCCCTCTGAGTGGGTATGAGCCGAATATTTTGGCATCATTCAACTTGCCCTTCTAGAACACTCTGCCCAGCGTTTGTGACGTGATCTCTCGCGTGCTATTCCACTCGCCAGTTCACGTACGCTCGCACCGGAAGTGGGCAGCACCGAACAGCTCGCGCTGCAGACGCCGAGTTCACGAACCCGTTAGCCGCCGTTTTGAGCGCCTGCTGCACGGTCCACCTTGTTAAATATGTTTAAGCCAACGGACGAAACGATCCCTGCCGGCCACTCATGGAGAGATTTCAGGAGCAAGTTAGGAAATCCATGTCAGGTGCAACAGCCGGGACTCCGACGAAGGGACAGAGAAAGAGAGAAATATCTTTATTTTCCAAGCTATTTGGGTAGGAACGCGTGGTGGCTGCCGGCCGAAGGCTGGCGGCGGAAGTGGCGGCTCGGTCAACCAGAAGTAGCTACGCCCCCTGTTGCGAGCAGCCGAGGGCGTCTTCCCACTGCTCGACGCTGGAGATGGGGTGGAATGGGTTAAGAGAACAGGCCCACATGCCGTGGCTTGTGCGCCCAGGGAGTCACAAAGGGGACCGTTGGGCGCAGGTAACTCTTGTGGAGGAGGGATCGACGGGCGAGAGAGTTGGCCAGAAGGAGATGTCATAGGCGCTTCTGAGTGTTGGTGAAGCATGTGTGGGAAGTGGGAAAACGCGACGGGAGAGGCGATGATGCTCCGTGGCTTCTTGATACGAGAGCAGACGATCGCGTGCCGACCGAGCACTGTGTTAGAGAGCAGGAGCTAGCCCAGCACGGCTGTTTAGTTCTTGTGCTGCTTTGTAAGCCACCTCGTTGACTCCCACTCCAGTGGGGGCTAAGGTCCAGACGATGTCGACTGGCTGAGTATGGGGTTTTTGGAGAATATTGAGTGCCGTAGCTGAAACGCTACCATGAATGAAGTTTTGAATGGCCGTCTTCGAATAAGTGATTATATTGTGTGGTGGAAGCCTGGTGATGCGGTCAAGGGCTATTGCCGCCTCTTCCGCAATTGCGAGGTAAGATGTCCGTACAGTGAGGAAAGTGAATTGGGGAGAGTCCACTAGCTCTCCGGTTCCTCCAGCCTTTCACCGTCGGTACAAGCTGGGGAATTTTTTTGCTAACATATGTGGCTGGACAGTGTCACCAGCAATTTGTCAGGTCAGCATTTGTATTTTCATTACGAAGGTAGAATGACCAAGTAAAATGGTGGTTTCACTGAATAAAAACTCCTATGAGCATCAAATTTTGTTCAGGCATATCTTGAGTCTAATTTATTTATTATGTCCTCCGCATTTATATTTCCGTAAAAGCAATATTGGTGGATTACAAAACTCTCACAAAACCCCTCGGTAACTTCAAAACAGTACGCCTGCGGAGAGTTTGAAAATAAAGTATAGCAGCTATAGCTAAAATAAATGTAACTGCGATAGACATGTACGAAGTAAAAAACTGACATACCACCAACATTTGCACAACTTCAGCAAAATATGTCTAAATACAGTTCACAAATAAGCAGCAGCAACATCGAGAGTACGTCTTTGCATAGTTGAACGAACGTCCGACATTAGGGTACCAGCAACGTTATCTCAACATCCAAAAAATTTTGTAAAAATAGTGCATGTTGTACGGATGTCTAATAGAGATACTGCTTGGATATAGACATTGAGATCTTTTTGGGACGTCGCAGAGATGTTAGTGGTTTGCTGGAAAGCTCTTGATTGACAAATCCGGCACTTGCATGAGTGCTGGAGGTGCTCGAGGTCAGAACTTGCGACCACAGATTCAGCCATACTTTCTAGCAGGCCTAATCTCTGAAGGAGTGCCGAGGTGACAAAATTTATGGGCGGTAGAACCTCCATCACGGAGCCATCCAAATGCAATGCCCGCCATAGTGTCGGCCGCTTCGTTGGGCCAGATACCTGCGTGTCCAGGCACCCACACCAAACGAAGTTTTTGTAAAGACGGAGGCAGTAAATACCCAAGGGCCCGACGTAGAGGAGATGACTTTGGGCATGATGGGGCAGTACAAACAGAAAGAGAATCTGTAAGCACAATTGCGTGTTGTGTAGCCGAATGTAGCTTTCTAAGGGCCAGAACAATCGCTAGATATTCAGCATTAAAAGATTTAGTAAAGTCAGGAAATCGGGGGGAAAAGGCCCAGTCTAATCCGGGAAAAAAGGCCCACTTCTGCCTTCTCAGAGGCGTCGGTTGCAATGTTACATGGGAGGGGAAACCGGTCAGGTGATCCTGCAAAAAGCCTGATAAGAGACTCAATGGGAGTAATCTAGCATTCGTAGAAAATATTTCACCAAAGGCTACGTCTAATCCGCCAGCACTTTCTTCGGCGTCGTCGTTGCCGTCGCTAGGGCTTTGTAATGTCGCTGAGGGGTATTGCCCCTCACTATGTCCCGTGACAATGTAAACCGCATAGTAAATATGGATAACACGGCAAAATTTATTACTTACGCGGAAGACAGTGCATCTTACTTTCTGGTTCCGACAGAAACGATTTAGAGGTAAAATGCAACACTCTGAATTCTAAACTAATCCACTGGTCCTGACGTCATCGTATTAGTATTAACCCAGCAAAAACTAAGGTAATAGCTTTCCGAGGGAGACATAAAATAGTTAGTTTAAGCATCCAAATTATGTGTTCGGGGCAGGAATCAATATTGTTGAAAAATACAAAAGCTTACGTTAACTTTTTCCTTAGCAGTTACATGGGATTCTCATGTGGAGACCATTTGCAAATGCCTATCTTCAAAAGACTCCGCTTTGTCATGTTGTCGTGCCCTACTTCAAACAAAAATCAAACTACACACTGATAACGCGTTGTTTCCATCGCATGTAAACGATTGCAGTTTAGTCTGGCTAACTATGACCTTACTGAAACGTTCCGTATATGTGGAAATATGGGAATACTGAGTTCATACGAAGTATGATGTCCGCAGGTGCACCTAAAGTAAATATTACTTTAATAATGAGGGGAATCAAATTCGTTCACACAATAAGAACGTTTGGCACAGTTTTTGTGTTTGTATCTCCAATAATAAGCAAAATCACGCTCCGTAGGTTTTCCGTATAGTCCGTTTATACGGAAGTTATACGGACAATGATTTGGCGGTTCTAGTAAACTTACAGACATAAAATCGGTGTCACATTTTTCGATAAGCAAGCAGCATTTTATTTTGATGTGTTTCTAAAAAATATTCCTTGTTTTGTGGCAGCGTTGTGTCATTCAGGAAAGTACTCCGTATTTCCATATTTCCGTATGTACGGAACCATACTTGAGGGTACTCAATCAATTATAAATCACATCTTTCTTTTATAGAAAAAGGTTGTCCGTCACAACGATAGTCTTGAATATTCGGCCTTTACACTTCAACCCTTTCGAACGTATAAGATAATGTATAAGATAATCACGGCTGAGGATATGTACAATTCCCATACCTTCCGATCATTTTACAGGACTTCACCAGCGTTCACATAGTTCTTGACAGCTTGTTTGTTATTAAAACACAGCAACCATCCTGACAACATGCGTGCTACATACCGCTATGTGCAAGCTTGGCGTTCACGCGCTCATGTAGCCCGAGGTTCGCGCTACCACGTTGCTGGCCCGAGAGCGGGCTGCTTGTTTCGACGCTTTTTCAGACTCTAGCCTCTGGCTGCGGCTGGACTCTGACTCGCTTGCTCAATAAACGGCATCGAGACTTGACACTGGCGACGAGGATGACCAGTTTTAGGAACTGATGTATCGACCTACAGTGGCATGACTACGCCCGGCTCCATCGAAGAGTGTTCGGGTACGGGCTGGGCGGCGTGGTCGGATCGGCTTCAGCTCTACTTCGAAGACAACGGCATCTCGGAGGACACTCGGAAACGTGCCGTTCTGCTGACGCTTTGCGGACCGACAGCGCACTAGACGGTAAAAGCATTGGTGGCAGCCCAAAGGTCGTGAGAAGTTCCATTTGAGGTGTTCGACTCGCCCGCGAGACCACTTCGACCCCAGCCCTTCTGAACTCTTCAGTCGCTGTCATTTCCAACAACGCGACAACAAAGCCCCGGGAAACCGCTACCGTAGGTTATGCCTCCGTGAATGAAGTACTGGTGCGTCAAGCTAGCTGCTTATGACTATGAGTTGGCGTACCGACCCGGAAACTCGCTTCAAAATGCTGATGTTCTTATCAGCTTCCGCTAGCGTCCAGGGACGATGAACCATGGCCTCCCGCTGAAGTGCTCATGACAGAAGCACTTCCAAATCCCTCAAAAGGCGAGTCGCTCACTGCTTACGTCGCCACCCTTAAGACTTCAGCGTCGATATGCAACTTCGGCATACCGTTGTTGGTGGCCGCATCGCAAGGAGACGGATCAGGGCCGCAGGCCACAGTGCTTCCCCTCGATGTCATGTTACGTGACCGATTCGTTTCCGGTTTGCAAGATGCCCATCTCCAACAACGTAACTTCATCGAAAAAAGATTTGTCGTTCCAAAAAGCGTTGGACATGTCTATACGCTCCGAAAGTGCCAAGTTTCAACAGCATAGCATCAAAGGCAGTGTCGCGGAGGTGAACAAAGCCGGCACGAAGGTGCCTGGGGAGACTTCAGCGCACCTGACATCGGACAAGCCCTGCTACCGCTACGACGAGCAGCACAGCCCAGATTCCTGCGCCCACCGATCATCACGTTGCCGTTTTTGCAAGAAGGTGGGTCATATTGAAAAATGCGTGCATGACGAAAAAGGCAAGAGACCACAGGTAAGAGACCTTATAGGTGCAAGCTACATGCCGTATTTCCACCCATTCCGAGCAATACCCAGCCATGTCACCAAGACCAATGCTACGACCTCAATCACGTCTTGGCAGCGCCTTTGATGCCAAAGCATCTGGTTAAACTGGACGTTCACGGTGTGCATCTCGTTTTTGAAGTGGATTCTGGAGCATCGCACTCCATCATCAGCGAAGAAGCATTCCGCCGTGCTTGGCCGATGAAGCCACCCTCCCTTCTGGACACGCCGGTGGCTCTGCGCACGTGGTCGGGAGAAGGCCTCCAAGCACTGGTAACTGCCATCGTCGACGTGCAGTACAAGGGTAAGACACAGAGATTAACATTGGTGATTATGAAGACACCTGGATGGAACCTGTTAGGCCGCAACTGGTTCGAGCCACTTGACATCAGCATCCAGGGTATTAAGCTCTTAGCCTGTCACAGCAGCATCAAGGCCATTGGAAAGGTTTGGTTCGGTTTTCGATGACAACTTGAACAAATACAAAGGGCCATTGGTTACGCTGGATCTGAAAGACTCGGTATTACCAAAGTTCGTCCGTGCTCGTCCCGGGGCGTTTGCACTTAAAGAGCATGTCGAGGAAGAAATTGATCGGCTAACCAGTCAAGGTTTCATCGAACCCATACAACATTCCGAATGGGCCACTGCCGCTGTCATTATTCTGAAGAAAGGCGGGAGCATTCGTCTTTGTGGCGGCTATTGAAGCACTGTCAACGAGGCGTCGACAAAAGCTTCGTATCCGCTACAAGCCGTAAGTGAGGCGCTGGCTAAGGTCGAAGGCGGGAAGTTGTTCTCGACATTGGACCTTACGGAAGCCTACCCGTAGCTCACGGTCATGGATGAAACAGCCGCCATCTTGACGATTAATACTTCCAAGGGCCTGTACCGTGTTTAGAGGATGCCGTTTGGCATCTCGGCCGCTCCTGCCATTTTTCGGCGACGTATAGACACTATCCTGGCTGGAAGTGAAGGCGTTTGCGCATACCTGGATGACATCATAGTTTCGGGTTCGATGCAAGAGGAGCACAATGAACGTCTGGGTTCTGTCCTTGCAAGGTTACAGGCTCAGGGACTACGAGCCGAAATGTCTAAGTGCCGTTTCGGGCTCCCGGAGGTTGTCTGCTACGGACACACGAATATTGCCTAGGAGATTTCAGCGATGGACGAGAAGATTAGGGCGATTAAGTAGTTGCCGGAACCTACGTCAAAGGCTACACTTCAGTCGCTTCTTGGCATGATTTCCTTTCATGACTGCTTCCTGGAGCACTGCGCCACCATTGCCAACGATTTCTACCTGTTGCTCGCCAAGCATGTGCTGTGGAGACGGTAAGCCAAGCGTGCTGCAGCTTTGAAACTGCTCAAACAACTTGTGCTGCAGAAAACTGCTGGCTCATTACGACCCATCAAAACCATTGATCCTTTCGTACGACGTCTTGCCGTATGGCATTGGCGTTGTCATTGCCCAGAAAGACAGTCAAGGCCGATAAGCCCCTATTTCTTTTGCATCCAGAACTCTATGCCCAGCCGACAGGAACTATTCGCAACTGCACAGGGAAGGCCTTGCTGTCGTTTTTGGCGACATTCACTTCCATCAGTACCTGGCAGGCCATCACGTGATCGTTTGCATGGACCACCAGCCTCTACGTGGGCTTCTGAGCCCCGGGAAACCGCTGCCGAAGGTTATGCCTCCGCGAATGAAGTACTGGTGCGTCAAGCTAGCTGCGTAGGACTATGAGTTGGCGTACCGACCCGGAAACTCGCTTCAAAAAGCTGATGTTCTTATTCAGCTTCCGCTAGCGTCCAGGGACGATGAACCATGGCCTCCCGCTGAAGTGCTCATGACAGAAGCACTTCCAAATCCCTCACTATCTGCTCAAAGGATTGCCTCATTGACGCAGATAGACCCGACGCTTCGTCAAGTCTACAATGCGGTCCAAAAAGGTAGGATTTCTGACCCAACTGCGGACACCTTCCAAGCTTTTCCGCAAAAGGACACCGAGCTGTCAATACTGCGTGGTTGCCTGCTTTTGGGGTCATGGGTTGTGATACCAATGGTGGTTCGACCTAATGTTTTTAAACTTATCTATGCCGGTCACAGAGGAGTAGTATAGCGAGGAAGGTGGTCGCACGGAGTTACGTTTGGTTGCCTGCTATAGACCGAGAAATCGAGCTAACGGCAGCTGAATGTCTTCAGTGTCACCAGTCCCGGTGAGATGAAGCCAGAGTTGCTTTGCCTACGTGGGAACACCCCTCGCGGCCTTGGCAGACGGTTCATTTGGATTTTGCTGGACCACTGGAAGTGCGAATCTTATTGGTCGTTGTCGACGCATACACGAACTGGTTGGAAGTGCGCTGCGTTCCAAACGCTACGTCAGCAATGGTCACCCTGGAGCTACATCGAGTGTATGCTACTTTTGGAATTGCGGAGAAGCTCGTCACCGATAACGGTACTGCATTCGTTGCAGCCGAAATGACAACCTTTTGTCAGAAGAACGTAGTTCAGAAAATTACAAGTGCTCTATACCACCCGGCAAATGACGGCCAAGCGGAACGCTTGGTATATGAAATTAATCTGGCTCTGGCGAGAGAGAAAGGTATGGACATTAACCTGCGCTTGGCAAGATTTCTTTTTAAACAGTACTCAGGTGTTCGCTCCTCAACAGGGAAAAGCCCAGCACAACTAATGTTGGGTCGAGAATTCTGGACAATTCTACAGTTGCTAGTGCCAACTAGGCCCAACCATCATGCAGAACAGTCCAACATTTTGAAAAAGGAATGGCAGTCACACAGCAAGCTTCATTATAAACTTCGGAAATGGGCCTCGATGGATTCCTGACGTCTGCAGGACAAGTTCGCAGACATCTGAACCATTTACGCGTAATGCGGACCGAGTGCCTAAATCAGCCGTTGTCCTTAACGATGCCGTTAGCCCTGGACACATTGGGTCCGGAGATAACTGGCTCTGGAGAAATGCTAGCGCCCAATGCGGTTGTCGACGTGGAAGAAAAAACCTGGAACGAGAGACGTGATTATTAAGACAGCACACCCGCTGGGAGCCCTTCCGGAGAAAAGCGTGCGCTGCCAACTACGGTTGTCGACGCGGAAGAAGGCGGAGCAGCATGTCCTCAGCCAACATTGCAACGGCGCACAAATCCACCGAGGAGTCGACGTCATCCTGCAAGGTGTAGAATCTGGAAATAGCAGGGTGAATGACTGTTACATACCGCTAAGTTCCGGGGTCGGCGTTTACGCACTCACGTCCCTGGCGCGAGAGTGGGCTGCTTGTTCCGACGCAATGTTTTAGCCGTAGCCAGGGGCTGACTCGCTTCCTCAATAAATGTCATCGAGACGTAACAACGCGAAACAGTGATATTTCGCAAACTTTTTGTTTTCTCTGAGTACAAAAATAAAATGCTGCACCATAAACAGCCTTACGTTTTGATAAACTTTTGAAACAATATGCAATACTTTGTTAAAAGAACTACGGGATGTGTTTGTGTATCGGTGGTTTTAATGCCTACGTAGTTTTACAGCTGTTTGCACCTCTCTTTCACAACTGTGCATGGCTATGTATTGCTATTCTTTTCTCCTCTGGTGTCGCCTTTTGGTTTACGATGGCTTACATGCTTGTAGCATTTGTACATTTCTTTTGTGTACAGTATACATTCCAGTTGTAAATTGCACACGCAGTATTGATTGATGCATTCTTTATTTGCTCTCTTTTACTGGTTGTATCGGCCCCATTCAAGGAGGAGGAGAAAAGCGAAAGGAAAGGCCGAGAGGTTATCCAGGCTTAGAGCCCGGATTGCTACTCGGCACTGGGGAAGGGGTGTTCAGGGGATAAAAGAGATGGCAGGCGAAAAAGGGGGGATAGGAGCGGGGTCGCGCACACACTTTAGTCCCTTCGTGGGCACTAGAGTCTCTCAGCTAAGCCTGTGTCCTTCATAAAACGCAGAAGGGCTTTTGTTGCGTTCTGCGAGGTCGATTGTAGGGTTCTTTGTCCTAGAATAGTCTCTAGCTTGAACTGTTGATTGTCCAATCTTCTGAGCTCGGCTGCCAAAACACGTCTTTCCGATCAATACTCAGGGCAACAACAAAGCACATGGTCGATTGTCTCTTCAACCTCGCAGGCGTCGCAGTGGGCACTACTGGCCATCCCGATGAGGAAGGAGTAGGCTTTCGTGAAGGCCACAAACGTGACTAGATCTACCACACAGTCAATAGAAGAACGCCCTCGTCGAAAACCGGCCATAGCCTCCGGATATGCGTTGTGGTATTCGAGGAACCACTGTAGCCGCGTGAGGATCATTCTTTCCATGACTTTGCCAAGGCAGCTTGCCAGGGCAATAGGACGGTACGATGCCAGATCAAGGGGAGTTTTGCCAGCTTTAGCAATGGAACGAGACGGCTTGTTTTCCACTGTGGGGGTACAACACCATCTGTCCATGTCTGGTTAAATAGGTCCAGAAGCGCTTGTCGTGCTCCAGGGCCTAGGTGGCATAAGGTGGAGTACGTTACTCCATCATGACCCGGTGAAGAACTGCGCCTGCAGGATGCCAGGGCTGCCTCTAATTCTTCTATCAATCAGCACAGTCTGGTGAATAAGGGGTTGAACTGAATTGAATTGAATATCATTGTACATGTGCAAATTGTTGGAGTGTTACCTAACAGTCCTAACGTATGAGAGAGAGAGAGAGATCGTATTTTATTTAAAGCAGCCGATGTCCGGGCTGCCGAAAATGGGGTTCGGGTGGGCCTGTAATGCGTTCAGGTGGGAATTCCGCAGGTGTCAGGGCCCTGCACGTGGACAATGACCCGGGTGAGGCGAGGCCAATTGATGGGGCAAAGGTCAGGCGAAGGAGAGCATGTTAATATCTTGATAAATCGTTGTCTCTCTCGTGTTTATTTTTCATATCTGTGTTTCTTTTACCGTATTTAATTGCGCCAGCCAGACATAAAGTCGCGCTATTTTAATCAGTATTTCCCAGCTGCCAAGCATCCTTTTTCTTGCTTGTTTCATGATATCCGACTCTCGAGCCAGCTACTGTGGCCATTGAGGAGGAATGCGAGTAGTGGGCTTGCTGTCATACTGTGCTTCTCAGCATTTGGGACCAATTTAACGCGTCCATCTGATATTTACAAACTTGTAATTCGCACCTTCACAAGTGTGCGATCTATTCTATCCACCTCGAAAAACTGTTGTACGTTGGAGATGTACTTCAGTGGCGATATAGGGGTGACGAAGCCCTTTAGAAAATTACATCAACGACTAACTGAACACATGTATTCGAAGGTAGTTCGCTGACATATTGCAAACATCGTTTAACGATTCATAGGCAGACCGCGCTTACTATTGTGCTTGGAATTCGAAATTCTCGCCATTCGGCCTTCAACTGGGCTGGTTTTCCACCTCTGGCCAGAAATCTTAACTGGAAGAGCTGAACCGCTGAACGTACGATGTTAAATAGCCGAGCTCTAGTAGGTTCCTGTGCGTGAGCTTTCTGCATGGTTGTATGAGTATGAATATCAGAGGAATGGCCGATGTGAGCGGAAATTTCCTGGACTGCACCGAGGATTCCGTTAGAGACATAACTGAAGAGAAGTTCTTCCATGTGCTCCTACTAAGGCAGCCAGATGGAAGGTTTTCAACCGGCGGCAAGAACGCGTTTGCGATCATTCATTCAGCGTCCGGTTGATTTCGTAATGGGCGAATTTTATTCAAGGTGTGGCGGATTTTAGTGCGTCAGGATTCTTTGCTGATTACCCGATATCACCAGCAGTGTAACGCCTTGTACCTATACAAAAATGTGTAGTGGGCGAAGCCAAAACCAGTAGTCGATATATTATCACACACGTGAAATATTTTGCGCACGTTAAAAAAATTTCTCGGCACTCTCCTCCTTTGCTTGCCTTCAATCTTCAGTCTTCCAATCGTTCGCTTTTGCTTTCACTCGTTAGTCTTTCCACCGTTCGCTCTGTCAAAACGACGACAACGCGGCACAGCCCAGAGACGGGCGAAAAAGGGCTGCACCTTCAAAACCCCATACGCAAATAAAATCATTTGAAACAGCCCCATCAATGCGACGTCTCACACCTGTCCAAATATGCAGAACTGCTGTTGTTAGCGGACACATTCGTTAGAACACTGGAAATGTAGATAAAACGCGAAGAAAAAGCACCGAAATAATTTAGAAGTGGCATAGGAATGATTACGCACTAGTCGAGCATTTTCGTAATTCAAGCACATTTTTTAGAAGAAAAATGTTTTGATGCATATTTAGAGCTCAGAATCCAGTCGAGATAGGGTCACTCTTAGGGGAGTTCATGACCGTTAGGGTCTACTGTGTTCACATAACGCTTTTCGTTGCAACTAAATGACCTCCGTGCCTTTATCCCCCGTCGCCCTTCTGGTAATTTAGCTGTACATGTTGTAGTCTTCATGGAGCGCGGGGACGCTGATAAACAAGCAAATATTTCTTGTACAGTGATGCTCCTTTTAAGAGTGTAAAGCTATTCTGCGTGCAAAATGGCACAGTTTTCGTTGGAAAATAATGGGTCGGAGAATGTCGACAAAGGTGGTATTTGGTATAACATTGTTACTTGGAGCGTATGCCTATTTCTGGATACATATTTCTGGGCAGAGGGGTTGTGTTTATATGCGCCCTCTCCTCGGTAAGGATATCCACCGTTTTTCCTTGTTGAATATCATAGGTGGATTGAAGCTCCGGTAGAATATATCTGCCTGTTGTGCTTTTGAAGAGTCATTCTAGCTGTGCTATGTTTTGGGCTTCCACCAACTCGTCTATGGTGTTGTGCAGCCTCACCGCTCCAAAGCGTTCATTTGGTGTCGTAATGGGTATGCTTAGCCCCGGCTTGTAGGCTCGCCTAATGATGTTATAGATTTTTTATTTCACCGGCTCTTAGTGCCAAAAGGGCGCCGCGTAGACTACGCGGCTTGGACAAAAGCATGCACTAATCAGACGAGGTTACCCTCTTTCCTACCAGAATGCCTGTTGGGAATTTTTGGAAATGAGGTGGGCTGTCTGGTGTACACTCGTTTCGAGCATCTTTATGGTCTCTGTGTTGCAACCATTGGCCTGTATGCGAATACCAAGGACTCCCGTGTTCTGCACGACGGGAACGGGTCTGCCATCCACATAGATCTGGATATTGGGAACATCGCGGTCGCGTTTGCAGCCTCTCCTTGTTGGTATGTAAATAGCAATGCGGATGACTGTGGCCATAAGCTGAGGCCCTAAAGGGTCATACATGCCAATACCACGTCCATCGCCTGCTGTTGCTTTTGTTGAATTTCTCCGTCACTGCCACCGGCAACTCCCAGTCTGACGTCGTCAGCATATATGCTGTGGTGTAGTCTCTCTATGTTGCTTAGCTGCTGTGGCAGATTAATCATAACGACATTAAAGAGAACGGAAGAGAGAACAGACCCTTGTGACGCCCATCTGCTACCATTTTTAATATCGCCAGTTTTTAATCTGCCAATACCTAGTTGTGTAGTGCACCGCGAGAGAAAATATTTGACATAGTCATTGACCTTTTGTCCTAACTTAAGCAGGGCGAGGTGGGAGAGCACAGCCTCATGTCGCAATTTGTCAAAGGCTTTTGTTAAGTCGACGCCTGGTACTGCCCTTGTATGTAGCAGCGAGCAGCCGTCTCCTTCTATAATTATTAATGTGGTGCTCCAGTCGGAGCATAATGTCCTTAGATTTGAGTTTTTGTGTGAACCCTATCATGGTGGGGGGATAGAGATCTGTCTCCTCCATGAGCTTGTTGTGTCTATTGAGAACGGCAGGCTGCAATAGTTTACGTAAACATAGGTCTGAAGTTTTCGAGCTGGGGTTTATTGCCTGGTTAGGAATTAAAACAATACCAGCTGATTTCTATTACGGTGGAAAAGTTCCCCTTTCCCAGCGTGGTTCATGTACTTAAAGAGTGCGTCAATTGAGTTGTCGTCCAGATTTTTAAGTATTTTATTAGTTATTCCTTCAGGACCCGGAGCAGACTTGGTATACAGGCACTGTATGGCATATCGCACTTCTGGGTCTAACAGCCATCTAAGGAGGTCCCAGGCTATGGCGACTCCCTTGTGGAGCTAGCTCCATGCCATCGCAAGTGGAGTGCCAGTTTTGACACGTGAGTTGGTGGGAGTAATACCCAATATCTCTATTTAGTAAGGCGAGGCGCCTGTGAAGGCTGCGGTTGAGTGTCTGCTTATTAAGCCGTTTTTCAAGGCCCGCCTTGGCTTCCATCATGTGCAGTAGTCTTGAGTCTGCTTGTTGTATGTTGGCTGTAGTTTTGGTTGCTGCCTGGAACTATGCATGAATATCTGATGACCATGCTGCGATGTCCTCTATCACTGTACATGTTGAGTATTGTTCGGCAGCCCTAAGCTGCCAGAAAGTGAACCAGTCCGTGATTTTGAGCTGTTGACCTGCAGGCCTAGTTAGTGCCGATTTGATGGTGGTTGTTAAAATGGAATGATCATTCTCTGGCTTTTTTTAGAGGGTTGAGCCATGTGGAGCCCCGTGTGTTCCTTTTGAATGTAAGATCTGGTGTGGTGTCCACGCTAATAGTGTTGCCTCTCCTTGTGGGGTAAGTAGGATAGGCAACCAGGGTGAGGCCCACCTTTTGGGCATCTTGCCAAAGCTTCCAGCCTTTGCTGAGATTCTTTCAATACCCCCAAGTGGAGTGAGGTGCATTAAAGTTGCCCACAATAATAAGTGCCTGTTTTCGTGCTACGTCTACCATTTAGCGAAAAAAGTTTGCAAATGAGTGGTTTTAGCGGGGGCTACTGTACAAATCTGGCATAAAAAGGCTGCCGCACCCGTGTTTTTACCCGATACGATGTCGACGACGACGTGGCTCACTGTCGCGATTCCACTATAGCGTCGAATGGCCGGGATGTTACGTTTCACGAGGGTAGTTAGTAACAGTTCTTTTGGATTGACCAGAGTTCAAATCCTAGTACGATTTATAGCCTCATAATTAAGCCTGGCCTCCCGTTTCCGGGAGAGCAAATAAGTCTGGCGTTTTCTGTTGCCTCTGGTTGCTTAAGAACTGCCATAAATTGCGCCGTTTTTATTTGAAGCTGCGGCAGTTCCACTGCAAAATGACGCACATATTTGCAATGTTATTCCGGGAGATAGTGATCGCTGGTGTAATGAATTATTCGGGCACCTTCCCCCATTTGGGGCCTGGAATAAGGTGTTTGATTTGCATAGCCATACGCCTGGTGTTTGTTGTGGTATTTTTGGGGCGTTTTCAAGAGCGAGTATCCTAGTGTTCAAGTTTGCTAGTTGCTTTTTCACCGAATCCGCAAATTTGGAGAACATGTGTTCTAGTTTCGTGGGACGGGCGTCTATTCTGGTTTCTCACCCTGCGATAAACGTTTTATGCGTGCAGTTATCACTGGGTCAGTTACCGCTTTTCGTTAAGGAGCGGTGCACCACCCCCCCCCCCCCCCCCCAGAGTCGCATATCCACTGCAGCAGGTTTAACGGAAACCGGGATTCGCTCTACGGGTCACTCTGGGACGCCGCTACAACGGTAAGCCGTATGGCTCTCCTCGGGTCCAGCGAGCGAGCTACGACAACAACTTGAGCCCCTAATCTGCCCTGCACGTAAAAAAAAATACACTTCTCGCTAACCCCTGCTCCGGAAAACGCTTTCACGGTTGCCCGTATAATTTCTTGCAATCTTTTCAGGCGAAGTCCTGTGCGACGTGCCAGTCTTGACTTAATAAGGGTAGCGTCCTGGGCGCGTTGGTACTCCATTGTTGAATAAATTGATTGCGCTAAAAAGGGGGACACGGAGGAAGTGAGGACAGACACACACGGCGCAGACCTGCAAACTTGCATTTCGTTAAACCTGCATTGCGCCGTGTGTGTGTGTCCTCACTTCGTCCGTGCCCCCCTTTTTATAGCAATCAATTTATTTATCCAGTTTTGACGTACTGGGCTGGCAACTGCAGCTTAGATGGTAAGCGGTTCGCATTCTGCGCGTGCCTACAGCTGGTAATCCCCTGAAAAGCAAGTCTTGAAGACGGCTGGACACTGTTAGACACAGGTTGAAATGACTGCGTCCAGGAGGCGTAGTCTCGTACATGGTTCTACGAACAGTGTGAAGAATTTTATTCAAGCGAAGCTTGTGTTTGCGGATTGGGGCCGTCGGTGCAGGCGTACGCTGATACGCCTTCCGCCAGAGCTAACCGTATCCACGTGCTTTAATCATGGCGATTATGATGACGATAATGATTCCCTTCAAATGTTGTGACGTATCCACTCGGGAGGATTGGCCAGCGGTATAGTGCTGAGCGTGCAAGCTTTCCCGCGTGCTGTGCGGGCGGAACTATACCTCGCCATTCGCTGCCGCGCCGAGAACGGCCGTCGTAATAGGATCTGATCAGCGTCGTCGCTCGCATTGAGCCACATCGCAGCTGCGGTCTCTCTCTCTCACTGGGCAGTTTTCTTTCTAGCACGACACGGGTAGGCCGCGCGAGGTTGGCTCCGCGGAGATTACATAGTGTTCGGGAGAAGACGTTTAATATGCGTACATTGCAAGCTATTCATAGGAACTTGTCAAATGCGTTCCTTGGGCACAAGCATCGTGTTATACGGGGCCCAGTGCCCTCTACACGCGAATAGGAGGTCGCACAAGTTTAACCTCTTTCAAGGAATGTTGGGGCGCTGATATGCAATTAACTTGTTGAGCAAGAAAGGCGAGCACGATTACAAGAAATACTTATGCCTCATACCAAGCAGGCGTATCTGGTGCTCAAAAAATGAACTAAGGGTCTATATTTGTGCGTGTGTTGCTTATCTCTAAAACACTTTGGAATGCGCTAAAAGAGCCACGTGTTCCTCGAAGGATGCAGAACTAATCGGGCGAAGAACAAATTAGTTTGGCATATCACTGCGCGGTATTGTAATTAGGCGAATTCTGTGTTATACACCGAAGCTCGGAATTACGATTTGTAACAAATAGTGTTTGATGGCACTTATCGTCCAAGCTCACTTCTATTCAAAACCTCTGACGTGCGCTTTGAGGTGTCGAAAGACAGTGAAAACACGGTAAGCAGAGATGAGAATACGACGCGGGTTCGATTCCCGGCCCAGGCGGCTGCTTATTTGATGGAGACGCGAAGCAAAAACACCCGTGTCTACGAGATTCCGGCACATGATAAATATCCCCAGCTGGTAAAAATTAATCCGGAGTTCTCCACTACGGAGCACCTCATCACCCGCGGTGCGTCGGCGGGTTAAACCCTCGCAATTCAATTCAGAGATGACCAGAGACAGCCAGCGTAGCTTTATAGTAAACATATATATATATATATATTTGATTGATTGATTGTAGGGTTCAACGCGCCGACGCAACGCAGGTGATGAGGCGCGCCGTAGTGGAGGGCTCCGGATTAATTTGGACCACCTGGGGATCTTTAACGATATATATATATATATATATATATATATATATATATATATATATATATATATATTTATATTTTTATATAAATGTATATATATAACATTACAGGGCTTGCAGCTGAATAGTATATTAAATTAGAGTCACAACGAAAAACATAACAATATTTAATACGACGTTTCGGCTGGGAGCTGGGATTTAATACGACGTTTCGGACGATCCCACGGGATGGACATGTGCCGGGTGAGGATGAAGATGTGGCTCGAGATGAGTGAGGTTAGAACGTGGCGGACTCGGCTGGGCGAGGTGTGCGCATCCGGATCGGCTGAGCAGTGGACCTTGGCCGAGTGGGACTCCCAGTAAAGGAGTGATTGAGGGGGCTCAGTGTCTTTCTGGGAAACCGCGGCCGGGTGCAAGAACCCCGGTACCACATTTGGATCCCAGCCGAAACGTCGTATTAAATATTGCTATGTTTTTCGTGGTGACTCTAATTTAATATATATATATATATATATATATAAAGTTAGTAGAGACAGAGACACACGAGAAAGACGGAGAAAACAGAAATAAGTGTACTGACGTTTCAGGAAGAGGACCTCTGAAGAAAGGAAGTCCTCTTCCTGAAACATCAGTAAATTTAGTTCTATTTTCTCCGTCTTTTTCGTTTGTCTCTGTCTCTACTAACGTTATTTTTTCGCGCTCTGTGTGAGTTTCTATCTTTCCAGACTATATATATATATATATATATATATATATATATATATATATATATATATATATATATATATATATATATATATATATATATAGCGAATCAGAATGGGAAATGAAGGCCTCGTTGAAAATAAGACAGAAATAGGAGTTGGCAGTCAAGAAAACCTCGGAAAGCAAAGGGGAGAATGTGGTAGGTCATTGAAACAGATAAAGAATTTTGGAAAGAAAGAAAGAAAGTGGAGAAAAAATTCCCGCCAGGTGGGACCCGAACCCACGACCTCCAGAATACGGGTCTGGTGCGATAACCACTACGCTACTGGCGGGGCGATTGTCCCCTTTACTTTCTGGGGTATTTATGTTTAGATATTTTTGTTTCTTGTGCTTGGGGGTGGTAGCCAGCCCCACTTGGAATTCTGGAGGTCGTGGTTTCGGATCCCACCTGGCGGGTATTTTTTCTCCACTTTATTTCTTTCTTTCCAAATTCCTTATCTGTTTCAATGACCCATCCCATCCTCCCCTTTTCTTTCCGAGGGTTTCTTGACTCTGCCACCTCTTATTTCTGTCGTATATATATACAGAAAGAAATGCCGGCAGTCTACAACGCCAAAGAAGGCATAGGGGAATGGTTAGAATATTAATTTTTTTTTTACTGTTAGGGACGTTACATTTTTTTTATTATTATTATTGATATTAATTACGTGAGAAAGAAAGAAAAACACGCGCCCAGAGTGGGGACCGAACCCACGCCTTTCGATTAGATCTCGAATGCCTTACCAATTCGGCTATCTGTGCGACTGTGTCCTCCTTCACTTTCTGGGGTATTTATATTTACTACAACTGTATCTTACGCTTGAGGGTGGTAGCCAGCGCCTCTCAGACTACACGGGGAGAAGGGCACCTTCTTTTTCAACCCCCGGGGCGTGACGCGAACGTCTACAGCCTGTCATAAGTGGGTAACCAGCGAGAAACCCTCTTATGCTAACTTGGCATCAAGGCTGCCAGAACCGAGGCCCTCGCTAAGCTTTCGCACGATAATAGGGTTTGGAAATGAGGGACTCGTTAGGAAATACAGAAAGAAATGCCGGCAGTCTACAACGCCAAAGAAGGCATAGGGGAATGGTTAGAATATTAATTTTATTTTTACTGTTAGTGACGTTTCATTTTTTATTATTATTATTCATATTAATTACGTGAGAAAGAAAGAAAAACACGCGCCCAGAGTGGGGACCGAACCCACGCCTTTCGATTAGATCTCGAATGCCTTACCAATTCGGCTATCTGGGCGACTTTGTCCTCCTTCACTTTCTGGGGTATTTATATTTACTACAACTGTATCTTACGCTTGAGGGTGGTAGCCAGCGCCACTCAGACTACACGGGGAGAAGGGGACCTTCTTTTTCAACCCCCGGGGCGTGACGCGAACGTCTACAGCCTGTCATAAGTGGGTAACCAGCGGGAAACCCTCTTATGCTAACTTGGCATCAAGGCTGCCAGAACCGAGGCCCTCGCTAAGCTTTCGCACGATAATAGGGTTTGGAAATGAGGGGCTCGTTAGGAAATACAGAAAGAAATGCCGGCAGTCTACAACGCCAAAGAAGGCATAGGGGAATGGTTAGAATATTAATTTTTTTTTACTGTTAGTGACGTTACATTCTTTTTATTATTATTATTCATATTAATTACGCGATAAAGAAAGAAAAACACGCGCCCAGAGTGGGGACCGAACCCACGCCTTTTGATTAGATCTCAAATGCCTTACCAATTCGGCTATCTGGGCGACTGTGTCCTCCTTCACTGTGTCCTCCTGTGTCCTCCTTCACTGTGTCCTCCTTTAATATTCTAACCATTCCCCTATGCCTTCTTTGGCGTTGTAGACTGCCGGCATTTCTTTCTGTATTTCCTAACGAGCCCCTCATTTCCAAACCCTATTATCGTGCGAAAGCTTAGCGAGGGCCTCGGTTCTGGCAGCCTTGATGCCAAGTTAGCATAAGAGGGTTTCCCGCTGGTTACCCACTTATGACAGGCTGTAGACGTTCGCGTCACGCCCGGGGGGTTGAAAAAGAAGGTCCCCTTCTCCCCGTGTAGTCTGAGTGGCGCTGGCTACCACCCTCAAGCGTAAGATACAGTTGTAGTAAATATAAATACCCCAGAAAGTGAAGGAGGACACAGTCGCCCAGATAGCCGAATTGGTAAGGCATTCGAGATCTAATCGAAAGGCGTTGGTTCGGTCCCCCCTCTGGGCGCGTGTTTTTCTTTCTTTCTCACGTAATTAATATGAATAGTAATAATAAAAAAACGTAACGTCACTAACAGTAAAAAAAAATTAATATTCTAACCATTCCCCTATGCCTTCTTTGGCGTTGTAGACTGCCGGCATTTCTTTCTGTATTTCCTAACGAGCCCCTCATTTCCAAACCCTATTATCGTGCGAAAGCTTAGCGAGGGCCTCGGTTCTGGCAGCCTTGATGCCAAGTTAGCATAAGAGGGTTTCCCGCTGGTTACCCACTTATGACAGGCTGTAGACGTTCGCGTCACGCCCCGGGGGTTGAAAAAGAAGGTCCCCTTCTCCCCGTGTAGTCTGAGTGGCGCTGGCTACCACCCTCAAGCGTAAGATACAGTTGTAGTAAATATAAATACCCCAGAAAGTGAAGGAGGACACAGTCGCCCAGGTAGCCGAATTGGTAAGGCATTCGAGATCTAATCGAAAGGCATGGGTTCGGTCCCCACTCTGGGCGCGTGTTTTTCTTTCTTTCTCACGTAATTAATATGAATAATAATAATTAAAAAAATGTAACGTCACTAACAGTAAAAAAAAAATTAATATTCTAACCATTCCCCTATGCCTTCTTTGGCATTGTAGACTGCCGGCATTTCTTTCTGTATTTCCTAACGAGCCCCTCATTTCCAAACCCTATATATCTATATATATATATATATATATATATATATATATATATATATATATATATATATATATTATATTGTTTATTGTTATATATATTTGTGTATATGTTATTTTTTTATTTGTAAGTCGTCATATTAGGTTACTTCAATGGGTAGTGGTACACACTCGGGAGCGCATGCCCGCTGTCAGTACATGGGCTCCAACTGCAGGCGCGTCGTGGTAATGTGAAACGACGACTGGCACTCCTGTTTTACTTCAACTCTCGCTAAACAAATGGCACCAAGATGGTGCACTAGAGCGAGGAAGGCAGTGAGTGAAAAAAGTTTTATTGAGCGCGCGAAGTGGGAGTGGTTCCCAATTTCAGAAAGCCATGTGATGATGAGTGGGCAGCCACCGCTCTGGAGGAAGTATTGCCTGGACATCGAGATCACTGTTAGTCACCAGGTTCTCCCACAGCTCGAGGGTGGGAAAAGTAGATAGAAGAAGGAGGAGCTTGGTTTGCTGGCACACTTAATATGATACAAGGAAGAGTGCCAGGTTGTGAACACAACATGAATTCGGCAGGAGATTGCCCTGGGAACACACGATGGAGGCCGGCTGTGTGAGGGGTATTCTTCCTTGTAGGAAGTGCAATTTCAGAAGATATGAACGATGCTCATCGGAACAGTTTTATCATAAGTCACATAGGCTCCCTACGGGATGCGTGGTGTTGCAGGAAGTCCCAACCGATACGGAGGGATAACCTTTACGCTTTTTAGTGGTACATCTTCTCTTTTACCTTTATGATATATATGACACCGGTTCCTACGGGATACGCGAAGGTGCCGAAGGTGTCAACAGATAACGACCGCTAAGCGAACGCGGGAAAACTCAACTGAATTTTACGTGCAAATGGATGCAGAATAAAAAATCTCGCTGCCCTTCTTGGGCGCATGTTCGGACAAAATCCTTCAATTAGTTTTTGGGCAATTAAATGGGCAGCATTTTCAAGAAAAAAACGAATGGGAGATATCAGCTGGCTGTGTGATTATTTAAGAATGTGTAAAAACACAGGGTTTTCAGAAAATCCTGCTTGCCTCTATTAGGAGGGCGTCATTGAAAAATGTTGACGAACAGTGTTTAGATAGCTGAGCAAGTTGACTATCTCAACAACAACCAGTTCGATATCTCAAATGGCGGGCGGTAAAAAAATAATATCTGAATAACGTTTTTATCGCTTTTCACTCTCCCCATGGTGGAATTTTTAAAATTTTCATAAATATTGACCTCCAACACCGTAATCAGAATGTTCCCTTGAAATCTGTAGCCGTTTGAAAGAGCAGTTTGGATAGACGTGTACATATTCTGGTAGGTCTTTTTGGCTCGTCAGCCGTGTCATTTGTGATAAACAATTTGGCCCTTTTAGCGGCGTAGCGGGGCGAAATTCTTAAAAGTGGTTCTGTGCATTTGTATGAGTAACATTTGCCACCAAAAACCAGTTGGATAACTGAATCAGTGGAAGGTTTATTTTAGAATCTTTAGGAATTCTATTTTATTACCGGTATACGGAATCGCCTCGCTTGTGTAGGTAAGAAGAAATCCAATAACTACTTTTTATACATTCCTAAGGGCTACATATATCAGCAAAAAGCGCTTTGATATGTGAATGGGTGACCGAGAAAATCACAAATTCGTGAAACCACAATTTCGCCCTTTTCCACGGTTTGGAGTACAATTTCTGGAAAACCCGTCTTAGTGAGCACTTACTCTGAATGACGCAAATAAACTCGCGAAATTTCGAGTCTCTAGATCTAACAATTTTGGCTGGGCGTTGATGAGTCAGTCAGTCAATCAGTCAGCTAGTCGGGCACTTCTTTTTATAGGTATATATATATATATACATATATATATATATATGTTAAATAAAAATTATAATCGAAAGAAGATATGCGCACACACAGTAAAGGTAAATTAACTTTCCATTTCATCAAAGAGCACTAATTATCCTTTTGGCCACAGTGATCAATATGTTCGAATTTGGTAAAATAATATTATTAGATAAGCGTGCATCGAGAACGAGCCCTACCGCACATTTTCGCAAAATCTCTGCTATGCTAGCCTGCATAATGTATACGTTAACTGGTATCAAGCAGTTGTTGTAAAATACGGCTACATGACACACAAAAAAATAAAAAACAGAACGACGATAGTTTCGGCCCAGTTGCCTGCATGTTCTAAAGAAATTCACAGCTGAATATAACTTGTAGATATACGAGCCTATTGTAATGAACATCTCAATGGACGATATCTGTTGTCCTGCGTAAAAATAAGGAGTGTGCATTCAACTGAAGTCAGATACAATTGTCTGTAACTGACCGTCTTCGATGCCACCTGTTCACGGCTCAGTCTAGAGATACTTTTTGACCAGAGCACACTTCTTTGCGGGGTTCATGGGTGACCCTACCGGACAACTGTAAACGCGAGAAAAATCGACGCTGTGTCGAAGGGGCTCGTTGCACAAAACCTCGCCGTTGGTTTCTCCGCATAGCAGGCAGCAGCCGGATAAGAAGAACACTTGACTTGCGGTGAAAGGCCCCGTATTCTTCACCAGTGCGTCTTCTGCTGCATCCATCGCCTTCTCGAACACCGACCAAGCGACGGGAATCGCCGCGACGGCTCCCTCGATGTCAATGCTCGACAGATTGGTGTCGATGATAGACAGACAATCTTTGTACCGTTCGTATAGAGGTTTGAAGTCGTTGTGACCTTCAACCATGTCATAAAAGGCTGCCGCAGCAAAACGTGTTTCAAGCCCTCCGAGCACAGCACCTCTATGAGCGTCAAGGGCATAAAAGGGAAGGCCGAGGTGTTGTATCATCAGGCTAAAATTTTTAACCATAGAAAATGTCCCTTGAAAGCTGGTTCTCCAGATGGAGCCACTATACAGATGAATTCGTTTCATGTGCTGCAACATGTTTTGCTGGTTGCGGAGCGGGTTGCCTTGAACGCTTGGATAGAATTTGTAAAAGGACAGATTGTTTTTGGGCTTCGACATCTCGAGCACCTCGAATACACGGCGCAAGTTCCATCCGAATCCTCCTGTGTGGTCAGCGTAGTTTTCGTTATGGTGAGACGGATTGTTGCCATTAGTGAAGTGGACTGCTACGAAAAAGCGGTTACGAATGGTCTCAGCCAGGCGTTTCAACATTTGGAGGTGTAGCGGCCGATTGGTGAGTAATATATTGTTCACAACATGTTCAAAAAACGTAAAGGTCGAGTGAAAGCAGTGAAAGTTCACAGCCTCGACTGCAGCCTCACTGCTTCCGTATAGGCTTTGAAGAATGACAGGGCTTGAGTAATGAACGAGACGTAGAACACAAATTGTCTCCACGTAGTCACTGATCGCGATCTTCCCTTTGTTTTGTAGAGTTCGAATAGAGCGAGAAAGTATTTTCTGGAAACAATTATGAAATGTACGCCATTGAAGGTGGTGTTGAGGTACTTTCGAAGCAAGAAGTCCCACCTGGACTTGTGAACAGGTTCTGTATATCTCAGGAATGCCGACTTGTCTGGGTAAATTATATCGCGGGAGTCACCAATGTTGTCGTTGAAGAATGCCTGGGCGTTTTCAAAGTGCTCCACAATCTCCGCCAATCGCGGCTCGTCTACTGGTGTGAAAGCTTCGAACGTCGTGCGCAGATGATTGTTAATACGACGGGTCTTGATGAGCTCCCGTAGAATGCGTAGTTCGGCTGGGAATTCCTTTACATACTGTGATTGGAAAACCGGAACAAAATATAAAAACGGAGGGCGAAATTGAACTGTGTATATAACTGGCATGAACAAACGCAGTGACATGAAAAAAAGTGCGTTCAAAAAATCTGGCGTGGGGTTAAGGTCTGGCCATGTAATACCGCCCTCTGCAAGAATTCGCCTCAAGCCTGGTACATTGGATGAGCTTAAAACGCTCGTGCAGGTTCGAAAAAAGTTGACGGGTTTGTGGTTGTAGTGGCTTTGCAAGTCAACGGGTATTTTGAGCACTTTAACCGCTTCCGATACGATTGTTTTCAGGGCGAGGTCTTCCACTGACATATTGTGACTCTTAGTCCAACGGCCACAGACGTACTGGTAGAAGTTTTTGCAGGGGGTGGTGTCATTGTCGACGCTGTGGGCAAGAATCTCCGGTAGTGTGAGGCATGACTGGGTTGTGCATGTTGATTCAGTGGTGACGTTTGTTTGGTAAAGGAGCAGGCGAACTGCCACGACCAGGCAAAGGCCCGCCAGCAGGAGAGCAAGTGCTAAGAGTCCTGGAATTGCGTAGCTGTCGTCACAATCCCGGACGCTGGGGTTAGCTTCGGCCTGCGAAAGAGAATGGCCCTTGAAAGGATATTTGTAGCTGTACGCAAGTGCTGACCAACCTAAGTGCATGACATTTGGCCACTTGGAAGCTTATGCTCTTATTCATCGCGCTAATCGAGTTGTGGAATTGAAATTAAAATTAGGTAATTGGTGCAAGAATATTTCTGCTACTCGTGGAAACTCTCTGACTGATATATTTTGCCGGGACTAAAAAACCGCAACAAATGTCACTGTGTAGTCGGTCACGAACAGGTGTCTGAATGGGCCAGCAAATTTCAATTATTTGGAGGTTGATCCTTGTACACCATTACATTCAATTGCTGATCACAATATCCATTGTACGGTATTAATGGCCTGCGCCGCCTTGAAAAAGTATTTTTGCGCATCGCATCGTCGAACGAGCCCACAAAACGGCAATTAGCTACCCAGAGTAAATAAAGGTGACATTACTGAGAGTCATCGACAAATTGCAAAACAATTGTGACCTCACTTTACCTTTGCGGTTTCAGGAGCGGCGACATGGATCTGGCAGCGGTCCAAAATTTTATAAATTGGGCAAAGATTTCGTATGGGATATAATAGGAATAAAACTCATAGCTCGTGTGCTGTAAAAAAGGGCGTGCAGTGAAACTGGCCGGCTTTGTTAGATTTGCTATGTTGAGGTTTAGATGTATATTGGGGATTTCTTATATCGAATTATACAGGAAGTAGTCCGATCTCTGCGTCAGACGAAGAGCACGCAGTTTATGGGCAGCGAAAATGACATTTAATTATAGCGTTTCTAAGCCAATCACAGCGCAGGCTGCAGTGTGCCACAAAGGGGTCTGCCGAAGATCGCGTGGCGTTGCGCAGTGTGATGGGGAGGGAGACGTCTCCAGTGTCGAGGAGTACACACAACTAGGTACAGAAGCGGGAGCAGTGGAGAGGAGTATGTAGAGGGGCTGTAACCCTACTTTCTACAAAGATATCTATGCTTCCGTGTGCAACACCAATGTGGAACAAATGGTCATTGCGGTGCTGCCGACAACCCCAATAAACAACAAAGCTTAGCGAAAAATTAATTAGCCTGAGTGTTTATGTCGAGGATGACTAAGACGTTGTCAAAGAATGATATATGAAAACCAAGTTCAACACCTTATACTAAGAAAATAGCCTGTTGCGCCAAAAGAATTCAAGTCTGTTCTAACCCAAAGTTCGAACAAACTGCATCATTTATAAGGCTTTTGACAAAAATTTGCACTGACAAGACCACATTTATAGCATATACAGGGAACTCGCATCAGGTCGGTACGCCCTGCAGCAAGGCCGAGATTTTTTTCCCAACTATTACATACGTTTAACTTTGCTTTTATCCAGAGTTTTATTTTTTATTGTATGAGGCATTGCGAAGGAACGTACAAAGCATATTTGGATTCTATAAGAGAACCGTGAAAACGATCGCTGAAAATTAAAAATAATTCAAATTACTACAAATCCGGCACACAACTCTTACTAAATGATTATTCTGGCTTTGGGGCACTTGCTGTGTTTGAAAACATCTACCCGTGTGCAGAAAGTTTCAAAGTGCAATGAGCCCTGATACAAAAAGGGAAAGCCGTTCTTCAGGGTTTATTTGCCCCGTAGAGAGAGTGACGAAAAGCAGTGCACGGTAGTCCAAGCTCAGCGCGTGCCCCTCCCAGCCCTGGAGCGTGCAAACGTGCCACTTCCTTCTCGGTGCCTCTATCATCATCACCGTGTTGGTGGTCAATTACATATCCGCAACAGGCCCCATTATGTGTCTATTTTATCGCCCGTTACCTAGCTCCAGATGTCTCTCGCTAGAGGACATAAATCTTACGCCTGTGTGTAGTGAGGGCGGACAGCAGTTCAGCGGCGTTTATTTTAGGGTTTTAGGGTGTTTATTTAAAGCTGGGTCGCGCTCAGCGTGAGAAGTTAATATGAGATGGCTGTGATCACCAGACGAGGCGAAATAAAAGCGCCCTCCCGAACAGCGCCAGCCGGGATGCTTGGACGCCAGACTTGATATTTGAAAGAGTGCTTGTTGCTTCAAAAGAGGTTTCTCTGACAGTCTCCTGGATGGGCTCTGGCCGCCGGTGTAGGCGGATGCAGCGGCGGCTCAAGCACCTAAAAGCTTTCCTCATTTCGTCGGTGAAAAATAAAAAACGCCGAAGCCAGCCTTGTGGGCCAGAGAAACGTTGCCGTAGTCGGCCGTGGCTTGGAGACGTAAAATCTACCGCTGCGAGAGTTTACGCTCTAGACCGCCCCGCTGCTGCCGATGCTTCGCTCCTAGTTTGGAATGAAACGGCTACGTCACAAAAAAAAATTAAAGAGAAGCGGGTGAGAAATTCCATCTTTGTTTCCAAATGTTTGACCAAGTAACGCACGTTGCTTGTCGAAAAAAAAGACGAGAGAGCTACGAAATGTATGATCCTTCAGGTAAAACAATTATTTCTTCAGCCTTTAGTGTCCCTTTCAAGACGAAATGCATCGGACCCTTCAAATGAACCGTTCATTATTTGGACAGTTCGGGGTATACACCAAGCGATTTCATGATTGCTCGTCGCCATGTTTTTCGGTTGTTTACCCTGCACCCACAGCCAAAGAGGAGTGCTGGAAGTACGCGGCACTCGAGTGATGTGTATGCTGCACTCGGAGCTCCAGTTTGCAAGTTCGAGTTTTATTGTGTTACTCATGTACGCTGAAATGTTGTGCACGTAAGCTGTAGAAAGTCTTAACTTCTTGTCATTGTCAACCACGTGTGAATCTCGGCAAAGTTGCCAATTTATTTGAACCTTAACCTTCGCACATCTGAGCCTCAACCGGAGCCCGCCCACTTGTATTCTCGATCGCCACAACACTTAGGGGAGGCGAATATCTCTACAAGCGCTTCTTCGTGACCGAAAGGTCCTACAGTGGCCAACCATTGATTTCGTGACCGCACCATCAACCATCTGGATTTATTCTGAGGTCATGTGGCAACATAGCAGAGTTTCGCCAAGAAGACAACACTTTACGTCTATGCATACGTAAAGCATTAGGCGTGCGGGTTCGCGTATTTCCACTCCCCGTTAGCCGGCCGGTAGGCTGAGGAATCACAGGGATTCCACTGGTTATGAAGCCGTTAGTGCCTAATACTTCCTGACTTATCTTAATCGATTTTCATCCACCTGAATCCTATCTTAACAATGTTTACTTTCAAATGCTAATGGGTCATTATTAACTATGGTAATCCTTATTTACCTCATACACGTGTGGCATGCCTTCCTTCACTCTGACCTGCTTTGGATTACTAGGATTTTTTATCATTTGTGTAGACGTCAGGGGGATTCGGGGTAAACTTTTCAAGCAGACATGCAAATATTTCACCTTTATCAGTATTGCTGAATTTAGAAATCGCTTAGAGCTTACGCAAGGTGGCGGCGGTAGGAGGCCAGTTGAAGGCTTTTGAGTAAGTGAGCTTGGCGGCTCTGTTCGGCTGCCTCGGTCGGCTTCCTGTTCCGAGTTTGCCTCTTGACGCTGCCTTGTTGGGCTCGCTGGCGGCCTCGGCGAAGAGGGCGAGCTGCGTCGTGAAGTCGCATTCTGCGCAAATCTGACGCGTCGTCGGAACTTATACAAGTTCGAGGCACATTCGCAATACTGTGTAACGTGATTTACCCGAGAAGCTTTTAATGGGACTAATTTTATTTTGAAGATTTAACCCCCGTTGAATAGCACAGATGATTTTATTTTGGACATTGCAGTACACACCAGTTGGCAGAGATTATAGAGGAATGGTGACGTAGTTTACTAAGGTTAGACACAGAGTGATTTTATTACTGTTGACACAATTTTGTATTTTAGGTAAATGGCAGCAGTGTGGTTTAAATCAATAGAAATTCTCTTTCCCGTGGTTTCATTTACAGTTCCCATTGTGCTCGCCCCGCACAGCTACGTTCCCCTTGGCAATTGCTTCACGACTTACACACTGGTCAGCATCCTGACAAGTAAACTTTCTGGCCGATTCAAGGCGCAGCAAAGACATAATTTCCGCTTTAATAGCCCAAGAGTGGCTGTTGCATTTACAAACTGTTTGTCGACATTGTGGCATACTTGACTAAAGATCGCCATGTGGTTTAAACGCCTCTAATCATCCACGTGGCTTGGTAAAGCGGTTATTCAAACAATCTTAAGCAGATTATGGACACAGAACAACGCAAACCCCAGAAATCAAGGTTCAGACGTATATTGGCGCACATGCCCTATGCGTACTGTCAACGCTCGGATTACCTGGACCGGGCGTGTCCATTCGTCAACGTAGAACCGGGATCATCAGGCAAAGTTGAACCGAGCCCAGCAGGCGAAGTTGAACAGGGCTCAATTCTCGACGTGTGCTTATTCTTTCGCTTGGTCATCTTCTTCGTACCTTTGTCCTTCGCTTGCCTACTCGGCGTCTGGGACAGCGGGACGCTGCTGTTGGAGCTCTCGTCGGGCTGCATTGGACTCGGCTGTTCGAACGGCCTGTTCCGTTTCCGCGTGCACCAAATATGATGATGAGGATGTTAGTTCTGCTATTTACCCTGGTACGTGGTCACACCAATGCTTCCGGGGCATGGTCCTGATTGACGGCGAAATGATTCTATCCGCGAAAAAACTAGAGAATGACTTGCGGATTATCAGAATGTTTTGAACTGGACAAACGCGGAAACCGCATCAACAACAGCAAAAAGGTCGTACTAACTTGTCATTTAAAAGAATTACTTCATTCCAAGGTATGAAGGCTTCTTACTGTACAACAAACGATTGAATAAAAGAATATAGTGGTGCTATCTTTTATTTACAGCTTAAGAATTTCATTTAAGGTGTTTTGGGGAGGGGGGACGTGCAAAGGGGGCATTTGACAAACCTGTCCTCTGAGAAGCACCCAAAGTCGCCCTCTTCTTGGGTCTTACAAGGATAATTGCTGACATTTCAAACGTTTTGGAAGTTTAAACCCAGCTGAAAGATACCACAATATCTTTACTTCCGAAAAGCAGCGCAGGTTTGACAGAAAAGAACATGTTGCAGTGAAAAAATATGTGTATGCGGTACAAACGGTACCCACTGGAGGTCGAGCCTAGGCTATTACCGTTTAAACCCACGACTCTACGCCCCCGGCTACCCGGTGCCAAAAGCTGAGCCGTTTTAGTGTTTGCTCAAGGGGATTGAAAAAGTGTCTGAATCAAACCAGTAGTCGGCGCTATTGGTGAGGCATCTAGGCGGCCAGGTTTGTCAAACGTATAGGAGGGTCAGCAAAAATTGAAGCCAGCTTGCACAACAATACAAGCCTGATGTCGCAGCAGAGCTGCATTTTTGTCACTAAGATAAACTCGGCGAGAGCCATATAATTCACTCAGAACCATTTGCCCTGTGTATATATGTGGCGCTCCTCAGCAGAAGACCAAACCAAATGCAAAGTAAACTACATAAGTGCTTTATTTGTACAGTGCCCTCTTCAGTCTTCGTATACTTCATCGTCCGCCGCAGTCTTCGTTGAGCGCTTCCTCGGCGTTGAAGACCCGCGATACTTCTTCATCTTCTCCTTTTTCTTCTGAGCGTCGTCATTCTCGCTCAGCAGTGCTGTGCGCTTCCTGATAAGCTGCGTCTTCTTCGAGCGTCCGGATCGCGTGTTTTCAAACGCTTCACTGCACAGTGCCCCCCGTGACATGTGTGATGTGACTGCGCGTGGTATTCTAGTGAGCTGCTGCTAAAACGACCCCGCCGTTCAGGCTCTGTGGCCTCGAGGTTGAGTTTAGTTGCACTGACGGCGTGGGTTCGAGCCTGATCGGGTTTATTTGAATTCTTTTAGTGTACATTGTTTTCTAAATTGAATATTTTTTTTATTGTGTAAGATCCTAATTCTTCGTGTGATTTTTGTTTTAAATGGTGATCTGGTACGCTTAAGGCCGCTGTAGGTTCGGGGCGCAGTCTATGACCGTGTTTAATAACCTTATATATCGCCCGAAGTCAAATTTCCCGCGGGGCGCAGAGCAGCGAAGAGTGTATAAATAGCCGTCCGGCACTTTTTTATTCGCCTCATCCCCTGTGTGCGCGGCTCAGAGTCGGAAAGAGTTCTTCCGCCGCAGCCGCGGCGATCCGAGATTTATTAGTCCAGGTGGTTGCCCCAAGCAACGCGGAACGAGCGACGTCAGGACGGACAAGGGTCGGTTTGTCGGCGACGCTGTTTGCACAAACCCTGACTTGCACGTGCGCTCCGTATCTTTTCTTTCCTTTTTGGGAGCTGCTGAAGTGGCACAGGCCCACGGGAAGGAAGGATAATGCAGTGCATAAAAGGCAGGGAGGGCAAATGACGCCCTGCGCTAATCTCGGGACGCACGCGCATGTTCGCTCCGTATTTTCTTGCTATTTTAAATGCGAAGCAGCTTAGGGTCACGCCTGTTCCCTTCGCCGTTGTGCGGTGTCCACACCCCCACTGCGCATTCGCATCCTCCTCACGCTCCTCTCCTCTCCTTGTCTCATCTCCTCTCCTCTACGGCATTCCTCCTCTCATCTCCGACACCCCTCTCCTCTCCAGCATTCCTCTTCTCCTCTCCGAAGCACCTCTCCTCTCCAGGATTGCGCAACGAATGGCAACACCTGCAGGCTCCGCGCCCGTTATGCGAAGCAGCTTAGGGTTAGAGGAGCTACGAACCTCAACTTAATAGAAACAACGAACTGAAATCTAATGGGAACTTGAGTCGACCCCATGGCTGCTCCGCACACTACTCAGGGTTCCCCTACGTGAACAACAGAGGAAGAGCAAGAAAAAGGAGGGCAACAGACACATAACACCTATAACCAAAAATACGCTTCTAAACCAACAAATGTGATATAAACCCATGGTTCTAGACGGAGTAGATATGGTTGGGGCATGGGGAATGTGTTCTTTTGGATGCAAAGCATATCTTGCTCGGGGCTAAATCCGGCGTCCGTCCGTTGTCCGCACCTCTCCCCCTACACTATAAAAAAAGAAATATAGTTAGCGCCGCCCGGTTTCCATCCCACGACCCTCTGGCAGCAAGGGGAGGTACGCGGTGCTCTTCCCACTACGCTACAAAACTTTTTTTTTCTTTATTGCATGGGAGAATACGCTCAGACGTTGCAATACGAGGAATACAAGCAAACAAAAGACGGCGAAGTTATGATAAGCACATATACATCAAAATTCAGGCAAACACACACAAGCATTCAAAAGAGGGAACCAGTCAGGTGGTTGGTCAAGCGAACTATACACACTAAGTTCAAATGCCACAGTTCCTCGGAAATATGACTTAGTTGATCTTAGTGGCTCAGCATGCCTATCACATAAGCCGCATCGCCGCAAACTGTACAAACCAATCAACACAAACATGTCATAAGGCGGTTCACCAGGATAGTCGAATGGCAAAAATCTGATAGAGAAAGGCGTAATATCCATGTCTTTTGTGAGCGTTCGCTGTAAAATGTCCCATTAAAAGACAGCATCTCTGCAGTCTACAAAGCAGTGATCAATTGTCTCTGGTCGAGTAAAGAGGCGACAGTCTGTCGACCAAGCTATGAACAGACCCCGGTCTTTCATCCAAGGTTTAACAGGGAGCGTGCCGGTGTGTAATTTAAAGAAAAATGTTTTAACACCTGGCGGAACACGCATTTTACACACTCTATTGAGGACATCCTGGTATGGACACTGTAGGTACAAAACACGATATAAAGGTGTGGGAAAAAGCCCAGAAACAAGGGCATCAAAAATACACTCGCGCGAAGCAGTAAATATGTACTCAGGGCTAAACAGAGCCTGTAAGAAGAGAAACGTGTCAAGCACTTCTTTGACGAAACCTCGCGGACTTCGGGCTGCGTCCACAGACAGCGAAGACACCACAATATCAGGGAGAAAATGTGCGAAACGTATTTGCAGTACAGCTTTCTAAAAAGGATGTTGAACATCTCGAAAGTAGAATAAACGAGAAAGAAGCTGCCAAAGAAGCAGATGAGCAAGCCCAAGTCCCCCTTGCACAACCGGAAGAAAAAGTTATCGCGACGCATTGGCTCAGTACGCGAACACCAAATGAAGATTGCAAAATTTCGATAAAAAGCCTGTATCCTGAGTCGTGAGCAATGTAACACCTGTAGGACATAAAGATGTCAGGTAACAAGAAACGTGTTACACGCCCGAGCACGAGAAAAGATGGACAGCTGCCATCGCCGCCAGTCTTTCACTTGGCGCTGTAGCTTCACCGCCTTCTCCGACCAATGCGAGTCAGTATTGCGAAACTGCGAGAAGAGTACTCTTAAGTAAGTTAGGTTCGCATTCCTATAGATTCCGGCGAAACAATCTGCTGTGGTTCCCCATTCTCGCAACCAAAATCCGCAGCTTTTCTCGAAATTCAGGGCCGCACCTGAAACCCCGCAAACTTCTTGTGTAATGGCAAGAGCATTCTCTACGCTGGCCCTGTCAGTACAAAATAAAGCGACATTATCGGCATACGATAAAATTTTCACTTCAAAGTACGATAGCGTAAACCGTTTTACATTAATATCCTCGTTTATGCGCCTGCATATTGTTTCAAGGTATAAGCAAAACAGGAGTGGTGATAATGGGCACCCTTGACGAACCGATAAAAGGAGGTGAATTGGTTAGGTTATTCGATTGTTGACTATCACTCTTGTCGAGCCATTAGCATAACATATTTGAATACCTTCGGTGAGCCAAGGTCCTGCGTTCACATGCTGAAGAGCACGAAAAAGGAATTGGTGACTGATACGATCGAATGCCTGTGCCAAATCTAGTTGTACTAAGGCTACCTGGGCTGACGTACCCGAAACACACTGCAGTATAGACCTTGCTGTGTGTACGTTAGTTTGAATAGATCGCCCACGAATCCCACATGTCTGACGGTCACGAACTAGTAGCTCAGTTACATTTCGAAGACGGTTGGCCAAAATCTTAGCGAATACTTTATAATCCACATTACATAAGGAAATGGGACGATATCCTTCTACTTTACGCAGTTTGTCAGGATCATTACTTTTGGGGATTAGAACAGTGTGGCCTTCGTTGTAGTCTTGTAAGCCTCGCAGTAAACCTCAAGTAAAAATGGAATCAGTAGAGAACAGAATGTGTGGTAAAATTCTGCAGTGATACCATCAGGTCCTGGGGTTTTGCATTTCGCCAATGATTCAATGCTAGACACCAATTCTTGAATGCCAATCTTCTGGTCAATATATTCACACTCGTCCTGGTTTAGTTTGGGCAGCAAACTAATAAATGTTTCAATGGAGTAATCGCTCACCGATTTTTTGGGAGCTTATAATACAGTTCTATAACAATCGACGAAGTCCATCATTATCTGAATAGTGTCATCAGTAATTTTCTCTTTATACTCAATTTCAAGTATTTGTTTAGACAGAGCATCACGGCGCTCATCACCTAGAGACCGACGACACGGCTGCACTTCAGCAAAGCGCTGTGATCTCGCCCGCACCAGTGCTCCCGGGTATTTGTCAACATCAAACGCCTGTAGCCGCGCCTTGGCATTCCGAATGTCATCCATATATTGACCTGGATGTCGGCCTTCAAGCTCATAAAGTTCTCTCAACAATTTATTTAAGTGATTTATGTGGTTTTTCTTTCCAAACGCCATCACTGTAACCTCTTGAATAGCAGTGACTTTCACTTCTTGCTTAAATAATTCCCACCGCGCGAGCATTGGCAGATCATAGCGATTTCTTGCGTTTTGCATAGTTTTGGCAACACGATTTAAAAAGGGCTGATGGGATAGTAAAGAATTATTAAATTTCCACAATTCCCAGTTCAGGCGATGAGTTTGACACTGTTGGCTACCATGCGCAGCAGATACAAGGCAATGCTCGCTAAAAAATACCGGATGAACCGAGTAGCTATGGACACACGGTAGAGAATCTAAAGAAACATAAATATGTTCTATCCTAGCGTGACAGGCTCCCTGAAAATGTGTGAAACAATTTTGCAGTCGGACATTTTCTCCAATGTCACAAAGGTGAAAGTCACGAGCAATGTTTTCCTATGTTATAGCGCTAAAGTTCGATCGTTGGTGCTCACATGACCTGTCACTCGGGTTACACACACAGGTAAAGTCCCCTAAGACTGCTAAGTGGCGGCCAGTACGCAGATGACTCTCCCGTTCACGAGGTCGAGACGGTGCATAAACGACAAGAAACCTCCATGACTGTCCCGCGATCATTAGGTCACATACGATAAGGCGTCCCTCCCGATCAGTGGATACAAATTCCACACAGCATTGGAGGCGCTTGTTCAGAGAGCATGCACCCAGCAGATAACCCTTTGGCGTGGCTAACGCACACTTCGTACTCTGATTAAAATGGAGCTAGAGCTTCCGCAGTCCCTTCATCTGACTGAATTTTTGTTTCTTGAACGGCCAATATATCAAGCTTCCAACCCCGCATTAGGCAAAGAAGCTGGCCTCGACGCCTCTTGTTGCGTAAGCCACGAACATTTAACGTTCCAAACGGAAAAGAAAGAACTCCCACCATGAAACCCTACAGCAGTGTAGCGTCTGTACCTCGCCAACCCACAGTTCCATGAGGATCTGGAGGCCGGGCAGCAGGACGGCGACCAGTAATTGCACTTTCCGCAGCCGGGGAGGAAGCCAAAGCTGCGCCTGATGATGATGCAGGTTCGGCAACTAGAGGAGCCTCTGAGCTGCCTGTGTCAGATGTAGATGTGGCACCCGGCACCAAAGCCGTCGATTGCACCGCCGAAGCAGCAGGAGCAGGATCCGAAGCATCCCTAGAAAGGAACTTTTTCGCCTGCTTTATCTCCATGAACTGTATTTCCACCCGAAGCCTCCGCTTCATCAAGGGGCGCAGGTCGCTTTTTGGTACCAATGTCAAGTTCTATTTCTTCATTCTCCGCCGACGGGGGTCGATCCAGGTAAGGTGGCGACTGCGCCCATGTTGCAGGCAAGACCTCAACGTTAGCGCTTTCTCCTTGATCATCAGGCGGTACCAAATGGGACGCATCCTCCGTGGGCGCCGCAGAAGCCCTATCTTCTCGCCGCTGCTCCGCAACAGCTTCCCCGGAAGAATCCACGACCTCACTTGCATCCATGATGTGAGATGCAACAGTGTCATCTTCCGCTTCACGACCCGAACGAAGCTTGTCTGCGTAGGTTTGCACACACGCTGATGACCAGTGGCCGTAACGGTGGCATTTCTTGCAACGCGGAGTCTTGCACTGCCTCCTTATGTGGCCTACCCTATAGCAGCGCAAGCAGAGTGGCGGACGCCCAGGAATCAAGATGAGAGACTGTTTACCGCACACGTCGCGGCAACGAGTTGACTGAGATTCCATCCGGGACAAAACCGGGACAGGAGCAAGTGCTACGAACGCGCCTTATATCCTTGACTCATTAAAACTACGTCCAGAAGCTACTGATACAACGAAGGCACGCGAAGCTGAACGTCAACGGAAACGACGAACTGAAAACTTTAGAGGAGGATTTTGAATTTCCCGTGGGAAACCTGTGGCGGGAAGCGCCACGCGCCTTGCACCTCAACCAGCCCCTTCCGCAGCGCCTCTGATGCTGATTGTGGCAGGATGCCCCTGGCGATTGTCCAACCAAACATACCATCACGAGATAGCTTCGCGTTCAACCGCCGTCATCTTCCCGTAGGGGAACTGATGAAGCAGGAGAAGAATACAAAGCTGCGAAAAGGAGGGCATGTAAGTTGCTCTCGCCCCGTCCGCAGCACCTCTGATAATGATTGTGGCAGGATGCCCCTAGGGATTGGCCAAGCATAGAATCCATCACGAGATAGCTTCACGTTCAACCACCGTCGTCATCTTCCCGTAAGGCAATCGCCGAAAAAGAAGAAGGAGAAGACAAATCTGATAAGAGGAGGACGTGTACATTGCTCTCTGCCGGTGCACCAATGTCAACAACCTTTACCTCACCAACGCTAACGGAGACTACCGATTCTACAACAGACACGACAACATCGACCAGAACATGATTGATGAGTTTCCGCGCCTCGAGAACCACCGCCTACTCACCGTAACACAACAGTACTTCCGTGCCTTTGGCCCCGGTGTGGACCGGCACGCGGAATTCCCTCTGGAGCTAGTAAACACCAGATCACTCAAGATAACGGCAACACAATGAAACCACACGGAACCGCCACGATGCTTCGTATCTGTCATGAGTAAAGGACAATCCCCGCAACAACGCCGAAGAAGATCGAGGAAGAGGAGGAGGAAGGAGAGAGCTCAAAGCAGGGGCGGAGGAAGACACTGGGCTCCCGAAGAGCGAAGCCTGGGGTAACCTAGACCCAAGGCACCGACGTCGCCATACAAGCCTGGGCGGGAGCGGGCCGACGACGCTTCGGCTCCGGTCTCCCGACGGTCCGCCAACCCACGTCTTGGCGGCTCCAGCCGCGACGGGCGCGTGTCTGCGGTCAGCATCGTATCGTCGTCCTGTGCTACGACGGTCCCGATAACGGCAAGGTCCTCTGGAGTACCAGCCTCTCCACGCTAGCCACCCAACATCGCGACGACGGCACGCGGGTACCAGCTCTTCGTGGCTGCCTACGTCAACCACCAGATCCACAAGTCAACACCCCCGAAATATGTAAGCCTCACCTGGTGCAGCGTTCCGGGACATAGTTGTGGCTGTTAGGGAGAAGTGTCTTAGGACATTGTGTATATTTCATCGTCGACAGTTCGATAGCTTTATCTCGTGTATGGTTTTAATAACTGGTTTTGTTTGCTATTGCTTCGAGCTTTGCAGTGTCATAAATGTCTTTTGTTAACCTGGCCTTGTTTCCCATTTCCTTCTTCTTTGCCGGTCGAGACGCGTGACATTAATATTTGGCGAGCCTGCCACGATTCTTGGCATACCAACTGCCAGGATAGGCCTAGTGTCACGTGTCTCGCCAGCTTAGAAGAATGGATTGGGGAAAAGTGCTATCGTTAGTTCAAACCCTCGGGTTGAACAAAGAGGAGGCATTTGGAATAATTGAAGACGAGAGTCAGAAAGAGCAGGAAAAGTTTGAGGGAGAAAAAAGAGAATTGGAAGAGCAGGTACAACAGGCAGAGGCACAGATGCGCCTTGTGCAAAATAGCGTCGAAAACGCAGAGAGCATTGAACCCGCAGCACGTGAGGTGGAATGCAAGCGCACTGCAGAAAGCGACAATGTGGAGAGTAAGACAGACGGAAAAGACACAAACGTCTCGCGGCAGACCGAGGAGGAAGAAGCAGCGTTCAAGTGCGACATGGGAAACGTGGTGCATGTGGCATGGCGGAAGGCAAGCCGCAAGAAGATGGGCGCATCGAGAGGGTGCCAGCCGAGGACAGTTTGCTGTCCACAGATGCTTTTGGCGGTTCCTATAAAGACAGAGAGGTCCTCGCACAGCGCGTGAAGACAGACAAGGTCTTTTCTGAAATGAGTAGTTGTGGTAGTAAGACTACGTTGAAATGCGGAGTTCCTGCTCATATGGAGAAAGCAGCCAGTACGGAGGCTAGGGTTGCTTCTGAAAAGGGCAGGAAAAATATTGGCCTTGTTACGGCAATCACAGAAGCTGAGCCATTCGCAGAGTTTGCAAATCAACTAGGACCGCACTCTAAAGATGAAGGGTCTACTGTAGATACAGAGACGCGAAGGAAGGACTTGTACAGGGATGTCATGCACGATCTAGTAGCCGCTGGCAAATATGTTTGGCGAGGCCCACATAAGCAGTCTCGGGCGACCACCAGAAAGCAACAACATGCATCCTCAAGAAAGAGCTCGGAGCAACGAGAAGAGGAGAGCTGGACACGTAGACAAGTTCTGGAGCGCCAGCGTAGTCCTCTCGCGAATGACCGGCAAACTGGAAAACTGCACAAGCTATCCCACGCAACCAGGCGGTCATCTGAACGACTCACCACAATGCGACGCAGCAAAAGCAGGTTCGAAATTGAGCAACAGCAAGGTCGGCCACGTCAAGGGAAATCAGTTGCTTCACAAGCTGAAAGAACTGTCCAGAGAATTCCTCGTGATCGCAAAAAGGCGAGGACCAGATTATATCGTTACCTTAAGATACCGTTGAGAGAAAGCTCATGTGACAGCTGTGGAAAAGGTCGAAAGAGAGCTTTTTGGAGAAACCGAAGCGGTTGCTTAGAGAAGGATGTTAAATGGGCTCGCTGGAAGAAGGTAAAAATGAAATAATCGGCTTAAAGACCTGACGGCAAGCACGGACTGGATACGGCGACAAATAGGACTCATACAATTTCATTGTGTGTAAAGGTTAAGTCGGAATTGCAGTTGCACGACGAAAAACCCCACCGTGTATATGTATTCAGAGGTGTGTAGCTGCGAATTGTAGTATAGTTAGAGAAATAATTCGTTTGGGGATCTGCTGTGTGCGGACAATGAGTAACGTGGTGTTAGAGACGGTTATGGTTGTGCAATTCGTGAAGAGTGTGTGAACAGAACGTGTATGGTGCGCGGTCAGCAGTGAAGTGTACGGTGAGGAACTGAGAGCGAACAATGGGTGACGACTGTAGGGAACAATGAGTGCATGATAGAGAACAATGGCAGCGTGAACAATGCGATGGTGAACAATAAGTGCGCCAAGAGTGAACAGCGATTCTGGGCTTAAAGTTAATCTTTACCTCCCTGAGAGAGGTTGGGGAGAAGTTTTTTTTGAAAAAAACTCTTGAAGAGGGGGTCGACGACGCTTCGGCTCCGGTCTCCCGACGGTCCGCCAACCCACGTCTTGGCGGCTCCAGCCGCGACGGGCGCGTGTCTGCGGTCAGCATCGTATCGTCGTCCTGTGCTACGACGGTCCCGATAACGGCAAGGTCCTCTGCAGTACCAGCCTCTCCACGCTAGCCACCCAACATCGCGACGACGGCACGCGGGTACCAGCTCTTCGTGGCTGCCTACGTCAACCACCAGATCCACAAGTCAACACCCCCGAAATATGTAAGCCTCACCTGGTGCAGCGTTCCGGGACATAGTTGTGGCTGTTAGGGAGAAGTGTCTTAGGACATTGTGTATATTTCCTCGTCGACAGTTCGATAGCTTTATCTCGTGTATGGTTTTATTAACTGGTTTTGTTTGCTATTGCTTCGAGCTTTGCAGTGTCATAAATGTCTTTTGTTAACCTGGCCTTGTTTCCCATTTCCTTCTTCTTTGCCGGTCGAGACGCGTGACAGTATCCTCATCAGGGTTCCCCAAGGGAAGATGGTGTAATTTTTTTAACACATAAAGTGTTTTATGCCCGGTTGCGTATTTCCAAACGCTTCGCTACACAGACCACCAACGTGACATGTCTGTTCGCAAGATGGAGAACGGTAATTAAAGGTGATTATTGGCTGCGACCCAAACCTAAAAAGACCTAAAACGTACCATATCACCATTATTAACAAAAAAAATTAAAACGCTTAGATTTCAGTTTACAAAGAAAATAAATCAGAACAAAATTAGCCAAGGAAAAAAGGAAGAGCGAAGCCTGGCGGCACTCGAACCCAAGCCGCCAGCGCCAATACTCAGTACTCTACGTAAAGGCTAGAGAGCCAGAACGGTGTTTTAGCAGGCGCGCAAAAGAACAGCGCGCGCAGTGACATCACATATGTCACGTGGGTGTTCTGTGGAGCGAAGCGTTTGGAAACACGCTGCCCGAGTACACAAAGATCTGACTGACGCCATATCCGTCGCAAAAGTGACGTCGCCAGAAAAAGAACACTTGACGCGGCGGCGCCTGGATTCGAGCCCACGGCACTCTCGCCACGACACGAGGTGCGTGGCGCTCTGCCCACTGGGGTATGAATAGAGGAGCGGAGCAGCCTTACGAACGCGCCTTATGTCTTTCACTACCAGTCATTCGGACGTCACTGCTGCTTAGGATAGTCGAAGGGAAGTAGTGCATCATGGCGCTAATGGGCGCCGAGAGTTGGCACCTCGATGCCAGCGCCTTCGTGTAGGGGTGCACCCGTGAATTGAGGCACGCTCCGGTGTCGCGTTGTTCGCATGGCCGTTGCGTGTTTCTAGCTGCTTTTTCTGTGTATGTCATTTTTGGTTTTGTTGCCCTGGAATAAACCGGTTATATTTTCTTTTTTGCGTGTCGGTGTCACTTCGTCTGGCGGGGTCATGGTCGCGAACCCTTCGCACACGAAGGAGGTTCCTTTAATATTTAACTGCTCCCGTGAAGGCACCTTTCACTTTCATGTTTTACCGATTCCTATGAACGAGGGGTCAACCACAATTTTTTTTGCTTTTCTTTTCGGGGCATTACAAACTGGCGCATCTTGGAGGTAAACATTCACGTCGAACCAGTGTGAAATTGAGGCGGATCTTGCATCAGAAGTCCAATTCTAGTACTATTTCTTTTATTACAGGCACAGTTTTCCGGGACGTGCACTACTCCGGAGCACAAAATTGTTTAGAGAAGCCACGCCGTTTTTGTTTCTTTCCGCGCGCTCTTCTGCTCAGTCCGGCCTAGTTGTTAAAAGTAACATTCCTCGCCTCTTTTGATGCGTAGGTATGTCCACAGTCGTTTTTCTCCTTGAGTGGGACAAGCCTGTATATTGCCTCTTGCACAGTACAAGCAGTTAAATAAAGCGTTCTACCGCGTTTGTATTTTGCAATCTAGGAGCTGACGTGGTCCATTAGACACCGCGGGCTGCTGGTAGACATCGCCATTCCCCTGAAATGGCCGTGTATGTTCGGAGAGGGACATTTGTTTCTGTCTATTGCAGATTTTATTCGTTTTGACCAGTTTCTTGTTATCGCTATTTCTTGAATTCCACAACAGTCGCTCTGTTTGGGATTTCCATCATGAGATCATGGAAGAGCTGTAGTACACATTTTTGCAACGATCGATTTTCTGAGGCACTTTGGTTTACCTCTTGCCTTTCAGAGTGACTGCACTTTTTGCCGACTAATATCAAGGGCTGGATGTCAAGTATAACTCGCATGTAATCTGTGGAATAGCTGTATACGAATCCATTAGCGATCATGCTCGCATCTTCACCCATTGTGAAAAACAGCATTGAGCTCACCGGCCGCAAACTCACCCTGTGTCATATGCCAGAGGGAGTGGATGCCATCATCTCACATTCCATGACACCCTGGATCACCTTGCCCAGTACACAATCGCCCCTACTCTCCATGAAGGTCGAAGAGAAGATCAACGTAGACCAAATGCAAACTTCCCAGCGACCACTAAGTGTTGAGGTAATGAGGATATATGTTTGATGAATCTGTATCCAACATGATTCTGTTGTTTTGCCTACCAATTTGGCTGTTCATGTCGTGGCCACCTGAAGGACACCATTAGGACATTCACATTTTGAGGATCTAGGCGTGTTTATTTTCTGCAAAGACACGCCGACAAACTAACTTAAACACAGACGTAACCCCTGCATTGTGGGTGTGGTCGTCATTGATATCGGTACCAGAGGCGAAGTGGCCCTTTATGCATCTACTGTTACCTCGTCAACGATTATGTTATTGCAGGTCATTGCATTCAGGCGTCAGCGGGTGCGGAACTCATTAATCTTGTGGCCGGAGATACGAATACAATAAGCCCAGAAAGCTCCATTGCCACAGGCCACAAAGTGGCTTCGAATGATTAGCTAGCGATTCTCTCAGCATCCGCACGACCAATTATGGCATTTTGTAACACCCCAGTGTAAACACCAAGCGCGTCGTGGCGCAAGCAACTTTATAGACACAGAGAAATTGAGAGGGGCTGAGTGGAAGCACACATTGAGCTTTGCTTGTGACGTCACTGCCCAGAGCCATTTGCAATTCACGTGAAGTGGCACGGGGGGGGGGGGAATGTTGCAGTGACAGCAAAACAAGCTTAAAATGGTACCTTTAAAAGGAGTTTGTATATTGCACCTATGGCGTAAGTGGCCTACTATTACATCTGGCTGTTGTTTCTCGCCGTATTTTTTGCCAACTGAATATAACAACCGGCCTATGAATTTGGCAGGGAAATTGTATATTGCTCGGTTTGCACATATCGTCTCCGTGTGCAAATCGGCGTGGAACAGAAATCTTTCTCAGCCAAGAACTAAGCTTTTGTGTTTCCGTCTGCAAAGGCCACTGGAATAACGTTTTGTTCGTTTTTTTTTGCTGCTTCTAGCTTGAAGGGCTTCAGGAGCGACTTTTTGGCCGCTGTGTTCAATGATGAAATGCGCATTCCCGATTGGCCCTTAAAGCCTGCACGGGTGGCATGTTGGAAGAGCGGGGTGTGCAGGAGAAGCCCGGCTAAAATATCAAAATACCGAAAAAAGCTGTGAAATATCGAGAACTGCGGAAATTATTGGAGGTACTGCCTCGCTTGTTACACCCACCGTAACTAGTCTCGAAAATGCCGAGTTCCAAGCACCGAATGTTCACTTAGAGGAGCCATCAAAAAACACGAGAGGCGTTTCGAAAACGGTGTAAAAATGGACACAAATGCCCCTCCAGGATTACTTACTCCATCATAAAATGCCGCTATATTTGCTCCGATGGACGAAGCCTGTTCCTTGCGTACCGTCATGGTGACGACAAGGATAGACAAATCTCCAGACAGACCTCTTCGTACCCCTTGTTTAGAATACAATATTTCCCTTCAAAAATTTATAACCTGCCGAATCACAAACTATTATGAGTAGCCTGGCCTCTTGGAGCAGCAACCACTCATAGAACGCTGCTTGATAGACAGGATTTATGCGTACCCGTTCACCGAGACCAGCAGTTAGAGAAAATCTAAGACGGTTTCTGAAGTTTCGTATATCGTAGGCTGCGCCGTCCCCACTCCAGTCAGTGCAATGTTAGAGGGACAGCAAAAATTGCTAGTAGTTCCGACCTTTAATGGAGTATGACCAGCGAAGCTATAGAAACTACACACCACACACGTGGTTACAGAATGTACACGCATTTGTTTTTTATAATTGCGTAGAGGTAATAATTATGGCGTTTTGTTTACTTCATTAAACATGGAAGGACAAGAATTTTATTCAAGAAAAGAAACAATGAACTGTTACTTCCTTCCCTTGGAATCACGTGTACCGAAAGCAGAAAGGAATTCTATAACGCTTGGAATTTTATTGAAAAATACCTGTGAAAGGTGCATAAAGCTCGGGTAATGATTGAATCGTTTTAGTGACCAATTTTTGCTAAACAAAGGTTAAAGCCATTTTCTTGGTGTAACCAAACTCCTCTAAATGATTAGGAATCAACTGACAGAAGACTAAACATGATACGTAAAGGATGCGGGACTAAAAAGGAAGCGGGACTAACTAAAGTCGCCATAGTGGCCAATTTGCCTGGATTTGTTTACCGGATAGCTTTGCAAAAACAATACTTACAGTCATTGCCGTCGGCAGGATTTTGTTTTGATGGGCGAGAAGCCATATGCTGGGGGGACGCGGAGGACGAAAAGTAGAGAACATTGTGCTAGTTTGGCGAGTGGTGGGCAAGTGGCGTTATTGACGCCGTACCCCCCCCCCTCCCCCCTGGCCGTAGCCCATGCTTTGGGCCGTGTTCTGTTGATATCGAGTAAGACTGAATTTTTTTTCGTGTTTCGTCTTGTTTTCCTTTTCTCTCTTTTATTTTATTACCTCGGTATTGTTGTCGTTGGATGTAGAATGCTCTTTGCTGCAAGCTTTTAAAAGATGCGTCTGTTGATTTTTATTTATGCATATTTCGAGATTCGTGATTCGGTTTTTGCACTAACACTTTTTTTATGTATCTCCTACAACAATGCCCTCTGGGCGAATGTATTAAACTGAATAAATTAATAAAAATAAATACAGCGATAAAGGCCGCTTTGCCACAAGGAGTTTTTCGTTGCGCCCCTTGAAATTGCACGGCACCTTAGCCACACAAGTTTCCCTTAACAACTAGTTGGTCATTCTCTCCCACAAAAAGAAACCCTAGGCGCGCAGTGCTATTTGGCGACCGTCGTTTTAGCAGTCATGGACCTTCCCCGGGCAGTCCGAGGACTGTGAGCCGGCTGAAGCTGCATAATAACACGTGAATTATTCAAGGGTCTGATGCGTCCGGTGTAGACCTTGGGCGGCACGGGACTGATATTCTAGGAGGCCTATTTAGAGTTAACCAGATTGGGGACTGTACATTTGAAGACTTTTGTGACAGCCTACCGCAAATTTGCTTTCGCTGCTTTAGTAAGTCGATGCTGCCGCACTTTTGTTTGAGTGGCAAGCAAACGTCGTTCTTCCCGTCTCGTTTCACCGGCGGGTCACTGCGCTTCGAAGCCTTGCGTTTTAAACGAAGACACCGGACAGCGGTGGTGCTGCCGCCTGTATTGTCTTTACGCAAGCTTAGCGTGTTGTTTTATTGCGGGAGATTCCTGTGTCCTAGGTCTCATCCAATAGACATTCCAGCAGGATGGCGCCGTTTTCTAGAAGTCTTCGGCGAAGTTCTGCCTCGTATTCGACAACTTGAGGGATGAGGCAACCTGTTTCTAGTGTGTACGCTGAAAACAGTTAGTTGCTTTATTAAGGCGCAACAACAGTTGCTTTATTAAGGCGCAACAAGTGTCAGGACCGGCATAACCGAGGTGACAACCTAAGGGACCATGTGACAGGCAGGCATACGTTGTGTATTCACTCAAAAGAATGCACGCCTTTCTATTGCTTAAAACGATCAGACAACTCTGCCGACATGTAAAATATTTAAACATAGAGCCTCTGCTACTGCTTATACTGATTCTACGTGGCGGACCCACCGGTGCGGTATGGCCTTCCGTACTCCGTTGTATGGAATGGGACAGAGCGGTCGCTTCCCGCTGACATAAGGCAGTTGAGACTCGGTAGAGAGAGTAATTCTATAGGCGCACAGTAACTGTATTGTCGTGCATAAGTGCAGCACTAGGCGTGACTAGCCTTGTGTGATTATGTATCCACCTATTGATCCGAAAAGATTAAGACCCTGAGTCGCCTGTACGACCGAATTTAACACGTTTAAGCTACTAGTCTTGCCTATTAATTTTTGTGAAGTGCTTTTAAATACCATAATAATACAGTAATACCGTGGCCACGAACACAAACGCCGTTTTGTTGTGCAGTTGGTTGACGTTTTCTATACATTTGTCATACGTATCCCGAAGGAATGCTAGCTGGTATAGAATGCACCAGTTTAGTTGATTGCAAAGTAGCGGCAATTGTCTAATGAGTTATAACACCATAACCACAAACGTTTTACCCAACTATTGGTATTGTTCTTGCTATAATTAACTACTCACAGAAGGGGAAAATTTAGCGGTACGTTGCGAAGCTTCTATGACCCTGGACAAATATTTGTGCGCACCTTCATCCAATGGGTTCTTTTTCCTACTAGCATTCTTTCGTCACCTCCGAATGGTATATGTTGGAAGTTTCCTTTGCAGGTGGTCATCTGAATACAAATACCATCGAGCGCATTACGATCCTGAACTGAATAGGAGCCCTTCTGCACCACCAGGTGCCGGCTGCTGGTGCACTTCTTCGAAGACTGTCAAAAGGTTGACGATCAGGTGCACTCGTTCTTCAACTAGCCGCCTGTTGAAGGCTTCCTGCACATGTCAAAGGTTCACATCCAATATTTTGTAAAAGATCAGGAAAGAGAACTGCGGAAAACATGTAAAGAAAAAGGTTTATAAACGAGTGTCGCTTTCAAAAGATTGCGCCTTGTTAAGTGACATGTAACAAGGAAGAGGCGGCTTACAAAAGAAACATTGAAAAATATTTATACGGCATCGATTTTTAATTAAAGCAACGCTCGTGAACGACAACACTCTATTGGCGTCATTTTTTCACCGTTTGGTTTGCTTAATCTTTCGCCCTGGAGTCTGGTACGCTGTAACACCACAAAACCAGTCCTAGATGTTGAACGGCCCGAAAGTAGAGTCGAGCTGCAGCCAACCGCTGGGACAGAAATATGTATGAACATAAAAACCCAATTCTCCCTCCGCACCTCCATGCGCTGACCACTTATATTCCCTCTGGTATATAGTGCCGTTGTTCCCAATCACATTATCTTGCAAGAATATCTCGTACCTGTTATATTAGCAATGGGAAACAGCGCTTGTTTGTTTTGGGGAATTGAATGTAAGCAAGATAATTTTGCCTCTCCTCAAAAGAGAGCAACCTTAAAGATATGTCCGAGCATTGCACGAAAAAAAATGGCTGCAGATTTATTGCTGCATCTATAGGAATAGGTGCGCATCTCGTCCCTTTCCCTTACGAACTTGACGCTCGAACTCATGGGCACACTTTACTCTAGCTTTAAAAGTCCACAAAGCAGCGTTTAGTCCGCTCCTGTTACACGTTGGCATGTGATTTGCACTTTAGCCGTCAAATGGGCCCGTCTGCTCCCTTTAGCTGCGACGTTGGCTTCCTTTAGCTTCTTCTGCTGACCTCCGCTATCGTCATCTCTCCACTGCCATTCTAATTTCTTCCTAATTTGTCGTCTTTTACTGGCAGTCTCCGTCTTACAAGTACAAGCCCTGACAGTAATCATGGGATCCATTAGGACGGCATGCGACAGGCGCATCCGCAGCGGTAGGTGGCGGGCCGCCCGCCCACTTTACATTCCCCTGGCAATATCGGCAGCAGAGTGAAGGCAGTACAGCCTCAGCCATGCTCTTTTGCTGTCTGGTATGTCGCTGTGGGGGTTGAATAACTGAGTAAATTTCTGATTTAATTAAAGAGCACACTGGTTCGGAACCAACGAACGCAAGAGCCAACTGAGCCCTTCGTCGGTGCTGTTGCAGGACATTGGACATTTTTCTCTGTCCTAAAACGTCAGGCCCGAGTTAGCAGAGCTACAATGAATGCGTTACAACAAATGAAACGGAAAACGGTTACCCTGCGAGTTTCCGAAGCAGCCTCCTATGTCCCAGCTCATTACTCAAACACGGCTGTCAATATTGCTGGGAATTATTGCCTCAAAAGTTTCTTTAAACAGTCTGCTTATGGGCATGGTAGAACGCCACACACGTGAAGTTGTTTATCCCATACACACAGGCATGCCCTCCCCCCCCCCCCCTTCGCATAATCGTTGAGCGATAACGCTAACGGTAAAACAGCTTGAATGACGGCGAATGCATCGGGGGGGTATCTGGCTATAACTGCTGACGTTGCCGGTCTAGTGTTTTATATTACATCCCACGGTGAACAGGTGTTACTGTGTGGGTGTAAAGGCCGAAAAGCGTGGTTTTTCTGATAACTTTAGCCGGGATGTTCCTTGACTACTGAGATGAATGAGGCGCATTCAGCTCTTCCCACTTGCGTGACTAAGCAATTGGGGCACGATCTGTCACGTGGCCTCCCATTTAATGGCGCTCCTTCTGACGGACGACGGCTTTTTTCTAGCTGGGCCTAGCTAAAACCACTAACTCATTAAAATTCACAGTTGAGGAACAGTAGTCTTATCAAGGTCAAGAACTTGCTACAATACCGTAAACATACAAGAAGCTGACCATCCATTTATCGTCTTTCACATTTCTTAGACGGTACAAATGCTGCGCTGTCAGAAAAGTAAGGCTAAAGTTTACTGAAGGCTGTTGCCGCAAAAGAGCCGGAACGGTCACCGGGCCCAGGAACGTCACGGAGAACGAAGGAACCCATTCCTTCGTGGGACTTTTCGAGTGGTGGGGCGAGGCGCCACGACCCGGCTTTAATGTCGTAGACCTCGACCGCCGACACTGTCGTCATTTTTGCGTTGTCAAAGGGGAATCAAAAATTAAAGCCGTTCCACTCAATCTGAAAGCGGACGGAAGTGCAGAGCAGTGATTCGCCATAATGGACTGTAGCGCCGTTATCCGCTCACTGCCATCCCCCAATGAAATTCAAATTTCCCGCCTTCGCAGGTCTCGCGCGCCCCCTGCCTGAAACTGCGCCAGCGGGAGTTCTGTTCTTTTTTGTGCTTGCTTTTTCTCCCGCGTGCCGGCGTTGCACTGCCACTTTTTTTCGCTTACTATCGTAAATGGGCCCATCTCCCCGCGAGGGGGACTCGAGTAAATGCGTCGCATAGGGGGTGGGTGTATTGCGTTAACGTTTAGTGTTTGGGGAGTTGGTGGTAGTGAATGCGTTGTATCAGCAGCTTCTTGACGTAGTTTGAATGAGTCAAGGATATAAGGCGCGTTAGTAGCCTCTCATTCTGTGTCGGCTTTGTGGTGCAGTGGGTAGAGCACCATGTACATTGCGTTCCGCCCGCAAGGTCGAGGGATCGAAACCAGGCGCCGGATAGTACCTTTTTTATATAGTTTAGGGGGAGGAGTGCGACTACGACTAGGGACGTCGACGCGGGTGACATCGTGAGTTACTGAAATGCTCTGCATTTAAAAAATAAAACACTACGAAATCCGTAGTTTTGATCAAGCTGTACACGAAGCTCGCCGTGAGCAAAGCTATAGCTTCGCATCAGGGTTAAGCGCTTTGTTTTTGGCAGCCCATAAACAAAGCGCTACCCAAGAAGGAGGCAGCCAATAAGGAGACACTAATAAGCGCTGCAAGTCAGCTTGGGTGGGCATACCAACATTTGTGCAAACAGGTTCTGTGGGGTTTCCGCCACACATTTATGACATTTTTTTTTCTCGCACCAAGGAATACGGTGAGAGTATCAAACCGAAATTGAGAGCTTCTTATTTTCCCGCGAAATTGCTACTTTTAAAGCATACAAGGAGTCTACAAAACAAAACATCTTGCCCAGTCGCGTACACGAGTAGAAAAAATTTCACCATCTTCCCTTAGGGAAAGCCTGAGTAGTATGCGAAGAAGATATGGGGTCGACTCAAGTTCATATTAGTTCAGCTTCAGCGACCCCTCGATGCATCAGTAGCAGATTCTTGGCGGCGCTGACATTTGCTTTCGGCTTCGCGAGCCCGAAGTTCGGTATCAGACTGTCGCCGCTGCCGTTTCGTGGCTGCGGGTCGAGCCCTATTCTCCGCAGCGCTGCCCGCCGCGCTGTCACTGGCGTTGACGCTGACTCATCGCGTCGTTGCGGGAGAAGAATGATGGGAGCGGAATAAGTCATTCGTAGTATCATACCGCAGAGCTACAGTGGCGCCCCCAACGGAGTATGCAGCGGCTATCGCAGGTGTTGCCATTCGTTTCGCAATCCCGGAGAGTAGAGGACCTTCGGAGAGGAGAGGAGGAATGCCTCGCATACTACTCAGGGTTTCCCTACGTTAAGATGACGACAGTGGTTGTACGCGAAGCTATCTCTTTCCTGATTCTTTGGTTGGCCAATCCCTAGGGGCATCCTGCCACAATCATCATCAGCGGTGCCTGGCCAGGCATACGCAGTAGGGGTGTGGTACTCAGGGTTCGCCTGCGGTAAGATGATGACGGTGGTTCAACGCGAAGCAATCTCGTGATGAATTCTTTGGTTGCCCAATCCCTAGGGGTCATCTTACCACAATCATCATCAGCAGTGCCTGGCCAGGCATGCGCAGTGGGGGTGTCGATTCCGCACGGCAAAGGGAGGGACATTCCCCCAACCATAAGATGCTCCGCATCTAAATAGTGCCGCACGTATCTGTAAGCAGCTGCTATTGTTGAAGCTCGGGGTATCACTCAACTATAGATGCAAAGAGGTGCGCTGTAGGTTCATTGATTGATTCAGGTGATTCAGGTTGATTCAGGTGCGCTGTTGAGCTTATGTCTTAGACAAGTTAGTAAGCAAGACAAAGGTTTTCCCAGTCAATTATTCACTTTAGAGACTCCTGGCCTGCGGTAATGTAATACATTTGGGGTGATTTATGTGTAATTGCTTGGACAAAAAACATACAAATTAGACGTATAAATACCCTAAACACCGCAATGAACACATGTTGCTACTCCTGTTCTTAGCCATACCTAACGCCAATCACCCCTTTCCATTTACTGCTCAACCGTTTGTGTGCTCGCGATTATGGCAGTGAAGCTACCTGGGAGAGTTCACGAACTTGCATTGTGGAATGATGCCCGAAAGGTGAAGACAGAAGCTGGCAGGAACAAAGAGGGACAGTCAATTGCACTGTCCATATTCGGTCCTCCCAGCTTTCCTGCTTGCCTTTCGCACTGTTTCCCTTCGCGCTTGTGACTGTACCACGGAGCCTTCCCGGGGTGCACCTCTGTTGAGCTATGGAGTACTGGGCGTCTTTTGATCTCGGGAAACGCTAATTTTCACGTGCACTCACCGTCAAATCCCCCAACCGTGTAGACACAGCCGTCGGGAAAAGCAACGCCCTCCAGGTTCGTCCTCGGGGTGGTCATGCTGGGAGACTCCGACCAGATATTCGACGTGTAGTCGTACTTGATAACTGCGGGAAAGAGAATGAATCATTCACAGATTGACAAGATTTTTCTGCCCTTTGAGAAACTATCATGTATATAGAACGGGTTGCCAGATATGTTTTTTTTTGTATTCCCTCTAGTGGTTTTCTGCCGGCGTTATAGTCAGGCTATAACGTTTGATATTTTGAGTCGTCGCCATCACCACTTGAGTAATGCAACAAAAAGGTTATCGAAGTTTTACTTCGTGAGGGCAGGAATGCTTTGATTCGACAGTGTGTGTTCGCCATCCACGGGATATTTTGCGAAAGCAGCATAGATTCCTGCTGGTAAATGTTTTTAAATACCACAAATACGGTGAGTGTTTCTCGGAGTGAAACGTTTTTCTAGGCGCATGTGTTTTCGGGTCGACTCTCGTAGTGCTTGCACTGAAGGTGACTTATGTTTCACCGATTGTTTGATGCAAGGCTTAGTTGTGACTTTGGGGTTGTGCCTTAACTGAAGGTGACTTATGTTTCATCGATTGTTTGATGCAAGGCTTAGTTGTGACTTTGGTGTTGTGCCTTCATTAGGCCACATCTGTGTTTCGGAAACGCTGGTCAGAACCCTACCGCGGGTAGTGACCAACGTTTGAAACCAATTAAAACCCAGTGGGTATATTTTCGTTTACTGTTTTACCACACCAGAAGCCGTGGAGTTGGCGCTTGAGGTGCTGGAATTGCGGCCACGGCCGTATTCTGAGTCTGTCCTGCACTATATATGTTTCCTCGACTTCGTCTAGTGGGGGATACCGCAATGCTCCTACACGGCAAAGTCGCTTTCAAAGACCTGCTCGAATAGAGACTCGAGTGCCGGAGGGATGCAGAATACGGGGGCTAATGTTTCCCTTTGAGATGTAGCTAACAGGAGCTCAAAGTGCATTCAGGACCAGATTATCTTGCTTGTGAACATGAGTGATGCGGAAGGGCTAAAAGCATGTTCCAATGAATTGATTACACCATTAGAGAATATCGTGTGAACGTGGATTACATTTAACCTTAAAAAAGTTTTCTTCATCCTCCATGGTGGGTATGTGTTATCTCTCCTTGTGCAATAGTTTTCTGGGCGGTAGAGTACGGATACAGGTTTGAGAGTCGGATTTTTTGTGGTCCACCCTTGCAGAGCTTACCGTGTAATTGTTTAATTGCGGAGTTCATGCTCAGCAGCGTTTGCATTAAAGGGCCCTGCGATCGAGTGTCTTAGTAAATATACTATAGAGGAACCTTAACCCGGGAATCCATATCGTCGTGGAGGGTTATCGGAAGGCCTCAGCTTCTGGCTTGTGCTTGCCATGACATTTCGATTCTTCAATAGTTTTTTGCATCTGATTTATTCCGTATGCATTACCACGTCGACGCGCTACGAGCTATCCGAAATGCTCCCTGTTCTGTGGCAGCTGTGTGGCGTGGGAACTGTGTGTTTGGTTAAAGAACTCCACTTTATCTTTAAATTTGATCACTAGGTATTTCACACGAATTTGCTCCATAATCCAAGACACTCGCTGCCTATGCCAATTTCTTACAACTTGGATACCTCTTCCAGGGACTGGTTCAGTTGGCCCAGGTTTTGACTAGACATAGCTTAATGTGGGCCAGTTGGTTTGACATGATCCCAGGGTGTAAAAGCTCAAGTAAAAACGCGGATACTAGAAGAGAAAAAAACAACCAAGACAAAGGAAGCGCTTCGTTTGTCTTGGTTGTTTTTTCTCTTCTAGTGTCCGCATTTTTTTTCCGCCTTTAAACCCTGGGACCAGGTTTTGAATCTTTTTTATTTAGTCCTTACAGAAGTCCTTTAAGGACCAAGCAGGAGGTCAGAAGGGAAAGGTACATTGCTCATACGGTAGCGATGGATATATATGAATACCATGCTTTGGTCGCGCACACACAAAAGTATATGTTTATATAGGAGGAACAAGGAACGGTGGGAGCACATATTTAAACAAAAAGCGTTACACAATGGAAAAACCAATTGCTCACTAAAAAGTTACAAAAGATCGAGGGAAACAAAAGCCTTTATACAAAAAAGTTCATTTTACGCCAGAAAAAGGTTGCCCACAAAGACCACTAACGATGTTCCAACATCAGGAGGAACATCATCAAGAGGAACAACAAGGATCAAGCCAATCCGCAAATCATCAAACAAACAAAAAGCCCCACCGGAAACACTCTCAATCATAAAAAAGTTGTAGGGGAAAAAAAGCACATGCAATCAGTGGGGAAATGTCTGATGCAAACATGCTTATGACTCTAGGGCAGCAAACACCTTGGCTCAGACGTAGGCTGCAGTTCGCGCAGAAAAATCGAGCTTTTGTAATGCATTCCAGTGCGCAGTGATCCTCGTAAAGAAATAGTATTTGAATGGGTTTGTGCGGGCTTTGTACGGAAGAACATTGTGGGAGTGTCTATGTCTCGACGCTCGAGGTCAGTAGGGTGTGACGTAAGCGTTTGCGTGGACCTTAAGGTGCCCATGAAAAAAAAGGATAAAATTAAGCGAACTAGTTTGCGTCGTTGCTCTCAAGTTGAAATTCGATATCGCACCATTAACGAAGACGAGCAATCAGTGGACCTTTACTAACTGCAAATTTAACGCACTGCCCGTCGTTGCACCATTGCAACCTTTCTCTTGTGTTTCTTATAAAAAGGGTCCAAACAATGTCGGCGTATTTAAGCTTAGTTAACAGCGAAGTTTTATAAGCCAGCATTTTTGCTTCTGTAGAAGAAGCTTGAAGTTTGATCTTTATGAACCCAATATTGAGTATGGCAGCTGCCCAGACATTTTCGATGTGCCTAGACCATGATAATGTATTAGTAGTTGTCGTACGGAAATATTTGTATTCAGGTTATTCTTTAATAGTCACCCTATCAATATCATAAGAAAATATAAACGGCTCCTCCTTGTTTTTGATTCGGAATAGGACAGTTTTATTCGAGTGTAACGTCAAGGACCGCGACGTGCACCCCAACAGCCAATGCGAGTCAGGCTCTCATTTAAGGTTAATATAATGCTCGGGGCATGCATTTTATCTGAAAATGATGCAGTCATCTTCAAATAACCGTATATGAACATCGGAGGAGACAACTTAAGTTATATCATTCCCGTATTTTAAAAAGAAAATGGGGCCCAAGACGCCCCTTGCCGAACACCTAAGACAGGTAATGCTCCTGACGAGCACCTGGAGATGTCCATAAATTGAGTCTTGTTCAAAACGTAAGATTTAAAGGGACACTGAAGTGAATTTGTCAAGCTCCCGGTTTTGCTTACACTGCGTAGACTGGCTCAAATTACCACAGTTTTCCTCGTTTATCTGGTTGCTATGTCGTTAATTATTTTATAATGCGGCAAAGAAGAAAAACTACCATGCGCAGTCTGTGTCGGCCGCACCAACTAAAGTCTGTGACTTTGGGAGGAGGTGGCACCGTATGTCCAAGGTTAGCATTCAAAGACGTTTCGGTTTCGGTTCTGTAAAACAACATGCTTGGCATCCGACGGCATCGTTGGATGGGCATTCTCGATATCTCAGAATTGTCGTACCGCGCTTCTGCAATGTTGTCGGCTGTAAAATGCCTAAGGTAAGCCTCCCAGGACGGCTGGGAATCCTAGAAATCACTAGCGGAGGCCTACGCAGTGGATGAACGCCCTCCGCGTCACCGCAGACGCTCAAATGCAATGCGCTTTTCCTGCATATTCGGAGCTCTCCACAGTCATTCCTGTATCGTAAAAAGCGTGTTCAGACCAGGCCAAGGGTGTGCTGATTCATGACTGTGCCCACTGCCCTCAAGCAGTCGGTGCTTGTGGCAACAGCAGGCCAACGAGAACTCGCTAGCGCGTCAGTGTCAGTCTGCGCGCGTTCTGTGAACTCGCTCGTGGAGCAGTGAACGTTACGGCCCAAAAATGGTGAACTCAGTTTGGGAAACACCGGCCGCAAACGAAAAAATCAACAAAAAAAATGATTTACCTTCGGGGATTCGAACTTGCGACTTGCAAAACTGCAATCCTAACGCTTCACACAACTAGGCCACAAGCCAGCGCTGCCTAGGTCGAATATATAAGGTATATAACGTACAGCCAGTTTACACTTTTATTTAGTTTTAGCATTTCAAGTACTTTAGGTGACTATTTCTTGTATAGCGCTCGTGCAGTAAGCGTCCCGAAACTTCCACAATATCTCACGTCTAGCAATATCATTTTTTAGAAGAAAAGCGTTCGCAGATGTGTGGTACTGCTGCTGACCGCTTTGCTTGTTCACCCAGCGAAAAATTCGCTATCTGCTCCCTTGTTTTACGCTGTGCGGTAAAAGTTTCAGTTGATTTTATTTCCTTAGTACCTATATTGACTTCGCTGACTCTTCTCCGGCCTTCAAGTGGCCTTAGGTTTTCCTTCTAGCGTAAAGTCTGCGAAGCGTCGCATGTGCACTTGTGCAGCGCTTTTGTGGAGCGACCCGAACTCGGAGCTTGGTACAGTGTACAAACAAACAAAGTAAAGAAGGGCACATTCTTCCATTCACAAACGTGTTGTGGCTTAGTTTCAACTGTGTGAGCGAATTCAACTGAGCGAATTCAACTGAGCGAGCGAGCGACCCGTCGGCGGCCGGCGGACTAAACGCTGGGCCGACTGACTTGGTTGGGCGGTCGGCGAGCCGTGCAGTAGAGTAGCCAAATGCCAGCTCATCTGCTCCTGACGTACGTAACACGAAAAGGCCACAGAAAACGTGCGAGGGTGCAGAGAGGAGAACCACATTTCGGAATTGATTTTTGTACTAAATAAATTCGCGTAAACGCGCTCAGAGTGGTCGAAGCATGGCCTATGGATTCCGAACTAAAATTTGCGTTAGTAATTCCGCAATGTTTATGCCACTCGGTGGCAATAAACCTCCAACAAACTCCTTAAAAACGGCAACTCCATTTCTTCAAGCCAGTTTTCGCACATCCAAAAAAAAAAAACCCGATGTGAGAAAGTGAGAGCATCGACTGTTTCTTCTAACTGTGTGTCTTTCTTGGGCATAAACAGGATTTCGTACATAAATAGGGTCACAGGAGAGCCGGCCTTGCTTCTTTATTGTCTGCTTGTTACTTGGCCAAGCAGGTAAGCTGCTTGATTACAGCAGGTCTCAAAGCATTCCCTTTACCATGCCACACGACACCTCTGGCAATTGCTTCTGAAATGGAACCACCCTTGGATTCACCCGTTTGAATAACGATTGTCACGGTCCGTAACCTAAGCTTGAGAAATCTCACGACCACTGCTGGACCCTTTTTGGGGCGACTGAGGCTGAAACAGCAGCGAATGATATGGCCTCCTATCGGGAGAAACTCAGCCCCACATTTGTGATAAACGACAGAGAATAAACAATCTGTGTCCTTGTTACGTTCACACGAACACTTTTCCTTACCCCACTTGGCTACATCGCCTATACCCAGCCCAATACCGAGAACAATGTAAATACTGTTCTCAACCAGGCACCCTACCCACATCAGCTTCGTTTGTGCCCGCAATCCAGATCTCTCAACTCTTTCCTTACCTCTTCCCCTCCACGAGCTGTAGGTGAACCTGATGACCAGCGCTGACATGGACGTCCAGCTACTATACAGTCTCCAGGGCAGACATTGTCAATCGTAACTTGGACCCCAGCACTAAGAAAAAAACCTAGTTATCTCCGATACGAAGTTTTCTACTGTACTAATGAGCTCGACTAGTTCCACGTCGGGTCACTAGCCTTGCGTATTATAAAATTTATCTGAGCCATCACTACAGTGTTATGTGCTAAACACCGCTTTCCGGAATCGTATGCAAACTGTAGTGCTAGGAACGGATCTAATGAAATTTTTTTACGTGATTATCATCACTTTCTTCCAGTGCTAGGACGAACTTGACTAAAACGATTCAATTTATTTGATCGAGTAGACGCATATGGAAGGGACAAGCCTACCGAAAGGAATACAATATATGAAGTGCCTTACTTACAAACTCTGCTTAGGCCTGAGGCCAAGAGTGCTACGCAAACAATTTAGCAATATATAATGAGACAATTTTAGAAACTTTTTTCCCGTCAAAATGCAGGGTAAATAAATTGATTGCGCTAAAAAGGGGGACGAAGTGATGACAGACACACACACTGCGCAAACCTGCAAACCTGCATTCCGTTAAACCTGCATTGCGTCGTGTGTGTGTGTCCTCACTTCGTCCGTGTCCCCCTTTTTATAGCAATCAATTTATTTGTCCAGTTTTGACGTACTGGGCTGGCAACTGCTGCTTAGATGGTAAGCGGTTCACATTCTGCGCCTACCTACAGCTGGGGAATCCTCGGAAAAGCAAGTCTTGCAGACGGGTGGACTCTGCTAGAAACAGGTTGAAATGACTGCGTCCAGGAGACGTAGCCTCGTACAGGGTTTTACGAACAAGGTGAAGAATTTTATTCAAGCGAAACTTGTGTTCGCTGATTGGAGCCGTCGAAGCAGCCCTACGTTGAGACGCCTTGAGCCAGAGCTGTTGTTGTTGTTGTTGTCACCCTTCGCCCTCAAGATCCTGAATGCCATCCCGCAGCTTCCCGACATTCATATCGTTTGGGCCCCTGGACACGAGTCTCTCGACGGAAATGAGGCGGCACACGCCGCTGCCCGCGTACACACCCTCCGGGCCATTTCCGAAGAGAGCCAAGACACGGAGAAGGCCCCCCACACACTGAATGGCTACGCGGGCATTCTCGCTCACTTCAGACACGAGCGCCAGCAGTTCCCTCCACCCAACTCCCACCTTTCCAGAGCCGAAGCGAGCACACTCCGCCGGCTACAGACCAACTCCTACCCGCACTGTACCCTCCTCCACCATATCTACCCCACCCAGTATTGTAGTACCTGCAACTTTTGCCCCCAACCAGGCACCCTGTACCATCTGGTCTGGGAGTGCCAACAATCCCCATCCCTCACACCCAATCCCCGTCCCACGTACGAGCAGTGGGTGGACCGGCTGTCCAGCTCGGACCTCTCGACCCAGCGCATGCTGATAGAGAGGGCACGAGCAGCCAGCAAAGACCAGGGCATCCCGGACTAGCGGACGCCCCCCCCGGTGGTGCTCTCACCATCCTGCACCATTAAGCTCCAAATTAAAGATGTTTATCCTCTTTCTCTCTCTCCTTTTTTTGTGGCGCATACCCACTTTGGGGAATTGGCCAGGATCGGGAGTTTTACTGGGGTAATGTGCCGAATTTAGGAAACTAATTTCTAGAGAGAAAAAAAAGCATTCATCAGAATAATCGCACAACAAATACAAGAATTTGGAGATTGGGAAAAAAAGGCTATGCGGGAAATTGCAAGAAAAGGCTATTCTTTCGTCTGTGTACCAGAAAAGCGACTATCAGGGTAGGCGCCTAGTCTTTGAGGCGTAGGTGTGGACGGCTGAAAAAAATTCCTGTGAGTAAATCCGCGCGAAATGTGACCAAACGACAGTAAAACCGGCATTGAAAGGGTAAGTTCAAGGCAGTGAATTGGCTCCACGAGGTATTTTCTTCTCAATGAGGAGAAACCACGGCAATGTAAGAAAAAAATTCTCTATGGTTTGGGTTTATCGCAAAGAGCACAATGACCAGAGGAGGTGAGCCCAGCGCTGTGCATATAGAAGTAGAGCTGCGGAAGCCTACAACGTAAGCTAGTTAAAGCAACCTCGCATTGGGGAGATTCGCAAAAACACGAGCTTCACTATTATGCCTAATGGGCGTAATCATCAAAGGAATTGATGATATCCTCTTGCCAACTGTCCAGAAGTTGCCGCCGACATATTCGTGCTCCGGCCAGTATGGAGGGAAATGGATAGACGTCAATCGGGGGGCCGTCTAGTGATATCCTCGCTAAAGAGTCTGCTTCTTCATTCAGCCAGAAACTCTTATGCCCTGACACCCAAATCAGGTTGATTTCTCTTAAGTTGGAAGGAACTAAAACACCAAATGTGCGAAGAAGAGCTGAATTTTGGGGGGGATATTAGAGCGGGGCAACCTGCTAATGAATAGGCCACAATTATGACATTGATTATCTGAGGAGGTATGTTTTTTAATGCTATGAATATTGCCAGAAACTCTGCATAGAAGATTGGGGTGAAGTCAGGTAGGCGGATCGAAAGCGACCAGTGGAGTTGTGGACTAAAAATCCCCACACCAGCTCTCTCCTTAAGTTGAGACGCATCAGTCACTACAACCACGTATGAATCCAAGCTAACCATATAATCGTTCACCAAACCCGTTAGTAAACGTGTAGGCAGTATTTTCGCATCGTTAGGAAAAATGTTATTAAAGGTTAGGGGAACAGGGATAGCTTCGCAGGACATATGCATAACGGACGGAATGGTAATATAACCGCATCGACGTGCTTTAATGACGACGCTTATGATGACGATAATAATGGCCTTCAAATGTTGGGGCGTATACAGTCGGGAGGATTGCCCAGGAGTACAGTTCTGACTGTGCAGGCTTTTCCGCGTGCTGTGCGGGGGGAGCTAAAGCTCGCCGTTCGCTGCCGCACGCACGAACGTGTTCCTTGATAATATTCCTTCATGATAGGAGCCGATCAGCCTCGTCGCTCGCATTAATTCACATCGCAGATGCGGTCGTTCGCCCTCGTTGGGAAGTTTTCTTTCTAGCGCGGCATGGTTAGGCCGCGCGTGGTTCGCTCCATGCAGATTTTATAATGTTCCGGAGAAGACGTTTAGTACGCGTACATTGCAAACTATTCATTAGAATTTGTGAAATGCGTTCCTTGGGAACAAGCATTGTGTTATACGGGGCCCAGTGCCCTCGACACGCGACTAGGAGGTCGCACGAGTTTAACCTCTTTCAAGGAATGTTGGGGCTCTGATATGCGATTAAATTGTAGGGCAAGAAAAGCGAGCGCTATTAAAGGAAATATTTATGCCTCATACCAAGCAGGCGTATCTGGTGCTCAAAAAATAAACCAAGGGTCTATATTTGTGCGTGTGTTGCTGATCTCTAAAACACTTTGGAATGCGCGAAAAGCGCCACGTATTCCACGAAGTATGCACAACTAATCGGCGTGAAGAACAAACTAGTTCGGCATATCACTGCGCGGTATAGTAATTCGGCGAATTCTGTGTTATACACCGAAGCTGGGCATTACGATTTGTAACAAATAGTGTTTGAGGGCACTTATCGTCGAAGCTCACTTCTGTTCAAAACCTCTGAGGTGCACTCTGATTTGTCGAAAGACAGTGAAAACACGGTAAGCAGAGATGAGAATACGACGCGCGTTGGATTCCCGGCCAACGCGGACGCTTATTTGATGGAGGCGCGAAGCAAAAACACCCGTGTGTACGAGATTCCGGCGCATGTTAAAGATCTCCAGCTGGTAGAAATTAATCCGGAGATCTCCAAACGACTGTACGAGCCAGCCACGTGGCGTACGTTGCGGCGTTCCACGAGTTGAAGGTGGCGGAGCGTCAAAAGCTGGACGCCATCATACGCAAAGGGTACAAGGCGGCGCTAGGGTTCTATACGCACACCAGTACGGGGAAGCTTTTGGAGCTAGGGCTGCACAACACGCTCGATGAGATAGCCGAGGCACAGCATACGGCGCAAATGGCGAGGCTAGCGCAGACGAGGACAGGGCGCTCGATTTTGCAGAGGTTAGGATACCGCGAAAGGGGGTTGCACGGGGACGGGGGCCAGGCGTCGCTGGCGCGTAGGCTGCTCTGCCAGTTGCAGGTGCCGCCGATCCCGAAGCACATGCATCCCCAAGTCAACCAAGAGCGGAGGATCGCGAGGGCGAAGGCTTTCACGGCAACACACGCATCGGACAACGGTGCTCACTACGTCGATGTGGCCAAGTACCCGGACAGGCCGGGCACGTATGCGGCGGCCGTGGTTGCGGCTACCTCCGGGGAGCTGTACACGGCCGGCAGCGTCCGGGCGCGGAGCTCGGAACAGGCCGAGGAGCTAGCCATAGCGTTGGCGCTCACGAACCCGAGGTGTTCAACGGTGATCAGCGACTCGCGGTCGGCGATCATGAACTACGCTACGGACAGAGTGTCCCCGTGCGCAGTAACGGTGTGCGGGGCACTACAATTACGACAGACGCCGGCGACGCTGAAATGGTTCCCGGCACACGTCGGGCTGGTCAGCACGGGCGAGAACTGCAACGAAGGGGCAGAGCGAGCTGCGCGCGCGCTCACCAGTCACATCGCAAGCTCGGACCCCCCGCCGATGGAAACGGAAGACGACGGGGCGACGCCGCTCACCTCGTATAAGGACACTCTGGAGTGGTACAGGGGCAACAGGCAGGTGTTCCCGCCGCCCCACCACAAGCTTACGACGAGGGAAGCGGTGACGTCGCAACAACTACAAACGTGCGCGATGTGGACTCCGGTGATAGCAAAGCACGTGTGCGCGGACGTGTATCCGAGCGATGTGTGCGCGGTGTGTAGGGAGGACAGGGCCACGAGGGCTCATATCCTGTGGAACTGCAAAGTGAACGACGGTGCTACAGAGACGTTACCGCCGCACCTAGCGGATGCGGTGGCAAGCATGGACTACGACGTGCAATACAGGGCCGTCCAGCAAGTGTTGGAGGCTCTCGAGCGTCAGCGGCCGAAAGCACTGTCCCCTCGGGGGCTGGGTGCGTGTAGGTAGCCGATGCCGAGGGACCGACTGACACGACATTAGGCAGCGTCAATTTTGCCGGACAATAAAGATGTTTTATCTTTCTCTCTCTCTCCGGAGATGTCCACTACGGAGCACTACGGAGCCCTGCGTTGCGCGGGCGCGTTAAACCCTCGCAATTCAATTCAGAGATGACCACAGACAGCCAGCGTAGCTTTATACACGGATACAAACGCACCAAACAGTAAACATATATATATAAATTTATTTTGTTGTTCGTTTATTTGTTAGTCGTCATATTAGGCTACTTCAGTGGGAAGTGGTACATACATCAGGAGCGCCCGCCCGCCCGCCCGCATGCCCGCTGTCAGTACATGGGCTCCAACTGCAGGTGCGTCGTGGTAATGTGAAACGACGACTGACACTCCTGTTTTACTCCAACTCTCGCTAAACAAATGGCACCAAGATGGTGCACTCGAGCGAGGGAGTCAGTGAGTGAAAAAAGTTTTATTGAGCCCGCGAAGTGGGAGTGGTTCCCAATTTCAGAAAGCCACTTGATGATGAGTGGGCAGCCATCGCTCTGGAGGAAGTATTGCCTGGACATCGAGATCACTGTTAGTCACCAGGTTCTCCCACAGCTCAAGGGTGGGAAAAGTAGATAGAAGAAGGAGGAGCTTGGTTTGCTGGCACACTTAATATGATGCGAGGAAGAGTGCCAGGTTGTGAACACGACATGAATTCGGCAGGAGATTGCGCTGGGAACACACGATGAAGGCCGGCTGGGTGAGGGGTAATCTTCCTCGTAGGAAGTGAAATTTCAGGAGATATGAACGATGCTAATCGGTACAGTTTTATCATAAGTCACACGGGCTCCCTACGGGTGGCGTGGGGTTGCAGGAAGTCCCAACCGGTACGGAGGGCTAACCTTTGCGCTTTTTACTGGTACATCTTCTCTTTTACATTTATGACATATATGACACCGGCTCCTACGGGAGGCGCGTAGGTGCCGAAGGTGAAGAACATATAACGACCGCTAAGCGAAAACTCAACTGAATTTTACGTGCGAATGGATGCAGATTAAAAAATCTCGCAACTCTTCTTCGGCGCATGTTAGGACAAAATCCTTAAATTGGTTTTTGGGCAATTAAATGGGCACCATTTTCAAGAAAAAAAAAACGAATGGGAGATATGAACTGGCTGTGTGCTTATTTAAGAATGTGTAAAAACAGTGTTTTCATGAAATCCTGCTTGCCTCTATTGCGGGGGTGTCATTGAAAAATGTTGAACAATATTTAGATTGCTGAGTAAGGTGCCGATCTCAACAAAAACCAGTTCGATATCTCAAATGGCGGGTGTTAAAAAAAATAATATCTGAATAACGTTTTTACCACTTTTCACTTCTCCATGGTGGAATTTTTAAAATTTTCATAAATATTGACCTCCAACACCGTAATCAGAATGTGCCCTTGAAATCTGTAGCCGTTTGAAAGAGCAGTTTGGATAGACGTGTACATAACCTGTTAGGCCTTTTTGGCTAGTCAGCCGTGTCATTTGTATAAAACAATTTGGCTCTTTTAGGGGCGTCGCAGGGCGAAATTCTTAAAAGTGGTTCTGTGCATTTGTATGAGTTACATATGCCACCAAAAACCAGTTGAATAACTGAATCAGTGAAATATTTTTTTGGGAATCTTTAGGAACACCATTTTATTTCCGGAATGAGAAACCACCTCGCTAGTGTAGGTTAGGGCAAAATCCAAAAACTACTTTTTAGATATTCTTAAGGGCTACATATATCAGCAAAATGCGCTTCGATATGGGAAAGGGTGACCGAGAAAATCACGAATTCACGAAACCACAATTTCGCGCTTTTCTGTGGTTAGGAGTGCAATTTCTGAAAACCCACCTTAGTGAGTATCTACTCAATGACGCAAAAAAACTCGCGAAATTTCGGGTCTCTAGATCTAACAGTTTTGGCGGGGCGTTGATGAGTCAGTCAGTCAGTCAGTCAGTCAGTCAGGCACTTCTTTTTATAGGTATAGATGACACCGGCTCCTACGGAAGACGCGTAGTTGCCAAAGGTGTCAATAGATGGCGACCGCTAAGCCAACGCGGGAAAACTCAAGTGAATTTACGTTGAAATGGATGCACATTCAAAAATCTCGCTGGGCTTCTTGGGTGCATGTTAGGACAAAATCCTTACATTGGTTTTGGGGCAATTAAATGGGCAGCATTTTCAAGAAAAAACGAATGGGAGATATCAACTGGCTGTGTGGTTATTTAAGAATGTGTAAAAACACAGGGTTTTCACAAAATCCTGCTTGCCTCAATTGGGAGGGTGTCATTGAAAAATGTTGACGAACAGTGTTTACATAGCTGAGCAAGTTGCCTATCTCAACAAAAACCAGTTCGATATCTCGAATGGCGGGTGGTAAAAAAATTAATATTTGAATAACGTTTCTACCGCTTTTCACTCTCCCCATGGTGGAATTTTTAAAATTTTCATAAATGTTGACCTCCAACACCGTAATCAGAATGTGCCCTTGAAATCTGTAGCCCTTTGAAAGAGCAGTTTGGATAGACGTGTACATTACCTGTTAGGCCTTTTTGGCTCGTCAGCCATGCCATTTGTAAAAAAACAATTTGGCCCTTTTAGCGGCGTCGCAGGGCGAAATTCTTAAAAGTGGTTCTGTGCATTTGTATGAGTAGCATATGCCACCAAAAATCAGTTGCATAACTGAATCAGTGAAAGATTGATTTGAGAATCTTTAGGAATTCCATTTTATTTCCGGAATGCGGAATCACCTCGCTTGTGTAGGTAAGAAATCCAATAACTACTATTTATACATTCTTAAGCGCTACATATCTCAGCAAAAAGCGCTTCGATGTGTGAATGGGTGACCGAGAAAATCACGAATTGGAGAAACCACAATGTGGCCCTTTTCCGCGGTTATTTGTGCAATTTCTGGAAAACCCGCCTTAGTGAGCACCTACTGAATGACGTAAATAAACTCGCGAAATTTCAAGTCTCTAGATCTAACAGTTTTGGCTGGGTGGTGATGCGGCAGTCAGTCGGGCACTTCCATATATATATATATACATATATATATATATATATATATATATATATATATATATATATATATATATATATATATATATTATAACCGAATGAAGATATGCGAACACACAGTAACGGTAAATTACCTTTTCATGTCATCAAAGAGCACTAATTATCCTTTTGGCCACAGTGATCAATATCTTCAAATTTGGTTAAATAATCTTATTAGATAAGCATGCATCGAGAACGAGCCCTACCGCACATTTTCGCAAAATCTCTGCTATGCTAGCCTGCATAATGTATACGTTAACTGGTATAAAGCAGTTGTAAAATACGGCTACATGACACACAAAAAAATAAAAAACAGAACGAGGATAGTTTTGCCCCAGTTGCCTGCATGTTCTAAAGAAATTCACAGCTGAATATAACTCGTAGATATACGAGCCTATTGTAATGAACATCTAAATGGACGATATGTGTTGTCCTGCGTAAAAATAAGGAGTGTGCATTCAACTGAAGACAGATACAATTCTCTGTAACTGACCGTCTTCGATGCCACCTGTTCACGGCTCAGTCTAGAGATACTTTTTGACCAGAGCACACTTCTTTGCGGGGTTCATAGGTGACCTTACCGGACAACTGTAAACGCGAGAAAAATCGACGCTGTGCCGAAGGGGCTCGTTGCACAAAACCTCGCCGTTGGTTTCTCCGCATAGCAGGTAGCAGCCGGATAAGAAGAACACTTGACTTGCGTTGAAAGTCCCCGTATTCTTCACCAGTGCGTCTTCTGTTGCATCCATCGCCTTCTCGAACACCGACCAAGCGACGGGAATCGCCGCGACGGCTCCCTCGATGTCAATGCTCGACAGATTGGTGTCGATGATAGACAGACAATTTTTGTACCGTTCGTATAGAGGCTTGAAGTCGTTGTGACCTTCAACCATGTCATAAAAGGCTGCCGCAGCAAAACGTGTTCCAAGCCCTCCGAGCACAGCACCTCTATGAGCGTCAAGGGCATAAAAGGGAAGGCCGAGGTGTTGTACCATCAGCCTAAAATTTTTAACCATAGAAAATGTCCCTTGAAAGCTGGTTCTCCAGATGGAGCCACTATACAGATGAAGTCATTTCATGTGCTGCAACATGTTTTGCTGGTTGCGGAGCGGGTTGCCTTGAACGCTTGGATAGACTTCGTAAAAGGACCGATTGTTTATGGACTTCGACATCTCTAGCACCTCGAATACACGGCGCAAGTTCAATCCGAATCCTCCTGTGTGGTCAGCGTAGTTTTCGTTCTGGTGAGACGGATGGTTGCCATTAGTGAAGTGGACTGCTACGAAAAAGCGGTTACGAATGGTCTCAGCCAGGCGTTTCAACATTTGGAGGTGTAGCGGCCGATTGGTGAGTAATATATTGTTCACAACATGTCCAAAAAACGTAAAGGTCGAGTGAAAGCAGTGAAAGTTCACAGCCTCGACTGCAGCCTCACTGCTTCCGTATAGGCTTTGAAGAATGACAGGGCTTGAGTAATGAACGAGACGTAGAACACAAATTGTCTCCACGTAGTCACTGATCGCGACCTTCCCTTTTGTTTTGTAGAGTTCGAATAGAGCGAGAAAGTATTTTAGGGAATCAATTATACAATGTACGCCATTGAAGGTGGTGTTGAGGTACTTTCGAAGCAAAAAGTCCCACCTGGACTTGTCAACAGGTTCTGTCAATCTGAGGAATGCCGACTTGTCTGGGTGAATTAAATCGGGGTAGTCAACAATGTTGTCGTTGAAGAATGCCTGGGCGTTTTCAAAGTGCCCCACAATCTCCGCCAATCGCGACTCGTCTACTGGTGTGAAAGCTTCGTACGTCGTGCGCAGATGATTGTTAATACGACGGGTCTTGATGAGCTCCCGTAGAATGCGCAGTTCGGCCGGGAATTCCTTTACATACTGTGATTGGAAAACCGGAAAAAAATATAAAAACGGAGGGAGAAATTGAACTGTGTATATAACTGGCATGAACAAACGCAGTGACATGAAAAAAAGCGCGTTCAAAAAATCTGGCGTGGGGTTAAGGTCTGGCCATGTAATACCGCCCTCTGCAAGAATTCGCCTCAAGCCTGGTACATTGGATGAGCTCAAAACGCTCGTGCAGGTTCGAAAAAAGTTGACGGCTTTGTGGTTGTAGTGGCTTTGCAAGTCAACGGGCATTTTGAGCACTTTAACCGCTTCCGATACGATTGTTTTCAGGGCGAGGTCTTCCACTGACATATTGTGACTCTTAGTCCAACGGCCACAGACGTACTGGTAGAAGTTTTTGCAGGGGGCGGTGTCATTGTCGACGCTGTGGGCAGGAATCTCCGGTAGTGTGAGGCATGACTGGGTTCCGCATGTTGATTCAGTGGTGACGTTTGTTTGGTAAAGGAGCAGGCGAACTGCCACGACCAGGCAAAGGCCCGCAAGCAGGAGAGAAAGTGCTATGAGTCCTGGAATTGCGTAGCTGTCGTCACAATCCCGGACGCTGGGGTTAGCTTCGGCCTGCGAAAGAGAATGGCCATTGAAAGGATATTTGTAGCTGTACGCAAGTGCTGACCAACCTAACTGCATGACATTTGGCCACTTGGAAGCTTATGCTCTTATTCATCGCGATAATCGAGTTGTGGAATTGAATTTAAAATTTGGGAATTTGTGCAAGAATATTTCTGGTACTTGTGGAAACTGTCTGACTGATATATTTTGCCGGGGCTAAAAAACCGCAACAAATGTCACTGTGTAGTCGGTCACGAACAGGTGTCTGAATGGGCCAGCAAATTTCAATTATTCGGAGGTTGATCCTTGTACACCATTACATTACAATTGCTGATCACAATATCCATTGTACGGTATTAATGGCCTGCGCCGCCTTGAAAAAGTATTTTTGCGTATGGCATCGTAGAACGAGCCCACAAAGCGGCAATTAGCTACCCAGAGTAAATAAAGGTGACATTAGTGAGAGTCTTCGACAAATTGCAAAATAATTGTGACCTCACTTTACCTTTGCGGTTTCATGAGCGGCGACATGGATCTGGCAGCGGTCCAAAATTTTATAAATTGGTCAAAGATTTCGTATTGGATATAATAGGAAAAAAAAACTCATAGCTCGTGTGCTGTAAAAAAGGGCGTGCAGTGAAACTGGCCGGCTTTGTTAGATTTGCTATGTTGAGGTTTAGATATATTGGGGATTTCTTATATCGAATTATACAGGAAGTAGTCCGATCTCTGCGTCAGACGAAGTACACGCAGTTTATGGGCAGAGAAAATGACATTTAATTATAGCGTTTCTAAGCCAATCACAGCGCAGGCTGCAGTGTGCCACAAAGGGGTCTGCCGAAGATCGCGTGGCGTTGCGCAGTGTGATGGGGAGGGAGACGTCGCCAGTGTCGAGGAGTACACACAACTAGGTACAGAAGTGGGAGCAGTGGAGAGGAGTATGTAAAGGGGCTGTAACCCTACTTTCTACAAAGATATCTATGCTTCCGTGTGCACCACCAATGTGGAACAAATGGTCATCGCGGTGCTGCCGACAACCCCAATAAACAACAAAGCTTAACGAACAATGAATTAGCCTGAGTGTTTATGTGGAGGATGACTAAGACGTTGTCTAATAATGGTATATGAAAACCAAGTTCAACACGTTATACCAAGAAAATAGCCTGTTGCGCCAAAAGAATTCAAGTCTGTTCTAACCTAAAGTTCGAACAAACTGCATAATTTATAAGGCTTTTGACAAAAATTTGCACTGACAAGACCACATTTATAGCATATACAGGGAACTCGCATCAGGTTGGTACGCCCTGCAGCAAGGCCGAGATTTTTTTCCCAACTATTACATACGTTTAACTTTGCTTTTATCCAGAGTTTTATTTTTTATTGTATGAGGCATTGCGAAGGAACGTACAAAGCATATTTGGATTCTATAAGAGAACCGTGAAAACGATCGCTGAAAATTAAAAATAATTCAAATTACTACAAATCCGGCACACAACTCTTATTAAATGATTATTCTGGCTTTGGGGCACTTGCTGTGTTTGAAAACATCTACCCGTGTGCAGAAAGTTTCAAAGCGCAATGAGCCCTGATACAAAAAATTTCCCCGCATTTTCCCGAGGGGAGAATGTGAAAGTGCGAATGCAGGAGTTGAATTTGCGCGGTTCGGTAATGTTCGCGAAAGAGAGATCACACACACACACACAACTACAAAGAAAGAAACATGCATTTATTCACAGGCACCTATTTGTGTTGTCGTTGTACTTGATTGCTAGAGCGGATCTCAGCTTTGAAAGTTCGTGTCACTACTCCTTTAAGCGGGTGCATTAGCCCTTCTCACGCCCGATTCCTGGCCAATCCCCCACTTGGGTATGTGCCATGCACAGACACCTATTTGTGTTGTCGTTGTACTTGATTGCTAGAGCGGATCTCAGCTTCGAAATTTCGTCAGTACTCCTTTAAGCGGGTGCATTAGCCCTTCTCACGCCCGATTCCTGGCCAATCCCCCACGTGGGTATGTGCCATGTCAGCGGCCAGGCAGCGCGCGCCCATCTCCCCCCGTTGCCAAGGAAGACGAGGAGATTCCTGGCCAATCCCCCACGTGGGTATGCGCCATGTCAGCGGCCAGGCAGCGCGCGCCTATCTCCCCCCGTTGCCAAGGAAGGCGAGGAGCGCGCGCACCCGCAGCTGTTGCTATGTGGACGGGCGGCGGTCAACGGAATTCAGGGTCGCTTATAAAGTGCATTCGCACTTAAAAGGGAAAGCCGTTCTTCAGGGTTTATTTGCCCCGTAGAGAGAGTGACGAAAAGCAGTGCACGGTAGTCCAAGCTCAGCGCGTGACCCTCCCAGCCCTGGAGCGTGCAAACGTGCCACTTCCTTCTCGGTGCCTCTATCATCATCACCGTGTTGGTGGTCAATTACATATCCGCAACAGGCCCCATTATGCGTCTATTTTATCGCCCGTTACCTAGCTCCAGATGTCTCTCGCTAGAGGACATAAACCTTGCGCCTGTGTGTAGTGAGGGCGGAGAGCAGTTCAGCGGCGTTTATTTTAAAGCGTTTATTTCACGCTAGGTCGCGCTGAGCGTGACAGGTTAATATGAGATGGCTGTGATCACCAGAGAAGGAGAAATGAAAACGCCCTCCCCAACAGCGCCAGCCGGGAGACTTGGATGCCAGAGTTGATATTTGAAACAGTGCTTGTTGCTTCAAAAGAGGTTTCTCTGCCAGTCGCCAGCATGGGCTCTGGGGCCCCGGTGTAGGGGCATGCAGTGGCGGCTCAAGCACCTAAAGGCTCTCCTGATTTCGTCGGTGAAAAATAAAAAACTCCGAAGCCAGCCTTGTGGGCCAGAGAAACGTTGCCGTAGTCGGCCGTGGCTTGGAGACGTAAAATCTACCTCTGCGAGAGTTTACGCTCTAGACCGCCCTGCTGCTGCCGATGCTTCGCTCCTAGTTTGTAATGAAACGGCTACGTCACAAAAAAAAAATTAAAGAGAAGCGGGTGAGAAATTCCATCTTTGTTTCCAAATTTCTGAGCAAGTAACGCACGTTGCTTGTCGAAAAAAAAGACGAGAGAGCTACGCAATGTATGATCCTTCAGGTAAAACAATATTTTATTCAGCCTTTAGCGTCCCTTTCAAGACGCAATGCAACGGACCCTGCAAATGCACCGTTCATTATTTGGACAGTTCTGGGTATACACCAAGCGATTTCATGATTGCCCGTCGCCATGTTTTTCGGTTGTGTACCCTGCACACACAGCCATAGACGAGTGCTGGAAGTACGCGGCACTCGAGTGATGTGTATGCTGCACTCGGAGCTCCAGTTTGCAAGTTCGAGTTTTACTCTGTTACTCATGTACGCTGAAATGTTATGCACGTAAGCTGTAGAAAGTCTTAACTTCTTGTCATTTTCAACCACGTGTGAATCTCGGCAAAGTTGCCAATTTATTTGGACCTTAACCGTCGCACATCTGACCCTCAACCGGAGCCCGTACAATGGTATTCTCGATCGCCACAACACTTAGAGGAGACGAATATGTCTACTAGTGGTTCTTCGTGACCGAAACGTCCTACAGGGGCCAACCATTGATTTCGTGACGGCACCATCAACCATCTGGATTTATTCTGTCGTCATGTGGCAACATAGCAGAGTTTCGCCAAGAAGACAACACTTTACATCTATACATACGTAAAGCATTAGGCGTGCGGGTTCCCGTATTTCCACTCCCCGTTAGCCTGCTGGTAGGCGGAGGAATCACAGGGATTCCACCGGTTGTGAAGCCGTTAATGCTCAATCCTTTTTAAATTTATCTTAACCCATTTCAATCCACCTGTATCCTATCTTAACATTGTTTACTTTCAAATGATAATGGGTCATTATTAACTATGGTAATCCTTATTTACCTCATTCACGTGTGGCATGCCTTCTTTCACTCCGACCTTCTTTGGATTACGAGGATTTTTTATCATTTGTGTAGACGTCAGGGTCATTCGGGGTAAACTTTGCAAGCAGACATGCAAATCTTTCACCTTTATCAGTATTGCTGAATTTAGAAATCGCTTAGAGCTTACGCAAGGTGGCGGCGGTAGGAGGCCAGTTGAAGGCTTTTGAGTAAGTGAGCTTGGCGGCTCTGTTCGGCTGCCTCGGTCGGCTTCCTGTTCCGAGTTTGCCTCTTGACGCTCCCTTGTTGGGCTCGCTGGCGGCCTCGGCGAAGAGGGCGAGCTGCGTCGTGAAGTCGCATTCTGCGCAAATCTGACGCGTCGTCGGAACTTATACAAGTTCGAGGCACATTCGAAATACTGTGTAACGTGATTTACCCGAGAAGCTTTTAATGGGACTAATTTTATTTTGAACATTTAACCCACGTTCAATAACACAGATGATTTTATTTTGGACATTGCAGTAGACACCAGTTGGCTGAGATTATAGAGGAATGGTGACGTAGTTTACTAAGGTTAGGCACGGAGTGATTTTATTACTGTTGACACAATTTTTCTATTTTATGTAAATGGCAGAAGTGTGGTGTAAAACAATAGAAATTCTCTTTCCCGTGGTTTCATTGACAGTTTCCATTGTGTTCTCCCCGTACAGCTACATTCCCCTTGGCAATTGCTTGACGACCCACACACTGGTCAGCATCCTGACGAGTAAACGTTCTGGCCGATTCAAGGCGCAGCAAAGAAATAATTTGCGCTTTAATAGCCCAAGAGGGGCTGTTGAATTTACAAACTGTTTTTCGAGACTGTGGGATACGTGTCTAAAGATCACCATCTCGTTTAAACGCCTCTAATTCCCCGCGTGGCTTGGTAAAGCGGTTATTCAAACCATCTTAAGCAGATTATGGACACAGAACAACGTAAACCCCAGAAATCAAGGTTCAGACGGATATTGGCGCACATGCCCTATGCGTACTGTCAACGCTCGGATTACCTGGACCGGGCGTGTCCATTCGTCAACGTAGAACCGGGATCATCAGGCAAAGTTGAACCGAGCCCAGCAGGCGAAGTTGAACAGGGCTCAATTCTCGACGTGTGCTTATTCTTTCGCTTGATCATCTTCTTCGTACCTTTGTCCTTCGCTTGCCTACTTGGCGCCTGGGACAGCGGGACGCTGCTGTTGGAGCTCTCGTCGGGCTGCATTGGACTCGGCTGTTCGAATGGCCTGTTCCGTTTCCGCGTGCACCAGTTATGATGATGAGGATGTTAGTTCTGCTATTTACCCTGGTACGTGGTCACACCAATGCTTCCAGGGGATGGTCCTGATTGACGGCGAAATGATTCCATCCGCGAACAAACTAGAGAATGACTTGCGGATTATCGGAATGTTTTGAACTGGGCAAACGCGGAAGCCGCATCAACAACAGCGAAAAGGTCGAACTAACTTGTCACTTAAAAGACTTTCTTCATTCTAAGGTATGAAGGCTTGTTACTGTACAACAAACGATTGAATAAAAGAATATAGTGGTGCTGTCTTTGATTTACAGCTTAAGAATTTCATTTAAGGTGTTTTGAGGAGGGGGGACATGCAAAGGGGGCATTTGACAAACTTGTCCTCTGAGAAGCACCCAAAGTCGCCCTCTTCTTAGGTCTTACAAGAATAATTGCTGACATTTCAAACGTTTTGGAAGTTTAAACCCAGCTGAAAGATGCCACATTATCTTTACTTCCGAAAAACAGCGCAGGTTTGACAGAAAAGAACATGTTGCAGTTAAAAAATGTGTGTATGCGGTACAAACGGTACCCACTGGAGGTCGAGCCTAGGCTAATACCGTTTAAACCCACGACTCTACGCCCCCGGCTACCCGGTGCCAAAAGCTGAGCCGTTTTAGTGTTTGCTCAAGGGGATTGAAAAAGTGTCTGAATCAAACCAGTAGTCGGCGCTATTGGTGAGGCATCTAGGCGGCCAGGTTTGTCAAACGTATAGGAGGGTCAGCAAAAATTGAAGCCAGCTTGCACAACAATACAAGCCTAATGTCACAGCAGAGCTGCGTTTTTGTCACTAAGATAAACTCGGCGAGAGCCATACAAATCATTAAAAACCATTTGGCCTGTGTGTATATGTGGCGCTCCTCAGCAGAAGACCAAACCAAATGCAAAGTAAAGTACATAAGTGCTTTATTTGTACAGTGCCCTCTTCAGTCTTCGTATACTTCATCGTCCGCCGCAGTCTTCGTTGAGCGCTTCCTCGGCGTTGAAGACCCGCTATACTTCTTCATCTTCTCCTTTTTCTTCTGAGCGTTGTCATTCTCGCTCAGCAGTGGTGTGCGCTTCCTGATAAGCTGCGTCTTTCAAACGCTCCACTGCACAGTGCCCCCCGTGACATGTGTGCTGTGACTGCGCGTGCTATTCTAGTGAGCTGCTCCGTCCGGCGTCCGTCCGTTGTCCGCACCTCTCCCCCTACACTATAAAAAAAGAAATATAGTTAGCGCCGCCCGGTTTCCATCCCACGACCCTCTGGCAGCAAGGGGAGGTACGCGGTGCTCTTCCCACTACGCTACAAAACTTTTTTTTCTTTATTACATGGGAGAATACGCTCAGACGTTGCAGTACGAGCAATACAAGCAAACAAAAGACGCCGAAGTTATGATAAGCACATATACATCAAAATTCAGGCAAACACACACAAGCGTTCAAAAGAGGGAACCAGTCAGGTGGTTGGTCAAGCGAGCTATACACACTCAGTTCAAATGCAACAGTTTCTCGGAAATGTGACTTAGTTGATCTTAGTGGCTCAGCATGCCTATCACATAAGCGGCATCGCCACAAACTGTACAAACCAATCAACACAAACATGTCATGAGGCGGCTCACCAGGATAGTGGAATGGCAAAAATCGGACATAGAAAGGCGTAAGATCCATGTCTTTTGTGAGCGTTCGCTGTAAAATGTCCCACTAAAAGACAGCATCTCTGCAGTCTACACAGCAGTGATCAATTGTCTCTGGTCCGGTAAAGAGCCGACAGTCTGTCGACCAAGCTATAAACAGACCCCGGTCTTTCATCCAAATTTTAACAGGGAGCGTGCCGGTGTGTAAATTAAAGAAAAATGTTTTAACACCTGGCGGAGCACACATTTTACACACTCTTTTGAGGACATCCTGGTATGGACACTGTAGGTACGAAACACGATATAAAGGTGTGGGAAAAAGCCCAGCAACAAGGGCATCAAAAATACACTCGCGCGAAGCAGTAAATATGTACTCAGGGCTAAACAGAGCCTGTAAGAAGCGAAACGTGTCAACCACTTCTTTGAGGAAACCTCGCGGGCTTCGGGCTGCGTCCACAGACAGCGAAGACACCACAATATCAGGGAGAAAATGTGCGAAACGTATTTGCAGTACAGCTTTCAAAAAAGGATTTTGAACATCTCGAAAGTAGAATAAACGAGAAAGAAGCTGCCAAAGAAACAAATGAACAAGCCCAAGTCCCCCTTGCACAACCGGAAGAAAAAAGTTATCGCGATGCAATGGCTCAGTACGCGAAAACGAAATGAAGATTGCAAAAATCCCATGAAAAGCCTGTATCCTGAGTCGTGAGCGATGTAACACCTGTAGGAGAGAGAGAGAGAGAGAGAGAATACATTTACGGAGCGTCTAAATTGGGAGTGGTTCCTTATTCACTGGAGCCCATATGATGTCATGGCCGCCTGCGCCCGGTCGACCAGCGCTAGCTGGGTCGCCAGTGAGGAGCTGGACATCAAAATCTCCCATTGCTCTCTAAAAGAGGGGATGGGGGGATGGAGGGTCACACTCCGCAATTATGTGGTGGAGTGATCCTGGTGTTTTACAAAATTTGCATTCGGCCGAGTGTTGCTCCGGGAATATGAGGTGTAGCCTTGTTGGGTGGGGGAAGGATCCAGATTGAATGAGGCGAAAGACTCTCTGCTGCTCCTTAGAGAGGCTAGGATGAGGTGGAGGGAGTGTCTGTCTTTCTAGCCGATAGTGCTGCGTGATTTCTCTGAAAGTGATAAGCGGGCAGTACTCCACGCCTTCCTCCGGCGCCTGGGGTGCGAGTGCGCAGGCGTGTTGGTGGGCAAACTCGTTACCCTCCATGGAGGCGTGAGCAGGCGTCCACACCAATTTGATTTTTCTATTTGCTATTTTGTTCTGCAGCAATCTAAGGGTCACTGGCGACACCCATCCTGATTGGTAGTTCCGATATGCTTGCTGCGAGTCGGTGACAATTGTTTGTGCCGGCGTCTGTGTGAGGGCCAGAGCAATTGCCATCTCCTCCGCTTCAGTGATGTCCGTGGTCTTGACTGTTGCGCTTGCAAGGAGACTGTTCTTGGTCGATACCGCTATGGTTGCGCATGGCGTGCCTCTACAGAGGGAGGCGTCCGTGTATACGACTCCGGGGTCTTTTCCAAAGCTCGTGTTGAGCGCTCGAGGTCTCGCTGCTCTTCTCGCCTCGTGATGGGTGGGGTGCATGTTTCTTAGCAGTGGGTGAATAAATAAAGACTGGCGCCAGGAGGTTGGTATCTGTACCTGCGAGATCGCGTCGAGGGCCGCCCACCCTATGTTGAGGAGAATTTTTCGTCCATCTTTAGTTCGGCTGAGTCTGGCCTTTTGACTGGATAGATGACCTTCGATCAATTCTTATGCGGTGTTGTGTATGCCCATCCTGCGCAGCTTGTCTGTGGACGCGCTCATGGGTAGTCCTATGGCATGCTTGACTGACTTCCGTATGAGTATATTCAGGAGATTTATGTCGCTTTTGTTTAGTAAGAGGTACGGCGTGATGTAGGTTATCCTTGAAATGACGAATGCCTCGACCAAACGCAGGGTATACGCCTCTTCCATTCCTCTCTTCCTTCTTGACACCCTCCTAATCATGTGCATTATTTGATCGGTAGATTGCTTCAGTTTTTTTAGGGAGGTGTCACTCTTGGTGTCTGCTTGTAGGTGAACTCCTAGGATTTTAATGCTGGGACTAGGAATTATCGCGTGTCCCTCTAGTTGGACTTGGATATCTTCCTTGATGTTCTTCTTGGCTTTCGGGCGGACAACAAGGAGTTCGGACTTTTGTGGCGCACACTGGAGGCCACAGGCCTTGGCATATTGATTTATGACGTCCGTTGCCCTCTGGAGTGTGTCCTGAATATCGCCGAGGGACCCAGTTCCCGTCCAGACGGTGATATCGTCAGCATAGAGAGCATGCCCAAGGTTATCTATGGCGTCGAGTCTTCTGGGGAGGTCAAGCAAGGCGACATTAAAAGACAACGGTGACAGCACAGATCCCTGGGGCGTGCCTCTAGCTCCTAGTTTTAAAGCCGAGAAACAAGAAACGTGTTACATGCCCGAGCACGAGAAAAGATGGACAGCTGCCGTTGCCGCCAGTCATTCACTTGGTGCTGTAGCTTCACCGCCTGCTCCGACCAATGCTAGTCAGTATTGCGAAACTGCGAGAGGGGTACTCCTAAGGAAGTTAGGTTCGCATTCCTATTGATTCCGGCGAAACAATCTGCTGTGGTTCCCCATTCTCCCAACCAAAATCCGCAGCTTTTCTCGAAATTCAGGGCCGCACCTGAAACCCCGCAAACTTCTTGTGTAATGGCAAGAGCATTCTCTACGCTGGCCTTGTCAGTACAAAATAAAGCGACATCATCGGCATATGATAAAATTTGCACTTCAAAGTACGATAGCGTAAACCCTCTAACATTAATGTCCTCGTTTATGCGCCTGCATATTGTTTCAAGGTATAAGCAAAACAGGAGTGGTGATAATGGGCACCCTTGACGAACCGATAAAAGGACGTGAATTGGTTAGGTTATTCGATGGTTCACTATCACTCTTGTCGAGCCATTAGCATAACATATTTGAATACCTTCGGTGAGCCAAGGTCCTGCGTTCACTTGCTGAAGAGCACGAAAAAGGAATTGGTGACTGATACGATCGAATGCCTTTGCCAAATCTAGTTGTAGTAAGGCTACCTGGGCTGACGTACCCGAAACACACTGCAGTATAGACCTTGCTGTGTGTACGTTAGTTTGAATACATCGCCCACGAATCCCACATGTCTGACGGTCACGAACTAGTAGCTCAGTTACATTTCGAAGACGGTTGGCCAAAATCTTAGCGAATACTTTATAATCCACATTACACAAGGAAATGGGATGATATCCTTCTACTTTACGCAGTTTGTCAGGATCATTACTTTTGGGGATTAGAACAGTGTGGCCTTCGTACAGCGTAGGTGGAAGAAATCTAGTCTTGTAAGCCTCGCGGTAAACCTCAAGTAAAAATGGAGTCACTAGAGAACAGAATGTCTGGTAAAATTCTGCAGTGATACCATCAGGTCCTGGGGTTTTGCCTTTCGCCAATGATTCAATGCTAGACACCAATTCTTGAATGCCAATCTTCTGGTCAATAGATTCACACTCGTCCTGGTTTTGTTTGGGCAGCAAACTAATAAATGTTTCAATGGAGTCCTCGCTCACCGATTTTTTGGGAGCTTATATTACAGTTCTATAACAATCGACGAAGTCCATCGTTATCTGAGTAGTGTCATCAGTAATTTTCCCTTTATACTCAATTTCAAGTATTTGTTTAGACAGAGCATGACGGCGCTCATCACCTAGAGACCGACGACACGGCTGCACTTCAGCAAAGCGCTGTGATCTCGCCCGCACCAGTGCTCCCGGGTATTTCTCAACATCAAACGCCTGTAGCCGCGCCTTGACATTCCGAATGTCATCCATATATTGACCTGGATGTCGGCCTTCAAGCTCATAAAGTTCTCTCAACAATTTCTTTAAGTGATTTATGTTGTTTTTCTTTTCAAACGCCATCACTGTAACCTTTTGAATAGCAGTGACTTTAACTTCTTGCTTAAATAATTCCCACCGCGCGAGCATTGGCAGATCATAGCGATTTCTTGCGTTTTGCATAGTTTTGGCAACACGATTTAAGAAGGGCTGATGGGATAGTACAGAATTATTAAATTTCCACAATTCCCAGTTCAGGCGATGAGTTCGACACTGTTGGCTACCATGCGCAGCAGATACAAGGCAATGCTCGGTAAAAAATACCGGATGAACAGAGTAGCTATGGACACACGGTAGAGAATCTAAAGAAACCTAAATACGGTCTAGCCTAGCATGACAGGCTCCCTGGAAATGTGTGAAACAATTTTGCAGCCGGACGTTTTCTCCAATGTCACAAAGGTGAAAGTCACGAGCAATGTTTTCTTATGTTTCCTATGTTTTCCTCGTTGGTGCTCACATGACCTGTCCCTCGCGTTACACACACAGTTAAAGTCCCCTAAAACTATTAAGTGGCGGTCAGTACGCAGTTGACTCTCCCGTTCACGAGGTCGAGATGGTGCATAAACGACAAGAAACCTCCATGACTGTCCCGCGATCATTAGGTCACATACGATAAGGCGTTCCTCCCGATCAGTGGATACAAATTCCACACAGCATGGGAGGCGCTTGTTCAGAAAGAGCATGCACCCAGCAGATAACCCTTTGGCGTGGCTAACACACACTTCGTACTCTGATTGAAATGGAGCTAGAGCTTCCGCAGTCCCTTCATCCGACTGAATTTTTGTTTCTTGAATGGCCAATATATCAAGCTTCCAACCCCGCATTAGGCAAAGAACCTGGCCTTGACGCCTCTTGTTGCGTAAGCCACGAACATTTAACGTTCCAAACGGAAAAGAAAGAACTCCCATCATGAAACCCTGCAGCAGTGTAGCGTCTCTACCTCGCCTACCCACAGTTCCATGAGGATCTGGACGCCGGGCAGAAGGACGGCGACCAGTAGTTGCACTTTCCGCCGCCGGGGAGGAAGCCAAAGCTGCGACTGATGATGATGCAGGGTCGGCAACTAGAGGAGCCTCTGAGCTTATGAGGCCTGTGTCAGATGTAGATGTGGCACCCGGCATTAAAGCCGTCGATAGCACCGCCGAAGCAGCAGGAGCAGGATCCGAAGCATCCCTGGAAAGGAACTTCTTCGCCTGCTTTATCTCCATGAACTCTGGTTTTTCACCCGAAGTCTCCGCTTCATCAAGGGGCGCAGGCCGCTTTTTGATACCAATGTCGAGTTCCATTTCTTCATTCTCCGCCGACGGGGGTCGATCCAGGTAAGGTGGCGACTCCGCCCATGTTGCAGGCAAGACCGCAACGTAAGCGCCCCCTCCTTGATCATTAGGCGGTACCAAATGGGACGCATCCTCCGTGGGCGCCGCAGGAGCCCTATCTTCTCTCCGCTGCTCCGCAACAGCTTCCCCTGAAGAATCAACGACTTCACTTGCATCCATGATGTGAGATGCAACAGTGTCGTCTTCCGCTTCACGACCCGAACGAAGCTTGTCTGCGTAGGTTTGCACACACGCTGATGACAAGTGGCCGTAACGGTGGCATTTCTTGCAAGGCGGAGTCTTGCACTGCCTCCTTATGTGGTCTACCCTATAGCACCGCAAGCAGAGTGGCGGACGCCCAGGAACCATGATGAGAGACTGTTTACCGTAGAAGTCGCGGAAACGAGTTGAGTGAGATTCCATCCGGGACAAAACCGGGACAGGAGCAAGTGCTACGAACGCGCTTTATATTCTTGACTCATTCAAACTACGAAAAGAAGGTACTGATACAATGAAGGCACGCGATGCTGAACGTCAACGGCAACGACGAACTGAAAACTTTAGAGGAGGATTTTGAATTTCCCGTAGGAAAGCTTTGGCGGGAAGCGCCACGCGCCTTGCACCTAAACCAGCCCCGTCCGCAGCACCTCTGATGGTTATTCAGGCAGGATGCCCCTGGGGATTGTCCAACCAAACATTCCATCACGAGATAGCTTCGCGTTCAACCGCCGTCATCTTCCCGTAGGGGAACTGATGAAGAAGGAGAAGAATAAAAAGCTGCGAAAAGGAGGGCATGTACGTTGCTCTCGCCCCGTCCGCAGCACATCTGATAATGATTGTGGCAGGATGCCCCTAGGGATTGGCCAAGCAAAGAATCCATCACGAGATAGCTTCACATTCAACCACCGTGGTCATCTTCCCGTAAAGCAATCGCCGAAGAACAAGAAGGAGAAGACAAATCTGCGAAGAGGAGGGCGTGTACATTGCTCTCAGCCGGTGCACCAATGTCAACAACCTTTACCTCACCAAAGCTAACGGAGACTACCGATTCTACAACAGACACGACAACATCGACCAGAACATGATTGACGAGTTTCCGCGCCTCGAGAACCACCGCCTACTCACCGTAACACAACAGTACTTCCGTGCCTTTGGCCCCGGTGTGGACACGCACGCGGAATTCCCTCTGGAGCTAGTAAACACCAGACCACTCAACATAACGGCAACACAGTGGAACCACACGGAACCGCCACGATGGTTTGTATCCTCATCAGGGTTCCCCACGGGAAGATGGTGTAATTTTTTTAACACATAAAGTGTTTTATGCCCGGTTGCGTATTTCCAAACGCTTCGCTACACAAAGCACCCACGTGACATGTCTGTTCTCAAGATGGAGAACGGTAATTAAGGTGATTATTTGCTGCGCCCAAAACCTAAAGTGACCTAAAACGTTCCAAATCACCATTATTAACAAAAAAAAGAAAAACGCTTAGATTTTAGTTTACAAAGAAAATAAATCAGAACAAAATTAGCCAAGGAAAAAAGAAAGAGCGAGGCCTTGCGGCACTCGAACCCAAGCCGCCAGCGCCAACACTCAGAACTCTCACGTAAAGGCTAGAGAGCCAGAACGGTGTTTTAGCAGGCGCGCAAAAGAACAGCGCGCGCAGTGACATCACATATGTCACGTGGGTGTTCTGTGGAGCGAAGCGTTTGGAAACACGCTGCCCGAGTACACAAAGATCTGACTGACGCCATATCCGTCGCAAAAGTGACGTCGCCAGAAAAAGAACACTTGACGCGGCGGCGCCTGGATTCGAGCCGACGACACTCTCGCCACGACAGGAGGTGCGTGGCGCTCTGCCCACTGGGGTATGAATAGAGGAGCGGAGCAGCCTTACGAACGCGCCTTATGTCTTTCACTACCAGTCATTCGGACGTCACTGCTGCTTAGGAGAGTCGAAGGGAAGTAGTGCATCATTGCGCTAATGGGCGCCGAGAAGTGGCACCTCGATGCCAGCGCCTTCGTGTACGGGCGCGCGCGTGAATTTAGGCACCCTCCGGTGTCGCGTTGTCCGCATGACCGTAGCGTGTTTCAAGCTGCTGTTTCTGTGCATGTCATTTTTGGTTTTGTTGCCCTGGAATAAACCGGTTATATTTTCTTTTTTGCGTGTCGGTGTCACTTCGTCTGGCGGGGTCATGGTCGCGAACACTTCGCACGTGAAGGAGGTTCCCTTAACATTGAACTGCTCCTGTGAAGGCACCTTTAAGTTTCATGTTTTACCGATTCCTATGGTCAACCACAATTTTTTTTGCTTTTCTTTTCGGGGCATTACCAACTGGCGCATCTTTGAGGTAAACATCCACGTCGAACCAGTGTGACATTGATGCGGATCTTGCATTAGAAGTCCAATTCTAGTACTATTTGGTTTATTACAGGCACAGTTTTCCGGGACGTCCACTATTCCGGAGCACAAAATTGTTTAAAGAAGCCACGCCGTTTTTGTTTCCTTCCGCGCGCTATTCTGCTCAGTCCGGCCTAGTTAAAAGTAACATTTCTCGCCTCTTTTGATGCGTATGAATGCCCACAGTCGTTTTTCTCCTTGAGTGAGACAAGCCTGTATATTGCCTCTTGCACAGTACAACCAGTTAAATAATCGTTCTCAGGGTGTCGAACCGGAACCGAACCGAAAACCGGTACCGCACCCGAAGTTTTGCCCGGAACCGGAACTGAACCGGAACAGTATTTTTCCGCCATTTTGGAACTGAACCCGAACCGGAACGAATCCAAGGAACCGTTCCGAACGGGTTCCGGGGCCTCAAAAATGTGATTTCTAGTTTTCAATTTCGGTACCCTACCTTGCGTCTGAAGATATTTTGCCACTCGCCAGACAGAACCATGAAATATTTTGTGTAGTCTGCAGTTCCCAAGGCCCATCATTTTCTCTTCTAATTCTTGCCCTCAATTTAATGTAAAGTTGTCCGTATATACTATCAGTTTGCGTTAGGTACTGCCCATCTCTCCAAATTATCTTTTACATTTAGCATAACTTATGTTATAACGCATATTACGAGGCAACATATCATGGAATATTCTTCATGGTTTCTATCTACATGGTGTTTAAAATCGGTGTAAAGTTTTTAATGTGTTGTTAATTCACATGCATCACTGACCGCTTGTGAAGGCCTTCAGGGACACCATCAACAATAAATCCATATCTTCCACTTATTCTAGTTTGAATGGGCACTCATATACAAACAGCACTGAGACACAAATACTCGCAGTTTTCAAAATTAACGTAACTTTTCTTGTATACAGCGCCGTTGTGTCCTTTGGTTACTGCTCTAAGAGAACATGATATATAAAAAAATGGGGAATCCTAATTTCCAGTTTTAAAGTATATTTGATAGCATTTTCATGTTATCTTGAATCTGCTCAACCTTAAACTTAAGAGGCGAATGGATTAAAGTCGATTAGTGTGGGTTAGCGGATAGACTGGGGTGAATTAGTTAGGTGAGTGAATGAGCTAATGTGAATTAGTGGGACTGTTGTGTTGATTAATTTGGATTAAAGGAATTAGCGAGCCAGTTAAGGCGGATATGGCGGTCGGACCAAACATGATATCTTTGGGGTCCTTGGCATTTGGAAATTTTGCAGCGTTCTCCTCGACCAATCAGAAAATTTTGTCACACACAAAGTAGCCGCGAAGTTATGTGACGACTGCCTGAATCTATAAAAGGTCTTTCTTTGTGCCCGTATTGCGCTATCATGTTGTTGCTATATTAAAATTGACATCTCGCACTAAAGTTTATAACTAATTGCCTAATGCATATTTTATATTCATCAAAGGGTTTTCAAAACGTGTGTATATATGAGGGGAGACAGTTGGAAAAAAACTATATTGCAAGAAAAAAGGGAGGAACGATCAACTGGTTTGATGCAAGAGACGCCTGATAGCATTCTTCAATACCTTCTCTTTTTTTGTGTTACCGTTCTGCAGCCTCCCACAGGTGTAACATCTCAACCCCCGAACACAGCCCCTTCTAAGCTGAGGAAGAGGCGATAGCCCGTGCGCTTAGCCAAAGCGGCGCCAAAACTCTCCTAACAGACTCTTCGCAGGCGTGGCCCAACTTTGCCAACGGTCGATTGCATGTTACAGCACTTGCGATGATCAATCAGAGACCTCCAACGAGACCAGTCACGATTGTATGGGCACCAGCTCATACTGGCATCTCCGGCAAACAAGATCACCAACCTCGTGGGTCGAGATTTGACTAGCTTAGCCAGCGCTGATGAAGCCCGGTTCGAGTGCATGCATCCTGCAGTCACAGACCAGGAAGTAACTCAGCACTATGGCCTCTTCCATAGAACGTATTCCTCCCCGCACAAATCGCTACCGATTAACCAGGAAAGATTACTCCGCACCCATCTTTTATACATAGCCATTTATTTATTTCTCCACCATCTTCATCTCTCTCGTCCTCTATCCACGCTCTTTCCTCCCCTTTCCCTTCCCACACACAGAATAGCTGGTCAGATATACTACCATCAGGCCGACCTTTCTGTGTTTTTTCATTTCAATAAAATTCCTCTCTCTCTGTGGGCATACACCTTCCCACACAACACCAGACTTCACCTCTTTGACAGGACACAACTCTCTCCATTTCGTTGCTTCTGTGGAGACCCTCGGAACCTCATACACGTAGTAGGCGGCTGCGACAAGTGTGCCGTAGATCCATCCAACCTTCACGTTTCCATAGAGAATTGTGAGACAGCCATGGCCAGCTCCGGCCTGGAAGATCAGTTGCTTTTGATGGAAACGGCCGTCGATTCGGCCCCCTCGAATGAGAACGCCTCTCTGAAACTTTGCCTCGATTGAATTAAACTTCATTTTCTCTCTCTCTCTCTCTACCTCTCTCTCTCTCTCTACAAGTGATCATTACTGCTGCTTGTGACTTCACTTGGCTATCATCTTTCCTAGAGCCCAATCGCTGTCGCCGGTCACTGAAGGCCCATTAGCAAGTTCTTACCGCCGGTGGTTCCCTATCCAATGCCGTCCTATACACGCCGTCCAATGAGTCTTTATAGCCATTGTTTCTTTCTTACAGCTCTGTTAGGAGATAAAAGATGAGCAGAAGGAAATTTCTCTAAATGCGACCTGCCACGCTTGGCATCGAGTAAATGGAGTTTTCAATAGTTCCCCGGCACCACCGTAGTATAACCGGTTATACCCAATTGCAACAGTACAAAAATAGGCCAACCGGCAAAGAGAATTTTGTCCACCCGAAGGCGGAGAGAAATTAATGGGAAAGGCTTTCTTGCGACCCACCGCCAGGGGGACGAGCCCGGGCGGACCCCCCTTGTCCCCCCTAGGAAAAAGCCGGGTAGGGTGGGTTGCTGGGAACGGGAGCTTGGACATGGGGATGGGTTATGGGAAAAAGGGTGTGAATGGGGGGAGCAATTTTGCTCCAATCCAGATGTCTGACTCTTTATGAAGACTGATTGCTCAGCGAGGGCATCAGACAGTGCCAAATGCCAAATATGCGGTCCCTGCCACGGGTAACCGCTCACCCAGAGGGTCCGATAACTGGGCCCCAACTGTCGGAGACAGGAAGTACCCTATTTAGTGGCGACGGGCGCCCCCTCCCCCCCGGCCCCCAGCTCCGCGGCCGACGATTCGTACTAACGTCCTCGATCGACGGTCCCGCACCAGGTACTAACGAATCACCAGTGAAGCTTTCCACTATACATGGGTACTTGCAACACCTGCTTTTCACGGTCTCGGGACACCGGAAGTTTGTATGCGCACAGTGCCTCAACGGCCCGTTCGCAAGGTCCCTGCGGCTCATACGGGACTATTCTTATGTCCTCCTCTTTGCCTACTCTTTCGCTCATAGGAACAAGAGTCTTCGGGCATTGCCTTGCATATGGCAGAGGAGATCGGTCCTGGCCTACTAGCCGTTACTAAGCCAGGAGAGCTTCCCCGGTCGGTGTACTAACCTCACCTTCCCTCGTTTTCCTTATGCGGGACACCAAGTAGCTCGTGGTAGCACGTCCCGAGCCTTTTGGGTGACGAGGTTCGCCTGCGCCTCAGCTAGAGAAGATCAGTCTATAGGCCCCTCGCAGCAAGGTTACAAGGGGGCGCGACCCCCCCCCCCCCGGCCCCATACGGACTGTACAACATCTAGCCCCCATTTACAGGTGTATGTCACTCCCCCCGACTTATTGCGATCAGGTCGCCGGCCCCGCCAAAGCTTGCGGTTACAAGGGTGGCCAGTCCCCCGGCCCGTAGTGGTTTCCCAACTATAATCGATACTGCCAACTACAAACGACTGTACGCTGACATCACTTGCTACTACGCAACTTGACTCGCCGGCCTCCTCTCACGCTGGATTACAGGGGTGCGTTATTTCCCCCGGCCAAAGAAAGTCATAGTTGATGGATCTCGACACGCCTTCCTACTTCAACCGCATTGCCAAGTGCCGGGTTGACACCCGACTGCCCGACCTCCGCGTAGGACCTGATTCCAGTTGACCAGGAACCTCCGCAGTGGCGGTCGTTTTGCACGCTCCCTGGGCAGGGGTTGTGCGGCCTCCCCGATTCCTCGAGGAGGTCTCGTGGAATTACCGTACATCCACGCTCTGGCCCCTATGACATTAGGTTACAAGGGTTTGTCACAACCTCCGGCTTGCAGACCAGTTCGCAAGTTCAACCGAACGAGTCCCAAGCTATGGTTACAGGGGTGTGCACGCCCCCGGCTCGGTAGTGGTCTACCCACTGCTTCAGCAATGGTACGCCAACACTACGTGCGGACTGTACCGCTTGAGCGCAGTGATTACATCGCAACATTGACCCGCTGGCTTCCTCTCACGCTGGATTACGGGGGCGCGTTACCACCCCCAGCCTTTGGCCTCCTCCCACACTCGATTACAGGGGCTCGCCACTTTCCCTAGCCAAGAGAGTCATAGTTGCTCCACAAATACCATCTTTCGAAATACAAGGGATCCTCTTAAGAACTCCCAGTGACTCTGCACTCTCGCCCCCAAGACTGAAGGTTACAAGGGCTCATCAAGTTCTCTCGGTCAGCAGACCAGCTCGCATTAAAGGCCCCTTCCATGCTCCGGTTACAGAGGTTCGCTACACCCCCGGCCTCATTGTGTGTACCTATGGCACGATAAAACAAACTGTACTGCATGCAGAGGTCGGCGAGCTCACTCATGAGTCCACTCACTCAGACTCATTTGGAGTCAAACTCACGCGTGAGTTTGAGTTTGAGTGAGCGCGAGGCTAGTGTGACATGGTGAGTTTGAGCTTGAGTGAGTTTGAGCCGAGTGATCCCGACTGAGTTTGAGTCCTTTTGAGTTTGAGTACGCCGGAGACCTAGTGAATTCTGAGTCCATTTTGAGTTTGAGTCCATTTTGAGTTTTGAGCCCATTTTGAGTTTGAGTCCATTTTGAGTTCTGAGTACATTTTGAGATTGAGTCCATTTTGAGTTTGAGTCCATTTTGAGTTCTGAGTACATTTTGAGTTTGAGTCCATTTTGAGTTCTGAGTACACTTTGAGTTTGAGTCCATTTTGAGTTCTGAGTACATTTTGAGTTTGAGTACATATTGAGCTTTGAGTCCATTTTGAGTTTGAGTACATATGAGTACCCTAGCAGGCAGCTACGGTTGGCTGTTAAGTTTCATGCGTCACTGTGGGCTCGGAATTCAGGTTACCTGCGAGTACGGCACCAATCGCGATCTGCATGATTGGTTGGGAGGGAGGGGGTGTCTGATTTTTTTTAGTTTCTTGTTGAATTTTCATGGTCATAAGCACTTTCTGTATGCCTAATTTTCGCGGTTGGGCGCGTGAGTCATAATCGACTGGTGAGGTCATAAAAAAAGGTCTTAACTTTTCCTCCTGACGGATCCAATAAGACCGTGGGAAAGGGTGGTGGGAAAGCACACGGCGGCGCTTGCTTACTGGTTATTCGCCTGCTACTGTTAACGGCCTGATATACTAGGGGTCACAAAGGAAGACGTGAGAACCGGGGGAAATGGAGGCGGGGGCTGTCCTTTCTGCTGTTTCAAATGAATTAGCTGAATTGACTGGGCAGCGCCCCTTAAGACAGAATAATGACCACATTAGATTGGGTGAAACGTGAAACTTATGAGGCTAAGGCGTGTAACGTATGAAATGAAAGGTCCGGATTAACGGAATCGCGCGGGGTAAATAAAAAAAATGCTTCCTGATTGTAGTCATCAGGCAGTCATAATGAGTCATAGATTGGGTTAAAATTCAAAATGACGCTGCGAGGGCATGTGGGGAATCAAATTCAAGGTCTCGATGTGGGGAATCATTCGGGACGAAAATGCGTTATGGATATATCATGGCGTAGTCATGGTAAGTCATAGATTCGGTTAAAATTCAAGTTCATGACGCTAGGGCGTGTGGCGTATCAAATTAAAGGTCTCGATGAGGGTAATCACGTGCTTCCTGATTATTATCATGACATAGTCAAAATGGGTCATAAATTTGGTTAAAATTCACAATTATGCCACTGGGTGTCCGGCGCATCAAATTGAAGGTTCCGATAAGGGAAATCACGTGGGACAAAAATGTGGTAGGGCTATATCATGAGATAGTCATGGTGGTCATTGATTGGTTTAACATTCAAATTGATTCCGCTAGGATGTGGTGTGTATCAAATTAATGGTATTGATGAGCGGAATCACGTGGGAGAAATACAAAAATGCTTCCTGGTTATAACCATGTCATGGCGAGGCTTATATTGGGGTAAAATTCGAAGTGACCCAAATAGGGCGTGTAGGGTATCAAATTTACGGTCTTGACGAGGGGAATCACGTGGTAGAAATAAAAAAAGGCTTCGTAGTTTGAATCATGAGATAGTCATTATGAGTCATAGATTGGGTTAAATTCAAGGTGAGCCCGCTGAAGCATGTGGGCATCAAATTGAAGGTTCCAGTTAAGGGATTCACGTCGGACACTTAAATAATTATGGTTACAGTCTCAATAACTCTCAGGTTACAATAACTCTATAACTCTATTATATAACTATAACTCTATTACAATAACTCTCAGGTTACAGTCATGAGAGTATGGTTAGTTTGACTGGTATGAATTCCATATGACCCTGCTAGGGTGTGTGGGGTATCAAATTAAAGGTCTCGTCGAGGGGGACATATATAAAAATGCTTTCTGGTTATAATTATGAGGATATAGCAAAAGGTATATAGCAAAAGGTACACACACTCAAACGCACACTCACACGCCCACTCACTCACTCACACTTACTCACTCACCCTCACTCACTCACTCACACTCACACTCACACTCACACTCTCACTCACACTCACATTCACACTCACACTCACTCTCACACTCTCACACTCACACTCACATTCACACTCACACTCTCTCACTCCCACACTCTCACACACTCACACTCTCACACACTCTCACACTCACACTCTCACTCACACTCACACTCTCACTCACACTCTAACTCACACTCACACTCTCACTTACACTCACACTCACACTCTCATTCACACTCACACTCATACTCTCACTCTCACTCACACTCACACTCTCACTCTCACTCTCACTCACACTCACAGTCACACTCTCACTCACACTCTCACTCTCACTCACACTCTCACTCTCACTCTCACTTTCACTCACACTCTCACTCTCACTCTCACTCACACTCACACTCTCACTCACTCTCACTCACACTCACACTCACACTCTCACTCTCACTAACACTCTCACTCTCACTCACACTCTCACTCTCACTCACACTCTCTCACACTCACTCTCACACTCTTACTCACACTCACACTCACTCACTATCACTCTCACACTCTCACACTCTCACTCTCACACTCTCAATCTCACTCTCTCACTGTCTCAATGTCTCACTCTCACTCTCACACTCTCTCACTCTCTGACACTCTCAGTCTCACACTCTCACACTCACACTCTCACACTCACTCTCTCTCTCTCACACTCTCTCTCACTCTCACTCTCTCACTCACTCTCAGTCTCGCACTCATTCTCTCACTCTTACTCTCTCACACTCTCTCTCTCTTACTCACACTCTCTCACACTCACACTGTTTCACTCTCACACTCACACTCACTCTCACACTCTCACACTCGCTCTCTCACACTTTCTCACTCTCACTCTCTCCCTCGCACTCTCTCTCACACTCTCACTCTCACACTCTAACACTCTCTCACTCTCACACTTTCTCACTCTCACTCTCTCCCTCGCACTCTCTCTCACACTCTCACTCTCACACTCACACACTCTCACTCTCACACTCTCACTCACACACTCTCTCAAACACACACACACACACTCACACGCGTGCATGCTGGAAGTTAACAGCTTGGTACGGTGGCGGTCATTGCTTACAACGGCAGCGTGGTGTTTTCCCGAGCTACGAGAGCTCATCCCACCTAGCAAATGCTAATAAAAACTAATACAAGTGCCTCAGCAAACAACGAGGCACTTTTTTGTTTGTCCCACGTGATTTCCCTCCTCGAGACCCTCAATTTGATACCCCACATCCTTTAGCTCCCCACCTCTCTGCATTTTCACCGAATCTGAGACGATCTATGACTCCCGTGTTACACGGTTCCCCATTTTCGATATTTTTCCTATTTCTTTTTTAGATTTTGAACATTTAGTTTTATCAATTATCTGCATTTACGCTTTTATAATGATTACAGGTTGAACTTCCGTGATATCTGCATTTTTGCGTATATGCAGGGCGTTACAAGATCATGGCGGGGATAGGGGGAGGGGTGTACTCGGCAAAGAATGCTACGCATTAAAAAAGCAAAGGCATATCCACTGACGCCTAGCGCTTCAGAGATTCGCGGGGACAGTTCGCTTTGACACAAGGCGTTTTTCAGGATGCAGAGTAAGGATGCACGCAACAGTAACTCTAAACATCTTCGAGGTAAATTATCGGAGCAGTGAGCGCACGCCCCCTCGCCCAATCTTGCTTGTTTCGACCCGGGGACTCAGCACACCGTCGAGTCTAGCCCGCCTCTGTCATGAACACGAACACGGAGCCTACATCAAGAGTTTGGTATCCAATATATACGTACAATTGCTTCCAACCAGCGCTACTCTTCATGGGCAGCAGGTATAGCTGTATTAAATCCGCAACGAAAATTGTTTCCGACCTCACAGGAGCTACGGTGTCATGTCGTGGCGAATGCAAGAGTTTGAGCTCACGAATTTGCACCCGTAATATTTTTACCACGCGTGAATGTGAAAACACTGACTGCTAATGAAATCAGAGTCCATCTGACCCCGAGTAAATTCCTAGCATGAGAGAGTTGTGAGGCCATTTGAGTTCTGAATTCATTTTGAGTTCTCAGCCCATTTTGAGTTCTGGGTTCATGTTGAGTTTTGAGTACATTTTGAGTTTTGAGTCCATTTTGAGTTTGAGTCCATTTCGAGTTTGAGTACACTTTGAGTTTGGGTACATTTTGAGTTTTGAGTACATTTTGAGTTTTGAGCCCATATTGAGTTTGAGTACATTTTGAGTTTGAGTACATTTTGAGTTTTGATTACATTTTGAGTTTGAGTACATTTTGAGTTCTGAGTACATTTTGAGTTTTGAGTCCGAGTGAGTTCTGAGTTTTGCGCTCAATGTGAGTTTGAGTTTGAGTGAGCGCAGATGTGCTGCTCAGCATTGAGTCTGAGTTTGAGTGAGTGGTGATTCGAAAAAAAAAAATGTGAATGAGTTTGAGTGAGCTGCGCCAGCTTTGCCGAAGTATGACTGCATGTACCCCTATGACTTGGGTTACAAGGGCTCGTCACCTCCCTCGGCGAGCAGATCGGTTCGTGTTTATAGGCAGTCGGCGCCGCATACTCGTCACACTACCATAGAAAATATTTGGCAGGTACAGTTAAAGGAGTTCTTCAACACTTTAGATAAACTCGCCGCGGTGGCTTAGTGGCTAAGGCGTTGCGCGCTAAGCACAGGGGCGCGGTTTAGATTCCCGGCCGCGGCGGCCGCCTTTCTGATGGAAGAGTGAAAAGCGAAAACGTCCGTGTGTCCGAAATTTCGGCGCACGTAAAGATTCCCAGGTGGTCAAAATTAATCCGGAGCCCTCTAATATGGCGCGCCTCGTCGTCGGCGTTGCGTCGGCGCGTTAAACCCTACAATAAATAAATAAATAAATAAATAAGCAAATAAAAATAAATAAAAAAAATAAATAAAAAGCAGTAAATAAACAAATCAACACTTTCGATAAACGCTTTCACTCTTCTTCGCATCTGGAAGCACTGCGAAAACTATCGCTATTTGTTTATTTATTTATTTATTTTATTTCCTCAAGGGTCCCTGGACGGGACATTACATGAGGGGTGGGGATACAAATGTTTGAGTATTACAAACGGAGACGTGTAAAAAACAGTGAAAACAGCAAACAAACATCTGTGTAAATGAAGACACAAAAAATTCCCCGCATTTCCCCGAGGGGAAGAATGTGAAAGTGCGAATGCACGAGTTGAATTTGCGCGGTTCGGTAATGTTTGCGAAAGAGAGATCACACACACACACACAACTACAAAGAAAGAAAGATGCATTTGTACTTGATTGCTAGAGCGGATCTCAGCTTTGAAATTTCGTGTCAGTACTCCTTTAAGCGGGTGCATTAGCCCTTCTCACGCCCGATTCCTGGCCAATCCCCCACGTGGGTATGTGCCATGTCAGCGGCCAGGCAGCGCGCGCCCATCTCCCCCCGTTGCCAAGGAAGACGAGGAGATTCCTGGCCAATCCCCCACGTGGGTATGCTATGCGGACATCGCCGGTGGACGCAGGTTCAGGGTCGCTTAAGAAGTGCATTAGCACTTAAAATGTGTGAATACTTTCCGTAACACAGGCAGAATTCATTACATGGTTTGGGGGGATATTAATCGCAGTGGCAGACATCATTAGCAACTGCAAGCGAACAACAGGCATGCAAATACACTCGGAATGCTGTGTGACACAGCAGAATCCTTTACACGGTTCGGGGAGACATAATCGCAATGGCACAAAGTATTATTAACGGTAACTTTTGCGCACTCGAAACGGGGACACAGAGAACGTTGACACGAACACAAGCGCAGACTAACAACTGAATTTTATTAAGAACATATCACATTTATACCCTCAACGTCATTCCTATGAATACTGCGCATGGTCAGAATGGTGCACACATTGTCTAATCACTAAAAACACTTATTGAACAACCTACTTCATGCTGTTTAGCAAGTCAATCTCTTTTTGTGACAAGGCGATAGACGGGTTGCTTACGCACCCTTTTGTTATTTTACACATGTGCCATGCTTCCATAATCTCCCTGTTAGTCCCATTTGGGTGAACGAACAAAATGGTCGTCTTATCAAACATCGCTTCGCACTTTCCTGAAGTACACTTCGCACAATAAGATGTCAAACCAACTAGCCCGCCTATCCGCGTTATTACAAAGTATTAGTAACTACAAGTGAACAGCAAAAGGCCAACCACAGAAATCAGTACTGCAATTCAACATACAGTATATGAAATGGTTTGGGGCGAAAAAAAAAGAGCACAACATAATAGACGCAATAGGTCATTCGGGCTCGGAAACGGTTGTTGGTAACTTTTTGAATGTTTCTGTATCTTTGGTATTAACAGCGTTATCCGGTAGAGCATTCCAGTCTTCAGCAGTTCGAATAAAGAGTGACTGTGCGAATGTGTTGGTTTTAGGGCGAGGGTGCAGAACCTGCTTCCAGATGCTACTACGATCAGAAGAATGGGGGCGTGGTGTGATGTAGATGCTCGGTGTGGATGCGTAGTAGAATTTGGGGAACAGGGTAAGTCTTGACATTTTTCGACGGTGGCAGAGCGGAGGGAGGTCTGCACGCTTTTTTAATTCTGTCGCACTTGTGAACGATGAATAATCTGAGAATGCGAATCTGGCAGCTCGGCTCTGAATAGCTTCAATGTGTTCTATGAGGTAATTTTGGTGTGGGTCCCACACCACTGCCGCGTACTCAAGTTTTGGTCGGGTTAACGTGGTAAAGGCCTGTATTTTCAAAGGGGTGGGAGCAAACTTCAAGGTAAGCTGCAAATACCCTAGGGATTTATTGGCTGCAGAAATGATATGGTTAATATGGACTGACCAAGACAGATCGCTTGTAATGTGTACGCCGAGGTATTTGTAGCAATTAGTGGATTGTAGGAAGGAACCGCCCAGAGAGTAGTTGTGGGAAAATGGGTTAGTGCGTCTATGAAAGGAAAGTGATTTACATTTAGACACATTTAAAGACATCTGCCAGATCTGGCACCAGTGCTGCACGGTCTCTTTGTAAGGATAATTGATCAGCTTAAGTGGTGACGGTTGCATAAAGAACGCAGTCGTCTGCAAATAAACGGATCTTGTTAGTAATGCAATGTGGAAGGTCATTAATGTATATCAAGAAGAGTAGGGGACCAAGTACTGTTCCTTGAGGAACACCGGAAATGACGGAAGTTCTAGATCGGGCATTGTTTATAATGACAAACTGTTTTCTATTACTGAGGAAGTTATTTATCCAGGATAAGACGGACGGGTCAAGGTTAAGCAACAAAAGTTTGGTCATTAGGCGGTGATGTGGAAGTTTGTCAAACGCTTTTTCGAAGTCGAGGAAAATGGCATCGGTCTGAATATTGCGGTCGAGATTTGTATGTAAATCATGAATGAAGGCGGCAAGTTGCGTTTCGCAGGGCGTGCCTTTCCGGAAACAATGTTGTGGAGGGTGGATGAGGCTGTACTGTTCCAGGTGATTGATTATGTGGGTGAATAAAATATGCTCCATAATTTTGGATGAGACACTTGTTAGCGATATTGGTCTGTAGTTATATGGCGACGATCTGTTGCCGCTTTTAAATAATGGAGTGATTTTACCCAGTTTCTAGTCATCGGAATGTCACCCAAAGAAAGTGACTGAGAGAAGAGTAATGCCAGGATGGAACTAATTATTAGCTTTGTGTTTTTTAATATTTTGCTGTTTATATTGTCATTTCCACTTGCAGATGAAGTTTTCATATTGTTAATTATGTTAATAATTCCGTTCGCGGAAATGACAATTCGTGACATGGGATCTGGTATGGCAATATCAGTATTACAAGCTACGTTAGGGTTGCGATCAATCGTGAAAACAGCACAAAAGACGCTGTTTTTTAAGCTATCAGCCGTATCTACGTCGCTTAAAGGTTCATCGTTGGGACCTGATATGGCTATTGGCATTGTGTTACTTGGGTTTATCGTTTTCCAAAATTTTTTAGGGTTATTTTTGAGCATGCGGGGAAGCGTTGTCGAAAAAAAGTCTCGTTTAGCACTCTGAATCGTAACCGAAAGGCGTTTAACGGCTTCAGAGTACGCCTTGCGGATTTAAACAGGCGCTTTTTCCGGTTTGTTAGCTTTTTTATTGAGTCGTTGAACCACGGGGCCGATACTTTGTTTTTGATAGTTATACTTGGTACGAAAGTTTCCGTTAGTTCGTTTAATTTATCGACTAACAATTCCCAATTGGTTTCAACCGAGCGGCTGTGGAATTCCCGTTCGTAGTCAGTGTAAAATTGCTCGAGATGCGTGTTAATGCTTTTGTAATTACCACGGTCATACAGCTTTAACCGTTTTGAAGTAGGCTTATCCTGTGGAAAAGTAAAACTGAAAGACGCGAGGATAATTTTGTGATCGCTTATTTCTTTTAGGTAATGGACAGACTCTAGGCTACTTGGGTCGGACATCAGGATAAGGTCTAATATGTTAGAACTGTGTGAAGTTTCTCTTGTGACGTGAGTAATTACTTGGGTTAGCTGGAAGTTTTGCAAACAGGCCAAGAATATGCTGCCTTCACCAGAGGAAGGAGGAAACAGGGTGCACCAGTTTATTGTTGGGTAGTTAAAGTCCCCGCCAATTATAAACTTTGCATGGGGATACGTTTTGTGTAGAGTGTTCAGGGTGTCATTAAAGTTTATTTTAAAAATTTGATCTGATTTCGGAGGACGGTAGCAAACACCCAGTATGATTAGACCATGGGAACTTTCGCAAGCCACAAAGGGGGCTTCCAAGGAACTATTACTATCTACTCTAAAATGTCGGATTGTGCCTTCTATCGCGATTAACACTCCACCACCTCGACTTGATAAACGGTCACAGCGATGCAACGTGAAATCTGGAAGGAATGGCATAACTTCGGTGTCTTTAATGGAAGGTGAAAGCCATGTCTCGGTTAACATCACTACGTCACAATTAGACGATTGAATAATGGTGCATATTTCCTGTTGCTTTGGCATGATACTTCTTATGTTTGTGTACAAGATAGAAAAATTGACGTCAGTTGTATGATTTGAATGTTGGTTTTGGATGTGGAGAGCGGATGAAGCGGCCGTAGATAGTGCTGACTGGGTGCGGAATCGCTATTGAGCACTTGAGAGAAAGAGCGTTTCCTTCACTTGCTTTCAAGCTGCATCGTAGTGGTAGGACTTCTTCCCGATAACTACCTTTTTGTAGCGCAGCTTGAATGGGCCGCCTTGGTCACGCGCAAAACGTAGCAGCTCTCTCTTAATAGCGCGGGTTTCAAAGCAATAATCTTGGTCTACACTATACGGCGTATCTTTAAGCATGAAACCATTCGACAATACGGATTCTTTTGTTTTGAAATGAGCAGAGTTAACGATTATTGGGCGCAGTTTCCCCGGATGAATTTTCCCAATTCGATGTGCTCTTGCGATGTCGTTTGTTTGTATGTCAATTTTAGGATTGTTCCTACAAATGTCGGTACCTAGTTTTTTGCTGTCTGCCCATGTTTCTTCTTGCGTTTCGGTAATTCCATAAAAGAGGAGGTTACAGCGACGAGATCGGTCTTCGGCATCATTGAGCCTATCTTCCACGTGGGAGAGGCGATTTGCTGTAACGCTTGCTGATTTAGTCAGAACATCTATGCTCGTACGAATTTCCGGAATCGAGGAGCAAGTTTCTTCAGTCTTTGTGATGCGACTTATTAGGTCCTTCATTGTTTCTTCAGTTGTGGTTAGTCGCTCATTTATCGCCTTAATTGCAGAAAGGATTTCTGCCTGGCCTTCATCGAGTTTTGTTAGAAGTGCGTGAATTGTAGGGTCAGATTGGCTGCTTGCGTTACGAGTTGTGGGGCCGGGGTTAACCTCTATGTCACCTGAGAGCAGTAACAGTTTCAGAACAATGTTCGCATAATTGAAATTATCTAGTACAATACACCAAAGACACTGTGGGCAAGGCAGCTGTACCAAAAAACGGTTGCTAGTCTTCTTTGCGTAAAGGGAGTCAGATGAACGTACCGGCGCAATGAACGCAAACGGTGTCAGGGAAAGCTGCATGTTGGCACAGCTGTCAAGCCCACCGTTGCTATTGCCAGCACAGAGCAACAGTGCGTGATTTGCTCGTCGCTGCGGATACACCATCTCGCTTTTGTGGTTTTTTTAAGTGGCTATCAAATGCGTTCTATTCTGCAACTTAAGGAAAGCCGGCAAACAGCCGCTACACCGCTGTAATGACGTCATTCAGCGGTCGAAGAAGGCGAAGACCGGGAAGGAGAGAAAAATATTTTGAACAAGTTTCTATGTTACCTGACCAGAAGAGAGCAGTAATTTTTGGCTGAGGCACATTGAGACCCCATAATCTAATGTGTTGGTTGACTACTTTCTGCAAGCCCTCAAGATTTAAAAAAAATTGAAAAAAGTGTTGCAGGGTCGCTTTAGTTTGGCGAAGACAAAATATTTGGACAAAGAAACCATTATTATGACTTTGTTTTTATGCCGACTTGATAAGGAAACGAAAAAGGAGCACACAAAAATTAACAGGAAAAACACGCCTGTTTTTTTTTGTTCCAACCCTTTTGAACCCGTCTGAACGGAATGGTGCTCTTGAACTGAACCCGAACCGAACCCGAAAACATTCCGGTTCGACACCCTGATCGTTCTACCGCGTTTTTTTTTTGCAATCTAGGAGCTGACGTGGTTCATTAGACACCGCCGGCAGCTGGTAGAAATCGCCATTCCCCTCAAACGGCCGTGTATGTTCGGAGAGGCACAGTTGTTTCTGTCTATTACAGATTTTATTCGCTTTGACCAGTTTCTTGATATCGCTATTTCTTGAATTCCACAACAGTCGCTCTGTTTGGGATTTCCATGATGACATCATGGAAGAGCTGTAGTACAAATTTTTGAAACGATCGATTTTCTGAGGCACTTTGGTTCACCTCTAAACTTTCAGAGTGACTCCACTTTTTGCCGACTGATAGCAAGGGCTGGATATCAAGTATAACTCGCATGTATTCTGTGGAATAGCTGTAAACGAAATCAATTAGCGATCATGCGCGTATCTTCACGCATTGTGAAAAAAAGCATTGAGCTCACCGGCCGCAAACTCACCCTGTGTCATATGCCAGAGGGAGCGGATGCCATCATCTCACATTCCATGACACCGTGGATCACCTTGCCCAGTACACAATCGCCCCTACTCTCCATGAAGGTCAACAAGAAGATCAACGTATACTAAATGCAAACTTCCCAGCGACCACTAAATTCTGAAGTTATAAGGATATATGTTTGATGAATCTATATCTAACATGGTTCTGTAGTTTTGCATACCCATGTGGCTGTTCATGTCGTGGCCACCTGAAGGACACCATTCGGACATTCACATTTTGAGGATAAAGACGTGTTTATTATCTTCAAAGACACGCCGACAAACTAACATAAACACAGACTTAACCCCTGCATTGTGGGTGAGGTCGTCATTGATATCGGGACCAGAGGCGACGTGGCCCGTCATGCATACACTGTTACCTCGTCAACGACAATGTTATTGCAGGTCATTGCATTGAGGCGTCAGCGGGTGCGGAACTCATTAATCTTGTGGCCGAAGAACAAATACGATGAGCCCACGGGAAATTCCCACGGGAAATTCTACATCCTCCTCTAAATTTTTCAATTCGTCGTTTCCGTTGACGTTCAGCTTCGTGTGCCTTCGTTGTATCAGTAGCTTCTTGACGTAGCTGCTTGAGTCAAGGACATAAGGCGCGTTCGCAGCACTTGCTCCTCTACCGGTTTTTTAGCGTAGGGGAATAGCACCGCGAACCTCCCGTTGCGGTTAGAGCCATGGGACCGGAACTGGGCGCCGCTAATTATATTTCTTTTTTTATGGTGTTGGGGGAGAGGTGCGGACAACGAACGGACGCCGGACATAGCCCCGAGCAAGAGATGCTTTGCATCTAAAAGAGTTTGTATATTGCACCTATGGCGTAAGTAGCCGACTATTACATCTGGCTGTTGTTTCTCGCCATATTCTTTGCCAACTGAATATCACCACCGGCCTATGAATTTGGCAGGGAAAAGGTATATTGCTCGGTTTGCACATACCGTCTGCATGTGCAGGTCGGCGTGGAACGGAAATCTTTCGCAGCCAAGAACTATTTGTGTTTCCGTCTGCAAAGGCCTCTGGAAGAACGTTTTGGGCGTTTTGTTGATGGTTGTAGCTTGGAGGGCTTCAGGAGCGACTTTTTGGCCGCTGTGTTCAATGAGTACATGCGGATTCCCGATTGCCCTTAAAGCCTGCACAGGTTGCATGTTGGAAGAATAGAGTGTGCACGAGCAGCCTGGTTTAAAACAGATAAAAACGAAGTTGTTGCTGTGGACATAGCTCTGAAATATCGAAAACCACGGAAAGTATTCGTTACTGCCTCGCTTGTAACCACGACCGTAACTCGTTTGAGAATTGCCGAGTTCCAACCACCAATTGCTCACTCAGAGGAGGCGACAAACTACACGAGAGGCGTTGCCAAAACGGTATAAACATTTACTCAAATTCTCCTCCACAATACTTACTCCATCATAAAATGCCGCTATATGTGCTTCGACGGACAAGGCCTGTTCCTTGCGTACTGTCATGGTGAAGACAAGGGTAGACAAATCTCCAGACAGACCTCTTTGTACCCCTTGTTTGGAATACAATATTTCCCTTCAAAAATTTATAACCTGCCGAATCACACGCTAATATGAGTAGCCTGCCCTCTTGGAGCAGCAGCCATTCATAGAACGCTGCTTGATCGACAGGATTTGTGCGCACCATTTCACCGAGACCAGCAGTTAGAGAAAAGCTTAACGGTTCCTGACTTTTCGTATATCGTAGGCTGCGCCGTCCCCACTCCAGTCAGTACAATGTTAGAGGGACAGCAAAAATTGCTAGTAGTTCGGACCTGTAATGGAGTATGACCAGCGAAGCTGTAGAAACTACACACCACACACATGGTTACAGAATGTACACGCATTTGTTTTTTATAATTGCGAGAGGTAATAATTATGGCGTTTTGTTTACTTCATTAAACATGGAAGGACAAGAGTTTTTTTCTAGAAAAGAAACCATGAACTGTTGCTTCCTTCCCTTGGAATCACGTGTACCTAAAGCAGAAAGGAATTCTATAACCCTTGGAATTTTATTGAAAAATACCTGTGAAAGGTGCATAAAGCTCGGGTAATGATTGAGTCGTTTTAGCGACCAATTTTTGCTAAACAAAGGTTAAAGGCATTTTCTTGGTGTAACCAAACTCCTCTAAATGATTAGGAATCAACTGACAACAGACTAAACATGATACGTAAATGATGCGGGACTAAAAAGGACGCGGGACTAAGTAAAGTCGCCATAGTGGCCATTTTTCCTGGTTTTGTTTACCGGATAGCTTTGCAAAAACAATACTTACAGTCATTGCCGTCGGCAGGATTTTGTCTTGATGGGCGAGAAGCCATATGCTGGGGGGACGCGGAGGACGAAAAGTAGAGAACATTGTGCTAGTTTGGCGAGTGGTGGGCAAGTGGCGTTATTGACGCCGTACCCCCCCCCCCCCCCCTGGCCGTAGCCCATGCTTTGGGCCGTGTTCTGTTGATATCGAGTAAGACTGTCAATTTTTTTTCGCGTTTCGTCTTGTTTTCCTTTTCTCCCTTTTAGTTTATTACCTCGGTTCTGTTGTCGTTGGATGTAGAATGCTCTTTGCTGCAAGCTTTTAAAAGATGCGTCTGTTGATTTTTATTTTCGCATATATCGAGATTCATGATTCCGTTTTTGCACTAACACTTTTTTTATGTATCTCCTACAACAATGCCCTCTGGGCGAATGTATTAAACTGAATAAATAAATAAAAATAAATAAAGCGATAAAGGCTGCGTTGCCACAAGGAGTTTTTCGTTGCGCACCTTGAAATTGCACGGCACCTTAGCCGCACAAGTTTCCCTTAACAACTAGTTGGTCATTCTCTCCCACAAAAAGAAACCCTAGGCACGCAGTGCTTTTTGGCGACCGTCGTTTTAGCAGTCATGGACCTTCCCCGGGCAGTCCGAGGACTGTGAGCCGACTGAAGCTGCATAACAACACGTGAATTATTCAAGGGTCTGATGCGTCCGGTCACGGGACTGATATTCTAGGAGGCCTATTTAGAGTTAACCAGATTGTGGAGTGTACATTTGAAGACTTTTGTGACAGCCTACCGCAAATTTGCTTTCGCTCCTTTAGTAAGCCGATGCTGCCGCACTTATGTTTGAGTGGCAAGCAAACGTCGTTCTTCCCGTCTCGTTTCACCGGCGGGTCACTGCGCTTCCAAGCCTTGCGTTTTAAACGAAGACACCGGACAGCGGTGGTGCTGCCGCCTGTATTGTCTTTACGCAAGCTTAGCGTGTTGTTTTATTGCGGGAGATTCCTGTGTCCTAGGTCTCATCCAATAGACATTCCAGCAGGACGGCGCCGTTTTCTAGAAGTCTTCGGCGAAGTTCTGCCTCGTATTCGACAACTTGAGAGCTGAGGCAAACTGTTTCTAGTGTGTACGCTGAAAACAGTTAGTTGCTTTATTAAGGCGCAACAACAGTTGCTTTATTAAGGCGCAACAAGTGTCAGGACCGGCATAACCGAGGTGACAACCTAAGGAACCATGTGACAGGCAGGCATGCGTTGTGTATTCACTCAAAAGAATGCACGCCTTTCTATTGGTTAAAACGATGACACAACTCTGTCGACATGTAAAATATTTAAACATAGAGCCTCTGCTACTGCTTAGACTGATTCTACGTGGCGGACCCACCGGTGCGGTATGGCCTTCCGTACTCTGTTGTATCGAATGGGACAGAGCGGTCGCTTCCCGCTGACATAAGGCAGTTGAGACTCGGTAGAGAGAGTAATTCTATAGGCGCACAGTAACTGTATTGTCGTGCATAAGTGCAGCACTAGGCGTGACTAGCCTTGTGTGATTATGTATCCACCTATTGATCCGAAAAGATTAAGACCCTGAGTCGCCTGTATGACCGAATTTAACACGTTTAAGCTACTAGTCTTGCCTATTGATTTTTGTGAAGTGCTTTTAAATACCATAATAATACAGTAATACCGTGGCCACGAACACAAACGGCTTGTGTTGTGCAGTCGGTTGACGTTTTCTATACATTTGTCATACGTATCCCGAAGGAATGTTAGCTGGTATAGAATGCACCAGTTTAGTTGATTGCAAAGTAGCGGCAATTGTCTAATGAGTTATAACACCATAACCGCAAACGTTTTACCCAACTATTGGTATTGTTCTTGCTATAATTAACTACTCACAGAAGGGGAATATTTAGCGGTACGTTGCGAAGCTTCTGTGACCCTGGACAAATATTTGTGCGCACCTTCATCCAATGGGTTCTTTTTCCTACTAGCATTCTTTCGTCACCTCCGAATGGTATATGTTGGAAGTTTCCTTTGCAGGTGGTCATCTGAATACAAATACCATCGAGCGCATTACGATCCTGAACTGAATAGGAGCCCTTCTGCACCACCAGGTGGCGGCTGCTGGTGCACTTCTTCGAAGACTGTCAAAAGGTTGACGATCAGGTGCACTCGTTCTTCAACCAGCCGCCTGTTGAAGGCTTCCTGCACATGTCACAGGTTCACAGCCAAGATTCTGTAAAAGATCAGGAAAGAGAACTGCGGAAAACATGTAAAGAAAAAGGTTTATAAACGAGTGTCGCTTTCAAAAGATTGCGCCTGGTTAAGTGACATGTAACAAGGAAGAGGTGGCTTACAAAAGAAACATTGAAAAATATTTATACGGCATCGATTTTTAATTAAAGCAACGCTCGTGAACGACAACACTCTATTGGCGTCATTTTTGCCCCGTTTGGGTTGCTTAATATTTCGCCCTGGAGTCTGGTACGCTGTAACACCACAAAACCAGTCCTAGATGTTGAACTGCTCAAAAGTAGAGTCGAGCTGCAGCCAACCGCTGGGACAGAAATATGTATGAACATAAAAACCCAATTCTCCCTCCGCACCTCCTTGCGCTGACCACTTATATTCCCTCTGGTATATAGTGCCGTTGTTCCCAATCACATTACCTTGCAAGAATATCTCGTACCTGTTATATTAGCAATGGGAAACAGCGCTTGTTTGTTTTGGGGAATTGAATGTAAGCAAGATAATTTTGCCTCTCCTCAAAAGAGAGCAACGTTAAAGATATGTCCGAGCATTGCACGAAAAAAATGGCTGCAGATTTATGGCCGCATCTATAGGAATAGGTGCGCATCTCGTCCCTTTCCCTTACGAACTTGACGCTCAAACTCATGGGCACATTTTACTCTAGCTTTAAAAGTCCACAAAGCAGCGTTTAGTCCGCTCCTGTTACACGTTGGCATGTGATTTGCACTTTAGCCGTCAAATGGGCCCGTCTGCTCCCTTTAGCTGCGACGTTGGCGTCCTTTAGCTTCTTCTGCTGACCTCCGCTATCGTCATCTCTCCACTGCCATTCTAATTTCTTCCTAATTTGTCGTCTTTTACTGGCCGTCTCCGTCTTACAAGTACAAGCCCTGACAGTAATCATGGGATCCATTAGGACGGCATGCGACAGGCGCATCCGCAGCGGTAGGTGGCGGGCCGCGCGCCCACTTGACATTCGCCTGGCAATATCGGCAGCAGAGTGAAGGCAGTACAGCCTCAGCCATGCTCTTTTGCTGTCTGGTATGTCGCTGTGGGGGTTGAATCACTGAGTAAATTTCTGATGTAATTAAAGAGCACAGTGGTTCGGAAACAACGAACGCAAGAGCCAACTGAGCCCTTCGTCGGTGCCGTTGCAAGACATTGAACATTTTTCTCTGTCCTAAAACGTCAGGCCCGAGTTAGCAGAGCTACAATGAATGCGTTACAACAAATGAAACGGAAAACGGTTACCCTGCGAGTTTCCGAAGCAGCCTCCTATGTCCCAGCTCATTACTCAAACACGGCTGTCAATATTGCTGGGAATGATTGCCTCAAAAGTTTCTTTAAAAAGTCTGCTTATGGGCATGGTAGAACGCCACACACGTGAAGTTATTTACCCCATACCCACAGGCATGCCCCCCCCCCTCGCATAATCGTTGAGCGATAACGCTAACGGTAAAACAGCTTGAATGACGGCGAATGCATCGGGGGGGTATCTCGCTATAACTGCTGACGTTGCCGGTCCAGTGTTTTGTATTACATCACACGGTGAACAGGTGCGTGGGTGTAAAGGCCGAAAAGCGTGGTTTTTCTGATAACTTTAGCCGGGATGTTCCCTGACTACTGAGATGAATGAGGCGCATTCAGCTCTTTCCACTTGCGTGACTAAGCAATTGGGGCACGAGCTGTCACGTGGCCTCCCATTTAATGGCGCCCTTTCTGACGGACGACGACTTTTTTCTAGCTGGGCCTAGCTAAAACCACTAACTCATTAAAATTCACAGTTGAGGAACAGTAGTCTTATCAAGGTTAAGAAGTTGCTGCAATACCGTAAACATACGAGAAGCTGACCATCCATTCATCGTCTTTCACATTTCTTAGACGGTACAAATGCTGCGCTGTCAGAAAAGTAAGGCTAAAGTTTACTGAAGGCTGTTGCCGCAAAAGAGCCGGAACGGTTACCGGGCCCAGGAAAGTCACGGAGATCGAAGGAACCCATTCCTTCGTGGGGCTTTTCGAGCGGTGGGGCGAAGCGCCACGCCCCGGCTTTAATGTCGTAGACCTCGACCGCCGACACTGTCGTCATTCTTGCGTTGTCAAAGGGTAATACAAAATTAAAGCCGTTCCACTCAATGTGAAAGCGGACGGAAGTGCAGAGCAGTGATTCGCCATAATGGACTGTAGCGCTGTTATCCGCTCACTGCCATCCCCCAATGAAATTCAAATTTCCCGCCTTCGCAGGGCTCGCGCGCCCCCTGCCTGAAACTGCGCCAGCGGGAGTTCTGTTCTTTTTTGTGCTTGCTTTTTCTCCCGTGTGCCGGCGTTGCCCTGCCACTTTTTTTCGCTTACTATCGTAAATTGGGCACATCTCCCCGCGAGGGGGACTCGAGTAAATGCGTCGCATAGGGGGTGGGTGTATTGCGTTAACGTTTACTGTTTGGGGAGTTGGTGGTAGTGAATGCGTTGTATCAGCAGCTTCTTGACGTAGTTTGAATGAGTCAAGGATATAAGGCGCGTTAGTAGCCTCTCATTCCGTGTCGGCTTTGTGGCGCAGTGGGTAGAGCACCATGTAGATTGCGTTCCGCCCGCAGGGTCGAGGGGTCGAAACCAGGCGCCGGATAGTACCTTTTTTTATATAGTGTAGGGGGAGGGGTGCGGACTACGACTACGGACGTCGACGCGGGTGACATCGTGAGTTACTGGAATGCTCTGCATTTAAAAAATAAAGAACTACGAAATCCCTAGTTTTGATCAAGCTGTACACGAAGCTCGCCGTGAGCGAAGCTATAGCTTGGCATCAGGGTTAAGCGCTTTATTTTTGGCATCCCATAAACAAAGCGCTACCCAAGAAGGAGGCAGCCAATAAGGAGACACTAATAAGCGCTGCAAGTCAGCTTGAGTGGGCATACCAACATTTCTGCAAACATGTTCTGTGGGGTTTCCGCCACACATTTATGACATTTTTTTTCTCGCACCAAGGAATACGGTGAGAGTATCAAACCGAAATTGACAGCTTCTTATTTTCCCGCGAAATTGCTACTTTTAAAGCATACAAGGAGTCTACAAAATAAAACATCTTGCTCAGTCGCGTAGACGAGTAGAAAAAATTTCACCATCTTCCCGTAGGGGAAGCCTAAGTAGTAAGCGAAGCAGATATGGGGTCGACTCAAGTTCCTATTAGTTCAGCTTCAGCGACCCTCGATGCATCAGTAGCAGATTCTTGGCGGCGCTGCCATTTGATTTCGGCTTCGCGAGCCCGAAGTTCGGTATCGGACTGTCGCCGCTGCCGTTTCGTGGCTGCGGGTCCAGCCCTTTTCTCCGCAGCGCTGTCCGCCGCGCTGTCACTGGCGTTGACGCTGACTCATCGCGGCGTTGCGGGAGAAGAATGATGGGAGCGGAATAAGTCATTCATACCAGTGTTGCGGAATGGGCGTCCCCATTCCATTCCAATTCCATTCCGGGGAATGACAATTTGCCGAAATTCCATTCCTTGCAATTCCTCGGAATGCCAAAACGTCCCCCATTCCCACTCCGGGAATCGCCGGGCAGTTGAATTCCATTCCTCTAATTCCTCAACGTAGGAAAGGCACGTTGGTAGTTTTATCGGGTTATTATAAAGTTACCAATGAACCCACTAGTAAACTGATGTTATACAAGCTTTAGGAACTGCTAAAATACGCAAAACACGTCACCAAGGTCAAGGGATAGTGTCTTCGTGCACATTTCGTGTGGTGCAATTACCCTGCTAATTACCACAGGGGCAACTCTCCGCGCAGTTATTATAGTATTTGCACGGTCAGCATGTTTTTACGAGTTGTGATGTTTTACTATTGTTTAGGCGTGAATGAGTTAATGCTAACGTGACGGCATGTTTTATTTTGTGCTGAGAAAAGTATGGTTGAAGGAGACATTATATTCCTTTTTAAGCAGTTTACACGCGTATGGAGCGGTCGTATGGTTAGAAGTATAATTTTGTTAACGGGGAACAAACTTCCGGATCTGGTGGTATTAAACAGTTCATCGCTCGAACACCTTGTGCTTCCTTTGCACCAAAAACGGATCAGGGGCCGTACAGGTCGTCAGCACTCACGCATGTCAAGCGCGCCTTGCAAATGCGGATGGGGTGAGAACTTTGTTTGCGTGTGCGAAGGTATGCAATGTCTCCCTTGCCGAAAAGCTTAGTTACCTGAGTCAGGTAAACTCCACTGCGTACGAGCGAAAGTTCAGGCTACGCATAGAGTATTAGCGAGTTGCGACCTCTGTATAGGTGTCTCGATGGGAACCAATGCGCAGGGATAATTTTTTTCTCCCCTTAGCGTACACTGGGATAGTGCATTTGTTTGTGTATTAATTTGCGTCTTGATTTTTCTTTTACAAACTAGCAGATAGTTCACACTTTTACACCATGCAACCTTTGTCTCTAGCTAACTAAAGAAGAACTAAGAGAATGCGTTGCGGCCTTCGACTCATAAAAAACATGTAATGAGGCCTGTATAACTAATTTGAGGAGTTGCATGCAGTGGAGTAGCAATGTACGTTTCTCGAAGGGCCCTCTTGTCTGGGCGATCAATGTAAAGAAAAGGTGTAAAGAAAAATGATAACGATATTAATAGAAGGACACGTTCGGTAACTGGCCGGTCCAGTGCTGGGGAAATCGCTACGCCAGAAAAAATGCTTAGTTGTCCTCGGGATTTTTTATGCTTCAATAAATGTCGCAAGCTGCAGTGCAAGGTGCAAAAAAAGCTTTATTTTGATTTCATTCATCAAAAACACAAAGTTCATTAAACGAAACATCAAAAATTATTCATCAAAACATCAAACAAAACATCAAACATCATTCATCAAACAAAACACGAAAACACAATGACGGCTCTTAACGGCCAGTTATAAAAACACAAAAGTAACATAAACACAGTTGCCTTCTGCCTATGCGTTGCGCTTCACAAACATGAGCTGCTCGAAAGACGTGTTTGAGAGCCGGTTTCGCTTCGCTGTCATGATCAGCGATGCCGTGGAAAACACGCGTTCCACGTCAGCTGACGTGGCATTCACAGTGAAAACTGCCCTTGCCAGTCGGGAAAGCAAGGGAAAACGGCTAGCGTTCGCTTTCCAGTACTTCAAGGGCTTAACCGTGTCTGCCGAAGTTCCCTCTGAAAGGTACGGGGAGACTTCCCCCGCAAGGGTACCAGGCATATTATCTAAGTGGGTTGTAATGATGACAGCGCCGATGAATCCCGTCTTGACGATGACCCCACTCCCTTCTCGTGGCCTTGTTGTGTCTCCCCATCCGGTGGCGGAATGTCGGGCGGCCTCCGCCGATGCCAGCGAGTCGCAACCCTTTGTATGGGCCTCACCAGCGGCTTTTACGCGGCGTCGGGGAAGGCTTTTCTGTCCTCCTGACCTTCGGGGACGGCCAGGGGGGGAGCGGAGGTTAAAACCGTTATTGGTATGTGCGCTGATGTGGGGAGGCGGCATTGCTTGCGACCTGCTCGCGCATGCTTCAACGAGTTTGTCTAGAGCTGCGACTGAGAACGGTCGCACGAAGACTTGCTCCCGTGGCGGTTTCTGGGCGCCAGAGCCCCACGAATTCCTCGCCAACCGCGCGGCGGTTCGGCACCTTTTTTGGCCTCCGGGCCCCCGTCAGGGATCGCGCCCTCTGTGCGCTCCGGCGCCTTTCAATTGTACATCAGTTTCCGTTTTGTCTTGTGCTATGTTTTGTCGTCTCCTGTAAATAAGTGTAAATAGACTTCTTCTCCTTCATCATCTGCTGGCCTCGTCTCGACATCGGGTTCTTCACCACCCTCCACGATGACACCAACCACCTTCATTAACGAACCAAACTTTACTTGGGTGTTTTCATTTTGCCTGATGTTTCTCATCAGCCGGCTTGGCCCTGCTTCATAGTCTGCATTCCGGACGGTGCCGGCGCTGTCCTGCCCTAACAAACGAGGCCCCCTCCCCAGAACAGCAGAACGGATTTTCTCGGCTGTTGCAGCTCAACACCAACAATACTTAAACCGTGGGTCTAGGAGAGCACCCATAAAAAAAACTGAGTCGGTCCACGTGTTTGCGAACCGCTTCTCGAGGCTACGCTGCATAGGCCTTTAGCCGCCTCTTTGCAAAAAAGTGTTCCTTTGCTTAGTAGGGGGGGGGGGGGGGTACATCTGGAAAACCAGAAAAAATGCAATCCAGAGTGGGCAAGTAGGGGGAAGTGTTTGGAGAAGAATATAAATACGAGTTTAACAACCCCGGACATGTACGAAAGTGAGGCAGGGACGTAGCCCAACAAAGTTCTTTGAAGACGGGCTACAAAAGTCCTGCGCCCTCGTTTAAATTGTTTCGACCGGCCTGAGCACCCTCCAAGGAAACAGCCGACTCGTAATAGAACAACTTTTCAAAGAGGCATCTGGTTCCAGGTGATCCCGTACTGGGGAAGGTGGTAGCACCGACCTTCTCGTTCTTGGAAATTTCGTCTGGCAGCTTCGTCCGCGAATCACCGCGTCGGAGCTGGAAGGCGCAGCCGTGTCCGCAGTTCCTATACATGGGCTCTCCTGTTTCGGCTGAATTCCCGAACCAATATTTTAGGCCTTCGTCGGCGTTGCTTCGGGAAAAGGCGTCCGAGTGTCTAGACAGAAGGGATAGTATTGCAAAAGGTCCTGGGGGACAAGGGGGAGCGCGAGGTGAGATGTCGCGTAAGCTGATATGCTAAAGCTTGCGGCGAACACAAGCATCGCGCCAGCGTCTCGCTGACGGCGTGGTATGATGCCAGTCGCCGAAGGTTCCAGAAGCAAAAAAGAAAAGTGAAGGTTGGGAAGACAGCTCGCGGCCGGGGTGAAGGCGCCGCTGAGGTAAGCAGTCACAAGGCGCAGTTGGTGGGAGGATACCGCCGCCGTGGTTCCCCACGACGGACACAAACGGCTTGCGGAGAATCGCGACGAACATCGCAGCAGTGCTGTTACAGTGTACTAGAATAGACTACTGCGCTGTCTAAGGACAGAATGGACCTTTTTCTTGTACTGGTCCCTCCAGCGACCGCCACGGCGAACTAATATCGACAGTAAGGCACGCCCCCAAGAAAGTCTGGCTTTCTAAGAACTCGTGCACAAAATATCCTGGTCCTGCAGTCCCTCCCGCGCTGACCCGTCACCCGTACCTTTCACATGAATGTCATGGTAGCAGGCTCACATTCTCGTGACCAATCTGCGGTGTTCAAAGCGCCCCTTTTCTGTTTTTTTTTCTCATTTATTTTCGTTACCCCCTCACTGGCAGCCATGTGCTGGCAGCGTGGTCAGCCTCAAACGTCGTTGCCCCTTTTCTTAGATAGCCATTATTGTGCGCACTTTACGAGCCCACCCCGAGGTGTCGAAAGAGAAAAAAAGAAAGAAAACCTGCAGCGCTAGACAGTGTAGCCGCTCCCCAAGGGGAGACCTGAGGGGCGCCCTTTATTTTGAACTTGGGCTGGTGGGTTCTTTTGCGAATTTTTGCATATTTTTAAACAACAACTCGTAGAAAGAAAAGCACTTTATTTTTGGAAAAATACATGTAATTCCATTCCCATTCAATTCCGGGCAAAAGGTCCTTAATTCCATTTCCATTCCATTCCTCCTAGTATTGCCGCAATTACATTCCCATTCCATTCCGGGGTCGCGAAAATGTGGAATGATTCCGGAGTCATTCCAATTCCGGACTGGAAATTCCGCAACACTGATTCATACCGCAGAGCTACAGTGGCGCCCCTAGCGGAGTATACAGCGGCTATCGCAGGTGTTGCCATTCGTTTCGCAATCCCGGAGAGTAGAGGACCTTCGGAGAGGAGAGGAGGAATGCCTCGCATACTACTCAGGGTTTCCCTACGTTAATAGGACGACAGTGGTTGTGCGCGAAACTATCTCTTTACTGATTTTTTGGTTGGCCATTCCCTAGGGGCATCCTGCCACAATCATCATCAGCGGTGCCTGGCCAGGCATACGCAGTAGGGGTGTGGTACTCAGGGTTCGCCTGCGGTAAGATGATGACGGTGGTTGAACGCGAAGCAATCTCGTGATGAATTCTTTGGTTGCCCAATCCCTAGGGGTCATCTTACCACAATCATCATCAGCAGTGCCTGGCCAGGCATGCGCAGTGGAGGTGTCGATTCCGCACGGCGGAGGGAGGGACATTCCCCCAAACACTCCGCATCTAAATAGTGCCGCACGTATCTGCAAGCAGCTGCTATAGTTGAGGCTCAGGGTATCACTCAACTATAGATGCAAAGAGGTGCGCTGTTGATTCATTGATTGATTCAGGTGCGCTGTTGAACTTATGTCGTAAACAAGTTAGTAAGCAAGACAAAGGTTTTCCCAGTCAATTATTCACTTTAGAGACTCCTGGCCTGCGATAATGCAATAAATTTGGGGGGATTTATGTGTAATTGCTTGGACAAAAAACATACAAATTAGACGTATAAATACCCTAATCACCGTAATGAACACATGTTGCTACTCCTGTTCTTAGCCATACCTAACGCCAATCCCCCCTTTCCATTTACTCCTCAACCGTTTTTGTCCTCGCGATTATACCAGTGTAGCTACGTGGGAGAATTCACGGACTTGCATACTGGAATGCGGCCCAAAAGGTAAAGACAGAAGCTGGAAGGAGCAAAGAGGGACAGTCGATTGCACTCTCCATATTCGGTCCTCCCAGCTTTCCTCCTTGTCTTTCGCGCTGTTTCCCTTTGCGCTTGTGACTGTACAACGGAGCCTTCCCGGGGTGCACCTCTGTTGAGCTATAGAGTACTGGGCGTCTTTTGATCTCGGGAAACGCGAATTTTCCCGTGCACTCACCGTCAAATCCCCCAACCGCGTAGACGCAGCCGTCTGGAAAAGCAACGCCCTCAGGGTTCGTCCTCGGGGTGGTCATGCTGGGAGACTCCGACCAGATATTCGACCTGTAGTCGTACTTGATAACTGCGGGAAAGAGAATGAATCATTCACAGATTGACAAGATTTTTCTGCCCTTTGAGAAACTATCATGTATATAGAACGGGTTGCCAGATATGTTTTTTTTTGTATTCCCTCTAGTGGTTTTCTGCCGGCATTATAGTCAGGCTATAACGTTTGATATTTTGAGTCGTCGCCATCACCACTTGAGTAATGCAACAAAAAGGTTATCGAAGTTTTACTTCGTGAGGGCAGGAATGCTTTGATTCGACAGTTTGTGTTCGCCATCCACGGGATATTTTGCGAAAGCAGCATAGATTCCTGCTGGTAAACGTTTTTAAATACCACAATCACGGTGAGTGCTTCTCGGAGTGAAACGTTTTTCTAGGCGCATGTGTTTATAGGTCCACTCTCGTAGTGCTTGCACTGAAGGTGACTTATGTTTCATCCATTGTTTGATGCAAGGCTTAGTTGTGACTTTGGTGTTGTGCCTTAACTGAAGGTGACTTATGTTTCATCGATTGTTTGATGCAAGGCTTAGTTGTGACTTTGGTCTTGTGCCTTCATTAGGCCACATCTGTGTTTCGGAAACGATGGTCAGAACCCTACCGCGGGTAGTGACCAACGTTTGAAACCAATTAAAACCCAGTGGGTATCTTTTCGTTTACTGTTTTACCAAACAGAAGCCGCCAAGTTGGCGCTTGAGGTGCTAAAATTGCGGCCACGGCCGTATTCTGAGTCTGTCCTGCACTATATATGTTTCCTCGACTTCGCCTAGTGGGGGATACCGCAATGCTCCTACACGGCAAAGTCGCTTTCAAAGACCTGCTCGAATAGAGACTCGAGTGCCGGAGGGATGCAAAATATGGGGGCTAATGTTTCCCTTTGAGATGTAGCTAACAGGAGCTCAAAGTGCATTCAGGACCAGATGATCTTGTTTGTGAACATGAGTGATGCGGAAGAGCTTAAAGCATGTTCCAATGAATTGATTACACCATTAGAGAATATCGTGTGAACGTGGATTACATTTAACCTTAAAAAGTTTTTCTTCATCCTCCATGGTGGGTATGTGCTACTCTCTCCTTGTGCAATACTTTTCTGGGCGGTAGAGTACGGATACAGGTTTGAGAGTCGGATTTTTTTTGGTCCACCCTCGCAGAGCTTACCGTGTAATTGTTTAATTGCGGAGTTCATGCTCAGCAGCGTTTGCATTAAAGGGCCCTGCGATCGTGTTTCTTAGTAAATATACTATAGAGGAACCTTATCCCGGGAATCCATATCGTCGTGGAGGGTTATCGGAAGGCCTCAGCTTCTGGCTTGTGCTTGCCATGACATTTCGATTCTTCAATAGTTTTTTGCATCTGCTTTATTCCCTATGCATTACCACGTCGACGCGCTACGAGGTAGCCGAAATGCTCCCTGTTCTGTGGCATCTGTGTGGCGTGGGAACTGCGTGTTTGGTTAAAGAACTCCACTTTATCTTTAAATTTGATCACTAGGTATTTCACACGAATTTGCTCCATAATCCAAGACACTCGCTGCCTATGCCAATTTCTTACAACTTGGATACCTCTTCAAGGGACTGGTTCAGTTGGCCCAGGTTTTGACTAGCCATAGCTTAATGTGGGCCAGTTGGCTTGACATGATCCCAGGGTGTAAAAGCTCAAGTAAAAACGCGGATACTAGAAGAGAAAAAACAACCAAGACAAAGGAAGCACTTCGTTTGTCTTGGTTGTTTTTTCTCTTCTAGTGTCCGCATTTTTTTCCGCCTTTAAACCCTGGACCAGGTTTTGAATCTTTTTTATTTAGTCCTTACAGAAGTCCTTTAAGGACCAAGCAGGGGGTCAGAAGGAAAAGGTACACTGCTCATACGGTAGCGATGGATATATATGAATACCATGCTTTGGTCGCGCACACACAAAAGTATATGTTTATATAGGAGGAACAAGAAACGGTGGGAGCACATATTTAAACAAAAAGCGTTACACAATGGAAAAACCAATTGCTCACTAAAAAGTTACAAAAGATCACGCCGTGTTTCAACGTCGAGGGAAACAAAAGCCTTTATACAAAAAAGCTCATTTTACGCCAGAAAAAGGTTGCCCACAAAGATCACACACGATGTTCCAACATCAAGAGGAACATCATCAAGAGGAACAACAAGGATCAAGCCAATCCGCAAATCATCAAACAAACAAAAAGCCCCACCGGAAACACTCTCAATCATAAAAAAGTTGTAGGGGAAAAAAAGCACATGCAATCAGTGGGGAAATGTCTGATGCAAACATGCTTATGACTCTAGGGCAGCAAACACCTTGGCTCAGACGTAGGCTGCAGTTCGTGCAGAAAAATCGAGCTTTAGGAATGCATTCCAGTGCGCAGTGATCCTCATAAAGAAATAGTATTTAAATGGGTTTGTGCGGGCTTTGTACGGAAGAAAATTGTGGGAGTGTCTATGTCTCGACGCTCGAGGTCAGTAGGGTGTGACGTAAGCGTTTGCGTTGACCTTAAGGTGCCCATGAAAAAAAAGGATAAAATTAAGCGAACTTGTTTGCGTCGTTGATCTCAAGTTGAAATTCGATATCGCACCATTAACGAAGACGAGGAATCAGTGGACCTTTACTAACTGTAAATTTAACGCACTGCCCGTCGTTGCATTATTGCAACCTTTATCTTGTGTTTCTTATAAAAGGGGTCCAAACAATGTCGGCGTATTTAAGCTCAGTTAACAGCGAAGTTTTATAAGCCAGCAGTTTTGCTTCTGTAGAAGAAGCTTGAAGTTTGATCTTTATGAACCCAATATTGAGTATGGCAGCTGCCTAGACATTTTCAATGTGCCTAGACCATGATAATGTATTAGTAGTTGTCATACGGAAATATTTGTATTCAGGTTATTCTTTAATAGTCACCCTATCAATATCATAAGAAAATATAAACGGCTCCTCCTTGTTTTTGATTCGGAATAGGACAGTTTTATTCGAGGGTAACGTCAAGGACCGCGACGTGCACCCCAACGGCCAATGCGAGTCAGGCTCTCATTTAAGGTTAATATAATGCTCGGGGCATGCATTTTATCTGAAAATGATGCAGTCATCTTCAAATAACCATATATGAACATCGGGGGAGACAACTGAAGTTATCATTCCCGTATTTTAAAAAGAAAATGGGGCCCAAGACGCCCCTTGCCGAACACCTAAGACAGGTAATGCTCCTGACGAGCACCTGGAGATGTCCATAAATTGAGTCTTGTTCAAAACGTAAGATTTAAAGGGACACTGAAGTGAATTTGTCAAGCTCCCGGTTTTGCTTGCACTGCGTAGACTGGCTCAAATTACCACAGTTTTCCTCGTTTATCTGGTTGCTATGTCGTTAATTATTTTATAATGCGGCAAAGAAGAAAAACAACCATGCGCAGTCTGTGTCGGCCGCACCAACTAAAGTCTGTGACTTTGGGAGGAGTTTGCACCATATGTCCAAGGTTAGCATTCAAACACGTTTCGGTTTCGGTTCTGTAAAACAACATGCTTGACATCCGACGGCATCGTTGGATGGGCATTTTAGATATCTCAGTAATTGTCGTACCGCGCTTCTGCAATGTTGTCGGCTGTAAAATGCCCAAGGTAAGCCTCCCAGGACGGCTGGGAATCCTAGAAATCACTAGCGGAGGCCTACGCAGTGGATGAACGCCCTCCGCGTCACCGCAGACGCTCAAATGCCATGCGCTTTTCCTGCATATTCGGAGCTCTCCTCAGTCATTCCTGTATCGTAAAAAGCGTGTTCAGACCAGGCCAAGGGTGTGCTGATTCAGGCCTGTGCCCACTGCCCGCAAGCAGTCGGTGCTTGTGGCAACAGCACGCGAACGAGAACTCGCTAGCGCGTCAGAGTCAGTCTGCGCGCGTTCTGCGAACTCGCTCGTGGAGCAGTGAACGTTACGGCCCAAAAATGGTGAACTCAGTTTGGGAAACACCGGCCGCAAACAAAAAAATCAACAAAAAAAAAATGATTTACCCTCGGGGATTCGAACTTGCGACTTGCAAAACTGTAATCCTAACGCTTCACACAACTAGGCCACAAGCCAGCGCTGCCGAGGTTTAATATATAAGGTATATAACGTACAACCAGTTTACACTTTTATTTAGTTTAAGCATTTAAAGTACGTTAGGTGACTATTTCTTGTATAGCGCTCGTGCAGTAAGCGTCCCCCAAACTTCCACAATATCTCACGTCTAGCAATATCATTTTTTTGAAGGAAAAGCGTTCGCAGATGTGTGGTACTGCTGCTGACCGCTTTGCTTGTTCACCCAGCGAAAAATTCGCTATCTGCTCCCATGTTGTACTCTGTGCGGTAAAAGTTTTAGCTGATTTTATTTCCTTAGTATCTATATTGATTTCGCTGACTCTTCTCCGGCCTTCAAGTGGCCTTAGGTTTTCCAACTAGCGTAAAGTCAGCGAAGCGTCGCATGTGCACTTGTGCAGCGCTTTTGTGGAGCGACCCGAACTCGGAGCTTGGTACAGTGTACAAACAAACAAAGTAAATAAGGGCACATTCTTCCATTCACAAACGTGTTGTGGCTTAGTTTCAACTGTGTGAGCGAATTAAACTGAGCGAATTCAACTGAGCGAGCGAGCGACCCGTCGGCGGCCGGCGGACTAAACGCTGGGCCGACTGACTTGGTTGGGCGGTCGGCGAGCCGTGCAGTAGCGCAGCCAAATGCCAGCTCATCTGCTCCTGACGTACGTAACACGAAAAGGCCACAGAAAACGTGCGAGGGTGCAGAGAGGAGAACCATATTTCGGAATTGATTTTTGTACTAAATAAATTCGCGTAAACGCGCTCAGAGTGGTCGAAGCATGGCCTATGGATTCCGAACTAAAATTTGCGTTAGTAATTCCGCAATGTTTATGCCACTCGGTGGCAATAAACCTCCAACAAACTCCTTAAAAACGGCAACTCCACTTCTTCAAGCCAGTTTTCGCACATCCAAAAAAAAAAACCCGATGTGAGAAAGTGAGAGCATCGACTGTTTCTTCTAACTGTGTGTCTTTCTTGGGCATAAACAGGATTTCGTACATAAATAGGGTCACAGGAGAGCCGGCCTTGCTTCTTCGTAGTCTGCTTGTTACTTGGCCAAGCAGGTAAGCTGCTTGATTACAGCAGGTCTCAAAGCACTCCCTTTACCATGCCACACGACACCTCTGACAATCGCTTCTGAAATGGAACCACCCTTCGATTCACCCGTTTGAATAACGATTGTCACTGTCCGTAACCTAAGCTTGAGAAATCTCACGACCACTGCTGGACCCTTTTTGGGGCGACTGAGGCTGAAACAGCAGCGAATGATATGGCCTCCTATCGGGAGAAACTCAGCCCCACATTTGTGATAAACGACAGAGAATAAACAATCTGTGTCCTTGTTACGTTCACACGAACACTTTTCCTTACCCCACTTGGCTACATCGCCTATACCCAGCCCAATACCGAGAACAATGTAAATACTGTTCTCAACCAGGCACCCTACCCACATCATCTTCGTTTGCGCCCGCAATCCAGATCTCTCAACTCTTTTCTTACCTCTTCCCCTCCACGAGCTGTAGGTGAACCTGATGACCAGCGCTGACATGGACGTCCAGCAACTATACAGTCTCCAGGGCAGACATTGTCAATCGTAACTTGGACCCCAGCACTAAGATAAAAACCTAGTTATCTTCGATACGAAGTTTTATACTGTACTAATGAGCTCGACTAGTTGCACGTCGGGTCACTAGCCTTGCGTATTATAATATTTATCTGAGCCATCACTACAGTGTTATGTGCAAAACACCGCTTTCCGGAATCGTATGCCAACTGTAGTGCTAGGAACGGATCTAATGAAATTTTTTTACGTGACATCACGTTCTTCCAGTGCTAGGACGAACTTGACTAAAATAATCCAATTTATTTGATCGAGTAGATGCATATGGAAGGGACAACCCTACCGAAAGGAATACAATATATGAAGTGCCTTACTTACAACCTCTGCTTAGGCCTGAGGCCAAGAGTGCTACGCAAACAATTTAGCAATATATAATGAGACAATTTTAGAAACTTTTTTCCCGTCAAAATGCAGGGTAAACAAATTGATTGCGCTAAAAAGGGGGACGAAGTGAGGAGAGACACACACGGCGCAAACCTGCAAACCTGCATTGCGTCAAACCTGCATTGCGCCGTGTGTGTCTGTCTTCACTTCGTCCGTGTCCCCCTTTTTATCGCAATCAATTTGTTTAACCAGTTTTTACGTACTGGGCTTGCAACTGCTGCTTAGATGGTTAGCGGTTCACATTCTGCGCGTACATACAGCTGGGGAATCCCCTGAAAAGCAAGTCTTGCAGACGGCTGGAAACTGCTGGAAACAGGTTGAAATGACTGCGTCCAGGAGACGTAGCCTCGTACAGGGTTTTACGAACAAGGTGAAGAATTTTATTCAAGCGAAACTTGTGTTCGCTGATTGGAGCCGTCGAAGCAGCCGTACGTTCACACGCCTTGCACCAGAGCTGTTGTTGTTGTTGTTGTTCCTTTTTTTGTGGCGCATACCCACTTTGGGGAATTGGCCAGGATCGGGAGTTTTACTGGGGTAATGAACCGAATTTAGGAAACTAATGTCTAGAGAAAAAATAAATAAAAATATTGATCAGAATAATCGCACAACAAATACAAGAATTTGGAGATTGGGAAAAAAAGGCTATGCGGGAAATTGCAAGAAAAGGCTATTCTTTCGTCTGTGTACCAGAAAAGCGGCTATCAGGGCAGGCGCCTAGTCTCTGAGGCGTAGGTGTGGACGGCTGAAAACAAATTCCTGTGAGTAAATCCGCGCGAAATGTGACCAAACGACAGTAAGACCGGCATTGAAAGGGTAAGTTCAAGGCGGTGAATTGGCTCCACGAGATATTTTCTTCTCAATGAGGAGAAACCACGGCAATGTAAGAAAAAATTCTCTATGGTTTGGGTTTATCGCAAAGAGCACAATGACCAGAGGAGGTGAGCCCAGCGCTGTGCATATAGAAGTAGAGCTGCGGAAGCCTACAACGTAAGCTAGTTAAAGCAACCTCGCATTGGGGAGATTCGCAAAAACACGAGCTTCACGATTATGCCTAATGGGCGCAATCATCAAAGGAATTGATGATATCCTCCTGCCAACTGTCCAGATGTTGCCGCCGACATATCCGTGCTCCGGCCAGTATGGAGGGAAATGGATAGACGTCAATCGGGGGGCCGTCTAGTGATATCCTCGCTAAAGAGTCTGCTTCTTCATTCAGCCAGAAACTCTTATGCCCTGACACCCAAATCAGGTTGATTTCTCTTAAGTTGGGAGGAACTAAAACACCAAATGTGCGAAGAAGAGCTGAATTTTGGGGGGATAATAAAGCGGAGCAACCTGCTAATGAATCGGCCACAATTATGACATTGATTATCTAAGGAGGTATGTTTTTTAATGCTATGACTATTGCCAGAAACTCTGCATAGAAGATTGGGGTGAAGTCAGGTAGGCGGATCGAAAGCGACCAGTGGAGTTGTGGACTAAAAATCCCCACACCCGCTCTCTGGATTAGCCGCCAGGGGGCCGCGTGGTGTGGAAGCACTTTTCATGGGCTCCTGCGTTTTTCGAGCATTGTCCCGGTTTTTTGCCTCCAGTCAACGAGACAGCGACGTCATCGCAACCGCCAAGTGAAGCGGAACCGGCGCACATCGGATTCTGACTGGTACGTGTACTTTCTACACCAGTTATAGGCCAGCAAGCGGGACGAAGCGAGTTAAGCCTGATCAAAAGAACACCCGGCCACCGTTCCTCGGTTCACGTGGCGCGTGGCATTCTCGCGCTCGTGTCGCGCGGCCCGGCGCTTGCCGGTGGCCAGCGTAGAGGGCGATGACCTCCGAGAACGACCAGACGATGAGCGAAGAAAGCCCAGAGGATACAAGTGAGGGAGCAGAAGGCTGCGGCGCCCGAATAAGCTTCGATGAAAACAGCGGTAGGACGGTGTATCAAACGATGTGGCTGACTGAACTCCACAGAAGAGGCGCTGCTAGGAAGAAGAAGGAAGAGGAAGGCAAGCTTACAGTCATGCATGGTGCAGCAAGCAAACAAGAGTTGGAAGGAGCCACTTCCTCAGGCAAGAAAGATAATCCAGCAACCGGGAGGAAGAAATCTACTGCCAGTAAGTCGCCGCCTTTGCCGGAGATGGACTACAAGGTTGTGTACAGACCACCGCCCGGACTCCAACTCGCAAAGTGGAAGGACTCGGATGCCGCTATCGCCATGGCGCGGGCGATGAACATGCCATTGAAGGACTTCGTGAATCAGGTCACCACTCAAGTACAGTGGACGCAAAACCTGCTTCTCGCTAGCACGCCGCACGAGGAGCTTGTGGATCGACTGGCCGGCATTGCCCACCTACAGGTAGAATCAAATGTATACAAGTTTGTTCCATACCTCAAGCCTCTACCGAACACGAGCGCGGGAGTGGTGGTTGGAACCACCGACTGGCTGACGAACGATAACATCATGGAGTACATTACCGTACCGCGGCATGAAATAGAATCCGCCAGACGGCTAGGGAACTCGTGGGCAGCTTTGCTCCACTTCAAGGGACCGCATGTACCCTTCTACGTTTAGATATTAGGGGCAATAACGAGATGCCGTCCATACCGCAAGTCAGTTCAGTTTTGTAGGGCATGCGGGAACATTGGTCACCGACAGGACGTATGCCCGTCCCCCAAGCCAGAGCTATGCGTTAGATGTGGCATAGAAACAGCCGAAGCTAATCACGATTGCCACCCAGTATGCAAGCTGTGCAACCAGCCGCATGAAACAGCTAGCAAAGAGTGCAAGAGGCGACTACGGCCAGCACCCCCGCCTCTACATGTCAGGCAGGCCAGGCTCCAGAAAGGTGGCACGGCATCCTCGGGGACGGCCTGTGGCTCGGTCAACCCGGAAAGCAGCACAACCTCTACATCATTTCTTGATGGCATTTTGAGAAGCTCCTCATCTAGATCCAGGTCTAGGTCACGTTCCAAGTCGACGGCCACAGGAAAATCAAGGTCGATATCGAGGTCGATAACCCGATTTCCTTCAACAGCGTGGAAACAGAATTGTGGAGAACATAACAGAGTAATGTTCTCAAATGTCCAGTTTCCACCTTTGGTTGCAGCCCCTACTCATAACAGTAACGACGGTAAAGGCACCCCAGACTGGGTGGCTCCCTTCGAAGCCCTAAAACGCAACGTCGAAGAAAACACGCGGATGATCAAGGAATTGGTCAAACAAAACTCAAACATGATGAAGGAAATAATGCATATCAGACAACAACAAGCAATACAAGATAAAGAAACCCTTCAAATGAAGGAGGATCTGGCCCAAATTAAACACGGTCACGCCGAATTTCAGCGAACTGTGTTAGGACAATTTCAACAGATACAGGAGCAGATCCAGGACATCCACAAGACGCAGCAGCAAATTCAAGAAACAAACATGAGCATACTCAATGAAATGAAAGACCTCGACAAAAGGGTGACGGTTCTAGAGGAAAAAGACAAGGCTCGCAAGAAACCCAAGAATTATCCTGGGAGAGAAGCTCGAATGGAGGAAATGCTAGAATATGACGAGTAGCCCCTCAGGTACCACGAAGCACCCATTTTGAACAGTTCCCAAACTCAAAATTTGGCAATGGAACTGCAGAACCATTAGATCTAAAAAACAAAATTTGCTGCAGTTCAGCTCAATTGAAAAACCAGATGTCATTGCTCTGCAGGAAACTCAAGCTGAAAGCATTAACTTAACGGGCTACGATACGCATATAACCGAGGGCATGACCCGAACTGCCATCCTTACCCTAAAGCAGTTGGCCACACAGTTGCACGCCATCCAACACAGGATTGAGCACACCCTCGTGGAGATCATACCCGAAAGGAAAACTTTGCAGAGCCTGTTCATATTGAACATCTATAGTCCACCCACCGAAAACTTGGGGGACCTCGACAAATTTTTTCGTAAGGTCTTGAAATTGACCGCGGGTCACAAGATGGTGGTGGTAGGAGACTTTAATGCACCCCACGTGGCATGGGGGTATAAAAGGTCATTAAAGAAAGGAGAAAATGTCCACAACGTGGCTCAACAACACCGTCTTACGCTGTGGAATGATCTCCAATACCCCACCCGAATGGGCAACAGTGTGTCGAGAGACACAACCCCTGACCTCACTTTCACGAGTGGCATCACCCATGCTGAATGGCAGAGACTGGACGAGAATCTCGGTAGTGACCACTACATTGTTCAACTGGAAATTGACCATCGGCGAACACCCGCAAAAACAGGAAAGGCAAGAATTACAGATTGGAAAGCCTTCCGAGAAGAAAATGACCAACAATCGATAAACATAGACATGGATCTCGAAGAATGGACCACGAAACTGGTTGAAAAAGCCAACAAATTCACAAAAAAGATCCAATTAACATATCAAAATCCAGAAGTAGACACTCACCTCTTACATATTTGGGAGCCTCGCCGAAGCCTTACACGGAGGTGGAAAAAACAAAAGTGTCACAAGAAGCTACAGAAACGCATTGCCCTCTTAACAAAGCAAGCAGAGGAGTACGCTAGCCAGCTGGGAAGGCAGAACTGGAACCAGGTATGTGACCGTTTACAGGGGACACTCAGTACTCAAAAAACGTGGAATATCTTGAAGTCACTTATCCCCAACACTGGATCCAAAAACACGACTGGACGACAAATAGAGCGCCTCATCCACAATTTCCCGGGCACTGAAGAGGATATCCTTATGGCGGCAAAAAAGAAACTCATTGGTGAGCAAGACCAAATTATACCCGTTTCCCACCCTGATTACGTACGGGTACCGAACCACGACATTGACACCCCATTCACCAGGGCCGAGCTGGATGCGGCGCTCGCCAAGCTCACAAGGAACTCTGCGCCAGGAGCGGACAAAATTACCAACAGAATACTCCGCAACATCCCAGAAAAAATCAAGGAGGATCTTCTCAACAGAATAAACGAGGTATGGGAGAGTGGAAGTATACCGGCGCCGTGGAAGCATGCCAACGTGACCATGATTCCAAAGCCCACCAAGCCTATCGGATTGTCCAACCTCAGACCGATTTCATTGACATCGTGCGTAGGGAAACTCATGGAGCACATGGTTCTGGATCGCCTGACTCTTCACATGGAGCACAACAACAAAATAAGGATTCCAGACTGCATGTACGGTTTCCGGCCATACTTATCGACGCAAGATATTCTGCTACAGATCAAAGAGGAGGTCATTGACAACCACGTCACACAACCACGTCACACAAAAGCGCCATCCTGGCGCTTGACGTTGAAGGTGCGTTTGATAATGTATCGCACGGGGCCATACTGAAGAACTTACAAGACTCGGAATGTGGGGTGAGGGCCTATAACTACGTTCGAGACTTCCTTTCGTCTCGGACGGCGACAGTGGGCCTTGGAAAGCTTCGGAGTGACAAATTCCAGGTCCCAGCAAAGGGCACCCCACAGGGCTCAGTGATCTCGCCGTTACTTTTCAATGTCGCGATGATCAACCTACCTGACGAGCTAAATGCAATCCCTGGTCTTAGACATGCCATCTACGCTGATGACCTCACATTTTGGACAACAAAAGGGTCAACGGGAAACCAACAGGATTCCCTGCAGGAAGCCGTAGACCGCACCGAGGCATACCTCAAGCAGTGTGGACTTTCCGTCGCCTCAGGAAAATCGGAACTTCTAGTACTAAGAAAGAGGACGAGAGGCAGACCCCCGCCGGAAGCGCCAGACCCGGAAGTGAAGCTTCATGGCATCCCTATCCCAAAAGTCGGCACACTGCGAGTATTAGGCCTCACTCTCCAAAAGGACGGAACAGGAGCTGCTACACTCTACAAGCTCAAAAGCACCATCACCCAGGTAACCCACCTGGTCAAGAGGGTTGCGAACAAAAAACATGGCCTCAAGGAAGAAGATACAATTCGATTAATACAAGCATTAATTGTCAGCAGAATTACATATGGTACCCCATATTTGGGGCTAAAGAATGCCGAAAAAGAAAAACTCAACATCCTCATCCGGCAAACATACAAATTGGCACTAGGTCTACCGGCGAAGACTTCGACGGAGAAGCTCCTGCAACTAGACATAACACGTGGGAGGAACTTGTAGAGGCCCACAGGGTTAGCCAAATTGAGCGGCTGAAACTCACAGAAACAGGTCGCGCCAATTTACGCCGCCTCGGGTATGAGGTGAACTTGGATTCCCAAACCCAAAAAAGCCGCATCCCACTCTGTCTGAGGGACTACATCACGGTTTCCAATATCCCTCGCAACATGCACCCTCTTTACCACAAAGGAAGAAGAAATGCCAGGGTAAAGGCACTGAAAAAAGCTTATGGTAAGGATAGCGGAACGAGGTACGTCGACGCCTCAAGATATTCACGCGCAAACCATGCAGCACACGCCATAACCGTGACCGACAGCAAAGGAAAGGAACTAAGCTCGGCAACTATCCCGACTGAAAACATTGACTCCGCGGAAGAAGCAGCGATTGCTCTCACTACTACGACGATCAAGCAAAGCCAAGCTCGGATGATCATAATCACAGATTCCCAAACAGCCTGCAGAAATTTTCAGAAGGGTCTCATCTCCACAGTAGCGCTTAATATACTCCTGAAGCTAAAGGATCAAAAAGAAGAAGATGTACCGGACATATACATCGTGTAGACACCGGGGCACGAGTTTCTAGAGGGTAATATGGAGGCTGATGCCGCTGCCCGAGATCATTCCCACCGGGCAACAACCGCTACCCTCACCCCCATCACAGAAGCTCAAGCCACTCCCCCGCCGATGTTCCCACCTATCCCACGACGCACCAGGGACATATTAGAACATTACAGATTGAGCAGACGGAAATATCCACCTCCTCATCCACAACTCACCAAAGAAGAAGCCACGCAGTTAAGAAGACTCCAAACTAACTCTTTCCCGCACGCCTCACAGTTGCACATGATTCATCCCAGCCTGTACAGTTACGACTGCCAATTCTGCGGTACCCCCAACACTCTCTACCACATGGTGTGGGAGTGCAAGGGTGTGAAAGAACTCCCAGAGGTCCTGGCGCCATCGACGGAGCAGTGGGAGGCCCTGCTGTCCAGCGAGGTCCTGGATGACCAGCGCGGCCTGGTGATCCGGGCCAGACAAGCAGCTGAAGGCCATGGCATCCTGGACTAGGGACGCCACCCACCATGGATGGTCAACGCTACTACACTGAAGATCATCCAGCTCTTAATCTTCCTTTTATAGGAATCAATAAACGTTTATTCCTCCTCCTCCTCCTCCTCCAATTTAAGGTGTGGAGGCTTCTTACTGCAAAACAAATGATATAAATAAAAGTATATAGTCGTGCTATCCTCGATTTACAGTTTTAAAATTTCATTTAAGGTAGTTTGCGGGGGTGGGGGGGGGCGGGGCATGCAAAGGGGGTATTTTACAGACCTGCGCTCTGAGAAACACCCAAAGTCGCCCCTCTCCTTGGGTCGTGCCTGGCTAATTGCTGACATTTCAAACGTTTTGGTAGTTTAAGCTGACTTGAACGATACCACGATAACACGAAAGATACGACGATACCACCGAAAAACAGCGCAGGTTTGGCAGAACAGAACATGTTGCAGTGAAAAAATGCGTGTCTGCGAAACAAATGATACCTACTCGACGTCGAGCCTAGGCCGTTAGCGTGTAAACCCATGACTCTACTCCCCCGGCTACCCATTGCCAACTGTTTAGCTGCTTATCAGTTGCTCAAGGAGATCGAAGAAGTGTTCCAATCGAGCCAGTAGACGGCGCTATTGCTGGTGCATCTAGGCATCCAGGTTTGTGAAACGCATTGCAGGGTCTACCTAAAATCAAAGCCAGCTTGCACAACAATACAAGCCTGATGTTACAGCAGAGCTGTGTTTTCGTCGCTAAGATATACTCGGCGAGCGCCAAATCAATCACTCAGAACCATTTACCCCGTGTATATATGTGGCGCTCCTCACCAGAAGACCAAATCAAACGCAAAGTAAAGTACATAAGAGCTTTATTTGTACAATTCCCTCTTCAGTCTTCGTATACTTCATCGTCCGCCGCGACAAAATCTTCGTCGAGCGCTTCCTGGCCGTCGAAGTCAGTCAGTCAGTCAGTTGACCCGCGCTACTTCTTCATCTTCTTTTTCTTCTGGCCGATCTCATTCTCACTCGGGATTGCTGTGCGCTTCCTGATAAGCGGCGTGGTTTTCGAGCGTCCGGATCGCGTGTTTTCAAACGCCTCAGTTCACATATCCCCACGTGACATGTGTTATGTCACTGCGCGTGCTATTCTAGTGGGCTGCTGCTCTGTGCGGGCTCTGTGGCCTCGAGGTAGAGTTTTGTGTAGTTGCAATGACAGCCTCGGTTCGAGCCTCAGCGGGTTTACTTGAATTATTTTCGGGTAAATTGTTCTGTAAACTCAATTAATTTTTAACTGCGGAAGAACTGAAATCTTCTTGTTTTTGTTATAAAAGGCAATGTGGTACGTTTTAGGCCGTTTTAAGTTCAGGGCGCAGGCTATTACCGCGTTTAATAACGTTATGCATCATGCGAAGTCGCTTGTCACGCGGGGCGCTGAGCAGGGAAGAGTTTCGAAATTCCCGTCCGGATCTTCTTTATTCGCCCCATACCCCATGTGCGTGGCACAGAGTCGGAGAGAGCTTTGCTGGCGCAGCCGCGGCGATCCGAGATTTATATATAAGCCCAGGTGGTTGCCACTAGCAACGCGGAACGAGCGACGTCGGGACCGGACAAGATTGATTGATTGATTGAAAAAACTTTATTCAGGCCGGCAGAACGACGTTTTTACGCGCCGCGACGCTGGCCTAGGCGTCGTCCTGGTGGCTACTCATCCGAGACGTGAGCTCGCCGTTGCCGACTCGCGAGTCTCATGCCTTGCGAGCGCCCGCAGGACCTGCTGGACGGCCCAGTGTTGATTTTCGTAGGTGTGGCTCCTTGCTGCTTCTGCAAGACGTGGCGGGATGGTTCTTGACGTCGCTTCCATTGGGGTCGTGACACAGTTCCATAAGATGTGCTTCTGGTCTGCAGTCTCCCTGCAGCAGAGCTGGCACTTTCCAGTCGGGTATGCCTCCGGATACGTTCGGTGCATCAGAGAAGGGGTGGGAAGGGACCCGGTTTGGAGCTGCCTTAGTAGCACTGCCTCCGCCCGGCTCAACCCCGGGTCCGGAGGAGGGAAGGTCCCGCGGGCCAGGCGCTAGGCTTTGGTGATTTCTCCATAGTCTGTCATTCGGTCCTTAGCACCGAACCACGTTGGACGGTCAGTTGCGGGGGCGCGGTTGGTGAGGGCTCGCGCCTCCGCGTGTGCCGTTTCGTTGTGGTTTGCGTTCTTACTCGACACGTCCTTTCCCGCATGCGCCGGGATCCACTTCACTCGAACAGTTCTTGGGCCTTTTAGACATGCATTGCGTAGCACCTGCAAAGCTTCTTTGCAGATGCTTCCTTTGGCGCAGTTCCGAACTGCCGTTGTCGTTTTGTCGCCGACGCTGTTTTTGTACAAACCCTGAATGGCACGTGCGCTCTTTATTTTTCTTTTTTTCTGAAGGGGGGGGGGGTGGGGGGGAGCCGCTCACGTGGCGTAGGCCCCCGTGAAGGAAGGATAATACAGTGCATGAAAGGCGGGGAGGATGGATGACGCACGGCGCTCCCCTCGGGATCAAGGCGCACGTGAGCTCCGTATTTTCTTGGTATTTTTTTCTGTTTATGGGCGGCGCAACCGCGATCTTAAACAGCTCTGCTGTTAAAATGCCAATTGAGAAAAAAGGAGGGAAAAAGAAAAATATTACAAACTAAAATACGTCTCTAAACGAACAAATTCCACATAAATAGATAGTTCTAGACGAATTAGATTTGCTTGGCGTATTTGGGAATGTTTTTCTTTTTGCTTTTTTTTTGGGGGGGGGGATTAGAAACTGGCACATCTTTCAGGTAAATGCGCACGTCGAACCAGTGTGAAATTGATGCGGAACTTGCATAAGAAGTGCAATTATCGGACTCTTTTTCCCACAACAGGCACAGTTTGCCGCGACGTACAGTGCCCCTGAGCAAAAAATTGTGTAGTGATGCCACGCCTTTTTTCTTTCCTTCCGCTCGCTGTCCTGCTGAGTCCGGCATAGTTGTTCAAAGGAGAATTCCTCGCCTCATTTGATGCGTAGGTATGTCGGCACTCGTTCTTTTTGTGGGTTTTACAGCATTCGCAACAAGTCAGGAGCGGGTATATAGAAAGCTTCACTGGGAAACCATAGGATTGAAGGATAAACGGGGAAAACTTGAGCCATTTGAGGTTTGCGGACAACATTGCCTTCCTGAGTGAGACTGCAGAACACATGCAAAAAATGCTTGAGACACTACAGTAAGAAAGTTCGGCCGTGCGCCTAAAATAATTATGCATGAATCTAAAGTAATGAGGAATAAGCTTACCAAAAATTCCCCCGCACCTCCCCGAAGGGAATCGTGCAGAAATGCGAATGCATTGGGTGCACCGATGAGTGTGTTGCGAGTACTGGCGTAATTAACGACGAGAGTGTGAACGTAATCACTTATTCATCAGCACCTGTTTGTGTTATCGTTGTACCTGACGGCCACAATCACTGCCTTGTGATCGCTAAAGTGCCCGGTCAAAGGGTCTTTGAGAAGCATACGCGCGTCACAGTTTCGCGTAAAGACCAGATCAATGCAACTCCCGTGAATGGTAGCGGGGCACGTGTCGAAGCCGGCAGAGAGACAATGCATAGAGTGCCTGGTCTGCATGTACTCGACCAGCCACTCGCCACTCTTCTTGCGCACATCAACGTTGAAGTCGCCAACCAAGACTATGGGGTCAGAGGGTTTGGAGCGCACGCGCACACTTTCCATAGCCGCGTCCAGCTGCGCGGCGACGGCGTCTCGAGCGCGGTTGGGCGCGAGGTACACGGTCACCACAAAGACTCCATCTCCAGTGTAGGCAAGGGTGTACAAGTCCTTGTACGGAGACGTGTCTCGAACGGGAGACGTGGCAACGGCGTGCGATATCAAGTTCCCATACACGTTAGACACGAGACTAACACCGCAGTACTCGCCGTCCTTGCTGCTTCGAGCAAAGTAGTACTCGTTGACGGCGTCATAAGCCACAGCAGTAGCACTCGGGCAGACACTGCGATCGAGGACGAGGAGTGACGCCTGTCGTTGTTGTCGCAGTTCTTCGCTGAAGGGCAAGTAGCGCTTGACGAACACGTCCACACCACCGGCTCGGCGGAGAGAGAACACCTGCGGGCGCACGCCGACGGAGCATGACAACCCCCGACTAAGAAATGGATTCGCATTTACGACGACGACGGCGACTAAGGCAGAACTACGAGGCGCGCGCTCACGTGCGTTCGCGCTGGAGGAATGCAGTCGCACGCCGGCCAACGGAGCAAGACAACCCCCGGCTAATAAATGCATTCGCATTTAAAACGTCCTCTTCAGCCTAGGAAACGAAACGCTAGAAGAAGTAAAAGAATACAACTACCTCGGACAGATGGTTAGGGCTGAGCCCAACCACGATAGAGAAATCAGGCGGATAATAGGTGTTGGCTGCGGAGTGCTCCGCAAGCACTTCCAAATAATCAAAAGTAAGCTACACCTGCCACTGAAAAAATCTACAACCAATGCACACTGCCGTTGATGACATATGGAGAAGAAACTTGGCTCCTTACTAACCAACTGGAAAGCAACCTGAGGTTGGCGCGATGGGCCATCAAGCGAATAATATTAGGAATAACACACAAGCATAGGAAACGAGTTACCTGGTCCAGAGAAGAAACTATAGTAGAAGATATAGTTTAAATACAAAAAAAGAAATAGGCTTCTGCTGGCCATGTAGTCAGACGAACCGACAACCTGGTGGAGAGTTAGGGTAAAAGATTAGATACCCCGAGATCGGACTAGAAGAAGAGGGAGGCCATAAACCTGATGGATGGATGAAATGGTGAAATTAGCGGCTTAACTGTTGGAGCGGGAGCGGTTGTTGGTCATTGGGTGAGGCCTTCGTCCTGCAGTGGACCTGAGTAGGCTGATGATTGTGATGGTGATGATGATGATGATGATGACGTCGATTATGATGATTATGACACTGATATCAACATGGAGCCATGACTTAAATATTTTTCCAGATCAAAGGAAAATTTGAACTGCATGCAGGGTTTCCACTCAGGTCTTGCATGCGTAGTTACCCACCGTAACTTGAAAAGTTCATTTCATGGATGTGTGACATCACAGGGGGAAGAGGAATTGAACGAATAAATTTATTCAAAATAAATAAATTTATTTTGAATTTCGAAAACTTCCTAAAGTGGTGAGCTGGAGAATTAAAAAAGTTCGCGCACTTTTTGCAATACTACGTAAGGGACACGCGCGAAGTTTTTTACAGTCAGATTTATTTGGAGGCGAAATGGTACTGTGGTTAAGAGTGTTATACGCCTCGAGCTTCGCGAACGCTCCGCAACCTGCTGCCACATCGCCCCGGCGTTTACGGGATGAGCGCTGCGTGGCTGATAGAGGCTCATGCAATGTTTTGGCTCTCTTTTTCTTTCCTTTTGGCTCTCTTTTCGTTTCAGCGTACTCAACAATTTGTAATGGTGACGCCTGTACGCAAATAGTACGTTTAGGGCATTTCAAAAAACCCTTGCGTTTTGGTAGAGTGCTCTAAGGCCAAGAGCTATCTGAGCACACGGTTCTGCGCGCTTCGTGGCCGCTATTACGGGCGTCGGCGACCCCAGCAGCATATCACCAATAACACCTCCGAATACGTCATCACAAGAAGATTCTAAACGAGCTCCGTTTAGAACTGACACGGGCACAGTAAGAGGTGTGTTTTGTTTTTCAGCGCGGACAACGAATGCGACTTTGTTTTTAATATATGCGTTGTAGAAAAATATGATTCGGGGATATAATTTCCCAATATCTCTCAATAATGTTTGACTTCTATTGGAATACAAACAACGGGAATATGTTAAGTATATTCTAAGGCTTCTCCTCATTAAATTACCATGTGCCCACTTACGGCTAATAGCAACTACGTAGGGGAGGTAATAAAACCACCCATAAATAAATGTTCTGCATGTCCATAAGATACAGAATAGCTCGTAAGGCAGGGGAAAAACCCAATGCAGCTTCGGAAATGTGGGAGACGTTCGTCTTGTAGGCTTGTAGGGTTCACCACAATAACTAGATGCGAAATTTACTTCTACTTAACAAGACATGGTTGAGGATACGCTTAAATAGTCTTGTGTCCAAATGCCGAGCCAAATCAATGAATAAACGTTTTAGTAATCACGCACAGTCTGCGGGTGCACTTTTTTTCTGTTTTTCGACTTCAACGGTAAGCTAATCAACCGGCAAATGTAATTTTAAACTACACAGGGTAGTCATTTCACAAGCGATTAAAGTTGTCATTGGAAGGGCGGTATCTGATAAGGCCCTATGATTTCTGTTTGCACTAGATTCTGCAGGCTCCCTGTATCGTATGATAATGTTTTGTAGGAGCGAATAGTCGCGCACGCAGATTACTGTATAAGTCCTGTTGCGCGCTCATCGCTGAGCATGTACAGTGGACTCCCGTGAAGACGAACTAGGTTAAGAGAAGCAGAATTGTTAAGCCGAACAACACTCTTGCTCCCTAAAAACCACCACTTAAGACGAATTTCTGACAATACGAAGAAATGTTTTCGTTCCCTTCGAGGTAGTCTACTGCATTGATGTTCAGGAGCGCTCACCTCGCGACAAGACCACACAGCATTAATTTTTTTGTCGCGTGCTCATTTCAAGGTATAGTTTTGTACTATTCATCATACTTCTTTCCCAGAAGGTTCTTCAAATTTATGCCACATTGGCTTGTCCAAGGTAGCAATCAATATCTGAGGTATGATATTGGCAAGGATAGCTGGCGTGCTATCACATATAAGTGCTCCGTTTGATTATGCAAGCGCACAAAACCAATTTACATCGTAGTGTATAGCCATGACATGACCATCTGAGAAAACACTGCTTACGGAGACACTGTAAATTTCAGAGCAGTGGACGCAGTATCGGCTTCATGCATAGACCGGTTTCCCGACGCCGGCCTGTGACGCACACCTGGCGCTTATACGGACTAAATGTACCACACTAAGATCGCGTCAGAAACACTCTCGTAAGCTCTCGCAAATTTGCGAACAGAGTGACTGCCAAGCATAAATAGTGTGTCCAACGCATAAAAAAGGTCAACCTCAGTCATACACGTGCAGAAAGAGCAGCGGCGACATTGGGGGGCGGGTCAGAGCCTCCAGTGGCCGCCTTCCAAACGGGCCGATAGGGGGAATCCAGTGGCTCCCCTACAAGCAGCGCTCGAGGCGTATAGCCGGTATTTTGTAAGTAACTTGCATTCGAGTGACGGCCAGAGAAATGCAACCACACCTGTTGAAGTTGTCCCGGTGTGTTATCATGCACGAATATTTCGGATTTCGCTCGGGAAGACTGTATTAAAGGGAAGGTACACGACAAACAAATCAAAATAATACCAAGTTATGTTTTCTCGTTGCTGCTTTGTAAAAAAGTAACAACCTATTGATTGTAACAGCTGGCCAAATGCTGAAACATAAAATGAGGGTAATAAACAGTAAATAATTAGGCCTTTTTATGTAGGTCCTCCCAACACGTAATGCGCGCGCTTCTACATTAGGTATGCAGAATTGCTTCCAAGCTGTCGTCGCGAATACTGTCACTTCACTATTAGGTCAAACATTCCTTGCCAACCATGAAACACTTCTTCACCGGGTTTATAGGTGACCCTTCCGGGCGAATGTGGATGAGAGAGAATCGACCCTGTGCCGGAGTGGCTCGATGCATAGAACTTCGCCGTTCTCCTATCAGCACCGTAGGTAGCAACCGAGCAAAAAGAAGGCTTCACTTGCACTGAAGCGTCCTACGTTCATGACGAGGGCGTCCCCTGGTACTTTGCGGGCTTTCTAGAACACAGACGACACTACGGAAATAGCCGCCATGGATGTCTAAGATTAAGTCATCAGGGCCACTGTGAGGGCCGTATTCAGGGTTCCTCCTCCACTCCATTTGCTCCCTCCACTTGGCTGAAGGGAGGATTCCGCAATGCTTATGCATGGGGAAATTGATTTCAAGGATCTCCTCCGCTGGCGGCTCGAGTCGAGGAAGTACTCAGAATACCAGAGTGAGAGGCAAGCTCTTTTAAAGACGATAGTCTTTCTTGGGCTACTTAAACCCAGAAATTTTGGTTTGTCTATATGTCTGTCTGTCTGTCTGTCCGTCTGTCTGTCTGGGACTCGATTCAGCCACCCGGACAAAGCAAAACAATGCCTGCACAATAGTCTTATATAGTCACAGCTAAATCTACCCGTGTAAGTCCGGTGTAATGTTCATACTTGTCAACATTGTTGAAGAAGAACAAAACATTACGCAAATATGAGACAACAAATCAATACATAAGTGATGTTTGCAGTGTTCCTTTATAAAAAAATCAAACATGCTTGACTTTTGCGAAATTAAATACTTCATCAACTGCAGAAAAAGAATTCACTCCGCCGTCGTCTGCTGTCGCCCGTGCCACTAAAGCTTCTGGCGTCATTTTAAGAAATCAACCGGCAAAAGTTCCGCAAGGTTCCACTAGATAGGTTCCACGTTCTGCTTGCAACGCACGTGGAGTAGGGAAACGCGGTTCTATAAACGTTGAAGTAGGGCGCCTCGATTAACGCGCGTCTTCGCCGTACGGCAGCGTTCGCATCGAGACACCCGGTTTGGAGCAGTGGAACGCGGGAAATTTAAAATGATTTAAGCAAACCTTTGGCGTCTTTACCTTGGGAGGAGCGCGACGCAAGAGGAACAACATGAGAGGTGAGCGGGAAAGCGAAGGGAGGCATTTACTTCGCAAAAGCCGATAAAGACTATCGTCTTTTGACGGCATTTGCAACGGAAGGAGCAGATACGCAGCCAATTTTTTATTTTGCTCATAGGCTCGCACAATATCGGCGTGAGTCTTCACGATGTCATAAAAGGCGGCCGCAGCAAAACGCGCTCTCAGCCCTCCCAGCAACATACCTCGGTGAGCGTCTACGGCAAAGAAAGGAATGTCAAGGTCCTGTATCTAGAGCCTGAAACTGCGAACACTGAAAACTGTTTGCGAATGCTGACTGTAATGTCTGATTTCTGAAAATGTCTGAAAATGCTCCATCATTTTTTGCAGGTTACGCAGTGGGTGGCTGCTCACGTCTGGATAGCCATCGTGAATACGAGGATAGGCTTCGGGCTTTCACATTTCCAACATCTCAAATACAAGCTGGAAGTCTGTTCCGAATCCCCCAAAGCGGTCAGCGTGACTTTCGTTAAGTAAGGATGACATGCCATCCTTCGGGAAGTTCACTGCTACTTAAAGCCCTTGGCGCATATTTTCGGCCAAACATTTCAAGTTTTCCAAAAGTAGGCGTCTGTGTTGTAGCAATATATTATGGACATCATAGCTCAAAAAGAGAAAGTCCTTATCAATGCAGTGAAAGTTCACTGCCTCGATCGCTGCGTCACTGCTTCCGTAGAAGCTCTCCTGAAGGTGTTGACTTGTGTAATGAACGAGGGATACCGCACAAAGGGTTTCCACGTAATCTCTAAGCACAATTTCCCCCTTTTCTTCCCGGAGTTGGAACAATGCGTCTAAGAGGCTAGGAGAGCGAACCTGGAAGTGTACCCCGTCGATGGTCGTCTTGAGGTAGAGTGTCAACATTGTGTCCCACCTGCCGTTTTCACTGGTGCTGTCAGTTTTAAAAATACCGCCTTGTTCATCGTAAGCCCTTCAGACGTGTCAGGATGCCAGCGGGAGTCTCCAGAGTGCGTATTTAATACCTCTTCTGCCTGGTTGAAGCGCTCGAGTATCACCACTCATTTGGACGCGTAAAAAGGAGCAAAAGATTCGTACGTCACGCGGAGGTGGTCGCCAATATGGCCCGCCCTGATCTGCTCCCGTAGTAAGAGAATTGCCTTCGAAATATCTGATACAAGTTCTCGTTTCACTGTCACAGTGGACTGCGTAAATACTGAAAGCTCAATTTCTAATAATACGGGCGCGAACACCCGGTGGGACATGTAGAAAAGCGCGTTGAGGAATTCCGAGCTTTCCCTAACGTCTGGCCCGACCATTTATGGCCACGACGTTAATTTCATTCAAGACACTCGTGCAGGAATAGAAAAAATTCCCCGCAATTCCCCGAGGGGAAGAATGTGAAAGTGCGAATGCACGAGTTGACTTTGCGCGGTTCGGTAATGTTCGCGAAAGAGAGATCACACACACACACAGAACTACAAAGAAAGAAAGATGCATTTATTCACAGACACCTATTTGTGTTGTCGTTGTACTTGATTGCTAGAGCGGATCTCAGCTTTGAAATTTCGTGTCAGTACTCCTTTAAGCGGGTGCATTAGCCCTTCTCACGCCCGATTCCTGGCCAATCCCCCACGTGGGTATGTGCCATGTCAGCGGCCAGGCAGCGCGCGCCCATCTCCCCCCGTGAAGACGAGGAGCGCGCGCACCCGCAGCTGTTGCTATGCGGACTACGGCGGCGGACGATTCAGGCTCGCTTAAGAAGTGCATTCGCACTTAAAAAGTAGGCGTTTCGTGCGTGACGTGTCTACTTACGGTAACTGGCTTGTTCGGTGCTTTTACTCCTTCGAGTCTCAGTTTATCAAGGGTGTGCTCTTCCACTGAACGGTTATGATATTTAGTCCAGAGTTGCTACATGGGTCAGTGTTGTTGTCGACACTGGCCGCGAGCATCTCCTGCTACCTCATGCAGGGCATGGTCGTATAGGATGGCTCGGACGAGAAGCGTCTCTAGCGGGGGAGATTTACGGACAGAACCAGTACAAGGCCACCATGACGAGAGAAAGCACGGCAACTCCTGCTAGGATGGATCAGAAATGGTTGAGCCGATTGTTTTAACCAGAATAAATCTGCGAAAAAGAATTGCCATTGAAAGGCTACAACGTCTTGTGCAGAAATGGAGAGAAGAAAGTGATCGTCAATTGACCACATTCACAAAAACTTTGGCGTCGTGAATTGGCGTAATGAATGTTTCGAAGTAAGCTTCGTCTTTTGGTTAACAACTTTGCAACGTCTTGTGCAGAAATGGAGCGAAGAAAGTGATTGTCGATTGACCACCTTCACAAAAAGATTGCCGGTGTTAGCAATGACTTTAATGGATGTTCTCGATGTCAGCTTCGGCTGTGTTTGGGTCATCATCATCATCATCATCACCAGCCTATCTACGCCCACTGCAGGGCAAAGGCCTCTCCCATTATTCTCCAATTACCTTGGTCCTGTGCCAACTGTGACCAATTTATCCCCGCAAACTTCTTGATCTCATCTGCCCATCTAACTTTCTGCCGCCCCCTGCAACGCTTGCCTTCTCTAGGGATCCACACTGTTACCCTTAATGACCAGCGATTATCTTGCCTTCGCATTACATGCCCTGCCCATGTCCATTTCTTCTTCTTAATTTCTACTAATATGTCTTTAACACCAGTTTGCTCCCTGACCCACTCCGCTCTCGTCTTGTCCCTTAGTTACACCTATCATTTTCCGCTCCATTGCCCGCTGAGTCGTTCTCAATTTAAGTTGAACCCTCTTAGCGAGCCTCCAAGTTTCTGCCCCGTAGGTGAGTACCGGTAAGATGCAGCTGTCATACACTTTCTTCTTCAGCGACAATGGTAGGCTGCTATTCATTATCTGAGAATGTCTTTCATATGCACCCCACCCCATTCTGATCCTTCTAATTATCTCTACCTCATGGTTGGGATCTGGGGTCACAACTTGGCCTAAGTAGATATATTCGCTTACCACTTCCACTGCATCGCCACCTATCTCAAACCGCTGTGCTGTCCCGAGGTTATTGATCATTACTTTAGTTTTCTGCATATTAATTTTCAGGCCCACGGTTCTACTCTGTTCGCCCAGTGCGGAAAGCATGCTTTGCAATTCGTCCCCCGAGTTACTTAGCAAGGCAACGTCATCAGCAAATCTGAGGTTACTGAGGTATTCTCCATTAACCCTTACTCCCAGCGGTTCCCAATCCAACGTTCTGAATACTTCTTGCAAACATGCTGTGAATAGCATTGGAGAGATTGTGTCTCCTTGTCTGACACCCTTCCTTATCGGTATTTTACTGCTCTCCCTATGGAGGATGATGGTAGCTGTAGACCCATTGTAGATATCCTCTAGCATTCTTACATAATGCTCATCTACCCCTGGTTCCGCAATGCCTGAATGACTGCTAGGTTTTCGACCGAGTCAAATGCTTTCTCATAATCTATGAAGGCTATATATAGGGGTTCAGTATACTCAGCGCACTTCTCTATCACCTGATTGATCGTGTGAATATGCTCCATTGTTGAATAACCTTTACGGAACCCTGCTTGTTCTTTAGGTTGACTGAAATCTAAGGTTGCAGAGATTCGGTTAGCGATTACCTTGGTAAATACCTTGTAGACGACTGACAGTAAGCTAATCGGCCTGTAATTTTTCAAGTCCTTCATGTCGCCTTGCTTATGGATTAGGATGGTGTTCGCGTTCTTCCAAGATTCCTGTACCATTGCGGTCAATAGGCATTGCGTATACAGGTTTGCCAGTTTTTCAAGTACAACTTCTCTGCCATCCTTCAAGAGGTCTGCTGTTATCTGATCCTCACCAGGTGCTTTGCCCTCTTTCATTTCTTTCAAAGCCTTCCTTACTTCTTCGGTCGTTACTGGTGGGATATCTATCTCCTCTGAACTACTGTCTCGTTCGGAATTATCCTGTATGTCCCGGCTACTGTACAGATCCCTATAGAACTCCTCGGCCACTGTGACTATTTTATCCCTATTTGTGATGACATTGCCTTGCTTATCCTTAAGTGCATACATCTGATTTTTCCTCACGCCAAGACGTCTCTTCACTGCTTTCAGGCTACCTCCGTTCTTTACAGCGTATTCGATCCTTTCCATATTATACTTCTGTATGTCAGCTGTCTTACGCTTATTGATTAACTTCGAGAGCTCGGCTAGTTCTATTCTGTCAGCTGCGGTGGAGATTCTCATGGTTTGCCGTTTGCTGATTAGATATTTCGTCTTCTGAGAAAGTTTGCCAGTATCCTGTCTAGCCATAGTGCCCCCGACTTCTACTGCACACTCCGTGATAATGCGTGTAAGGTTGTCGCTGGCTTCCTGTGTCGTAAGCTCGGCTTCCACGTTAAGGGCGGAATATCGGTTCTGCAGCGCGATCCTGAATTCTTCTACTTTACGTCTTACTGTTAGCTCATTTATCGGCTTCTTTTGTACTAGCTTGTTGCGGTCCCTCCTCAAATCTAGCCTAATTCGAGATCTTACCATACGGTGGTCACTACACCTTACCCTTCCGAGCACTTCCACATCCTGCACGACGCCAGGGTTATCGCATAATATGAAGTCTATTTCATTTTTGTGCTCTCCATTCGGGATCCTCCAGGTCCACTTCCGACTATCCCGTTTACAGAAGAAGGTATTCATTATGCGTAGGTTATTCCGTTCTGCAAACTCAACTAGTAGGTCCCCCCTGCTATTTCTACAGCTCAGACCATAGTTCCCAACTGCCTTGTCTCCAGCCTGATTCTTGCCTACTTTAGCATTAAAGTCCCCCATAACTACGGTATACTGTGTTTTTACTTTAGCCATTGCCGATTCCACATCTTCATAGAAGCGTTCTACTACTTGGTCGTCGTGGCTGGATGGGGGCGCGTAGCCCAGCACCACCTTGAGCTTGTACCTCTTATTGAGCCTAATTACAAGACCTGCTGCCCTTTCGTTAATGGTATAGTATTCGTCTATGTTGCCAGCTATGCTTTTATTGACTAGAAATCCCACTCCCAGTTCTCTTCTGTCCTCTAGACCATGGTAACATAGGACGTGTCCATTTTAAGTGCGAATGCACTTCTTAAGCGAGCCTGAAGCGTCCGCCGCCGTCCGCATAGCAACAGGTGTGGGTGCGCGCGCTCCTCGTCTTCCTTGGCAACGGGGGGAGATGGGCGCGCGCTGCCTGGCCGCTAACATGGCACATACCCACGTGGGGGATTGGCCAGGAATCGGGCGTGAGAAGGGCTAATGCACCCGCTTAAAGGAGTACTGACACGAAATTTCAAAGCTGAGATCCGCTCCAGCAATCAAGTACAACGACAACACAAATAGGTGTCTGAATAAATGCATCTTTCTTTCTTTGTAGTTGTGTGTGTGTGTGTGATCTCTCTTTCGCGAACATTACCGAACCGCGCAAATTCAACTCGTGCATTCGCACTTTCACATTCTTCCCCTCGGGGAAATGCGGGGAATTTTTTTCAGCACCGTAAGGGCTTCGCCTGCCCTCCTAACCTCGCTAAGCCCTATTGCATCCCATTTAATGCCCTCTAATTCCTCGAACAACACCTCTAGACTTGCTTCGCTAGATAAGGTTCGCGCGTTAAACGTTGCCAGGTTCAGATTCCATTGGCGGCCTGTGCGGATCCAGGGATTCTTAGCACCCTCTGCTGCGTCACAGGTCTGACCGCCGCCGTGGTCAGTTGCTTCGCACCCGCTGGGGACCGAGGGCCGAGGGTTAATTGGCGTATTCATGGGAGGTTGTGGCCGTTACTACACCAGGGTGGCCAATCCTGCTCTGGTGAGGGAGTGCATTACCGGCAATGGTCGCCGGGGTCAGGCCGCACCCCAAGCCCTTTTGTGCAATTCCAATAATACGCGGATTTTCTTTTTTTAAATCCGGTGGTAATTGTCCGGCACCGGGATTCGAACCACGGTCCTTCTGCATGCGAGGCGGGTGTTCTACCTCTACGCCATCGCTGCATCGCTTGGGTATGCGTATGCAAAGGAGATTCAGATTTTACCTTGAGCGTCAACAAGACGGTGAGGGCGCTGAATTGGACAAATGGAGGTCCACTCATGTATATCGCTACCTTTTCTGCTCGACTATGTGGTTCCTGAGTCTGGCGGTGTCATCGCGTCGCTTACGCGATCACACCGCCATAAGGAGGCGCTGCCTTCGCAGCAGTAAATCACAAGTGGAACGCACTGTGCCCGCTGCGGTTAGGAGTCATAAAAACAGGACATGATTACCAGCATTGCGCTTGGAGGATTTGCTGGTTAAGAGTAGGCTACTTAAAAGGGTATCAGCGAGACATATTTTCCCCACTCATGAGCGCCAGTATGTGTGATAGATTATAAAAGCCTATGATTGAGCCCACCAAAGTTATGGGAAATTTATGAAGTTCCTCTCGAATTACCAAAGATTGTGGCGATAGCGAATAGTTAGAAAGGATTCGAGTCATAGTCCGTGGTGACAGTGGGGCACTCCCACCAGCCCCATGGTCCACGTCAGGCTCTCGGTCCTGCGTTACCAGGGTCTCTTGGTGTCCCCCCAGAGGTGGTTACCTGCACCGAAAGATCGAATTCAGTCTAAACGCGAAGGCGTGGTACTAAGCTAAAAATTACCACACATGCACTCTATAGAAAACGTGATTTCACCATAGCCTTTCAAAGTGGCAGTCGTTATTGTATCACACGTATGCGTGAATGGTGAGAGGTAGAGCCAGCAGGAATGAACAGCTGGGGATTTTACGTTTATGTATTTAGGTAGATACAGGTTGATTATAGTGGAAAGTTGGGCAGGTTGGTACTGGGACAGCCTATGAACCATATTTGCTAACGCAATAACGACAATAACACTGCAGAAGGATGCGGATGGGACAGGCACTATACATTACCCGAATATTTCAAACAACCAAGAGCGCCGGAAAACCATTCCTGGGAGGTGAAATTAACATGCGATATTCCTATTAACACAATCGATTTGCTTATTCAACAGTGCCAGTGAAGAGGTACTTGCATATCTTTCAGCATCTGTGTGATTTCTTACGCGTGGAATATTTACCTTCTTGCTGGCGCACAAAAGCAGCACAGGGCGAGTGTCCCTTCAATCTCTAGTGCAGACATGCAGCGGTGGGAGTGACGAGCTATGTGTACTCCTTTGGTCAAAATTTGCAAGATACGATTTCCCCTTTCAACGATAATTTTGCTGCTCTGGGGCGAAGATTCTGCTTCGCCTAAGGCGATGATACCCTGAAGCATGATGCTTCCCTTACAAATCAAAATTAGGTGCTGAGAACTTAGGCAGTGGAGAAAATAACTTTCAAAGTGGGAATCGGGTCGTAAACGTCTGCCTCCGCAAGAGATTATGTTGCTGCCGTGTTTGCTTTGGCGAAAGTGAAAGGGTCAAAATAAAGTTAAGGAAACATTCCTGGAAGCGGGGTTGGTACATCCAGAACACCTAGTACACATGAAAAAAATTGTTTACTGTTCAATATGAGCCGTAAGATTTACAAAACGTTTATTTTAAGGCGAGATATTGCGTTATTATGTAAGCCAGTGAGAGGCGAGTGTCAGAATAATTTCTGCTACGCATTTACCGTTTCTGCCGGCTGAAGTGACGCGGCTGAGTTTTGGTATGAATTGAGTTCGTTTTGTTATGATGGGAAACACGTGAAACACCGTTTCATGAAGATTTCGGTGCCCATTAAAGATGCAGCTCACCTCGAAGGCAATGTTTATGTTCTTTACCTAAAACACGAATTTGGACATCGTAAAAGTTTCTGAAAGAGGGCTGCGGGGTTTTATTGACGCGGTTAAACACAACTGCGTAATACAACGGGCATACGTGAAGTATAGAGTTAAATGGAGGTGCGCATTCGATATACTGGATACATTTTCACGAAGATTACCTGGGGCGAACGTTCTCATTTTATGAAATTGACCCGAGCTTGATTCTCGGCCTTCGCTTCTTGTACTTGGACTTTCTGTCCGAGTGTCAGCTCTTCGTACGCCGGCTGTGATTCGGGGACGTCGGGACGCTACCGTTGGAGCTCTTGTCGGGCTGCATGGGACTCGGCTGTTGTTGGTGGTGTTGATGTACCTTTAGGTATGACACATATTCAATCAGAGAATCGGCCAATCAACAAAAGACAGTGAACATAAATAGAACCTTATTTAATTGCGAGGCGATTAGAAAAGATAAATTAGACCAGTTCGAAAGAGTTTTGGTGCCATAAACGACAGAAAAAAAACTGAAAATCAAGACGATTCTGACCAATCACAATGATAGAGCGAATCTATTAGAATTTTCAATGAAGCACAGGAGGGCAGAGCCTACATCCCGGTGGCAGAACCCCGTTTCGGTCCCCCAATAATAGTAGATCCGGCACTGATCGGGATATCCCCAAACTGAGAAGCGGCACCTCCAGGAACTGACTTCTGGGACGTGAAAAATGTCGACATGTCAAGAGGTAGTTCTCGACAGACTCGTCTTCATTACAATAGCTGCAGAGAGCTGTTGGCGTCAAACGAGACCTGTGTAAGTGCCGATTTAAAGGAGCCATGGAGACGAAACACAAGTTTGGTTCATTCAAAAGATTGCCTCGTTAGAATCATACTGACACGACTTTTGACGTAAACTTCGCTGAAATAAGCTATACAATAAGGGAAAAAAGGAGTGGCCATGCGACCCACTAGCTCATTTCCAGCCACAGAACCTATGATGCCATACCAGACTGCTCTGCGATAGGCGGAGGCCGGAAAAAGCAAACGCGAATTATGCAGAGCTTATAAGCTTGCCGAACGAGCTGTTTGCGCCTAAATGCAATGCATATCCGTTTTACAGCAGTAAGAATGGCGCGGTAAGCAGCAAAAGTTACGTAAGTACGCGTAAACATAGAAGTACCTATGCGCACTGCTGTTGGTACTGGACACACTATACTTGTTTTAGCTGCACAGCAGTCCCTCGCTTTGGAGTTTTCTTACGTTGGCCGATCGGCGTAAGCGACGTTGCCTTACGTGACCCTGTTTGTCAAGCACACACCCTGCTTCACAAAGCGATTACTTTCTACCGTAACAAAAACAAGCCAGGTGTATATACGGTCAAAAACAAAGCAACGTCGGAGTGCAGAGTATGCTAGCGCCATCTGGGAGGTTTGTCGGCAAGCAAGGCTGCAGAGCCGAATGGGGCAGCGTAAGTTCTTTAGCATACGCACCGTTATGACTTCATTGTAGACGTCAGCAAAACACAGGCTCTGGCGGGAGAATCAAAATTTTATCCTAAATTGATTAATTTCTCACTGAATATGGCATCATTTGCTGCTGTGCAAGCGCTGGGGACACTATAAAACACAAAATCTTTGGAATAAAACAAACTTTAACTGCAGTACCATACAAAGTAGGGCTGTAATAATAGCCCATGAGTGGCGCGAATGGAACAATTCAGATTTCCATGAAAATTTCAGATGATTCAAAATTTCCTAAAGACAATAAAACTGACTCTTACTGTTCTTGAAGTTTGAACATCCTACTGCACCTAGCAGCGGTTAATAAAAGTGTCGGTTCAACGACCTCTTTAACCGGCTCAGACAGTGCGATTCTTGCTAGAGAGTGTGCGGCCTCGTTGAATTTGAGCCCCGCATGTCCACGAATGAAAAGTAGGTGAATTTCACTCAGGTGAGGTGACAGGAGTGACCGAAACATCGGCAGAAGCCGAGTGCTTTTCGGGGAAGGAACGGCTAAATATACAGAAAAAGAATCTGAAATTATGATTGGAGATATCATTGGTGCATCTAGCTTTTACAGGGACATCAACATTCAATACCGCCTCCTCCCCCGCCAGTACCCTCCAACACGTCCCCAACTCAGCCTAGACGCAGCTCACTGCCTGCGCGTTCTCCAGACCCACACCTTCCCCCATCGCACTCAGCTCATTCACACTCACCCACACCTTTTTGACTCCCAAACATGCCTTGTCTGCGGGGCCCTCGACACGCACTCTCATTTTTTGTGCGAGTGCCCAGCAGTCCCATTTCCCCCCTGCCTTCTCCCTCCCTCTGGGAGTAGGCGCTGCGCGACCCGGAGGCGTCGAGTCAAGACTTGGTGACCATCCCTCCCCTGCCGATCACGGCAGCCCTCTGGACCGTCCCCACCCCCTCACCTGATCTCTGAGTATCAAAAAAGTTGTTTCTTTCTCTCTCCAGCTTTCGTTGTGCCAGGAAAATTGCCAGGAATTCCGCGTAGAATATGGGGATTAAATAAACCAGACGAACCAAAAGGGATCAGTTAAGGGAAAGAGAAAATATACCTATACCGGAGTTTTCTTCTTTTTGAGAGGCATCTGTATGTATTATCCAGTCGAACCCGATTATAACGAACCAGAATAAAGCAAATTATGCTGTATATCGAAAAAAAAAAAAGATCAGCTACGAAAATACACGCGTAACATATTCCTTCGAACGAAGTTCAGATCTGATATATCGAACTCGAAGCGCATACAATTACCGACAAAATGCATGGTCTCGGAGCGGCGATTGAGATGTTGATTAGCGGCGATGGAGATGTTGAGCCTCCTATGGTGCGACGTCACATCCGGCACTTCCCGTAACTGTATCCGGTGCGCCTGACTGAGGGTGAAACCCTCCCAGTCAGCGAGTCCGGACCAAGATGGAAGCATCGATGAACTGTGAGAAGAGCTAGGCCAACGTTCTCGATGTTGTGCTGAAAGGAGTGCCCTTCGAGGATTTCCCGAGTGTCGACGACGACGTTGGCTTCACTGTGGGCCCCTCGGACTCCGAAACCGTCACCGATGGCATGGCTGCTGGCGCTGCTGGAGTCACCGAAGAGGCGGGGATGTCCCGAGTAAATGCCGTCCGATGTTTAATGAAGCGCTTTCGGCAGTCAATGTGCTGCACCAATATTGCTTCGATATTGAAGGACACGGACTGCATCTGATGCAAATGATGTCTCATGTAGAGAATGCTGTGCTAGTTGACGCCGCCACAACGAAATTGAAAACAAGAATCGCCTCTTTTCAGGAAAGTATGTAGCTACATCGGAGAGTAGCTTTATTGCTTGCAAAAAATAGATAGTTTTGTGAAGGGTAATGGCATTCTTTATTGTGTTCGTTTCTGGGTGCGGGGATGGCAGAACGAGGGGGCATGAGGGGGGGGGGGGGGGGTCCCTCGCATTGCGAACTAGTAACAAAAAACTCGTTGTAGGCGTGTTCGGCTGTTTCGAATTATTGAATAGACAGAACTAATCGTGGCGCATGTTGCAGTTCGCTATAACCGGGTTTGACTGTAGCATCTGCTGAATGGAAGCCAAGTGATCTTGGAGGAGCCGATTGAGCAGCCTGGCGGGTAACAGTTTTGCATCTTTGGGAAATATGTTACCGAAATTAATAGAAAGAGGATAACGCCGGTCAAGATAAGGAATAACGTAATTTATCGCTACACCTAGTTGAGAAAGAAAGGTCTGCACAAAAGTGCTTTGCGGACATAAGGATCTGTGCCATTGGTGCGCGATAACCGCATCTGGTTCAACAATAAAGATAAAATGCTCCCTGTTGACCCCAGAGCTATAAGCTCTCGGAAAGGTTTCCACACTGAGTATGCGGAACGTATTTAGCAGAGGAGTAATGCACGCTTCCATGTAAAGTACTACATTAGCTGCATTCTTAGGTAACCCTAGGCAGCAGCGAAGAGCCTGGCGTTCCAGAAGAAGCAGACGACGTAGCTTATACGCCGCGAACCCACCGAATAACACACACCCAAACTGTAAAATTGGGTGAACGTGAATTCTGTATATGATAAGGAGAGTCTCTCTGCGCATACCCTTCTTTTTATGACTGAGACGCCTCAACATCCCAAGAGCACGTGTACCTTTAGCTTCAATGGGGGCTATATGTGGGTTCCAGTCAAGCTGACTGGCGCATATTATCTCAAGATACTTTAGAGAAAGAACCTGAGGAATTATGCACTGTCGTTAACTGTGAGTATTGTTAACACGCGTTGAGATAAGAAAACTAGTAAGAAACATTTGTTGTCATTCATAGCAAGACAAATACTGTCCACCTGGGAGGCAATACTATTCAGATATGCCTGCATTAACGCATAACCTGCTTGAATGTCAGGTGCTGATGCAAAAAACGCGATATCGTCTGCATAGACATATGTAGAGACACCAGAAACCACCCGAAAAACGCTTACAAGGATGTTAAAAAGAACAGGGCAAAGGACCGCCCTTTGCGGTACACCCCTACACTGTGGCCGATGTCAGGAAGAAATATTACATTTTACACAAATGAACTGCCTGTCGCTCAGAAATTCGCAAATGCAAACTATCGTGTACCTTGGGAAGTTTAGGACTTGTAATCGGGCCAACAACACAGGGTATTCCACGCTACCAAAAGCTTTTGCTACATCTAGGGTTACTAGAGCCCCAAACTGGTTAGTGCGACGGGCTAGTTTAATCCGGCTTTCAGGGTCCATATGCGCACTCGAAATCGAACAACTAGGGCGGGAACCAATTTGTCTGGGGCAAAAGATTCGAGAACTGGACACCAGTTGCATTATGCGCTGCTGCAAGATCCGCTCGATTATTTTAACCACGTTAGATGACACCGTGATAGCCCTGACATTTTCACTTACGAAGCATTGACTACCATTCTTAAGAATACGAAGTATTTTGACGAGACGCCACACATCGGGGATCTATACATTTTTAATAGAATAAATGATCATATTAAGTAAATGTTTCGGATCCTCAAGAAATATTAGTTTCAGCATTTAAGTAGTGATGCCATCTGGGCCTGGAGCTGCAGCACTCAATTTCGTCATGACGTCATCAAGCTCTCACAGCTTTGCCTCTACGAAGTCGTCGACGACGAGTGGCGTAGCTAAGGACATTGCCAAAGCAGATTAAAGACGAGCTTGAAGTCCCTCAGCAATCGACTCTAGGGACTGTGAGAGTTCACCTGGAGAAAACACCGCAGAGTCTGTATTATCTGGTGAGGGGACTGCTTTCCGCAATCGAAGAAATCGAAAAAGCGCACGCTTATTGTTAGACTTGGAGAGACATGAACAGCAATCTGTGCCATAAGTCTGTTTCACGTTAGAAAGAGCGCGCCTGAACACCGCTGAAAAACATTTGTAGTTGCACCAGTTAAGTGGAGATAGGTTCTTGCGAAGTTTCTTCCAGGGCGCCTTTCTATGTCTAAAGCTGCGCGATCAGTATTCGCCCCACAAGAGAGTAGGTTATACTGACTTCTGAGACATTACTTCAAATAATGACGACTGAGCTGAAGTGTAAAGGGCGTAACAATGACCTATCGCACATTCACCTTCGTTTTGTGCGACCAGAGAGGATAAGGACTCCTTCAGAGAGATTTGAAACCTGTTCTTGTTCAATAAAGTTCCGCTCAGGCGAATAATTAAACGATGTCAAAAACTATTGGGGTGTGGTCACTACTATTAGGGAGCCTACATGCGCCGCGCCTTCGTCATTTAGGGTGGCGCCACTCTTTGACACAGCTCGTGCCGCCTTCCGCCGTCGGGCAGCGTTGCCAGCACACGTTGCCATAGCAACGGGGCCTATACGGCGCCATGTTGTTTCCCAGTCGGTTCACTGCCGCCGTGTGCGTAGGGCTGCGTCCTTGCCGCCTGTGACTCGCCGTGATTTTTGTTGTCCACGGGAAGCTTTTCATAACCATGCCAGCTCGGTGAACGTGTTGGAAGTTGTATGAGCACCAAAAATGCCCGGCTGTTGCGTTCCGCAATGTACGAACCATTGCAGAAAAGGCACACGGTTGTTCCGCTTCCCGGCCAGCCCGAACCGAAGAAAGCGATGGCTCGTTCAAGTGAAAGGGAACCGCTGGGAGCCCACTGCTGCTTTTCGTGTTTGTGCTGTGAGTATTGCACCTCGCTTCATGTTTTTTGCACGCGTACTTGCAGCTATATGCTATTATTTAAGTGCTCTGCACCTGCAACGCTTTCAGCGAGCGTCGTCGTGTCATCAACGTCTCCTCCGTCGCCGCAGCGCCGTTGCGCGCCGGTAGCGCAGGCCACGGCATGTTTTGATCATTTTCATGGCTTCCAGCGACGGCTGCACGTAGCCGAGCGGCAATTTAGCGTGCGAATGCAGCGTGCGCGCAAGTGGATTGTTTGCGTGGCTTGATTATGCGGGATTACGCATGCATGAAACGTGAATGTTCAAAACTAAGCCTGGTTATAAAACATCCCCGAAAGGCCCAGACCGTTCACGCTTGCGACAGAAAAGGCGCGATTCTCGTCACTGCGACAAAAATCAGTTGATACCAAGCGACAAAAGCGATCGCTGGGCGACTGCGCAATCTTCGAACGAGCTGCAATTCAGAGTATTGTCTCATCCCTCAGCTGCGTTCGGCAATAGATTTTGAAACTGCCGTGTGCTGGATATTCATCGGGTCGCCGAAAAAATTGTCCCCTGCGTTGCTTGTGCCTATATTCCGCACGGGGATGAACTATATGATTGATTCTTTCTTGCAACACTGCGAAACTGCGCATGAGGGGTCAATAAAGTCTGCAAAGATTTCTGTGGCGAACCGCCCCATAAAAACTCCCATACGGCATTAGTTACAGGGCATATTCAATTTCCATTCCAAAAGGAAAAAAAAACGCGGGAGAGCAAGCATTCTGCCTCGCGAGCGATTAATTCAAGTGCATTATGTGGTTTTCAAATGTTGTTGTTGAGATTGACGTTTTTCTTCTAGGCACATTTTGAAGATCCAAGTTTTGAGCAGCACCGACAAGCAGTACCGACAGCAGCACCTACAAGATACGCAGTTGCGATCAACTTTTTTATGTGAGGACACTTGAACGACTTGAGTGTTACATTCAATCGTAATTCAGGACTTTGCCTTTGTTAAGGACTATATTCAACTTCATTGCCGTACAGTTGTAATAAAGAAAAATTGATGCCTTATTTGTATATTTTACATTATAGTGTGTTCAAAAACGCTGTGAAATATTTTCCTGCTAACATTTTCTTTTGCTGCTCCTCAGTACCAGCCTGAAAAAGGCATTCAAAACCAAGAACACTGGTGTGCCTCCATTCACATTGCGCCTTTCTCTCGAGACGTTGCTTTCCATTGTGTCAGTTGCTCACGACGTGTTTTTATTCTCGACTAATGTCATGTAAAAACAAGATACACATGGAGCTCCAGGCACGAAAAATCGCGTAGTCGCGCGCTTCTACGCACAGCTAGTCCACTCCAAAGGAGGCACTGGCAAACCTTTACCAAGGACGTGAATGCCGCATTAAACGAATGATCCCGCGATCTCAACTGTGCCCAGCAGCAGTAATTTTTTAGAAAGGTGCTTGGCGATAACCACTAACCACGCACGATCGTTTTGAAGCAGGTCGTGCTAGAGATAGCCTATTCCGCGCCTCCGCAGGCGCGGCGCATGCCGGCTCCCTATAGGTCGGGCGGGCACTAGGGGCCCAATATGGCTGCCCGTCAATTAAGTTTGGCGGCCGCCACAGCCACCGTTAGGAAACCTTGGACTCTGCTGTCGCCACCCTAAACGACGAAGGCGCGGCACATGTAGGCTCCCTAACTACTATAGCCGCCGTCAGCAGTCGACCAAGAAGACACTGAAACACCTGGGGAAGATATGGTTAATCCGAAACAGGTTGCGTTAGTCCCATTAGGTAGGTTGGAGAATCCGAATTTATTCATGTAAAGTTGTTATCTGTAATGCAATTCAACAAGCGATTACCGCAAGAATCCGTTCGGAAGCCCCAAGTAACGTGTCTGGAATTTATATCTTCCGCAAAGATAATGGAAGTTACAGGTGCCCCAAAATTTAACGGAGCACGGGTTCGTGAAAGTAGAATAATTTCTATTTTGTGCGGCTGCACGGATAAATAAAATATGTGCGGCCCAATGTTATTTCAGAATGACTTTCTTGGAAAGTCACTTAGAGGATGCTGGACAGGAACTTGGCGGATAAATCACCTCAAAATCTCCAACACATGCACCGTTTACTTTTTGGTGTCCCTGCGCAGCCGAAGCACTAGCCAAATCAACTGGTTCGGAATCAATGACATCACTAGGCAAATAAATGTTGGCCAATGAGAAGGGGAGGCAACCAGGTAGCTTTGGGTGTCCCGCTCCACATAAAAAACGTTTGGCATCTTGGGTAGAGAATAGGTCGACAGAATGATTCTCATCGCATGCACGACACCGGGGAGACGATTATCGCTGCCTTGGATGCATGACCGAAACGCCAACAGCTGTGGCACTGAAGGGGCCGAGGAGAGAGAGGCTCCACACGGTAAATAAGTGGCCAACTTCAATATCAGATGGACATCAGATTGGAACAATTGTAGTGGTGACAGATTCTGTTCGCACCCTCATTTCTCTACAACATGGCTGCAACGGCAAACTAAGGTGACTCCTGCATCCCATGCTGCTCAAGTACCTCCTGAGATGCCATCTGGACATCAACACCTCGAACGATGCCCTTCACGCAAGCTAGGAGAACGGGTATAAATGCACTCACCTAAAAAGAGGCAAAATTTGTGCATTTCAAGAGGTCAGTGACACAGGTCTCGTCTGACGATTGGCACAAGACGCCACCTTTGGCGAACGGGCGAACCTCCATGATGTGTTCGAACCTCTCAGTAGCCACTCGAAGTGCCGCCTGCGCACCCCGCGGGTTCTTCAGCCGGATGAATCCGCCACTCACTGGCACCAGAGCCACGGGGATACTTCCCACCCCTCTGCGCTCTAAGGCTTCCATTTGTACGTCCTGCGAACGAATAGAGGCCGCCCAGAGGAAACGCCCCCGGCCAGGGGACTCAGAAGATATCGAGGCGCAGAAACCAGCAACCTGGAAGATAAGAAAATACCAAAAGCATGACGAGAAACAACCGCTAATCCGCCTGAAGGTTGGCTGATCACCTAAACCATGAAAGCGAAAAACCAAGCAGCTCGGCTGTTGGAACGCCTCCTATTTTACCTCGTGCTACAGATGATGATCGCCGTGATTATTTCGTCTAGTGGGCCAGTTGAACTGGACGGGCAGAACAAGCTGATCGGATAATAAGCTAGTGGTTTTGAACAAAGAGTTGTATAGAACTTTTCCGTGCCCAGATTTAAGGCGAAACTTTTGTCTGTAGCCAGGAGAGCCCTTTTGATTACATGTTCGATGCCTTAAATATAAGCACCCTGGGGTGCTTATATTTAGTTTATGGGCAGAAAGTGACGGATAACCCAGGCACCCCTGGCAGGCCCTGCTTTCTAACCCAAGCTTGGATTTCTAGCTCAGTGTACCAACCAAGGCGGTGTGGGCAGGTGTAGACCACGGCTTCTTGGACTGAGGAAGGTGACGATGACTGCAGTAACCGTTTTTAAATAAGTGCTTATTCCTCTGCCTTCCTGTTGTTCTGCCTGGAACATGTGCGCGCGAGGTCCGTTGTTTTTCTTTTTGTTTTGTATTCACAAGCCAGAGCTTTTTAGCGTCATTTTTGAAGGGTTATTTCTTTACTTGCCTAACCAAAAGAACGCAAAAACAAAGGTTTATGTGATTGCACATTAACTCAAATGTACCTGAGCTTTTACTCGCAATATGAAATGGGTACTCGTATGGCCCAGTCGAGCAGTTTTACTTGTTCGGAGTGGTTGAGGTTTGGAAACGTTTTGACGAATAGTTCTAACTTTCGGCTGAAGGGGTAAATTAAGGTACACACAGAGACCCACAGACAGACAGACATAGAGACAGACAGACAGACTGACAGACAGAACAGACAGACAAACAGACAGACAGACAGACAGACAGACAGACAGACAGACAGACAGACAGACACACAGACAGACAAAACTACGGACGGATGAAGGAAGGAACGGACCAACATTTTCGAGTTTAAGTAGCTCAACAAAGAATATCTCCTTTGAAAGAGGGCAGAGGGCAATCAGCTCAGTGGGAAAGGAAGCTAGAAAGCTTCCGGAAGAAAGTAAGGAAGCGACTGGTTGTATACAACCGGTGTTCTTTGAATGCATTTTTTTGCATGAGTTCGCCAAGATAAAATCTCTTGGAAATCATGGATAAAAACAAAGGTGGATAGTTGCAGAATGTATAAATAATGAAATGCACCACATCGTTCGTATGGGAATACTCTTTTATCCTCCGCAGTACTCGGACAAGTAGTTTCAGTTAGGAAGGATAGTGGGATAATGCTGCTGCGCGTATTCCGGTTTCTCACTCTGTTTTCTGTACGAAATGTTCAAGAAAGAGCTGTTATAAGGTGCTCTATGTGTTTATAAAAGTGTGTGTGAAATTCGATATCAAGTGCCATTTTACTGGCTTTGTTTCTCTGCCGCGGAACAACTTGACATTGCCGTGAAAGTTCATACTGCAAACAAGTATTTACACATTCCTGCAACAAAACTCCTCTTAGCACTTTTTGGCACCGGATGTTCGCTGATTCTGACTTCGTGTCTTCGTTTTAGATGCGAAGCATCTCTTGCTCGATGGAATGTCCCGCGTCTATGTCCCGTCCGAAGCGCCTCTGATGATGATTGTAGCAGGATACCCCTAGGGATTGGCCAACCAAATAATTCATCACGAGATAGCTTCGCGTTTAACCACCGTCGTCATCTTCCCGTAGGAGAACCGTTGAAGAAGAAGAAGACAAAGCTGCGAAGACGAGGGCGTGTACGTTGCTCTCGCCCCGTCCGCAGCGCCTCTGATGATGATTGTGGCAGGATACCCCGAGGGATTGGCCAACCAAAAAATCCATCACGAGACAGCTTCGCATTCAACCACCGTCGTCATCTTCCCGTAGGGGAACCGCTGAAGAAGAAGAAGGAGAAGACAAAGCTGCGAAGAGGAGGGCGTGTACGTTGCTCTCAGCCGGTGAACCAACGTCAACAACCTTTACCTCACCAACGCTGACGGAGACTACCGATTCTACCACAGAGACGACAACATCGACAAGAAAATGATGGACGAGTTTCGGCGCCTGGAGAACCACCGCCTGCTCACCGTAACAGAACAGTACTTGTGTGCCTTTACCACCGGTATGGACCCGGACGTGGAATTCCCTCTGGCACTACTAAACACCAGACCACCCAACATAACGGCAACACAATGGAACCACACGGAACCCCCATGATGCTTCGCATTTACATCAGGGTTCCCCATGGGAAGATGCTGTAACTTTTTTCTAAGGTTTTTGGCATCAATTTCAACTCAATAATATGGCCGAGTGAAGCAAAGATGGCTACTCGAGACGGTGTTTATAAAAACACGAGCACGAGGACGCCATCTGTGCCTCCAAAATGTAGCAAAAATGACGTCAAGAAGATGCTCAGGATTTTTTTTTTGCTTCGGTAATTTTCCGTGCTACAAATGGAAGATGATACATAGGAGTGAGAAGAAAATAGGGTAGAAAATTAGCAAAAAGAACAGAGTCAGGAAAATTAAAGGTGGTAAGAATAGAAGGGCAGGTTTATAGGAAGGCGTAAAGTCCGATTTCATGGACTAATTTCGCAACAGAATTCCGCGTACGCCGACTTACAAGGATATTCTAATATTTTACGATGCACTCGTATTTTTACTTTTTAACTGCGAGCATTACCTTGTCCTTCGCAAAAGCGGGCACGGGGTGAACAGAACGCCAAAGAAATTCTTGTCTTTAGGGTTGCCGAGCTGCCTGACGCTCTAAATCGTGCAAATAAATATTTCATTTTGGCCTTTTGTCTTTGTTTTGCTTCATCATATTTGTGCAGCATACCTCAACTATCTTTACAGAACATTTCGCATGAGAGAGTACCCTAAGTACAAATCTTCTGTAATCTTTTTTAGAGGCGGCCTTTTTCGTCTCAGCCGAGAGAGACAGAGAGTGAGAACAACTTTTATTTTCCGAAGCACGTAAGTCCAAGTCCTAATTTGAGCTTTGAATTCACCGGGACCACGTAGTACTGCAGAATTCCCGTGTGGATTCGGTGCGCATGTTCATAGGGAGCTTTGTCGGCAGCCTGGATGTATACTATCGGCGGGGGAAGACAGCCATAGCTCCAAGGAAGTGATGGAGGTGACGAATGGGGAAGAGATGGCGTAGTGCAGTCCCAATAACAATGAGGGATGAACAGGTGGGAAGAATAGGTGGGACATGAAGGATGGCCAGAGCGCCGATAGATGCGGTGAACAATGTGATTGGAGGGGAGTGAAGAGGTTTGAGACTGCCGAATCATGCACGTAGCCTCACGAGTTAGACAGAAACTGAGGTGTCTGTGCAGGGTGCGTGATAGGCGTGGGGCGTGTAATTGGTAACGGCGAGAAGCGCGGTGCTGAGTACGAACCGTCGGTGGGTGGTACAGGATTGGCCAGGACATGGGCGGACCCAGGAGAGGTACTTGGGTGAACGGGTTCGGTAAGGCGTTTCCGCATATGCCAGCGTGGGCAGAAACCCAACCAGTGTGAAACATGGCCGAGGATTGGAAGCAGGCATCGAAGTGACGAAGTCAGTGGTGTGAAGGGGAGTCTGATGGTGACCGAAATTAGGAAGGGCTGATTGACTGTCGGGGAAGATATATACTGACGTGGTGGTGGCAACAGTGAGACTAACGTGCTCTATTGCAAGGGCAATGGTGTATTCTAAGAGGGAGATATAATCAGGTGGCGAAACAAAGGAAACCAAGGCAGGGTCTAAAGAAAGCAGTTGAAAAAATGAAGCCGTGCGTGTTGTCTTTGAGGGGATGTTGCTGGTATAAGTTAAAAAAAAAAAAGATCGAACCGTGGGAGGGAAGAAAATGAATTCTTTTGGGGTGGGCCTGAACGCGCAGTGCATGAAGAGCAGGGTGTCGATCAGGTTTAATGTTGCTGGGCAAAGAATTAACCCGCAAATTAGCGGAAGTGGCCCAAGGAGCGAGTTCCGGTGTTATAGGGGGCAGTGGCGAAGTGGGGTAGTTAAGTGTCTTAAGAATAGGAGGCCCTTGGGCAGAAGTTTCGAGGCGCTCCAGATGGACTTGGCGATAGAACGCGATGCATTCTTCAAGTGTATTGTATGTCCCGTGTTCCAGAAGGGCAGCGCCGGGGCCCTAGGAGGGTACTCCAACCGCAATGCGGGGAAGTGTACGGAGGGAGGCCTCGAGGGACGAGAGCTGTGATATCGAGGGTGGCAAATGCGGAATTGTATATAGTATTCGGGACATACCAAAGGCATCGGTGACGCAGAGCAGGCGATGCTCGTGCACTCAGCTCTTCGGTTGGCGATCCGGCGGAAGAGATGGGCAGCTGAGTGATCAGATTGTGGGGTGTCCGCAGACTCGGTACAGAGCTGCCCGCATAATGCATGGTGAGACCGAGGATCCGAAGTATACAGCTACCTGAGGAAGAAAGCGGTCCGGTGCCACCCCACAATTGTTACTGACTACGAGAAGAGTGGATTTTCTTGGCGAAATAGAGAGGCCTTGGATGACGTCACACGCTTGCTGAGGAGTGTCTTCCAGTTGGCCTAGGCTGCCCTCGGTTGACCAGAGCATGATTTCACCCGCGTATATAAGCAGGAGAGAATGGGGATGACATCTATTGTGCAGGAAGAAAAGCTGAAGCGACGTTAAAAAGGTGGTTGACAAGATGGAGCCTTAAGGGGTACCAGCTGATCGATAGAATGGGGTGGGGTGAGGTAGAGGCCGGGACAGCGGAAGAAGCAGAATGGTTAGAGAACCAGCGGGTGTAGGTATGCAGGGTGATCAAAGTTAAGTCGACAGGTTTTTTAAAAAATAGGCGCTTAGATTTACGCGAAGACCACCTCTACAGCGAGTTTATGCGCCCAGGGGGACACATAATAATTTAATAACACATAATTTCATAATTTAAAAACACATACTAATATAATAATTACTACTTAATTACTGACGTAGGTGGCTGAATTAATTAAAATTGAGTATTAACTTTTTTAGGGGATGCAGTAACCAGGCATATTTGTATTGAAATGTTAGATGCACCTCTGTTTCTACATGGTTTCAATTGGCAGAATTCTTCTAGCGCATTCGTAGTCCGAGATATAAAATGGCGAAGTTTAATTGCCGTTTGCATGATTACGCAAGCTCGATGTCAAGACCGGCGCATAGCTCCTCCCTTTCGTTCTGTGTTTCGATAGTGGTTCCCAGTACTGCAGATTGCGATAAAGCCATCCAAGAATGAATGGGTGCCAGTTATCACTTTTTCCTGTGCCTCCACCCTGTTGTCGAACTAAACACCGTATACAGCAGGCGCGTCACAGAAGGGAGGAGCTTTGCGTCGCTGCAGACTGTCTTGCATGCGTAATCACGCGAATGCAATTAAACTTCGCCGTTTGATATCTCGGACTACGGATGCGCTAGAAGAATTCTGCCAATTGTAACTGCGTAGAGAAAACATTGCGTCTAACTTTCTAATACAAACATGCCTGGTTACTGTAGCCACTAAAAAGTAATTAATCAATTTTAGTTAATTAAGCCCCCAAAATCTATAATTACCTCCTATTTATTAGTCCCCCTGAGCACATAACCTCACTGTAGAGGTCGTCTTCACATAAATCTAAGCGCCTATTTTATAAAAAACCTGTCGACTTAACTTTGATCACCCAGTATATGCGAGGTCCTCCGTTAGTTTTGCCTAAGTTAGCGAGAATGGCAGTGTACTGAACACTATCGAAGGCCTTTTGAATGTCGAAAGCAAGGATGCCACGTAGCTGAGAGGAGATGCTAAAGCCGTAAACATCGTTTGAAATACGGAGGAAGGTATCCTGACGGGATATGTTGCGTAACAGTGTACCGATACACCTTGAAGTTTGCGTGATGTATTTGACGACCTTGTGTCCGAGAGCTTAAGGGTTGTTATCTCTGAAAAAGAAGGCCGTTTCGTCGTAATGTGCTCATGAATTGTTTGCACAAAAAGCTAGGGAAACGCTAGAGAAGGATTTTGCTCCAGTATCAGATAATGCAGTAAAAGTAGACCAGAAGGCCTTGGCTTTGCTTGATGGATGAATTTATAGGCATTGACTGGTCAAGCAAAAAAAAAAAACAGGTGCTTCTTGAACCCTTTTTTTCCGCAAAATCCCGCAAAACAGCAATACCATTCTGCACAATCATGTCCGAGGCAGGAATTTTGCAGTGGGCTGTTTCCTCGTTGCTCCAAAAGCACTTCTCGTCCCAGTGTTTTCACGACCCCTTTTTGGTGCGTAACTCTGAGTCAGTTGCCCGGTACGGAAGAAACGGAGAATGGGAGGATTGAAGGCCATTAGTCTTGATGTGGTAGATCTGTATTACTCCTTATCGCATAAGTTGTTTAAAGCAGTGAAGTCATGCATATAGGACGGAACTGATGAAATTCGGTTTACGAGCGATTCCGAGGTCACACTTGAATCTTTTTTCGAACTCCTATCAGTGTACTTGAAGGCCAGTGCAGTTACCTGGGGTGATAAAAAGCTAATCCAACGTAACGGTATGTGCATTGGTTCAAAGAGTTTACCTGCCTTGAGTAACATGTTTTCTGCCGCTGTAGACAGGCAGGTGCAAAGCGCTTTGCGGGGTTGGTTGACGTAGCCGTTCGTTTTGTCAATGATTATTAGGTTTTTCTGCCTTCGACCATGGTTCGTCAGCGCAGCACGGATGTGTAAAGGTTTTCGCTGATATCAGAGGAGGTATTAAGTCTGGAATTGCTTAGCAATGATGAAATCCAATTTCCTGCCTTCCGGCTTCGCTGTAAGTCGGACGACGTGTGTTATCTGTATCAACCAAGGTAAAAAAACACTCCTGAATTACATTTAAGGACACTCCAACGTGATAAAGAATTGGATAGTCTTGTCCTGCTTACGGGTCTCCTGGACACATTCCTGTCTTAATTCAGTGTGTGAGGCTTTCTGTGGTTAAGTCTCTAGGATAAAAGAGGCGGCCTTTCCTGGTAGCACACTGAGGATGATTGCAGAAAAACTAGCCAGGCTGCTAAAGAAGCAGGGAGGCGCTGGCGAAGTTGGATCCCCGAGGGAAAGGTGCAAAAAATTGCTGTATTGGCCTACGTACACAGGATGAAGCACTGGCTGAAATAGGTGGCAGCACGGTTCGGTGCGGACGAAGTATTTTCTGTCCCCGCTAAATTAAAAAGCGTCTTTCCGGCAGTCCAGCGATGTTCCGAAGATGATCCAGAAAAAAGGAACGCAAGGTGTAAAGTAATTCATGTATCAGCCTTTGTAACGTGCTGTGTGGGTGTTGTTTGTAAGATTCCTTTATCTTGCGGGAAAGTGTATGTTTGTCAGATGGGTCGCTGACCCGCAGCGCTGGCTCAATGGATAAGGCGTTGCGCTGCTGACCATGAGGTCGCGGGTTCTATTACCGGCCGTGGCGGCCGCTTGTCTGATGAAGGCGAAAAGCAAAAACGCCCGTGTGTACGAGATTTCAGCGCACGTTAAAGATCCCGAGGTGGTCAAAATTAATCCTGAGTCCTCCACTACGGTGCGCCTGATCGCCTTCGCTGCATCGGCGCGTTAAACCCTATAATCAATCAAGATGGGTCGAATTTGTCAACATTCGACTTATGGAGCATCCTAATACGCTTAAAACGACAAATATGCACGTCTGGCTGCGCAGTGTCGCACGTGTCGATTCATGAGCACCGTTGTGATTCATTATTTCACGAGACTGATATATTGTGGAGGCATAAAGACAGGTTTCCTAGAGAGTTGTTAGAATCGTTCCATATCAGAAAATGGGGGGAGTGATTGTATTAGTGGTGGATCTGTGGCGTTACACGAGAAAGAATGCATGTTTTTGGAAAGGTGGTGGCGATAAGTTGTTGCAGTGGCAACAAGGGTGTGATGTAACGACGGATTCTTTCCATATTGTTATTATGCCATTGGCTGATGTTGACACGGTTTGTGGGGAAGGGAGACTATGTGTATGTATACATAGTTAAATGTCCTTCGATTAAAAGGAGTTTATATTCAGCACTTGTCCTGTTCACTACTTTGTGTCCCCGTCGTTTCGCGCTGTTCCCCAAGATGATGTCTAAGAATCTATTCGTTGGCTTATAAATAGCCCAGAGCCAGACCCTGGTTTTTGCATTTCCTCTTGCTGTGTGTAAGAGGGTAAAGAAATAACAGTGACAGCCATAGTAGCCCACAACGATAATTGTTGCCCTTGTACTTTCGAACGTTCTGTTATTGGTGCACGCTTTGTTTTCATGGTTTTGAAACTTTCCCTGAAAGAATTTGATGGTTGCTTCTCAGCTGATATTGTGTAGCTTTTGATCTATGTTTTTCAGTAGAGGGAAGTCTTTATGGATAGGAGTTGGATCAGTGACATACGCCACATGGTGCCGAGCCTGTGGTGTCCCTGTATTCATTAGATGATCGGTCCTCATTATGTCTTTTCCCAGACGCTCCTTGTGCCCTAGCGGAGGGGTATATCTAATTTTTTGGAAGGTTTTACAAAACACAATTTAAAGACTTTTGTGGTGACCATGCAATTGGCGAGGCTCAGGGCTGCTCTACACGGCGCCGACGTGATGGTGTTTATTTGGCTTTTTTCAGTGCAGCTCAGTTTCTGGTACCACAGGGCTCTAAGATAATCGGCTCAATATCAGTGGCTGCATAAGTTTCGTCGTTCCGTCTTTTGCGTTGTATGGGAAGTATAGAATATAGGTCAATTAGTCAAAGATTTTCGCTATTGTGGCGAGAACTTGATTGGCTCTGCCGCTTCTCTGTAGGGCCATGCCGAGGATGTGTTCGTGACGGCTGTCTGGGATGTACAGTCAAACCTGGCTATAACGAACCCAGATAGAGCGAATTATGCTATATATCGAACAAAAATAATTCAGTTACGGAAATACATGGGAAACATATTCCTTATAACGAAGTTCACATCCGATATATCGAACTCTGGGCGCCTAGAATGGCCGCCGAAATGCATGATCTCGCAGCGGCGATTGAGATGTGGATTGGCCGCGACCACGGAGCAAGAGCCGCGACTGAGACATTGCGCCTCGCGCAGAGCGACGTGACGCCCAATACTTTCCCTCTCATTTCCTCTGACGAGCAGTGGGAGGGGGCGCTGGGTAGCTCTGACCTAGGGACACAACTCTACCTCGTGGACAGGGCTACGCTAGTCGCCGCCAGGCTGGAGCCTGCGGCCACCCCGACCCCTTAAACCTACTGCAAATAATAAAGTTTTCTCTCTCTCTCTCTCTCAGACGCGCGGGACTCGCGACGAAACCCGCCCAGTCACCGTGTCCGGACCAAGACAGCAGCATCGGTGAACTGTGGGAAGAGCTCACCAGCGTTCCCGATGATGTCGCGAGTGAACTCCGTCCGACGCTTATAATGAAGCGCTTTCGGCAGTCGATGTGCTCCGCCAATGCTTCTTAGATTTTTGAGCACGCGGACTCGAACTGGTGCAAACAATGTTTCGTGTAGAGAATGCTATGCAAGTTGAAGCCGCCAAAACGAAAGTGAAAACAAAAATCACCGCTTTTTTTTTGCAACGTGGGTAGTAGGCGGAAAGTAGCTTTATTACTTGCAGTAAATGTATTATTTTGGTAATGGCTACTTTACTGGGTTCGTTTCTGCATACGCGGATGGCGGGGTTGGTGAGGTGGGGAGGAGAGGGGGGGGCTCCCGCGGATTGCGAACTCGTAACAACAAGCTCGTTATAGGCGGGTTCGGCTATATCGATCTATTTGATATGTCGAACTAATCGCGGTGCATATTGCAGTTCGCTATAAACGGGTTTCACTGTAATACCTGGGCTTGTGGATTTCCAATGATCTCAACTGATCTAAGCACATCGCTTTTGTATCGGCGAATGCTCTTGGAAAACTTTTTTACTATGTTTTTTAAAGCTTTCGACCCCCTTCTCTACGCCTCCAAGCTTAAAACACAACTATTCGTCCAACGTACAGTATGCGGCCGCATGCAATCGTTACACTCACACGAATACTAAAAAAAACTGGAAAACATTTGTTGTGTGTCTGGAAATCTGGAAAATAAAAACAAACATTACTCGAAAACAAAGACTATTATTCGATTATTTACGTGTTCTCTCCTCGCAGCAAACTCGTTCCAACGCGTTCCGTAATTCATGAAAACACTACATTTTGAGTTACTTTGAAACGCGGCTTCCAGTGGTCCGTGGAGTTTTTAGTATGTTTTTATTGATCACCTTTATTATTTTCATCAGACCTACTGTAAAAATTATGACCTCCAACTTGCTTGCGTTTTCTGCGCCTAAACGTTTTTTCGCGAAAAATTTACCTCGCGTAATGATCGTACACCTATAGCATCATTTTTTGGAAAAAAGGGCGATCATTCCGCGAGTAAATACGGTATGTATTTCTATGTCTGTTGAGGTTGTTCATTTTATAATTTTTAACCCCCCCCCCCCCCATGTTACGCCCGTAAAGACCGTTGTGGTACACTGGAATAAAGAAAGTATCACAAACACTACGTGCAGCGGTCATAGCGGTTATGGTTTGAATTATATGAATTGAAGAAGTCGTCGCTGGAAGTTACAAAGTGCCTGAGTGAGATGGTGATGATGTATTGTTTAGTGCGGTCAAAACGTATTGTTCTAAAAGAAGTTTATGATTAACTAGTCTGCCGGAGGCACACCCAAACGGTTCCCCATTCTTTATCTAGTACCGTACCCTATACAGGCTTGGTTAAAAGCACAACTTTCATTCCATGCCATTTTCTTTATTCTTATTGAATATATTTTTTGTTGCCCCCGCTTTCCTGGCCGAGTCTTCTGATGAAACAAAATTTCTCTTCTTCACAAGGTTCCCTGGAGCTCGCTCCCCCTTCGGGTAAGAGTTCTTTGTGGCTACTTCAAGTTTATTTTGTCGGTGGGAGTGAGAAAAGGGTGTCGTTGACAATCTTGGTGATATTTTAGGTCTCCAATGTCAGTTCCGCGTACGTTTCCTTACTCTTGTATTTTTTCCTTGCAGACTACCTGCAGATGTGTCCGAAAGTTCGTGTTCATTCTACCTGTGTTATAAATCCTTTCTGGCGAGAAGCTTGTCGTTTTACAGTACGCGTCACTCCTTCACTTTTGCCATTTACAACACCTAATTAAAAGAAAAGTGCTGCGCAACAATTTGGCGTCAGCTGAATGTGACTTTATTTCTGGACATACACAGAGTTACAAGAAAAACGCTTTCTTAAGAAGTGAAGCGTACACATTTTAACAAAAGCACGAGACCCATTACTCTGCTCCATGATGTGGACCAGCTTGTGGGTGCTTTAGACGGCGGCAGACACGATGCATTCCTGTATAATGAGAAGGCAAGAAAAAACAGCATATATAGAATTACGGTGCTTCCTATTCCAGCTACCTTCCCATAGTTGGCTGTAACAATCGACTAAATCATATAGCAATAGGACTGCTGCTGCAATTGCTGGTGCAGCAAGCATTTTAAACTACAACACACTCGACAGAAAAACGGTCCGTCCGACTCAAATTGTTTAGAAAGATACAGAAGTTTTTAAGTACTGTACATAGGCCTTTTAATGACGTTATTCAGACCGAAGGTATCAAAACTTCAAAAATACGATTTTTATGTAAAAACATTATGTGGTCACTGAGGCACGCAACACGCCGTTGCGAGCACGTATGGCTCAGACATCCTCCCTGCCTTCTATACAACTTTTAAGCTGTTTCTGAAGCTAAAATCATACTCCAAGATGCAAGTTGAACAGAAAGTGATTTAACAACAACTTCACTCCTACTTCGCACTGCTCATGCCATTCGAACTCACATAAGCCTGCTCACGGGCTTTGATGTAAAAACAGTATAGGCGTCTTGTGACGAAGCTTTACAGGCACATGGCATGCGTGTAAAGCTCGTTTTATGAATGGGCCTTAATGCAGATTCACATCTTCTCAGCAGTAAGTTCTGAATGGTCTGGGGATTGGTCACTTGTCCACTCAGGCGGCTCGAGAGTGATGATAACAAACTTTCCAGGACACTGGAAAGCGCTTGCGTGGTTAAAATGCAAACGTGTGTGGTTTCCTCTAACATTGCTTAACTGATACTTTGCCTGTTTGCCATGCAAGTTCTATGAATGTACCATAGTACTACTTTGCAGCATATGAGCGCATAGTTTTGAATTTTCTTAGAGCTGGTCACAACTCCACTCAAAGAAGATTTTCGAAAGGGCGATGTAACCTGCTTTCAGAATTCTATTGAATATTCATTACTTTTCATGTGGAGTTTCAGGCTAAAGTACAATTAACCATTTCCCATTGGCACAATGCCTTCGAATTCAAATAGGTAAGCAGACTTAGTGCCCCAGTTATGTTTGGTTTTAGTTTTGACCATTGAAATATGGAGCGGTGACAGTTTACGTCAGGATATCTGAACACTATCAGTAGTACCCAATGATGGCTGGGTGGGCCAGTGCACCGAGGAGTAAAACATAATAGGTTTGTCAGGGAGTTGGGCACAATAATTCAATGAAGTTTTGTTTCATCTTGGTTTTGTGGTCCAAACATGGGCACATCATGGCTGTGGGGAATTCGGAAAGACCAAATCCTTTTTGGGCTACCTACACGCAAAAGACAACCAGTGTCCTATTATTTAGGGGTGCAATTTTCTTTTACGACGGTGGAAATAAAACAGCGGATTAAAACAACAATGCCGCACAGATGCATGGTGTCCCAAAGATTACTCGTGAGCCATGCGAATGCAGGAAATGAAACTGATCTCTACAACCCTTTACTTTGCTCATTATGTAAGTACCGATAGGGGAAGGGAAGAATATGAGGGTGCAACGAGGAGCAAGGAGAGGCAGTTATCTGGCAAGGGATGATAAAACTGTTCACTTTCGGATTGGCTCCAAAGGAAGCAGCTGTTCGCCATTTACTTACTGATGACTAATAAAAGCATGGAGAAAATACGCTCCTACTCCATACCAGGAATGTTCTCTCGGCATTTGAACGCGTGGGGTACAGTACTTAGATGAGGGCTTAGGCCAGGGCTTTGATATCACACATTAGGTATTGCCACTATGTTAGGGTTTTATTGTCAAAATGTCGGCTGAAAATTTTACACGTGTGTTGAGACAAAATCCTGAAACTTTTCGTTACACACTTGTACCGGTAGCATTTAGACACTTAATCCTGTTGAATATTATGAAGGACTGAATGATGAATGATATATCTGTAAAAAACACATGTTACCTCAACTGCCAGAGTAGTTTAGCCCAAATGGGTATTGTTAACGGGAACACCCTGTAAGACCACTTCTATACACTATTAGTGATTACCTTGATTTGAGAAACGCATTTCGGCAGCTAAACTAGCGTGCAATAAAACAAATAACGTTTGAAAAATATTCAGCACTTCCATCAACCTCGGCCGGGAACGTTTAAGAAGCATGCAGCCATATTAAGCCTCTAGATCATAATAGAAATGTCCTTCTCAGCTTTCAAGCCGCAAGGACGAGAAGTTCGGCTTGTCGTTGACATGAATTCTTACGTCATCTAACTCGGTAAGAAGTATAATTAAACTAAAAAAATCTAAGTCTCCTTTTAGCGGCATCATAAGGCAAAATTTATTTTGCGGGTTTGCATGGGTAGCTTCCGAAACCAAAACAAAATTCGATGTATCGAAGCAGAGAATGCCCAATGCAATGAGAGGACCATGACAAACCATCAATTTACACCCAAATCCAAACTCGTCACGGCCACATAACTGTTTTGCGTTGCTGAGCAAGAGGGCGCGGTTTCGATTCCCCGCCGCGGCGGCCGCTTTTCTGATGGAAGCGAAAAGCAAAAAATGGCCGTGTGTGCGAGATTTTAGCGCACGTTAAATATCCCCAGTTGGTCAAAATTAATCCGGAGCCCTCCGCTACAGCGCGCCTGGTCGCCTGTGTTGCGTCGGCGCGCTAAACCTTACAATCAATCAAACAATCCACATAACTTTTGGTTAGGTCGAAACCGTGAAACTGCATTTAAGACTATTGCAACGGTTACATATAAGATAAAAAAACAGAACATTCGATATTTTAACGGGAAAGTGGGAAAATCAGGAATTAGTGACAACGCAGTTTCTTTTTTTCCCTTTCTTAATTACGTACTTTAAAAAAATACAGCCTCAGCGAACCCCTGCCCCAGCAGGCGAAACAGCAGTTCCCCCTGCTGGTTCATGATTAGGTTGAATCAGTCAGTCAGTCGCTCGTGCGTGCACTGGATTGGTGGGTCGGGCACTACTCGTTGTACGTATAGATATAGGCATTGACCGATCGTGTGTTAGGTTGCTCTTCTGTGTACAACGCGTCTTTGCCAAGCAGTGTAGGACACATAAAGGTGAAGGTAATCTTGAAGAAGGAAAACCACGCGAAAATACGGATTGGTGTAAATAACTGAAAGAGGCATCAAGGACACGATGCAGATGTTTTGGACACAGTTGACTTCCACGTGCACGCGGTGGATCAGTGCACATGGCTAAGGCGTTGTGCTGCTGAGCACGAGGCCGCGGGTTCGATTCCCGGCCGCGGCGGCCGCTTTTCTGATGCAGGCGAAAAGCAAAAACGCCCGTGTGTACGAGATTTCGGCGCACGTAAAGATCCCCAGGTGGTCAAAATTAATCCGGAGCCCTCCACTACGGCGCGCCTCATCGCCTGCGTTGCGTCGGCCCGTTAGAACCTACTATCAATCAATCAATCTTCCACGTACAATATACGGAATGTGGAGTTGTATCTATTCTTTATATACTGTGACACAGCTAGCTTGAGGGAATTTGGCGAGGTATACTAGAATCACTTGATTACCAGATGAGAATCTGCGTACAGCCGCAAAAATACAACCAGGTCCGCCAATAATTTCAAATTCTTGTTTTATACCAAGATAATAAATTAACCTGCTACAATTCTTGCCTATTATAAAATGGTCGCTAAAGGAACAGCCATTCTAACGAACACCTTCCCAGAAAGCTTCCGTTTAAAGTATAGCGTACCGTCTTCTAGTCTCCCCCCCCCCCCCCCCCCTAAACCCTTGGTGGCTCAATGACAAAAAAATACAACAGGCAAAAAAAATATGTTGCTCGGTTGTTTCCAGTTGTATGCAATTCCGCACAGAATAGCAGACTGTGATAGGTATGTCGTTAACTTCCTTCGGCCGCATATTGTGCCAGCCGTTGAGTCTATAGTGCTCATATAATGGGCGCACCAGCGCTAGTTCCACGTTGTACTTTTCCCACCAACACGCGAATTATCCCTTTTCCTGTACCGACGCTACGAAATAGCATTGCAGGGAAAGGTATTCGCGCAGCGCGAACACGCTGGATCGCGCACCTTTCATGCAGCCAGGCGCATGCCATGCAGAGAAGACGCTCTTTGGGACAACGTGGTGAGGTAGTGCCGGCGTACCAATTCAATTTTTTAAGTGCAATGCATTTCTTAAGCGTCCCTGAACCTGCGTCCACCGGCGATGTCCGTGCACGTGGAGATGGGCGCGCGCAGCCTGGCCGCTGACATGGCACATACCCACGTGGGGGATTGGCCAGGAATTTCCTCGTCTTCCTTGGCAACGGGGGGAGATGGGCGCGCGCTGCCTGGCCGCTGACATGGCACATACCCACGTGGGGGATTGGCCAAGAATCGGGCGTGAGAAGGGCTAATGCACCTGCTTAAAGGACTACTGACACGAAATTTCAAAGCTGGGATCTGCTCTAGCAATCAAGTACAACGACAACACAAATAGGTGTCAGTGAATAAATGCATCTTTCTTTCTTTGTAGTTGTGTGTGTGTGTGTGATCTCTCTTTCGCGAACATTACCGAACCGCGCAAATTCAACTCGTGCATTCTTTTTCGGGAATTCTTTTTCTCTGCTAAAACAAACACTGACCTGATTAAACGTTCTGAAATGAATTGCAGTTGTTTCTACTAGCAAATTCCTCGTAAATGATATTTTTACTACGAGCACAACAATACGCAATTTCGGGGTGAATATGGGACAGAAAGAAGATTTTTCCGAATTTGACAAATGCTGTCTTGGCCGTTTCTTATTTTTTTCAGTTAGAAGATGTTTTTTACCAATTTTCCACAATGGTGAAACACAGAAGCAATTGATTCAATGGCTGAGAAAATGTGCTTGTATTTGGTAAAAATGTTTGAAAATGCCTACCGTCGTGTGTTTTCTGAATGGCGTACTGACAGCAAAAACAAAAAACAAAAATACTTTAAAAATGCGGAAAAGAGCAGCCCAAGGCCTCACCATGATGTACAGGGAGAAATGGTGGTGATTCAAAAAAAAAAAGAAGTGGTTTTCATACGACTTTTTTGACAGACCTAACTTTGCTTCGAACACTAGAAATAAAACGGCCGATAGAAAAAGAACAAATTTGTTTGGACAAAAACACAGTTAGGGCGCACTGTTGGCCATGCGAGGATAGCCCGCAGTTTTTGCTGAACAAATCCGCGATGGTCGACTTTACGGCTCGGACGTTTGGCATGGAATGACCCACATGCGTTTACTTAGTGCGCAATAAAACGTCGCATGCGTTCATTCTTCGTTTACGATTTTGGTCTTTGAAAGTTTTACGACCGCTTGTACACACTTTCAATGTATGTTGGACGCACTTTCAGCGAAACATTTGACGCACGTTTGACGCAGTTCTGGAGTTAGAAAGCTTTCGCACTTGTTTGAACTTTATTTAGGAAGTGAAGGTAAATTTTTTCGGATGCACTACATGAAACATTGAGTGCCAGCTACTTCATCGATTTGTTGTTATCCATGAAAAAAACACGCGCTCAATACTTGTCTTTGTCTTATTCTTCCTCGTGTACGCGAGTTACGAAGCGCGTGGAGCGCTATGGAACCCGTTAGCAAGGAGTCAGCAGCTATGGACGCCTTTTGCAGATGATATCCCGGTGGATGGTAGTTTGGTGTACGCCACCCGTGTGCGTACTTTCGCCTCAATTACACAGTAATGATGTCGGCTAAAAAACATTTCTCTTTATGCTCACCGTCAAGCCTAAACCAAAAAAAGTTGTGCATTTCCTTCATGGTGAATAAATAAGCACTGAGCTGGAGGGGTCGAGAAAAGCACGAAATAACAAAGAAGCAGCTCGAACAAACGCGTATAAAGTAGAGAATTGGAGATAAAATGCAACGCAAGACGGTGGAGCGGCGTCAGGAAGAACTAAAGAAAGCCAAACAAGAAATAACAAATTAGGTACGCTGAATCACCGAGAATGGGCAGGCCGCTATACATTAAGGCGGTCGTAGCTGCTTCCTACACTCGAATTCCCCGCAAGGCGTCTTTACTACAGCGCTCCACAATTGGCAACTAAAGGGAAAAACTGCCCAAATTCGGCGAATGACCCTTCAGCAATTCAACCCTTCAGCAATTCAAACGGCCTGAAGCAGAAAGAAAATTCTGAATGCAATTATATATACCCTTTTTGCAAACCCCAAATTTGATGCGCCAATAGATAATACAAGTGGGATAGAAAAAGTCAACCCCAAACGGTCAATTGGGCCCTTCAAAAGCAGTTGTCTAGCTGTTGAGAAACAGCGGCAGTCGAGAACAGAATGTTCGATTGTGTCAGGAACCTGTCACCCCACACATAGTTCCGTAGGTCAAAGTCCTGATATGAACAGATAGAAATTAAGCTTTGGAATCCTGCAGCGCAGCTCGGTGAAGGTAACCTCGCATTGCCGAGAACCATAAAAATGAACATTCCATCCGAGCTTTAAATGTTGGTACTCTTCAAGAGATAAAAGGGAGTTTGAACGAGTAGCGCCTAAATGCCAATATCGTCTTAATCTTGAAGATGCTATTAGAGCCAGATTAGGAATTCCGAATTGAATGGGAGCTGTAACAGCGAGAGTAGCTAAATGGTCCGCTAGCTCGTTGCCCCTGATGTCCGTATGGCCAGGGAACCAAGACAAGCGTACCTCCTTCACGTGTCTCGGAACAAAAAAATATTAGTGTGCGGTAGAATGGAGAGTCGCAAGAGGAAGTTAGTGCCGATATAACTGCCATCGAATCGGGTAATATGATGATTTTGGATACATGCTGCGGCACTTTGCCTAGAGGGAGAGCTATTGCTAAAAATTCGGCCATAAAAATTGGCGTGTATTCCGGTAGAGAATAACTCCAATCTAGAGGTTGTGAAAAAATAGCAATTCCCGCTTTATCGCCATTTTGAGACGCATAAGTATAAATTACAGGAGAAGCAGGATACTGGGATAAATATTCATTTAAAATAGCGGCTAATAACGAGCGGGGAGAAGTTCTGCAGCCGAAGGGAAGGGGTTTTGAAAGAAAAACTCAGTCTCTCGCTCCATTGTTGATACCGGAAAAACTTCATGTAGCTTAACAGAAATACAATCCAGGCATGATTGAACAAATAGAACTTGGGGGGAAATACGTTTAGGCCACTGATATGTAAAAATTAAACTCAGATCACAAATAAATGCAGGCTTGGCAGCTCCAGAGGGGGCTTCGTATATGCGGAGGTAAGGTTGAATCGTCAGCAAGAGAAATCAGAATCTGAGTTCAGGAACGCGAGCCTCTATGTACAGAACTCGGTTCGATACGAACCGGGAGAGGCCAAGGCGAAATCGAAGAATGCGCCTCCCCAACAGGTGTAACGGTCGCAGTTTGTAGATAGGACAACTGCAAAACAAGACGCACCCAAACTCTATGACTGGCTGGACGTAGGACCGGTACAGCAGCAAAAGTGTGTCCCGGCGCATTCATGCTCGTTTTCCAGATAGTCTTTTCATGCGACCAAATGCTCCCTCCGCTTTTGTGACTGATGAGTTAATATGTGTATGCCAATCAAAAGCAGACGTGTATGTAACACCAAGATACTTCAGCGAATCCACTTGCGGCAAGACTTCATTTTTGTAAGCGAGAGAAATTGAAACTGTTCCTGCAACCGGGAAGACAAGTAGAGCACTCTTCGATACATTTAACGTTAAATAAATGCTGTCAAGCCATGTCTCCAAGAGAGATAAATAGGCCTGCAAATGGTCATATAGCGAATGAATGTCGACTGCGGCCGCAAAAAAAAAAAACGCTTTATCATCCGCATAAACATAGGTTGTTACATCTGGGAGTAGAGGAATGTCACTCATAAGAATGTTAAAAAGCAAAGGCTATATATAAAACCGATCCTTGAAGCACACCTCTAGTTTGTGGAGATATTGCTGAAAATAGTCTTCCGTTCGTACGAAAGAATTCCCGATCAGCCGAAAACTCCCTGATCCAAGCGAAAAGGTATGTAGGCAGGTTTATGCGGGCTTGTTTGTTAAGTAAGATACCATGCTTGACACTGTAATTAGCTTTAGCTACATCTAAGGTCACTAGTGCCACGGCCGCTGGATGAAAGCGCACGCAAGGTGCGGCCTGCCGCGTCGCCCGGATTTCAACGGGCGAGGGCGTGAGTGGCGGTGTTTACGTTTGCCGCCGCTTGACTCCCTCGTGGCGCTAGCGTTCGGGGACTGGTTTCAGGACGGAGCGGGGCGGTCCCCGTAGGCGAGCGCTTGCGCCGGCTGAGAGACAGCCAGCGCACGGGTTTTAAAGATGTTGTCAGTCCTGGGCTACTCAACCGCAAAAACTGCCTGTCCGTATGTATGTATGTCTGCCAGTCTGTCGCTCGATCCAACCGCCCCACCGTGATGGAAGCAGCCAGAAATTAAAATAATTCTTGAATGAGATATAGGCAATACATTTTCAATCTAACGAATCTAAAAAGACGCCCCATATCCGACAACATTGTTAAAAAAAGATAATATTCAACAAAAAGATGATAACCACCGGTTAGCTTTGTCTGAAAAAGTCTCACACACAGCACGTAAACCGCGTTGCACAGTTTAAAGCCACAAGTTGATTAGTTACAGTTCAAGCGGCAGGTATTTATTGGGACTTTTCTCGTCCGAAATTTCAAAAATGTCAACTTTTCTCGGGAAACGCGGTGTCGACACACGGGAGAGCGATGAATATTTGCCGGCGACGGATTAAAGCTTGCCTTAAAGACACTTCTTTGCAAAAACATGTTGGCCGGGCGGAATGCGCACCTCGTAAAACGAGGACACGCGTTAGGATGGTTCATAAAGGATTTGAAAAAACTAGACATTTTGCTATGCGTGTCTTTTGATACTTTTATACTGGCTCGATCATGCCTTGCCGCGCATAGAGATATGGGTTGTTTCATTTTCGCAGGCACGACAACGCCTTTAAACACGCTACTGAAAACTTGATTACAGAGGTTGTATAGAAAGAAAAATAAATGCACCGTGCAGTGTTCAAGAGACACTGCGTACGGTCCACTCTCCTAGCTGCTAAGCATTTTTCAAGCTTTGCGATGAGAACTAGCGCTAGGTACAGTTCCTCCGTTATTTCATCACCTATTCAAACCCATATGCATTTATCCCTGAAGCTAACGGCCGGGCTCCTGGAGCAGCACCAGTATGTTCTCAAATTAGCGCGCTCTAAAGACGTTGCGGTAGTTTTGCTCTGTGAACATACTGCGCTTCAATTCGAAATAATTTTCTTGGCGTAGGAAAATTTTTACATACGTTATCACGTCAGCTTTCTTTTTTGAGTACCCAAGCATAATCTAGCTACGTAATGCAAGTTGTGTAATGCCTTGTATCTGCACAAAAAATGCGTAATTCACGCAGTTTGAACTATTAATAATTATGATATTCAAGATGTAGATTGTTGGTTTAAAATAGCAAAGAAAGAATAAAATGTGAAATGCAAAAGCGGTGTTTGAAATTTAGCTTGCCGAGGTCGCCATTTTTTTTTAATTTTTTGTCGACCCGGACATTCCACATGCTCTCCTTAATTTTTTTCAAGGCTACAGGGAACAAGTAAAAATATCAGGTAGAAACTGGAATCGCTTTTCATTCAACAGTATATATATATTGTCAAAATAAAAAAAGGCCGACATAGCTGTGATAGTAGTATTACTTCATAACTAAACAGCGTGTAATCAATTCATATGTGCCGTGAGATTAAACGAATTGTGCTGTTTTATTCAGTGCACGAGGAAAAACTTACAAAAAAGTTGGTTATGTCTTAAACATTGAGAAGTGTTGGCACAAATAAACAACAATAAGCGCCGTCACAAAAACATTGCTTCTGTTTGTCCGGAATTTTAATATATTCTGTGCACTCGCAGCTTACAGACAAAGCGTAAATCTCTGCCGGGTGTGAGGTCACAAAGAGCATGCCGGGCGATCAGAAGGCACACTATCAACGCGTAATGCTGCTGCTGCGAAGGGAATTTAACTTGCATCTTGACCAAATGAAGCTCGGCCGCCGCTAATCATGTGTCTTTTAACAGGCGTAACATTAGTGCTGGTAAATGCCTTGTGTGGAGCGTGGAACGCCGATGATAAGCCCACACTTCGAAATAAGCGGCCCGAAAGCCGGCGTCCCGCGGGCCGCGCTCGCCGCAACCAGTCCCGGAACGGTGGCGCCGCGGTGGCAGTATTTGGCTCTAGGCGTACTCACGCCGCTTTGGAGGCACGCGGCAGGCCGCAAGTCAGTGCGCCTTTCATCCAGCGGCCGTGCTAGTGCCCCCACCAGTTTCCCTTTTTGTGCTAAGCGGATCCTCGCCTCTAAGTCCAGATGAGCGTTCCAAATAGAACATCCCCGCCTAAAACCACCCAGAGCAGGACTGAGTAGTTGCCTGTCCTGCATAATAGAAGTCGTTCGTTTAAAAACTATTCCCTCTAATAATTTTATCATATTGGAGGTCAGAGCAATCGGCCTTAAGTTTTCTAAATCAAAACCCTGAGAGGGCTTTTTTTGGAGCAAAATTATCTTGGACACTTTCCAGTTGAGTGGAATACAACAAAACCTGAGAGATGAATATATTACATTAAATAGAACCGGTTCGAATTCCTCAGCCAGAAATTTAATAGCACCAGCAGTCACGCCGTCAAGCCCCGGCGCCGCAGAACGTGTCATGGACAAGGCCTCCGTCAGATCACAAAATGAGACTGGCATAAAATCACCCGTTTCTGGAGGACCGATAAGAAGGGAGTTACTTCAACGAGAAGAAAAGAGAACCGCAAATCCTCTAGCAGAGCGCTCAAGAATCCGGGCCTCTTCAGCAGAAGTCAAGACCTCTGATGACTGTAACTGCTTGATAGAAACCGTCCGATTGCTTGCCATGAACTTATAGAGCGCTGCTTTATTCTTAGAAGTCGAAAAAAAGTCATTGAGTTTTATAATGTAATCCATTTTAGCTTTAGCAACTGCACATTTGAACACTGCTGCCATTTACTTATAGTTTATCCAATTTACAGGACAGTGATTGTGCAGAATAGACCTTAGAACTGCTTTTCTACGGCGATAATCTCGGCTGCATTCAGAATCCCACCTGTTAAAGACCTTTGGCTGTGCGGTACAATTCACTGTGAACTCAGCGTTTTTTGCTGCTGCCTGCAAAGACTCCATCGTTCACTGAGCATATACAATAGAATTAGTGGTCTGCATTGATGTAAAGCAATCCCGCAATGCCCCCTGATAAATTCGAGCGTTAATAAACTTTTGTTTTCTGACCTCAATTCTTGTTAGGGGGATACCTACTGTAAACTGAATAGGAAAATGATCACTGTTTCCACCGCAGGGCAATGAACCCTAGGATGCTGCCTGAGGAGAAGTTCAAGTCCAAAGCCGATCGAGATCGAGCACGCAAAAATGTAATTGCCCTGGAATTATGACAGGAACGATCATTCTCCTGCATCCAGTGCCAGAGCTCTAAACCACGAGAATAATTTCTGAAGCCCAAAGAAACGTGGTGAGCATTGAAGTCACCGGCAACAATAACTCTGGATTTACTGGCTATAAAAATGTCCTGTATCTCTACTCTACGGAAGCCTACCGGAAAATACACATTGACGAGGGAGATCGGAAGACTACCCGGCAGAAGCAAGTCTACCGCGAGAACTTTGCCACTGGGTGACATGAGTTCCAACGACGTAAATGCTCTGCGGCAAAGTTTTCAAAAAACTAAGGTTAGTAACCCACCCCCTCTACTATTGCGGTCTAATCTAAAGGCACGATAATTTATTTCCCAAAGCAAAACATTTGTCCTTAGTAAGCCATGATTGTTGAAGGAGGACAAAATCAGGACCGCAAATTGCAACTAGGCACTTGAGATCAACCACAGAAGAATTATCGGAGCTGCAGTTTCACTGGACAACCTTGAGAGATGCTATACTGACTCGTGTACTGTGGACGCCACAATGCCCCCCCCCCCTATATCAGTGCTATTAGTTGCAGTCGTAGGGGACGCCTTTTTGCTTGCTGGTTTGCCACGTGCAGCCTTAGCGTCGTCTATAGGGGAGATACGCCTCGTCTGTTTTTTGGGGAAAATCTTAGTTGTGGAAACGTTATTCACTTCCATGACGTAGGAGTCCTCGATACCTACAGCCGGGGTGGCTTTTCTAACCTCGTCATTACTAACAACCTGAACTCCCTTCGGAGCAACCGGATCATCGCTATCCAATCTGAATCTGATACTGCTGTATTCTTGAGGAGCAGACTGCAATAACCTGGGTATCATGTGTTTCAGAGTGCGTTACAAGATGAGGTTCAGAAGTAGAACATTTGGCCTGGTGGTTAATAGAACAACGGGTAGTGATCATCATCCTAACTTTGTCGCCAAAAGGCATGTGATACGCGTCAGCGTGACAAAAGTCTCAGTAAGCGGAGCGACCACTTGCTATATTACTTGCATAACAAACTTTTCAATTACTGGAGTAATAGTGGCTTTAAACACGGAATCAGCAGCGGCGCTTGCTTTGTGAATTGCTGCCGCAGAACCCTGGGTACGACTTTTCAACAGAGCCGAAGCTTCAAACCTAAAGCAGCGGTTTTTTCCCATTATCTCTAAGAGGGAACATTCATGAGACCTGGCCGCGCAGTTGGAATACGTTGCTTCGTGGGCTCCCTTACAGAGGCAGCAGAGTTCGATGTCTGATCGACAGGATTGCGCATCATCACTGTCTCCACACTTTTTGCACCTAAGGCTGGACTTGCATCCTCGAAATGTGTGATCAAATCTCCAACACTTCCAGCACTGCAATGGCCTAGGCTCCAAAGGCCACTGCACCAGCGGCCATGCCATCACCTCAGAGGGACATTTTAGTCCTGCAAAAGTCATGATAACGGATGCGGTAGGGAATCGCCGTCCATTCTCCACTCTGTTAGAGCGATGGACTGCCGTCACACCTGCCATTTTGAACTCCTCTAGTACTTTTTAGGGGACTGGGTGGGATCAACGTCCCGATCGATGCCCTTCAAAGCGAGGTGCGGCAGAATGAAGGCGTTCACGGGAACCGAGGCAAGCGCTGTGCACCGCAGCAGGTCCGTGACACAATCTAGTTCTTTAGATCGGCACAACAGGCCTGCCCTGCCGTAATGCCTTACTTCCAAGATGGCCATGTAATGCTGGCTCACTAGTTTCAACTGCTCTTAAAGGAGCTTTGATTTTTTTGCTCGAATCACCCCGTCACCGGCGGGGACAAGTGCTACCGGAATACTCTCCGCGCCATGCCGCTTCAATGCTTCTAAGGGTAAGCTACTTGCAGCCACGCTGGCGGATTAAGACGCCATGCTGGTCCCAGTGGAACTAAGGGCCATAGCCCTAATATCCCCCACCGCTACAGTTTTGCAACAATTTGGGTCAATTTTAAGATCTTCAGCCCTGGCCAAAACTCGCACTCATGGTACCGATGTGCAGTCGTAACAGCCCCAGAAGACGCAGCGAGGAGTCGAAGCAGAACGACAAGCCCACGTGTCAGAACGCAATGTTCCCATCTCGTAGGCGCTCCTTTTGCTCAACTGGAAACTGCGGAGTGAAAGCTGTACGCACATGTTCACCGTTGTCGTCTTCTCAGAGCACGGGTATTCAATTTTAGCAAAATTTAGGCAGCCCACTACTCGCTTCGCTACATGAGGTAACGCTTCTGCGTAGGTTTTGACATTTCTTCGCGAAATGTCTTGTTCTTTGTGCTCTTTTTATTCGGGTAATCTCACGCTTCGGTGGTTCCTTATCTTGCATAATTAACCTTGGCTTTCTAACTCTTCTATGATAATATATTTCTTTTTATTGCTTCTGTGACGAAATCGCTTCAGTATGATCAAATCCTCGACAGGGCAAAATCTTCCTACCAGAGCCAACGCTCTGTGAATCCAGGCCTAAGTGTTTCAAAAGCCGTAAATGTTTTGCAGTTAAGGATATATTAGTGCGGTGTTTGCTTTAGAAGTTTTATACTCGGCTTCTTGATCAAATAACCGAAACGAAAAACTTTAGATCAAAGAACCGAAACTTAGGTATTTTGCTGCAACAGGAAATTGCCACTCAAAAGAACTTAATATTTCAGTCCAATAGACCAGATACATTACGCACGCACACACAGGGAATGAGCAGGCCTGTGGATTATTAAATCCACCCCGGTCATTTTCCCTGGTCCATGCCAACATAAGTGTGCATGAACCGTTGTGAGTTTGGGATTCCACCAAGAATGAATAGAATTTACGCGCAATGTCCTATGAATGCCGCCCTCTTTGCTAGCATGCTTCCTCGGCTGCTGGTATGACAACTGAAAAGCTTGGATTTTGTAGATCATAACCTCGATCGCATTTTAAGGCGAAGGACAAATATTATGCATGCTTAACTACTAATGCATGCTAAAAAGAGATTTCTGCTTCTTGTATGTGCGGCCCCCAGTGCTCCCCCCCCCCCCCGCACAGTCCATGTTAAAAAGAGAAAAAAGGTCCTAAGGCCTTTATGTTCTGGTATAAGTGCGTGTATGAGCACGAAATAAAGTTTCCTAGTAAAACTGCATTGAAACCGACTTCAGAGGCGCGTCTTGTATAAAAACATCCCGGGCCATCTTCACTAACGTGAAACCTGGTGAGGGGCGAAGCATGCAGTGCCTAAGTGCACTCTTGGCGCCTTGGCTTTTCTCCAACGGAGATAAAACCGTTAGGGGTTGCAGGTATACAGCTTTGCTGTAAAAGTCTTGTCATTGAAGCACGAAGCTGTCTAGCGGGAGGCGTGGCCGAGTGCCCCGGTGTTTTTTAGTACACGTTAGAAGGCGCTCCAGCGCGAGGCCTAAATCAGTGTACCGGTGTTTTTTTAGTACGCGTTACGTTCTAGCGGGAGGAGTAAACGAGTTTGTTGTTGTTTTATTACCATGACTACATGAGCGGAACGACGATTATGACGACGATGATAACAGGAACGCCTACAGCCCCAGCACCTAAGGGGCATCACCTCTAAAAGCCAAATCCTATCACAAACGTAATAGCACTTATAAAACTGGCTTTTCAGCCATTCATTTCTGCATTGAAATGTAAACTTCACTACAGGACATTGAATCTTTATAAAAAGGTCCTACCCCTTTGTACCTCTGTAGTGCAGCGAAGACAATATTAAAACAACTTATGGTACAACAGCTATATTAAGCTTGGCTTATTGTGATGTGCATACTCTGGTACACTTACCCAATAAAGAATATAAAACAAATGCACTGTCTGGACTAAAAATGGAGTAAGAAAAGTAATAAAAGTGTAACAAATACGAAATTTAAAGATAACAGATCTTGGGCTCTCGCTAGCGGTACCAACCGCAACCAAAACTGACGATAAATGCACTCGCGTTCTATTGCATTTTATCGCACAGCGCCGGTAACTTTAAACTAAACTGCGAATGAGGCGATTCAACTTGACATACCACGCACGTAACTCTCTATTAGGCAATCTCCTCCATCTTCTAGTTCTCGCATAGTTGCGGGTATCCACGTTTCACTTACCTTTGCATGTTCGCCGACAGTCCTTGATGGTTTCAAATCGGTTAGCATTTCCTTCACAACCACCGTAAGTAAACCACCGGCATGTGCCAGTTTTCCAATGATAATACACCCGCGGCATGCTTGCTCTGCAAGTTCCAACCTCAGGCTTGAAGCAACAAAATTTTGGGTGGTGTAATTGGCCTGAAAAATAATGGGGAGTGTGTGTTAAAGGCTAAATGTGTTTTTGAGGAAATTTTATTTTTGCAGTTATAAAAACATGCAATATCTTATATATACATATATATATATATATATGGAATATATGGATATTGTCGCGAAAAGAACAAGAAGTCGGGTATGCAGTACTCAGCAAATTTATTATTACGCAACTAGCCAACCGCACATAGTAAGAGCACTCTGACGTCGCCGAATGGAACGGATGAGACGCGTTTATTGACATGAGGTACCCATCGAAGCCCTGATGCACAGCCCGTGGCCTCATACAAGACTTCAGGACAGGAATCGGATGAAATCCACAGGGGCAGGAGGGGAAGGAATAAACGCTAATCTAAAGCTGTCAGCCCTGGTGAAGAGTCCTCATTCCAGGACCCCTTGAGTCCATCCTGCTTCTTGGGCCCACTACATCAACCAAAACTGGTAGTCAGGGTCCGAGCTGGACAGGGCTCTCTCCCAGTGCTCAGGGGAGGGGAAAGGCAGGGGGAGGGGTAGTTGGGGGTTCTTATCACAGCCCCGCATAATATGGTAGGAGGTTCCCGGAGCATCGCAGAAGTGGCATCGCGAGGAGTAGAGGAAGGGGGATCAGGGTCGGAAAAAAGACCAGATGGAAGAGTCATGAATGCCATCTTTGCTGATGGAGTCCACAAACTGCCATGAAAAAACGTGCCCTCACTGAGGTAGAGCTCCAAGCAAAGGGTCTAAAATTAAAAGTGTGCCGGTCGGTGCGGGCGTGGTGTCCCCTCACGACGTTCTCTGCGCACGCTGAGGACCGTTCAACACTGCTACAGGAAGGAACATGCTCTGCCCGGTGTACTGCTGCCGCAATGTTGGCGGTTGGGAGGTCTGTGTGGATTGCACTGCCCAGAAATATTGTACTACTCCATCCGTAATGGCCTTGTTCCAACTATCGCGTCTGTTATGTTGAAATGTTGGGGGTGAGGTACACGTCATCTGCAACATTTTTGCGTCAGAAAGTTACCCTTTCACATTTCCTTTTGTAACTCCTTGCTTATGCACGAAGTCTTTTGGATACAAAACTGAATTTTTTTCGGGAATAGTGTAGCTTGATTCTTTAAAGTGATACAATAAAGACACTGACAAACAAGCGCAATCTAGTAAAGACCAATTTCTCTGGAACATCCATAATATTCTTCAAGAGTGAAAATATCTGAACTCCAATTGAAGAAGAATTTATATCAAAGAAAGCAGAAATACGCACGCACCCAATATCCCTATTTACATCGCAAAACGCAAACCAGTAGTTAGCTCGTCTAACCCTGCAGTGAAACACAGGCTCGATTATGCATTTTTATGAAGAATGGTATTGATGGCCACTAAAGCAAACATATACCACTTGGATACAAGAAGGTTGTTTTGTTTTAACGTGAGAATCAGTCGCTCTGAGACCCAAAATACCTATCCGAAAAACTACCTCTATCCTCAGACATCCCAGCAAAACAAAGTTTCGTTTCCTTTTTGGATTTATCTCGCCCGCGGCGACGATCTGGGAGTGTGGAGACATTTTATTTTCTTTGATAAACCCCACCTCACTCAAATAGGATAAGTAGCCCTCCATATCTTAATAACACGGAGGCATGATCTCTGTTAATCGGCAACTGAGGGGCTCTGAAGACGGGATGACGTTTTTTACCTACAATATACACGAGCAGCGTGTACTAAAAAGTCACATGCACCTGTTCACGGAGGCCGTGGATTATGTCCACAGTAGATGGGTGTAGGCAACGAATCGAACGCCAGTGTCTGCAACTAGGCCGACGAGTTGGTACGATTGCTGCTTGCTTGATCGCAACTGTTGGTGTTTACAATTTGTTTACTGGTTGACAATCTTCGACATATTTTTTCCAGAGGATACTATTGCATTTCGATGTTGTGCCAGAGCGCCCTGTGGGAAAACTACGCCTCGGTGTCTAATGGCGTCCGAGAAAAAGGCGCAAAACCGGGCATCCATGACAGCGAGCATCTTGTTCTTAAGAATCGACAAAGCAACAGGGCGTGCTGCGTGTACACTTCTTCATCGTCGTCTTCGTTGCGTGGCTCATTCGAAGAATGTGACAGTTCTGTGGGCGGTTCAAATACAATTTACAACGCTCCCTTCACACTCCCAACACTTCGCGCTGGATCGGATGACGCAACTCATTCGCCTTCATTTATTGAAGTCAAACTGCGCTCAGCGGATGGTACTGATTTGAGAGATTTGAACTGAACTGCTCGCCACTGGGAGGAATCGCCTGGCTTCAGCCAGGGCGCCAGAGCGCGAACGGCCATCGGCAGGCGGCCTTGGATGGAGGCACCGAGCTCAGACGTGCTCTCGCCTTCGTGCGAACCATGTAACGCCCTTGTTACGCGGATCGAATTGTATATAAATTCTGCTTCAATTCCCCGTCGTCTGCACAGGTTCGTCGCTGAGCTCTGCGCCGCGTTGATAGCGGGCTCAGCAAGGCAATTTCGGGTGAGATCGACCGGCCACGGCTACCTTGGGTGGTGAGTGCGCGATGTGTTTCTCCCAGTTCACCAGACTTCTCTAGAACAGATTATCGTAGTTTAGAGAAGGGCTGTGTAAGGCACTGTTGAAAGATTTCATTGTTTCAAGGATAGCGAGAGAGTTTTGAAACCAAAGCTAGTTTCCAGGATGTAAACAGAGCACTAAAAATTACTGGCGTGTAACTTACTAGTATATCGATAGTATAGGAACGGCAAGGCAATTTTAACGAGGGCAATCACGAAGAGGCTCGTGCAAATGATGGAGGACAAAAAGGTAAGGGGCTCATCGAAACTTGGGAGGAGCTATGCTTTGCCTTAGGTCGTGCAAAACGAAAGCATGCGAGTCTTGAAATGATGCGGAAGGAAAACGGCATGGCTGAGGAGGTCAGTGAGGAGTGGAATGAAATCAAACAACGCCGTGAGTGCGAGGAGGCTGAAGAAAAAAAAGTGCCGTCAGTGCAAGGATGCTAAGAAAAAAACTCCGTGGCCGCGAAGACGCAGGCTACTGGAAAGGAGACAGGAAGCCGAAAGGCAAAAACGAAGAGAGGAAGTCGAAAGTCAAAACGGCTCGAGTCGAAGAGGTTGGAGATGGAGCTCCCGCAGTGATCGCCGGCGTCCAGAGTGTCTTCTCTGACGAGAATTCTGGATTACCTGCCGCCGTTCGTTATTGGTGAGTGTATTGCACCCACGAGATCGCAAGCGCGGAACCTCTCGAAGTAACTGCACAGTGTCCAACGAAGCGATACACAAAATGTGGATGAGCAACGTAGCCCGAACTGCGATCCCACTGAAACAACTCGCGGTGGCTAAGTCGCGTCGTCAGCGGCCCAAGCGGTTTGCGTCATCCAGATCGGCAGAAAAACCGAGCCGGCGTAGCTGGACGAGGCCAACTCTACGTTGTTCCCAATCTCCGATCAGCTGTTACGCGAGAAGAGGTTCATTTTCGTAATGCTTGAAAGAAGCAGTCCACTCTGCTCGTTGCGAAAGACGTTACCAGGGAGAGATTGAGGGGGCCGACACAGCCACACACATTCGTTTCTGCTTCTGATTCTCGCTTCGCCACCCGCGGACGAGCACCTCCTGGCCACCCGATTTTGCCACCAATCTAACCGGTACGATGCAAGGATTCTCCTGATACCACTTTCATCGAATCTAACCGACAGGGAAGTCACCCTGTCATTTGAAAACTCACCACCGCCAGCGGAGGGCTAACCCTAACACCACAGCGAGGAACAGCATCGGCCTCACCTCGCGCTGCAGGTGGCTTCAGCTGCAGGCTGCATTCAATGTGCGCAGCTTGAGACATCTTCACCATGTATTGCGGTGACAAGGGGACACGGCACCGACCACTGCGCAGTGTACTCATCAGTGTTCTTGCTGCAGGTCCTTTTGTGTGCCTGGCCTTCAAGTTCAGACAACTATCTTATCGAAGTTACGACAAGCGAACTTCAACTTAACGCAAGCGCACTACCCGTCATCCGGCGTTGCTCAGGGCCTCATTCTGCGCTTCCTCCTGCGCACCCCACGTGGGCAGTACGGCCCTTCTAGCCTGGAAACCAGGGACAGCCGAATTCATATATAAACGCCTACCGGAGCTGCAACCTTCGGGACACGGCACCGATCACTGCTCAATGTATTCATCAGTGTTCTTGCTGCAGGTTAGTTAACTTGATTGCTTCTGTATAAAAACGTCAAATTGATTTCTCGTTGCGGTTTTCTGCCCCCTTGATTTGAAAGACTTGTTGCATCGGCTTTTACTGCATGTAGTGGTTGCTTACCACCATGTTGTACTTTCACATTTGCTTTTGGCGCTTTCGGGAGACGTTGAATTAAACCCCGGGCTAGTCTCCGAGACTGAAACTCAGACAGACACGTTTGACTACTCCGCGGTTTTACAGGCCATTAACAGAGTCGAATCTGGACAGGAGGATATTTTGGATGAATTAGCTAATATTCAATTCAGAGAGGCGAGCACTCAAGAGGCGATAAAGGACCTTTCCGCATGGGTGGCTTCGTTAGAGAAGAGTAGGCTTCCCCCGATGCAGATATGCTGCCGCCACAGATATTCAAAATAAATGAATTACGAAGACGTACGGAAGACGCGGAGAACAGGCTACGCCGGAACAATGTACTGTTTTTTTGGTTTCTCGGATGATCGGGCTGAAACATGGAAGGAGTCCGAAAAGCATATTAATGATTTGTGCTCTGAAAAACTTGGGATTGCCATAGGCCCGATTAACATTGATCGAGCTCACAGGATTGGCGCCTTCCAACATAATAAAGACTGCCCTATAGTTGTTAGGTTTTCCCGATTTAAGGAAAGAGATGCGGTGTAAGCGGCATGTACAAAGCTGAAAGGAAAAAAAAATTCTGTCGCCAATATGTGTCTTGTTCGGTGCGAATGGTGCAGAAAAGGCTCATTGAATTCGGAAAACAGCAGCCTCAAAAGTACAAATTACGTCACGACAAGCTTATCATCGGGGAAAGCATGTACGTTTATGACTCAGCGTCAGATTGTATCGTTCAGATAAAAAGCAGCAAAACCAGTGAAGCTTCTTCGTCCTACGGTTAGCCGTACGAGTTCCTATGTTATTGCACAATCATCTGGTATTAATGTTCTACTTGTCAATTGCCGCAGTATAAAAAATAAACCAGATGACCTGGCTGCACTGTTATGGTCAATTAACCGAGATGTGGTAATTGGATCAGAATCGGGGCTTGATGACACAATGTCAAGTTTTGAGTTTTTTTCTGATAACTACGTTGCTTACCGTCAGGACAGAAACACTCATGGGGGTGGTGTGTTCATACTTGTGAATAAGCAGCCTGTTTTTCGATATTGATAATATAAACTGCGAGTCGGTATGGTGTAACGTCATGCTCTCTCCTGGATTATATCGTAAAGTTGGCGCCTTTTATCGCCCACATTGTGACAGAAGGAATCAACATTTTGTTGAACTTTCCACATCTTGCATAAAGTTACCACAGAATACCTTCTGTTAGGTGGCGACTTTAACATGCCAGATGTTTGTTGGCGAAATGAAATGCCTATGTTTTCGTCTCAGTCCCCTCTTTAGAATGCTTTCGGTGATTTAATTATCAGTCATAGCCTCTTTCAGTTTGTTGAAATCCCCACCCGTATCACTCCTTCCACAAGCAACACTCTAGACCTTTTCTTTGCAAACTCACCGGATTTAATACGAGACGTGTTAACCATACCTGGTATTAGTGACCACGAATGCGTGACGGCTCGCATAGTTTGTACTTGCCCTCATGCGTCTCTTGTCCGACCTAGAAACGTTTATATGACGCGGGAAACTTTGGTAGCATATCGCTGCCCTTAGAGGAATACCATGAAACATTTGAATCGCTTAGCGCTTCGTCCAATATAGATGATCTATGGTCACTGCTCAAACATAAACTCTTAACTCTCATCGACCTACATATCCCGTTTAAAATACTGTCAGCTCAACAAAGGAAAAATAAACCGTGGTTCACAAAAGAAATGAAAACTCTAACAAATAAAAGGAAACGCATATTCAAGAATTACCATAGGCAGATGGAAGAAGGTATTCATGCTGCTGTAGAGCTGGTTAATATTGAAATAAATTATCAGATGGAAACTTCCAAGAAAGAGTTTTTCGTCTTTCTTGGTTCAAAAATAAAACCTAATCTCAAGGAGTTTTGGAAATTTGTTACAGCTAATCGTGAAGATAATACCGGCATTCCATTGCTAACGTACGACGACGTTGCCGTTTCTGCTGATGCTGACAAGGCTAACTGTCTAAATAATTATTTTGAGTTTGTTTTTTCAAAGGCTGTTTCCCAGGATATACCTGGCTACTCATGCCCTTCATATGATAGCATGCCCAACATTATAGTAGACAGTTGTCGGGTCCTCAAGCTTCTGCAGAACCTAAACCCTAACGCTGCTCTGGGCCCAGACGGTATCCCAAACGTTGTATATAAGTCTTGTGCTCTAGTTCTTACTATTTATCTTGTGTTGTTATACAACTTATTTTTAACGTATTCTATTCTTCCACAAGACTAAAAATTGCTAACATTGTCCCATAGTACAAAAGTGGCGCACGTAACTCCGTGTCAAACTATACACCGGTTTCGTTGACAAGCGTATGCTGAAAAATTTCAGAGCACGTATTGTATTCGAGCATTTTTCGTCACCTTCAAAATAATACCTTTTTTGTAGATTATCAGCACTAATTTAGGGTAGAGCATTCTTGCTGTACTTAGCTGATAGAATTTTCCCATGACGTGTGGAAATCTTATGACCGTAGCCGTGAAACCGACTTTATATTACTGGACTTTCAAGAAGCGTTCGATAAGGTTTCTCATACACTTGTTATGCAGAAACTGTCTTTTCTGGGATTACGCGAAGATATTCCTCAATGGCTCCGGTGCTACCTCAATGGACGCTACCAAAAAGTTGTTGTCAATGGAACCGAATCAGCCACAAAGTCTGTTTCTTCTGGTGTTCCTCAGGGGTCAGTGCTGGGGACATTGTTGTTTCTGATATTTGTTAAGGATATAGGAAAGGGCATTCAGTCAAAAATCAGGCTTTATGAAGATGACTGCGTTTTGTACAGAGATAGTATTGACTATACGGACAAACTGGCGCTACAATGACATCTCTACAAATTTTATTCATGGTGCTGCACATGGTGTATACCGAGGAATATCAGTAAATGTCAACACATTAGCTTTTCTAGGAAACAAGTGCCTCTCCCAGCAAAATACAGTTTGAATAATGCACTGTTCCTCAAAAAACGAAGTTAAAGGGATACTGAAGTGAATTTGTCAAGCTCCCGGCTTTCGTTGCACTGCGTAGACTGGCTCAAATTACCACACGTTTCATCGTTTATCCGGTTGATATGTCGGATTATTTTATAAAGCGGTAAAGAAGAAAAACTACCATGCGCGGTCTGTGGCTGCCGCACCAACTAAAGGCTGTGACGTCGGGAGGAGGGGGCACCGTGATTGGACGGTGTCCAAGGTTAACATTCAAGCAAGTTTCGGTTTCGGCTCTGTAAAACAACATGCTTGACATCGGACGGCATTGTTGGATGGGCATTCTCGATATCTCAGTAATCGTCGTACCGCGCTTCTGCCACGTTGACAGCTTCAACGTTGACCGTTGAAGCCTCCTAGGACGGCTTGGCATCGTAGAAATCACTAGCCGAGGCCTACGCAGTGCATGAACGCCCTCCGCGTCACCGCAGACGCTGAAATGCCATGCACGTTTTCCGCATATTCGGAGCTGGCCTCCCTCATGGCCGTATCGTAAAAAGCGTGTTCGCACCAGGCCAAGGGTCTGCTGACTCTGGCCTGTGCCCACTGCCCGCAAGCCGTCGGTGCTTGTGGCAACAAAACTCCAACGAGAACTGGCTAGCGCGTCAGTGTCAGTCTGCGCGCGTTCTGTGAACTAGCTCGTGGAGCCGTGACCTTTACGGCCGAGAAATGGTGAACTCAGGTTAGAAAACATCAGCCGCAAACGAGAAAATCAACTTACAATAAAAAGCATGCAACCTCGGGGATTCGAACTTGCGAACTGCAAAAAAAAATCTAGCGCTTTAGACCACTCGGGCACGAGCCAGCCTTGCCGATGTTGGATATATAAGGTATATATTGTACAACTAGTTTACACTTTTATTTAGTTTTAGGATTTCAAGTACTTTTGGTGACTATTTGCTGTACAGCGCTCCTGCAGTAAGTGTCCCCCAAGCGTCCACAATATCTCACGTCTAGAAATTGTATTTCTTAGATGGAAAAGCCTTCGCAGATGTGTGGTCGTGCTGCTGACCGCTGTGCTTGTTCACCCAGCGCAAAAAGTGCTTCCCGCTCCTTCGTTTTGCGCTGTACGGTAAAAGTTTCAGTAGATTTTATTTCCTTACTACCTATATTGACTTCGCTGACTCTTCTCCCGCCTTCAAGTGGCATCAGATTATAATGTGAACTGCAATAATTACACCACGTCCTCAAAAAGTAAGTCTTGCTTGCCCCTTATGCGTCCGTTTTGCCAACGTGCTACCCTTTTTGCTTGATTCTTTCATCAAAGGTTGTCCGCGGTACAATATATGCAATTGCAATTCACTCAAACAACCCCAGGAATTTGTGAAGTGCTTGATTTATTCATTAGTTTGGCTAGCGGGCTCCGCATAGATATTCTAACATTACCGTGATTTGTGATAAGTTGCGTTGTTAATTGCAAATTTGTTGCAAAGGTTTTTTCAGACACGGCCGGAATGCTAATGGCAGTAATACAACAAACTTTCATTACGAGAGACACTTGCAATCCAATTGAACGAGATAATCATCGATCGTACAGAGCATTGTTTCCGTGCAGCACACGCTAAAAAAGTGGGATTTTTCGGCACCGCACAGGCCAAAAACACCAAGTTTCGGAGCATCAGCGTTGATCGCGGCGCTGGATTGCAACCAGTTGACCATACACGTAACCGGCGCGCGGCATTGCCGTTTCCAGCCAAGCAGCGCCGCCGTGAGAGCGTTCTGTCCCGTTCTCCCTATCTGAATCCCAGTCCCCAGAGGCAACTTCCCCGCGTTATTCGATGCTTTCCAGCATCCTCCCCGTGTTGACGTCATCCAAAGCGGCGTTGTCCACTGCGTTCCGTTCGTTCCGGCGTATTCCATTGCCCTCCTAACGTTGGAAAATTCGGCCCCCACGTTGCTGTCGTGCGGCTCGGCGTTTTCCAGTGTATTTCGTTCTTTTCGGCGAATTCCATCGCTCTCCTAATTCTGGAAAACGCAGCTTTTTCCGACAGGGGTGTTTCTGTCGCTTCTTCAGTCCGGAACCATGTACAGCAAAAAAATAGGACAACACCTGGAAACAGGACTGTAAAGGAGAAAGATCCTCTCGAAAAATGTTCGAAAAACCGTCGGCCAATTCGGAGGCTGTGAAACGACTGCCTGAAAATTACGGCTTCAACCATGGAGTTTTCTTTCTCTCGCGTTCGCCATTATAGTTCTCCGCCGGACAGATGCGGCGAGGAAGTGGATTAGATTACTCCTGCAGTGTGGCTTAGCAAAAAAAGGGAAGCGATGAAAATCTATATTTGCTCCGTGCCCGCGCAGATGCACACCGGGAACAACCACTCCTCCAAACTGGCCGCTTGGCAATCACAGCATGCCATTTGGGGAAGCTGTGCTAACGGTTGGGACGGCTCGCAGTGAGGGCGCAACAGTACTACAGTGAATTATCCTCATTTTGAATAGCCCTAGCACCTCAAATTGAGGATAGTATTTACTTTGGAACGATGTAAACCGGTGTGATTCTAATACGAGACAATTCTTTTATCTTCTCGTTTTTCCGCGCGAGCGTGAGTCCGTCCATTTCATTCAGTTTGACAGCACAAATTCATTGTAAATTCGCCAATGAACTGGATCCACTTGCTACGAAGCGCACGCACGCTGAATGCAGTGTCCGAAGGGTAATATAGTAGACAGAAGATCCAGTTGGTAAATATGCACAATTGAACGCTAAGCACAAATTTCGGTATCAACCAAAAGCGCTGGTGTCGCGCTCTTCTATGTCTATGTCGCAGGTAATGCTCAAGCAGCAACGATGAACGAAATACGTCTTAAGCGATGCAGTGTTGTTTGATAGTCGTGGTGATACGGTCCGTCATCAAAGTATAGCGACGCGGGTAGCTAGCTGAAAAGTTGAAAAGCTGCAGCGATCGCAAGAACATGACTTCGTGAATCGGACAGGTGGGGAGAAATGCGGCAAGCCCAAGGAAACACGGTTTTCGCGACATAATAGTGAGCTCTGTCGGCTGAAGACCTAATGGCGCCTCGTTGTGTAGGTAGACATCAACTGGCCACTACTTTTGCGAGGTCCTGATTGTTCCACTCATATGCTGCATACTGCACCGTGAAGTATATGCCTCGAGCTTCGCAATCGCTGGGCCGCTTTCCAGCAATTCTCGGCGGGGTTTACGGGATGTGCGCTCCGTGGCTGATAGGGCCTCTGCAGTGTTGAGTTTTTTGGTACTGTTTCTCTACTTTTCGCTTTTCCGGGATCTACAAAACTTGTTACGGTGACGTCTATAAGCGAGGAGTACGTTTAGACCAGTTAAAAAGCAGCTGCGTCTTCGTAGAGTACTCGAACACCAACAAGAGTTACCCGGCGACACGGTTCTGTGCGCTTCGTCGCCGCTCTTCTAGGCGTCGGTGACGGCAGCAACATATCCCCAATTTTACCTCCGAATACGTCAGGCACAAGTGAATTCTACTGCCGCCTCGTTTAGACTCGATACTACTGGCACAGTGAGAGGCTGGTTTCGTTTTGCAGCGCGGAAAACAAATGCGGCTTCGTTGCGAATACTATATACGTCACCGAAAAATGTGTTCGGCGATGTGATTACCCAATCCGGGACAATAATGTATGCCTTTTATAAGAATATAGGCCATGTGAAAATGTTAAGCATATTCCAATGCTGTTTGTCGTTAAATATGTGCCCACTCACGCCTTACAGAAAGAACCAAGAAAAGGTAATGAAACTACCGAAAAATAAATGCTGTGCAAGTCGGGTAGAAACAGAATAGCTCTAACGAGAACGAAAAACACAGTTCAGCTTCTGACATGCTAAGGACGTTCGTCGAAACTTAACCCAGGTAGGACTCACCACACCAACTAGACGTAAAATACCCTGGTATTTCATGAGTCATGGGCGGGGGGAGGATGGGAAACGCTGTGCACAAATGCGCAGGAAAGTCAAGCAATGAACGTTTAAGTAACTACACATACAAATCTCGCGTTGAGTTTCCTTTTGTTTTTGGACCTCAATGAAAAGCTCATCGTTTGGCGGACGCATTTTTGAGAAGTATACAACTAGGGTAGGCAGTTCTAGCAATGAAGGGTGTCGTTGGAAGAGTGTGGTATCATGATAAGGCCCTCTGATTTCAGTTTCTGCATTATTGTGGAGGCTGCCTGTGCCATAGGACGATGTTTTGAAGAAGCGTTTGGTCACGGACGTGGATTATATTCTAAGCCCGTCTGCACGCTGCCCGGGGCGGATACGTGTAGCAGATGAATGTTAGCGGGCGCTCACCTCACGACAAGATGACCATTTGTCGTGTGCGGATCCCCAAGTATTATTCTGCGTTATCCATCGTACCATCCGATCTCTAACTTTCTTTGAATATTCGCGAAATTAAGGCACACTGATTGGAAATGGTGGTGATCAATATATGAGGTATGATTTTGGCAAACATAACTGGCGTGCTGTCAGCTTATGGGTGCTGCGCTGGGATATGTAAGCTCACAAAACAGATATACATCGTAGTGTATAGCCGTATCATTAACATCTGATGGAAAGGTGGTTATGGAGGTACGGTAATAAATTTCAGGGCAGTGTAATTACAATCAGCACCATGCATACGCCGGTTCCGCGACGCTGGCCTGTGACGTATGCCTGGCGCTTATGCTGGCCGGATGTACCACGGTAAGATCGCATCTAAAACATTTACACTCTCGTGAACACACCCCATTTGCGAACCTAGCGACTGCTCCAAATAAACATTGATTTCCAACGCCTACCAACGGTAAACATCAGTCGTGAACACGCCGCAAAAGCAGCGGCGTTAGTGGGGTGCGGGACGGAGACTCCCGCGGCTGCTTTCGGAACCGGCCGCTGGGGGATTTCAGTGGCACGCCTAGCGTTCGAGGCGTATAGTTAGCATCGACTAGCTTCACTTCAGACCGTAAGTTGCTTACTGTCACAGGTCAGGGGGCTCGGAGTGTTTCAGTGGAGCCTGCGGCTAGTAACAACATAAATGGGGCAAAGTCCAGTATGGTTTCGTTAGCAAAAAGAGCTCTTCGGCATGCTGGGCTAGAGTACTAGTTTGAGTACGCTAAACAGTACACAATACATTGTTCGCGTGTTATTCAGTAGGCTTTATGCTGCTTTAGTACAATACCGGCGTAAAACGTGATGCAAACGTTCTAGTGTGTAGTACTCTGCCGGCCACTATTGTGGTTTGACATCGGCGTCGGCGTCGTAAACGAGCGAACGGAGACAGAAGAAAAACGGCGGAGGAAAGTGTGGTGAGAGTGTGAGGAGGTGTGCAGTATGCAGGGCCCGCACGAGGCGCTCCTTGGCTGCGACACATGGCGAAAGTGTAAGACGAGGCAGTGAGACTTGCTGGACGGTGGCGATGCGCTGCGAGATGACGCCTTAGCAGCGCGTGCTGCCGTGCGCTCGACTACGATGTCTATTCCCTTCCTCAGACGCAGTTACCGGTCCGTTCCCGAGACAGTTCGCACCGCCAACGCAGAAGCTTACCATCGCTTCTGTGGGGAGAACCCACAAGTGAGTCGGCATCGACCGCAGACATTCACCATCTTCTGTGGACTTGCCGTGGCCTCCAATGTTCCCGACAGCAAGTACTACATAGTGTGGGACTCAACCCAGGCCGGCCTCTCGACTACAGACGCTGGCTCTTTGGGCCGTATCACCCGAGCCTTTTAGACTTTCTCAGTGAAAACTTCCTGTTTACGTACATTTGAACACACTCGCCTCCACCGTTTATGCTGCAGAGCAAACGTTCGCAATAAAAAAAAAGAGTGTTACCTCAGCGCACTGCCGCACTCAGGGGTGAGTGCGGAACGTGCGAAGCAAACGGTGTATGTGCTGCGCACCCTCCCCGTTGCGTGACTCACCGGAACCACGTGACATTTGTGCGGGATGTTCAAACACGATTTACAACAACATGCTTGGAGGTGGCAACACGCTGCAAGATAACGGCACAGTAACGTGCCGCCATGAGTTCGATGATCACGCGTGTACTTCCTGAGACGCAGCAGCTATGCGCCGTGAGCGAGAATACTGCAGGTCGCGCTGCGCCAAATTTCGCATGAGGGAGTGAAGTAAACATAAGTGTTCATGAAGGTCATGCGAAATATCTGTGTAGAAAGTTCTCGGAATGGGAGGTGTCCTCAGGCAGGCGTCTACTCTTAGACCTAATTGGTGCAAAAACTCTAGCGACTATTGCACAAAAGACCCCCAGGAGCTATACAAAAAAAAATAGAAAGGTGGTTGTCTGAAGTGCTTATTTACTATAGAAATGCAAGAACAATGGTTTATATCTCCTGGAATTGCCGCATTTTCTGCTATTCAAGAATTGAGACACCGTCTCAACGATAGGTGCCCTACTACCTTTGGTATTATGCAGATTCTTTCCCCCTTTGGTCTCTCCGGAGACCTGCAGCCACGCCGGAGACAGTTGGGAATATGACAGTCCGTGCGCAGAACATCGGCTGTATGGTCCTCTCCCGTCTCCAGTTCAAACTTTACAGAAGTATTGCTACTGTGTATTACCGGTGAAAGATTAGTGTGGTGCGACGCAGTGCCTTATGTATAAGCTTGTAATTCTTGTATAATGTTTTCTTGGACTCTGGGTCTTTCTAGTGCCTTTGTGAAAATCTTCTTAATTTCGCACTTTTCTGATGTACCCCGCTTACTCAATGCCCTGCCAGGGCCTGTAAGGTACTTTAAATAAATAAATAAATAAATAAATAAATAAATAAATAAATAAATAAATAAATAAATAAAATGTTCAAAAGGCCCTAAGACCTCCTAAGACCAAATTTGTTGGGGACCAGAAAGCGATCGGATGGTTGGCGAGTAAGGAGTGGCAATCCGGTGGACGAGCTGACTAGAAGCGCACAGGAAAGTACAAACGAGCTTAATGTACTCCTTGCTCAAACATACTCCTCGGTGCGTACACTCAGCTAGTTTTGATGATGAGGTTAGAGCGGTAGACGGGAATTTTAAAACTATGTCCACAGTAAAAAATAATGCTAATTGAAGTTAGCGCGAGCCTTGGCATGGGCCGTCTGTGATTACGCAGATGTCACACAAAAATGAAAAGGCTTCGACTTTATATACTACCATGAATACCATTCCTGACTTTAGTGCAGTGTGAAAAGACAATTACTCAAGCATACCCGGAATGGTAGCTCCACCCCTGGGATGTAACTAAAAGAGTATACCAAATCTAAAGAACCTTACAGATAATAAGTAACGTCCTAAAACAAAACAACTAAAATAAAAAAGAGTGACGTAAACAAGGCTTGCGTAGCAGCGATGACAGTGTTTAAGTTACTTATGCCCAGCACGCTGTTCTCTAAGTTTAACAAATACTGGTATATGGCCCCTCCTTGCAAGAGTGACCCTTGTTTAATTTTTGTCCAGTTAGTGTTCTCACAAGTAGGAGCTGAGGGATTTTTTCTTCATAACACCGTGTAGGCTTTGTTTTACTTCTGCATATAAGGGATCTTTGTACATAGAGGGTTTGATACAGATAAGTTCGTATAAACAGCTTACCTCGACCGTGAACAAGCGATGATGCGCAGAGAAAGATAAAAATATAAGCGGCGTTCATGACGCAATTGGCTCAGACTGAATGGTCTATCTAACTGCAGGAACTTAGCTTGCGTACAAAGTATCGGGGATTCCCTATATATACGTAGAGAAACTGCCCTTATAATTGTTTTTTTTTTTTTTGCAAAAGTGTCTGTTCCTTAGAGATACAATATTCTAAAAGTGGTAGTTCTTGGAATGAGAGAGCTCTGTCGACAAAGAACAATTTATTTTTTGGCCTAGAACATTGCGATATATTTTTATCGGGTGACACATTTCTTACGTGCTATAAAATTAGAACAAATGACTACGTTGCCGCAGTAGTTCATTTTTTCGAATCCCATATTCATTGAAACACGCCAACTGGCCTTTCTTGCCTCGGGTTTTCCAGCCTCCCTGTTTATTGCATTGTTTATGGTTTTTATAGAAGGTCAGTTCCCCCTACTTTCCCTTAGAGACCTCGAAGAAACGTCCCAATTTAGTTATATTGCCCATAGTGGAATTTTTAAGTACAATTGTGACCTTTCGCGTTGTTATCACGGACGATATTGAATAGCACTTCGCTGAGTACATTTAGACGTTTGTTAGTAACTTGTAGCCATAGCTTAGGATTGTTTCCAAAACTGCAACCACAACTACTGTAAATTTTATTTACGATGCAGTCAAAATTTACGGTCTAAATTTTATTTACGGACTTATATTTGTCCAGTTTTTGAGCGGGGTTAGACCTCCTCCCCCTAGACGTCAGTCAGGTGCCCTTGGGTTCTTGCAGCGTCTTCGCCTAACTGGACGGGCAAAGGTGATCCGCTAGGTCTGACCGGAGTAGTACCGTCTCCGACAGCTAATCACTAGTACTTTAGCGGCCTCGCGAAGTCGCTGATGCGTTATCAAGTCGCCCATAATATATTCGCAATATCTTCCTGTTCCTTGCACCTTTGAAATCTGTCTGAAAACTCTTCGGGGTAGCAATGACCGGGGTTTGGGTGCGAACTGATTTGGAGAAGTCGCCCCGCCACAGATTACATTGTAATGGGGGATGGGTGAGGAGGGCGTAGTGAGCCTGTTCAAGCCGGTAACGAGTAACAAGCTCCGTGTAGGCAACACGCCTGCCTCTCCCCGTCCAGTGCAGCGAGTATGCGCCTAGGTTTGAATATTTGACCCCAGCTCCGCCTGCTAAGCCTCGAGACGCATCGAGTGCAGACTCCTTTCCGGACAGGCCCGAGTGCCCACACATATAAGTTATGTGGCCGGTGTCCACTTAAGATATACGTTGCCGTTCCGCTCATCAACGGTGCGGAATTTCAGAATTAGGACGCCTCTGGTGGAATTCGCAGTATTGAATAATTGAAAATAACTGACTTTCACTACCTCACTATAACTTTGATATTTGGAGAAGCTGTCATCGCCAAGGCGAAGGCCACTTGTCGGCAACCTCCGGCTCCGTCGTCGGTACAGAGCCCTAGACAATTAAATCGCCCTGACGACTGACTACTACTACGGCTATGGCGTCGTGATCAGTGTAATCTGGGGCTACACGTACTCCATACCCTCACAGTTCTCGTATGGTTTCTGGAGGAATTCAGCCCTCGCCCGTCACCCCTTTTGGTTATTACGGATTGCATGTTTTTGGGAAGCGCTTGTATGTGCACGTGATCGCCTGTTACCGTTGGTAAGTCTACTTTAGCTTCGTGTATGACTGGGTGTAGATGTCAAGCGATTCGAGGATAGGCCTGCCTGTTGGGATTCGTATGAGTCGTTCCCGCTTCGCTAGCCTATGCCCTTTTATGAGCTCACTAAGGACTATATGAAGCCCGAGGGTATCGGAATGTTCTACTGAGGCGGTTAGCGCGATCCGTAGGAAATGTCATATGCCCGACTATTCATGGCGTTGATTTTAGTTCATCATCGTGTTTGAAGTTAAAAAATGGGGTGACATACGTAACTATACTGAGGACACGGCCGGTACAAGTCTCACGATGTTGTGTTCTTTCATGACGTGCTGTCGTTTCGCTATTCATCAGATGTACCACGTCGTGCAGTCTAGACCCAGTTTACCTAGCCTTTAATAGATGGCCGCGTGACTCACGGAGTCATAGGCTTTTGTGAGATCAAGTCCCAGTATAGTCCTGGTGTCTGGTGTGGAGGAGTGTGCTCCGTCTATGCTGTCACGTTTAAGTCGTAGCATCACATTTTGTGTAGAAAACTTTGGCGTTAAACCTATACTGATTGTGGAAATAAGTCGTTTTCTCTATGCGTTCATTGTTTTTGTTGAGAATAGCATGTCCCCTTAATTTCCCTGCGCATGATGTGAGATATGAGTTTGAAATTTATAACTGAAGCTTTTTGTCTCACTTGAGAGCACAAAGTTTCTTGGCTATAATTTTTAGAACCTCTATTGGTAGAATGTGCGTTGAAGGCGAATTTCAAGGTGTGATGGCTATTTCGGCATTCGCCCCTTTGAAAAAGGTGTCCGCGGGTCTAGTACCAAGTATTCTAGGTACAAATGTCTTGCATGGGTTTGCGTTTTCTGTTGAGAATATTATGTTCCATTATTTTCCTGGCGCATAATGCGCGAAATGGGTCTTGAATTTTTTCAGCTGAAGCTTTTTGCATGGGTTTGAAGCACAAAGTTTCTTAACAAGAATTTACAGAACTTGTATGTGAAGAACGTGCATTGAAGACGAATTTCAAATTGTGACGGCAATCTCGGCATTCCGTCTTTTAAAGGTGTCCGGAGGTCCAGTAACAAGAATTGTGCGCACAAACTATGCCCCAGATTCTTCTTCTGTTGTGTCATCTGTACCGGCCAGTTATTTTGTTATTTTGTTTTCTGTTATTTTGTTATTTTGTTTTCTCATTTATTCTGACGCCTCCTTCATTGCCTGTGCACGGCACAACATGTCCAGGCGGTACGGCGGGATATTGGGTGTTTGGTAACTTGTGCTTGCACTTGCTGTTCGGTAAATTGGAGCTCTCTGCTCCATATACGCTCGCTGGGGTGATTTTATCTAAGTGGTTCCCCGCTGCATTTGTCCGTTTTACTCTCCCAGATACATTGTAAAAAGTGGCTACATTCCACGCTGGGAAGGTGTTGGACTGCGAAGCTGTAAATGACACCAACAACGATTCCCCATGCGACATCACTTGAATTGACACTTGTTGTTCTACAAAGATTGAAACCAGAGACGGCTGAACGCAGCAGCGACGCCACACGGAAAACGGAAAGGCGGTTCTGGCGAACGGTGAGGAAGAGGGCGGAGCGCGCGGCTATGGCGTCGTCTCTGTCAGTGCCTCCCCCTCAATCTTATTTCATGCGCCGCAGCCAACGAGGTTAAAAAAATTGCTGGAGTGGAGGCTGCGCCCGTAAAGTGAAGCCACCGCGACGCTATCTTGCTAGGGGAGAAGGCGCGTAGCTGTTGCAGCGCGCGTTCCGTGCGTGCGCGGTAAATTGTTGTTGATTCGCATGCGCGCCATGTTACACGATCAAAACAGGTATGGTTGGTTCGTGCGTGGGTTACGGTTGTCCAAACAGTGTGAATGCGGCGCCGGGAGTCAAATTTCCCTCGTAAGTTGCACGCGTGCAAGTTTATTCCAAACTGATCACGCTCGTTGCATTGTGTCGCGGACTATTTGCGCCTTTAACGTTTAATTTCTTTGCTGCTAGATTTCAAAACGACGCTGAGTCAGTGTCTTTTGTCAGTGCCTTTTGATTGCCATTTGATAGTATTTTCATCAATTGAATGTTTATGATCATAAGTCTGTCTTCTTTCAAACAATAAACAATTCGTTTTTCAAATTACACACTAGTTCATTCTTTTCCGGAAGTTCATGTCACTGGCATGTAATTTCATGGTGTAATTTACCAGAAAGATTGTTGGTTCTTTTTTGCAGTTTATTTGTGTGTTAGGTTGCACAGCATTGCAATAAACGTCAATGCACAGCAATGCAATGCAATACTGTCATACTCAAGGAAGTTTTGTGTGTCGGTTTTTTGTCACTCCATTATGTCTGTTATCGCAATACTGGAATCTGGGCGTTTCCTGTTGTTTTTCTGAAAATTGTGCATTTTATGGTCACTTAGTTTGTTGCATAACTGCTGTTTTTCACTCTACAGGGGCAACTCTCAATTGCTTTTAGTTCTGACAACTTTCATGATCAATTTCTGCATTTGAACAGTTTACAATAAAGAGAATAAGTGTTAATGACTTTGCGAGTTCTTATGTAATTGTTTTCACTTTGTGGCAGCTGCATATACCAGCCTATAAGGTAAAAAAAAAAACAATGTCCGGGTACTCCGAGGTCTGAGTTTTAAAGAAATTGCTTTGTTAAAAATCAATGCGGAGATGCCCGACATGGCTCGCCTCGTACTACGCAGTGTTGAATTATAGCTTGAGATTCCGTTACGTAATTTAGAACCGCTGGGAATGTCCGCAAAGAAGGCTGCAAACCACATGGCAAGTGGTTTCTTGCCCCCAGCAAGATGGCCGCCGTCAGCTTCAGCCGAGCCCATTGGCTGGTATAAGATACTTACACTCCCGCAATTTTTTAAACCTCCTTGGTCGCAGCCAAGGGGGCCCTCCTCTCCAGACGCTGTTCCTTTTGCCGCGAATCCAACCCACGTGAACGCCGTTGTCATAAATTAAGCAGTTTGCAATTCACACGAGGTCTTTGAATGAGCGCAGGTGGCAGACCCGACGCTGTGCTCGTGGAGTACACTGTCTGTGTCCTGTCTGTTCGTATGGGCGTAGCTAAGTCTCTAAGACGACGGGGTTTCGCTCAATTACTCTATTGCGGTCTAGGTTCGATTCCTGGCGGTACCAATATATTATTTTATTTGTTCGAAGGTGTTTTCTGTTGACACTGACGGTCGCGACAGAAGCCTTGGCTGGTATAGGTATATTGCTTCGCAGTAAAATCGGGGAGGGGGTAGGGCAGGCTGTAATGACAAAAATCTAAGGACAAGTGAGTACTATTACGTGTGGGATGCGAGAGCAATCATATCCAATACAACAACACTGAGTTGATGTTTGACCATTTGATACCAAGAAATATTTTCTAGTTTTAGTTAGGAGATTCTTAGGGGTCATCAATGGACGGCTACCTTTCACAGCGGCCGACGTGGCTGCCACCACCAAAGCAGATACTTCACGGTCCGTGGTTTTCGGTACGTACTGTCCAAATGTGAATAATCAGCTAGGCCACGAAAAAAGGAATCCTGAGCGAGAGATGACCAATACAACTCTGCTTGCATGAACGGGCATGCGGATGTTGCTTGACCTAGGGTTCGGAGTCCTAACAACGACCTTGAAGAAGACCCAGCATATATTTCAAGCTGCGGGCGCAAGTTAAGGTCATCATTGCTCAAAAGGAAGCAATAGTGCAAATATCAAGCACATTTAAAAAAATGCTTGCGCCTTTACAAAATTGGAGGGCATGTGCCATCGTATTTCTTTGGCTTGATAGTACGGAGCTTTGTCGTTGAGCGTAACCAGGTGCCAAGCAACGTAAAGTAAACTAAACGTCTACCTTTAGGTACCTGGTAACGCTTGGACTTAAACGCTTCGTGTTAGGACTAGTGCGATAAAAATTTCGGAATCCTGGCCAGTATACATATGTTGGTATGTGCGGGTGACGCCAAAATCTGCTCTTTCGCCTGGTGGGCCATCTATTCTCCTGCAATAACCTATATTGGGTTCTTCTGAAGGCAACACTGGAAGTTAGCAAGCCCAGAATTCTACAGGGATGACCTCTTCCGTTCCATTAAAAATCCTCCCGCTCCTAGGAAGGGTAGGTACCTTTGCGGAATTACGCTTGCTCCTCTCTGGAGCCAGTGTCAGTGTCAACAAAGAGCAGTTCTACTTCTAATCATCTGCAGTTGAAGTGGCGTGGTTTTTTATGTTGGAAATGTTAGACCATAGTGCAGTAGGTCTTCGAAAAAGAAAGAATAACAAGCAGGCTGGACAATCCCACAGTAATTAGCCTATTTAGAAAATGGCGTGGGATATCTATGCAGGTATAACCGAAGCGCGCTCCCGTTGACGCGATGCAGGGGCAAACAGGAGGCAATTTTTGTTTTTCTACAGCCTGTTGATGCGCCTAAAACACCATTTTAGCAGGTGGGCATGGATTTGTTGGGGCTGTTCCGTCTATCATCCGCGGGCAACGCATGGATTGACGTAGCTACGGACTACCGACTCGCTACAGTAAAGCCTCATTAATTCGGATCTCGAGGGAGTGAAAAAAATGTCCTATTTATCCGAACGTCGAATTATTAAATTGATGACAAGAACGCACATTTTTAGTTCTTTTATTTTATACCTGGCCTTTGAAAAGACGTCCGTGATGCTTTTTCTGACGGCAGCTGAGCAGATAGGACTTGTTTGCGGGCATACGACAATCTCTCTATCGCAAGAGTACTGCCTAAAACATCGCAGCAGAGCTCCTCTAGAACGACCAGAGCGTCCGCAGGTCCTTTTGCGGTACGACGCACCAGGCGTAGCACATCGCACGAGTCTTCGTCGGGCGCCTCACCCTCCTTTTCGAGGGCAGCGCTGACGATCTCGTCATCGGTCAACTGGCCGGCGAAGAAAACGCCGTCATCGACAATGACAACGTCGTTTCCAGAGCAGGCGTTTCCTTGACCACACAAGCGTCCCCTATCGTACGTTTTCGAAAGAAAAGCGGTTTTTCTTGGCCTGCGCGATCATGTTCGACAGCACACCATTGCTGTCGAGAGCAGCGAGCGATGGTGACGGATGGCTTCCGCGATGCCAAAGCCGGTCACTGGTGCTGTCGCTCTGAAATCGCGTGAAAGTGGTTGAGACGGTGACGATGCGTGCCCCGAAAACTCGTTTCAGTTGCGCCGTCTTTGACTTGCCTGCAGTCCAAATTAACCGATGCGCGTGCTATTTTGCGTCGAATTAGCTAGTTTTTTACCATAGGGCAATGTACATTTTTGAAGGGAGGGTACGGCAAGGACGAATTATCCAAATTTCCGAAATAACGGGGGCCGAATGAACGAGGTTTTACTGTATTGCGAATGAAAGGCTCTTGATCAGGGCACTGCCGCTGAAGTTGCAAAGTTTTATTGAAAACATTGGGCTTGGCCATGGTTCCCCAGCCGTAGTTATCACCGACCGAGGAAACGCATTAACGGCACACCTAATCCAAAAGGTGTTGCACCAGCCACCCTAGGATAACGACCTAGCCGCAGGCAAACGGACTGACCAAATAACTGAAAAAAATTATTGGCGACATGGTTTTGGTGTACGTCGACGCGGACCATAGCAACTGAGACTGTATACTACCATATGCAACTTTTGCCTGTAACACTCCGGTGCAAGAAACTACACGCCTTACACCATCCTCTGGGTCCATGGCCATGGCAGTGGTGGACTCAATGCTTCTGGCTGAGGAGTCTATCACCACCGTCAGCGATGCTGAAGAAAATGTCCGACAAGCAAAGGCAACACGCCAGCTTGCACGACAGCAAATTGAACCCACACAAGCCAACGATGCTCAGCAGTACATACTGCGTCAACTACAGGTCATACAGTCACATCGTGATATACGAATCGTGATATAACGAAAAATTGCTCGTTATTCTGAAACATTGCTCGAACGAAATACTGGCGTTTATAAGGCAGTGCTTAAACCTAGGAACGAAAATGGCCTACGTTACCAGTATATACGTGTGCACACAAGCAAACTCTTAAATAAAGATGTTGCGCTGATTTCAAAGCCGCTTTATTTGAAGAAATAAGTTATCTTCTTCAGGCGTGTGCAGCACGCATGACCAATTAGGAATGCCTCTACATATCCCTTCTTGCACAATACCTCATCTGGTACGTAACTGTATCCACCAATGAAAGTGCGAACTTTGATGATCTTCTTCCTTGATAATCTTCTGTGCACAATGAACCACTGTCGTAACCTTTTTTGTCGTCAACGTCCCTGAAATGATGCCTGCTGTCGCTTCTTCTTTGCTTTGTCGTTAGCTGCACCATGGTTTCTCGAGGTTTGCAATTGACACGAGATCGCGCACGAACGTCGAAGCAAAATCACCCTCAATAATGAAATATCTGCCCGCACATGTGATTACCATGAAGAGGAGCTGACCGGCCACCAACACTCAACACAACGAGACAGAAAAGAGGCAAATGCGGCTAGGCGTGCCAGGCTACGCACATTAAACAACAGCTTCGTTGGGGCTCTAGATATTGGCACTCGACATGGTGTTGCTGACTCGGGGAATACTCAGAGTAACAGACGATTCTGTTTCACGCGATTGATGCGGCGCTATTATTTTTTACTTTTACCCGAATTTGTGATACTGATGTTCCTAGGTTATAACGGGGAAAATAAATGACGTGCGTTTGATGAAATATGCCCTAAAGTGAAATTCGTAATTATGAAATGTTTTTAAATTGAAAATATAGGCAATCCATTGGGGATTCTTAAAATATTCGTGAATTTGAGAAATTTGTTATTGTGGGGTTGGTTCCAAGGAGATTAGACTGAGACAAGGAGAGCTAGTATTGGTGTGGAGCCCTGTTTGTCGTCGAGACCACTCCGACGAGTTACTGCGCAGGTTCTTCGGGAGTTACGAATTTCTTCATCGGACCAGTGCCGTGAACTCCGAAGCAATTCCTGAGGGCCCCTTCGCTTTCCCAGTTACATCTAGCAAAGATTAAACCTTGCTACTCGCGTTGAACTTCGCCGTAGCAACATTTCGGGCGGAGCAGTCGATATGTAGTGTTTTTACCATTTCAAGGCCGTTTTGCGGCGCATCAAGACGATTCTTCCCCTGGAAGGAGGTGTAATGCCACTGTCATCATATATCATTGGGGTAATTATAGAAATGGTCAATATATGTTAGGTACGTTCGACGCGCGTTCTGGCTTAAAAACAGAAAAGAAAGTTGGAAATAGAAATGCTTAGAACGCAGCTGTCCAGGAAAACACGCAGATAACGTAATTCGAACTTGTCTATGGAAGAGAGCCGATAGCAATGCACCATGCTACGCTGTAGCACGTAGAAGACAACGATTTAAATGCCGATGTTCAAGGATAGCTACAGCGGGCGGAGGAGACTCCCGCTTGCCCGATCCAAATTCAACACCGCGGCCATAGCGAGAAGCTTATCTATCGCTTTTTTGAACCATACAGACTTCAACAACGCGTTGTGGTACATGGCTACGGGGTTGTCCCTGGTGCTGATAATGGATATCACGACGTCGCACACAGCCCGCAGATACAAAACTAGCATATGGGCGCCTATGTAAAGATATTTGTTGAGCTATCGCTGCCTATGGGTCCCCATGGCCACTAATAAAACGGCATGAAATAGGTTTTTGGAGACAATACAACCATAAAAATATTTTACACAGCCGATCATAAGATATTTTTTTATAGGCGAGGACGTTCAGGTGGATCACCTCAAGCCTTGCTGCGCCAGAAGGTGAACTTTTTATTCTTTGGTCGACCGTTTTATCGTAGCATCTTTTCGGTGCTTCTTATAGGAAGGAGGGTAATATTGGGAACCTGGCTAATGTTTTGTTACCAGGGTATGGCCATGGCCTGCTTCCTTAACATTTTCGAGCTTAGGGCGCTTTATTTTGGTGTGCCTAGGCCGCCAGCATTGTTCAATTGAAAGAGTATCTTGCCCAGTCATAACTCGTCTACACTGCCCTTTGAGCGACACAGTAATCAATTCTAGTCGACACTTCAAGAAACGTAGCGCTGAGAAATAAATGCTCGCTTGGCAAACGCCATGTCATTCGACTCACCAACACTCTTCTGTGTGGGTAACATCGTTGACGGCTTCTCCGCCGATTGGATACTCTTTGCATTCATATTGCCACGAACCATGCATTGGGCTTGCTGATGTTTCGTTTTTGTGGTCCACTGCGCCGGGCTGTGTTATCTGTGTTATCAGTGTACCAAGTGATGCGCGTGTTTCATTCTTTATTTTTATGCAGCATGTGTTATCTCTTTTTATGGGGAGAGCGTTTAGAACTAACGTCAACAGCCTAGGATAATCTCGTTTGATCTACAATGTTCTGGATAAAATCGACGGTTCGAGAAATACTCACACCCAAAGATAAATTCCCGCAGAGCAGACGCCGCGGCATTCGACTCGCCGACACTCGCCTACGCACATAACTTTGTTGACTGCTGCTTCGCCGACTGTGTATTCTTAAGTTGTTAGGATAGCACAAGTTCGCTTCACTAAACTTGTTTTTCTTCAAGACAACTGCGTCGTATTTGGCTTCGTGACATCTGGCTTCAAGACAACTGCGTCGTATTTGGCTTCGTGACATGTGGTGGAGGTGCGGTGTACATGCACCCAACCCTCTTCAAGCCGTCAGCCAAGCCCAACTCGTACCAGCCGCTGACAGCAAAGCCTAAACCCGGAGTTTGGACTACTGCTGGATGAATTGAAGGGGAAAGACGTCTCCACTGGTGCCACGAACCATGCATCCACGATGACCAACGCAGCGAGCACTCCTGTAGTTCTGCAGAAACCCCGGGAGCCACCTTCATTTGACGGGTCATCTACTGAAGATCCGGAGGAATGGCTAGAGCATCTCGCGAGCCATAGACCGACAGCGCCCTGCTCCAACCCGTCGTCAAGAAGCTCCGCCATACCGCCGTCCACTCTCACATGCATCCCCACTGTCGCCGCCGTCCACCGAACCGCCGTCCACAGCCCAAAACCAGACGCCGAGGAAGACCGACGTTTGGCGAACCGCCGCTAATCGTCCGCTGGGTTACCACCGCGGAGAAGCAAATCACATCTATCCTCGCTGCCCATACAAGATACTCGGACTGTGTGGCTTCTCCGTCTACGCACTTCGCTCTCTCTCTGGGCAACTACCGCGTGAGATCGATGGCTATATATCTCAAGCCCACCGTGGCCCAGCCCGTTTAAAGCGTTCGCCATCACCATACCCATTACAATCGCCGAGCCGCCATAGCAATGCGGACTTTGCACGTAGAAGCGCCCCCAGCCCACGTAGGTGAAAGTAGAAGCAGCAACTTCTGAAGGTAAAGTTGCACGATGGCGGAAAAATGAAAATCCTACAACGACGCAATGACTCCCACAGACCGTGATTCACGACATGCCCTCAGCCCGACGACCCGATCTAAAGCGGACGTGAACCCGGAACACGACGACAACTACATGGCCCTACGACGATAACGACGACTCATAATGCCCCACCAGCAACACGCACAAGCTGAGATACGATGCCCCGACGCACTCGAAACTCACAGAAAGCGGCTTCCGAATCCCAGTTGTCCATCCACGGCTTTGATGTAATCGTCCTCATTGACACGGCAGCCGACTACTCAGAATGAGCGGGTCATTCGCCTCTCTGCTGAAGAAAGTTACGAGGGGATGGGACGGTCCGCACATTCGCACAGCAGGAGGCCATCTCGTTACGCCAAGTGGAACGTGCACATCACGCGCCACCATAGACGGCACCACGCTACCCTGCTGCGTTTGTCATGTTGCCTAAGTGCTCCCGCGACGTAATTCTTGGAATGAACGTTTTGGCGGCCAACGGTGCAATAACTATCTGCAGACAAGGTCGATAACATTTTCCTCCGATCACTCCATGACGCCGGAACAGAACCCCGAACGCCGTGCTGCTTCGTCGCAAAGTTCGCACACATTGAAGAGCCACTCACGCGCTTGACAAAAGATAGCACTCGTTTCAGCTAAGAAACGCGCAAGAGGAAGCATACTGCGAACTGCAACAACGCCCGCAAAGCCCGCCCGTAGTCACTCTTTTCGACAAAATCGCCGAAACGGAAATGCACCCAGACGCCAGTGATATAGGCTTAGGTGCCGTCCTCGCGCAAGAGCAAAGGGGTTGCGAAAAGGTAATTGTCTATTGACAAAAAGGTAATTGTCGAAGGAGGAGCCTCTCAAAAAAAGAGTGCCTCGCTATTATATGGGCCATTTCAAAATTTCTTCCATGCCTGTATGGTAGACCATTCACGGTTGTGACAGACCACCATGCGCTGTGATGTCTCCCCAATTTGAATGACCCCTCTGGCCGTTTTGGGCGATGAAGCTTGCGCCTACAAGAATATGACGTTACAGTCGTGTACAAATCCGGCAGGAAATACTCCGAAGCTAACTGCCTGTCTCGCACCCCCGTCGACCCACCACCACGAGACTCTGATGAAGACAGCGCGTTCTTCGGAGTCGTGACGAACAGCGCCCTAGACGCCCAGAGCGTGCCGACCCCGACTTACGAAGGACCCAACGTCGCCGTGCGTAGAGCCTTCAAACACAACCTACCAGCATTCAGCCTTATGAACTCCGTCCCCGTGAAAACATTCCAACCCCGGAACAAGAACTAGTTATATTTTTGTCATTCCTGCTGATTTTCGTGACGAACTTTTGGAAGCGTGCGACGACGGCCCGTCTTTCAGACATCTGGGCACACCATGCACTATTGAAAAAATCAAGGCTAAGTACTACTGGCTTCGCATTACAACTGATAGGTCCCACTACGTCCGAAGCTGCCGTGACTGAAGCGACGTGAAACGCCGCCGACGAGACCCGCCGGACTTCTTCAGCCGATGCCCGTCGCATCGAGGCCCTTCCAACAGAGTGGAGGGGACCTTCTGCGCCCGTTCCCTAGGTCACAATCCCAGGACAAGTGGATTGTCGTAGACTACGTGACGCGTTACTCAGAGACAACTGTTCTTTCGAGGGGCCTGTACAAGTAGTCGGGAAGTTCTTCATAAATCAAGTTGTGCTGTGACATGGAGCCCCTGAAGTCCCAATCACGGAACGCAGAATGGCCTGTACTCCGGAGCTCATGCAAGGAATCTCACGCTATAGCAACACGTATCACAGAGGAACGATGGCATACCACCCCCAAATGAACGGACTGACGAACGTCTGAACAAGACGATTGCGGATATGCTGTCTATATACGTCGACTTGAACATAAGACTTGGGACGAAGTCATCCCGTATGTCACGATTGCGCACAACCCGGCTATCTAGGAAACTACGCGGATGACACCGTTGGAGCTTGTCTACGGAAGAGGGCCGACTACTATACTTGACGCCATGCTTCCACAAGCAGAAGACGACGACCACCGTGCCGACGTTGAAGGATAGCTTCAGCGTGCGGAGGACGCCCACCGCCTTGCTGGAGTTCGTACAACGGACCAGCAGCTAGTTGATTCCGGACGCTACACCTTCTGACTCCGTGACGCCGAGTACCACCCAGGGGTACGTGTGTGGGTTTAGACTTGCATCCGACCATGCGGTATCAGTGAGAAGCTTCTGCGACGGTATTTTGGACCTTACCGGATTCTACGACGAGTTGGTCAACTTACCTATGAGGTGATCCCCGATGGTGACGCCGTAACATCACGACGATAGACGCGGCCCGAAGTCGTCCACGTTGTTCGCCTAAAACCTTACTACGCAAGATGACAGACTTTTTTTATAGTTCGGACTGTCGTTTTATTTTAGCATCGGGTCGATGAACTCTTAGAGAGGGGGCAATGCCGCTGGACATGCATTGGGTTTGTTTATTCATGTTTTGTTTTTACTGCTTGGAAGTGACAAGCTGTGTTATCTGTTTGCAAAATAAAGCGCGTGTTGACTGATTATTTTGTACGCCACACTTGTTATCTATTTTGATGGGTATAGTGTTTCGAAGTAACGTCACAATCTTAGAATATTCTTCATTGATTTACAGTGTTGTCGATGTAATTCGACGGTTCGGGAAATACCCGCGCCGAAAGATGAATCCCCACAGATAAGACGCCGCGGTATTCGATGTGCCGACACCAGTCTGTGGAAGTCACTTTCTTGACTGCTGTTTCACCGCCTTTGTATTCGTTGAGTTGTTATAGGAGCAGAAGTTCGCTCTAGTAAACTTGTTTTGCCTTCAAGTCAACTGCGTCGTCTTTGGCTACGTGACAATTTCATTACATAAGCACATTTCCGATACCAGAAAGAAAGGTTAGATGAGACAGCCTCGCCTTTTTTACAGAATATATATTTGTAAATATGGAAGAGCAGTTTGCGACGGCGCTTGTATTTGATTTCAGCAAAACGCTAAACTGTGTTTGCCATATATTTCCGCTGCATAGTTGTAGCATTTTGAAATTCGCGGGAAGGAGCTTGCAGTATAGAATCCTGCATAGTAAACAGGACGCCGTAAGTGCGTATTTGTGGTCAAGAGTCTTACTCTGTGCATAATTCCCAGGCTTTCCCTAGGCAACGTGTGAAGGCTCCTGCTTCTATGTACACGTACTGAATTTTACCACGATCATTTGCACATAACCGTAGAAATATACGCCGACAATAGCAGTGAAAGCTCGTGAATATGAACTCGGGTAATTCTAACTTAATGTTAATTCGTACTTAGGCCCCGGTCCCGCAGAGCCCTGTGTATTTTAATGGGGGAACACTCCCGATAATTAGAACGCTGCGGTATCCAAAACACTTAATTCGAACTACGATCTTCTGGTTTCCATCGCTCCTCGCAGAAATCGGCCCAGAATGATTACAGTGGGTTGCAAATCCAAACCAAACCAAATTTACGAGTGGTGGAAAACAACAAAGCAGAAAAACAACAGCGCGGCGCGCGCGCTACGCTCCTGCAACAGCTTATTTCGCTTCTACACAGGGCGCTGCGCCACAGGCGCGACTGGTCCGACGCATGCTCTTATTATTTCCGAAAAATTATTTACAAAATCACTTGCCACAAACGTGTAGTAGCGCCTAATTCGCGATAAAAAATCTTGAGGTGTCTTCTTTGTGTACTGGCCGGGCACTGTGGCATAATGTCCATTCATTCTAGCGCCCGCCCGCTAATTCGAACTTCGCTTAAAGGGACACTGAAGTGATATGTAAATATTGCGGGATTACTTGCGCAAATTGTAGTCCGGAGTACCCAGGCCATGTTTCGACCACCCTGGGCGCGTTTACGCGATTTTATTTAGTAGAAAAATTAATTCGAAAATGCTGTCCTCCTCTCTTTACGCTCACCCATTTTGTGCGGCGTTTTCGTGTGACGTCAGGAGGGGATAAGCTGGCAATTGGCTGCGCGACTGCACGGCTCCCCGGCCTTCAGACAGAGTCAGTCGGCCCAGCGTTTCGTCCGCCGGCCGCCGACGGGTCGTCGCAATTCGTTCGCTCAGTTGAAACGAAGCCAGGACACGTTTGTGAATGGTAGAATTTGCCTTTCTTTACTTGGTTAGTTTGTACACTGTATCTAGCTCCAAGTCAAGGTCGCTTCACACAAGCGCTGCACATGCGACGCTTCGCTGACTGGTATGCCAGTAGGAAAATATAAGGCCTCTTGAAGGCGGGAGAAGAGTCAGCGAAGTCAATATAGGTAGTAAGGAAATAAAATCAACTGATATTTTTACCGTACAGCGTAAAACTAGGGTGCGGGAAGCACTTTTTTGCGCTGGGCGAACAAGCACAGCGGTCAGCAGCACGACTACGCATCTGCGAACGCTTTTCCGTCTACGAAATGCAATTGCTAGACGTGAGCTATTGTGGAAACTCGGGCGACGCTTACTGCACGAGCGCAATACAACAAATAGTCACCTAAGCTGCTTGAAATGCCAAAACTAAAGAAAAGTGTAAACTGGTTGTACAATATATACCCTATATTACCAGGGCCAGCGGAGCTTGCTCCGTGGCCGAGCGGTCTGGGTTGCTTGGTATGCCACCGCAAGTATTTTGCAAGTCACGAGTTCGAATCTCCGCGGGTACGTGCTTTTTTTTTTGTATGTTAACTTTTTCGTTTTCCGCCGATGTTTTCTATATTGAGTTCACCTTTTTTGGGCCGCAACATTCATGGCTCGACGAACTAGTTCACAAAACGCGCGCAGGCTGGCACTGGCGCGCTAGCGAGTTCTCGTTGGCGTGCTGTTGCCATAAGCACCGACTGCTTGCAGGCAGTGGGCACAGGCCAGAATGAACAGACCCTTGACCTGGTGCGAACACGCTTTTTACGATACAGGCATGAGGGAGGCAAGCTCGAAATATGGGGGAAAAGCGCATGACATTTGGGCGTCTGCGGGTACGCGGAGGGCGTTCATGCACTGCGTAGGTTTCGGCTAGTGAATGCTACGATTCCAATCCGTCCTAGGAGACTCATCTTTATGCATTTTTACAGCTGACAACATGGCAGAAGCGCGGTACGATGATTACTGAGTTATTGAGAATGCCCATCCAACAACGCCAACGGTTGTGTTTTACAGAACCGAAACCGAAACCGAAACTTGTTTGGTTGCTCACCTTGGGCATCGTCCAATCACGGTGCCCGCTCCTCCTAACGTCACAGCTTTAGTTGGTGCGGCCGCCGCAAACCGCGCATGGAAGTTTTTCTTCTTTCGCGCTTTGTAAAATAATTACCGATTTGTCAACCGAATAAACGATGAAAATTGTGCTAATTTGAGACAGTCTACGCAGTGCAAGCAAAAACGGGAGCTTGACAAATTCACTTCTGTGTCCCTTCAATTCAAACACTTCTACGGTCCCCTTCGAGTTCGAATTAATGAGCTTTTACTGCATTATGCTTCTTTCTGGTGCGGATGAAAGTGACCCTAATACCGAAACACAACGCGTTTTGGGAAGAGTTCTTTTATTTGTCTCGCTGAAACCAATTAGGGAAATGTACCGAAAAGGAAAGCAATTTTTGAAGCTAAATAAGAAATTTTTCGAGCTGAAATAATGTTAAAATATGCAAGCAGAAAATTGAAATAAGTGTCGGGCCGAAAATTGTCGGCGTTTCGTTTTCGGCCTACATTCTTTCGAACAAACATCTAGTAAACGCTTGCAGAATATTTTATTCGGTAGATGACGCGCTACTACGTATATTACATTTATGCTTAGAAATTTTTAACCACCCCATTTACAATGCGCTGACTATGTCGTATATTACTGTATTTCAATGCGATCAACTAACAAAACGACAATAAAACATTTATAGCACAAAATAAAGCGTTCGCGTTATTGCAAACCAGGCTTTCTTTCATGAGCGCAAAGTTTCCCATGCTACGACATAGGAAAACGAAGCATAGGCATCATTTGCGCTAGTGCCTGGCGACTCCCGGGTGCGCCAATACCGCATGACACAAATGGGCATATTGCACGTCGAATTATTGGTTACTTGCCATAAGTAGTTCACCTTGGAGTTGCACACAATTAGGATATCCTCGCTTGTCGATGCATGGGCGCCTACGAGACGCGTGTTCGGGTGGGAAACTGTTGGAACTCGTTCTGTAACAGCAGGGCTCTTTATGCTTGAGCTTGATCCGCTCGCGAAACCAAACTCCGCCAGTGCGGGCGGACGGCATGACCTCGGCGCACTGGCTTTACCAATAGAATACCGAGCGCACGTGAGCGCGCCCCTCGTGAGGAGCCTCGGCATCGTCCAGGCTTTCGTGTGGACGTGCGCCACGTGAGGAGCTCTCGCCTCCTTTGTCGTCGTCTTTTGCGCAGAGGACCCACGGCACACCGGTCGCTACAGGGCTCCTCCCACGTATAGCCGGAGGCCACCGTGTTGCTCACGTGACGTTGTGTTACCCGGGGCGGGGTCGCTGATAAGAGAAAGGCGTGCGTGGGTCGTAGAGTCCACGCAAACGGGCTTGACTCGGCTTGCGGCGGCGACCTATTGGCGGCCGTTAATGTTGAGGGTGATACTCTTGGGATTCCTCTCGCCATATGAGGAACGTGAATATACTTGCTCTTTTTTCTCCTTCTCTTCTGAGATCCGCTGGCAGTGTGGGGAGAAGCTGGGTTGACCCACTGCCTGGCTGTTTCCCCAGCTTTGCACCAATTGTGAAAGCTGCGGCAATTTTTTGGAACTCTTCTAGAACATATTATATTGTACGAAGGTAGAGTGATCAAAGGACTACCCACCCTTGCAAGTGTTATCGAATAAGGTGTGATGGGTCACCATGAGTAACGGTTTTGTAATAAATAATATGTGCTCCATGGGAGGCCTGTAGCCATTAAAAGACCGAAAAAAAGGCGTACGAGGGAATTAAAATGCGGATAAATTGAGTGAAATTGCACTTCGTGAGGGATGTGATTTTTTAATAAACCGCTGCCTGTTTCGCAGTTTGTTCTTAAAAAATTACAAAATTGGGTTTTGGGAATGGTATGCATTTGATAGCAATAGCGAAGTGTATATATTGTCACGTAGCCAAAGACGACGCAGCTGTCTTGAAGAAAAAAACAAGTTTATTGGAGCGAACTGGTGCTCCCCTAACAACTCAAAGAATACACAGCTGGCGAAACAGCAGTCAACAAAGTGACGGGCGTAGACTGGTGTCGACGATTCGAATGGGAAGGGGGAGTTATCACTCGGCGCGAGGGTTTCTGGAGTAGTCGAATTGTATCCAGAACACTGGAGATCAACGAAGATTATTTAGGCTGTTCGCGTTAGATCGGAACGCTCTCCCTGTCAGAAGAGATAACACATGCGGCACAGAAAGAAAGAACGGAACACGCGCCTCTCTTGGCACACACAACACCGATAACACAGACCGGCGCAGCCGGGCTGCAAAAGCAATACACAAATAAACGAACCAAAAGCATGGTTCGCGGCATTACCCCCCCTCTAACAGTGCATCGACCCGATGCTAACGCAAGCGACAGTCCGAACAAATAAAAACACTAGAAGTCCGTCATCGTGTGTAATAGAGAGTTTTAGCAGAGCGGGCCAGCGGCCAGCGGAACGGAGCGGACGAGCGCAGCGCCAGCGTAACGACGCGCGAAAAAAAAGTTTTAGCTGAGCGATGGGCTGCCGCCTCCAGCGAAGCGTTGTGCTGCGCCATCTGTCCGTTAAAAATTGAACTAGTCTGATAGGAATATTGAACTCCGCGGAGTGTCAATTCTCGGCCCACCGCCCGATTCACCGTGGCGACGACGCGAACCCATTTGTGGTCGTCGCCAAAAGGCCTCGTCGCAGCCGCCTCCCGCAAAATGCGCAGGTCTTCGTACGCCGTGAAGCACTGCAGTGCGGGGCTTCTTGACTTGCCGCATTTCGGTTGCGTCCGCGCGCGATGACGACGCACCGCCGCTCGCGCTACAGGCAGCCATTTTGAATGCCGACGCTCGCTCGCCGGGCCGCTGGCGCGCTGCGCTGGCATGGCCGAACGAGCGGGCGAGCTGTTTTAAACGAACCACGAGGACGACTTCGGGCCGCGTGCGTCGTCGTGATGTTTCGGAATCACCATCGAGGATCACCTCGTAGTTAAGGTGGCCAACACCTTGTATAATCCGGTAGGGTCCAAAATACCGTCATAGAAGTTTCTCACTGAGTCCACGTCGTCGGATGGGAGTCCAAACCCACACACGATCCCCTGGGTGGTACTCGGCGTCTCAGCGTCGGAGATTGTGGCGTCTCGTATCCACCAGCTGCTGGTCCGTTGTGCGAACTCGAGCGAGCTGTCGGGCCTCCTCCGCATGCTGAAGGTATCCTTGGACGTCGGCGTTGAGGTTGTCTTCTTCCACGTGGGGAAGTATGGCGTCAATCATCGTAGTCGGCCGTCTTCCGTAGACAAGCTCGAACGGCGTCATCTGCGTAGTTTGCTGCATAGCCGTGTTGTACGCAAAGGTGACATACGGGAGCACTTCGTCCCAAGTCTTATGTTTAACGTCGACGTACACAGACAGGATATCCGCGGTTTCTTGTTCAGGCGTTCCGTTAGTCCGTTCGTTTGGGGATGGTACGCCATACTTCTTCGGTGATCCATGTTGCTGTAGCGTAAGATTCCTTGCATAAGCTCTGCAGTGAAGGACGTTCCGCGATCCATGATTAGGACTTCAGGGGCTCTATGTCGCAGCACAATTTGGTTTATGAAGAACTTGGCGACTTCTCGTGCAGTCCCCCTCGGAAAAGCGGCGGTCTCTGCGTAGCGCATCATCGCTACGACAAACCATTTGTTCTGTGTTCGTGACGTAGAGAACGGGCCTAGAAGGTACATTCCGATCTGTAGAAATGGCCTGGATGGGACGGCGATCGGTTGCAGTATTCCGGCGGGTCTTGTCGGCGGCGTTTTTCGTCCCTGGCAGTCACGGCAACTCTGAACGTAGTGGGTGACGTCGGATGTAAGTCGGGGCCAGAAGTACTTCGGCTTGATTTTTGCAACAGTGCGAGCTGTTTCGAGATGTCCGGAAGACAGGTCGTCGCGGTACGCTTGCAAAATGTCGCCACCAAGGTCTGCGGGAATGACAAGTAGATAATTCGTTCTTGTTCCGGGGCTGAATTCTTCTTCACGAGGACGGAGGTTTCGAGCGTGAATGCTGGTAAGTTCCTCTTGAACGTCCTAGGCACGGCGACATTGCGTCCTTCGAGGTAGTCGATCATGACACGCAGGTCGGGGTCGGAACGCTGCTTGGCGGCTACGTCGCTCTCTGTCATGACTCCGAAGAACGCGCTGTCTTCATCGGTGTCTTGTGGTGGTGGGTCGACGGGGGCGCGGACAGGCAGCCGGCGTCGGAGTGTTTCGTGCAGGATTTGTAGATTATTGTAACGTCGAACTCATGCAGGCGCAAGCTCCACCGCCCAAGACGGCCAGAGGGGTTCTTCAAATTGGCGAGCCCACACAGCGCATGGTTGATTGATTGATTGTGGGGTTTTAACGCGCCGACGCAGCGCAGGCGATGAGGCGCGCCGTAGTGGAGGACTCCGGATTAATTTTGACCACCTGGGGATCTTTATCGTGCGCCGAAATCTCGTACACACGGGCGTTTTTGCTTTTCGCCTCCATCAGAAAAGCGGCCGCCGCGGCCACAGCGCATGGTGGTTTGTCACAACCTTGAAGAGTCTGCCATGCATGTATGGGCGAAATTTCGAAATGGCCCATATGATAGCCAGGCACTCTTTTTCAGAGGAACAGTAGTTTTTTTCCTCCTTCGACAGACCGCGGCTTGCATAGGCGATTACCTTTTCACAGCCGCTTTGCTTTTGGACGAGGACGGCACCCAAACGTATATCGCTGGCGTCGATGTGCATTTCCGTTTCGGCGTTTTCGTCGAAATGAGCGAGCAAGGCGGGTTTTGCAGGCGTTATTGCAGCTCGAAGAATGCTTTTTCTAGGGCGTTTTTGCAGGCGAAAGGGGTGCTATCTTTTGTCACGCGCGTGAGTGGCTCTGCAATGCGTGCGAAGCTTGCGACGAAGCGCCGGTAGTATGCGCATAGCCCGAGAAATCTTCGCACGCTCTTTTTGTATTTCGGTCTTGGGAAGTTTGCTATGGCTGATGTTTTCGCCGGGTCAGGACGGACTCCCGCGGCGTTGACGACGTGTCCCAAAAACGTGATTTCCTCGTAAGCGAAGCGGCACTTTTCGGGCTTCAGCGTTAACCCCGAGGAGCGAATAGCCTCGAGTACAGACTCCCACCTTGCAAGGTGTTCATCTAAAGTCCGGTTGAATACCACAACTTCGTCAAGGTATACGAGGCAGGTGTGCCACTTCAGGCCAGCTAGCACAGTGTCCATGACCCTTTTAAACGTTGCTGGTGCCGTGCATAGCCCAAACGGCATCACCTTGAACCCGTATCACCTTGAACCCGGCATCACCTAGAACCCAAGCGAAGCGCGTGTTCTATTGTTTATTTTTATGCCGCACGGGTTATCTCATTCTGATATGGAGAGCGTTTCGCGGTAACGTCACTAGGCTCGAATAATCTTCTTTGATCTACAACGTTCTATATTTAAATCGACGGTTCGAAAAACACTCGCGCCGATAGATAAAAGCCTGCAGATCAGACGCCGCGGTATCCGAATCACCGACGCTCGCCCGCCGCCGTCACTTTATTGACTGCTGCTTCGCCGCCTGTCTACTCTTTGAGTTGTTAGGGGGGCACAAGTTCACTCCAATAAACAAGTTTTCCTTCAAGACAACTGCGTGGTCTTTGGCTTCGTGACATCTAATGGAGGTGCTGGGTGCGCACTTTTAATGCTCCCTACGAGCTCTTGAAGCCGCCAAGCCAGTCCCACTAGAGCCAGCCGTTGTCTGCAGGGTTTAATGGCCGAGTTCGGTCTCCTGCCAGAAGAGCCCAAGAGAATGAACGCTGCAACCAACACTATGGAGCAACAAGCCACTCCTCCCATCGTCCTGCAACATCCCCGGGAACCGGCATCGTTCCGGAGAGCCCCCGCTGAAGACCCCGAACAGTGGTTGGAGAAGCTGGAGCGCGTCTGCATGTTCACCAGGTGGGACGATGACGAAAATTTGCGGCATGTGTTCTTTTACTTAGAAGATGCAGCTGGAACTTGGTTCGAGAACCATGAGAGCTCTTTCACCTCCTTCTTGAAGTTATGCGAAAAAACTAAAGCGAGAACCTCCTGAAGTAAGAAAAAATTGCCAACTTGACCGTCACCGTTACGCCACACCGCACGCTAGACACTTGGCAAGGTGTTATCTCTGACAAAGAACTCCATGAGACAGATGATGATCTCCTTGAGGGACTGCATGACAAAGGGGTGGTTGGCATCCGTACAATTATTATGAGAAGAGATGGAGCAGAAATCAAGACCCGACACATCCTCCTAACATTTGCTAGCTCTACCCGGCACGAGACAGTGAAGGCAACTTTTAATATCTGTTGTGCACGCGCCTACATTTCAAACCCGAGGCGATACTTTAAATGTCAACACTACGGTCATAGAACTCTACCTTGCCGTAACAAGCTCAGCTGCGCGAAATGTGGCGAAAATGATCACTCTTCTGATGACTGCGAAAACACAATTATAAAATGTCCGAACTGCAGTGGCTCACACGCTGCATACTCAAGATCTTGCCCATCTTTCAAGAAAGAGAAAGAGATCATTCAGATCAAAGCAACCGAAAATATAAGTTTCCCTGAAGCACGCCAAAAGCACAACATGTTTTCTGCTGCATCCTATGCAGACGCCGCCTGCCGGGGTTTCGGGCGACGTTTCGCCAGTACTGCGACACAATGCAGCGTAGCTGTTTTGTCGCTGTCATTAACCCCCTCCGAGCACCCACCAGCTTCTGCCTCTAAAGCATAGGCTCTGGTGATTTCTCCTCTTGCTGGGCTGCCATCCACAGCCGAAAACCCCGCCGCAACTTCTGCGGAGCCCGTGGAGGACGCTTTGAAGGGCGCTGTTGGGACTGGTCCGGCCTCTTCCAGTCCAGCTCCATTGGCCCGCACGACACCCGAGGGCTTTGAGAGCAGGAACACAAGGGGCCCTACACATACTCCTTCCCGCATCGCAGGTTCCAACCAAGAAGCTTGCGGCCATCTCAGGAACAAATCCACGAGGTTGATGTCGGAAGCACACCATTTCGGTGCCACCTGAATTTTTATCATTTTTAATCCATAATTGCTGCTGAAAACATAGTTTAATGGAACTGTAGGGGTGTCATAAAAAATTTAGATGATGTATATGAACTCCTTTATAAACATCAATCCAGTATTGTTTGCTTCCAAGGGACACACCTGAATCCCAAGCAAAGTAACTTTCTGAAACAATACACTGTCTTCAGGAAAGATAGAGATGCCTTTGCTCATTTATCTGGTGGGGTTGCTATTGTGACGCGAAAATCCATTCTATCCCAGTCCATTAGACTACTCACCAGCCTTGAGGTAGTCGCTGTCCGCGTGACCATTTTTGGTCGGCTGATTACATTATGTTCCTTATACGTTCCCCCGGATCATCAATTTTCTACTTCAGAATTTTAGTTTATGAGATTTCTGAACCATTTATCTTAGTTGGAGATATAAATGAACACAACAAACTCGGGGGTTCTGGGCGAAGTGACGCTCGTGGCCACTTGATTTAACATTCTTAGTATCTTCTGGTGCGTGTGTGCTTACAAAAAACAGCCTACATATTATAACATCACGCACAACCCGTACTCACACATAGACTTGGCAATCGGTTCTGCTGTTCTTTTTCCACTCGTTGAGTGGCAGGTAGAGAAAAACCCGCTTGGAAGTTACCATTTCCCAGTATTCCTGACATGCCTAGACAGAGACCCCTACACTTTCATCTCAACGAAAAGGTTTAAAGAAACCGCTGCAGACTAGGAGAAATTTAAGCAGATATCTCAAGTCGCACACACTTCCATAAAACACTTGGGTATTGGTGAAGCTTGTAGCTTTATCACAGCACATATCCTTGACGCTGCAGAGAACTTCATTTCTCAGACTTCTGGTAACATAAGTAACCTAAGGCGGCCCTGGTGGTATGAAGAGTGTCGACAAGCACGCCAGGCACAGAACAAGGCGTGGGGCATTCTTCGCAGGTACCCAACTGCGGACAACCTTGTAGCGTTCAAGTGCATCAAAGCCATGGGAAGGCGCATTCGCCGTCAGGCCAAAACAATGGCTGGAGGTCCTTTTTAACTTCAATAAATTTTTTCGCCGATACACGAAAGGTTTGGAGCCGGATAAGAAAACTTGATGGACAAAGCACACATGGCTTACCACTTGTAAACACCACTGTTGGAACCCTAGAGGACCAGGCAAACGCGTTGGTACAACACTTTGAACATGTCTCAAGCTCTTCACATTACACAAGCACATTTATACACTACAAAAAGTCAGCTGAGCAGACGGAAGTCCATACGTGATCACAAGCAATCTAATGAATCCTATAACTCTCCATTCTCCCTTCACGAGGTCATGACTGCGTTTGCTGGTTGCAAGTCTTCGGCGCCAGGTGCAGATCACATAACGTACAGCATGATCAAACACCTTCATAAAGACACAATCATCACTCTACTGTTTTTATTTAACGGAATATGGCGTGCTGGGCACTTTACAAAGGCATGGAAACAGGCTATCGTGGTGCCACTCCTGAAACAGGAAAAGGATGCCTCCTGCTTTTCAAGTTATCACCCAATTGCCCTGACCAGTTGCTTGTGCCAGCTGTTCGAAAAAATGATCAACGGAAGGTTATACTTCCTGGAATATAATGGTATTCTTGACAGCTGCGAGACAGGTTTTCGGTCGGCAAGATCAACAACAGACCATCTTGTCGCCTTTGAATCCTATGTGAAAAATGCCTTTGTTAACAAACAGTTTTGTATGTCCATATGTTTTGATCTAGAAAAAGCATACTACACTGCCTGGCGCTACGGCATCTTGCGGGACCTAAAATCTTTCGGTATTTGTGGGAATATGCTTAACACCCTTGAAAGCTATCTGTCTGAACGAACATTCAGAGTGAGGGTCCGGGCTGCAGTATCCGCACTGTATATGCAAGAAAACGGTGTTCCTCAGGGTGGAGTACTTAGTTGCAGACGTTTTAGAGCTAAGATGAACACACTTGGAACATCTCTGCCCCGTAACATTTTTTATTCCATTTATGTAGATGATGTTCATATCAGTTTCCGGTCCTGTAACCTATCTATTTGTGAGCGGCAGGTACAACTTGCCACAAACAGGCTTGTAAAATGGACAGAAGAAAATAGCTTTAAGCTAAATCCTCCAAAAAGCACATGTGTCATATTTTCTAGGAGGCGTGGTATTCACCCTCAGCCCACCGTCCAGCTCAATGGAGTAGCTGTGCCTGTGAAGAAGGAACACAAGTTTTTAGGTATTATGCTAGATGCAAAGCTGTCATTTATTCCACATATAAATCTACTCAAAATGAAATGTGTAAAGGCAATGAATATCTTGAGAGTCCTATCGCACCACTCCTACGGCGCAAATAAGATGTGCCTGCTGCGTCTCTACAACAGCTTAGTGAAGTCACGGTTGGACTATGGGAGTTTAGTATATGGGTCAGCTTCGAAAACCGCTGCAAAAATGCTTGACCCCCTTTTGCACCTGGGGCTTCGCCTTTCGTCAGGAGCCTTCAGAACGAGTCCTGCACAAAGCTTATATGTGGAATGGGACCAGTGGTGCCTGGAAGACCAGCGTTTATACACAGACCTATTGTATGCTGTGAAGACAAAATCCGTAAAAAATCATCGCACCAGACCGGTATTCTGGAGGTCGTGAATTCGGATCCTACCTGGCGGGCATTTTTTCTCCACTTTCTTTCTTTCTTTCTTTCCAAATTCTTTATCTATTTCAATTACCTACCACATACTCCCCTTTGCTCTCCGAGGTTTTCTTGACTGCCAACCCTTAATCCTGTCTTATTTTCAACGAGCCCCTCATTTCCAATTCTAATTCGCTACATGCATAGCGAGGGCCTGTTCTGGTAGTATTGGTGCCATAGGGAGCTTAAGAGGGTTCAATGCTAGTCGACCACTCTCGACATGTCGTAGACAGTCTAGTCACGGCCCGGGGATTAAAAAGAAGGTCCCCTTCACCCCGATCAGTCCGAGTGGCACTGGCTACCACCCCGCAGCGCAGGAAACAAAACACCTAACATAAATACCCAGAAAGTGAAGTGAAGCCCAGAATTTAGCCCCGCCGGTAGCGTAGTGGTCATCTCACCAGACCGGTATTCTGGAGGTCGTGGGTTCGGATCCCACCTGGCGGGCATTTTTTCTCCACTTTCTTTCCAATTTTTTATCTATTTTAATTACCCACCACATCCTCTCCTTTGCTCTCCGCTCTCCGAGGTTTTCTTGACAGCCAACCCTTATTCCTGTGTTATATATATATATATATATATATATATATATAAATTGCAATCAGGTAACGTGGGATTCATTATTTAGGAACTGCGGTCAATTCCTTGTAATGGCTATGTGCCATCAGAGATCGCCATGTTGCTGGCAGACAACCAGCCGCACGTGTGAACAAAGAAGCTCGGTCTGCGCGGGTATGGATGTGATCGTTTTCGGCTGCCCCTGCGGTTATGGACCTCTGTGACCACCTTTGTCTAGGAGCAAATAAACCCCCTTTCATTTTGGTGGAGGTAGTGGTTCTCCAGCTACACCCGTCTCGGTTCCTGAAGCGACTCAGTAAAGTCTCAAGGATCGCGTCGGTCCGCGTCAGTCGGCGTCCCTGAGCGAGCCCTGGAACTACGCACCCGCACCAGACCAACGGCCATGCCTGACGGTAACGACACGCCCAGTGTGCCTCCGAGTCCAGCTATCATCTGCGCTGGCGCTTTCTGTCAACGTGAACCTGCGAAGTTCAATGGCAATGATCAGCAAGACGTTGAGGACTGGTTGTCGTCCTTTGAATACCTGAGTACGCATAACAGATGGGATGACGCCATGAAACTCAACGTCAGCTTTTCTTTGACGGGTCTCGCCGAAGTGTGGTTCAGCAACTACGTATCATGCATAACAGCCTGGCCGGCCTTCAAGACCGAATTAATTGCATCTTTTGGCCATCCTGCTCTGCGGAAACTGCGCGCCGAACAACGCTTGCACGGCCGCGCCTAGCAGACAGGCGAGACATTCACGAGCTACATCGAGGATGTTTTCGACCTCTGCAAGCCTGTGAACCCAACTATGACAGAGGGTGAGGAAATCAAGCACGTCACGATAGCCATCAACGAGGGTGCCTTCCAGATGCTCTTGGGGAGATTCCCGGGCTCCGTTGCTGAACTGGTGCACCTTTGCCAGAGTTACGACGAGCTTCGTAGACAGCGAGTGTGCGCACGGCGTACCTCTGTCCAAGACGACACCAGAGGGAGTTTGGTACGTGACCCCGACAACTCTCTCTGCTATTGCACATCAAACGGATGATGCGGGAAGTCGCCCGTCAGCTCTCCTTGCTGCCATACACCCGGGAGCCTTCGTGTATTTTGCGGCCAACAATCCGAAGCTTGATTCAAGAGCAAGTTGCTGAGGCCCTTCCGCAGACTCCCAATGCGCCTCCTCGTCATAACTTCAGCGTTACCACGCCGATGCCGTATGCCGACAGCATTGCAAGGACCCCGGTACCGATCGTCCTGTATTCTGACGCCGTGGGTGTCTCCCCTCAGCGGGTCGTCATGTCTTACCAACAACCGCTACCGATGAGGCCGCAGCCCTTGTCTCGGCCTCCGCCCCAATCCAGCAGTGCCTGGCGAATGTGGGACAACCGTCCCATCTGTTTCAATTGCCGTTATGCCGGACGTGTCGCCCGATACGGACGCCGACGCCTGACGCCCACCAAAGAAGATACCAGGGCCCTTACTTATGGTCCCCGCAGCCTATCGCCACGCGAAGCCTCCTACGGTACGATTTCAGCGGTGCACCTTAGCATTCCCACACTTTCGCTGCCCGTCGATCGTCCTCCCCTCATCGTAGGTCTCTTTGCCCCATGCGGCGCCGACCAACCGCTACCGAAGAGGAAGACTAGTTAACGCAGTTACGGGGCTAGAACTGCGTTACCAGCGGACTGTCCAAGGCCTCGTGTTTCGCCTTTAAATGTTATAGACATATTTGTGGAAAATCGACGTGCGTTGGCGTTAGTCGACACTGGCGCTGCCGTTTCAGTTATTCATGCCGGCCTTTGCCGTGTCCTTAGAAAAGTGAGAACGCCGTAGGATGTCAAACACGCAACACGTCCATGCATCTGCAGCGTGCACGGCGCTAGGGACGATCCAGGATGTTTTGTACATTGTAGAGTTTTTCTGGCTTCCTTCTTGTTCCCATGACTTCATATTGGATTAGGATTTTCTCGCTCGTCACCACGCCGTCATCGATTGTGTGCGTGCGGAAGTTGAATTTGCACTAGACTGTGGCGCGCACCATAATGAGACAACTGCTGCTAAATTGGTCGTCAGCAAAGGTGGAAAAATTTCGCCGCACTGCTCTGTTTCCGTGCCGTCGCGCTGTGCGTGCACTGCTGACACAACCGTGCTTTTTAGGCCGTCCGACCACTTCATCCAACGGAGACGTCTTCCGCTACCGTCCACTCTGTTAACGACTCATGCTGGTTTGAGCATGTCGAGCCGAGTGCTGTCATCGATGTGCCCGAGGACACTCCCATCACCTCATGTCGCATAATTGAGTGCTACATCTAAAGCAGAGGTGTTACCATCCGACGTTCTCAATCAGGCTATCGATGGAGATCTCATGCCCACACAACGAGATGAACTGCTGGCACTATTCCATCGGTTTCGCCTGTCTTTTGACTTCTTGAAAGCTCCGCTAAGTCGAACATCAACAGTCGAACACGCGATAGACACTGGCTCGCACCCGCCGCTACGACAAAGACTTTATCGCGTTTCCCACGAAGGACGGCGTTCTATTAATGGAAACGACATGCTTGAGCGAAACGTCATTAGGCCCTCCAACAGTCCCTCGGCGTCTGCCGTTGTCCTTGTGACCAAGAAGGACGGTGGACTATTGGCCGCTCAGTAAGATAACCAGAAAGGGTGTCTACCCTCTCCCGCGTATTGATGACGCGCCCTTGACTGTTTGCAGGGTGCGAATATCTCTCTTCGCTCGATTTGTGCTCGGTGTACTGGCAGGTACCTATGGCAGAGGCTGATCGGGCAAAGACAGCTTTCACAACACCTGACGACCTCTATGAGTTGAATGTCGTGCCGTTCGGCCTTTGTTATTGCGCCTGCCACTTTCGACCGCATGATGGACGGCATTTTGCGCAAACTACAATGGAAAGCATGTCTGTGCTAACTTAACGACATCGTCGTTTTTTTCTCCGGATTTCGAGATACATTTACGCCACCCGAAACAAGTTTTGACTTTTCTTGCCGACGGGCATAAACCCGGCATAATGACAGCGTCGCTCACGCATGTGTTGATCATTAAGCAGGTATTCAACAGCTGTGCCTCGTATCTCTGCGCATCTGACAAGCCACTGCGCGGGACATGCGAGTGGTCATCGGCCGTCGGCAACTCTTCTTTTCGCCGGCAATTCGAGAAGACTGCGTCCGATCTCGGCAGTGGTTTCTGCGACCAAGCTGAACTACGATACTGCCCGCTACCAGTCACCGAACCTTCGGCTACAAACGAGGGCGTGTACAGTGTACATAAGGAGCACCGCATCACAACACCATCGGGGCATGGAACCGGCGCAATGGCAGCGTCGCTCACGAATGTGTTGATCATTACGAAAGTCAGTCATTGTTGTGATTTTAGTAAGTCAGCGGTGTTTACACTGCTGGTTTCACCCCGTTTGCTGTTTTCAAGTGCCTGTTCTCATTCCTGCTCCCGTAAACATGTGCGTTGCAGAAAAAATCGCTTTGTGCTGTTACGTCGTGCAGCATTCTATCTCTTGTTACTGCTTGTGTGCGGGGATATTGAAATTAACCCTTGGCCGATGGAGGCTGCTCTAGAAAAATTGATTGAAGGCCAGAATGAAATCAAGACAAAACTGTCGGCAATTGAGTCATATCAGGAAGAAAACAAGGTCGCTCTGGAGGCCGTAAACGAACGCCTAATTAACCCAGAGGAACAAATTCGCAAAATTCAAGAGCTGCAGACTGGTGTAGAAGAGTGCACTAAAACAATTCAATTGCAACAGACCAAACTCCAGTTTGTGGAGAGCAAAGTTGATGATTTAGAAAACCGAAGTAAACGATGCAACGTGGTTTTCTACGGTGTAGAAGACACTGAGGAGCGCGAAACCAACGAGTCAGCTGAGCAACGCGTACTAGATCTCTGCAAGTCAGTCTTATCTGTTGCCGATGTACATATTGAACGCCCACACCGCCTGGGTAAATTTAGGCCGGGTAACTGCCATCCTATAATTGTTAATTTTGCGACGTACAAAGTCAAGAAATGTGTTCTAACCAACGCCAAAAAGTTGAAAGGCAGTTCTATTAGCATCTCGGAAGGCTCCACGGAATCCATTACAATTAAAAGAAAGAAGCTTTGGGAATAGTCTAAGAAAATGCGTAAGGAAACCGACAAAGTAAATCTTAGATACGACATACTTTACATCAACAAAACTAAGTATATTTATGATGGGATGTGCTTCCATGTACAAAGTCATCAATCTTGTTGTTAAGACTAAGATTAAGCTAATTCAGTAAATCTAGCAATGAATTTCTGCTGGTTTCAACGCACTCTGGGATCGAAGGACGCTAGGTTGAACCTGAAGCAGCCTCAGCATTTCAATTTGCGACAAAGTAGACATAATAACACTACTTTCTACCGACCTCCTGGCCCACATCAGACAACTCCGTAAAACATTGCAAGCTGAGTGGAGGGCATAGGGGAGAACAAACTACATGTAAATAAACCACACCTGGAACGACGCATCACTGACAAAGAAAAGGAACCGTAGCCAAGTTTCAAATTGGCGATCCTCAAGCAACAGAATAAGACTTGGTCAGGAGATCTTCAAGACCCCTGTGTAGTAGCTGGAGAGAGGGCCCATCTGGAAAAGCGCACTAATTAGCTGCAAGAAACTTCTCAAAACACGACGCAACTACTTGCCAATACTGGACGGGAACAATATTCTAACCCACCTATCATTATTTCTAGCCGGCGAGCAGATCTTAAGGTAGTTAGGCAGAGATAAACCTCTTTGGCGCAGTTCACATCACAATGTCACAACGCGGCCTATACACGAGTATTGATCTTTTTTAAAGAGTTTAGCTGCTACTGCCTTGATATCAGTATTTCTATTTCACACCATTCCTCTATTTTTCTTTGTTTTAGCGCTCATTGCCATTTACTGGCCCAGCGACGTTCCCTATAGGAATCATCATCGTGATCATCGCCGTCGTTTGTATCAACCATTGCCCTAGTGGTGGAAACGTAAGAATTATTGCCCTTTTCTCTCTCCGAATTTATTTTTATGCAACAACCAGTGGCGAAAACTCTAGATTACTGGCGCAGTGAGCTAAACAGTGTTTCATCGAGAACCACCGGACTGGGCTGGCCCACTGCTACTTTTTGTCACTTCTCTTAGGAGTTGCACCTCATTTCTTGTAAAAACCTTGAAATATTTTGCAGGCAGTCCCGTTCCGGGATTTTGGAAGTGTCATTTTGAGTCATGGAGACATGTAAGGCAAACCACAGGAAGAAATATTTCCGCTTTATTTATGAACGTTTATCGAGAAAAGCATTGTTTTTTGATCGAAAAAAAACCCGAAACACCTGGTTGGTTAGATATTTTGGGAAAAAAAAGTCGTTTAGCCATTATGGTTCTAATATTTGTGCGCCCATTTCAGATGGGAGATATTTTTTCATATGATACTGCTGCGACACTCTGGCGGTGACATGACAAAATTATCAGAGAGCAAGTAGTATTCAACCATTTCAAGCCTTGGCTTATTACCCAGGATGTGCAGCGCATTAGCGTAGTAGGTTTACTAGTTCTTTTTTCTTCAAAATATGTTCCGGCAATGCGATCTTTGACTCTATCGGGCCCAAAATACTTTGAGCTTACATATCGACCTGCTTTCGACGAACTGCAAACTGGCTTAGCATAACGTTCTGCGGCTTTCGCGACTTGGTGGTGAAACATTTTTACCTGAAATTTTCCTGAAACAAATTTTAAAATAAATTATAAATTTAGGCAGAAATTACGCTGTTTTAAAGATTATTTATTTTAGCGTCTGAGTTTACAGTGCAAGCTGAACGCAAACAAGTTGCAAAAGATGGGTGTTGTAGACTGGACAATAAATAATGCGCGCACCCTAACGTGTGTCGACCGCTTTAAATTGAACACAATGCATGACAAATGAAGCGTTGCAGCGAAAATATTCGCACCTGCGGATATCTTGTGAAAGGGCTTTGTTCTTGCTTTGGATTTTTTTGCAGGCGTACAGTCATGAAAGGCTACGGTCTCTATGGGCACCAGTTTGCTCTATCATTTTTGATCGCATAATCCCTAACATTTTTATCCGGATTCATAGAAACACAGGTGGCTGTGCTTCAAAAAAAAAAAAAAACACCACACTTGTACATCCTTGAGGAGTTTGACCTAATTCACTGTCGAACTGCTATCCTGGCTGGAACCTGCTTCTTTGTGTAGTACCGCACAAACTGTTCCGGCCGCTCGAAGGTTTGTCCCTTTAGCCTAGAACGTTGTAACTCCACCCACTAAACTCAAATCTCCCTCGATGCTGCTGCTTCACTAAACCTGGTCAACAGTTAGGGTCTTTCATGTAACCACGTCATCACGCATGAAGTCTGTCGCTGTAGCATGTTCGTTCGGGTAGCCCGGCTGAGGGGATACATTTCAACCTCTCTCACAGACGGATTTCTAAATGCGGTCATCCTCTTTTTTTTGTAATTTCGACTATGTAGCCGTTACTTTTCGTCAATACAGGGAACAAACGTCGTATGCGCTTAATTTAACACTCATAAATAGCACAACGCCGAAGATTCAGTATGCTTGGTAAGAGTGCAAGGGACTCGCTCGGCGTGGTCCAGTTCCTGAGTTTAGGCCCTACTCGCACTCGAGCAAACTCCAGTAGAAAATGAACTCAACGTCATCCTTTCTGGTTTCTACCACGTGCCCTTCTATAGGCCTCACATATTATCAGGCCGCACTCGCTTCCTGATAGCCTCCAAGAAGGTGATACGGGGTCTTCATAAACAATTCTCTTTTCTGCGGTTCCTTTCACTACACTGAAGATATGATTGCTGTAATTGTTTTAAATGACACCCCTTTGCGTTTGCATTGATATCACCCCACTTGGATAAGAAAATTGGGATTCAGGCTGCGCATTCGGAGCGCAGTAGAGTTCGTGATTAAATCCAACGCTTTGTAACTGCCGCGCCCCCCTACCCTTTTTCAAGCAAAACTTTTGCCGCCGACAGACAGGAAATAATGTGGTAAACAGTGAGGCCAAACTAGTGTGATGCACAAGATTTGATCGACTAAGGCGAATATTTTTATGTTGCCATATAAAAATCGCGAATTTAGGTCGCTTGAGATTGTAATTCTTCCCAGTTAATTAGCGTAATGCAATTTGGGAGGATACCAGTGTTATCCTGGCACACATACACGGGTCTTACGGTTCCCAGGCGACGTGGTGAGGCGGCTGAAATCGTTTTTTCATAGAGTTTCTTTCTTGATAGGTTTGAAGTTGTAGGGGATATTCCTGGCGTAGTCTTATGATTGGTACCGTTTACAAAAACTTCAATCCAGCAGGCAAAGCAGCCCCGCAATTTGCTAATCGTGATGCAAGTTATTTCATCTTATTGAAACCTTTTTTTATAATCCACGCAAATTTCTGTTCACACCACTTTATCTGCCTAATTTTACTTTTATCCGTTATGACCCTCTTCAATCCATCTTCATTATTGCTGGCCCACCTCAATCCAGCGTATTTACTACTAATCTCACCTTACTAATTATAACTACAAATAATAAAGATTCATAACTTATATTAAACCATCTTCTTGCAGAAAATCCTGAAGTGCAGAGAAGTGCTGTGAGGAATGCGTCAAAAAACTACGTTTTTTTCCACAGTTCTCTTGAGCAGTACGTGCCCTAATGTGTGACTTCGCCTTGTTTCAGCGGTGAAACGTGCAAGCACGACACTCCTCCGCATTTTTAGTCTCTTTTTATGCAATCTGTACAAGCATAAAAATTCCCGCCAGGATTCTGATTGGCTGCCTGCCCCGGCGGCGTGTAATAATCTCCGATTATGGAGGACGCAGTATCACATTGGTGCTAATATAGTGGGAAGGCCCCCTTTTCCAAAAGAAATAATATGTGGTACGAGGTGGCCTTAGATAAAATGTTTACACATGCGATAAAAATAGTTAAAACATCACACACGCGGTGTTCTTTCACGTGACCTCATAAGTAGAGTCATGTAGCAATTGTTAGCTTGTTGCTTGGCTTTGTGAACAGTAAAACATTGTGTGTATTCTAGAATTTCTCACCAAAACGGCGTGAAGGCGTTGCCCAGAATATACTTAAATGATTGTCCCTCTACCTGTTTTTTACGGGGACAAATATTTAAAATAGAGAATACTTGAGTTAAAAATATTTCTCTTAATTTGCCGGAAAAATTTCCCCCGAAGTTCGGACCAAATATACACATCAAGGCCTCCCACACAAAAAGCCTGAGATAGTTCATTGCATGCTCCAACCTGTTCACTTTTAATCTGGAAAGAATATTTCCGGTACATTTTGTTTGAAATAAAAAAACAGAATTTTGAACCGCAAATTTTGACCCATGGCTATGCACTACCGAAATGCGTCTTTGCAAAAGTTTGTTTGAAACGAAAAACAGAACTTCGAACGTCAAACATTGACGCAGGGCTATGCACTACCAGATTGCGTCTTTACAAAGATTTGTTTGAAACGAAAAACAGAATTTTAAACCTCAAACTTTCAGGCATCACTATGCCCTACCGAATTGCGACTTTACAAAATTTTATATGAACGAAAAACAGAATTTTGAACGGGAAACTTTGACGCATGGCTATGCACTACCGGATTGAGCCTTTACAGCCGCACCTTCATGTTTCAAGACTGACGTTCTGCTTTCATGTGCATGCTAAATTTGTGGTATGTTTAGAATGTTCGCTTGTGCTGTTTGCGTGTAGAAAAGGGAAATATATTTTACAGTAATGCATTCGTTCCAAAAAAAGTTGACCGTTTCACTGCATCATGAGGACTGCGTAGTTATGCATTAAATTTTGTGCGCACTGTTGGTTCGTTGTTTTGTAGTAGCAGCCTTCTAGGTGTACAGCGGATGAGGAAATTACGTCTGGTGCAAGAATCTGATTCACCGACGCTCGAGGCGAATCATTGTATAATCCTCGCAAGCGAGTGTTCCTACTTTTATTGACAATCAACACGCAGCGTCGGCTATTCATATTCATGTCTTTCTGGAGGTTTTAAAGGGAAGCTTTAGTGTCCTCACTGGCCCCGCTATTGGCGGTGAGATCTTTGAATGGCGCCCCCTGGCTCTGACGTCGGCTTAGGGATTCGCGCCGCTGTCGTCTGCTACACTTCGCTTGTGAGGAGCAACAGTGCCTGGGCTAGAAATCGCCCGCATCGTTGCTGTAGTGCGTTAAAAACTCCCCCCACCTCCCCAAGGGGATCGTGCGGAAATGCGAATGCATTGGGTGCACCGATGAGTGCGCTGCGAGTAATTATTATTAATGGCGTAATTAATGAAGAGAGACGAGAGTACACTTCTAGCTGTCGGTGCCGTTGCCTCGAGGGATTCGACTTCACCGACTTCTATCGCTATCAAGGCGCCAGTCGGCAAGCAGTCACGGAGAGAGGCGCGTGCTCCACTGCATTTATATATATTTTTCCGAGCGCAGCGAGCGGAGAGAGGGTACGCGGAGAGGAGAGAGAGACCCGCGCAACACGCCCGCCCCGCGCGCGAGCACTCTCCGCCCGAGCTCCATGACGCGAGCGCCCCCACACGCCCGCGCGGGCTCCTCCTCTCCCCTTACCCTCCGCTGCTCCGCCACCTGCTCCGGTTGCTAGGCGCGCCACAGCTGTTGCTAGGGACGAGGAGGAGCGCGGAGAGATAACACCTGCGTGCGGACTCCGGCACAGACCGCACGACAACCCCTACTAAAAAATGCATTCGCATTTTAAAAGCGTATTTCTAGCGACTCAGTTATTTTGCCAGCTTCTGACGCATCTGAGTAATTTGAAGCTGTATCCCCCACAAGTTTGCAACACACGAAGAGATAGAGAACAACTTTTTTCAGAGTGTCGATCAAAAGATCGTGTGTAACTAGTCCTTTCTTGCTTATTCGCGAGGATCAGCGATCAAAGCTTCTCGATAAGTATTCAAAATGAGTAGGCTTCCCTGCAGTATTTTTGAGATGCTCCTATGAAGGCTCAACAGTCTAATACTACGTACCAAGCAGCGGCCTCTACACGCTCATCGCACAGCAGGAACTAAAGCGGCTTTCTTCTGTTTCCTTCGTTGTTGTCTTGTATCGGATTAATGTTTCTTGCTTTTTTTTTCTGCCCAACGCATTACTTTTTCTGCGCCGTCACCAACTTATTAGGTTTCGGGATGTTTGGGAGCCTCACAAAGGTCGTGTGGATATTTCCTTCATTTTGTATGGTATACATTCCCTTCTTCATAAATTGGCTTTCATTACGGTTGTGTGCAAGAAGGTGCTTATCCGCAGCGTGCTTTGTTTATTCACATGCAAATACAATGAGAATGTTTGTGCTACGCCACCTCTATCGCGCCCTAAACAACGTGGTCCACAGTACCCGAAGGCGGCTTTTGTGCTCCGAATTTCTATTCTAATTATATCGTTATCATAACTAACTGACTCTCAACTCGAACAATGATGACATGATTACGGTGTTGAAGGCATGATATACTCGCTAACTAACGTAATAAATAGTATACCTGCATATATTACAAGACTCGAAACCGAAGAAGAATTCCAAGCAGCTCTTTATTGCTTTTCAACCATTCCAGGCGCAAAGAACAAATCCTATTCTACTCGGGATGGCGTTCTATGAATTGAAGAAAATTGCAGTTTTTCTATAAGTGCAGTTTTTCTATAACGCATATCCGAATATCGGTAAGATATGGCTGTGCAAAATGTTCCGAAATATCCCTCCAGGTCTTAACAAACATACATGTGTTACTATATATTTAACGAAGACGTGACTCGTTTAGCTCAATAAACCGTCATACTTGTTAGATGCCTGGTATAGAATCAGCACGCGCGTATATACACACTGGGTTATTTGGAACTCAACCTACAGTTTTTGCGCATGTCGGCAATAGTGCATGTCGGCAAACTTTCATGCCTTGACAACGTAAAGTGATGTGACAAAACGCGTTGGAGCGTTCGGCAAGGTTGCAAAAACTGTTTTACCTTACATATGATTACCGGGAATCGTAATGCCTTCTGCCAATGCCGACAGCCCTGAAGGCCTACAATGTGTTTTCGTCTTCCATTTTCGCTGTTGTCGGTTATTAGCAGCTGACTGTTCCTTTTGTTCAAATGCTTACTGACGCCTAGCTCCGACTCTTCGCGCTCCGCAAAGGACCGGCTTCGCAAGGAATGGGGTGGCGCCGGCAATGTTTCTCCCGTAGCGGTATCCAAAACTATACTTTAATTGACACCATGAGCTAGTGTATGCGATTTTAGGCATGTTATTATGATAAAAAGTTACCCACACGCCAACTGTGGTGCGGACAAGCATCAGACGTTGACCGAGCGCAAAGAAAAAGCAGGGAGAGCGATCCTGAGTGAAGCAGACGACAAATGCGAGAATCCCTAAGCTGACGTCACGGAGGCGCGCTTGACAGCACCGCCTGTGTTCGCGCTCACCGCCAATAGGGAGGCGAAGCTAAAGTTTGCTGGGCGAGGGCACCGCTGCACTCTCCCCTCCACGGGAGTACGCGGTGGCTGCCGCCAAGCGGGTAAAGCTGGCTCAAAAATGTGTCTAAACATCATCGAGGAAGTAAAAGTTAGGAGACGGCATGACGTCACGCAGCTAGCCTTCGCAAGCCCAGCTCCGTTGAAGCAGAGTCCTTGAATGCTTTACTGGTCACGAAACTGCTCCGTAACTCAATGGGAGAGCTTCATATGCTGCATTTGGCCGCCGCGCGGTGGCGCCACCCTCTCACTGAGGTCACTCCTCGGGCGGCGTTGCGCTGGCTCGAACGGCGGAGCCGCGGCGAGTTGTGTTTTGTGCGGGAAAAAAAAAAAGTAACGTGCATATCGCGCTCTTGTGATGCGACTTAAGTAGTGCAACGACGATGCCGAACATGTGTTGCGTCCCGGGATCTCGTTCCTTGTAGAACGATACCACAGAAAATGTTTCCTTGTTCTGTTGACCGAGCGACGGGCAGCTGTGTGAGAAATGGAGGGGTGCCATTCCAAGGCAAGCAACGGGAGATTTCAGCGTCGATTATAAGTGTGCGACAGTGTGTGGAAATGCACTGTGTGTGAGAATGGAAAAAGCAATGTACCCTTTTGAGAGCATCGTGGGCCTAGAATTGTACAAGGATAACTTAAAGCCGGATTTTGTCATATCAGTCAGGTCGTAGCGGTGCTTCATTACCTGTTTGCAAACTTGTATTACCTTCCGCTCAGGCTCGTGTGTAAAAAAGCTTTGGGACATCCTTGTGCTTTTACTTTTCATATTTCCGCGAATTATCCCTGAGGGTTCGTTTTGTTTGTTTTGTAACCGCGCGTGGCCGATTCCAGTTTCTTATCTGGCGTTTCAACCGGAGCGCCCGTTTGCTCTTTTTGTCGTACGTCTCATCGCGCAATATTGTTTGATATGGAAAGGGTGCCACCTTCTCGTTAACTTGATTTTTTGTTTCTTCGGCAATGTTCTCGATCCTATTTCCATGGATCTGAAATTAATAACGTTCCAAGAGTAATGCATGCATAGCAAACGCCGCGCAACTCACTTTGTCGACGTTCATCTGTTGACGTCACACTGCAGACTGCTTCTTAGACGTTTGTGTTTCATTCTAGTCTTTTGTAGTGCAGGAGATCGCTAGCTCGCTGCGTTCAGAAAAGCTTTCCGTCATTCTTGGCAACGTGGCAATATTCGGTTTCCTCCGTGTGCTGCACACCGCAGCGCGAAAAAATAAATTTTTGTACGCTGGACCACGCTCTTTTGTCTCCCTTCGTAACATAGAAATTTTTTGTTGCGTGTGATAAAATCAGTTTCGTTGTTCTTTTTTCGCTTCTTGTTTTTGCAAGGATTGCAAAGCGTGGAAGCAGAAAGACACACGTAGTAGCATATATCTTTTCGTGTTTTGATCCTTCGCGTTTATGCAGCGTTTTTAGATGTTCTCAAGTATGTACCCACTCATCGAAACGACAATACTATTGGGCTATCTCTTTTAGCGTTCTGTGCATTACAGAGCAATCAACGGATTCATTAAGCATAGTCTGAACGACGCGTACTTGGTTTCTTTCAGTTTTTTGTTGTATTATCGATAGGCCCGCAACAGTCCGTCACAACACAGCTACCGTATGTGTGGTATTTACAACTTTGCTTTAAGAAAAGAAGCAATATAGATTTAAAAATCCGTAAGCACGACGGCGCAGCGCTTGTACCAGAGCACACAGAAGCCGTTTCCGTTCGCGGCCGAAGTCTACGGTAACTTACTTCGAAAAATAAAACCCCATTGAAGGCAGGTGATAAACACAATTACTGGACTATTCATCGCTAACTACTACGAAAAAAATTGCCCCCACCTCCCCTAAGGGAATCGTGAGGAAGTGCGAATGCATTTCTTGCGCCGAGAGTACACGGCGTAGTAAGTCTGACATCGCCTTGAGAGGCGCCCAGCCAGCGAACGGTCTAAACTGGAACAGAGCGAGCAGGAGACTGTAGCGAGAGAGCGCGCGCGAGCCGACCCACGGAGGTCGGGTGGTTTATCGCTGCATATAAAGGGGGGTACGCCGCGCTGAGCGCGCCGAGCCAGGTGGCTGAGAGAGAAGGCGGGCGCGCGAGAGAGAGGGGTGCGCGCGCAGCTGCAGCCAGCGAGGAGAGAGGAGGAGCGAGCGAAGGGGGAGGGGGACGCGCGCAGCAGCGCACGGCAGCTGCTGGGAGAGGAGGTGGTGCGTGACGTCACGGCGCGGGTGAGGAGAGGGATGCGCGCGGCGCACACCGCCGCGCCGCGAGGGAGCGGTGAGGGCGTGGCGTCACGTGGTGATTGACGTCACTGCGCCGTTGCTACCGACGCTCCTCTCCGCTCTGCGCCGTTGCTAGGGAGAGCAGGGCTGCGGACGCCGCCGCCGCCGGCGGTGGATGGTTTGGGGTCGCTTATAAAGTGCATCGCACTTAAAAAACACACTAAATCAGCGCGCAGACACCAAAAGCAGCGAGCGTTTGCACGCCAAGAGCTGGCAAATACGCCGCACGCGCGGCGGCTGGATGACCTTCGTGCGGTGGTGGCGCCTGTAGTGGCGCGCGCGGTCCCTATACGAAGCGAGCACCGAAGTGACCAGTAAAGCATTGAAGGACTCTGGTTGAAGCTTCGTAAGGATTCTCGCATTTGTCGTCTGCTTCACTCTGCCGTTTCCCTTTCTCAAGCCGCTGCAGTGGGCCCAGCACGTGACCTCCATGGTCGGGTGGGCCGGCGGCGGCGGCGGTCTCCGACTCCGGCGCATCTCTCGTGTTTCGTTGGCGGTAGCTTTTCCCCGTCCTTCCTGCATTTGTCTGCTCGGCGATCTCATCCCCGCGTGCGGGCAGGAGTGCCGCGGACGTGCGGAAAAGAGAAAAGCCGTGGAAAAAACACCAACATATAGCAGGCTTCGTGACAACGGGCCGCAGAGCAGTTTCGAGCAGACGAAATTGAAAACTGCGCAGCCTCCCATACAGCGGCGGCGCGGTGGGGTCACGTGGTGCAGTGACGCCTGGGCCAACTTCGATTTTACTTTTTATGGATAGGCTTCACGTTTCTCCGGCGGCGCCGTCTCCTAACTTTTTTCTTCCTTCAATGCTAAACATGGATGCCGCCATGATGCCACGCTGTAGTTGCCAGATCAGTAAACGATATAACTAAAATTGGACAACCATTTTTTCTTGAAAATCAGGCACAAATTTAGGGCCCTAAGCTAAAACTAGGCAACTTTTATGGCCATAATTGAGTTTATTACAAGTTTATATGCTTTTTATTAGTCTTCTTGAAGCATTCGTGCTTGACGAACAAAAATAAATGAGATATTAAGCAAAACGAGGACGTCGGGCTGAGGCGCCAAATTCAGTTTCGGTATATTGTGAGGAGCGCCAGCCATGTGAGGGTAATTTACAAAGGTTCACTCTAACACGCCTTAGTGGCTGCTGTGTGACTTCGTTGCTTGCGAAGACAAGCTTGCGAAGATTGCCGACGATACGAAATAAAGCCGCCGCCGCCTATCTTCAAGGACACCTTCTCTACATGTCCGTAGTGGCTGCTGCCGATTTTAACTCGCCGTAAGCCGGGGATATCATGTTACGCGAAACATTTCTGGGCAGATCGTCTCCTTGTGATCGTATATGATTCGTAAATTAAAAACAAACAAATGTATGAAACATATTTTACCATGCCTAGGGTATAACTAGGCTCTTGTTTACGGGTGCTGTTATACTTTCACTGAACGGTGTTTTACTTGAGTCAGAGATAAAACAACCGCCAACTAATAATAATATTGCTAACTTTATTTGCACGATAAGGTGGTTTTCTAGAGAAGGACAAGGCGAAGCCGAAAGGTAATCCCGAATGTAGGTGCAGAAATCTCCTGTATGGGTATGTGCGATTGGTGCATGCTCCTTCGATCGCTGAAACACGCAATCTGAAATTTTCGAGAATATATTTGATGCTTTGCACGACACATTTTTTAAACTCGGTGGATCCGCGACGTTGTTTAATTACGCATACTTCCACCTCTGTTCTCATATGGCCCATGTACATACCTGCACAGAGGAGGTGGAGGAGGAGTAAACTTCATTCATGTGAGATGGGCACCCGTGTGGGGGGGGGGGGGGGGGCGTTAAAAAAAATTATTCTTTCCTTGCCTGGGTGCCTTCGCCAATGAACGGAAACGGCCACTTCTGTTCCCGCCCAATTATCAGGACCACCCCGCCTGCAGGCGGTTTTGTCTGAAATGCCTGCGGGCTCGGCCTGAAATCTGTCTGTCAACAGAAACCGCCTAGGAAGCATGTTGAGGTAACCCACATATGCGCTTTCTTGGGTCGCCATGAGACCATCATATATTTTGTGCAAGGCGAAGTCGACGAAGGATATACGTCTCCCTTGAAAAGTAAATAATTTGAGTGTACCTATAAATTGTTATTGCCGCTCATTAGTTCAATCATAGTGGTTAATGTTGAAACGGCTGCCAAACATAACTATAGCAGGTGAATCAGACTGAGACTATCAATCGCTAATATAGAGTATTCAGACACTTAATGTGCATTGCATATGGCAGTCATTAAGAAAGCCGACAATAAATTGAACTCTCAATTTTATTATTTGCGACAGTTACATCTGCACGTATCGGTTCAGCCAGGGCCCCCTGGAGGCGTCCTTGAGCTGTATACACTAGATAAAAGGAAGGAATGCGATATGCGAATGCGATACGCGAAAGAAGGAAGGAATTCGATATGTGCAGCATAGCCTTCTCATTTATGAAAGCATCAAACCGGTGGCCACAAAGGTGTCACGCCAGACCTTGTGAAATTTCCACACTTCCATTCCAGCGTGCTCACAGCAACAGGGATGATGACGAAGTTGCACTACCGAAGCTGGGTTCCAGTAATGCTGTAGCTGATTATGAAAGTTCTGGCTAATGCTCATTCAGATTGTGGTCATCAGCATTCTTATTTGCATCAAAAATAATGGGCCATCACAATGCCATCAGCTCGTGTATCATGTGCTTCACACCAAAGAACATATTCCGTGTCGCAATTCGGCAACAAAAAAGAGAAATTTGACATTGCAAGCCTTGCCTTCTCATCCTTCCACCGCTTTTGTTTGAGGCGTGAGAAGTTATTTGTACAAGCTGAGCCCAATAAAATCTCGCGCACAAGTTACTCTTCATACGTACATTACTCTTTGGCTGCCAGAACAAGCAAAAATAAACACAGAAAAAGCAAGAGGTCATATGGACATGCAATTCTCATCCAACAAATTTTATTTCACCACCAGTAATACCACCAGACCTCTAGGGAAGTTTGTGATGGTAAGAGCAAGGCTAAGATGACCTAATGTGCGACTTCAAAGAAAGGAAGAAACTGTAGAAGAAAGCTATGGAGGTTAACCAAGGAAAGAAGAACTCTCCAGCTGGCTGTGCTACATGTGGAAAGGGAACAGGAAACTTGAAAGGAAAGGACTGGCATAAAATAAAGCATAAAAAATTCGGCAGAAAAAAAACATGGCGTGGAAATCGCCAGTACAGACATCACCATGGGCGAAAAAAAGATAGGCATAAAACAAGCATGCAAAATGACAAAATGGGCAAACGAAGGATGCTGCATGCTGGTAACACCCTTACAGCACCTGTGACTGTTTTCCCCTCTTAATCACTTCAATCTGCTTCTTTAAGGCAAGAACGGATTTGGCTACTTCAGCTCCAACTTGTCTAAAACCACTTAAATATGTCTTATTTTCTGTGTACATAATGTAAATAGGGTACATAATTTCTAAATTTTAAAATTTCGCCTGAAGTGCCTGCTTCTTCGTGGCAAGCTTTCGTGATTAACTGCCTCGTAGACTTGCATTTGCTTTGTTCGTTTTTTGCTCTTTTATGCTGCATCTGCTTGTATTTGCTTATTTTGTTCTTCTCCTCTTCTCCAGTGCTTAGGTTTTTTTATCATGAAATTGTTTTTTCTTCAAAAAGGTTTTTGGCTTTTAACCCTGTCTGTTTATTGGCTTTAAAGGGACCCAGATAAGGCTTTTTTAAAAGTTATAAAAGGCCTCTATTGTCGCGTAGTACCAATATAGCGATGCAATGCCGTTGGAATTATTGATCTACATTCAGTATTAGCTGCGCCAGAAGCAATTAAGTGCACCTCTCCCCCCTTGCCGATCGATTCCTCCTCCCTCTCTGCTTCTTTCATAGCAGCTGGAAACACTGGGAATAGCCATGTGAGATCGCGACGCTCGACTTTCGTTCTCCGCTGCCTGCATTCCTGCGCCTAGGCACGCGTCAATCGCTACAGACCCGCCTTTGCCTCGGGATCGCGCAGGAAGGAGGAAGAGCAACCAGAAGCCAAAGGCAGTGACGTTGCCGGCGACCGACGATCGGCCGAATCAGAGGGGCGCCTCGCCGTTGCGTCAGCCGCTGTCGGCGTTGCGCCAGCCGCGGTCGGCTCGCTGCGGCGGCGCGCTCATCGGCTGAGAAAGGCGATCTTCAAAAATTGTTTACAAATTATCCGTACAACGTATGGGGCTCACACTTGGCTCAAACATCCCCCGTTATGTGTTCTACCACCGGAATGCATTTGATTGCCACATTCACAAAGCTTTTCTGGGTCACTTTAAACCTGCCATAGCTTTGCTGGAAATAGTTAGTTCCTGACACAATTTTCCTCTTTCTCTATCCTGGGAGAGGGGCATGAAATTTTAATAGGTAAAGAGCCCTCCAGCGACTAATGAACACTTGCACTACTTTCTTTGTAGTTGGAAGTACTGAAAGCTATAGTTCCACAAACCCAGAATAAAAATGCGCGTTCTACATGATATCTTATAGTCTCTGTTTTGCCTTTGTTGAGATTTTGTTTAAGCTGCTAATAAATAGATTAATTTCTACCTAATGTAACCTGACAACATTAATCATGTATCTTGTGTGACGTCCCCAATCATACAATCAATATCAAATCTTCGAAGCGTACCTAGAAAAAAAAGAATATCTGTTGAGTGAGTTTCATGATGCACATAACATAGTAATATTAGGTTAGGGTATTGCACTGTTATTGGATCTAAGCGAATGCAAGGGCCACTAACTAAAAGCATTTAAACTGGAGAAAAAAGTTGACACACGTGCTGCAGGGGCCTCGTAGACAGGCACAGGCAGATCAAGAGTGTTTGTTTAGCATAAAGTGCAGTCACAAATACGATTTTCATATACACGCATTTCTTGGAAGCGTTGTTCAGTTCGAACTTCCATTCGCTAGCGAGTAGTTGTAAGGAGCACCTCAATAGATTGCGAAAACAATCAGCTGACGCATACAGGAGGAGGAGGGAGGCATGTGAAACATGTTAAAATAGCGCTGTGCAGACGGGGTAACAAAGAAAAGACTACACAGGACTAGCGCTGCATACCAACTAAACTCTTTTACCACACACAAAATGATATATACAGAAACAGCGCACGCGCGAATACGGGGGAAGCCACCGGGAAAAAAATCAGGGGAAAAAAGCAATCAGGGGGAAGTGATTTCTTTTTAAAGCAACAAGGAAAATAAATGGACTGGGGATATTATTAAGCTCTCATGGGAGCTCACCTCCATTTAACTCAGTCCGGAAGCGGGAATAGTAGAGAAAACAGGATAGGAGAGAGAAAAGGGCCGTATAGCTTTTGTTGTAGTCTTTTAGTTTACATGCATGTTTTTCATACTTCTTTTTATTTACTTCAGAAAGCGCAGCGAGAAGCCATTTTAATGTATTTTTTATCGATTTCCTTCTTTTGCGGTCCTCGTGCGGGCTGTTGTTAAGAACGGTTCTTTCAATTATCACAGAGAGCCTCTTTCATATATGGTGTGTTTAGTGTCAGCATGTGGCTGGCTCTTCAGCTCCTATAGTGGAGACGGACTTCTTTCTGTTTTAAGTGCGAATGCACTCCTTAAGCGAGCCTGAATCGTCCGCCGCCGTCGTCCGCATAGCAACAGCTGCGGGTGCGCGCGCTCCTCGTCTTCCTCCTCGTCTTCCCTAGCAACGGGGGGAGATGGGCGCGCGCTACTCTCCTCCTCCTCTCTCCGCTCAGTGACTGCGGGTGTTGGACGCCTCCTCTCCACTTCGGGCGGGAGAGCTCTCGCTCGCGTAGCGGGCGCTCCGCATTCCGACGCGTGAGGGCGCTCGTGTAGCCCTCGCCGTAACGGCGGGCGCTACTCTCCTCCTCCTCTCTCCGCTCAGTGACTGCGGGTGTTGGGCGCCTCCTCTCCACTCCAAGATCACGATATCCACCGTAATCGCGCAATCAACAACCGTGCATTCGCACTTACACACTCTCCCCCTCGGGGAAGTGCGAGGGAATTTTGTTTACTGTTAGCTCACCTCTTTTGGACGGTATGTGTAACATATAGGCGGCGATTTCACTTTCTATAGGCTAGAACAATTCAGTCGTTCGTTTACAAATGTAGCGAATTCGAAACAAAAAAACAACTAAAACCAGCACAAACTAAAAATCCCCTATTAACCACTAACATGCATCCGAAATACAAAATAGGGTTTTATATTTCTATCTTTGTAACAAATTACGAACGAATGCAGTTGCAACACTTCATAGGCATGTTTTGCGGATAACGCTAATTCTAGGAGGGTTTCGTGGGATAATTGTATTTGGCTTCAAAAATAAAATTGCCGAGGGTTGCGTGTAATTGAGGTGCATGTGATGGCAAGGTTGAAGGTGGCTATAAATATTTTAAGCATAAAGATATTGCAAACCTTTCGGACACTATTTCCAAAATGGTACTTGAGTTCAGGATGTAGCCAATAAACATATTTCGTACTTTAAATATAGGGTAACACGCTACCTGTGCTGAAAGTTTTTGGTTTTTGCCCATCAGATTTATGCTTTATGCCCAACTTAGAAACTTGCTAAAAAGATTTTTCTCTCTTTCCTGGTATTCCTGCTCTTTGAGTGCTCGAATGACGTAAATAGAGCGATGTAGCTGCTATTGGTTGGCTTCGGTGCAGGAGCAGAAAAAAAAATTCCCCTGCATTTCCCCGAGGGGGAGAATGTGAAAGTGCGAATGCACGGTTGTCGGCCCGCTTGCGGCGCTTGCGCTCGGCCCCCGCAGCCCACCGCCTCGCCGCCTTCTCTTCCATCTCTTCCATTGGGTTTGTAGTATCACGTGTACACCACGCAGTTATCAAGCCGCTATAACGCCGCTGAGTCGCCAACGCACGCCGCTGACGACGTAGTTTGAATGCGTTAAAGATATAAGGCGCGTTACTCACACTGATATCAGCGTGGCGTCCGTGGCTTAGTCGGTAGAGCGTCGCGCTGCGGCCGCAAAGTCCTCGGATCGAAACCTGGTGCCGGATGCTGTTTCTTTTTTAAATATAGAGGAGCACTGCGGACGCCGCCGCCGCCGACGCCGCCGCCGCCGCCGCCGGCGGTGGATGGTTTGGGGTCGCTTTTTAAGTGCATTCGCACTTAAAAAGCGAATTTGATATGAACATTACAAAAAAGCTACAAATACAAGGCATAAAAGGAAGGCAGATGTGCTGCGACGACCAAATCACCCAGTGTTGTATCGTGCTGGCGACAACTACAGGTTTTTCAGTACTTGAAGATGTAAAGAAAAGAGTCAAAGTCTTTGTAGGAAACGTTACAGAGTTCTTTGCAGTGAAATCATGCACCTGAATCTGCAAGACAATCCTAATACAGTGCGAGACCGTTATTTCGGACTACAAAAATTCGTACTTGCTGGATATTCGGGTGTTTCCAAAGGAGCCGCCAGTTGCCCCATTGGAGTAATGTACACGAGCAACGGATATTTCGTACAAAATATAGCCAACACTCGGCTTTCCGCACAAAAGTTGGCACTATGTACCCCGTTACGACTGCATGACAGCACAATTTTAAATACTAAGGCACCTGGATATCTTCGGATTGGATGGGTATTGCCTTCACTCCCGCCGGAGTAAAAAACTTTGATCTTGGAGGTCATAAATGTTCAAGTACAATCTGCGGCGGACGTAATCTCGAAAGCCCGAAACGGGTCTTGTATGGGCAGTTTTTTTCTTAGGCGCCACTTTTTTAGGCACCAGAGAACACTGACTATTAGATCATCATCATCACCATCCTCATCACCACTATCATCAACCACGTCGTTTGGAGTCATCTTTTTTCATGTGAGTAACCTGAAGATTTCGGTTCTACAATCTGATAGGTGAATAAATGAAATGTATCATATTCATAGCCTGTTACGAGCCCTCTGTTGAGTAGCTGATGTACGGTAAAATAATAGAAAGGGTACCAAGGGTTAAATTTTTTTGTGTATATTTTAAAGACACCCATCATAATTATTTATGTACCAACATATCTATGACTATTTTTATGTTATACTCATTCGAAAGGTTTCCTTTCATATTCTGCGCAAAGTATATTATACTTTTTTTCTAGCTCTTTTGCTACATCCGTGTGTACGGTACTACCACCAAAGGAAACTTGAACTGACCCGTTTCCTTAAAAATTGATATTGATTCATAATAAAGCTTAAGTGAGTCGACCATTAACTCTCACACTAAAAAATAACCTTGTTGAAATACGAAGTAATTATCAGAGATGCTTAATTCTCATGATATCTTATGATAAAAATCTAGATCATTTCGTATATCTCAGTAACTCTTACAGAGTGAAATGGCGTAATGATATCACCAAAAACTGAACGCCACGAAACGGGTACACCTACCTTATAGAAAACAAAATGTTATCACTTAAATACCATGCTTTCTAAATAAGTATCGTGAAGTTACGAATGTTTTTTTTTTCTAAATTGCTCGTTCGTGTGTTATTGACAAAAGGGATAAAACAAATTCTTTAGCAAACTCAATAGCAAGTCTGGCCGGTTTATATATCGTTTTTGAGCTGTCGTAGAGCGATTGTCCGCATTGCCCTCTTGTTTGTTCTATACCTGCAAAAACCAGGCTGCGTACCGGCTAAAAATACTGTTCTGCAGGGCGCAACAAAGACCTTTTATTCTAGGCATTATTCGTTTGACAATTTTGTGTTTGGCAAAGTTGTTTTTACATTTTACACCCTTTAGTGTTGTCCGAACTGTGTTACCACACTGAGTCAGTTTGTGCGTTGTTATTGTTTAAGTTCACTTACCATTGTACTGATATAGTTCGCGTACGGTATCGTTTATTATGATGCCATTAGTTGATAATTTCCATTCACCAGCTTTTGTATGTTCTGTGTTAGTCTTTTGCTAGAATGGTTGTGCAAATTTAAAGGTGGGCCGTCGACAAGTGTATGTAACGCGGGTTCGGGGTTTTTCCACTGATGACCGTTAAAAATTGAAATGGTTGTTGACATGTTTCTGTACATAATAGGGAACGTTTCTTGATTTGTGGCAAATTCCCGGCCAGTTTATACGGGTTAATGAATAGGGGTTTCTGGTTGCTTCAATACGAAATTGGTGTTTGCTTGCCAATGCTACCTCTCCCCCCCACCCAAACCCAAAAATAAATTCCAGTATTACACGAGGACAGTGATGTGTGCAAGTTGATGAACGTTCATGATTAAAAATTAGCCTACAAAAACACCGCACAAACAAGGAAAGAGAAGTAGAAAGGACAGTGCTGCTCTCACAACTAGTTTATTATGAAGAAAAAACTGGTAATATACATAGACCAGCCTGCCACATGTTGGTAAATTATTGCAAGAATAACCATCAACAAAAACACAATCGCTCATGCATCTGCACAAGCGCAATCTGTTGCTCTACGTGGACATGCAAGAGTGTCACACAGATAGGCGTATACACGGTCATGCAGCACTACTTAGGGCATACTGATACATCGGTCGACGGATCGTTTTATTTGAAAGGTCTCGATTATTTTTCTTGCTATTTTATTGCTGCTTCGACAACACAGTGGTTTCGTCAAAAACTGGTACACAGCTATGTCAGGCGCAGTGTTTTCCAGATGACTATGCGGATTCCCTTTAAAAGAACGCTGGTGCTCCGACAACATGGTGTTCCGGCACCTGTCGGTTTGTCAGTGTATAAATTCGGAGCCCTAGCGTTCATTGCAAGGCAATTCATTTACGGAAAATCGCTGAAGAATGTGGTTCTGGTGTGATTGCTGTCTGTATGGGCAACAAATCACGCCTGTACGTGCGTGACACTCGCGAGAGGAATCGTGGACTCCGCAGCTGTACCAAGACAAATTTTGCTTAAACGAGGAGGATGAATGATGGATGTTGCACGGTTCACAGGACAATACAACCATGCCACAGTACCACAGGTAGCATAGGTGTAGCGATAGCACTCACTAAGCTGGCACACAAGAACGAATGTATAAAACGTGTGAAGTGTTCTTGTCGCAACGTGATGCGGTCACCAAGGCGGCATCGCTGACTTCGCGCAGACACTTGCCGGTTGTTGTTCGGCAAAGAAGGGGTCGGATCAGTGCAGTCGTGCGCTGTTTACAGGCGACCGTCACCGACCCATTGAGTGCTGGCGTCGGTTGGGCATCGTTTGGCCCATTTTATTAAGTATACTCACGATTCCTGCAAATTTTGATTACATGCTATGGCCGTATAGATTTTGTTGTACTCTTTTTTTACACGCGTGTTTTTCACACTTCTTTTTATTCACTTCAGAAAGCGCAGAGAGAAGCCATTTTTAATGTATTTTTATCAACTTCCTTTTTTTGTGGTCCTCGTGCGGGCAGTTGTTAAGAACGGTGATTTAGAATATCACGGAGAGCCTCTATCATATATGCTGTGTTTAGTTTCAGCATGTCGCTGGCTCTTCAGCTCCTATAGTGGAGACGGACTTCTTTCTGTTTTTACGTTACCTCGCCTCTTTTGGAGGGAGTGTCTAACATTCAAGCAGCAGTTATCACTTCCTATCGGCTGCAACAATTGAACCGTTCGTTTACAAATGTAGCGAATTTGAAACAAAATAACAACTAAAAGGAGCACACACTACAAATCCGCAGTAAATCCTATAACCCACTAACATGCAGACGATGTACAAAATAGGGTTTTAAATTGCCACCTTTGGAACAAATTATGAATGAGCGCAGTTGAAGCATTTCATAGGCATGTTTTATGGACAACCCCGATTTTAACACGCTGTCTGGGATAATTGGATCTGGCTTCAAGAATAAAATTGTCGAGGGTTACGTGTAATTGAGATGTATTTGATGGCAAGGTTGAAGGTGGCTATATTATTTTAAGGAAAGATATTGCAAGCAATTCGGTCACTTTTTCTAAATCGTAAATGATTTCTGAATGAAGTCAATAAACATATTCCATACTTTTATTATAGGGTAACAGGCTACCTTTGCCGAAAATTTCTGCTTTATACCCATCAGATTTAGGCTTCATGCCCAACTTGCAACTTGCTAAAAAAGTATTTTTTTAAGGGGGAGTCATTTGCAGCTTTGGTTTCCAACAATCTTCTCAGCGTCGGCAGGAGCCAATTTTTTTCCCATGGGAGTAACCTGAAGATTTTAGTTCGAAAATCTGATAGGTGAATAAATGAACCTCCCATGGTGCCCTTGCAGAATAACGTGTCCCTAAACACAAATAAAACAAAATGAATGATATTCATAGCCTATTACAAACCCCCTGTTGAGTAGTTATGTACGGTAAAAAGAGAGAAAGGGTACCAAGGGTTAAATTTTTATTGTGTACATTTCAAAGACACCCATCAAAATTATTAATGTACCAACATCTCAATGAGTATTTTTATGTTAAACTTTTTCATAGGTTTTCTTTCATGTTGTACGCAAGGTATATTATACTTTATTTTTTTCCAGCTCTATTGCTACATCCCTTTGTACGGCACAACCACCAAAGCAAACGTGAACTGAGGCGTTTCCCTAAAATGTGTTATTGATTCATAATAAACCTTTAGTGAGTCGACCATTAACTTTCACACTAAAATATAACCTTGTTGAAATACGAAGTAACTATCAGCGATGCTTATATCTTATGATATCTTATGATAAAAATCCAGATCCTTTCGTGTATCTCGGTAAATCTGACAGAGTAAAATGGCGTAATTACATCACCAAAATTCGAACGCCACGGAACGGGTACCCCTACCTAATAGTAAAGAAATGTTATCATTGAATTAACACGCTATCTAAATAAAAATCGTGAAGATACGAATGTTTTTTTTTTCAAAATTGTCGTTCGTGTGTTAATTAACGAAGGGGATAATACAAATTCCTTAGCAAACTCAATAGTAAGTCTGGCCGGTGTAAATGCGGTTTTTGAGCCGTGGTAGAGCGATTGTCGTATGGTCCTCTTCTGTGTTCTATACCTGTAAAAAATAAGTTGCGTACCGGTTATAACTACCTTTCTCCACGGAGCAGGAAACACCTTTTATTCTAGGCATTGTTCGTTTGACAATTTTGTGTTTGGCAAAGTTGTTTTTACATTTTACACCCTTTAGAGTTGTCGGAACTGTGTTACCACACTGAGATATTTTGTGCGTTGTTATTGTTTAAGTTCGCTTACCATTGTACTGATATATTTCGCGTACGTTATCGCTTAGCATGCTGCAATTAGTTGATAATTTCCATTCACCAGCTGTTGTAAGTTCTGTATTAGTGTTTGCTAGAATGGTTGTGCAAATTTAACGGTGGGCCGCCGACAAGTGTATGAAACGCGGGTTCGGGGTTTTTCCTCTGATGAACGTTAAAAATATAAATGGTTGGGGACATGTTTCTGTACATAAGAGAGAACGTTTTTTTTATTTGTGGAAAATTAGCGGTCGTTTTATGGGGGTAATGAATAAGGGTTTCTGGTTGTTTCAATACAAAGTTGGCGTTTGCTTGCCAAAGCTTCCTCTCCCCCCCCTCACCCAAACTTAAAAATAAATTCCAGTATTACACGAGGACTGTGATGTGTGCGAGTTGATGAACGTTCATGATTAAAAATTAGCCTACAAAAACACCGCACAAACAAGGAAAGAGAAGCAGACAGGACCGCGCTGCTCTCACAATTAGTTTATTCTGAAGGAAACACTGGTAATATACATAGACCAGCCTGCCACGTGTTGGTAAATTATTGCAAGAATAAACATAAACAAAAACACAATCGCTCATCCATCTGCACAAGTGCAATCTATTGCTCTACGTGGACATGCAAGAGTGTCACACAGATAGGCGTATACACGGTCATGCAGCGCTACTGAGGGCATACTGATGCATCGGTCCACGGATCGTTTTATTTGAAAGGTCTAGATTATTTTTCTTGCTGTTTTATTGCTGCTTCGACAACACAGTTGTTTCGTCAAAAACCGGTACACGGCTTTTGACGTGCAGTTTTTTGCCAAATGACTAGGCGGATTGCATTTCAAAGGACGCTGGTGCTCCGACAACCTGGTGTTCCGGCACCTGTCGGTTTGTCAACATATATGTCGGAGCACTAGTATTCATTAAAACGGAATACGTTTACGGAAGTTTGCGGAAGAATGTGTTTCTGGAGTGATTGCTGCCTGTGTGGGCAACAAGTAACGTCTGTACGTGAATGACGCTCCCGAGATGGAACGAGGACTCCGCAGCTTTACCAAGACGAATTTAGCTGGAACGAGCAGGACAAATGATGGACAGTGCGCTGTTCACAGGACAATAAAATCATGCCACAGTACTACAGGTACCGTAGGTGTAGCGATAGCAGGCACAAAGCTAGCACAGAAGAACGAATGTAAAAGACGTGTGAAGCGCTGTAGTCGCAACGTGATGTGGTCATTAAGGAGGCATCGCTGACTTCGCGCAGACACTTACCGGTTGTAGATCGGCAAAGGGGTCGGATCAGTGCAGTCGTGCGCTGTTTACAGGCGACCGTCACCGACCCATTGAGTGCTGGCGTCGGTTGGGCTTTGTATGGCTCATTTTATTAAGCGTACTCACGATTCCTGCAAATTTTGATTAGATGCTATGGCCGTATAGATTTTGTTGCAGTCTTTTATTTTACATGCGTGTTGTTCACACTTCTTTTTATTTACTTCAGAAAGCGCAGAGAGAAGCCATTTTTAATGTATTTTTTATCGACTTCTTTCTTTTGCGGTCCTCGTGCGGGCTGTTGTTAAGAACTGTTATTTCTATTATCACAGAGAGCCTCTTTCATATCTGGTGTGTTTAGTCTGACCATGTTACTGGCTCTTCAGCTCCTATAGTGGAGACGGACTTCTTTCTGTTTTTACTGTTAGCTCACCACCTCTTTTGGACGGTATGTGTAACATTCAGGCGGCGATTTCACTTCCTATCGGCTAGAACAATTCAGGCGTTCGTTTCCAAATGTAGCTAATTCTAAACAAAAAACAACTAAAAGCAGCGGAAACTAAAAATCTGCAGTAAATTCTATTACCTACTAACATGCAGCCGAAGTACAAAATTGGGTTTTAAATTGCGATCTTTTTAATAAATTACGAATGAACGCGGTTTAAACATTTCATAGGCGTGTTTTACATACAAAGCAGATACTAACATGGTGTCGTCGTATAATTGGATCTGGCTTCAAGAATAAAATTGCCCAGGGTTACGTGCAATTGAGATGTATGTGATTGCAAGGTTTAAGTTGGCTATATATTATTTTAAGCAAAAAGATATTGCAAACCTTTCTGTCACTATTTTCTAAATCGTAAATGATTTCGGAATGTAATAAATAAACATATTCTGTACATTTAATATAGGGTAAAGAACTACCTTAGCCGAAAATTTTTGCTTGATGCCCATCAGATATAAGCTTCATGCCCAACTTAAAACTTGCTAAAAAGTTGTTTTTTTATCGGGGGGGGGGGGGGGTTTCAGCTTTGCTTTCCAACCACCTTCACGGCGTCGATTGGTGCTTATTTGTTTTTTCATGGAGTAGCCTGAAGATTTAGTTCGAAATTCTGATATGTGAATAAATGAACCTCATTTGGTGCCCTTGCAGAATAACGTGTCCCTAAACACGAATAAAACGAAATGTATCGTGTTCATGCCTGTTACGAGCCCTCTGTTGTGTAGTTCATGTACGGTAAAAAGATAGAAATGGTACCATGGGTTCAATTTTTTTGTGTAAATTTCAAAGACACCCATCATAATTATATATGTTCCAACATCTCTATAACTATTTCGATGTTATACTTATTCATAAGTTTTTTCCATCTTGTGTGCAAGGTATGTTGTACTTTAATTTTTTCCAGCTCTGTTGCTACATCCATGTGTACGGCACTACCACCAAAGGAAACTTGAACTGACGCGTTTCCTTAAAAAATGGGATTGAAAAGTGGGAACATAGGTGTAGCGATAGCACTCACTAAGTTGGCACTGAAGAAGGCACGTAAAAGACGAGTGAAGCGTTCTAGTCGCAACGTTATGGGGTCACTAAGCAGGCTTCGCTGACTTAGCGCAGGCATTTGCCGGTTGGAGATCGGCAAAGGGGTGGGGTCAGTGCAGTCGTGCGCTGGTTACAGGCTACCGTCACCGACCCAATGAGTGAAGGAAAGTTGGTCTGGCTTCGTTTGGCTCATTTAACTTTTTATGGTAAGTGTAAGCGCGATTCCTGAAAATTTTGTTTAGTTACTAGGGCCGTACAATTTTTGTTGTAGTCTTTTATTTAGATGCGTGTTTTTCACACTTCTTTTTATTCACTTCATAAAGTCCAGTGAGAAGCCATTTTTAATGTATTTTTTTATCGACTTCCTTCTTTTGCGGTCTTTGTGCGGGCAGTCGTTAAAAACTTAGATTATCACGGAGAGCGTGTTTCATATCTGTTGTGTTTAGTTTCAGCGTGTCGCAGGCTCATCAGCTCCTATGGTTGAGACGGACTTCATACTGTTTTTTACCGTTACCTCGCCTCCTTTGGACGGTTTGTTTAACATTTAAGCGGTGATTTCACTTCCTATCGGCTACAACAATTCAAGCGTTCGTTCATAAGGGCAGTGAATTTGAAACAACAAAAAACAACTAAAACCAGTGCACACTACAAATCCTCAGTAAATCCTTTTACCCACTAACATGCATGCGAAGTACATACAGTCAAACCCGGCTATAACGAACCCGGATAGAGCGAATTATGCTATATATCAAACAAAAATAATTCAGTTACGAAAATACATGGGAAACATGTTCCTTATAACGAAGCTCACGTCCGATATATCGAACTCTGCGCGCCTAGAATGGCCGCCGAAATGCATAGTCTCGGAGCGGTGATTGAGATGTGTATTGCCCGCGACTGAGACAGTGCGACTCGCACGGAGCGACGTGACGCCTGACACTTTCCGTAAGTGTTTCCGACGAGCGGGACTCACGACGGAACCCACCCAGACAGCGAGTGCGGACCAATACAGCAGCATCGGTGAACTGTGGGAAGAGCTCGCCAACGTTCCCGATGATGTGGCGAGTGAAAGCCGCCCGACGCTTATAATGAAGCCCTTTCGGCAGTCGATGTGCTTCGCCATTGCTTCTTCGATTTTTGAGGACGCGGACTCGAACTGGTTCAAACAATTTTTCGTGAAGAGAATTCTAGGCTAGTTGAATCCGCCAAAACGAAAGTGAAAACAAAAATCACCGCTTCTTTTTTTTTTTCAAAGAATGCAGTTAAGGCGGAAAGGTAATGGCTACTTTGCTGTGTTCCTTTCTGCATGCGGGGATGGCGGAGTTGGCGAGGGGTGGGGGGCTCCTCCGGATTGCGATCTCGTAACAGTAGGCTCGTTATAGGGGGTTTTGGCTATATCGAACTATTGGATATATCGAACTAATCGCGGTGCATATTGCAGTTCGCTATAAACGGTTTTCACAATAGGGTTTTAAATTGCGATCTTTGTAACACATTACGAATGAACACAGTTGAAACATTTCATAGGCATGTTTTACGGACAACGCTGATTCTAACAGGGTGTCGTGGGATAATTGGATCTGGCTTCAAGAATAAAATTGCCGAGGGTTACGTGTAATTGGAGATATGTGTGATGGTAAGGTTGAAGGTGGCTATAATATTTTAAGCATAAATATATTGCAAACGTTTCTGTCACTATTTTCTAAACCGTAAATGATTTCAGAATGTAGTCAATAAACATTGTCCGTACTTCTAATATAGGGTAACAAGCTACCTATGCCGTAACTTTTCTTTATGCCGACCAGATATATGCTTCATGCCCAACTTAGAAACTAGCTAAAAAGATTTTTCTCTCTTTCCTGGTATTCCCGCTCTTGGAGCGATCGAATGACGTCATTAGAGCGATATCGCCGCTATTGGCTGGCTTCCTTTCAGTTACGAAAATAAGCGAATTCGATAGCAACATTACAAAAACGCTACAAAGGCAAGGCATAAACGGAAGTCAGACGTGCTGCGACAAGAAAATCACCCAGTGTTTATTGTGCTCGCGACAACTATAGCTTTTGTAGTACACGCAGATGCAAAGAAAGAGTGAAAGGATTTATAGGAAAGGTTACAAAGTTCCTTGCAGTGAACTTAAGCAGCGTAGTTGTCTGAATCTGCAATAGAATCCTAATACAGTAGGCGACCGTTTTTTCGGACTACAAAAAGCCGGACTTGCTGGATATTTTGGTCTTTCCAAAGGAACCGCCAGTTGCCCCATAGCAGTAATGTATACGAGCAACGTATATTCCGGAAAACAATATAGCCAACAGCTCGATTTTTCGGACGAAAGGTGGCGCGACGGACCCACGCTGCGGCTCCAGGACGGCACAATTTTGAATACTAAGTCACCTGGCTATCTTCGGATTGGATGGGTATTGGCTTCACTCCCGCCGGAGTAACAACCTTTGATCTTGGAGGTCATAATTGCGCAAGTACAGTATGCGGTGGACGTAATCTCGAAAGCGGGAAACGGGTCCTATATGGGCAGTTTTTTTTCTTAGGCGCGACTTTTTTAGGCACCAGGGAGCACTGACTAATTAGGTCATAATCATCATCGTCATAATCGTCGTCATCATCATCATCATCATCATCATCATCGGGTTTGTCCTGTGTCGCGCGTCGTGCATGTTGTTCGCTTTTGCGACTGCCAAAGTTGGTTTTTGCGACTCGCGAATTTTCGGTCTGCTTTTTCATTCGGTCTATTTTTCGTTGCCCTCCAGGTCCGAAAAATTGGTCGGCTACTGTACACTAGTTCTGCTAATGTTACGGAACGGGGTCATCAGGCGCAGAGCCAATACTTGGAAAGACTGGGGTATGTTGCAGGTAATGCGTGGGGAAGGTCTCAGGTTAGGAGCATAATCATGTAGTTTGAAGATAACTACTAAATGTGGTCTTGACCTGTTTGCCGGGGCCAAATAAAGAGCGTTAGGTGTTCGGCCACTGTATTTAAAGAACGAAAAGCTGCACTCAGTGCAAACTACCTTCTAGTGGAGGATACAGTTTCAGTAACGGGGGCCACAATTTTCGAATACGGCGCCTAATTAAAAGTGCGGAAAAAATTAAGTGGAAGCGCTTGAAAGCATTATAACACGCGCTTTATAACGACAGCTTCTTTCCTATATTGGTGGAACAACTCTACGTTGCATCCAACGTGGCGATTTTCGAGGCGTGGTGCCTTTGTTGTAAGTTTATGGCAGCAGCTTCTCTGCACTCCGAATATTTTATCCAGTTTTCAATAGATCGGAACAAACGGGTTGCCCTAACAACTCCATCACAAATTGGATCGGGATTCTCCACGGACGAGTTACTCTGCTAAGGTATTTAGTTCTACATATACCCTGACTTAACCGGAGGGGCCACGCGCATTGCGGTGCTCGAACAAAAGGTTAATGCAAAACCTTTGTAGCATTGGGTGACATTGCGCCTTAAGAATTCCCTAGCAAAACACAATATCTTCAAGAGAGACCCCGGCTTGAATGCGCTTGTGGACCGCTTTTTGGTCATGCATTGTGTTCTGTTAGAAGTGGCAGCGCACTTTCAGCGGTCACGTATTACGGACTGGGGTACAAAGAATAATGTCCTGCGCGCACTTTCTTTCCGTTATTCTGACACTGCATGAATAAGAAGGTGAAATAAAAATATTCTCCCGAAAGTGGCATTTAGGTTGAATTTTGTCATCATTTTTGTTGAATTCTCTACTTGACAATATTTTTGAGGAAAAGCAGGAACGCCACTGAAACCCTATACAAGGTTTGCCTTCAGCTGGTGCAGTGCTATGTAGGAGACATTCACAGGCAGGAGGATACGAGTTTAAGCCGATTTTTATGCAAGTTTGTATTCTGTGTCTACTGAAAAAGATGTATAAAGCGATACCTGGACATTGTAGGCGCAGACTTTGCTCCTATAAATAAAGTTGTGGTGCGCTACTAGGCCTTTGTGTCCTACGGATATATTTGTCGCACGAGAATGAAGGCTGCGCGAATAGATACGTCCACAACTACCACTTCAGCAAAGAAAAAAGACGTGCAATTACTGTTTTAAAGAGCTGAAGAACTCTCCGTGCTTCATTGCACTTACATAAGCTTTGATTTCTCCTGGTTCTCTCCGATTCTGTCTTAAAATACGCTGAAGAAAGGGGAACTTGTTGGTTTGAAGAAGTAACATCTTCTCTAACCTGCAGCGGGGGAGGACGGGCAGGGCCATAAAGCAGCTTTCCTGCTAGTGTACCGTTTACCACACGAACATTTCCCTCCCATTGCACTTCACGTTCACCTCCGCGCGTTCGAAGCGAGAAGGCAGTATGTATGAAGGTCGGGCTACGTTCGCATTTCTTTTCCTACCCCGTACCTAAAATATGGCAATACGATGGAGTTTGGGTTCAAATTCACCTTTCGTCCAAAGTTTGGTTCGAGCCGGTGCAAATTTCTATTCCCTGCAATCCGTACATGTCACGTTTTACACAAATGCCTTCGAATACGCTTTTTTATAAAAAACAGCGCCAGGTGCACGCCCACCCAAGTTCCTCAGAAACGAGAATGAAGGTGTGCTGCATGCTTACCTGCGTTCTTTAGAGCATAGGAAACAGTGGGAACGTTTGAGGGGAACCGCAATTACGCTCACGAGTATCGCATTGCTGGTTAAATTGAAATGCCGCTTCTTTAGTTCTATAAATAACGCAAAATAGCCCCATAGAAGGTATGTCGAGTGTCCAACGGATCCGAGGCAACCTTAAATACAGAGAAAAGTACTACTTCAGTATTTAAGCATAAGAGCTGCAAACTTAACGAAAGTAACAGAAAAAATATGCAAAAGAGGTTGCCTGTGGTAAATTTACTGCAGATTTTTAACAACTACACAAACCGCTAAAAAAAAGGTGAGTCGTTTCAATGAAGGGACGAAAAATGGTAAGTAAGTGAGCTGTATGAAGCCCATGAAAAAAATGGTTAAATACAGTAACGGGAAAGGGTAGAAAAAATGTAAAGAAAAAAAATCAAAACATCCCCCTCGCGAGGGGCACGATCAAATGCAGAGCATTTCCGCGGGGGGCGTGCCTGCAAGTCTTATGGATTACGTATTGATTGTTGTTGTTGTAATTGTTGTCTTCCAGCGTAGACATTGTCGATGAAGTCGATGGTGAAACGTGAAACGTGCCGTGAACCCCCTGCCGCGGCTATTACGCAACGTGGAGAGGCTACGACGCAACGTGGCGCGGCTATGACGCAACACAATCCAACACAATCCACTTTAATCCAACCCAATCCAAATCCAATCCAAGCCAAGCCAAGCCAAGCCAAGCCAATCCAATGCAATCCAATCGAATCCAATCCAATGCCCTTCGCTAGAGAGTGTTATAGCGCCGAAATCGCGCCACCACATGAACGCGAACCGAACGCGGCGAGAGAGGGTGTTGCGAGCGGAGAGAAGGCGAGGAGGACGCGGGGGAGAGGGCGCACCTGTGGCCGACGGTTGAATGAGTCAAGGATATAAGGCGCGTGCATAACCTTCCATTCTGTGTCGGCTCCGTGGAGCAGTCGGTAAAGTGCCGTGTACCTTGCGTTCCGTCCGCAGAGTCGTGGGATCGAAACCTGGCGCCGGAAGGTATTATTTCTTTATATTGTGTAGGGTGCGGACTACGTAGTGATGCGGACTACGGACGCCAACGCGGGTGACATCGTGAGTTACTAAAATGCTCTGCATTTAATAAATAACGCCAAGAACCATGAAAAAATAATGTAGAGAAAGTGTGAGTCCGGGACTACAAACAGCTAATTCAGACATACAAAATAGATAATAATTTATTGCAATGTTGCAAAAGTTATAGATCAGGCGCTTTCATGGATGTTTCGTGCCCAGGCATGCATGCAGGCAGGTACACGATCGGCTACGTATGCCGCTGGACTAATTTTGTCGTCTCTCTGGTCGTACTCCAGACCACCGCACGGAAACCACGACTGCGCGTAAGCCAGTGGGATCCATGGCGTCCGTTCATTAAGCTCTCGTGACCATGATAGCCGAACCAAGGACTTTTCACCAGGCCAGAATGCTGCACGTCTGCTTTTTTCCTTCCTTGCGCTCTGGCACGACTTAGGGAAGACAGTCCTACTTTTTGTCTCAAAAGCTACCATCTGAAGACAACACTTCTGGTACTTCGTAATACTACCTCTCGCCGACAGAAGATAGCCCGGCGCCTGCAGCCGCTCATGGAACGCGCGTCAGTAAGGGGATCGATGACACTGCACAGATTCTCTCTACCTGAAGTCTCTATCTGCAGTCCGGTGGAGCAGCGACGACGCTCTGACCGTGCTTTTTTTTTGTTATAGCTGCTGCCCGACGAACCGCCACAACGCATGATGAAACTGGACGCAGCAAGGTGCTAGGCCTGCAGCAGCTATCTACGCGGGGATCGAGGCCAAGTGAACGGCGATGACAACTGGACAATAAAGCCGTGAAAGTGGGTGGATATGACGTCGCAAACCACGGGTTCGACGGGCTACGAAAGGACGCTCGCAAGAGGAACAGGGGAACACCCCGCCGTCTAATGGAGCAACTACGACGTTCTGACCGTGTTTTCTTTGTTATAGGTCAGAAACTTGTGCCTCAATGAGGCACATTTTTCTTGCCTGAAACTACGCTCCACTGGACGGCGGTGCTGCAATATTCCAAAACTGTAGTGTTGTAGTGCTTGTTTGGGTATTATGGCGGAACGAGACTGTTTTTCATGCTAAAAGAAGCTTGGTAAAGAACAGTCCTTGCTATGTTCTCGCTGCAAATATTGCTACAACTTGGGAAAGTGTTTAGACATCCCGAAAAAAAGATTCAAGGACATGAAACAAGGCGACATCGATACTTAGAAATGTAAATCATGCGCAGATGAAAAAACTAAATCCTCGGATTCAGAGAGCAGCACCATAAGCAGGGAAAACCGCGAAGGCGACAAAGAACCACAGCACCAAGGTGCTGCGGCTCTACAAGGGGAAAACTTGGATCGGAAACTGGCCATGGTTTTGTGCAAGCTGGATAGCGTTGATAAGAAAGTTGACAAGCAAAACATAACGCAATCGATAGAAAGCTTTATGGAAGTGCTGTAAACGAAGTATGATGAACTTCTTACCAATATTGACTCACAGAAAACCTAAATCGCTAATCTCAACCTAAAAACCGAGGAACTAGAGAAGCAGCTGACAGAAAAGGATGCTGAAATTGCTTGCATAAGAGACAGCATAGAAAGTGCTGAGCATTGCTCGCGCTGAAAAAAACCTTGGGATTCATGGCATATCCGAATTGCCAAAGGAAGACCTGTTCCAGGTCTTGGTGCACATGAGCGGTAAAATGGAAATGGAGGCGCCGGAACGGCATTCGGTACAAGCAGTGCATTGGTTGAAATCGCGCCAAGACAAAGTCGCCCCAATTATAGTCAGATTCACGGACCAAGCAACCAAAGACCTCTGGATAACTAAAAGAAAGCTATTCGAGCTAAAAAATATTCCTGAGCGACAATCTCACCAAACTCGAAAGCAGGCAAAAGAGAAAGGGTACAAATTTGCATGGACAAAGAACGGCAAGGTGCTGGTCAAAAAGGAAGAGGGTTCTAATATAATTGGTATCAATTCAGCGGCTGACCTTGCAAAACTAACCTAATGGGATCGTGTGAATCCTTCAGCGAATGGGACAAGCACGTCCTTCAAACACTAAAGAAAGAAACGCTAAGATTGCTACACGTGAATATTGTAGCCTGCAGAAAAATTGGACACACTGTGCCCATATTTGCGAACAATGCCTGGTGTGGATGTCGCCGCGCTATCCGCAATAAACATCACGGCGGAAAGATTAAGCTTGTATTGCCTCAGGGATTGTACACAATATGCCGTATGCCGTGAAAATAAGAAGGGTGGCGGTGTTTTGGTGCTCGTAAAAATGGCTGGTTTTCATCTAATATTGATGTAAAATTTCATAATGCCGAGCAGGTTACCCTGTCGATCAGTAAAATCGACTCCACATAGTCTGTGCGTTATTTACCAGCCCCTAACTTGAATCCGTACAAATACATTCAGGAACTGCAGGCTTTGCTGAACAAGTATATGAATAAGAAACGCCTGATTTTAGTTATGACATAAACATTGATATCATGCAAGATTCCCAAAGAACAGAAAGTGATTACCTGAATTTGTTAGCCGAACATGGATTATATAACGTAATAAAAGAGTATACAAGAGAGAAATGCTTGGGCTTAAACATTTGTCAATCATGCATTGACCATATTATCCTTGGCCTACCTAACCAGCGGTACACATCAGGAGTCATTAAATCGAAATTAGGTGGCCATTATTTTGTCGCGTTAGCAGTCATGTCACAAAAACTAATCAACAAAAAAAACATGGTTTACAAGACCGGTTATCGATAATGCAAAAGTTGACGCAAAAATTAGAAATACAAACTAGAGTGCACTTTTACCACTCGATCACTTAACTATGTACAGTAGATTTATTGAAACACTCAGCAGGATATATGATGACTCCAATAAAATGGTGAAGATAAGGCAGAGAAAGCCTGACAACAAATGGATCACGCCAGATATAATAAAATTGTGCTACTTGAAGGACAAGGCATGGCAGAAAAGCAAAAAAGAACCAAAGGATGCGAAGAAACGAGCAGAATACTGATCACTAAGAAACTTTGTGACGGCAACATTGCGGCTTGCGAAAAGAAGGTACTTATCACAACAGTTCTCGCTGAATAAAAATGATTTAAAGAATACGTGGAACTTGGTGAATGACCTAATGGGCAGATCGAAGCACGCATGCGTTGAAGACACGACAACAAAGAACTTCCGCACTGTAGACGAGAAAGTAATGTGTGATATGTTCAATGACACGTTCTTGCATGCGGATGGAAACCTACGACAAAGAAATTGCGATAAGCCAATCGAATACAAACCTAAACGCACATGCGCGAACACGGCTTTACTTACAGATATAGGCGAGGTCGAATTGTGGAATATTATCAAGGGCTTGTAGGAATGGAAGCCACCGGGTTTCGATAGGATCCGTAATCGATACTTGCGCAGTAACTTTAAGGTGCTTAAAGAAGGCATATTAAAAATATTAAGTGGAATATTCAACACTGGAGATATACCGAAAGAATAGAAGATCTCTGTTGTTAGGCCAGTCTACAACCACGGACAAAATAGTGACTGTAGAAATTACAAACCCATTTCTATCCCCTCAACACTTGCACACATAATGGAGAAGTACGTAGCTTCTGTGCTACTTTTATTCTGCGATCGGTTTTCATAAATAAGAATGGTCAATTCAGCTTTACACCACACAAAAATACAACTTCCTTCTTAGAACAGTTATCCGATCGCATCAACGCTTCGATAGAAAACATCCGAGTGGTTGTGGCTATGTTAGGTTTATCAACGGCTTTCGATATCATAGACCACAATATTATGCTAAAGAAGTTGCAATAGCTAGGCTTTAGGGGGCATTTTTCAAAATTCTTTTCAAGCTACTACACTGAGAGATTTCAGTGTGTTAGACTAGGAGAAACCTATAGCAGTTTTGAGCGACTAAAGTATGGAGTACCTCAGGGCAGTACATTAGGGCCATTGCTTTTCAACATTTATGTTACAGACCTCGACCTTCTACACTTACATTCAAACATGTTTCAGTATGTGCATGACACAGCAATTACTATACATGTTGCCAACATTAATACAGGGTTTGAACGTCTGCAAAGCGATATTCTGGCATTATTTGATTGGTTTCAGGAAAATTGTATTTTTGGAAATGATCAGAAAACAAAGCTTATCTGCATTAGGATTCCACATAAACTTTCAACAATAGGTAGCAGGATTTTTTTGCATTCCTCTGACTGTAACCACTGTCATTGCCCGCCTGTACCACTTGAAACAACTGTAAAGTATTTAGTATGTGTTTTGATCAGTGTCTAACATGGCAAAGCCACGTTAAAGATATATGTAAAAAGTTAAGGTCAATTGCTGCAATGATGGATCACCTCCGAGGTAAAGGTCCGTTCAAAGTTAAGCTGACAGTATATAATGCGCTAGCTAAATCTTTGCTCTCGTGTGGGATCCCATTGTACGGTACTTGCTCGGAAAACAACAAACAGGAATCTAATCGAGTAATTGGAAAAATAGTCAAAAGGGCACACAGGGAATAGGTGATGTGCAGCGTACGCAGCCCAGAGCGGTAAGAATGAGTCAGCCTTCAACGAATCAACAGAATGACTTATATTTGGGCAGGCAAAACACCGTACAAGGACGAGGACATCTAACGTAAACGAGAGTTAACTTGGAATGAATACAAATGCGAGAAACCGTTCAAATACCAAGTGTACAGTAAGGAGCTTTAACAAAGAATATTACAAGATAGAAAAGTTAAATAAAAGAAAGACAGTTCGATGCATATGAGAGACAAAGTCCCAACATATTCACCGACCGGGACGGACGGTGTACCGCTGTCGGAGGCGATTCGGCTGCCTGTGAAGCGTGGCTTCGCCGTAGGCCAGGCCGTCCGAGACGATCACAGTGATTCGAGGGGCGGGAGTACGTTGGAGTCCTCCAGGGCGCGGGTCGCCGATGGTGTGGTGCACACACTGGGAGAAGCCGCTGTTATATCATGACGTCCAAACGTAAATAATTTGCTTCGGTGCGGATTCTCTTTTTATAACGGCGCCGGCGGGGAGAGAGAGGGTACTTTTAGACGTCGTACGCTCGAGTTTGTGACAGGTACAAAGGAAAAATAAGAAGCCCTGGGTATACTACCAATGAAAGAACGGTTTAAATGTGTAGTGTTCAAGAATCACTATTTCACTAAAGAGTTCCTAGTTGTGGTAAAAAAGAGAGTGGCACTGCGAAAAACCGAAAGGAATGTAAAACCACGAGTTTACACTATGGAAAAAGAGTACGGAACTACTATGTTCCGGAAGTATTCAATGAATTAACTGATCAACTATGTAAGATAAATACGAAATTGTAACTGAACAAAGCAATTACAAAATGGTTCGGAGGTTTAATAAACACTTCGTAGGTAATTCCACTTGACATGTGGGGATTTGTTTACCGCCTTGTGTTCAATTTGTTTGTACTCATGCTACTTTATGTCTGTACGCTTTGCAAATCGAATTGAATTGTATTCCTGTAAGTGAGTGTGCTATTTGTATATTCATTTCATAAGAGTTACTAAACATTTAATTTGTTTTGATCAATTTTTGGGAGCAAGAAGGCGCTCCTTTCGTGTGTGCGTTTTATGTGTTGTTTTTTCTCATGCACTGCGAAGTTTTCAATGTATATACGAAAGTATAATTGCGTTACTTTACATAAAATGTAATTGAAATGTGTTGTTTCCCCAGCTGCCTGGTCACTTTACAAGCATTGAGTGCTTAGATTGACGAGAAAATTAATCCTGTACAGTACACGGATACTGCGCATTGCAACGTAGCGCTCACTTCATCGTACCTAGAATACCTCTATACAGCTCCAACATGGATCTATAGTTGCGCGACCGTTTTCCACGAGCGTCACTGATGTTGTCGTACCGGGAATCCAATGCACTGCAAGAAAACCCCCTCTGCGGCCGTAGTGCTGCCGCAACCGATGCCCTGCTCCACCCCTCTTGGGCATTCGCTAACACGCTCAGCACATGTTGCAACCCATCTCCAGCATACGCAGCAGCAGATTGAGCGACGTCACAGAAATCCGTCATGAAGAATGCTATCATGAGGATGTTTTGCGCTTCTGCGTGCGTGTGCGCCGTTTAGTTTGTGTGCTTTTGTGTAGCGGCATGACATGGTGTTACGTGGCTGACTACCTTAACAAAACCCTGCAAAACTTCCCGTAAAAGTTTTCACTGTTTTGTTCGGTTTAGGAAGCACTGTGAAAGCTTTAGGTTTCGCCAGCACAAAGCGGCACTGCGCGAGTTGCTCGTCGCGTCAGATCCGCCTTCCGTTTATCTTTTGGTTTTGGCGCGATTTTTTGGAGTGGCTAACCAATGCGTTAATGGCTGCAACTGAAAGACAACCGAACAAAAGCCGCCAATTTGCACTAATGACGTAATCCCAGTGCTCGAACGATGCCAATACCAGGAACAAGAGAAAAAAAATCAAAACATCCCCCTCGCGAGGGGCACGATCAAATGCAGAGCATTTCCGCGGGGGGCGTGCCTGCAAGTCTTATGGATTACGTATTGATTGTTGTTGTTGTAATTGTTGTCTTCCAGCGTAGACATTGTCGATGAAGTCGATGGTGAAACGTGAAACGTGCCGTGAACCCCCTGCCGCGGCTATTACGCAACGTGGAGAGGCTACGACGCAACGTGGCGCGGCTATGACGCAACACAATCCAACACAATCCACTTTAATCCAACCCAATCCAAATCCAATCTAAGCCAAGCCAAGCCAAGCCAATCAAATGCAATCCAATCGAATCCAATCCAATGCCCTTCGCGAGAGAGTGTTATAGCGCCGAAATCGCGCCACCACATGAACGCGAACCGAACGCGGCGAGAGAGGGTGTTGCGAGCGGAGAGAAGGCGAGGAGGACGCGGGGGAGAGGGCGCACCTGTGGCCGACGGTTGAATGAGTCAAGGATATAAGGCGCGTGCATAACCTTCCATTCTGTGTCGGCTCCGTGGTGCAGTCGGTAAAGTGCCGTGTACCTTGCGTTCCGCCCGCAGAGTCGTGGGATCGAAACCTGGCGCCGGAAGGTATTATTTCTTTATATAGTGTAGGGTGCGGACTACGTAGTGATGCGGACTACGGACGCCAACGCGGGTGACATCGTGAGTTACTAAAATGCTCTGCATTTAAAAATTATATAGATCAGTAATTTTTGGCTGAGGAGCTTCGTGACCCTCCATTCTATGTACTGGATGTGATTGTTGACTACGGTCTGAAAGCCTTTACGATTTAGAGAAAAGTTGAAAAAAGTGTTGCGGCCTCCCTTTGAGCACTGTCTCCGTGAAGCGCCGCCGACCGAAGCGCCTCCGGCCACGAAACTACCGTTGTTTGAAGCGCGTTAGCGCAGCTCTTCCGTCCCGACTAGCGGCTTTCCCCAATCATTTCGGATTACAAGATGACGGAGAGTCTCGCAACTCTACCACCCCGTAGGAGCTATAGTAAGGAACTGTAATCGTACCCCCTAGCAGTGCCCGCGAGCGGTGAAAAGTTCCCGCTTCTGCCCGCACGTCTTGTGTTGGGCCAGTATTCTATCATTCCAGGGGATTCCATATACCCGGCAATACTGGGCTACAGGATTTGTCGCGTACGGTCAACGCGACCGACGCCGGCGGCAGCATTTCTGCGACACGAGCCTTCGACGCTACGCGTTAATAAGCCAACCAACGCGGGTTGAGTGATCACGCATTGCGTAACGACGTGCAATAATAAATTACCTAGATACCCAGGTGACCCGTCCTAGATTTTTTCACCATTCGGCGATCATGATATTTGTATCGTACTGCGCTTTAGTTCTAATTTTATAAAGCACCAAAACCCGGCAAATCGGAGATTGTTTCCGCTGGATGCATTAGTAGACGTGTCGCGATGTTGGAGCAACGGAAGTTTCGTCTTTTATCGGCAGGTGTAGCATCGAAAGTGGAGCCAAAGGCCTTGAGCCCTTCGACGGCGGCTAACAAGCGACTACGTTCGCAATTGACAGGGAAAAAAGGCTCCGTTTCACCGACTGGCATCAAGAAAGGTCCGGTTCCAACAACGGGACGTAAAAGAATGAAGAGTTCTCTTTCTGCTCCTAGCAGGCAAAAGGAGCCGTCCGTCGAGAATAACAGCACGGGAAAAAAAAACCAATTCCCCCCAGGAAAGTGAAAAAATTACGCCCACCTCCCCTGGCAAGAACCCTGGTGTGATGCGACACTGAAGGGGGTTCCATTGTGCGTTTCCGTTGGGTCGATTACTCGAATTGCGTGAAACGTATGCGCAGCGCGCCCGAAGGAGAGGAAACCGCGGAGAGAGAGGGCGCTGCACATGCGCACAGCGCGCTTGCGCCGCGCGAAGCGCCGCCCACCGGCGTTGTGAGAGAGCGCGCCGCACTGCGCGCGCAACAGTTTTTGGGGGAGAGGGCACGCTATCACGGCGAGAGGAGGAGGGGCGTAGCTGTGCGGACAACGACGACGACGGACGCACGCAGGAGTGACAGAGGCGGCGGCAAGAGGTGGTCTCAGCGTCGCATCTAAAAGGATTCAAACACCAACACCAGGGCCAATACCATTTGATTGCTTCACAAAAGGATGAGGTTGCCGCGGGTGCTATTGTGGCGGGCGAAAACTTGCTTTCAATCAGGCAGCGGACGGCGTCAGAAAAGACTCGCCGGTTAACAAAATTGCCAACCATGCCTCCCCGAGTTCTGCCACGAACCCGAACACAGATCAGGCAAAGAATAACGACGCGTATCCGCCCTTACCCGGCTCTCCTCTAGACCCGGATACAGACAATGGACGACGCAATATCATAATCGCCTTGATCCTGGTTGTCGTGGTAGCGCTCGTCGCCTTACTGCTGCTGAAACTCTCAAAAACCAAGAGCTCCGTCGGGGATGCTCGAGTGGTACGATGACGGAATCAAATACCAGGGCAATGTCCTCGTCCTTGGGGATCAATTGTCAAGCCTTGTGCGATTCCAATGCGTGCCAACGTGTGGCGAAGTAACTGCGCCGAGGTCTGTCCCCCGAGTTGCCGCCCTGTGACGACTTCTATGAATACGTGTGCGGTACATGGAGAGGCCCGGTGAGGAATACAGGGGTACCGCTAGCTTTCAATATGGTCCAAATGCAACACGAAACCACACGGTTGCGTTAGACCAACGCGACTGTTGCGTGATCCGCTTTCCTATGGGAGCAGAAAGAAGGCCTGAAACATGCCCTCGGGCGCGCGCCGCACCACAGATCTGCGGAAACCTACGTTCTAGGGGCGCCTAACATAGAGACGTAGGAGCACCACATTACACGAACACTCGGTGAATTCTGTAAATTGTTCCTAAAGTTTTGTGAAGCGGCGCTCTCCGGTGGACAGTACGTAGGCCGACAGCACACGGGAGTGGACAACGACAGGTGAGAGAAAGCAAAAAGGGGCCGTCTCGCCCCTTAAAGCTAACGCTATATGGAATAATAAACAGGCAACGTTGCTTCGACAAACTGCCTTGCAAAACGCACGAACATGAACGCTGCTAACGCACTGAAAATGGAATCACAATAGTCGGACAGACGTGCGAACGCTGATAGGGTCGATCGCCAGTTAGGCTTCAGAGTGGGGAGGACGTCTATGACGTTTCGCTGGATTTTCATCCAGGGCCGGCCAGAAAACTTACTACAGCTTGTGTGCATTACTTTTGTCTCTAATGCCGCCCATGCCTTGTTTAGCTGGTTAAAAATCTTCGCGCATTGGACCATGGTAATCAATTTCACGGGTACAGTCTTTTAAATTTTATGAAGTGTTTATGTTGCTGCGGACTCTGTGGTTTTTGGTAATCCCGAAAAGGGATTTAATGCCGTTTTTGGCCGCAGGTATGTACAGTCACCCATATACGTAACATGAAAGGCGGAAAACGTGGTTTCTACAGCAACCACCACCAAGAAGAGATATTCATGATTGATTGATTATGGGGTTTCACACGCCTACGCTACACAGGCTATGAGTCGGGGCTTAGTGGAGGGCCCCGGATTAATTTTGACAACCTGGGATCTTTAACGTGTGCCGGAATCTCGAACACATGGATGTTTTCACTTTTCGCTTCCATCAGAAAAGCGGCCGCCGCTGCCGGGAATCGTACCCGCATCCTTGGGGTAACTCCGATATTCATGAATTGCTACACAATGCTCTTGGTATGCTTGCAACGGCGGGCGAATGCAGATAACTTTAGCCTCTTTCACCTTTTCCGAATCGTTGCGGTAACAGCGTTGCAATTACGCTTCTTGCTCACAGGTGCGTCCGCGCTCGCCGCAGTCAAAGGGTGCGAAGTTTCTGGTGAACTCGAGATTCCTCGTAACCTCCCTCTTCCCTTTTCCTTCTTCTCTTATAAACGCTTACTACTACTGCTACTACTACTACTACTGAGCTGCCGCAGGTCGTCATCTCTTGGAATTTGATTCTTAGAGTCCCTACCTAACAAAATGAATGTTAGGAGCGATTCCTCAGCTTCTAGATTAACCCATATACGCCAAAGGTGCCGTATATGTATATAATGAGATATTTGAAGTAGGAAATTTTTACCAGCCTTTTTGTTTCCGCGATAAGCAACCTGCAAAGCGCTGCTGGAGCGTATGAGGTCGCATCTTCGAGTTAAACTTGTTGAAATAATCCCGTAAAAAAAAAAAAACAGCTATAATGCTTTGCGCAACACTGATAACCAAACACCGTAATCATAGACCGTTACCTCGCCCCCTGTGACGGTCGATTCTTGGCGCTAGTAGCTGACCAGGTGACGCTTTCTGTCATTCGTGTTAATTTTGTGGGTGGTTGTTCAGCCAGAAGAATGAATAAAGGCATAATATTCTGCGACTCTATTCACCCTGGCAAGTAAAAATCATTTTTAGGTTATTTTATTTGCCTGTCACTCGGCCTCCATTTTGCATTAACAGGATGGCCACGCAGCTGCTTGCTTCATTGCAAATGTCGTCAAAAGGAGGTTGCCTTCTGTCACCCCTGCCTCGCGACACTCACTGTCTCCCTTGTTCAGACTGTTGTTCTGTCCCCTCTCTCTCCGTAATGAATGGAATTGAAGTTTGTTCAATTTTATTCAACCCTCCCGCGTTCCCACCACCCGTGCAATTTTCTGGAACCTTACCTTTCAATTTTTCTTGGAACAGCTAAAAGAGTACTTTTATCTCTCATGTGATCGCCAACATTCCTTACAGCGTTTTTACTCAACCATACCTGCGTCTACCTTAAAAGGGCCACTAATGGCTCAACGAAATTTTGTTTTAAGGGAAAGATCATACGTTTCTTAGCTCTCTCGGCTTTTGTTCAACGAGCAACCATGTGTTATTTGCTGAGAAATAAGCAAGCAAAGCTGAAAGTTCTGTCACCCTCTTCCCTCTTATTTTTTTGCTACGTAGCTATTGCGTCGCAAAGTGCGATGCACGGGCAGCACCGTTGCGGTCTAGAGCGTAAACGCTGGCAGAGGCAGCTTTTGCGTCTCGTAGCCATGGCGGACTGCAGCACGTTTCTATGGCCGAGGAGGCTGCCAGCGAAGCCTCCTTTGAAGCAACAAGCGCCGTTTCAAACGTCAACCGCGGCGTCACGGGCTCCTGGCTGGCGCTGTTCAGGAGCGCGCGTTCATTTCACTGCTCATCGGGCGATCATAGCCATTTCATATTATCTTCTTTCGCGCGGCGCCAAGCCAGCGTGTATTAACACTCTTCACAGCAGCCGTGTCGGCAGTCGTCACCCCCGCTCCCCTTGGCTCAAACATAACACGGACAGAGTAACGCGCACTTTACGGATTAACCACTTCACGAGCGGTTATGTTCGAACCGGGCGGGCCTTACCGATAGCAACATTTTACATGAAGTGTTACTCCTCCTACTGCTTCTTCTCCGTGCGCGGAGAAAGGGATATTGGAAGCTCGGGCGGCTCGCTCAAGGGGGACTCACCCATAAGTCGGCAGGTTCCCTCACGAGTGCACTCACACACCCCCCGCTGACCAGTCATGAGTGAGCGGTGAGTGGGCGTTACCATAGTTTTGGACTGGCGTGTGTGAGTGCAAGTGAGGGCGAGCTCCACGCGCAATTAGCCCCGCTCACCACTCGCAAGTGCGAGCTCCCCTCGCCACGCTTCACTCTCCACTCGCGCATGCAAGAGCAACTTGCGGGGATCCCCGCTCACCACTCGCTCTTACGAGTGCCAGTCGCCGTGAGCCCCCATCACCACTCGCGAATCTACTCAAGCTACTCGCGCCATTTGCGTGACTTACGGCGGTGAGCCCCACTATTTTGCGTGTACTAGCTTTTGGCTATTCGCCGCAGGAGCCGCTCGCTGTGATGTCGTTATTGGCGGGATTGCTTTTAGCTTCGGAAATATGTCGTTACTGAGCTCCTGCTATGGGGAACCCTAGAATTATATTGTGTGGTGGGGTGTTGATTTAGCAATATTATTTGGATGGCCTTCTGACGCGCCGTAATGCCCAGATACTGTTTGGTTTCTTGGCTCATGGAGGGTCGGCTGCACACATTCGTGTGTGAGGGGAGACGACGGGTGGTGAGCGCGAGCGCAAGTGAGTGCGAGTGGCGACGGCGAATGGTGAGCGTGAGTGAGTGCGAGCGGTGATCGCGAGTGGTAAGCGTGAGCGTGAGCGTGAGTGCGAGTGGTGACGGTGAGCAGTGAGCTTGAGCGCAAGTGAGTGCGTGCCGTCACGGCGATCGGCGAGCGTGAGCCCGAGTGAGTGCTAGTAAAGGCGCGTAGTGAGCCTGAGTGCGAGTGGTGAGGGTGACTAGTGAGCCTGTGAGTGAGTGTCAGAGAAATGTTTTTTTCTGTGTGAGTGTGAGTGAGTGGAGGCCAACTTTCCCGATGATGGACTCACCTGATCACGTTTTTATGGGACCCACTATTCATGCCCGACGTGCTGAAAACTCATCGCGCAAAAGTACGAAAAGTTGTACAGGTACATGAAAATGCTGCCAACGGCCTCGTTTACTTAGTTTCTGATTTCTCATTCTCAGCCTATCTCTGCCCGCGGCTGGGCAAAGGCCTCTCCCATTAATCTCCAATTATCCCGGTCCTGTGAATTTCATCTCGTCAGCCCATCTAACGTTCTGGCGCCCCGTGCCACGCTTGCCTTCTCGAGGGATACACTCTGTTACCCTTAACGACCAACTGTTATCTTGCCTTCGCATTACCTCCCCTTCCCACGTCTATTTCGTTTTCTTAATTTCTACTAAGTGTCTTTACCATGCGTCTGTTCTCTTACCCACTCCGCTCCCTTCTTGCCCCTTAACGTTACACCTATAAGCCGTTCCATTGCTCACTGATTCGTCCTCAATTTAAGTTGAACCCTTTTAGTGAGCCTCCAAGTTTCTGTCCCGTAGGTGAGTACCATTAAGATGCAGCTGTCATACACTTTCTTCTTCAGGGACAATGGTAGGCTGCCATTGATTATCTACTTATTTTATTGCTTATTTTATTATTGTTTATATTATATATTATTTCTGTACTGAAATAAAAAGATGAAATTCTCGCTTACCACACAGCGAGCGCCATCTGGTGATAACCAGTAAAACTAAAATGTTTTCCGTTTAAAATTCTTTTATTTCAGTAAAAGAGCGATGTATATCTAAAATAGGCAAACTAGGCTGTTAGGAACATTTCCATGGACATGTAAACGTTTAGTATTGGTGCACGATGGGTTTTCATCCTGTGGGTCATGTAGTAGCAAGTCCCGTAGAAACTGGTCCTTTGAGTCCCACTTAACCACCTGAAGTGCATCTTGCTCCTTTTGCCGATTCTAATGAATTGAATTTAGCTCCTCCCTGCCAAGTAGATTACTTATAGAAGCGCGGGCGCTCACCGTCATAGGTTGTTGACTTCGCTAATTGCGCAACACTGCTTTTTGAAAACGAAAACGAAACGAAACTGAATGCATGATGGCTGACTGAATAGTGAGGGATGCAGCCTGCCTCGTAGTGCATGAAAGTTGAAGTGTGTGTTTTAATACGATGGTCTCACGAAAAGCTTTGATTTGCTTTTGTTTCACGCGCTCCGTGACTTTGAAACTGTGTATTTCCGAGAAATATCTCTAGATGCTTAGGAACTGTTTATTTCAGGAAAAGATCTATCGATGCTTCGCCAATGACCTCTCGCCGTTCGCAACTTTTGTTACGTCACGAACCGTAGTACCCAAAAGCGTACGGGGATAGGTCGCCTGTTCTCACGTTTCTCGAGTTTCCTGTCTTATTAAACAACTGTTTGTTGCGAAAATAGTGTGCTTAGTTTTGAGGCAACGTAATCCGTCAATACAGGCCAACTTGTTGCTACCCTTTAGTGTCGTTTTAAATAACAGAACGCTGCTTCTTTTGGTTGCATTCTCATGTTTTAATTCAAGTATGACTGTTTTATTATTGCTGAAAAGGTTTGTTATGTATGACGTATGCCACTACAGGATTTCCCGCTCAATATAATCCAAACGCCAGTGAATATAATCCCAGCGCCAGTGAATATAATCAAGGCGCCAACCAATATAATCCAGGCGCCAACCAATATAATCCAAGACCCAGGCAGTGCACAACACATGACAGCGCTTGGTAATTTAGTTGGCAACCAATACCATTCGGGCGCAGTGTATTTTCATCCAAGTTAGATGAACTAGGTTACGTGACCAGTATAACCAGACGACCTAAGAACTGCGCAATAAAACAGTCACGTGACTATCCAGCACTCTCCCTAACTACTATAGTGAATACGAGGATGGTGTTATGGGTATGAATTATCGCATTTAAATTGCTCGCTTACTCGAAATTTTAGGGGAACCTGCCACAATGCCTAACTCTCGAAACCCAATACGGGCACGTTCGGTTTAATTAATTACCTAATATAGCTACTTAATTGATTATTCGTTAGTCATTGATTTGGATAAAAGTCAAATTGATGTAACCAGGGCTTGTGAAGTACCAAAATAATGGTCTCGATAAGGGGAATCACGTGGGAGAAATAAAAAATTGCTTCCTGCTTATGGTCATGAGATAGTCACGTTAGTCATAGATTGGGTTAAATGTCAGAATAATGCCACTAGGGCTTGTGAGGTATCAAATTAAACGTCTCGATAAGTGGTGTCACGTGAGACAAATAAAAATAGCTTCCCGGTTGTAGACATGAGAGAGTCACGTGAGCCCTAGATTGGGTTAAAATTCAAAGTGATGGCACTAGGGCTTGTGAGGTATCAAATCAAAGGTCTCGATGAAAGAAATTCCGTGAGAAAATTAAAAATTCCTTCCAGGTTAAAGTCATGATAATAGTCACGTGAGTCATAGATTGGGTTAAAAGTCAAAGATATGTCACTATGGCTTATAAGGTATCAAATTAAAGGGCTCGACGAGCGGAATCACGTAGTACAAATTAAAATTTGCTTCCTGGTTATAGTCATGGGATAGTTACGTGACTCACAAATTGGGTTAAAAGTCAATGTGACGTAACTGGGGCATGTGAGGTACCAAATTAAAGGTCTCGATAAGGGGAATCACGTGGGGGAATTTAAAAATTTCTTCCTAGTTATAGTCATGATAATAGTCACGTGATTCACAAAATGGGTTAAAAGTCAAATTGACGCCGGTAGGGCTTGTGGGGGATCAAATTAAAGGTCTTGATGAGGGGAATCCCGTAGTACAAATTAAAAATCTCGTCCTGGTTATAGTCATGAGATAGTCTCGGGAGTCATAAATTGCGTTAAAAGTCAATGTGACGCAACTAGGGCTTGTGGGGTGTCAAAATAAAGGTCTCGATGAGAGGAATCATGTGACACAAATTAAAAATTGCTTCCTGGTTATAGTCATGAGATAGTCACGTGAGTCAGATTGGGTTAAAAGTCAACTTGATGTCGCTAGGGCTTGTGAGGTACCAAATTAAAGGTCTCAGTGAGGAGAATATCGTGGGACAATTTAAAAATTGCTTCCTGGTTATAGTCATGACATGGTCATGTTAGTCGTAAATTACGTTAAAAGTCAATATGTGGCTTGTGGGGTATCAAAATAAAGGTCTCGAATGAAGGGAGTCACCTGGGAAAAAATAAAAATTGCTTCCTGGTTATAGTCATGAGATAGTCGCGTGAGTCATAGATTATGTTCAAAGTCAATATAATGCCACTAGGGCTTGTGAGGTATCAAAATAAAGGTCTCGATGAGAGGAATCCCGTGAGAAAATTAAAAATTCCTTCCTGGTTAAAGTCCTAATAATAGTCACGTGAGTCATAGATTGGGTCAAAATTGAAAGATATGTCACGATGGCTTATGAGGTATCAAATTAAAGACATCGATGAGCAGAATCACGTAGTACAAATTAAAAATTACTTCCTGCTTGTAGTAATGAGATAGTTACGTGCATCATAAATTGGGTTAAATGTCAATGTGACGCCGCTAGGTCTTGTGAGGTATCAAATTAAAGGTCTCGATGAGGGGAATCTCGTAGTACAAATTAAAAATCTCGTCCTGGTTATAGTCATGAGATAGTCACGTGAGTAATAAATTGCGTTAAAAGTCAATGTGAGGCAACTAGGGCTTTCGGGGTGTCAAAATAAAGTTCTCGATGAGGGGAATCACGTGGCACAAATTAAAAAATGCTTCCTGGTTATAGTCATGAGATAGTCACGTGAGTCAGATTGAGTTAAAAGTCAACTTGATGTCGCTACGGCTTGTGAGGTATCAAATTAAAGGTCTCGATGAGGAGAATGCCGTGGAACAATTTAAAAATTTGCTTCTTGGGTATAGTCTAAGATGGTCACATTAGTCGTAAATTACGTTAAAAGTCAATATCTGGTGACTGGGGCTTGTGGGGTATCAAAATAAAGTTCGCGATGAGGGGAGTCACCTGGGACAAAATGAAAATTGCTTCCTGGTTATAGTCATGAGATAGTCGCGTGAGTCATAGATTATGTTAAATAGCCACTAGGGCTTGTAAGGTATCAAATTAAAGGTCTCGATGAGGGGAATCGCGTAGTACAAATTAAAAATGTCGTCCTGGTTATAGTCATGAGATAGTCACGTGAGTCATAAATTGCGTTAAAAATCAATGTGAGGCAACTAGGGCTTCTGGGGTGTCAAAATAAAGGTCTCGATGAGGGCAATCACATGGCACAAATTAAAAATTGCTTCCTGGTTATAGTCATAAGATAGTCACGTGAGTCAGATTGGGTTAAAAGTCAACCTGATGTCGCTAGGGCTTGGAAAGTTTCTAGGTAAAGGACTGCATGAGGGGAATCACGTGGGACAATTTAAAAATTTCTTTTTATTTATAGTCATGATAATAGTGACGTGATTCACAAAATGGGTTAAAAGTTAAATTGGCGCCACTAGGGCTTGTGAGGAATCAAATGAAAGGTCTCGATGAGGGGAATCACGTCGTACAAATGAATAATGCTTTCTGGTTATAGTCATGAGATAGTCACGTGAGTCATAGATTACATTAAAAGTCAATATGAAGGCACAAGGGCTTGTGTGGTATGAAATTAAAGGTCTCGATGAGGGGAGTCACTTGGGACAAATTAAAAATTGCTTCCTGGTTATAGTCATGAGATAGTCATGTGAGTCATAGATTGGGTTAAAAGTCAACTTGATTCCGCTGGGCCTTGTGAGGTATCAAATTAAAGGTCTCGATGAGGAGAGTCGCGTTGGACAATTTAAAAATTGCTTCCTGGTTGTAGTCATGAGATGGTCACGTAAGCCACAAATTGGGTTAAAAGTCAAAGTGATGCCACTAGGGCTTTTTAGGGATAAAATTGAAGGTCGCGATGAGGCGAAAGACTTAGAACACATTAACAATTGATTCCTGGTTATGGTCGTGAGATAGTTACGCGAGTCATAAATTGGGTTAAATGTCAAAATGATGTTGCTAGGGCTTGTGAGGTATCAAATGAAATGAGTTGATGAGTGAATTACGTAAGACAAACTAAATATTGCTTCCTGTTTATAGGCATCAGATAGTCTCGTGAGTTATAGATAGGGTTAAAAGTCAGTGATGCCTTAGAGCTTGTTATCGCCCACCTGAATGAAAAAAGAAAGTTACATATGCAAGAAAGAGGTTGATGGTGTGTTGAAAAACTTGTTAATTGGATTTTAATGATTTCGCGGGACTCCTACGGATGGTTAATCAGTCGCGTGACTTACCATGACGTTTATTTTTCACGAGTAAAAGCATCTTAGGTATCAAATGATCGCCATTCATTTGCTTGTTTGCAGTATATGCAAAAAATTTGTCTTAGCAAACATTATTCCCAAAGATGTCACATGATTTCCATGCATCATGATTTAGTAACGTGACTCACCATGAGGGTAATTACATCAAGAGCATTGGCATGATGGGTATGGAAAAACACTGTTGAATTGCTTGTTTACGTGATGCGCAAAAACCTATTGTTATAGTGAACATGCCTCCTTTTGATGGCGCATGATTCCTATAAATCATGAATTGGTCAGGTGACTTACTGAGGTTTATTACACGACGAGTATTGGCATCATGGCTGTCAATAAACGCTGTTTAATTCCTTGTATTTGAGATGTGTACGAGAATCTTGTCATGGTGAATGTGATTCCTTATGATGACGTATGACTCCAATGGATCATGAATTAGTCACGTGACTTACGATGAAGTGTATTACATCACCAGTACTGGCATAATGGGTGTCAAATAAACGCTGTTCAATTACTTGCTTTACTGATGTGCAGAAAAAGCCTCTTATTTTGAACATGTTACCTTAGAACTCGTATCACACCTATTTATCATGAAATATTTATGCGAGTGGTAAGGTTTATTATACCACGATTAATCACATCATAGGTATGAAATAAATACAGTTGAACTGCTGCTTACGTGATGTCAAATTTTTTTTCTTGTGGTGCACGTGATTATGGATTATATGGCATGGTTCCTAGTTATATTGCCTAGCCATGACGGAACTGTCATGAAGAGTACTACACCGATGTGTTTTCTGCATTCGCGAAACCACGCCTTTCTTTGTGCTTTTAAATTGAAGTGCCTGCAATCAGGCACTATAGCAAAAAGCGTGTATTCACAAATCACGTGATGGCGTTTTCTTGGATATACGGTGAGAGTACGCATGTCGTCATAAGCCTCATGGTATTTCACATTACATATTTATGATAATTAGGAACGATGTCATATCATCCGTAATCACGAGCAAACCAAGAAAAACATTTTGACATCACGTAAGCAGCAATTCAATGGAATTTATTTATTACCTATGATGTGATTACTCGTGGCATAATAAACATTATAACTCGCATAAATATTTCATGATCAATAGGTGTGATGCGAGTTCTAAAGTAGCATGTTAACAATAACAGGCTTTTTCCTCACATCACGAAAGCAAGCAATTCAACAGCGCTTATTTGACACCCATTATGCCAGTACTGGTGATGTAATACACCCATAGTAAGTCACGTGACTAATTCATGATCCATTGGAGTCATACGTCATCATAAGGAATCATATTCACTATGTCAAGATTCTCGTACACATCTCGAATAGAAGGAATAAAACAGCGTTTATTTGACACCCATGATGCCAACACTCGTCGTGTAATAAACCTCATAGTAAGTCACGTGACCAATTCATCATTTATAGGAGTCATGCGCTATCAAAAGGAGACATGTTGACTATGACAAAAAGTTTTTGCCCATCACATAAACAAGCAATTCAACAGGGTTCTTTTCGTACCCATGATGCCAATACTCATGATGTAATTAACCTCATGGTGAGTCACGTGACTAAATCATGACGCATGAAAATCATGCGACATCTTTGGGAATAATGTATGCAAAGAGAATTTTTTTTGCACATACCGAAACAAGCAAGTGAATGGCGATCATTTGATACCGATGATGCTTTTACTCGTGAAAAATAAACGTCATGGTAAGTCACGTGACTGATTAATCATTCGTAGGAGTCACGCCACATCATTAGAAATACAATTAACAATTTTTCAACACACCATCAGCCTCTTTTTCGCTTATGTAACTTTCTTTTTACATTCGGGCGGGCGATAACAAGCTCTGAGGCATCACTTTGACATTTAACCCAATCTATAACTCACGAGACTATCTGATCCCTATAACAGGAAGCAATATTTAGTTTGTCTCACGCAATTCTCTCATAGAGACATTAAATTTTATACCGCACAGGCCTTAGCGGCATCATTTTGACATTTAACCCAATTTATGATTCGCGCTAACTATCTCACGACCATAACCAGGGAGCAATTTTTCATGTGTTCTAAGTCTTACCCCTCATCGTGACCTTCAATTTGATAGCTAAAAAGCCTAGTGGCATCACTTTAAGTTTTAACCCAATTTGTGACTCACGTGACCATCTCATGAATATAACTACGAAGCAATTTTTAAATTGTCCCGCGCGATTCCCCTCATCGATACCTTTATTTTGATACCTCACAAGCTCTAGTGGCATCATATTGACTTTTAAGCTAATCTGTGACTCACGCGACTATCTAATGACTATAACCAGGACGCAATTTTTTATTTGTCCCAGGTGACTCCCCTCATCGAGACCTTTATTTTGATACCCCACAAGGCCAGGGCCCAGTGGCCACATATTGACTTATAACGTAATTTATGACTCACGTGACCATCTGATGACTATAACAACGAAGCAATTTTTAAATTGTCCCACACGATTCTCCTCATCGAGACCTTTAATTTGATCTATCACAAGCCCTAGCGACATCAAGTTGACTTTTAACCCAATCTGACTCACGTGACTATCTCATGACTATAATCAGGAAGCAATTTTTAATTTGCCCCACGTGACTCCCCTCATCGAGACCTTTAATTTGATACCTCACAAGCCATAGCGGCATCATATTGAAATTTAAACCAATTTTTGACTCACGTAACAACCTCATGACTACAACCAGGAAGCAATTTCTAATTTGTGACACGTGATTCCCCTCATCGAGACCTTTATTTTGATACCCCACAAGCGAAATTGGCCTCACGTTGACTTTTAACCTAATATGTGACTCACGTGACCATCTCATGACTATAACCAGGAAGCAATTTCTAAATTGTCCCACGCGACTATCCTCATCGAGACCTTTAATTTGATACCTCACAAGGCCCAGCGGAATCAAGTTGACTTTTAACCCAATCTATGACTCACATGACTATCTCCTGACTATAACCAGGAAGCAATTTTTAATTTGTCCCGAGTGACTCCCCTCATCGAGACCTTTAATTTCATACCACACAAGCCCTAGTGCCTTCATATTGACTTTTAATGTAATCTATGACTCACGTGACTATCTCATGACCATAACCAGGAAGCATTTTTCATTTGTACTACGTGATTCCCCTCATCGAGACCTTTCATTTGATTCCTCACAAGCCCTAGTGGCGTCACTTTAAATTTTAACCCATTTTGTGAATCACGTGACTATTATGACTATTACTAAAAAGAAAATTTTAAATTGTCCCACGTGATTCCCCTCATCCAGACCTTTAATTTGGTACCTCACAAGCCCCAGTGACGTCACATTGACTTTTAACCCAATTTGTGAGTCACGTAACTAACTCGTGACTATAACCAGGAACAAATTTTAATTTGTGCTACGTGATTCCGCTCATCCAGCCCTTTAATTTGATACCTCATAAGCCATAGTGACATATATTTGACTTTTAACCCAATCTAGGGCTCACGTGACTCTCTGATGTCTACAACCGGGAAGCCATTTTTATTTGTCTCACGTGACACCACTTATCGAGATGTTTAATTTGATACCTCACAAGCCCTAGTGGCATTATTCTGACATTTAACCCAATCTATGACTAACGGGACTATCTCATGACCATAAGCAGGAAGCAATTTTTTATTTCTCCCACGTGATTCCCCTTATCGAGACCATTATTTTGGTACTTCACAGGCCCTGGTTACATCAACTTGACTTTTATCCAACTCAATGACTAACGAATAATCAATTAAGTAGCTATATTAGGTAATTAATTAAACCGAACGTGCCCGTATTGGGTTTCGAGAGTTAAGCATTGTGGCAGTTTCCCCTAAAATTTCGAGTAAGCAAGCAATTTAAATCCGATAATTCATACCCATGACACCATCGTCGCATTCACATAGTAATTAGGCGAGAGTGCTGGATAGTCACGTGATTGTTTTATTGCGCAGTTCTTAGGTCGTCTGGTTATACTGGTCACGTAACCTAGTTAATCTAACTTGGATGAAAATACACTGCGCCCGGGTGGTATTGGTTTCCAACTAAATTACAAAGTGCGGTCATGTGGTGTGCACTGTGTGGGTCCTGGATTATATTGGTTGGCGCCTGGATTATATTGGTTGGCGCCTGGATTATATTCACTGGCGCTGGGATTATATTCACTGGCGTTTGGATTATATTGACCGGGAAATCCTGTAGTTGCAGTCCGTCGGAACAATTTTGCCCAAATATACTTCTTGCTCAAGCATTCATTTAAGTGTTAGCAGCCCGGCGGTTCAGCCCATCGACATTCAAACAAGCAGACGCAGACCATTCTCTTCATGTTTATTTAGCCAAGGCATGACTACTGTCTTTAAAAGGTGAAGTCTGTTAATAATTAAACAATGACTTTCTCATATTTACTACGCCAGAGGTGGTAGGTTCAACGTGACCTCCAAAACTCGATTAGGATAGATTAGCGTGTTCGCGCGTACTAGATACTCGTCACTAAAATACCAGCTTTAAGCTGTATGGTTTTTCTACAATATAACCTGATATGTAGGTGCATTTTTAAACTGCATGTCAGATTCGGCAGTTGTATGCACAGATCTAGAGTTGTTAATAACAAGCTGCAATGTTGCAGTATAGATCCTTGTGCTGCAGAACTAAACATAATTTATTACAGAATTTTCGCTCATGATATGAGCACTGGGCACATCATCGCTCGGGTTTGATGTGAGCCAGGGTCTATAAACTACCTGTGAAGGTTCTACTCGTGTTTTTCTTGTTTATTTAAAACGGTGTGTCTTAATCCTTGCGGATTTATTGTTAAAACCTAATTTGGAGAAATGTTTTGGGAGCAGCGACCTCTCGCACCCACCCCCTTGCGAACGCAGGAGGTGTTCACTTGACACACAACGCATTCCTCTTGTCGGTAGACTGGTGTGAGGAGTGTCTTTGCTGTTACCCGATCTCAGCTTGCTGAACTCGGCCCAACAAAGTGATTGCAGGAGCTGGACACCAGCAAGCTCTCGGGTTTACGTAAAAAGCGCTTGGCAGGTGTTCTTATTTAGTGGTTTCCTTCAACTGTGAAACAAATCACTTTTTTTTTTGTTTTGCTTTGCCGAAACGAAGCCCACCTAGACAGAATTCCAAAGTTTGTCTCGACGGCAAAGCTGCAACAGGCGTTGTTGGCCAGCAGTGGTCACAGGCGGCGAAGCTAGCTAATGGCGCTGGGCTCGTCAGAGGCCTCTTCGGGGAAGATCGAAGCAACGGTACTTCGCTTTCCACGAGCATAAGAATACCGTCGTACTTGGTAGAATGTGTGTGAACCGATTGGCGTAAAAGTCTTGTTTTATTTCTTTTTTATAGACGTACGAAGCAGGCGAGCTCTTCCAGAAATTCGTGGATGACGTTGCAGAGGTGAGCAGAGGCGAGACGGTTCCGACCACAGGAACGACGGCAGTTCAGAAGGCTGCCAGGGCGTACCAGTCGTGCGAGGATATCTTTAACAAGAACAGCACGAGCATGGCTACGGTCAAACGGATCCTCGAAGACGCTGGATTCTTCTCTGCGGCTGCCTGGGATTCACCGGTAGCAATCCTGAACGCCACCTTCTTCCTTATATTAACGTGGCGAATCACACCCTTGTCAAGATAGAGCACATGCAACACACGACGCTAGGATTCGTCCTCTGGATTGAATCGAGCCAGTCTGTGGTGGCGTATGTCAAGAGGAGGCAGCAGCCGGAAAGGGAGTCTTCAAGGACATGGAAGTGACTTCAAGGACATGGAAGGGACGTTTCAGCCGTACGGGGAGCCTAAATGACTTACGAGCAGTGGAAAACGACTGACGAACAGGTGACCACGGAGTGGAAGGATATATTGGCAAGGATGATACCGGGAAAGCAATTTGAAACTGGAATGGGTCAACAATCTACCACTTCGTTCCTGGTATGACACGATAAGATTGGGATTTCTTGCTGGCCACTTACTTCAACAGCACCGCCGCGCTTAGGTTCTACGTGGGGTCATCCGGCTTGTTTTCGAGCTTCGCGAGGCTCCCAAGTTTGGTCAGCCCGGAAACGACAAAGGCGTACTACAGGTGGTACATATTATAAATCCTGGCATGTGCCGTGTACGCTCATGGATCATCAGACGACATGGCAATTACGAGAGCGCTCTGAAACATCACCATCGCTTTTGCTTCGCCGTCATGGAGAAGTCGGCTGGTTATGCTCTTCTCGCACCGTACGTCAAGGTTTTCTCCACACGGGTGGAAAGTCATATCGCCAACATGCTCCACCAAGTTCGTGGCGCTTACAAGAATAATTTTGCCAAAACTGAGAGTTTTCCTCCCAACTTGAGCTGGTTGCCTTCGTGTGACACTGACTTAGAATACGTCTTCAAGCTCAACCGCGTGTCAGATGAGGCTACTCTCAACAAGAATTACGCCCATTACGAAGACATGACCTCGGACCCGCTAGACAACTGGAGGAGGCTTAGAAATGACCTCACAAAGTCTGTTTATGCTGACGTCTCAATGGATTCAGATACGGCTCTTATAAAAAGTGTGCGATTAATCACAACCGAATATTCTGACTTGGCTTTCTACCTGTGGCCAGGCGTCGCCGCCCTGCCGTTTTTCGATCCTACCTTGCCCGCTGCTCTTACAATGGTCGGTTTAGGCTCAATATTGTCATACGCCATAGCGGAGATACTCCATGCCTCCCAGCTGCGGGGGACGCAGGAAGACTTAGTTGCGTGGAACCAGAGCCACGCTTGCATGAACGGCGATCGCTTTCCCCCCTGGACGTCGAAGGAGCCCGATCTGCTCAAACGCACCATCGCACAGGCGGCCGTTGTCGCGGCTTTGAAAAATCACACCAACGGCGTCGACCAGATGACTGTGAAAGAAGTTCCTGAGCATTCGGGCACTCAGCTCCTGTTTGTCGCTTGTTGCTACCTTCATTGCGAAAGAGCATACGGCCAACAGCTGTGCATCGAACCTGTGAGGGAACTGAATTCCTTCTTCGAGGTATTGAAGTGCACTGCTGGCGCGAAGTTGAGAAAGACCACTACCTGTACTACTGGATGGTTCGGAACACAAAATGAGACGCTCCTGGGAACTTTGAATAATATTTCAAATGTTAATATACACTAGAATTGCCGTTCGCCAGACTCTGCAATTGGTGGCTCGGGGTTACCACGCAAGCCTTATCAATAACTTCATACCTGTTTTGTTTATAGGTTTCGCTGTTATTAGTTTAACGTCGCTAAAAACAGGAACAACCAGTAATAAATGATGGCTTCGCCAATGAAACTATTGTATTTCACTGTACGCTTGAAGTGACATCCTTGGGACGCATTCCTCTGAGGATCTTTTTAATAACCCTATTCTTCCGCAAAAAACCAGTAGACCAGTAGAAGCTGCTTAAAGTCTCAAACGTCTTAGCCTGCGCACTGTCCTTTTAACTCTACCTGCGTCTCTTTAAGGTAACTTTAAGGTGGCTACCAAATAGTTGGTCTGAGTCTGCCACTGGATTCAGCACCGCAGCCAAAGGAATGCTTGACCACGATGTATATGTAGGCAGGATTATTCGAAACTTCTAACACTGCCGGCATGGGTTTCTCATGTCGGCATTATTCAGTGCAAAGGCATCCTGGGTCAAAGTGACCTAAAACATCAGCACATAACTGAGGTTACCAACGTGGTTTTAGTAAGAATACATGTTGCAGTAGTTTTTGCGATAGCAAATAAAAAGAAAACTAAACGCTAAAAACGCAGTTGAAGAAGCCAGTTAAAAGTGAATCCCGAAAGATTTCGGCACCAGCTGTGTCCGGCACATACAAAATTTTTTGGCGCCCCTAAGTGGGATACTAATGAGTTTACTTACTGTTGCCTAGTGTTCACGCCTCTTTCATCGCCCTTGTTTCTTTATCCTTTGGCAAAATTATTTACACCCGTTTCATTTCTGCCTCACCGTGTTTACGTCTTTTCGCTTTCATTGCTTTATCTTACGGCATGATTACGTAACAAGCAGACCGGCACAAATTACTGCTTCCATAGAATCAATATTCCGCGTGGTTGGTGTGCACCTGTTCTAAGGTAGCGATTAAGGTATTGTGAAGTTCGCTGAATGTTCGACTACTGAAGTAGAAGCCATTTCTTCCAGTTGTGTTTCGTTCACGACGATGGCCATCCCGACGAAGTCAATTCTGTGGCCGGATGCCTGACAGTGATATAGCTATACATGCACCATGAGCTAGCCCAATCTCTTTTGTGCGCTACAAAAGCCACCAAAGATGCTCTTGAGGACACAATGACTTGTATCGTTGGCCCCAGTGTCGCCCAGGTTGAAGAACAAGCATGGTCGCTGCACCCTTCCGCACGTCGCTGTCACACAGACCGCACTCCCCTCCAGGAACCGCTTCTTCTTCGCCGCGGTGGCCTCATCGGATTATTATTCAAGCCCTGTATATTAACATTTCGGACATTGTTGTACGCGGATGTCTCCTCGCCTTCTTCCATTTTAATAGGAACAAAATTTTAATCGGCTGGTGTGGCGAGAGCTGCAACAGTAGTCTATCAGCTTTCGGCGCCCACTTTCACACGGGAAAGGCACAAAAGGCACCCCCGACCTACAAGGCTCGTTCCCGGCACCCCCCTCCCCCCCCCCCGGTCAATTCCCTTAGCAATGCCACTGTAAGTGCGATCGCTGATTATTGTTAAGTAGAACCTACACCGAATGAAATGACGACGGGGTCATAGAGAAAATCACGAAAGGTGAATGCACACGTGCTCTTAGGACGAAAGAAAACATTCAGCACCAGACGAGCCAGTTACTTCGGTCAGTTTTTTTTTCTTTAGTTTTATTCTCCTGTCTTCACGTCTCCTTTCATATGCCGCACAGAAGAATTAAAAACAAAAAGAAAACGTAGAATAGCTTGGGCTTAGATTATGAGTACGGCACTTAAAGAGCGGGTCTCTCGGCGCGGGGTAATCGGCACGGGGCAAAAGAAACAGGGCGAATGAGACGGGGCAATAGGCACGGGACAAATGTGTCCGGGGATTCTGAGTACGGGGCTTTCGAAAACGGGGCAAAAGGCACGGGGCTTCCGGCGCGGGGCAAATGAGACGGGGCTTTTGAAATCGTGGGCTTTTGTGCACCATCCAGCACAAGCAAGTGTTTTGAGTAGCACCGCCCCATGCGCCGACATAAGCCCCGTTTACATTGACCCGACGAGGCGCGTTGAGTCGAAATAAACAGGTTTTTTGGACTCGGACGGGGTGGGTCAGAGAGCCGTCGCGGCGAGTCCAGTCAACTTGGAGGCAGGGGGTGGTTAGCTCGCTCGTCGGGCTGAGTCGGCGGGCCACAGGGAGCAGAATACCGTATTTGCGCGGTTGTAACGCGCCCCCAAAGGTAACGCGCGGGTAACTCCGCGCAGGAAAATTCCAAAAAAAAAAATGTGACACTAACGGTACTGCGCAGATGGAAAAGACATGACACCACGTACCTGGAAGAGGGAGATTTTATTTCACATGCAGCTCTGGAAGCCAAAAATGAATTGTGCTTCACAAGGTTGCTTATCCAGCTGCTGCTGGAAATAAAGTATTAGCGGGGAACACTGAAGTTGCTTGCGATTTCAAGTGCCTTGATCTTGATAATTCTACGCGTTAGGGGCTAAGCAGAAGCACAAAAAAAAATGTGCAACAGCTGACCAGGATATGCGGCATGCCATTGAGGAATCAGTGCGCCGAAATTCACTCACGTGGTGTTGACGGATTGTTTTTATTGGATTGAGTTGGATTTTGCGGGTACTTCGTGTCCGTTGCGCATGGCAATGCTGCTGGTCGCTTTAAAGCCTCTATTTCGGTTTTGAGCCCGATTGTAACGCGCACACAAATGTTAAGCTACCTTTTAGCAAAAGAGGGTGCGCGTTAGAATCGTGAAAATACGGTTGACCCTTTTCCGTGAACCCCGCCGCTCCCCTCACCTAGATTCTTTGGACGGGGTTCATATAAACTCGGGCGCGTCGAGGTAAGCTGAACCCGCCACTCAACTCACCCCGCCCCCGTCGCGTCCATGTACACGGGGCTATAGAGTCAGCGGCTGACCACGAGGAGCTTCTCGTAAATGAGCTGGGGCGGAGTTCGAGCGAAGCTCTAGAGTCTCGTATTGTCTCAGAGGAAGCAAAGGTAGCGCATGGGTCGTGCAAATGCAAGGGCGTGGTGTACCTCATTGTTGAGGTTGCGAGCAGGAATCATGAGTTCTCAAGCGGACTGCGGCGTCTTGCGCGTAGGTCCATCGCGACGAGCCCGAGAACGCATAAAGCGTCGGCAGGTGTGGCGGTGCAGGTGCGACAACGTCGTACGCGTTACCGCAGAGTAGGGCGTTCCAATTTTCTCCAGGGAGCACAGGAGACTGCGAGCTACACCAGGGTTTGTTCACAGTCAGTTGGTTTTGCATGGAACCGGATCAGTTTCCGGGCGACGGTCGGTGCGTAAAGCCGCGGAAGAGCGTTCGCGCATAATGAAGTGCGCTAAAAGAGTAATCGTCACTGTTGTTTCGAGCACACTCAGTTGTGAGAATGTTTTGCTTTTGTTTGTTAGAATTGCTCAGGTTAGGATTATCGTTAGTTTTATCTGTACTGTCGTTCTTCTTTTGTTGTTAATTTTTCTGTTCATGTATTTGTTGCGTTCAGGTGTCGTCAGGTGTATGACACGCGAGTAGCGTAGCTTGGCGGTGTTAACACTGTATTGAGAAGTAGAGCTGCTGGTACCGCACAGTAGAGAGCTCACCTTTCGGGTAGGACGACGAGTGGTTCCCGTTATTTACTCTCGTTGGCATGTGGTCATGATGGGCCATGGAATGTACGAGCGGGGCCCCACCCGTTTGTGTTTGTACGTGAGACAGTGAATGCTTGCTCCGGAAACCGAAGTGAACTTTGAGTAGGTACGCTGCAAGCGCACAGCGTGCGAACCAGCGTAGGATGAACACTCTTCAGTTTTTGTTATGTATTGTGAAAGAACATTCATCTGCGAGCGCGTGAAGAGACGATGCGAATTTTCTGAAGCATGGTGTCATTGCTACTGAAATAGCCGTATTCCTTGCTTTATGGAGTGTTTCAGTGTCTTTTTCTGTTGTTAGAGCGAAAGAATTATCCTGCATGCGTTTGTAGCGGTATTGTAGTTCGCATTATCACTTCAGTGGTATTTTCCCGTGTGTACACCCTTCGTGGGGTTAGTTGCCTCTAAGTGTCGAGAGGAAAGGGTTCTTACGTGTGCCAGGTATAAAGCGAGGTCGCTTTTTGTGTCAAGTTGTTTAAGGCTGTCGCCTTTTTGGAGGCTAGTGGGTAGTTTGTTGATGTCTTTTCGGTAATGGGACAGTTTGAGGTTCACATTCTGTGTGGTTCAGTTTTCGTTTAGTGTTTCAGTTTGCGGAAGGCACACCTTTTGTGAGGATAATGAGGATTGTTATTGTATTTGCCTTTCGTTGTTATAAGTGCCTTTGGGGCAATTAGGAGTTTACGTTATGTTCCTGCGCAGCGCTGAAGCTACATTGCGTATGGGAATGTTGCATGCTGTTGTTTATGTAGCGATTGCTACGAGTGATTATCTGGGTTCTTCGTAGGGTTTTTATAACCCACAGCCAGATGTTATGTTGTACTTACAGCTAGTGTACGGACAACATTCTTCGGGGGGGGGGGGGGTGTTACGTTCGTGCCCTTCACTTAATTAAAATCGCCCGGCAATTAGATATTTTTCGCTTGGCTTAACTTGTTTACCTGTATTGTGTTTGTTTCCCCACCGGCCGAGCTGTGTTAGGCGCGAGGGGCGTAAGGAGAAACCCCGGAGGGTTTTATTATTCGCCGCGCTTTTGCGTCCACCCGACAAGAGGGCCCGGAGACGACGCATACAAGCGCGTGGGTCACTCCAGTATTGCAGATCGATGTAAGCTTTCGAAAAAAGATTTCCTTGCGTTCGTCTGAGAAACCGGCGGAGGGGGACCATTGATGTTTTAACTACCGCGATTACCGCCACTAGAATCCTCGAAACGGACTGGAGCTGAAGGTCGGTCAAGGGGTCAAACCTTTGGGCAAAGATAGGAAGAGGCCGCCAGACGTTCTGCCTGGGAGAGTAGCACTGCTCAAAGTTACTGGGCGAAGTTTCAGTTCGTCACGCGTCTGAGCCTGGCGACTCGGCGGCTGGGGTGCGTGAATCGATTAGGCGACCAGGCTTTGTTAGGCGCTCCACGTGCCAAAAAAGGAAAGAAATTCCGGCGACGCGGAGAACAAACATAGGCATGTGCGGTATGACAATACTTTAAGACGTCTCGCCCGAGAACCGATTCCCGTAGTTAGGTCTGCTTTATGTTGGCTGGTTTGCATTTCTGTTATAATTGGGTTTCGCGGAATACCTTTGGGTTTCTGTATGACTGTGAGAGAGGTGGGTCACGTGACTATTTGGAACCCACCTAGCTCTGTTTGTCACGATGGCCAGTCAGTGGCCTAGTGTGGTCTAATGAATGATCCATCCTCACTCACAAGTTGTGACGTCCCGTTTGTGGGCGGGGTTTAATGGTAAAACCGAGAAGTTTGATGTTCGAGAGGGGGGATTGAACATCGAACAGAGAGAGAAAAGAGAGACAGAGAGAGGGGAGAGCGGCGAGCTCCCCCTCGACGAGGGCCTTGCCTGACGTCTTATTTGCGATCACGAGCCATGAGTTGTAAATACGTAATGTAAATAACCTGTACATATTGTACAGTGCTCACGGATTGAAACGCGACACTGGGAGAGCGTGGCCGCCGGCACATGCAGCGCCGCCCGTGGACGCCGGTGGAAGCGAGGTGTTGCATTGTGGTATACCAAGAGGGTGAGGGTGGTTTGACCGTACGCTTACTGCTTCCGGTTGCCAATGAGCGGGAGTGTGGTCCCCCGCCGCGACAGCGGGGTGCTGTAAGCCCGGAGCGCTGGATCGCGTTTCTGCGCCGACGGTAGTCGCCCGGCGGTGCGCACAACCAATTGCGCGACATCGGTCTGCTCACGTGCTCTTGTTAGGCGGGCCCTTCCGATGCTGCTCAGATAATGCGCATGTAAGGCACGGTCACGCTCATCTGAATAAAACGAACGTCTGCATGATTGAACAGCAAACTTTATTTCAGGATGTAAACTAACAAAAAAAGACAGACGCATGTGCAATCACGTTCGCGTCTAGTGCGGGGCATTAGTACATTGTCGGGGCATAACTACTTCGACGGCAGCCATTCTGCGGGGCAGACTGTCGTGGCCGTACGCGGAATACAGTTGTGGTGGAAGGCGAGGAAGGGCTTTCTTTATTTCCCCCCAGACGTTTCCAGTAATGTTCATGCCCACACCTTGCGGCGGCCGGTCAAGCACCATCACACACCCCTCCTCCAGGAGGTTAGTGACGCACGCACCAGTGTGGCTGTCGTCGTGGCCGCGAGAGGAGTGCCGACAACGTACTACACACGAACGTGCCTTCAATTGCGTGTTTCCATTTTGTTAGTTCATATCCTGGAATAAAGTTTGTTGTTACATCGTGCAGACGTTCGTTTTGTTGAGATGAGCGTGACTGTGGCTTACATGCGCATTATCTGTGCCGCATCGGAAGGGCCCGCGTAACAAGAGCGTGCGAGCAGATGATGTCGCAAAATTGGCTGCGCGCACCGCCGGGCGACTACCGTCGGCGCACAAACGTGCTCCAGCGCTCCAGGCTTACATCACCCCGCTGTCGGTGCGGGGAACCACACTCCCGCTCATTGGCAACCGGAAGCAGTAAGCCTATGGTCAAACTACTCTCACCCTCGTGGTATACCACAATGCCACACCTCGCTTCCACGGGTGTCCACAGGCGGCGCTGCATGTGCCGGCGGCCACGCACTCGCAGTGTCGCGTTTCAATCCGTGAGCACTGTACATTTCGAATTTACTTGGGGTGGACCGTCGTCGGCAATGTGCCGTCTGCCAACGAGCCAGCGAGTCGTTGTTCATCGGATCATCGCTTCGACCATCGATCATCGACTGCGGACGATAGATCCTACCTTCGTCGTATTTTAACTACCATGGTCACATTTCTAACTAAGATCGTCCGACGACTGCCCTCGAGGCCTCTTTTGTTGCCCCAAACCGGCAAAAAAGGCGCACTTTCTTTTCTCTACGCGTAATCGTCAGCTTAAAGACAAATTCAACCGGGATATTTCTCGTTGAAAGTCTCTACATTAAAAAATTCTCATATTTATGGCAATCTAATTCCATTCATTCCTACCTGTATGACCCATCTCGCCTTCACCAACCATGGTTGGTGAAGGCGAGATGGGTCATACACGATAGCTTTAATTAGGCTAAACAAAAGCGATTCGGATACATTACGTGTATAAATAAACATATGGGTCTTGTATGCTATAACGGGGAGTCAGGAAAACTCGTTGTCACTGCAAGGGTTTCTAAAATACGGCGAAATGTAAACACATTAAGGCGTATGTATTGTCTAAGGGCATAACTTGGCATGCGGTATTTTTGGATGCAGCATAAGTAGCGGAATTGGTAGATAGGTAAAATTTCGTTTTGGTGTTTCAGAGATCGCTAGTTCGGATACTCCCAGGGGTGTATTTTTGCGGCATAATTTGGCAATAACTTTTTCTTTTAATCAAGCAATGCATCTAATTTGGTGATTTTGTTAAAACCCATGAGTTTTTTTAATGCGATAGATTGCCCTACGGCATAACAGGGATATTTATAGGTACAACAATGCACCAGTTGCAGGCAGAAAGCCAACAAGAGACCGGTACTGGGGTCCCCATATCCAACGCTTAAGATCGGGGAGTCTCGCAGGATAGAGCCCTGTGCCTGGAAGATGTTGGATTGTGGCGTTTCTAAGACCTGAACAAGTCGACAGAAGGTGTTCAACGTCCGCTTTTGGCGCAGGAGTCACACAGAAGGGGCAGGTGTCCGCAAACGGGGCGTGGTGACGTCTTAATTTGACTGTCGCCGCAGAAGCGGTAAGCAGGCAGGCCCAGCTAGTGGCCATGACACCGGGATGGTGCAAGACTATGTCGATAGCAAACCCCCGGTCGGGCGTACGATACGTGCTCGTGCATCAGCAGTCACGCATAAGCAGTCCAGGACCCCATATGCTTGGCCAGCCGCTATTGCCTGCTCCACCAGTCGAAAGCGGTCGGACAGGCACGAGCTGGACCATGCGCGCCCCAGGGCTCTGGAGAGTCGTAAAGATTCGGTTTGGAGAGAGGGTGGGAGGGGGCAACAACCAAGGTGCCGTCCGCTCCACAGAAGATGCAGCTAAGGGAGGTAATTCGAGCGGAATTGCGGTAGGCCCATTTAGGGTGGGGAAATGCATTTGTCTGCAAGGCACGTTAGTGGTGTGCCTGATCAGTATATTGGTGTCGGTTGGGTGGGGCAAGGGTGTGTCGGACAAGGCGTAGAAGTTGGGTCATTTCAGCGTATGCCAGCAGGGGGTAAATCTCTCCGAAGCGGCGTTATCGCTCCTCGTGCGGCGTGTCATTTCTCGCGCAAGGTCGTGGGTCGTGTTGTTCCCTCTCACTCCGAGATGGGAAAGAGTCCATACGATCTGGATCTGCCGTTGCTGGGGGCGACGGAGTAGTATTGCGCAGGCCGCAGCGTGCACCATTTCTACCTGGAAGTTCCGGCAGGCCTGTTGGCTGTCTGTCACTACAGTATTAGCCACGGAAGAGGAGATAACAAGTACAGTTGCCGCCTCTTTAGCTTCAGCTGGAGAGCGTGTTTTGATAAAGGCAGTGATTGTCCCGTTTGGGCAGGGCTTACTGCCAGGACGAACGCTGGGCAGGAGGGGTATGCCGCCGCCTCTGTGAGGACCGCATCAGCATCTTGTCTGTACTGCCGTGAGATGGCCTCCGAGAGAACCCTACGCCGTCCACTGTGGTGTTCAGGGTGCATGTTACGCGGTAAGGGTCAGACTTGAATGCGTTCATGAGTCCCTCGGGGAAGGGGCTCTAGAAGTGGGCCATTGTAGTCTGGTGTTTTTATTCCCAATTCTGAAAGGACACAGCGGCCAGCCTTGTTGAGAGATAGCCTTTGGTATTGTTGTAACAGATGTTCTTCAACTCGTTCAGATGACGTATTGTGGATGCTGAATTGAAGGAGTGAGGTGGATGTGTTTGGTGAAAGCCACAGTGCGCGCTTGTATGTTCTTCGGATGATTGTATTCACGCTTTCTTTGCTGTAAAATTCTCTTGTCTTTGAATCACGAAGCTCCCTAGCGCGAGTCATCAACGAGTTTTCCGGTGTTTTAGTACCGTGACTACACGAGACGAGGATTACGACGATGACGACAGGAGACGCCAATATCGCCAGCCCCTGAGGGTCTTCGCACCTCAAAGCATTGTAATTGTTGGCTTAAACGATATAGGAGACAGAAAAAAATTCGATCTGGAACAGCGTATCACGAGAGAAATATTTTTGCCAGGTAGACACGGAAAATCCATCGAACGTATACCACAGCATCGGAGAGAAACACAAGGAACGAGAATGACCCGTAATAAGGATGAAGATGCGGTCACTGACCAAGTCAAGGTGAAAACAGAGGCGTTTCGGAACCCGTACGGGTTCCGAAACGCATCTTCGTCCTCATCATGATACCTGACCAGACGAACTTTCGTTGAACTCTCGACTACAAATGACCCGTAATGCTTGTGGCTTGTGTCACCCAAATGTCTCTCCCACAGAACTACTTTAAATATAAAGGTGACACGCCCCACCTCGTACTACTCTTTTCCACAAACTCCCCACACCCCTTTCCCCCTCCTTCGAGCAGTGGGAGAGCTTTCTGCGCAGCAGACGACTTGAAGACCAGGAGTTCTCGATCTTTCGGGCCAGGACGGCTGCGAAGGCACGCGGCCTACCGGACAAGGATGGCCACCCACAGCTCATTCTCTTTTCTCCCTCCTTCCCCTTCCCTGTATTTCAATAAACGTTTTAATCAATCAATCAAATCAATCAATCAATCAATCAATCAATCAATCAATCAATCAATCAATCAATCAAATCAATCAATCAATCAATCAATCAATCGATCGATCGATCGATCGATCTTGCAATCAATCAATCAATCAATCAATCAAAGACATTTCATACCCTTTTAGGTTATCACGCCATGAAGCGTGGCAATAAGATAAAACTAAGGGCGGAAGGGGCGACGAAGTGACACTTCTCTGCAAGCTTAGAGATAACAATCACTGATGCACTCGGACTACCCCCGAAAATAGCAAGCATTGAGCAGCCCAGTGAGGCGCTAGGTGTCTGTATATGAAATGCGTGACACAAACAAAACAAAGTACCGCTGCATATGCTATCGTCTAATGAAAGCCACTTAGTGAATAAAACGAAAAAGAAGCAGTTTTATTAATGTACAACTATGGTGTAGCTGCAATCATGGAGACATAGTGGCATGCTGATGTTGATGATTGGGAAATGGTGCCGGAAACGCTCAGACCGCAAAGGCCGTGGTGGTGACGAGGTGATATCGAGAATACATGGAATAGAATTGCACAACAAAGGAATATCGAATCTTGAAAGCATGCGCTGTACGCCCAAAATAAACAATTCTTGGTGGGCGATAGGTAACATTCACCGGCGTTCGAATGGCTCTGGTGGTTATCCCTCTCAACTTCATGCATTCCAAAATGTCGTGACAACCAAACAAACATATTACATACCATGATTTCATTTTAGCAGGTATTGAGTGAATGAAGTTTTCCACGAGAACAAAAGAGGCAGCTCGCTTCCAATTGCTACTTAACTCAGTATTTAGCTTTTTCTTATGGCAGTTAGTTCAACAGCCAATGCAAACCACATGGGGCGCTTCTTCAGGGCTTGACTTGGCCCTTGTAGTGCAATCCGTAAACTCCGAAACTAGCGTCGACCATGAACTGCTACAATCAAAACTATTTTCCGGGTTTGTAGTTTAGGACGTTATATCTGCAAATTAGAAGAGTAGTTCATATATCTAACCGAACCAATGATGCAGCCATTGTCGATTTCGTTGATTGTTTAATCTCTTTACTACAGCAGGTTCGATCCCGGGCGCAGTTGTTGCTTTTAAACTGAAGGGGAAAAGAGAAAAGGCCCGTGGTGCCAAGTTTTCGGCGCACATTAAAGATATCCACATGGCAGATGTTTATCCAGAGCCCTCAAGTGCGGGCACCTTGTAGCCCAGCTGTTGCTTTGGCGCGTTACACGCCAAACGTTATAGTTATGACGCCATGAATTATTTGTGGCTGATATTTAAACATGACATGGAATATCGGAACAGACTTTCTACCGTCTAAAACGCATAAAACGAACCCGTAAGACGTCCTGGATAACGCGTAACCTTATTCACCTCAAACAAACACATACAGGAATGCGCAAGCGCAGAGGTAATCCTGCAGTCATTCGTCACATCTCTAACGAGTAGTGCATTAAACTCAAAAGTGCCAGGATACAGTTTTTTCCACTACCGTCGTTTGCTTCATGCATTATAAGCGTCAACAATTTTACTTCTATCTGGCGAAATGTGATGACTCTGTTAGTCAAATACAGCTCAAGAGTTTTCTAAGATGTTCGCGATATCGTGAACTCTTTTAACGATTTTTTCCCGTTCGTATTCTTTGGAATGCGTCTGCCGAGCCATAGCCTATGTTATCATGAGTCAGCGACGCCTGTGCCTTACATCGTGATTACGGGAACAGGGATTCATAACTTGTTACTGAACATTGACAACAAAAAGTCTTCGGGCACAGATAATTTATGGCGGTATGCAGCACTAACACCGTTTTTATGCCACATTTTCAGAATGTCGCGATCAAAGGCTGCGCTCACATTCGATTAGCTCTGCCGAACAATATTGTTCGTCCCTCTGCTAAACGAAAAAGTAAAACACGCTAAGGTTAATGATGAACACGCAAGGCACAACAGCAGCAAGATGTGCCGTACATAGTTCGTGAGTGGTCCGATTATAGCCCTGGTATTCTGCACCCCTTCTCCACTCGAGCCTCTAGTCGAATAGATCCTTGAAACCGATTTTCGCACGTAAAACATTGCGGTATTCTCAACTTAGCCAAGTTGGGGTAGCACACGGAGGGGAGGGCGAACTCAGAATACGGCCATAAGTGTCGTTTGTCATTTGGCACTCTGATGTGAGTTGGGGGCGGAGGGCGGATGCGGGGTGAGTGATCTGAGATTCCAGGTGCCGTGAGTGGTCGGAAATTCGAAGTAGGCTAGGCAAGTAGAGGGCACGGGCTCTTTAGGTGGTTCCGTTAAACTTTATTTGGGACTTTTTTGTTGTCTCTTCCTTCTTTTCCCAATAACCCTAATTGGCCTCAGGCCTATTTCTACAAAAATCCGTTCATTCATTCCGCACGGCAAAGTAGGCATAGATAAAGAGGTCTACCTCCGGCCACCATAGCTGCTATATCAGATCTTTCGTTGCTTCCGGCAATAATTTCAAGTTTTCTTACTTGCCGGGTTATATCTATGAAGCTCGTTCCGTAGACGAGTTTATTACCACAATAGAGGAATTATACAACTCTGACCATCAATGAAAATCTGCACACCTATAAAATTTGAGCTTCCGTTATTAACCCTCTTAAGCTGTGTTTTCAAATTGTGATCATCTTGTAAACTGTATCCTACCATTCCTGTATGAGCCTTTATCCAGGCTTGAAATATTATTAAATAAATAAAAAAATAAATGTGTACTGAAGAATTTCAGAGTATGAACTAAACAATGCCTAATTGGGCAAAACTGGATTTGAGGGCCAACTGCGTGCTTTTATAGGTTCTTCCGTGTGCAGTTTCTGTCCTATTTGCTAAAGGCGAGTTTGAGGAAAACGCATTTCCGAAATTATACGGTGTCATCTGCACGTTTCTTTATTATTCAGCATAAGCACAGCTTGAAAAAATAAACATGCAAATAGTTCTTTTCAGGTGAGAGCAAATTCCATAAGGCCTATTTCTCTCTTCCCGCTCCGATGTATATATACGGGCTCCATCGACGACCGCAGCGTCTGCCGTGGTGCGTCCTTGGGTTCCCTGGAATATGTCAACGAGAGAAACAGACCATATAGTGAATGTTAGCGTTGCTTATACAAGAATAGATTTTATATTTTGTGGCAGTCACCTACAAAGGCATACCTCGCTATAACTCAAGCTAATAATTGTGATACTATTGAAACTGTGAGGAAGGCAGAATGGGGAGTCGAGCGAAAACACTCACGACGAGTAAATTTCATTTCCATATTCAAACCGCTGAGTTGGTATGTAAATTGGACGTTTTTACGCCTTCAGTAAGGAAATATATTTTTAGAAGTCGCGAAGAAAAGAGTCCTATGAAATGGGGCTCTTAGCAATCTTTAGGAGACCTTTCAAATGGTTTTGCTATTTGTTAATCACTGTTTAGGGCGGCGGTATTTTTAGGGCGGGATAATAGAAAATTAGAGCCAACACGCGTTTTCGTAGAATGTAGCAATTACTGTTCTCTTACTAAACTGCGGATGCATAAATCAGGTATACCCTAGAAATATTCTTCACGGGATGACCGACATTTTGTCGAAAAAAGAAGCACAGCCCCTCTGCGCATGCAATATGTCTTTTTCCACCGAAAAGAAAAAAAGTCTGCACAGTCAGTAAACTGAAAAAGAACAAAACAAACGTAGGATGGTGTTGACCCAGGCGAAACACTCGCTATCTGTTTCCTTAATTTTTTATTTTGCTCAGGGTCATTGGCCACAAACTTATCCCTGTGGGAAGAGCAGGTGTAGTAAGGTTAAAATCTCTTGCGCCATAAAACATTTCCTGGCGATTAAAATAGTCCCTAATGTGAAATTTCAGCGCAGGCCGAACTTCAGCCTTCTCAATGACGGTGCATAGCTGCTGCGTCTCAGTAAGTAGTGGCGCCATCAGCGAACGCACGGCAGCGCGCGCTACTCTAGCGTTTTGTCGCAGCGCATCGCCGCAGCCCAGCATGTCTCGAGCGGCATCGTCATTGCGCCCTCCACCTCACACTTTTGCCATACTTTTGCGTTAGGTTGAACCCAACTTGACTTTCTTCCGGTTTCTTTTCTAACTCTTCCATGTAAAGAATAAACAGTATTGCGCTCAAATGGCATCCCTGTTTTTGTCCCCGATGGGTGTTGACCTGCTCGGCGCATTTCTGTCCTTCCCATTTAAGGTGAACTGTATTGTCTTCATATATTGCTATAAGGAACTGTATTAACATGTCATCTAATCCCTGGAGTTTCAGCCTTCTCCACAGCAGTTCTCTGTTTACGTTGTCATATGCTCATTTATTGTCCAAGGACGTAATTCATAAGGGTCTATTCTGGGCTTTCGCAATTTCAATGGATTGCGTTATCATGAACAAATTATTATACGATCTCCTGTTATGTATCAATCCATTCTGCAGTTCCCCAAGGATGTCATATTCCTCCATCGATGCTTGAATTTCTGATTTTATCGCCAGCATTACGAATCTATACACCACTGACGATACTGTGAGTGGTCTGTATGAATCAATACTGGCTTTGTTGCCTGTGTTTTATATACCAAATTCATCCTACATTCTAGCCAGACCTCCGGTATTTGTTTGGTTTGTATCACCGTATCTATTGTCCTCATAAAACGATGCCTTACTTTTAGGTCCAAGCAGGTTTATCAGTTGCATTGGTATTTCGTCCGGGCCCACTGCTGTCTGGGGGGAAACCTTTGCTCTTATTTTTTCCAATCAAGTTTGCACAAACGTGTTTTCCTTTCCGCAGTCTTCTGTGGCGCTGATGCTATCAGTGCAGGCTTCCCTACCTCTATTGCTCTAAACTTCTCACTAATCACTCGATGAATATGCGGCAACGCTTGTTCTCATAAATGTTTTCCCCCTACTAAATCAAGAATTTTTGATGGACATCGTCTTTTCAGCTTAGTAATTTGACATAGTTCCAAAACTTCTTGGCTGCACTTTTGTCCTTCTTTCCTGGTTCTCATATCCATAGTTCGCTTTCCTGCTTGATCTTTGCTTGAACAATTTTGTGCGCTTCCAATTTTTTTCCCCGGGAGATATCCCGTTTTTCCTTCACTACCTCATGTTTTATACCAGTTCTTTTTCCTCTGTATGTTCTGTTGACGCCTTTTTTCGCTGGTCAATAGCCTCATTTCCTTATTCCATTAGCTTCTCGGCTTTCTCATGATGATTGCTATTGGTTTCCCTTTTGTAGCGGGGTGATGACGTGTCATCTTACCAAAAAGGACTAATATACCTATGTTTTCCACTCTTGGTTTAATACGAGCGCTGTTTAGGGCAGGCACAAAAACTTATTAGGCACAAAGCACCTTTTTTTTCCTGTTGCAGGTGGTAACTGTACTAGGCAATATTACCCTATCTGCTTTTCGTCCACCAGCATTCTAATCTTCTTTTCGTCGCCTCGACAGCCTTGAAGTTAGCTTTCTTTGTGCTACCCTTAAATCACAAGGCTTCTGGAAGCCGAATATTTCCCTCATGCAGATTTGGATGGATACCCTCGTAATCTTACACTATGTGCCGCGTAGTTTCTGTTTCTTTTCCGCAGACCACGGATACACCATCATTTTGTGAATATTTCTCCACAAGGCTCATAGTTCGCAAGCAACCTGCTCTAGCCTCAAAAAGCAACGCACTGCCCTGGGAAGTATCGTTGAGATTTTTATCTCTGATGTCCAATGTCTCATTCCCGTACATCTGTACCAACATTTTAGCTTCCATTTTGTCTCTCCAGTCATTCGTTGTTATCTGCCTTGCCTTCTTGGTTACCTTGACTGTTTTGGATTCTCCACTGTACTTTCTGTATTTCATCATTAGCCTTGTAGTCTTCCTGAACCATTGCGTGTCCATGCTTTTCAAGTGTAGGTACCTAAAAACCTTAGCTACCCACCCACGTTGATCCATTGCTCTCAACCGTTGCTTTGCTTCATTCATCTTTGCCTTTATGAGCGGAACCATTTCGTCGTAATTCCAATTTCTGTCTGGGTGTTTATTGATTTCATCTTCGATCCTATCAGCGATGATCTTTAACTGCTCATTGTTAAAATTAGTTCCTCCGGTCGTACCTATTTCTAAATTAGTCTGGGTTGCGCCTCCAAAGTGCAAAGTAAGCCGCTTGTGGTCGTGTTATAAGCTGTCTGTTCCATTTTCATCTGTCCTCGTTTCCCGCATCCTTTCATATACTGTCTCGAAGACTAGACTATAGTCAATGTTGGGCTGTCTGTTACCGATTTTTCACGTTATTCGTCCCTGACACTGGTTTTCCGTGTTTACTTTTACTATCCGGTTTTCCTGACATAGATCTATCACTAGAGAACCGTTATGGTCGGTGTATCCAACCAAACCTTCTATGAGGGCATTCATATTTCCAACTAAGATTATTTCACCCGAATCTCTGAACTCGTTTATAGCTCTTCTCAAACAGTTTACCATTTCCTCATTTTCCACCCTAGCGCTACTTCCGGTCCACAGACACACAACCCCTAACCATGTATTTTTCCCGCTATTGTGCCTATATCACACAGATGCCCTTTACAGCTGTCATGAACTCTCTGCCAGTCGGTCCATCGTCAGGGAAAGTTGGCTTTCCTGAAGGGCGTTTTTATGTTGCAGGCACAATCAATGAGAACACTGTAGCTCCGCTTTAAAAACCAATGGACAACCACAGCAAAGTGATACGGTCCGCAGCGATCTCTGCTGCTGTACGGCAATGCAATTATGATGATTCGCCTGAAACAATATTTCATGAGGCACTGCTGGAAATCATCGTTTTAAAAGAAGACAAATTCCGTAAACATGTACCTTGTTTGCGCGGGTTCGAGATGAACTTTGGCAGCGGCCATTTCAGGCATGAGATAAAGGTATCAGCGTTGCTGTCCATGGCAGAACAATGTGTTTATATGCATCACGTGTACAGGGGCATGTGTCTAGGCATGCATGTATTGTGTTGCTTGCATTGTCTGCACAACTTTTTCCCCCAGTGCATTTTCTCGCGTCATGAGCCTTAAAACAGGCCGGAAATTTCGAATAAAAAACGCAGATGATGCATGACTTTCACTGCAGACTCTCAGTGGCGTGGGTATGACTCTCTCCTACTCAGTCGAGGTGTCTGGGTTTGAGGCCGAAACTACTGAATTGGCTACAGCAGTTGTTTTTCATATCTAGTATTGGTTGCGCAAGCCTTCTGATACCGAAGATGTCAACTGGGAAACGTACATATAGCGCGAGAAACATACTGAAAAAATGTGCCTGCCTGCAATCATCAAAAGACACCGATCGCTGTAAAGAGTATGGTGCATTCCTCACTTTATGGTGAACAGAGTCAGTGGTGTCAACCGTTCCTGACGCTCCATCCCGAACGCGTATTTCCGAACGCTTCGCTGCACAGTGAATCACGTGACTTATGTCTTCTCGCGATACAGAAGGGTAATTTAACGTGGTCATAGGCTGCGCCCCGAGCCCTAAGCGATCTAAAACATACCAAATCACTATTTGTAACAAAAACAACAAAAAGAATTGAGTTCTCCTGCCAGAAAAAAAAGAATTCTGTGTACAAATAAATTTCGCAAAAACATAATTAAAGCCATTCCAATCAACTGAAAGCTGCCAGAAGTGCAGAGCAGTGATTTGCCATAATGGGCTGTGGCGCCGTTATCTACTCACTGTTACCACCTATCACGCTGTTCGCCTTCATGAATTGAACGGAGGTTTGTCCCATGCAATTCGAATTTCCCCCCTTCGCAGTGTTCGCGCTCCCCCTGCATGGAACAGCGCGAACAGGAGTTCTATTTTTTTTTGTGCTTGTTTTCATCTCGTACGTGCCGGAGGCTTACTGCGCAGTTTAGAACTCGTAGTTAAGGCGGCCACTTTTTTTGCTTACTATCGTAAAATACAATCCAACAGGCGTTCCTAACTAAATTGACATGGATGGGTGCTACCAGTTATTTACACAGATGTTGCCTCAAATATGCTTGCAGTTTTCTTTGCTCTAACCAACGGGGAGATGTATGAGAAGCGCCAGTGGTTTGGGTGTTTCCAAGGGTTATGCCTATTCACACCGCACGGCTTTCGAAACCTCTGTTTGGGTTCATTGCGTCCCTATGCCGTGGGGCTTTGGTTCGGCCCGTTACGTCGCTACGCGGCCTCATTGCGGCGGTGGCTAAACAGCATTACAGCGAACGAACTACGCGACAAGGCGGGACCCTAAAGTGGTGTGCACTTACGTAGCTCCACTGAGGTTTGAACAAAGGCCACCAGTGCAAGTAACCAGAACTCTACCTCGAGGCCACGGAGCCTCAACGGCGGGATCGTTTTAAAAGCATCTCGATAGAATTGCACGCGCAGTGGCTTACTATTTCTTCCTCCTATTGCGAACTACCCTCGCACCACTAAATCGCGAGTACTATTTAACACAGATTCAAGGATCGGCTTATGCTGCGATCGGCATTCGGTGAATTTAACAAACCATTAGGCAACCTAAAATTTTGCTCTTGGCATGGTATTTGCGCAACTGTTCGCTTCGTAGTCTTATTTTTATTCTTTTTCTACTTACCTCTGTTGTTAAACCTCTTTTTTTTAAGTCGCGAATCATGTCCTAGGGTATTCTAAAGAGCATTTGTTTCACTTATAATCACTATGGAAGGGGTTAAAACATTATTTACATTTTGGCTATATAATGCTTTTAGCATTACCAGTGTCTTTGAAGTATACACCTATGTTCGTACAGGGGTCGCACGAACCTGAGATAAAATACATCTGTTGCCAGTCTTCAACCTCCGGGAATGAATACGGGCTCACTGCTCCCAGAGTGAGAATCATGACAAAGTCACCTACGCTTTCCTCCTTGCAATACACATTCAATAAGCACCAATCTACTTGGTGGAGGAAACTGTTGCTGGTACTTATAGCCTGGAGTAACATATACCGCGATAGCTGTAAAGACACATGAAAATGGCGCGAAAATCATGAATAGCTTACTTGTAATATAAAGAAACGTTCTTCAAATCACTCAACGCTTAGACCACCTGGCGGGATAACAACATTACAACAGTGGAAGACATTTCTGGTGAGCTCGGATGCCGAGAATAAAGCTCTTGTCCAGCTAGCCTCGGACGCCAGCGCTGCTCAATGGCTACGGGCCGACGTCTGAGCAGGACCGGCGTTTCTGGGATCTCCTACCCCTGCCCTCCATTTCGCAGTTTTGGACAGCATAAAGTTGTTCATCTTAATCCTACCCGGCCCAGAAATTTTTCCCATACGGGGGTATACATGCGGGATTCCATTAACAAGCTTCATTGTCTGTTTAATACCAAGAAGGCGAAAGAAAGATTAATCGGGATTAGCACATTGGGGATTCACTGAAGCAGCCGCTAAAAACCGCTAAAAGGAACAAGACAGGGGTGGCCAAAGGACATGCCCATATAATCAATGCGTGGCCAGCGTCGAATTAACCAAGTGTGACGCGGGACTACACTTCGCTACACCAATCTGAAGGGTCACCTGCTTAGGCAGAGTGCCCATATATGTACACAGGGCCGATACCTATGACCTGAATGGAAAAATAAAAAAAAAACGTGACCTCATTGCAGACGCTTAGAATACCGTCCTGTCTGAGGGCATGCTTTCTTTCTGGCTTCCTGTTTCGAAATTTTTGTTGTCATGCTTCTTACATGTGTTCACGTTAGCAATGCAGACGGTCAAACGCCCTTTTAATTCTGGCGTAAGCACAGAAAATTCTTGTTCTACTTACCTGTGCATACTTTTAGGCACATCTGGCATGAGACAAAGTTGTTTTTGTTGCCTAGGCAGCCACCGTATACGAATTTCTCACACTGACGTGTTTCGTGGTTATAATGCCACCTGCTCATAAATGCTCTGCAAGGTCCATGCACAGCACGGAACCGACAAAACTTTGGTTGGTGGAAACGGCCTGGAAAACAAATACTTGGTTTAGGTAAACTCCAGTGAACGTCTTTTTCGAAAGCATTCGCAATTGTACACACACATATGTATATATTATATATATATATATATATATATATATATATATATATATATATATATATATATATATATATATATATATACCCAGGCGGCACAGAAAGTGTGCCCCAAAACCGGCCCGTCTATGGCCGCTTTCTGGCATGTCCGGCCAGCATCCAGGTTCTGGCAGCCACTGATCATGCGTTGAACGGCCAACATTCGGCAACCAGCGCTTCGGTATTTTTCCGTCCGCCCGTGTCCGGACGCACAACGGCAGCTAACCGGCTGCCAGATATTCAGTTCTCTTACGGCTGCCGATGTTGAGAACGAGAACGGCCGAAGTACGGCCTTAGGGCATCCGTTTTTTCTTCATGAAGCGGTAATCGGCCGAAGCACGGCAAGCGACCGGCCACAGAATATGCGTATTCTTGCGCCAGTTGGTGATCGAAAGGAGACCGGCCGGAGCGCGGCTGCCGTGCATTCGTTGTTTCAACGGTGAACCGCGCGTCCGGCGGTAGAATATTCGTTTTCCTCGGGCAACCAGTGTTATGAAGGATACCGGCCGACGTACGGCCCCAGAATATACGTTTTTCATTCGGTTAGCTGTCCTCGGCCGAATTACGGCAAGCGAATGGCCACAGAATATTTGGCAACCGTTGTTCAAGAGGAGACCGGCCTACGTAAGGCATCTAGTTATACGTCATTTTTTTGGCAAACGGCATACAGCCGAACAACGGCACGCGCCTGAGCGCCGAGAACTCATGCACAGACGTGTTTGGAAGGAGACCGACTGGTTTTTTTCCTGGGGGGGAGAAAAAGCCGTTAGGGAGCCGAACGACAGGGACGCGTTTTTCATCCGCTCCGTGTTTCTACGTTTTAAATGAACGATAATCGTTTGTCAAACAGTAATGAGTGTTCTCGGTGAACGGGCAAGGTGCAAGGACTCACTGGACATAAGCAGGGAACCTTTTAGGACATCGAAATGTCATTCATTGCCACAAGAAGACTGTGCTAAACCGACGGGTGAGCTAAGCCTCGCCAGTCATCGCCGCTACCACGCCTCTGCCGCCGGCTTCGTCGACGCATTAGCTCGAGGCTATTCTCCCCCTAAAGAAATGGAGAGCATTGGAGACATCGACCGGCAGAGATGAGATGTCCTATACGAGATGGAGATGGTTCACCAAAATAACTGGCCTTCAAGGGCGTCGAGCAAGCGGCCGCCACGCAGGAGCTAAACCGCCACCATGTCGAGGACTCCCCACCAAAGAAAGGCAAGCGCGAGCAAAAGCGCAAGTTATTCTGCTTACAATTACGTTGGTGATAAACGTAGAAGAGACTCGCTCGTGCATTGGTAGGATCAGCTTCATGCCCTGCACTATGTTACTTCATGGGATTTTAGGACTGCATATTTAGAAACAAAAATTATTTTAAATTTGCGATAACAACACAGCCTTGTCACTGACGAAGCCTAGCTGTTAATTTAGTTCCGATGTTTGAAGGTGAGCTTAGCTACTCCTGGGATATGACTCATTTGGTTAAACATAATCGCCAGCATCCTAGTAAACACGGATTTTGTCAGGATTTTCTTGCTCAACGCAGATTGTTGAGTTCACGCACGATTTGGCTCTTGCAATAGATAAGCTTAAAGTGGTTGACTGTATATTCTTGGACTGCAAAAAAGCAAATGATGGAGTTCCATATCACCTTCTGCGTAGTACATTTCATCCTATGAACTGAATGAATCGGTTTTCGCATTGTTATTACTATTGACCCTATAGCTTTGTTCAAAAGTACAGTGTAGTTTACCGGACTATAGCGAATGAACGTGATTCCGTATACCTGCAGCTTTATTCGAATTTAATAACATCCTGGTGTGCTGATTGGGAAAAGTTTTTGGATGTTAAACAGTGTGTTAACGGCACCTTTAGAATAAAACCTTCATTCCAATTTAATACGTGTACCGTAAATTATGCTACTGTGACAACGGCCGAGGAATATAAATACCTAGGAGTTTATTTAGGGAGTGGTTAGAGGTTAAATAGGCAGGTTCACACCATAAAAGTTACGGCTGCATATGTTTTTGGCTTTCTGAGACAAAATTTTGGTGAACCTCCATCTAACTGAAAAGACCAACCGTATTTCACTCATGTGCGCTCAATCTTGGAGTACGCATGTGTTTTCGTGGATCCCTACACCAAAGAGCTGGTTGATACGCTCGAAAACATACAGAATATGTCAGTGCGATTCGTATTAGGTAACTGGCACGCTCAACTTAGCATGAGAGAAAGTGAAAGTAAACTGAAATGGCAGGACGTGAAAGATCACAGACGAAGCCACCGGTTGAACTTTTTTCGTAATATCTATCATTCGAAAACTGGAGTAGAAGGGGAGAAGTATGTCCAAGCGCCATTGTACATATCGCAAAGTGGGACCGCTAGCTTAAAGCAAATTGTTAACTTTCCTTTAAAGGTGACGCCTTGCGCGATTCATTTTATTTTACATCAATACTGCAGTGTAATTATCTTCCACGTATGATTGCATTAACTGTTTATATTGACGATTTTTAGCGCGCTTTGTAGAATTATTTTGTTATTTTGTCTCATATTAAATGCTTAGTGTTATGTGTCTCCCTTCTGTAATGCATGCAAAGGCAAGCAGGCATCAAATAAAGAAATAAATAAATAAAACAATGAATAAATAATTGAATAAAAATAAATAAATAAATAAATAAATAAATAAATAAATAAATAAATAAATAAATAAATAAATAAATAAATAAACTTCCAGAGGCGCAAGTTTGCCTCCGACGGGTTGAGAACCCTACGCATTCAACCTTGACAAAATAAAATATATATTGTCCTATTCGTCGCAGTATGCAAGGTTTCCTGTATGCATGCTACCATTTCTATGTTATTGGTTTGAAACAAATTATGCAACTCTAATTTTACGCCTTTCCTTGCGTGAACACAGAGGGATACAACAGCAGCCACCTGAAGCAGGGCTTCATTCGCAACGCGTCTAGAATTTTTTGAACGTAGTATGACATTAGAAGAAATTTAAGTTCTTTTGGAGTATTAAGTGGTGTTGTCGTACACTCATGAAAACAACATAAAATAGATTGAAAATGAAAGTACCTGTTCGCTCCTTCTTAGGATCAGCCCTGCGCAAGATCATCAGAAAAGTTGATCGAGTAGAAAATGTCTTTGCAAGAAAAATGGGCAAAAACTGGAGATACTTTTTTGTGAAGAAGTTATATTAAATGCTCCTGAGTGTTTTGTTGAGAACTCCTATTGTGACAACTGCGGTTCACCAGAAACCGTCGAGCACATTTTACTGGAGTGTCCTACATACTATCAAGCAAGAAACAACCTCGCACAGAAGATCGAGTGCCTCAACCACAGTTCCTTGACTTTAAAAGCACTTCTGGGACCATGGCCATCCCCCTCCTCTCAGCGTAAAGTGCTAACCGCATTATTTGAATATCTCAATGACATCGGCGTCGCTGAGCTGATATAGGACCAGACCATTCTTGCACTGTACAACCGCCCATAGACTTTTCACGTGTCGCACTGACGGACCCCAACGCACACGCTTCCTCCTTTTTTTTTTTTTCACTTCTTTAATTTTCTCCTATCTTCTCTCTCTTCCCCCTTTCTTCCTATTGCAACTTTTTTTCCCTCCTCCCGTACCCCGCAGAGTAGCATGTCGGCGTCAACATGCTGACAGACCTCTCTGCTTTCCTCTAATAAAGAGCTTTCTCTCTCTCTCTCTCTGAGAACTAAAACGCTTCATAAAGGCATTCATGCCGGTTTTATATACATCAAAATTGGTCAAGCAACTGTTTTCAAAATAGTTTATGTAGTCATAGCATGAAAGTGTTCCGGAATATTGCCCTAAAAGAAATGGGCTAAAAGCGGCGCAATTTATCTGTCTGAAATTCAACCCTCTAAAGTATGCGCCCTCCGCCGCCCCCCCCCCCCCCTCCTCTTTCCCCGTTTATTACAGGTAAGCCGCCCCACAGAGGATATCAGGACCTGGACAATACATCTATTCAAGCTCTACAAAGAACTGAATATTTTCTGCGTTCGGCAGTAAAAGACGCACAGCAATAAAGGAATGACAACTTGTGGGCACTGTTTAATAAATGAATTTTACTGTCAACTGAGGCTGGTAATTAAGCAACGCTGCGCTGAAAGCTTGACGGCTGGTGGTTGCGCGCGAGCTGACTTTGATGTGGCTGCATTGGACCCAAAATGCTGAGTTTGTGCTGCTTCTGCACTGCGCGAATGAGTCATCCGCTTGCGCGACATGCAGTGACCGGCCTCAGTACAGTTAACGTACTGTGGCTGACCTCCAATGCCCGTAGCACAGCCGTATTTCCGGTAGCTTCAGTCCGGCTGGAGTCCGACGACCGCATCTCGGCTGTCCTCCGGCGGCCGTACTTCGGCCGTACACGGGTGGCTTTGGAATGGCCGGAGCCCTACGGCTGGAATCTGGCCGTATGACCGTAAGCCGGTCGACTGGCCGACGGACACTGGCCGTTGGACAGCCATGGGAGTACGGCCGTATACGGCCAAAAGGCCCACAGCCGAACATGGCTGCCGGAAAACGGCCGGACAGAAAATCACCGGCAAAAGTACACCGGCCTGTTTTAGGCGGAACAGTCCTGTGCTGCCTGGGTATATATATATATATATATATATAGGAGACGATTTGCTGTTGTCCCTTTTCTTATATTATGTAATTGCCACGAGCTTCGAAGTGGAACTTCCTTCATCACGGGTTGTGTTGAAGGATGTATGGAGGAGCTAGGCGCTCGCTATCAGAAAATGGAGGGACGTAATTCTTCTTATTCACGGAATTGCAGACGTTAGCTCCACTTCACCTGCGCGAGTGAAACTGGCGGTGCCCAAGGCAATAATTATCGTTTCGTTGAAAAGCGTCAATGGCTTGGACTTTTTGCGTGAAGTTATGGTTCCTCTTTTCAACGGCAATGTCTATGTTTAGGCGGTACCTTCGGTCTGTTTTTTTCCAAACGTATCCACTCTCCATCTCTAAAAAGCCCTGGTAATCTCGGGTACGTCCTTCTATATTATTTGATAAGTCCCTAATCGTTTTTTTCCGCGCTCTAGAGTAGTGGATCATATGAAACCGTCTACGAACGCTTCTAGTTAGGATAGTGCTTTCCTACATATGCCCCCTTTTTAGTACGTACTCTAACTGCACAAATATTTTGTTTATGTACAGCATAGTCACTGTGAGGCTAAATCGGCCTGAATAGAGCGATGCCGAAACAAGGGTAGGAAAAAATCCCACGAATAAGAAACGAAAGCCAAAAACTGTTAGCGATCACCAAAGTATGCATCGCCTCCAGCTTTGGGCAGAGTGATTTGTTTTAAACTCGCTACAAATCCACTTTGCGTTTGCATTGCGGGCTATCTTAAAGACTACTTTTTCTTCAGAAGTCGGCAAGGGTTTATTGAGTAGATGTTTTGCCGGACACAGTTCTTCGATATATAGGCTGATGCACATGGCTATGTAAGCCAATTCCGTGAAAACGACGCAATATTTATTTACGTGTACAAAGCATTCGTTTTTGCACGGCACGAACACCTTTTCAAACTAATTAGGCATTTTCCGGTAGAAGTAGAATAGGCCCAGTTTATTGACGAGCTTTTATATCATCATCTTCAGTAACAATATTGAAATATGTGCAGTTGCTGAAGCTTAGGCAAGTGGCTGAAAGACTCTGTCTTAGGCACTTGAATATTTCTTGTAATTGAAAATCATATGGTGAATGTTAACTACTGTGTCAACGTTGTTGCCTAGTATGAGTAAATTTTAAGCACTTCCGTTTTATATAATAATGTAAAAAATGTTACAATTCTGACTAAATGCATATTTAAATTGTTCAGGAAATAAAAAAAGTAGAACTTCTTTACTACGATGCAACATCTTTCGGCGACGGGCCTGCGTGTAGACGACACGTCCAAATACACAACATGGATACATGGGCGCCTTCATCGTTGCATCCTAGGGCTCATCCGAAGATCGAACATTTTATTGTTCATTTTATCTACTTTTGTTATCATCCACTCATACCCCCTCGTCTGTGCCCTGTGCCAAAATAAACTGCCCAGAAACGTAGCACTTATTAAATCCTTTGTAGCAGCAGAGTGTAGTTTGGACACGGCAAACACGCATTCGCGCATACAACCCCTCGACTCCAGTCAACTTGAGTACTTACAATGAATCTGTTCTAAATTAGTCTGCCTGATTCATTTTGCACTATGCCACTCCCTACCAAAGTTTATGCCCATTTAAGTTGTCGTTGATACTTCCGAATTTCAATGTGTTTCTTCTTTTGCGCCTACTCCTCTTGTGCTGACCCAATATGCATTAGCCTGCACTGAACGCGAATCGTAAGTGTCACCGACGTTTCTGTTGTCAAAATTACAAATGTTCATTTTTTGTGTAGTGAAAAAGCAAGTGAAACGTGCTAATCAAGGACATTGTCATCATTGACATTGTTACAATCAGCCTTCCGCAAATTTACACATGCTCACGGTTTACAGCTCAGAGTTTTTATCGCCCCTTAGATAATCTATTTCGTATCAAAGAATCTACTTTTGCAAATATTACTTGCTACATGGGCCTTGTTTAATTTCGCATGATCTGCACTGCGCGCACTTGTGCAGTTATTTTTTTCACAGTTAGTATCTGAAGTCAAAAGAAACTCACCGGGATGACGAGTTGGTCGTTGAGGGCGAAAGCCTGGTTGACCTGGAAATTTATGCAGACAGAAAAATTTTAGGGCTATTTGAGGAAGAACTTGGAAATTTATTGTATTGCATGTAACGAAGGAGTCAAGGACTTTGTTCCCTTTACGTTTCCGCGCGCCTTCCAATCTGCTTTGAGCAGATTTATATATTGCTGGTAACTATAACCTCCCGTTTGTTTGCGTGTTTTGTTGCTTGCGTATCGCCATACCGAGCTATCTTATCTAAGTTAGTAGCGACGAGCGCGCTTCCATTTTTGTATGCTGCTCAGGCTTTCTGATTTGATAGGAAGAGTGTATTGCCCGTCGTCACTGGAACGAAATAATCGTCTTAGATCGCAAATTTTCTAAATCTCATTCGACAGTTCTCGAAGGGTTAACGCTGAAGCATAGATGATAGCGAAGCAAACACCGCTGCATTCGATATGCCGAAACTCGTTTGTGCACGTCACTTTACTGACTGCTGCTATGCCGCCTGTGCATTCTGAGATTTTAGGGAAACACAAGTTAGTTCCAATAAACTTTGTTGCTTAAAGTAAGCTGCGTTGTGCTTGGCTACGTGACACCGGGTGAAGGTGCTGGGTAGATGCTCCTTAAACCCCCTGCAAGCCGCCAAGCAAGTACACCTCCTTCAGTCCACCGACAGCAAGGACTGCTACCTGAGTTTGTACTGCTTCCGGACAGAGTGGAGAAAGCAGACGTCGTTGCCACCACCATGAAAGACGTGGGCATTTTGTCAGTCGCCTAAGTAGCCGCCAACATTTTATGGTTCACCTTCGGAAGATCCCGAAGGCTGGCTGGAGAAAGTCGAAGAGGTCAGGCTGTTTTATCGCTGGTATGTTGAGAAGACAATGAGCCACGTTATCTTCTATTGTGAAGATTCGGCACGGATTTGGTTCGAAAACCATGAGAGTTCCTGGGGTCCTGGCAGAACTTTAAAAGGGAAATTTAAAAGGATTGCTGAAGACCCGAACACAACACCCTAACGAAAGTTTGGGTTCATCAAAGAGATAAAGAGGATCTTCTGGCATGCAGACACTGAACTGGTGGAAGAAAATAACTTACGCTTCAAAATGCGCCGGTGAAAGAACTGTTTGCTTGGGAAGTCCACAATCAGCCTAAAACCGTCACCGAGTTCCTCTCTGAGGCTAACACGATTAAGAAGGACCTCGAAATGTAAGCTGAAAAGTGTAACTGCCGCTTGTTGGCACGGCGAATGCTAAGTACGTCGACAGGATGCGGATTCCAGCAGATGCCCCACGCGAGACCATCCACGCAGTAGCAAGAGAAAAACTGCGGAAAATTTTCCCAACGCCCCTGCAACAGTCTCTTGCCCTACTGACGTGATCCGAGAAGAAATGCAGAAAGCACTGATGCATTCCACCCCGGAAGAACGCTGCGATCCGCAAATCATGACTTACGTGGCTGTTGTACGTCTGCCTCCCCCGCCTGTACCTCGTCGCCCAGAGGCTCCGTTTTACCGCCCCTCGCCTCTTGTCCGACCAACGACTGTGCTGACCCTATCTCGAGGAAGACCGATGTGTTACGGACTCCCAATCGTCGACCGTTGTGCTACCACTGCGGGGAAGCCGGCCACATCTAGCGTCGCTGTCCCTACAAGAGGCTTGGTTGGCAAGGGTTCTCCGCTGACACCCCACGTCCCCTTCCCGGCCAGCCCCCTACTGAGACCGACGAATACCTTTCCAACACCCGCAGGGGCTCAGCGCCCTTCCACCGTTCACCGTCACCCCACCCATAGCGATCGCCAAGCCGTCACAGCAACACCGACTTCACTTCGCGCGTGGGAGATCCCTGAAACGACGTCGGAAAATTGAAAGAATCAACATCTGGAGGTGAATTTGCCCTACGGTCAAAAACTGGAAACCTTGCAACAACGCAACGATGCACCGAAGACCATGACTCATGACACGCCCTGAGACCGACGACCCTATCTAACACTGACGTGAGCCTAGAACACTAAAATAGCCACAGGTAGCGACGTACACTTGACATGAACGAGCCCGCCTTTATCAAGGGAACGACAATGGCGACAAGTACGAACCGACCGTCAACTGGCGCAAGCCAATATACAATAGTTCTACACACCCGAAACTCTAACATGGCAACGTCCGACCTGCGGCTATCCATCGACGGCCTTGGTGTAGTCCCTCTCATACACGAGGGAGCTTACTACTTAATGATGAGTGGTTAACTTGCGATGAAGGAGAAGAAGTTGCTACCCGCTGAGATGGTCCGCACAGCGCACAGCACGAGGTCATCTCGTCACGCCAGGTGGAAAGTGTACGCCGCGCGTCACCATAAACGGCACCACGTACCCTGCTGCTGTCGTCATACTCCCGAACTGCTCCTTCGACGCTATTTTCAAAAAGGGCTTTCTCATGGACGACGGGGCTATTGATCTCCACGCCAAGTCAGCTGATCAATAGCCTTGATACCCAACGCTTCGAGAAAGTAAATGTTGTCGCATTGCACAGAATTTTACGAGGCTCCCAAACATACCGGCCACATAGTCTTGCGAGAGCTCACCACCTTCTTCGAGCGACACTTCTTCGGCCAAAACTCTGGTTCGTATTTTACGCCGGGAGCTGGACGAAATGGCTCCGCTAACCTTCACCACAACCAGGATACCCCTGATCCAGACTTTAGTGCTCCGGCAGACCTAAAACTGTGGCCTCGGCTTGCCGTGGTCCGTACGTCACCCTTACACCTACGATCTTCCGCCCACCAGTGCTCTCTGCGCCCAGTACATGCCTCCTGGATACCGCAACCCAGATGAATGGCATACACCTGGCGGTAAAACCAATTTGCTTCGCGTGTTGCCGCGTCGCTCATATTTCTCGCTGCTGTCCAAACCGCTTGCCACCACGACCCCGTTCCGGCTTTTATAACTGCCTACGCCCAACGACAAACCGGCTTGTTTTTCCACGCCGAGCTCAAAAGTGCCACGAACTCCCGCAACCTGCCGCACAAGCTATTAACCACCCCCGTCGCTCACCGTCCCCTCGTCGCCGCCTATCGCCGTCCCCAAACCCCGGCGTTTCTCTCCTCCGCCCTAACCTGGACGTCCAAATCCGTGAAACTAGCCTGTTCAGCGCTTAGAGATGATGCTGCATTGACGACCCGGTCCCAAAATCCTCATTTTACCGTTTTGCCTCGTCCTAACTTTCTAGATATAACCGTCGATGGTGTATGCGTTCAGGCGTCAGTAGACACCTGTGCGCAAATCTTTACTTAGTTGTGCCCTTTGCCGACGGCTGAAAAAAGTCCGCACTGCTTCCCCTTCATGTGTAGTACGCGTGGCTAAAGGGGGAACGCCACCCATTCTTTGTACGTGCACCGCTCGTGTTGCCTTGGCAAGTCATCAAATCCGTATGTTATTTCATGTCTTCCCCCACTGCCCTCTTCCCCCACTGCCCTCACGACTTCCTGACTGAAACTTCTGCGCTCATCGAATGCTCTGGACGTGAAATTCGACTTAGACTGCCATTTTCTCGCCACATCACTGTAGTGGAATGTAGCCTCCGCTCGCAGAAGTTCACCCGCTTGCCACCAGAAACTGTCACACACGTTGATTTTTTTCTACGTCTGTCGTATGTCATGGTTCGTACGTCCTTGCTCCGGTCACTAACGTTCTGCTGTTACGTCAAGTCACACTTCCTCATTCCCTAATTACAGTTACCAACAATCACGTTACCATTCTGCTTTTGAATTTTGGTTCATCCCCACAAGTTCTTCCCGAACGAATGTTCTTGGCGACCCTGCTTTCCCTTGACCACTGCCGCATTCTCACCTTAACGAGCGATAGGCCTCCATATTCCCGGACTGATACGCACCACGGCTGCACCAAATGTGATGAATTCGTTAAAATTATCGGAAATCTGTTAAGATGATCTCCCCGCTAACTTTCACGAGGTCATTTGTAAAGAACATTGCCGAAGCAGCAGAAAAACGGCATCTTCGGACATGCTTATGCTGCTGAAACGCTGCAAGGCACGTTAACTTCAATTTGCATTCGGACAAACGCCAGTTGCGCGCAGCTGCAGAGTTACGTCTGCCGCAGTTGACCGACTGAAACGCATGAACAACAAACAGGGAGCGCCCATAAACCGTCCCTGTGTAAACAAATGTCACGTGATGCGAACTGACCAATGATCATTGGCGGCGGCCGGGAGTAATAAGAGAAAAGAGTGCCGATGCGCTGTAACATTATCTAGTGACAATAATCAGCCCTGAACTGACACCTGCAAAAAATGAGCACATTTCAAACCTTTTGAGTTCATTGAGAGGCATTTTCTACTACGACAACCGCCATTTATGCCAAACCACCTTGGTTAAACACCGAATCAACACTGGCGACGCGAGCCTCTCAATCAACGGCCGTACCATATTTGACCGCTTAACGCCACGCCATTCAAAAGGAGGTGGATAAAATGCTCCAAAAAGTTATCATCGAGCCTTCTTCTAGCTCTTGGTCATCGCCGGTCATCCTGTTCAAGAAATAAGGCAACACCTGTAGATTCTGCGTTGACTACTGCTACTTCAACAACATTACTAAGACGTTTACCCCATGCTCAAAATAGACGATGCTCTCTACTGTAGCCACGGAGCCGAGTACTCCTTATCGATAAACCTTCGGTCGGGTGACTGGAAACCCGCCGCGGACTACATGGACAGAGAAAAACAGCTTTCAGTACACCGGACGGACTTACATCAGTTTGAGGTCATGGTCATGCCATTTTTGCTTTTGTTGTGCGTAAGAGACATATGAGAGCATGGTGGACTCACTTTTACATAACTTTAAGTTGTCCACGTGCTTTTGTTATCTGACGATGTGATCGTTTTCTCCCCTACAATTGCGTCTCATCATTCTCGTCTATTGGTCACCCTTGCCGTTTTCCCTAAAGCTCGCCTCCAGCTGAGCCACTCAAAGTACCATTTTGAACTACAGCAAATTACCATCCCGGGACATCGTGTCGAAGCGCGGGGCGTAAAAGCTGACCCAGAAGTGCTCAAGGCAGTCCAAAGCTCTCCTATTCCTACTTCTTCAAAGACGTATACAGCCTTATTGGTATATGCTAATACCTTCGCTGCTTTATTCAAGGTTTCGTGGACTTCGCACGCCCTTGAGCACAGCTTCTTGAAAAGAATGGGACGTTTTTCTGGGGGCCTGATCAAGAACGTGCCTTTTCGACCTGAAAAACTATATTGACAATGCCTCCCATCCTACGGCATTTCGATAATTCCGCCTGAATCCAATCGAAAATTTCGGACCCGAAATTTACGATCCGAAAGGGAGTCTACAAAGAGACACAATCTTTCCAAAACAATTCACAGCATGCCTGGAGAAGTATTAAGAAAACGTGAGTGGGAAAACGTTTAAGGATAAACAGTGAATACTTGATCCATTTGAGGTTTCAGACGACAGAGTCCTGCTGACTGAGACTGTAGAACACGTGCAAACAATGCTTGAGGAACTACAATGTGAAAGCACTGTCATGGGGTAAAAATAAATATAAATAAATGTAAACTAATAGGAATACGTATGCCATTTTTAGCGCACACAGCGACACGCGAGAAGCAATAGAATATAACCACACCGACAGATGGGTAGTGGTTACCTCAATCACGAGAGATAAAATTCGGCGCAGAATAGGTATGGGCTGGGGAACACTCGGCAAGCACTCCCAAAAAAATAAAATGTAAGCTACCTATGTTCATGAAAAAACACACGTAGAAGCGGTGTACACTGCCAGTGATGACATTCGGAGCCGAAACATTGCGCCTTACAAAACAACTAGACAGCAAACTTAAGTCGGCTCAACGGGCCACGGAACGAATAATGTTAGGAATAACACTGAGCGACAAGAAACGCTGTATCCGAGAAGAAACTAGAGTGGACGATATCATAGTTCAAATAAAGAAAAAGAAATTTGAAGTGAGGTATCTTTTATTTCATAGTATCTTTAGTACATCGCAAGGCTAACGATAAAAGCTGCATAGAGCAGCTTCACAAGCCGTCAGCTTAATTCAAACGTCAAGCTGCATACGGCAATATGCATGCTGTATAGCTTCTGCAGTATTCAACACAAAACAGACCTCAGTATCGCAAGTATATTGCGATAACGAAAATACGCAAAGGAAAAATATATTCACGCTAACAACTAAACAAGGAAGCGATATTGCTTTCGAAAAATATGAGAACGCTACATGAGAATCATGTCTTGCTGAAGCAAAAAAAAGAAAAAGAAAACGACAAAAAAATGATTAGTTACTTACTAAAACTTAAAATACGAATAGTGTCAGTTTACAAAGATGCACTGGCAAACAAAAAGAGATAATAACAAAGTATCCGTATGAGCTACTGCATACAACAAAACAGAAACAAGCCCTTCAAGGAAAATGGCTACATCAATCAGGGTATTACCCACAGTGTGATGCATATTGCAATAAAACGTTACAAATAGGAAAAAAAAGTAATGCTAGTTATTGAAGGCCCGAAAATTGAAAATTAGCAAAGATAAAAAATAAAAGGACTTGGGCTGTGCATGTAGTCACCCGAACCAAAAACCGGTGGAAAATTAGGGTAACAGCGTGGATACCACGATGGGGGTCTAGACTAACTGGAAGGCTGTTAGCACGACGCAGGTATGAAATACGAAATTTCGCGGCTAAACTATGTACTCGAGTAGCGCACGACAGGAGCGGTGGGGTCAATGGGATAGTCCCTCGTCCTGCAGCCAAACTTAGCAGGTTGATGATTGTGATGACCATAGTTATGATGTCGTTAGCTCTGCATGCGTACGCATAATTGAAACGCCATGGACTACATAGACCAATGAAGATAAACATGCCATACGGCGGTCGACCAGTGCACCCTTACGACAGAAGTCGTATTGCAAATGGCGTGGTATCCTTATTTTTCTTCAGCGTTTTTTGCAATATATCCGAAAAAGAAAGCATCTCTAGAATCCCCGAAACAGTGAGCTATTTTCTTTGGGCGGAAACACACTAGGCAGTTTGAGGTCGAAGCTAGCAGAGATACAAAAGCATCAGATTGGCGGACGATTACGCAATAGTTGGCTCCGCACCAACGGTATTGCGCGCTGAAAAATTTTCCGGCGTGCGCTGACGTGGGCTGTCTCAGTTTTTCGCCCTCCGCCCAGCACCGCAGACAACGTTTCTTAGGGCGAATGTAGGTTCCGAAGACGACGGGAAGTTCGGAGCAAGAAAAAAGGCGGCAATCGTGTTGATTGGGCCCCGAATGCTCACATGCTACCTGTCTCAAAGCAGGCGCTATCAGATTGATTGATTGTAGAGTTTAAGGCGCCCACGTAAGGCAGTCGATGAGGCGTGCCGTAGTAGAGGGCTCCGGATTAATTTAGACCACCTGGGAATCTTTAACGTTCGCCGATATCTCGTACACACGGGCCTCTTTGCTTTTCGCCTCCATCAGAAAAGCGGCCGCCTCGGCCGGGAATCGAACCCGCGGCATCGTGCTCAGCAGCGAAACGCCTTAGCCACTAAGCCACCGCGGTGGGTCAGGTGCTATCAGCAGATGTAGCGCGTGAAATATGGAGTAGACCGCTCGAATACTGTAGACAAGCGCTTCGCAGACTGTAGAAGTAGCTATGGCCAGTACTACGAATGGCAAAATTAAAAAGCGGACTGAAACTGCACAGGGCGTATAAAAGCTATTTCATATGCATTTCAACATACTCAGAAGCATAAGAGCACAATGGACGAAAATGGGGGCACGATGGAAAAATAACTCACCTGGCGGCCGTCTACCTGGCCCAGGAAAACCGGCTGCATTACCTGGAGCTTGAAAAGGGCAGAGAGATTAGAAACATACTCAAGGAAGAAGACATTGACCTTAGTCGTATTGCATGAGACAGAGGGGCAGACTTGGTAGCATTCCGCAGTTTCGTTGCCCGCCAACTTCAATTTACAGCTCCAGTCAAGATGACAATAAATGGACAGACGCGATGAAGGAAAAAGCAGGCATGATCCTCTTAGTATTTTTACTCTTTTCTCGAGAAGTGAAAAAGTAATGAATTAACAGAAAGACAAAACCGAAAGATTAGAGGTTTACCTCAAGAAAAGTGTAGCAGGTTGCGTAAAAGCTACTGCGGCAGAATAAGAATGCTGCAAAAGAAAAAAACCAGTTCATGTGGCCTTGCAACGGCGCGTACTTCGTTAAGAGCACGAAAGCACCGCAGCTTGGAAAATAAGCTTCCTCCCACGCAAATCATTCATTTTATACTGTATTGTAACCGCCTGCGAAGGCCAATTCGTATCGGTGGGCTAAAACTGTCTGTGGGGACCTCAGATAAATATCACAGGTTACTTTTCCAATTTATCACTGAAAAAAATGTCCTGTGCCCACTGTACAGGCCAAGAAACACTCGTCTTCCCAAGATTTAAGGCAGCTCTTGAAACATCGAAATCCATGAGCTACGGCAAGAGAAGATTCTATGCTTGCGTTGTTAGCTACGTGGCAGACTTCCTGACTAGTGGCAGCCAAGTCATAAAAATTTGAATGCCATGACACGGCAAGGGCCAATCGAGCGCCGAGCGAGAGCGTCGTCAACCGGTATTCTAGAAATTTCATTGTTATTTAGTGAACGCTGTTTTACACTAGGCCAGAGATCAAAATCGTTGCGCTTGGAAATTTCTGATTTCTGCAAACCACAAATGATGCCTAGGGATGCACCACAAAAGGTTGTGAAAAGTCGTCTGATGGAGATGATTCTTCAGACATCGTCGAAGGGGCATTTTGTTCGGGTGGTCGAACAAAATAAAATTCGAAAGAAACATTTCGGGAAACGCTGTTTTCGATGTATAGGGAACACTTACTGAGCAATATATGACAATTTTGTTTGAGTTATAAAATATTAATTGCTCAGTGGTCTTTGCGGAATTTGAAGGGAGCAAAATTGTTCCTATATGAGAAATTCTTACTGACAAAATTTTGCAACTAAACTAGCCCCACTTAGCATCGAAAATGCTAAAAATTTGCCATTCGCTATTTGGGCGATGAAGCTTCTTACTCGCTGTTCCGTAAAAAACCCATTGAACAAAAATACATGCAAGAACACCTTAATCGCTCTAATACATTTATTATGGTAATAATTTCGTCTTATTTATCTAAATTCTTAAGTACTTAACTTTGTCGTCGAATTCCCATTTGAAAGAAATCAAAACATTTCAATAGTTGGCGAAATATTTGTTGCGATAATGGCCAGCAAAAAGAATAACAAAGACAGTAAAATTATCTCTCAGGAAACCAGCCCCAGTTAGGCTAGGGCAAGGTATTTTTGGGGCCATCTGATACTCACACCGCCGGGTTTTAAACATCAAGGGGCGATAAGGATTTGGCATTACTATAAAGTAGTAGACAATTATTACTATACATTCCTAGCGTAAAATCACGTAAACATATTGTCACGTGACAACGAAGAGATACAATGTCGGAAGGGGTGTATTTACAAAGCAGACAGCGTAATCAATCGCACAAAGGCAGGTTTCCTGCACGCAGCCTGGCCAGCGGGAACTCGGACTTCGTCTGCCTTCTCTTCTTTTCATTGGTCATCGACCAGTGTCTTTCCACCGGAGCACATATCCAGATAGGGAGAAATTGGCCACATGGATATGCGGTTACGCTTCGTGTAAGTTTCTCGGGAAGCAGACCAAGCTCTGTGACAATATTATAGCTGAATTCGTTGTGCAGCTTTACAAGGGTCCGGTGCATGCAGACGCAGATTTAAAGAAATTCTTCAGCACTTCCGATAAATATTTTAATTTTTTCCTCTGCGTCCGCGAGCATTAAAGAAGCTATGGTTATTGTTAGTCAAAAGCGACATGGCGTAATTTGCTCGTCGCAGCATATACGCCTTCGGGTTTTTCATTGGTTTTGTGGCTTATTTTAAATGGACCCTACAACACTATTTTCAGCTTTTTTCTGAATCCTAAATGCTAGCAGAGCGTAGTCAACCAGCACATGCAGTACTTATATTACGGGGCTGCAAAGTACCTCAGCCGAACATTGCTGCTATATTCCCATCAGGAAACTTAAAAAATAGCTCAAAAGGTTTTTCTGTCTGTCCTGGTCTTGGCGTGCTTCAAACGCAGCAATTGCGTCATTACAGTTGTGTAGCGGCTATTGGCCGACTTTCCTCCAGTTGAAGCAATGAACTCACTCGTTCGCCACTTCAAAAAGAAAGACACAAAAGTACAGCACCAGGGAAGCGACTAACCATGTAGCGACTAACAAATCATGCACTGCAACTTTGTGCTGGCGAAAACAACAGCGTTCGCAGGGCTTCCAGACGCGAAAGAAAGAGTGAAAGCGTTTCGCGGAAGCCTTGCAGATTCCTTTTGAAGTGGCTATTGATGGCCTTCTTTCAAAGCTCACACTAATCCGCAAGACTTGAAGGTAGAACCCCTGTACGCAACCTGCACGTCCATCAGTAAAGTTTAATTCCACGATTGCCGATTTGCTCCGTCTTCGCTGCCGCAACGACCTTTGCTCCATCATTCTTGCTATAAGTGGGAGCTCCTTCCATTTTTTCGGAAGAGTTAATAATTGGACATCCTCTTGGCGTGGGGACTCGCCACCAGGTGGCCGAGCTGTTCGAACGCCCTTCGTGTCAGCTCCGAACAAAAGCCATGTTTCTTCAATTAGTGAGCCTCTACACCGGCCAACTGAACCGCCTCGACGAACATTAACCTTTCGGGAACCTAAACAGTGAGTTTCTGGACTCTCCGGTGTTTTTTACGCCCGAAAGAAACATATTTCTCTCGCGACCACGCCGACGCGGAGCTAAGCCTGACCTTCAGCGCCAGCTCGGTTCCACCAGTTCCTCGCCGCACCGGCCTGATCACGTGCGCCTGGCTGTGCACGGGCGCGTGCTACTAGCACGCGCACCTCCGGCTCCGGCGCCCACCTCCTCCTCGTCGGCCTTCATGGCAGACGGTTCAAATTCTTTCGCTCCTGCCGATGCAAGCGACTCGTCGGCTTCGCCTTCCCACCGAATGGAGTACGTGGTCGAGGGCGAGGACATTGACCCTCAGGTGCTCACGGAACCCGGATGGCTCAACATTCGCCGCAAGATCGCCGCAGCTGAAGCCACAGCAGCAACACGGACCTCCCAAGCCCCCACCGCTGGCGACCAGCCACGCAAGCGCTGTCAGAAACGGCACAAACGCAAGCCCACACCACCTGAAGACCCTCTACCGGACAATGACATTAAGGTGATCCTTCGTCCACAAGGAGGCCTTGACCTTACCAGCGTCAACGCAGCGACTCTAGCTGATGTCCTGCAAGACCAAGCCAAGCTACCTCGACACGCGGCAGACCAAGTACGCCTGCACTACAGATCTAACTTCATTGTCGTGAGCACCCCTTCGGAAGCTCGGGCACAGTGCTACCTTGAACTCCCCTCCCTCCTCTGGAAGGAAGCCACTTACGCCCTAGCCAACCACATTCCTCCTCCCAGCGCCACTGTAGTAGGTGCCATCTTCACGGTACCGCCAGAAGATGATGCAAACACTATCCTTGAGAGCCTGTTGAATTACAACCAGTCGCTTCGAATCATCGACGCAAAGCGGCTGAACGGCTCTACAATTGTGCAAGTGCTCTTTCAAGGCAATGTAGTACCCTACTGGATCCGCTACAGGGCAGCCACTATGCGCTGCTACCCCTTCAAAAGAAAACAAGAGGCATGCTTTGCCTGCTGGCGCCCCGGCCACCGCAAAGACGTATGCCCTCATCCACCCACCGAGAACCGCTGCACCACCTGCGGCACGTTAGCACCCCAGCCAAACCACCCCTGCACGCCGTCGTGTATCCTATGTGGCGCGGCCCACCTCACTGGGTCGACTGGATGCACCAACCGCTTCAAACCACGGCGCAGGACCACTTCACAAGCCATGACTGGGCAACACCTCGCTTCCCTGAAGACAAGTAGCACGCCGCCTGCCACTTCAGCACTCGCCCGAACCATCACCGATACCACCGGCCAACCTTCCTACAGCCAAGTCACACAAGGATTCCCTTCTCGCTCACCCGGAGGCCCCGCATCACAGGTGAGCCCCCAGAGCCCTCCCAAACTATCCCCTCCCTCTCTATCCAATTCCACACACCTTACGCGCAGTGCACTAGACACTAAACACTTACTTCGCGAAATGCAAACAATGCGCGAAACAATCCTCCAACTTCGCCAAGAGAACGCGCGCCTCGCGCAGGAAAATCATGCTCTCCGCCAACGTCTCAACTCCACCACCCTTAACTCCCCTGCTGCACCAACGCAGCCAGAAGCACAAGCTACCCTTGCATCGGACTCCCACCCTCCCCCTCTCAAACGAAAAGCAGAAACCGATCAACCTTCCCAAACTGCGGCCTCTGCCCCCACCACGCTGGAACTACGTGCCGAATATCAAGAGCTTTTTCTATCATTTCAAAACAAAACGACTGAGCAAATAACTGCGCTCCAACAATCAATGCATGACCTTCACACAGAGGTACTTGAATGGATGCGCACCATCACCCAACAGCCACTGATCACAGCCCCTCCCTTACTAGCGCCCATCGACGCCCCCCTTCCTATTGATGCTGACGCCGACCAAGAACTCTAAATGCACTGTTTTCTGGCAATGGAACTGCCGTGGATACCGAAACAAGCGGTACACTCTGCAGGCGCTCCTCACCACATTGCCCAAAACCCCTGATATTATAGCTTTACAAGAGACTGGACCCAATGTAAAACTACTTAATTACACACCCTACCTTAACCCTAACTTTCCTCAAGTGGCCACGCTAATTCAACGCAACTATAGCGTTGAGCAGCACACTCTCTGTTCGGACATCCCCCACATTTTCACCGTTATACTACCGAAGAAACTCGGACAGACCAGGCTCCACGTTCTCAATATATACAGTTCTCCGAAGCAAACAAAACATGCCTTCCGCGACCTCTTCCACTCTGCTCTCACAATCGCCAACCGTCATCCACTGGTCATCCTAGGTGATTTTAACGCCCCTCACATCGCCTGGGGTTATCATCGCACCACCAAGAAGGGTCGCCTCCTCTGGGACACTATTCAAGCCCTCCACATTACAGCACACAATGAGCCCGATCTAGCCACCCGAATTGGTACCAGCGTCCAACGCGACACGGCACCCGACCTTACACTCTCCCACTGCCTCGGTCCGGCCGCTTGGCAACCTACTCCACATACACTGGGAAGTGATCATTATATTACCGAGCTAAGCACCTCGCTACAGCTATCCCCCCATGAACATCCCACCCACACTACGATCACAGATTGGGACGCCTTCCGATTAGAAAGCCAACACATACCACCCCCACAAGGGAGCACAGAGGAGGACTTAGAGGAGTGGGTCTCTAACATTCTGCGTACAAAACAAGAGCACGATCGCCCAATCGACCCGAACATTCCTGCGGAGTATGTAGACTCCAAAATGCTTCACCTTTGGGAAGCATATTCCAGTCTCGAGCGACGGTGGAAGCGTCACAAACACCGCCATCGCCTCCGCCGAAAGTTAAATTTACTTCGGCAGGAAATCACGAAACATGCAACCTATCTGGCCAGAACCAGCTGGATCCAACTATGCGACGATATGAGGGGCAAGCTTTACATGCGTCGCACATGGGCATTACTCCGTCATCTCCTCGATCCCACAAAATCCCGAACGCATCAACACACGCGTATAACCCAGCTTCTCCATGGTTTAAACCTGTCCCAAGAGGCCATCCTTCGACAGCTCCACACTACATACATCCCGAAGCCACTTCCTTCTGACTCCACCCCCCTTTTCTACACCGGCACCCCTAATTCGGAGCTAGATGCTGAAATAACGCGAGAGGAGGTAGAGGCAGCATTACGCGCCCTTCGACGGCAAACGGCTTCCGGCCCGGACAAAATCTCGAATAAAATTCTTCGCCATCTGGATGACACATCTATAGACCACCTCACCCAATTCTTCAATGCACACTGGAACGCTGGTACACTACCTCGTAGTTGGAAACACTCCGATATCACTTTGATTCCCAAGCCAGCCAAACCTCTCGCACTGCCCAATCTACGACCTATCTCGCTCACCTCCTGCCTCGGAAAACTTTTCGAACACGTCATTTATAATCGGCTATCCGCACACCTTGAAGAACATTCCCTCTTTCCCCCCAACCTCATAGGCTTCCGCCCCGGACTGTCCACACAGGACGCCCTTCTGCAAATCCACCATGATATTCTACAACACCCCCCCACCAGAGACTATGCGGCGATCCTCGCCTTAGATCTCCATAAGGCATTTGATCAGGTAGGACACTCCGCCATTCTTAGCTCCATCAACACACTGCACCTAGGCGATCGAACATAACCTACATACGCAATTTCCTCACTGATCGCACCGCCACTCTCCGACTGGGCACCGTCAAATCAAACATTTTCGACATGCCCAACAGAGGCACCCCCCAAGGGGCCGTTCTTTCGCCTCTACTATTCAATCTCTCCATGCTCCCTCTTGCGAATGCTCTAGAAAATATACCGTCCCTCCACTCGACAATATACGCGGACGACATTACACTTTGGGTCACGCAAGGCAGCGACGCCCACATAGAGGCCACACTCTCAGCAGGGGCTGCCACAGTCTCCCGTCTTGCTGCACAAGCAGGCTTGACTTGCTCGGCGTCTAAATCAGCACTCTTACTCCTTCCTCCACCTAGAATTAGACCCACTCCCCAGACCACCATTCAGGTAATGCTGGACGGACAATCAATCCCCCGGGTCTCCCAGCTTCGCCTTCTCGGCATGCATCTTCAAGCCAACAGGAGCAGCACAGACACCATACATCTTTTGCGCACTCACACCATCCAGACTATTGGTCTCATTAAACGTATCACGTCTAGGAAACATGGGCTAACGGAATTAGAACGGCTGCGAATTGTGCAGTGCTTCCTGGTGAGCCGTTTCTGCTATCACCTCCCGTACGCACAGCTCACCCCATCTCAACGTACCTCCCTCGATGCCTTACTTCGGAGAGCCTATCGTTCCGTGCTGCTACTGCCCCCCCACGCACCCACCCAACGACTCCTCGCGCTTGGTATACATAATACCATAGACGAACTAATCGAAGCCCATCGCCTGGCCCAGCTTACGCGCCTTTCCCAGACCCCGGCTGGTCGGCAGATCCTCGATCGAATTCATGCCAACCCCCCGCTTAAACTAGATCCTCCAGCGCACATCCCCCGGCTTCTCCGCGGGCGTCTCCAAATTAAGCCGATCCCGCGAAATATGCATCCAGCTTACCACCGCGGACGCCGTCTAGCCCGAGCCCAAGCACACCTCTCCCGCTACCCTTCCTCTGAGCATACTCTCTACGTAGACGCAGCGGCCTACCCCACCCATCCTGCCTTCGCACTCGCTGTAGTAGGCGCTTCTCCAACAATCCCTCAGGCTTCAGCTACAGTCGCCACCACCTCCTCGGTAACTGCGGAAGAGGCAGCCATTGCCCTTGCCCTAACTCAATTACCTACCCCCCAGATCATTTTATCTGACTCCCAAACTGCCATACGAAATTACACAAAGGGCGTCATTTCCACAGCTGCCCTCAAAATTCTTCTTCAGAATCCCCCGGCCCACCCCGTGATGCTGCTGTGGACTCCGGCCCACACCGGCGTAGGTTGTAATGAGACGGCACACCAACACGCCCGAGCTTTGATATACCGGGCTCCCGTTTCTTTTACGCCTACACACGGCATCCCCGAAATGTCCCACGCGTACCTACTTACGTACAGGGACATAACTCAACATTACCGCCTCCTCCGCAGGAACCTACCTCCCCCGCACCCTTCACTTACTCCGCCGGCAGCGCACATGTGGCGGCTCTTACAAACCCACACTTTCCCACACCGCACTCTCCTTGTGCACACTCACCCACACCAATTCACCTCCCCTCACTGCCCCTCATGTGGCGCGCTGGACACTCTCTTCCACTCGCTCTGTGAGTGTCCGCGCGACCCCTTCCCCCCTTTCCCCTCCCCTTCTCACTGGGAGCAGGCTCTGGGAAGCTCTGACCTCGCAACGCAAGAAGCCGTCACGGACAGAGCCCTGGACGTCGCGGGGGCCCTTTGGGCTTCCGCCACCCCCCTACCCTGAACCCAGTGTAAAATAAAGTGGCACTACTACTACTACTACTCTTGGCGTGGCGTGCGCTAAGACGCGGCTTTCTCGTTCCGAGCAGGTGTTGCTACGATTACGGCGTACGCTGGAGATTTTTTGGCGAATGTTGACCTATCCCCCTAAGAGGGTATCTTCACTTGAGAAACGTGCGCCGAAAACGCTGGGAGGCCGCCGTGAGGCACGCACCCACGAGGCTCGGCACTTTATTGGTTTTTTTTAACTGCCTGGCCGTCGCCGAAATCTTGGCCAATCTCCCTGCTTTGCTTGACAAAAGTCCGTAGGGACGATAGGCGGCGGTCGTCGCTAGGCACGCCCACACGATTGCTAGGCATTTTCTTTGTTTTGTTAACCGCTCGGCTGCCGCCGCCGCGAGTCCAGAGCTTACGTGGGTGGGATCGGCAATTTTTGGTATTTTTAACTACGGACGACAAAAATTACGATTTGCTAAACAGCTTAGCTCTTAAAAGAAGGTTGGGAGAGAAAGCAAAGCCGGCTTGCCCCGCAACTTGCCATACCAGAGTTTCGTGTAACCTTTAACAGCAGAGCTGTCTAAGCTTTTACACCCGCCGTATAATGTTACCACGAAAAATACAAAAAGTACTGAGCCCACGTGAGCTTGCGCCTCGTGAGGAGCCCCCGGCGTCTGCCAGCTGAGCCTTCAAGAAAACTCTTCCCAGCGTTCGTGGAGTGATCTCTCACGTGCTCTTCTACTCGCCAGTTGATATGCCATTGCGCTGGAAGTGGGGAGCCCAGACGTCGACGTTGTGCTACCGACGCTGAGTTTGCGAAGTCGTTTCCCGCGAGTTCTAGCGTGTGGTTACGTGGTCTGCATTGGGAGATATGTGAAAGGCTGCGGATAAAACGATCCGGTCCTGCCAGTAATATCAAACTTTCACCGGCAAGTTCTCAAATCCATATTATGTGCAAAAGCCGTTTGTACAACGCAGGGAGAGGTGTTTCCAGCGCTGCTGCTTTTCCAGTCTTGTACCACTAGTGAAAGCAGCGCCATTTTCTTTACAAAAAAACTTTTATACCGGATTCAGAGAAGTGGCGGGATATTTTAGTAGTGGCGAAAAGAATAAACCTAGTTTTTCGGTTATACCCTGCTCTTTTTATCACAAGCAACACCTTTCATTATCCGTCAAGCTTCCAAGGCTGTTTTTGACCTTTTACAAGTAGGTCACAGAGCTTTATATTACTGCCATAGTGTTCCAACAAGAAACGTAAAAAACTATGCATCATTTTTCCACACCGTCGGCTTGCTGCCAGTTTATGTATTTGGTTAAATTTGCAGGTCATTTCTTTCAATATAGTGCACCGGCGCAAATACGAGATTTAGAAAGCACGTCTTTAACACCAGCTTCACTGTTGCTGGCAGCAATTTTGCTTTTAAACTTTTAAAACACCTCGAATGCAGCACTCCAAGAAATTCTGTGTAACCTACCGCTCAGGGATGGCCTAAATGTATGTTTAGGTCTTCCGTGCTTGCATGAGGGCAACTTTTTTAATCACATAAGTCAGTCACAATTCCGGCCATCTGGTTCATGCTGGTTTTACAAGAGTTAAAATATAGTCGTTGATAGCGCAGGCCCGTTAGCAAAAACCAGAAAACCTTCTAGTATTCTTAAATATTCATCACCAACCATAATGGCCTAGCACGAAACGATTTCTTTATTACATACATAAAGAAATTATCAGAACATGTTTCACAGGAAAATTGTACACGCAACAGCTACCATACGTAGAAGTAGCTCTGCTTAAAGGGAGGTGGTGAATATTTATTCCCCTTTTTGTGTCGTATGAATTATGTCCAGAAACAAGCAGATGTGCTAATGGTGAGCTGTACTGACGCAATGCGATTCTGTTATGACGCCACAGAGAGATAACGATACATGAGACATCTCGTCAGTCCACTAAGCTTGCCTAAGAGATCGTAAATCTGTATTTGAGACGAACAAAATAACGGGTGTGCGGTATCCCTGTATTAGCGCTCCATCTACGCTACTCTTATGAGGTTACACATTACAGTTTGAATACAACTGAAGCCTTGATGAGTATTTTCAGCGCCTAATTTGCTTCTCTTATGTCATTGGCGTTGTAGTGCACATACTTAATTGCACCTCATACGATGTAAATAAATTGATTGTCAACTGTTTCGGAAGTGTTGTTACGTGAGCTACATTTTTTTGCTGTTATGAACAATTTGGGAATCCCGACGGGGCTTCGACACGTTTTCTTTTTTCATGGCCAGTCTCTGTGTTAAATATGCTGAATTACTGACTCTCCAAAATCCTCCCGAAATAACCTATACTTCTCATTAAGCTCCAAGGATGACCGAGTTCTGGTCGGTTCGCCATGGCTCTAATTTATTTAGGGGCTTGTACCAGCTTCCATTCGTCTGGGTCGTAGCTGTCAGCGATGATCGATATTGGCGTTTGAGTTTAAGTGAGCGACATAAAACTTCATGCTTGGTCCCTTTAGGCTCTTTTCCGCCAACCTTATCTCACTAATCATGTTTTCCCATTGCATTTGATTTCCTGAATCCATTCTTGATTCAATAACAGGAGGATTGGCGACGCGAGCAATTGTACCACCAACTTTGCCATTGCGTGTTTCAAGGACTCCTCCCCGCATAGCAAACGTCACAAAATGTCACAAATGGACGTTTGTCTTTAAGCGCGAGATGACAAGAATTTTTCGGTGCTTCTAGTTCTTTTCCGGTTTTTTATAAAGTGAATTTGCCGCCTTCGTTTTATTAATTTGTCACCTTTAAGTTCAGCATAACACCACTCTTTGGTCATATGCTGAGTATATGTGCGTTGTTATGGACTGGGCGGAATTTACCACGTGGAATCATTCGAAGTCACAGCTAATAGAAACCATCGTTACCTGGCCCACTTTTTCTGTCCTGTGGCGCACAAATATATGCTACACCCATTTTCTGTGCCTATTAGAATGAAACTTTTTTCTGGAAACAACCAATTGAGCAACTAATTCCACCGCAGTACTGTGTAAGAGGTTAGTTGTTTTGCCTGAAGATGTGTCTTGGTGATGCGTGTCAATCCTGTGTTAAAGATGTCAGTCCCGAAAGCCAGGAAAAAAAGTGCGGAAAGGTTCCTCACATAACACCTGTATTAGCAGCAAATCGCGAAAGAATTACAACCAGGGTAACTAACTCTTGGGCAGCTGCCACCTGTGCAAGTTCTGGCAAGACTTCGTTGTTTGATGTTATGTCCAAATGGGGTCTTGGGTTTAGATGTTTAGATGGGGTTAGTTGTCGTTTAGATGTTTTGGACAGGAATAAGCAAGGACACATAGCTATGCATGATGCCACGTTTCGCAAAAATAAAAAGCAGACCGAAACTGCATTGGGTGTCGAAAACATTACTGCAGCAGGATGGAAAGTTGGGCGAGTTGGTATACGTCGACATGATGCAAAAACAGCACGGTAGGACGACATGCACAAGGAAAGAAACCAGACAGGACGAGCATTGACTATCAACAGGCTTGTTATGGGTGCATAATTCAGGCTTCCGTTCCTTTACATCATAAGAAGTGGCTTATCTTGCTTGTTGTTGATATTATGTGGGAGCAAACTTGTTTCCTCTTTTTTATTTTTTATTAGTGTTTGGTATGGCACGGATGTTAGAGCATGCGCCGTTTCAATGTTGTTCATGTATACATGTCTTTTCGATCAAATAAATTTCAGTTGATAGTCAGCTCTCGTCCTGTCTGGTTTCTTTCCTCGTGTATTTCGTCCTACCGCGCTGTTTTTACATAATGTCAAAAACACGTGTTAAATTTTCCTTTCCACTTTTACGACATTTGGATGATATGAAAGCTTTAAGAAAGAAAACAAGGATCTGGTGAGAAAAGATGGGCCGCTTATCCGGTCGCTTCGCATGAAATGTGGAATCCTCTCTCAGTCGTACCATGGTAATCGCATTGCAGGTTTGCTGAATTCAATTGATTTTTTCTCCTTCCGCTGTACAGGCACGCCATTTCTTGGGACTTTTTGCTACTGGTGCTCGGCTTCACTAGCCACTATCTCGATACTGGGGTGCGAGCCCTTTGGGCATTTTTGGGTAAACTATTGAGGTCAACCCATTTTTGTGTTTACTATTGGAAACAATATTTCCATGTCTGTATTGAATTAAAAGAATTTTACCCCTATCAGTTGAAACTTACGTTGCCATCGAAATGTGGCCAGTGCTTTTGGCTGATCAATTCGGACAGGTACGAAGCTGGCTACTTCATTTATTGTTCATAAATATTTCGTCTATATAAGTGTATCATTCAAGTTTTAACTTTTCGCCGGGCCACTCAATATATTTACAGACCGACAGACAGATAAATAGACACACCAATAATTTACGGGTTTAAGTAGACTAAGAAATACAACCATCTTTAAATAACTCACCTATAGGCTGTCTTCCAGTCTGGGGATTGCGGCCTCCATTACCTTGAACTTAAAATGAGCGCACAGTTTAGAGAACTACTTGATGAAATATTTCAATGTAACACGATGAAATATTCATTTATTCATGTAACTAATATTCCGACATTCAGACTAATGGATGCAACTGAGGCAGAGAATTGTTTGCAATCTTGAGTTTTATTGCTGGAAAACTTGAGCTAAAAAGTACTAGTCACGATTTCCTCGATTAAAAGTGAAAGAGGAATGAATTCGTAAATAAGCAACTGTGGAGGCTGAAGAGCTAGGAAGCTGCACAAGTAACAAAAAATGGTTTTGTGGACATGATATGGTGCAGTGTTCGTCAAAAAAGCCTCAGACCACACAGTTGGCGTAATATTCTTGCCACTGCAAAGACATTGCAAAAGCGTTGTGCCCAAAAGAAACTTTTTAGCCACTGCATATAAATGCCAAGAAGCTTCGCAAACACTGGGCTAGCTTACCCGAGTCTTGAAATCTCCTAAAACAGTTTATTCATTTTCATTTTGTAAAGAGCCTAGGAGTAGAGGCCTATGGTAATGCTGTGAATTGAGCGATCAATATTATGCTGGTTCCGTTGAGGCTGAGTGGGGACATTTTCTCATGATAGTACAAACACGGCCAAGAGGTAGTTTAAGGGTCCTGTATTAGAAAACTTCCGTGAGCAGCAAATAACGACGTAATACGACCCTGGTGCCTGGATGACGATATGACGCAGGTGCATCCTATTTTAGTTCTCGCAAGCCTTCGTTGCTTGTCATAATGCCAAATTGGATATCCCGGTTAGTCATTTAGATGTCTTGCAGCAGAAACACTAAAAACCAGTAGCCATGCCAAATGCGACCAATTGCAAAATTAATAAAAATGAGGCTTAAATTACCCAAGGCGTCGAAAAATTATTGCAAGTGCTTTTTTTCCCTGTGGTAAGTCGCTGAAACACATAAAACCGCAAAGGGACGAAATAGGGATCTGATGAAAAAACGGTTACCCGCATGCTTATTTTACTAAAAATGTCCAAATAGCCTCTTGCTGCCTCTCCGAGGTAAATCCTCTCTTCTCTAGACGGCATACATCTCACTCAACTTCCCTCCAGTTCTCGTCCTCCCGTGATGAAACGCAATATGGGTTTGTTGATTTTCCCCGTTCGCACGGGAGCGTGCTATCTGTTGGGATTTTTGTTACCTGGGCTTTGCGGTGCAGCCACGAGCACGAACCCGGGGCACAATCCCTTGCTTTTATATGTAGTGTAAAATATTAATTCATTCTTTTATTCCAGGATTATGCACTACAGATCGTTGAGTCCAGGGAGCGTATTCACATATTAATCAAAGTAACCAATGCTAGTACGTAGGCAATGCGGTCACGGAAAGTACGAAACAGAGCAGCGAACATTATTCCGCAAGAGATAAATGTTGTACTAACGAATCCCATTGTTTTTTTTATAAAATATTGCTATTAACGCATTTTTCTTGTTTAAACATGACGCCCGTTTCTGTTTATAATTATAAACAGTGGTGAAATCTGTTGTTAATTTGTTTTTGTTTCAAATAGGTCCATTTTTCCCATTCGCTTAACAATGCTAACAGGTAAGAAGCATGCCACCAGATTTAGCAGTTTAGAGATATTTCGCCAGTACACAGGTGTCGTACAAGAGTTTTAACTTTTGGCTTAGCGGCTTAGTCGAGTTAACTACAGACAAACAGATTAAAAGACTTCCGTGTTTTAATTGCCCGAGAAAGACAATCGTCTATGAAAAAACTCACCTGAAGGCTGTCTTGGTGTCTGGGGAGAACCGCCTGCACCACCTGCAACTTGAATTGGACACACATATTAAAGAACTATTCCTGAAAAGAACTGCGAAAAATTTGGGTATTGCGTATATCTAAGGTGGAGACTTGGTCACAGTCCTAAATTTTATTTAGAAAAACTTCAGCTTAAAGTATCTTTTTACGAGGGCGCCGAATGCACAGACAAGATACAGCAACTGCGGTCATGTTCGCCCTGGAATTTGTATGTTTCATGGAAATAAGGTACAGAGAAAATAGTTAAGTACAACACTGAAAGACGAAGAGGCTTAAGAGAAAATAGTTAAGGACAACACTGAAAGAGGAATAGGCTTAGGGTAAGACAAACATGGCAGCGCTTGTAATAAATACAGTGTGAGAGAAAGAGCGCCCCTAAAATAAAAAAAACGGTTTTTACTGGCAGAAAACAGCCTGGTGTTCGTTGAATAATTCAGTGCCCTTCGACTCTGTGAAGAATTAACAGCGAAGCTGGGGTGCTTAATGGTAGACGCGTCTTAGTGGCAAATATTCATGTAATTGTTTTGGGATATTTTCGATAACGCAAGAGTTATTTCTGTAAGCGTACTACCCAACAGATGGCCATATTTCACTTTGAAACACGCAATCCAGGACAGCCAGCTTACAAAGACCAAGCTTACATCAATCTTTTAAAGGCGGTTTAAGCTATAAAAACAAATTCACCGGTTGTAGCACACTTTAGGTGAGCAATTAGGAACGCTTTCGAGCAACTGAAGGCTGAAATAGCCGAGATGAAAAGGGCAGGGAAGGCCCTACCGGCTCAACGGCCTTTACCACCAGAAACTGAGGAGGTGGCAACGCCAATGGAAGTCGAGGCACCCGTTATCAGGAAACCCGGCAAAAAGAGGTCTAAACCCATACGAGACGAGGGTTTCGACGAGCGCACAGGCGACTTAAGAGAATTCCAGTCCGAATTAAGGACCACGCTCGAAGCCCTCAGCGAAGCGGTCTCTGCCCTGAACGCGAGAGTCGATTCGGTCGAATCTAATGTGAGGATAACTGCTAACGTGCCTAGTTCCTTCGTGCCAGACGCATCTCCATCGACAGGTAGCTCTACAGTCACGGCGGCCCTGCAGGGCGACTGGTCACGATCACGGTCACGGCGGCCTGCGCGCAGCATTTTTCACGACAGGGCAATCGAGGATCCCAACCATGGCGGGACATGATAGCGAGATAGTCATTTGGCAGTGGAACTGTTGCGGCTCTCAACGTAAAAAGGCAGTCCTACAGCAGTTCATCACAACCCATCCTAATAAACCGCACGTAATTTTACTCCAGGAGACATTGGCTCAGTCGGTGTCACTTTCTGTATTTGAATCTTATACGGTATACGGAGAAGGCAAGAGAGGAATTTGTACTCTCGTCTCGAAAAAGTTCACTTTCACTGTTCGAAATCTCTTCATGGATCACAGTAAAACGGATCACTCTCTAATCGAGATCATTCTAAGTGGCCAGCTCAGGGATAGCCTTTTCATACTTAACATTAACAGCTCTCCACGCGACATGAGGCAGCGTTTTAGTCCTCTCATTTCCAAGGCGGTTAGAAAGGCGGCAGAATATCCGCTTGTAGTTGCTGGCGACTTCAACGTTCCGCATTCAGCGTCGCGGCCATGGGGGCGGACCTCTGGCGGGCGGCGTCCGACTACGGTCTCACCCTGATTACGCACCCGTCCTTTCCAACTAGGACGGGACACTCGTGCACCAGGGACACCACGCCGGTCCTTACGTTCGTGGCGAACGTTGGGCCCGCTCTGTGGTGCAATCTCAATGAGGACTTGGGCAGCGATCACTGTGTTCTGGCCAGGTCGCTAGTGGTACGAAAGAGGCCACCGAAGGAGTTTAGGATGACGGATCGGGATCTTTTTGTAAAATCAGGCAAGATAGGGAAACCGAAACCCCTACAGCCCTAGATAGTTGGGTAGCGCAGCTTAAAAAGGACGTAGCGTCCGCCACCACGTCCTCCGTCACCGACCTAAATGTGGATAGGATGGACAGCCGATTGGCAAATCTTGTGGAGGCAAAAAGAGCCCTCGCCAATAGATGGAACGGCCAGCGGCTGAACCGCAAACTCCGAAAAAGATTCCGGAACTAAATCCCACAATAGAGGTACACTGTCAGACGCTCTCGAAGCAGCAATGGGACGAGGTGTGTAATTCGGTTGACGGGCAGATGAGATTAGGTGGAAAATGGAACCTGCTCAAGCAGTTGCTAAGTGAATCCAATTCCCGGTCTAATCAGAGCCGAACTACTGATAACACACTACACCCAGCCCGCCAGGCCAATCCCGATTCGGGAATACTAGAGTCGTTAGCTAAGAGATATCTACCTACAGACACTTCGGATTATGCGGACTACCCGCCTTACAGAGGTCCTCCAATGGCCACTCTGGATGAGCCCTTTACCGTCCCCGAGGTAAGGGAGGTCCTCACAGCCCTTAACCCGCGTTCTGCTCCGCGTTCGGACGAAATTTCAAACAGACGTCTTCGTAACTTGGATCACGAGTCGATTACATTCCTTACGGAGGAGATAAATCACATCTGGGAACGGGGCGCGATTCCAGAGTCGTGGAAGCTGGTGTCGGTCGTCCTGATCCCGAAGCCGGGGTGCGCTCCAGACATGAGTAATCTCAGACCGATCTCCCTCACATCCTGCATAGGCAAAGTGGCGGAACATACGGAACTCTTTCCGTATAGCATGATCGGCTTTCGACCGTCCCTTTCGACGCAGGACGCCATGAAGCTGATCAATTATCAGATCATCGATAGTGACACGAGGGACGTTAGAGCCATCCTAGGCTTAGATTTAGAGAAAGCCTTCGATACCGTCTCGCATGCCCACATACTCGATTCCATCTCGGAGCTGGGCCTTGGCCAGAACTATCACGCGTCTATCAGCTCGTTTCTTAGACATAGAAAGGCCACACTAAAGATTGGGGATCTCAGGTGGGCACGAGGGGGACGCCGCAGGCTTCGGTTGTATCCCCGCTTCTGTTTAACATTGCCATGTGTAAATTGTCTCAGAGTCTCTCAGAGGTCAAGGGCATCAACCACACCCTCTACGCTGACGACATTACCGTATGATGCGGCGGAGGCTGCGGGGGTAGGGTAGAGGAAGCACTTCAGGAAGCGCAAGATCGCACAGAGGCTTTCCTTGCGGGGACGGGGTTTCGCCTCTCCTCGAGCCAGTCGGAGCTCCTATTGTACAGACCTAGTAGGAGAGGGGTTAAGCCCAAGGGCTGGGTCCCACTGTCAGAGGTGAACCTTGCGCTCCGCACGAGCGAGGGACACCCCATTCCCAGAGTTGAGGTTATCCGGGTTCTCGGTATGCTCATCGAGTTCAACGGTTGTAACAGGCACACCATCGCCAAAATCACCGCTGAGACTGGTAGCATGATACGGTTAATTACTCGGGTCTCGAACAGTCGAGGAGGTATCAAGGAAGACAATCTCTTGAGGCTCGTCTATGCATTCTTGATGAGCCACATCACGTACGTGGCGGCCATGCACTACTGGTCGAATCACGAAAAGGCTAAGCTCATTTTACTAATTCGTAGAAGCATCAAGAGCATGCTGGGTATCCCGACGAATGCCAGCACAGAGAGGCTCATGCAGCTCGGGGTGCACAATACTTTAGAGGAAATCATCGAAGCGCAGCACACGGCTCAGACTGCCAGTTTGTCGTCTTCACCCGCTGGCAGGGAGATTCTGGTGGTTCTGGGCTGCAATCCATTCCAAGAGGAGGAGCACAGGGTTGGACTTACTAAGGAGCAGAGAGCTGCTATAACTATCTCCCCGTTTCCCCGCAACGTGCACCCGCAGCAAAATGCAGGCAGGCGAAGGGCCAGAGGCGAGGCCCTACTAAAACAAGTTCGCGACGACCCGCACTGTGTGTGCTTTGTGGACGCCACGCAGTACGGCCGATCGGCAAACTTCTGGGCAGTGGTGGTATATCACAGTGGCGCACTTCTCAATTCTGCGTCTTTCAGCAACACCACCCCGCCTAGAGCCGAGCAGGCCGCGGTGGCTCTTGCTTTACTTGACGACAGCCGGCATCGAATTCACACCGATTCTCGTGCAGCCGTTATGGCCTTTGCATCAGGTTCCGTTTCGGCCGAGGTAGCTCGCATCCTAGGAAATAAGGTCATTTCCTCACACACTATCACCTGGTTTCCCGCTCACCTAATCTCTCACTTGTCCTGTTGAGCTAACCTCATTGAGGTAGCCCACACCCGCGCGCGCGATAAGCCACCGCGCCGGGTCGGACGGAGGTGATTCCTTGGGGATTGGTTGGGAGGTCTTCAGAGACACTTTATTCACGTTCAACGAGATTATTCAGCACTATAAGCTGGGCAGGCGAAGGTTTCCTCTTCCGCACGAGAAACACTTGAGGCCGCAGGCAGCCACGCTGAGAATGTTGCAGACCAGGTCTTATCCTACTCTATCCACTCTCAGCTTCTACACGGACACTCTTGAACCGGACTGCCCGGATTGTGGCGAACGTAGCAATTTAGATCGTATGCTCTGGCTGTGTCCCACACTTCGGGGCCCTCAACGCATAACCGAGGAAGAGTGGCGTTCCGACTTGGAGAGCTCCGATGTACTACACCAGCTTAGGGCCGTCCAGAGGGCCCACGACGCGGCGGTGAGGCTCGGGCTCCCCGTCCCCACGTGGAAGCGGCCCGCAGAGCTGCCGCCCTGAACGGCGACAGTGCTCCTCAGGACCTTCAATAAAGTTCATTGTCTGTCTGTCTGTCTGTCTGTCTATTGTGGGAGCATTGACCGGTGGCTGGGTCGGCGCCTTGTCACGGCAGAAAACGGTGCAACGAGCGGAAATAGATGGCGCACTTCGCATGAGCATAAAGAAGTCGCTAGTGCAATCATTGACTTCTAGGCTGTCCCCAGAATCACGACATGACTGCTTTCCGCTGGTAATCAACAGGCGATCTTCATTGCCGGGTGGTGGCAGATATTTCCCGTGCGCCTTGTTCACTGTAATAAGAAGAAAGTTGTGAAACACTAGCGGGAACACCCTGGCAGACGACGGTTGCACTGGGGACTTCGTTCTCTGCATGCGAACTGTGAGATCTATTATCGCTCGTTTCGCCGCTTTCGACCGTGATAAGGCGCTGGCATACCGGCAGTCGATGGTCCCGCGGTATTACTAAACAAATTGTGGATGCACGTGCGTCACGCAGCGCGTGCTGGACTTATGTGGCACGGCCTCCGCGTACTTCTCTCCCCCTCATGCTTTCGCCATACTTTCGTCCTCCGCTTTCCTTATGGCTCATATTCGGCGTCGTCTTTGTTCTGTCGGTTATCTTGTAGCGCATCGCCACCAGGCAGCGTCTCGAATTTTGAAATGAAGCTTTTGAATGAAGAAAGACATGGATATAATCACAAGTGAGAAATATTTGCGCAGTCATTATGATGATTAATAGTCGCTCTCCCTTTTAATCTGGGCGTCGGTTGTCAGCAACCGATTTCCCTGCTTTATTCCCCTCCCGTGCCATACTCCTAGCTAACCTTATAGATTTGCCTCTCCCATCTTCCCCTCACCCCTCTTTCAAACTCCGTTCGCTCCCTCCCCCTTTTTTTCTTCCCCGCTGTTCCAAACTCTCGTCCTTGTGATTACTCGCTCTGCGTGCCCACCTCTTAAATACTTTCCCTCCACCCCCATTCCAGCGCCTCTTCGTCATCTCTATGTCCCTAAAGTTGAGGCTACTCGTCACCCTTAATCCCAAAGCCTCCGCCAACATCCATTCCTCTCGCCCCGCAGTGATCCTGTCTCTGTGCAGTCCCTGACAATATGGTCTATAGTTTCCGATCACTGCTGCAGCATACACGTTTCATCCCGTTACCTGCAGATACCCGTGTATGCCCGGGTTCTCAGGCACTCCGCCCGTGCTTCAAAGAGCAATGCACCGACTCTCGTATTGCCATAAAAACCGTCGGTCTGATTTCTAGTTTCTCTGTCCTACAAGTTTTCAGTATTTTTTTCGCTGCCATTCTCTGTGCCCACTTCGTCGTCACTACTTCCTTGAACTGGTTTTCTTACTGCTGTATAGGTCCCACTTTCTTCTTCGAATATTCCGTACTGCTTGTTCAGCAGCCTGGTCCACCGTCTCCACCGCGTGTTCATGCTCCTTGAATACATGTAATAAAGTGCACTCGTGTCCCATTTTTTTTCGCCCTTTATGTCATCAACAGAAAGGCCATTGCGCGCAACCTGCCTTGTGCTCCTGACGTAACATGCAACACTAATAATGTGGAGGCTTCGCTAGGTGGTGCCGCTTCCAAGCTGATCTCTCTCTTATAATGTGAGCGGCTTGGCCAGCTTAGCTGCGTGGGCTTCTTCTTTCTGGTTTTTCTACCTAAGCTACGCTTTCGAAAATGCTACTTCAGCAGGGAAACGCCTCTTTCTTGTGACATTTTCGGCGGCAGAACTCTTTCCAGCGCTGTGCCCCGCACATGGGAGAGCTCGATTATGGAAGATCCTGATGCGCGTAGAAGAGGCAACGGATCAAGAAGAGCGCCACGCTGCGAGGCGAGAATGTAATAGGTGACTACGAGCCGACGACTCGAAACGGGTGCGTGCAAGTGTGCTTTTGAGCAAACAGCGTCGCCAACATGACGACACCGCGAACTGAGTCATGGAGAACTTTCAGCGTGAGGTCTCTGCAACAACATGCGGCTGACGTTAATCACGACGAGCTGCTTCACAGGTCGACTTTGCTGAGCCGTACGGAGACGTCGAACGGCAATCGCATGCAGATCGATAGGGGCGTGTGCATTGCGGATCAGAATATCTTGGACAGGCCGGCCAGAGGAGTTAGCGTGTACCCGAATGCCGCAGTTAACGCTCGCGGTGTTAAGCGGATCTACCTCGAGAAGGCGGGTGGCTTTCAAAAGCAGGAAGCTCTGGCGCTGCAAATGTGCGGCTCGGTCACGCTGGTCTTACTTTACATTGCCCGTAATGCTACCGAGAACGAGGTGAAGCGTTTCAGTGGCAATAAGATGCAGAAGATCAGGAGATGGGAACCGTCCATATGACTGCAAACGTTAACGTTGACACTCTCGAGCAAAACTGGCTCTTATTGTATATGCTCGTCGCGTTTTAACTGGTACGGTTAACTAGCACTGTCTGTCTACTACCATGTGGGAAGGTTGCCTTGATCTGGTTTTTACTAACTTTTACTTTTCTGAGACTTTTATTCCACCGCAAGTCTACCATAGCGATCATAAGGCAGTTTGGCCAGGCTGCGTAAGATGCCGGAGGTACTGATGATCATGGAGTGGAGGACGCATTTACAGGAGCGACCACCAGTTGATCCCCCTGAAGAACAAGAAGTAGTAGTAGTAGTGTAGGCCTTCTACGGTGAGGGAGCACTCGACGAAGACATTTCGGCAGTGGACACAAACACACACACGCATACATACATGCATATATATATATATATATATATATATATATATATATATATATATATATATATATATATATATATATATATATATATATATATATATGTATATATATATATTTATTTACATATATTTACATATATATTGACATACGTGTATTTCCTCTAAAATTTCGGCTGCATTTCTGAGGCTAGTGTTATGCCTGTTCCTTTTTTCCCTCAGTAATATTCTTCCATCAGTTGGCGACCCCCAGTAGATGGTTATAGTTTCGTGCTAGAACTGCGTTTTTTCAGCACAACGGCTTCACTAACCCAAATTTCACAAGCAAGTCTGGAGCAAGTTTTGGGTCAAGTTTTGACCCAAGCAAGTTTTGGGTAGAAGGCTGTGGTACTATTGTTAGCTTTGACACTCTCACCTTGTAATCATTTTGTGCACGCGAGCGTTTGTGATTGCTTTACGCTCCCATTTCTTCTTTGTATTGCTGTTTTGTAATATTCGTTGCTGACTGCCTCGGCGTTCCCTGAACTGGTACCATGTGCCGGCCAGACGCATACCGCCCGGTGCCGCGTCATACGCGTGCACCTGCCTTCTGTTTTCTTTCTTTTCATCACTTGTTTGACCGGGACTTTTTTTTCTGCTCTTTGTATACCAATGTACACTCATTTCCTGTCGAAACTGTCTGCCTAACTGCTTTTGCGCGCGACCCTTGCTTCTCACCAACAAAAGCCAAGTGTCTCATGTTTCAATTAACTGACCTGATTCTTAGAACGGGCGTGTATAAGCAGATGTTCGCCCTTTGTGTGCATGGGTATATCTTCTTTGGACCTTCTTTGTTCCGCGTGACTGATTTTTTTGCCGATGTCAAACACGTACATGGGCATATCTTGTTTTGACCCCTCTTTCACCCCTGTTGCCACGGGGGAGGGGGGAATTACGTTGTTAATTTTTTTCTCGTTTTTTCTTTTCTTGTTTCGCTCTTTTTTCTCATGTTCCTAACTCGTAACTGTGGATCCCACCTGGCGGGCATTTTTTCCCCACTTTCTTTCTTTCTTTCCAAATTATTTACCTGTTTCAACGACCTACCACATCATCCCCTTTGCTTTCCGAGGTTTTCTTGACTGCCAACTCTTATATATATATATATATATAAATATATATATATATATATATATAAATATATATATATATATATATATATATATATATATATATATATATATATATATATATATATATATATATATATATATATATATATATATATATATATATATATATATATATATATATATATATATATATATATATATATATATATATATATATATATATATATAGACATATATATATAGGGTTTGGAAATGAGGGGCTCGTTAGGAAATACAGAAAGAAATGCCGGCAGTCTAGAACGCCAAAGAAGGCATAGGGGAAGGTTAGGCTATTTTTTTTTACCGTTAGTGACGTTACATTATTATTAATTTTTATTAATTACGTGAGACAGAAAGAAAGAAAAACACGCGCCCACAGTGGGGACCGAACCCACGCCTTTCGATTAGATCTCGAACGCCTTACCAATTCGGCTATCTGGGCGACTGTGTTCTGCTTCACTTTCTGGGGTATTTATATTTACTACAACTGTATCTGACGCTTGAGGGTGGTAGCCAGCGCCACTCAGACTACACGGGGAGAAGGGGACCTTCTTTTTCAACCCCCGGGGCGTGACGCGAACGTCTACAGCCTGTCATGAGCGGTCAACTGGCGGGAAACCCTCTTATGCTACCTTGGCATCAAGGCTGCCAGAACCGAGGCCCTCGCTAAGCTTTCGCGCGATAATATGGTTTGGAAATGAGGGGCTCGTTAGGAAATACAGAAAGAAATGCCGGCAGTCTAGAACGCCAAAGAAGGCATAGGGGAAGGTTAGGCTATTTTTTTTTTACCGTTAGTGACGTTACATTATTATTAATTTTTATTAATTACGTGAGACAGAAAGAAAGAAAAACACGCGCCCAGAGTGGGGACCGAACCCACGCCTTTCGACTAGATCTCGAATGCCTTACCAATTCGGCTATCTGGGCGACTGTGTTCTGCTTCACTTTCTGGGGTATTTATATTTACTACAACTGTATCTGACGCTTGAGGGTGGTAGCCAGCGCCACTCAGACTACACGGGGAGAAGGGGGACCTTCTTTTTCAACCCCCGGGGCATGACGCGAACGTCTACAGCCTGTCATGAGCGGTCAACTGGCGGGAAACTCTTTCAACACCGAAAAAAACATCCCAAAGCTGTAAACAAAAGACCCCCACCCAGCGTTTCATACGAAACACATATAACCGTGAGAACATAGTCTTATCGCCCGTCACTTTTTCTGGCCGCCTGCCTGAACACTTTGTTTTTGGTACATTTTGGCGGTAATATTAACGCAATAGTGTTATTAGGTTCATCAATCATTTTTCCTGCGTGGTAGACGTCCGCTATCAGCCATGTCCATTAAGCCTCCTGGAAAATACGTTATCGCCGCCAAACGGTAACAACGACTGATGCAGCCAGAGGTCGCGCTTTCCTCAACCTGGAATAACGCCCAGCAGAGGTTGGAGTGTGGAAAAAAGGGGGAGTGGTACTCCGGCGGATACGAACAACATGATGTGTGCTTTGAGCAAGCGTCGCACCCGGGTAGTAAAAAGCGCTCTACGCCCATTTGTAGGTGCATGATCGGCTGTAAGGCCGCTTATTCATACAGTAAAAGGCCGTTAATTAAAACTCGAAGGTGACACCAGGGACACCATCTCAGCTCAAATAAATAAAAGTTTTGTGTAATGAAAGTATCCATTAAATGGAACTTTCCCCTTAAGTATCCACCCAATAGAAGGCAGTAGGGCCATGCCAACAATTTCATGCTTGAAGAAGTCTGTGATTACTGCCTGCTGTTCGTCTTTGAAACCGAAGGCCAGCGCCTTTTTGTTAACGAGCGAAAGTGGCGCGGAGGCCTCCGTTTCCGGTCGGCACAGAAGAAAGACAGGCGGCATTCAATACGGCGATGACCTCCGAGCGGTAACCACTTCGGTGGATTGTCCTCTTTCACCTCTATTTGTAGTGGCTTGCAGGGTGAAATTCCGCGTTTCTGACAGAGAAATGGTTAACCCAAGTACCAGCGCACCACACAGCACTGCAGTCGCGTTCAAACTAACGCAGCCAGCAAAGAATACGTCTTTTAAAACGTCCGCCAGGGGTGTAATAATTGTTTATTCTGAATTTTCACCTTCTTTCTCCACTTCTTTCTAGCTTCTTATGAGGCGACGCAGTGTAGTGTGTTGGCTTGCGGTGCATTTCTCTAGCCGTACGCCAGCCTCCAAGCCACCCGGAGGCGGCTCGTACTTCGAATTATTCGTTGCAGAACCCCCTCTGGTTCGGATTAACAGCTTTTTATACATAGACTTTTATGAAACTTGACGAGACCAAATCGTAAAGTTGGAATTATTCATCAATGCGAATTATTGCAGTTCGAATTAACCAGCTTTCACTGTATTTGTCTTCTCAACCACTTGCTATCCCCAAGTTGATTCTCCCCATTTTCTTCATCGAAGGCTAGTTCCGATGTTACGAACAAGGTGGATTACTCACCTGACGAAATCGGTACGCAAACAACTGTATTTCTCATAAAGCTGCCGATTAACTGGAAGTCTACAACTCCAAGACTATCGATCCGACGGTTCGTTAACCATAGCCCATATTTATTTGCGGTCTGTGGACGCTTGTATTGGTCTTACCGGAAGCTGTCACCGGAGATTGATATTGGCACTTTAGTCTATGCAGCTAACAGAACACGCTTCTCAGGGTCTGATAGGCTCTCTTCAGCTGACCCTTTCTTCTAAAATTAAGGTTTTTTTTCTATTGCATGTCTTGCGATTATGCCTTGCATCTTAATCCGGTAACAAGGTCATTGAATGGCGTGAGTAGTTGTACCGCATGCGCCTTTCCCCTTCTCCCCCAACCCCGCGCAATTTTGCTCGCCCGAGCATCACTGGGCAAAAAAAATTCTTCCGGATCCCTGTTGTTTTTTGGGTTCCCACGTTGCCCCGTAAGACCCCAAGAGAAATTCTTGCGCTCCTACGAAGGAATCTCTTACATGCAAGAGAACCTGGCCAAAATACCCATTGTGTCTCGTTATCTGAATTCAGACTATTATTTTACCATTATTATCATGTCGTAGGCTACTTGAAGTATTCCCGGTATAGATCGGTGCACTACAAGAATGAAGCTACATCATTTTACTCCGCCTATGTAGGAGCCACCACGATAGAAATTTCGGTTGCCTTTTGTTGGTTTTTGAATAGTGCCTGCTGATTTTACCATGATTCTGTGGCCTTTGGCGTCATGAGAACACCACGTTGTGCTTTTATGTCAAGCAAGTATTCATTGGTATGCGCGGGGCAAAACTGACCCCGCGCAACTATGCCGAGTGACAGCGCCCTAAAGCCAGTGTTCCTCGGCCTGCACTTGCAGTCCGGCATAGTACACTAGTGGTGCTAGAACCGTTTAGTCTGCCCGTTTAGGTGAAGTGTTTTCTCGAATTAACATTTGAGCAGACCATTCCTACACCAAAATGCACCAGTGTTCGGTAGTTCTTTCCCTAAATCTGTCTTGCTGACGCATAATCTGTTTGAAAGAATTCAATTTCGAAAGACAATTCTTAAAATGCCGTTAATGTGTGAAGCGCGAGGGCCTAGTTAAACACGCTGGAAATACTAAGCCCATGAGGAGATGCTTGAATGGTCCCTTAATACTGCACTAGCGTTAGTAGCAAATCACGACTAAAGTTGAACCACGATGATTGTAACTCCTACACAAGCGCCTCCTGTGAAAGTTCTAGCTAGCGTTTAGTGTTTGACGTCATGTCTTAATTGAATGCTGTGGTTCGTTTTTTAGATGTCGTGGAGAATAAACACGAAAAACAAGTATCTATGCAGAATGCTAAGAATTGCAAAAACTAAAATACCGGCAAACCAGGCACGGCTTCGAAAAGTCGTTTTACTTGATTTTTTTTTCAATACTTCAACTTGCTCAAAATCATGAAAGCACGAATGATGAAAAAAAGGATCTGCACAAAAAATAACTCACCGCCAAACAAACCTCCTTGTCCAGAATTACCGCCGTTCCCGACTGAAAATTGAAGTGGGCAGACGGATTTGAAAATTAATCGATGGAAAAATCTGTGAAATTCTAGCTAAGGCGTGTAACAAAGGCAGAGAATTGGTTGCAGTGAAGACTTTTATCGCCAGAAAGCTTGATATTAGAGCTACTAGTCGCGAGGAGATAGAAGTAACATTGAAGTAACACAGAAGAGCAAATAAATATTCGGCATTATCCGCCTAGCATTTTGACAGCATTCTCGACTAGATGTGATAAATAAACTGATTATAACATAGGCAACCCAGAAAGACGAAGAGCAGTTACTTTAACAAAAAGATGACAGCGCGCGTAAAAACTCTAGCGTTAAAGCAAGAACACCGCGTTATGCGAGCATGAAATAATGCGGTGTCCGTTGGCAGCTACCAGTAATGTTCCACATGCGACACACGCGCCTCAGAATAACAAAAGTGGCCTACCATTAACAATGGTATATATGATTTCAGGACTAACAGATAGTTGAGATCCCAGAATGAGCAATCCCGTGTCGGATGAAAAGTGTTTGCACTCAACCGGGAAGAAATATAAGTTGGCTGAACGATGGAGGCTTTTAAATAGGTTCCCCTTTTAAGGTATGCGCAACATTTCCAGAAAACAAGTAGTTATGCTAATAAGTTGCGCGAATGCCGCGTGAAAACATTTATTTATTTATTTATTTTAGTACCCTAAAGGGCCGTGTGGGGCATTACATAGGGGGGAAGGGGTTAAAAAGAAACACAACACAATTTCACAGTTGAAGGAGGCGTGACATACAGAATACATCCATCATGCATCGTTCTTCCTCGGGTTTGTTTGTTTAACAGGGCATGTATGAACGCATTTAAGTTAGTAATGCAACAGGGTTACGTATAAGGTGCTAGCAAGAGCAACCCGTAAGATCAAAATCGTCCGTAGTCAAATTGCAAAGCACACATACAACAAAATTAAACATTTCCAAACTTAGTGCACGTTACAAAATTAAACTAGACAACTTAAACTGCAGAAAATGCACACTTCAAAACACTTTGTCAAGAAAGCAGTTCGTAAGGCTTACTAGTCAATGTTTTGGGTGATAAATGAATGCAACGCGGTTTGAAAGGAAGATGATTCTGTCAGATGAACAAGACTTGCCAAGAGCAGTTTCCATTCCGGTATTGATAAAGCAAGGGGGGAGTTCTGATATTTTTTGGTTCTAGCAAAAATCGGCTGTACTTTGTGCGCATGATCAGTTCGGGAGGACATGTGATGAGCAGGCAAAATATTGGATGACCGAAAAGATAACTCATAGTAGTAAAGGGAGTGAAAAACGACAAGCGCAAAAATTTTCTTTGGGTATCCAAATTAGGCAGATCAAGAGAACGATTCAGAGCAGATACGCTTATATCAGAAGAGCATGAATGCAGGATACATCTTGCAGCTTTGTTCTGCACGGCTTCGAGGGAATTAATAAAGGATGCTTGGTGTGGATTCCAGATAACAGAAGCATATTCGAATTTCAATTCATTTCATTTCATTTTATTACCTTAAAGGTTCCCGGGGACATTACATAAGGGTGGGGTTAAAAAAAACGTACCAAAAAGCCATGAATTAGTTTGTAAAATGGCTTGTGACGCTATGCATAAATGTTTATGGACAGGTGATTGCTGCAATATGGTGGGGGAGGTCATTCGAGTCTTTTGCTGCACGAAGAAAAAATGAGGCAGCAAAAGTAACGGTGCGGGAACGTTGACGGGTAACTTGAAAGATATGGCCAATGCGATGTGATCTGCGAAATGGGGGGGGGGGGGGGGGGAGATGTAAGGTTCGATTGCAAGTGGACTGTGAAAAAGTTTATAAAACAAGCAAAGGATAGCAATGCGGCTGCGGGAAGACAGGGGACAGGCCAATTTCTACTTTTGAAGATGACACGCTAATGTGATAGGAATATGAGGAATGAATGAATCTAGTAGCCCGGTTTTGAAGTGATTCGAGTGCAGTAATGAGATACACGTGGTGTGGGTTCCAAATTGACGACGCATATTCGAGCTTGCTTCTTACGAGGGATTGATAGGCTAGTAATTTTACATGGCGAGGTGCGTTGCGCAGATGACATTTTAGGAAGCCGAGAGTACGATTAGTAGCTGCAATGATAGTCTGGGTATGCTCAATCCAAGTTAGGTCACTGCACAAAGTTAGGCCAAGGTATCTGTATGATTGCACAAGTTGAACATTAATGTTAGAAATTATGTAGGAAGTGGTCAGCGGATTATGGCGACGCAGAAACGACATAAGTTTACATTTGGTAGGATTAAGTTCCATTTGCCAGTGTTCACACCAACGCTGTACTTGGTTAAGGTCACAATGGAGGCTAATTTGATCGGATACATTAGTTACTGTGCGGTACAAAACGCAGTCATCAGCAAACATGCGTATGTTACAAGTTAAGTTCGTTAGGAGGTCGTTAATATATGATACAAATAAAAAGGGGCCAAGGACGGAACCCTGAGGGACACCTGATGTAACTGGAATAAAATTGGAGAGCTGACTATTTACAAGCACAGATTGGGAGCGGTTATTTAAAAATTCTTGGATCAAGATTAACACTGCGGGGTGTAAGTTTAAGTGGGAAAGTTTCAGTAACAAGCGTTTATGGGGTACCTTATTGAATGCTTTGGTGAAATCTAGAAATATGGCGTCGGTTTGAAGGTTATTATCGAGATTAGAATGAAGGTCATGGACAAAAAGTGCTAGTTGAGTTTCGCATGAAAACCCTTTTCGGAAGCCATGTTGTGCAGGATGAAAAAAATTAACCTTATCAAGAAAACTGATAATGTGAGTGAATAGGACGTTTTCCATGATTTTGCAAGGCACCGAAGTTAAGGAGATGGGACGATAATTTAGAGGCGAGGTTTTGTTACCGGTTTTGAAGACTGGAATGACCTTCCCTTTTTTCCAATCGTCGGGCAGTTGGCCTGCTGCGACTGACTGCGAAAACAATAAACTTAAAGGGACACTGAAGTGAATTTGTCAAGCTCCCGTTTTAGCTTTCACTGTGTAGACTGGCTCAAATTAGCACACTTTTCATCGTTTATTCGGTTGACAAATCGGCATTTATTTTACAAGGCGCGAAACAAGAAAAACTACCATGCGCGGTTTGCGGCGGCCGCACAAACTAAGCTCTGACGTTGGGAGGAGGGGGCGCCGTGATTGGACGATGCCCAATGTTAGCAATCAAACAAGTTTTGGTTTCGGTTTCTGTCTGTAAAACAACATGTTTGACATTCGATGGCGTCGTTGGATAGGCATTCTCAATATCCCAGTTATCGTAGTACCGCGCTTCTGCCATGTTGTCGGCTTTAAATTGCATAAGATAAGCCTCCCAGGACGGCTTGGAACCGTAGCATTCACTATCTGAGGCCTACGCAGTGCACGAACGCCCTCCGCGTCCCCGCAGACGCTCAAATGCATGCGCTTTTCCCCCATATTTGGAGCTTGCCTCGCTCATGCCTGTATCGTAAAAAGCGTGTTCGCACCAGGCCAAGGCTCTGTTGATTCTGGCCTGTGCCCACTGCCCGCAAGCAGTCGGTGCTTATGGCAACAGCACGCCAACGAGAACTCGCTCGCGCGGCAGTGCCAGCCTGCGCGAGTTCTGTGGACTAGTTCGTGGAGCAATGAACGTTGCGGCCCAAAAAAAGGTGAACTCAGTATAGAAAACATCGGCGAAAAACGAAAAAGTTAACAGCATGTACCCGCGGCGATTCGAACTTGTGACTGGCAAAACACTTGCGATGACATACCAAGCGCCCCAGACGACTAGGCCACGGGCGGCCGCCAGCGGCGATTGAAAATATAAGGTATATAATGTATAACCAGTTTAAACTTTTATTTAGTTTTAGTACTTCAAGCAGCTTGATTTGATTGATTTGATTGTGGGGTTTAACGCGCCGACGCAACGCAGGCGATGAGGCGCGCCGTAGTGGAGGGCTCTGGATTAATTTTGACCACCTGGGGATCTTTGACGTGCGCCGAAATCTCGTACACACGGGCGTTTTTGCTTTTCGCCTCCATCAGAACTTCAAGCAGCTTAGGTGACTATTTGTTGTATTGCGCTCGTGCAGTAAGCGTCCCCCGAGTTTCCACAATAGCTCACGTCTAGCAATTGCATTTCGTAGACGGAAAAGCGTTCGCAGATGCGTAGTCGTGCTCCTGACCGCTCTGCTTGTTCGCCCAGCGCAAAAAAGTGCTTCCCGCACCCTAGTTTTAAGCTGTACGGTAAAAATATCAGTTGATTTTATTTCCTTAGTACCTATATTGACTTCGCTCACTCTTCTCCCCCTTCAAGAGGCCTTATATTTTCCTACTGGCGTACCAGTCAGCGAAGCGTCGCATGTGCGCTTGTGCAGCGCTTGTGTGAAGCGACCTTGACTTGGAGCTAGATACAGTGTACAAACTAACGAAGTACTAAAGAAAGACGCATTCTTCCATTCCCAAACGTGTTGTGGCTTAGTTTCAACTGATCGAGCGAATTGCGACGACCCGTCGGCGGCCGGCGGACTAAACGGTGGGCCGACTGACTCGGTCGCGGAAGGTCGGCGAGCCGTTGAGTAGCGCAGCCAATTGTAACATCCTCTCCTGCTGACGTCACTCGAAAATGCCACAGAAAATGGGCGAGCGTAAAGAGAGGAGGACAGCATTTTCGAATTGATTTTTCTACTAAATAAAATCGCGTAAACGCGCCCAGGGTGGTCGAAACATGGCCTGGGGACACCGGACTACAATTTGCGCTGGTAATCCCGCATTGTTTACAAATCACTTCAGTGTCCCTTTAAGTATTCGGCACAGACACCTACAGTGTTATTAAGTAACTTGGAGTTAATATTGTCTACACCATTGGAGGATGACAGCTTTAGGTTGTTTATTATAGATATTATACCGGACACGGAAAATGTGATGGATGGCATTAAGAGTTCGATAGTGGAAGTCGGCATGAAAAATGGAAGGCCTGTTTCTTTTGTGAACACTGATCCAACTGCGTTAGTAAAGATGTTTGCACAATCAATGTCACTCACTGGTCTGCCGGCTTCATCAGTGAAGTTAGTCAATTAAGTTGGGTGAGGGTTGATTATTTCAAAAAAACTTGCGTGGGTCACCTTTTAGAAAATTCGGCAAGTTATAGTTATAGAAAGAGTGCTTTGCTTCGCATATCTTTCCTAGGTAGTCATGTTCAGCTACATAGTATTTTTCTCATGCGCATTGGCTTCCCTTCTGTTTGGCTGAATGAAAGAGGCGTTTTTTTTTGTTTTGTAGGCGTTTTAATGTTTTGGTGAACTAGGTCTTTTGAGTGTCGGGCTGTAAATAAATGTGGGTATATATTTGCTCACAAGATAATCCACTTTGTCCGTAAATAATTTCCAATTATCGTGCACTGTTCTATTTTGGAATATTGATTCGAATGTTGGAAAGAAAGAGCGGAGTTTATCAATGATAGTTGTGTAATTTCCTTTGTCATAAAGACGTATGGTTTTTTTTACATTCCTGACAAGACACCGGTGCGAACGTAAATTCAGCATGAATTACCCTGTGATCGCTAATTTCTGGAAGATATGAAATGGACGAAAGGCTCTGAGGGTGATCCGTTTGTATTAAATCAAGGCTATTGGCGCACGCATGAGTTACGCGAGTTGGTTCTGTTACAAGTTGGGTTAAAGTTAAAGTTAAGGCACACATCAAGAAAGTCGTGCGCTTCGGGTTCTCCTGACGTCAAAGTAATTTGGTTTACCCAGCCAATGAGAGGATGATTGAAATCCCCAAAAAGGAGAATGCGGGCGTTAGGGTATGCAGTAGTTAAATCATTTACATGTCGTTAAGTTTGCGAGCAAAATCGGGAGTGCTGTGGGGAGGTCTATAGCAGGCACCAATTATAACAGTTTCAGGAGTGGCGTGGCAAAGAAGCCATATAATTTCGAGGTCAGTCTGAATGTTAATTGCAGTACAAGAAATATATTTGCTAATTGCAATAGCCACGCCTCCGCCTCGCCTATCTATACGGTCCTCGCGAAATACTGTAAAATTTGGAAGGTCTGCTAGAACGTCATGGTCGCTGATGTCACGGTATAGCCACGTTTCTGATAAAACGAATATGTTACTGCTCGACGAGGAAACAAGATTAGAAATGACGTCTCGCCATGATAGAAAACTGCGTATATTAGTAAAGATAACTGAGAGGGAAAGTAGTGGGCGTGGGGTGGATCTGGGGCCATGACGCACGTGTGGATTGCGAGGAACTAGCTATAGTAATTCTTTAACCGTTTGTGTCGACTCGTCAAATATGTAGCGTTTTTTGCCCAGGCGTAGGGTTTTGAAGGTCAACATAAATGGACAGGACTGGGACCTTGCGAAAGCGATAAGATGCCTGCGAGCAATTCGAACTGTGGCGGAAAAGTCTTCGCCAACGCTGTATTCGGTATCTCTGAGTTTGCGGCCGTTTGAAAGAATCTTGTCCTTTGTTTAAAAGTATTAAATTTTACAATTATGGGCCTTTCCTTGTCTACAGTGTGACGGCCAAGACGATACGCTCTATGTCATTTGGTTCAATATTCAGCTCCATGTGATTAGCACAAAGAGCAATTACTAGCTTTTCTGGTTCAGTAAAATGTTCGGAAGGGTTAGTGTCGGGAATGCCATAGAATATTAAATTGTTCCTGCGGGAGCGATTTTCAGAGTCGTTCACTCGGGCAGATAAGCTGTCTATCTGGTGGGACATCTGAAGTGTGGTAGCCTTTAGGCTGTCCATTTCAACTTGAAGAGATGAAAGGGACTTGAAGTGGCTCTCAAGATCTGTTATCCGATTACTTAAGTCTTTTATTACTTTATCAGTGGATTGCAGCTGATCTTTCAACTCCTTTAGTTCGGTGAGAACGGTGCATTGACCAGCGCATAATTTTTTTAATTCGGTGGCAACGAAGCGGCAAAGAAGAAATTTTGGGGGGAAACCACGTCAACAGCCGTCACCCACCCGGACTACAATGGAAACCCCAACCCAGAACTTGATCAGCCATTCACGCGGGCAGAACTTGATGCTGCACTGGCCAAGCTCACGAGAAACACCTCCCCGGGAAAAGACAAAATAACAAACAAGATGCTACGCAATACCAGCGAAAAGATGAAGGTTGACCTCTTGGGGAAAATAATTTCCTCCTCCACCTCCTCGGTGGCAACTTCTTCAATGGCACCAGGGCCGGGGTTTGTTTCAACGTCACCGGCTTGGAGCAACAAGGAATAAATGACACTCGCGCATTCAGCGGCAATTTCAATGCAACACTGTGAGCTAGGTGACTGTATCAAAAACTAATTAGTAGATTTTTAGTGAATAGGCTGTGTGAATTACTGACCTGCATGGCAAAGGCAAGCGGATTAGTGAACTGCGCTGCTGCGCAGTTACCGAGCCCACAGAGGGTAGGCGGACAGTGATGGTCTTTTATAGGAGAGGCGGCGGCTGATTTACGAGGCGATGCTGTTTTCCATGGTGAATCCAGGTATCCGGGAGGGCAGGAAAGGAAGAGGGGTGGCGCTTCCGTACGCGCCGAAGCCTGAGCGAAGTGGCGTGACCAGTTGCCTGCGCCGATACCGCAATTGTGAGTCGCTGGGATCGGTGAGGCTGCAGATTGGGGCAGCACGAGTCCAGAAAGCAGAGCTGCGGCGAAGAGGGCGTAGATCTGCATGGCAAAGGCAAACGGATTAGTCAACTGCGCTGCTGCGCAGTCACCGAGCCCACAGAGGGAAAGCGGACAGTGATGGTCTTTAGAGGCGGCGGCTGATGTCGGTGGCGATGCTGTTTTCCATGATAAGTCCAGGTATCCGGGAGGGCAGGAAAGGAAGAGGGGTGTCGCTTCCGTACACGCCGAAGCCTGAGCGAAGTGGCGTGACCAGTTGCCTGCGCCGATCCCGCAATTGTGAGTCGCTGGGATTGGTGAGGCTGCAGATTGGGGCAGCACGAGTCCAGAAAGCAGGGCTGTGGCGAAGAGGGCGTAGATCTGCATGGCAAAGGCAAACGGATTAGGGAACTGCGCTTTTGCGCAGTCACCGTGCCCACCTTAATGTGGTTCTTATTAAAGAAATGTACGCATGCAGTTTGGTATCGCGGTTCGCTTGAAAAAGGCGGCGTTTAAGAAATCCAAGATTTTTAAGGGCCTTGCTAGTGATGTACTCAACGTGAGTGCTCCAGCTCAGATCGGAAGTAAAAAATATATCCAGAAATTTAAATGAGGACACTGTTTCGATTCGCTCGTTGCCAACAAAATACTGATTGGAAGGAGTATCTAAGAGGGTATCGAATAGGGAGCTTAGCATAGTGTTAGCCGTCAAAGGCAAAGAATAAGCTTACGCTGATCATTTGCGTTGTTTGCACGGGGTATGCGCCGTACAGAAGGTTTGCGTTTTGGTGACGTAGGACAAACACACGCTATTTCGGCAAAATAACGGGCATACGCTGGGGCACATACGGATCCCCATGTTTATAAAATGGCGATCAGTTGTGCGGGGCACCTGTGCGCTTACGGTCATCTACATGTGAGCAGTTATTTCAATTCTACTGATATATTTTAGGCTTCTGTCTTTTTAAATACGGCATGTGTTTTGCATGTTGCTTTGGGAGTTTTCGAAATTGGTTTGACACCTCTGCTTGGCAGAAGAAAGCTCCTCAGGACCAGACATGCTGGCGGGCGACGTCAAGTAATTGCTGCTTACGGTATGTACGGTGTGCGTCAAAACAAGTCTTCTCGGATTGCGCGAGGTAGAGCGACTTTTAGTTGAGCCCGCAAATCTTGGGGAGCCTAAACATCCCACCTGTCTTGAAAGAAACGATCGTATGCTCGTGCGGGGCTTCGATCTCGCAGTGAAGGCCGTTATGCTGTTTGCCAACATATCTATTGATCGGTTTTGTTGGACAAAATGTATACGTAAAACCCTGTCTTTTGGATAAGCGTGTTGCGCCCTATTGCGCAAAGATGTGGGGACTTGCACACTTCCCCATAGAGTTGCTTATATAGGCGGATAATGTTGTTATGTTCTGTGTGTTTCGCAATGAATTATGTGTAGAAGCTTTTGTTTGCTATTTTGGATAGTGATGAGAAATCCTCGGTGCTTGTGGGGTCATAAAGATGACTCTCTTTAAAGTACACTCAACAGATGGCGCTGGCGGCACAAATAGTCTATTCGCATTCATTACAAGACATGACGCAGTATACATTATTCAATCGCAACACAAAACCGACAAAACCCTGTGATGAAGCTCTCTCCGCCATACCTAAGAAGGCCGTCTCAAAGTTTAACGCTTAGCTTCCGCAAAAGCACCAAACACTATACAAAACCTGGCAAACGGTGTGTCAGCGCTCACGTCGAGGGTGTGGGCATGAAATTTAAAAATATACTGAGATTACTAAGGGATCAAAAAAGCTAGGAAGATAGGTAATTTGGGCAGAACTAATGACGTCTGCAGGATATACTCCTCCAATACTATTCGGAAAAAAAATGGGACATTGCGATTGTTTCAGCACATCAGAGTGCACGAGTTAAGTTGGCTCTGGTTTTTTGTTCGATGAAGCAATTGATGCTGTAGAATCTATTCTTCTTTGCGCCCGCCGAGATCTAAATTACTTGTCAATCAGTATAAACGTGCTTTTAGCTGCCTTTTATTCATATTGTACTCGGAAACAAATTTGAAGTCATCACCCTGCTCAACCCATTTTTCTTCGCTTGAGGCCGTTGCGCCATTAGCAAGCAGGCTTGATTACTAATGTACCAAACGCCAACGCAGTAAGCGATATTGCTTATTCAACCAACGAGACGGCAGAATGCTTTAACAAGTTGAACCCAATCCGGCCGGGGTTTTACTGAGCCTGACCGTCATTCAATAGAAAACTTTCAGCCGCTTGCATAGGTATGAATCGTATCTAGCATCAGCCAGAGAAAATTGACCTCGGCATTTGCATTGATGTGAATGACAACAAAAAACGCCTTTCAGGATCCTTATAGCCTTTTTAGCGAAGCGCTGTTCAACCTGTGTTTTTGGTTTTCATTGGATGTACTCTGTCCGTGCAGTGTATCTGCACGGGGGTCACTGTCCTGAGCACTTATACCACACATTTTGCGATCACGTGTTTCCTGCGCTCATGTTTACGCTTGCCAGACATCGCGAAAGTTTTCCAAAATTCAGCGGCACAGTGCAGAATATGTTCAGTCGGTGTGCCTTGCTATTTTATGGTTGTCATTTCGTGACGTGAGACTCTCACATGTCTTACTCGTTTACGCAGATAGTTGTGGCGACAAATTCTAGCTGCCACTTCTGAAGTATCACGTATTTCTGGTGAAGCGTCCCAAGTCGCTTCCTTCCCTCCCAACAGAAGTTGACGAAGTTTTTCGAGTCAGGCAATCTGTCGCCAGCGCAGACAATACTCATTTTGTTTTGTTATTTGCACTTATACTCTGCTCCTCCCACCAAGGATTATGCCAGAGGCCAGTTCTTAGGACGGGCGAAAGTCAGACTGGGAACATGAGGGATGATACATTTATTCATTTTGCTTGATTAGGAACCGTCCCGAAGAACTTCCTTGCCGCCAGATGCATATTTCTGCAACTGTTCCACCGCTTTCCGAGTTTTTTGTTGCTGTGACGTCATCAGAATATCTTGATTTACTTCCACTGTAAGCAACTATCAGGAGTTTGTATAGTCCAGCCTGAACTGACCCCGAACAGCCACGCTGGTAAACAGCGCCTGAAAGAAATGTTCCCTGTTCTACGCTTCTCGTTCGATGGAGTACCGATACCGAATGATGCTACATACACTTACACTGATTGTTTAGACCGGAGTTCTTCTTGAAATAATCACTGAGCTGCTCTTTTCTCCGCCAGACCACACCTTTGTTTGATAGTTCTTTCTATAAAAAGGTATTTGGGTGGTTCCTTGGCCTGTTAGAAAGATGTCACTTCTCAAAGCCAGTCCCTAAAACGCTGTTAATGTGGTAACCGTCACCACCCTAGAAAATGCCCTTGGATTAAAAAGACTACGCGTAAAAGCATTTCATCGCAAGAGGTGTTTAAATGACCACGTACTGTGCTGCTTTCATTAGTATCCATTCTCGACCTAAGATCGGGCAGGATGACACTAAGCCTCCCGCAGACGCCACTTGGAAATCTTCCAGCAAGGCTTTATATTTTTATGTGACGCCCTATCTGGAACTTGTACCTCGTCCCCAGGGTAATGTCCGAACTGGATCTTGTGCTCCGTCGTTATGATATCGTGGAGGAGGATCACGAAATACAGGTAGCTGTTCTCAATGCCATGAATTACAAATAAAGCGCGCTGAAGCTGCACAAGGCACCGAAACTTCGCTTGAGTAGCTTTACTCTGTACATCATAACTTGCTCAAGCACATCACATCATAAAATAAAAGAAGTAAGGATTTAATAGGAAAACCTACTCACCATTATTCCATCTTCCGGCCTGAGGGCTATTCCCGGTGTTTCCTGGAACTTGAAGTGGACAAAACCCATGGAGAAAGGAAACCAAAATTCATGGTATTTTAATTAACGACAGCGAAGAAAGCAGTCCTGGACTTTATTTCCAGAAAAAGTAAACTAAGCCTCTGAATCACAATGACATAGACGTGGCAAAGAGCAATGAGGCAAAAACAGATGTGCTTCTCCAGTACTTGTACCCCTTTCCTGGCATGACAACGATGCGCATGTAAAAAGAAAAATAGAACTCTAAATATTGACACCACTTATTTTAACGGAAACAAGGCCGCACGTAATAACTACTATGCGCGAGCAAGAACATTGAGGATTGGTCCAAACACCTGTGTGCAACCATACTTTGGAATCACGTCACCATTGACTGTTGGAAGCCTCATAACGGGATGCGATCTGGGGTAAATTAGGCGTCAGAACCTTTTGGGACTGTTAGTTAACATCGAGGGTAAATCATGAGTGAAAACACGACGGCGTGTGGTTTTTGTAACCGCTTGATATTGCTGGTCACACATTTGGTACCCATGCCATGAAGTATGTCCTTTATGCTTGCCTGCTTGCGTGTACAGACGTTTCTTTTTGTTCTTAACGTGGCGAAATTGATCATTAAACCAAGGAGCAGTGTTGGTGCATGATATTGTTATCACCTGTATATATTTACCCGTGATATCCGTGAAACGAATCCAGTTTGCTTCGATGAAACGTGACAAATATTTACGTAGAAATCTTTCTGAAAAACTGGATAACTCTTGCTTGATACAATCGAAGTTAGATCTTTTGTAACACCTTGTCTGTTTTCTTGTTATTTTTTGCGGGGTGTTATTTTGTTAGGGGGTGAATATGTTAGACTTCCCGTTATGATGCAATGATCTCAGAACCCATAGAGTTTGATGATGTCTGGACAAAGATCGGGATTATTTGTCAGGATTACATCAAGAATGTTGGCTGAGGTGGGGGATTGTCTTGTGGGCTCGGCGATTAGCTGAACCAGCGAGAAATAAAGGCAACACTCAAGGAACGCATCAGCTTCAGAATCTCTGGCAATACAGATGACGCAGACCAATTAATTACCGGAAAATCGAAGTTACCAAACACTTAGAGGTCTGAATTAGGAAGAAGCGAACAAATTTAACTCAAAAAGTTAGAAAATTTGATTGCAAACAATGTATGCATGTCGGGGGTGGCGATAAACAGCAATAATGATATTAGTTATTACACACCTCAATGACATCTATACAGACTCAAGACATGAATTTATTGGAATAATGCAGCGATTAGGTCTTTTTTTACCGCAAGAAGGTGACCACCACCTCTAGGATGTAGACGGTCACAGCGAAAAAAGTTGAAATCAGAGGTGCACACAAGAATCATATCATCAAAAATATCTTCACTGAGCCAAGTTTTAATTAGGGCGATTACGGATGACGACCAAGAATCGATCAGTGATGACAGCACCGTGCTTTTTTTGACATGACACTCCTAATATTAATAAACAAAAAAACTGGGATCGCGGTGCAACTGTGTTGCGCGCAGGAAGTCTAGGAAAATTAAGTAGCTGGGTGTAAATGAAAACGTCACTGCTTTGGGCTTTACTGTTTGACGTCATGTATAAATTGGATGTGGTGGTTCTTTATTTAGATGTCGTGGATATTAAACAGAAAGAAACATGTATACATGCCCAATGTGAAGAATTGAAAAAAAAACTATAAAAATAAACTACGCAGGTTGCCGAAAAGTCTTCAGTTGACTTTTTCTTACTACTCCAATTTTCTAAAAATCATGAACTTACAAAAGAAAAAAATAATGACCTGCAGAAAACAACTCACCTCCAGGCCAACCTCCTTGTCCAGGATTAGCGCCGGTGCCAACTGCAAATTTACGTATGCCAACAGATTGGTGAACTACTCAACGAAAACACTTGAAACTTTCAGGGTAAGGCGTGTAACAAAGGGGGAGAATTGGTAGCAGTGATGACTTTCATTGCCACCAAGCTTGATATTAAAGCTACTAGTCGCGAGGAGATCAAAGTAACACAGAAGAGGAAACACATGTCGGACATTATCCACCAGGAATTTTCCAAGCTTTCTCAACAAGACGTAAAAAAGGAATGGGTAATAAAATAGGCAAGCCTTAAAGGTGAATTGTATTTATTTTTACAAAAACATGACAGCGCGCGTAAAAACTATAGTGGTAGAGCAAGAACGTGGCTTATGCAAGCATGAAATAATGCGGTCTCCGTTCGCAGCCACCAGCATTTTTCAACTGCGTCACACTTGTCTCAGAGTAACAAAGATGGCCTGCCGCAGACATTGGTATATATGCTTTGAGCACTAACAGATAGTTTAGATCCCAGAATGAGCAATCCCTTGTCGGATGAAAAGTGTTTGCGCTCAATCTAGATGAAGTATAAGTGGGCTCAATGGTGGAGGCTTTTAAATAGGTTCCCCTTTAAACGTGTGTGCAACATTCCCAGAGAACAAGCAGATGTCTGAATGACAAGCTGTGTGAACGCCGCGTCATAATAGGAAGTTTGGAATGCTTTTCGCGGCCCTGCGCAAAGAATTTGCCTACGATGATCATTTGCGTCGTTCGCACTCCCCATGCGCACTAGAGAAGGCTTTGGGTTGAGCCTATTGAGGACAAACGCACGCTCATTTAGCAATGAAACGTGCATAAAGTAAGGCACTTGTGTGTACACCCGCCCAATTGTTTACCAATATCACGGGAGCGTCCACAATTCTGTCGATTAGCGCCGTATGATGGGGTGATATTTCAAACTCGGCGAGAGTAACCGCATGCGCACTAAGCGAAGGTCGCTGCTGACGTGGTCTGCTAGGCTGTTCCAGAGCCGACAGCCACCCCATACTGCTATTACCACTTGCTTTCACTTTCCCTCTTCGCCCAGTTAACGGCGGATTGGAGGGCAGTGTGATAAGCGAATAAAAAAATGGGAGTGGCTGCCTGCTCTTGGAACAGCCCAGTAGAAGACGATAGCAGCGGCCTTTGCCTAATGCGCATGCGATTACTCTCGCCGAGTTTGTCGTATCGCTCCACCATACGGCGCTGATCGAGGGAACGGTCGACGTTCCCGTGATATTGGTAAAAAATTTGGCGGGTGTACCTATGTTTACAACATGGTGGCCAGTAGCGCGGATTCCGTGTACGCTTATGCTCTTCCGTAAGCAGTAATTTCCATGTTATTGAAATATTTTGGGAATCTGTAATTTCAATTACGTCGTGTGGTTTGCACGCTGCTTTCGGGGTTCTCAAAGCTATCTGGACAATCCTGGTTGCCAGAAGAAAGCTTCTCAGGCTTTGCCAAGTCGGCGGCCGAAGTATTTGCTGCTGGCGCGTTCACTGCTCAATGGTATGCGACGGTGTGGAGGTGTGCTCCTGCGAGTGGACTGTGCCTAATGTCGTCTGGATATTTTAACCCCAGCAGCGACTCGAACGAGCACCGGATGTGTATTGTGTGTCGCTACAAGACTTCTCGGATTGCGCGAGGGAGACGGACTTCCAGTTTAACACGAAAATTTTGGTGAGTCCTAAAATCACGGCCTGCAGGAAACAAAAGATCTTTCTGATGCAGGGTTTTGACTTCATGGTAAAGGTCGTTACGCTGTTTACAAACATATCTTCGGATTGGTTTTCTGGAATAAAATGTACACGTCAAACCCTGTCTTTTGGATCAGCGCGTTGTGCGCGGTTGCGCAAAGTACTGGGGACTTGAACACTTGTCCGTGAGAATTAGTTATCTATAGGCAGATAATCTTATTCTGTTGTGAGCGTTTCGCAATGAATTATGTGGGGAAGCTTTTGGTGTCTGTGTTTGGTAGTCATGAGAAATTCCGGGTGCTGGTATAATCGTAAGGGCGAGTCGCTTCAAAGTACACCCGGAAGGAAGAAAAACCGGGGCATGCGAGGGCGTGGCAAATGCATCGCCAGAACATCTGACGTTACATTTCTGGTGTCGAGACATCCATGTGCTCGCGCGCGTCCAACCACGTTCGCAGCTCTGTCTTTTATTCCATTTGAAGCAGCAAAGCTGATCGCATTCAGCATTTGGCAATAGGGGTCACATTATTTGCCAACATTCCTCGCTTGCACCCGCTTCGGCGGCGAACAACGAGGGTGAAGTGCGCATTGCTCACTTTACCATACTCTGCCCTGACCCAACTGATAACATGTCTCCCCCGTCTCGGTGTAGATCTTGTGCCACAGATATTCCGTTGCATCTTTGTATTTTTTGCCTAAAACATGCAGGTGGTTGGCAACTGAAAATAATCACAACAAGTTAAGGGATTAACGTAAGAAACGCATAGTTTGAATAAACTGGGATGAGAAGTCACCTTGTAAAAGTATTAAAGCAAGTACTAACAAAAATAAAAGTATTAAAGCAAGTACTAACAAAAAAAACGCGAGCCGTGGTCGTGTGTTTGTCAAAAAAAGAACAAAAATTGTAATTGGTTTCAACACCTGTTGAAATATTGCCAAAAACACGGACCAAAAGTTTCGCGTTTAGAATCTCGTTGCAATGCGTCCATTTATCAGAGGGCAAATGGAGCGAAGCACGCTTAACGTCACCGATCGCCACCAAAGACAATGCCGGTTAGACAGGTTGAGCATAAAAAGTACCCCTAGCGCCAAGCACTCAATGCTAACAACTTTGCCGCTTGAAGCAAATGAAAAGACAGCGTAGTATACAGGGGTTGGACACGCACGCGCGCATTGATGTCACGACCGCAGAAGTGCAACATCAGGTGGCGCGGCAATGCAATTACCATCGCGCTCGCGTGCGCCGGCCTATTTTTCCGTTGGGTGTGCTGAACAAACGGCGCTGACGGCACAAATAGTCTCTTGGCATTCATTTCACGAAGTGGCACAGTAAGCATCATTCTATAACGGCGCAAAACCGAGAAAACGCTGCATACAAGGTCTCCTCGGTTTGCCAGCGATGCTTGCCGCAATATTTAACGTTTAGCTTCCGCGAAGGCACCAAATGCTATACTATACCTCGAAAATGGTGTGCAAGCATTCGTGTCAAGGGTGTAGGCGCCCGCATGAAATTGAAATCTCTTATGAGGTCACTAGGGAATCAAAGCAGCTTGGAAGATAGGTAATTACAGAGTAGTTATGACATCTGTAAGATGTAATATTTAAATGCATAGTAGATGCTATATGTAGAAAGGGGAACAGTGCAGTTATTTAAGCCCTCTACCGTGGACGAGGCAAGTTGGCATTGATTCTTTGTTCGGCGAAGCCATTCCAGCTGTAGTATTGGTAGGCAAATTACTTGTCAGTTTTTATAAACGTGCCTTTCGTGTAAGCTTCCTGATTATATTGCGCTTGGAAAGAACTTGGAAGTAATCACCCTGCTCGGCCAATTTTTCTTCGCATGAGGTCGTTACGATGTTAAGGAGAATGGTTGATTACTAATGCACCAAACACTAAGGCAGTACATTGTATTTCTTATTTAGCCAACGAGACAACTAAATACTTTAGCGACTTGAACACGGTCTCACCGGGGGTCAATTTAGCATGATTCTCGTTCACTAACCCGCTTGCAGCAGCTTGCACAGATCTGGAAGTCAAAGGTCAGCGAAAATGGACCTTGATGCTTGATTTATTGTGAATGGCAGAAAATGCCGGTCATAATCATTATAGGCTCTCCTTAGCGGAGCCCGGCTCATCCTAACCATGCCTTGCTTTGCATTAAATGTACTGTGTCCGTGCACTGTATCTTCATCCGACAACCAGGGAGTCACGGGCCCGAGTAACTACACCACACACTTTACGATGGCGTGTTTTCTGTGCTCACCTCTCCGCTTGCCAGACATCATTAAAGTTTTGCAAAATCCAGCGGCACAGGACAGAAAACATTGAGTTGGTGCAGCTTGCAATTTTAGAGTTGTCATTTAGCCACGTGGAGTCTCACAGTCTTACTCATTTACGCAGAGAGTTGTCTGGCACTTCTGAAGTATCACGTTTTTCTGGTGAAGCGTACCAAGTCTCTTCCTGCTGTCCCAACCGACGTTCCCGACGTTTTTAGAGTCAGCCTATCCGTCGCCAGCGCTCACAATACACATTTTGTTTTCTTGTTTGCACTTATACTCTGCTTCTCCCACCAAGGATTATGCCAGAGGACAGTTCTTAGGATGGGCGAAAGCCAGGCTCAGAACACGAAGGGTGATACATTTATTTATTTTGCTTGATTAGGAACTGTCCCGAAGAAAAACGTTGCCGCCAGATGCGTATTTTTGCAACTGCTCCGCCGCTTCTCTCCGTGTTTTTGTTGCCGTGACGTCATCAGAATATCTTGATTTACTTCCACTGTAAGCAACTATCAGGAGTTTGTATAGTCGAGCCTGAACTGACCCCGAACAGCCCCGCTGGTAAACCCCGCCTGAAAGAAACGTTCCCTGTTCTACGCTTCTCGTCCGATGGAGTACCGATTCCGAATGATGCTACATACACTTACACTGATTGTTTAAACTAGAGTTCTTGAATTAATTACTGAGCTGCTCTTTTCTCCGCCAGACCACACCTTTGTTTGATAGTTGTTTCTTTAAAAAGGTATTTGGGTGATTCCTTGGGGTGTTAGAAAGATGTCACTTCTCACAGCCAGTTCCGCAAGTGCTGGTAGTGTGGCACCCGTCACCACCCTATAAAATGCCGTTGGATTAAAAAGACTGGGCTTAAAAGCATTTCACCGCAAGAGGTGTTTAAATGACCACGTACTGTGCTGCTTTTGTTAGTAGCCATTCCCGACCTAAAATCGGGCAGGATGACACTAAGCCTCCCGCAGACGCCACTTGGGAATCTTCCAGCAAGGCTTTATTGTTTTATGTGACGCCCAAACTGGATCTTGTACCTTGGCCCCAGGGTAATTTCCGAACTGTATCTTGTGCTCCGTCGTTATGATATCGTGGAGGAGGAGCACGAAATACAGGTAGCTGTTTTCAATGCCATGAATTACAAATAAAGCCCGCTTAAGCTGCACAAGGCACCGCAACTTCGCTTGAGTAGCTTTACTCTGTACATTACAACTTGCTCAAGCACATCACATAACAAAGGAAGAGAAGTAAGTATTTAATAAGAAAACCTACTCACCATTATTCCATCTCCCGGCCTGAGGGCTATTCCCGGTGTTTCCTGGAACGTGAAGTGGACAAAACCCAAGGAGAAAGGAAACAAAAATTTATGGTATTTCATTTAATGACAGCAAAGATGGCAGTCCTGGACTTATTTCTTGAATAAGTAAATTAAGGCTCTGAATCACAATGACATAGAAGTGCAAGAGGCAAAAACAGGTGTGCTTCTTCAGTACTTGTACGACCTTGCTGACATGAAAAGAATGCGCAATTATAAGCAAAAAGGCGACTCTAAAATATGAGACCACTTACTTTTAGCGAAACAAGGCCGCACGTAATAACTACTATGCGCGAGCAAGAACGTTGAGTACGTAAAAGTACGCTTTTATCGGGAGATTTATGAAAAATCAAGCGGTTTCTTAATGCACGAGACCGCCGAAACTCAGTAAATTAGAAGATGATTTAGAACTAATCCAAACTGCTTGCAGTCATAGTACGCTTGCCTTATCTAAAATATTGGGTAGAAAGGAAGCAAGATTAGGTATCGGCGTACACAATTTTTTTCTCGGCCATAACACATAAAAAAACATGAGGAGGCTGCACAAACAGTCGGGCGGCTTACAATTCGTTTAGTGCCAACCTCGCCGTTTGTATAAGTTCTAATTCAGACATAGAGCATCAGCGAAGAGAATGATGTTTGAATAACAAGTGCCGGTCGTTTCGGTTTCAGCAAACAAATTGAAGGCATGGTGGTGTTTGCTGTCGGGTACTGTGCAAGTGATACAGTTAGTTGTATTACGGCTGAAGTGGTCACGTTCTCGCTAGGAGTACAGCCGTTGTATTCCTGCTTTGTGCTGTGTATGGACCGCTAAATTATAAACTGGCCCTTCCCTAAATAAGCCTTCGGTATTTCTGAACAAACGCAACAATGAGCTTATAATCCCACCTGGAGACTGAAACATAGACATTACTGAAACATCAATTACTGCCGCAAACCATTAAGTCCTGGTGTATCCGCTTGAAAATAAAATTCGAAATACACAAAATACACAAAGAACCCTCACATGATTTGTTAACGTTGACATGAATAGACCGTACCAGCGCCACTACGGATATATTTGATAAATTTTCCTGGATCAATAAGAAAAATTTGCAGACCCCCAGTTTCCTCGTAGTTTAAAGAAAAATTGCTAGCCAGTCGCATTGCCCCTCTTACAAAATCACGTGCGCGGGAAGTAAATTTCGGTATTTGGCAGGGATCAGTGCAAGAACCACTTCCATTAAACATTTTTGAAATAATCAGTTTATTGCACCACTAAAATTGAAAGTGGAGATGAAGGCTGGCAATACACCCCACGCTGGCAAGGAAATCGTGCAAAGAAGCAGCAAAATACTCGCAACTAGAATATAGTATCCAATGAATTGGCTGTTAATAAATTTTGTTTTTACTTGGGGTCCCCATAAAAGATTTGCATTTTAATATCATCTTCTTAGAAATGACACTGCCTGCCGCCTTGATTTCGTTAATATATGCCACTGTTAAATACAGCGCGCTACCTATGTGTAATTTTATAGGTGACCTATTCTGCAAAACAGACATTTAAGGATTAGGGTAACGCTTTACTGGTAGAATGTAGCAGGGGCGTACCAGGGGATGTTTTGTTGCTAGGACACCCTCGGGAATATTTTGAGTGCCCTTCTTCCCTCTTTGTTTCATCCGATTCTTCAACTATGCTATTTACAAGCTGAATTGATGTGCTCCAATCTAAAAACTTTCTTCGCTTGGAGGGGCTCTTTCTTGTTGTTATGCTTTTTACCAGTGGCGTATAACATCACCTGAAAAATATTTCTCGCTAGGCCACTGGCGTGTAGTAACTATACTTTCTAAAGTTTACTGCAGAGAGATGATAAAACGAACTGGCGTGATAATAGGGGATGATTTTATACGAAATGCACGTTCACCGAGAAGACATCCTCTTACCTTGAGTCAACATTGCATGCTGCCTGCACGCAAATGATTTATTTTCGGTACATTTTCTAAGCATAATTAACGCAATACGTAGTCGCTCATTATCCGATTTTTTGTGTATAATAGCTATCCGCTATCAGTCGTGCTCGTGATGCGTCCGCGATTATACGCCGTCGCTGCTAACTTTAAACTACCACTAAGGCCCCCAAATGCGAGCGCTCTCCAGAATCTCGAATAACCCGCAGCGGCTGGAGTGTGGAAAGGAGGGGGAACTATACTACGCTCGGATGCAAACTAAATTATACGTCCCTTCAGCAGGCGCCTCTCCCGCATAGTAAGCATCGTTCTACGACAACAATTATTGGCATGCTGGGCTACAAGGCCGCTCATTCATATTTCCCTGGTGAACCACTTGGGCACCACCAAGTATTTTCGCCCCGTTTGCTTCGTTCAAGGATCGTTCCGATGTAAACGAGCAAGCTGCATCCCGTACTTGCCAAAATACATATGAAATAAGCTGTACTTTTCAGTGCTCTGATGAATCAGTCAAAGATGTCAAGCGCTCCAACCATAACTAGGCGCTGGTCGGTAACCATAACCATCATTTATTTGCGGGGTTGCGGCCGCTTGTATTGTCCTGGCATGCAACTGGTACCAGAGAATGGTATTGCCGCTTAGGTTTATGTAGTTTACGGAACACTCTTATAAGCTTTTTGTGGTCTCCTACGCTCTATTTATCAAGCCATTTTCTTCATAACCATGTTCTTAATTCTATTGGACAGATTTAGACCATGCTGGACTGTCGGCATGGACTGTCATGGACTGTCCATGCCGGCATGGACTGTCGCGAGTAATTATACCCCACGCGCCGTTCCCGTTCTCAACACTCTGCGCGGAAAACGACACAAAGTCTTCGCTCACCCGAGCACTGTATGGGAGGAAATGTTCTTTGCGGTCTCTAGTTCTTTTAAGGTTCCCCTTTCCGTCCGTGGGACCACCACAATAAACACCAGCTTTGCGGCAAAAACACAACACACACAGGATGAACTGGACGAGTGCAAACTCTCAACCAAACTATATTGGACGAATCACACAAATATAAGTATACTTATTATCTGGTCACTCATGCGCATTCCTACAATTATAGCAATCTTTAAAAGCAGCTCTATCACAACTCTAGAGACACGTGTCAATATATATAACCTCTTGTTTTTGAAGGAACACCGATGAGTCACTGACGCATCCTTCTCCCATCTTTCTTATATGGTAGGCCTCTAAAACTTCCCGTGCCTTCATGTCGCTGCACGAGAGCCGCTGAACCTTAAATTCTTTTCACAGCGGTTCGCACTCTCCACCCGTGCAGGATAGACAGTGAGCAAGCAAGTGGGCATTTTTTGACAGAGTGGTCATGCTCAAGCATAGTACGGTCATTGATACCGCGTCCGGTCTGCCCTACGTAGACGTTTCCACACTTCAAAGGTATTTGATATACCACTCCCACTTCGCAGTCCACGTAGGGGTTGTGGGGATTCTTGCCGCACCCTTCATGTTTTTTGTTATCTTTTGCGATGCGTGAGCACATGCCTGCAATTTTCACGGGCGCCGAATATACCATTTTTATCCCATAGTTGTTGGCGACCTTTTTAAGGTTATGGGAGGTTATGTGCCCATAAGGTACGACCTGAGGCTTGCTAGCGCTCTGCTGATCCTCTGTCATATTCGCTATTTCACTTATTCTAAGCTTCTTCAGCAATATCTCCGGTGCAGCTGCAATAACCAACTCCGAGAAACCCGCAGCCTTGAGGCGAGACAGCTGTGCAGCGAAACGTTTATGCATACAATGAGGGCAGCATTTCATGAGGGATGATCTCATGCACTGAGTGGCTACCGCTATTTTTACGGTCTTCGAGTGGAAACAATCGTGAAGGAGCAGCTCTTTTTTCGACTGTGGGTGTTAGCTCCAACATAAATGACTATCTTAAAATCTGATCGTGATGTCTAAAAACTGCATTCTATTATTTGATAAAATTTCATGGGTGAATGTAAAACCTTCCCCATGCGCCTCAAAGGCCTTTAAAATATCAGCAATGGCTTCGTCCTTTGTAAAACCAGGTCGCTTTCTTAAAAGAACAAGAACGTCATCCACGTACCTAAAAACCTAAAAAGTTTCAGGTTTGCAGGTAACTGGGTTTAACGGTGAAGTAGCATTCCAAAATGCAACAGACGTAACTCAGGGCAGCTTCTTAGCCCTGCTGGAATTTTACCTCAGCGCCACCTTTATTAGCTACGGGGATGAAACTTACCTGCAAAAACAGGGCATCTGCATAGCCTCGTGTGTCGCATACGTTTTATGCAACATATTTTTATCCGATGTTGACGATGTTCTGCAACACGTACTCGACATCGATGTGGTTGCCAACATTTTAGGTACGTGGATGACTTTCTGGTTCTTTTAAGAAAGCGACCTCGTTTTACAAATGACGAAGCCATTGCTGATGTTCTAAAGGCATTTGAGGCGTATGGGGAAGGTTTAACATTCACCCTTTAAATTTCATCAAATAACAGAATGCAGTTTGTAGACATCACGATCAGATTTTAACATAGTCATGTATGTTGGAGCTAACACCCATGGTTAAAAAAAGAGCTGCTCCCTTAAGATTCTGCCCACTCGAAGACTGTAAAAAGAGCGATAGCTACTCAGTGCATCAGATCATCAGTCATGAAATCCTGCCCTCATTCTATGCATAAATGTTTCGCTGCACAGCTGTCTCGCCTCAAGACTGCGGCTTTCCCGGAGTCGGTTATGACCGCTGTAGCGGAGACCTTACTGAAGAAGCTTAATGTCAGTGAACGAGTGAATATTACAAAGCAGCAGCCGAGAGCCAGCAAGCCTCTTGTCGTACGTTATGTCCACAGAACCTCCAATAACCTTAAAAAGGTCGCCATCAAGTACGGGAATAAAATGGTAGTTTCGGCGCCCGTGAAACTTGCAGGCATGTGCTCACGCATCGCAAAATAAAACAAGAAGACTGAAGGGTGCGGCAAGAAGCACGCCAACCCATACGTGGTCTGCAAAGTGGGTGTGGTATATCAAATACGGTTGAAGTGTCGAAAAGTCTACGTAGGGCAGACCGGACGCTGTATAAGTGACTGTATGCGTGAGCATGACCTCTCTGTCAAAAATAAAACTAATGCCCACTTGCCCACTCACTGTCTGGCCTGCACGAGTGGTCAGTGGGAACCGCTGTTAAAAGAATTTATGGTTCAGCATGGGTGCAGCGGCATGAAGGCCCGGGACATTTTAGAGGACTACCATATCAGAAAGATGAGAGAAGGATGCGTGAGTGACACATGGGTGCTCCTTCATAAACAAGAGATTGTCTCTCTTGACACGTGTCTGTATACTGTGATAGAGCTGCTTTTAAAGATTTCTACAATTGTAGGAATGCGCATGAGTGACGAGATATTAGGTGTACTTATATTTGTGTGACCCGTGCAATAAAGTTTAGTTGAGAGTTGAGCTCGTCTTGTTTTTCCTATGTGCATTGTTTTTTGCGCAAAGCCCGTGTTTATTCATCAAGATGCCCCAACTCACCCAACAAGTTCTTCTAGACTACTGGGGAGTCTTGGGCTGCCACGAGGTTGTTGCATCCTATGGTAGCTGGCTACCCCACCCATTTTTTCTGCTTATCGGAATGGAGACTGATTTTACCAAAAGCATCATGCCATGAACTAGTTCAAGTTTCACCGGCAGTCCAGCTCAGTACGCGAACGAAGCTACATTAGTTCACTTGGCCTGTTTAGTTGTGGTCACGAGAGAGGGTGCGGTCACCCGTTACCGGGGTTAACACAGTGCTTGTGATTCTACTGGGGTTTTATGACTTTTCGCGTCACGAGAACACCACGCCTTGTCTCTATGTTGAGAGATTATCGTTGGAATATGCAGGGTGGAACTGACGACGTGACACATTGCTACAATGTTACATTGCAATACTTAAACATTGCTGCAACGACCTGCGACGATGACTCATGCGTGCAGTACATCTCTTTGCACTTGCGATGCTATACACCTTTTTGCATAAGCAGCCGGGAAAGGAGAAAAATACTCTCAAACCAGTTCTCTCGGCGGCCGACCAGCGTTGCCTGTGCGCGCTGGGCTGCTAACATCGTTCGGCGCGGTGTGCTCCGCTGCGTAGTTCAGGAGTATTTCGCACCGCGTTCTTAGTTTTTGCGGAACTTTAAACTGTTTTAGCCAATGCTGCGATGTCGTTCAAGGCGCAAACGTCGCTTGGTCAGCACTGCGCGGTGGTGGGTTATTTCAACAACCAAAGAAAGCGAGAAACAGTCGCTGACAGCACGCACGTGCACGACACTGCCTGGAGAAAATGCAGTGTTGTCGCGGCGTGTTTTTGCTACATGGCTTCCCAACGCACACCGAGTTGAGATATCGGTGGATGCCGTTGATAAATCGCAACGACTTGGTACCAACGGCCAATTCCAGGGTTTGTTGGGTGCACTTGGACGGCAAGCAGACGGAGCAAAATCCATTTATCACACGCACAGCTGCGACAGGGAACTGAACCCCCTGAACTTTATCCTTTACAATACAGCATTGACTTATTGGTTGTTTGATTAATTGATTCATTATGGTGTTTAACGCCCCGACGCTTCATAGGTGATGAGGCGCACCGTAGTGGAGGGCTCCGGGTTAATTTAATTTGACCACCTGGGGATCTTTCGCGAGCGCCGATACAATATATTACAATAACTTCTGTTTCCTTGTAGTCAATTTAAAATACCATATATTGTTTGGTCTTTACAGCCGATTGGCATTAAACAATCCCCTTTTCATCTAATCTCACCTTTAAAATCACGGCGTTTGTTTTGTTTACTTTTTTTCAGGCCAACGCATTACATTGCCAAACGATATGAAAGAATAACTTTCTCCATCGCACACTGCTGGTCGCTAGCAGGATAAGTAAGCAGCCCAATGTAGAAACACAGCTCGAGATGCGCGTGAACGCTGCATTTGGAAAATAACTCAACCTGTTCACAACGCGGTCAAAGGAAAAGCTTCTAATCCTTTTGCGTTGTCACGGAATCTAAAGTATTACAATTACAAAACAGTTACTGCTGGTTGCGCAAAGCATTTGTGGAGCAAGCAGCGGTTTCACAAAGGTGGGCTCCGAGCGACAGGCCACATGCGCTGCGCAGAGTTAGGTCAATCATGATCACGCTCATGATCAACGAATATTAACTCGCCAGAACGTCGACCCTTGTGCTCAAACTTTGAATACTAATTTGACTAGTTGTGCGGCCGTGTTATTTTTCCGCCCAGGTAATTTCGTTTCGTCAGTAACCGTCATAAGTCTAATTAAGAAAGAATATATTGCATTGCAATGTCAACAACGTAGCAATCGCCTCGTTGAAAGTACATCGCGAGCACGGATCACGGTGACCCACATATGCTGTGTGCGCTCCGCATTTGACGTCCGCGCTTACATAAACATGACTAATCGGTGGACATAACAAGCACGGTGCCATTTAAAACACGTATTTACTCCCCGATATCGATTTCTATGTCAGTCGGTGCCATACCGCTACGTTTGCATCGCGGAACTGCGGAGCCCCACCGGCACCACCACCACACTGCTACTGCTACTCGCAACAGCCTAGTTCGGCATTTTCCGTTCTGGCAGCAAATTAGGACCGAAAATCCGTCCGCAGATAATGAAAAGAAAATAGAACACACACACACAAGCACTTCAACCGCTAACTTAACGCCAAACCACTACGGTTCCCTCCGTAATGCACGGGTACCGAGCAGACGCACGGAAAGAACGGAGCACTTAACAGCCCAGCGCGGAGGTTTCGGCGGTCGCTTCAGAGACGGCGCCAGCGTCGGGTCAGAAAAAGCAAATGGCGGTGCCCACTTCTAGCAAGAAAAATGGTGTATACGCCTCGAGCGCGGCCTGTAGAGGCGCCACTGAAATCCCCCTAGCGGCCCATTTCGAAAGCAGGCGCGGGAGTCGGCGTCTGGCTCCCAAGGGCCGCCGCTGCTTTTGCGGCACGTCCACGACTGAGATTTACCGTGTGCGGGTGTTTGAAATCCATGTTAATGTGAAGCAGTCACTCTGTTCGCAAATGAGGCGTGTTTACGAGAGTGTAAATGTTTCTGACGCGAACTTAGTGTGGTATATTCGGTCTGTATAAGCGCCAGGTATGTGTCACAGGCCAGCGGCGCGGAACCGGCGTGTGATGGAGCCGATTGTAGTTACTCTGACCTGAATTTACTAGCAGTGTCTCCGTAACCACCGGTTCCTCAGCTGTTCATGCTACGGCTATACACAACGATTTAAATCGGTTTTGTGCGCTTACATAATCAGCGGGGCACTCATTCCTGACAGCACGCCAGTTACGTTTGCCAATATTATATTTCAGATATTGATCACCACCATTTACAAGGCTGTCTGTGTTAATTTCGGGAATATTCAACAAAAGTACAATGGACAATGCATAATTATACTCGGGGATCAGCACACGACAAAGTCATCTTGTCGTGAGCTGAGCGCCCGCAAACATTCATCTGCTCCTCTGCGAGCAGCGCGGAGACGGGCTTAGAATTTATTCCGCGTCCGCGACTAATGCTTCTTCGAAATATCGCCATATGGCACAGGGAGCCAGCAGAATAAAGCATAAACTGAAATCAGAGGGCCTTATCACATACCACTCTCTTCCTACGACACCTTTCATCGCTTGTTGAACAGCCTACCCTGTATACTTCCAAAAATGCGGCCGCCGTATGATCAGCTGTTCGGTGAAGTAGAAAAACAAAAGTAAAGTGAACGCAAGATTTGTGTGTGTGTGATTACTAAAACGTTCATTACTTGATTCCGCTCCGCATTTGTACACAGCGTCCTCCTCCCCCCCCCCCCCCTTACCGACGTCTCGCGAAATAGCAGTGCATTTCGCGTATAGTTGGTCTAGTGAACCCTACCTGGCTTAAGTTTCGACGAATGTCTTTAGCATGTCAGAAGCTGCACTGTTTTTTTTATTTCCGTTAGAGAATTATATATGTTTCTTAATTCCGCACTTGCACAGCATTTATTTTTCTGTGGTTTCATTAACTTGCCTTGGTGTGTGGGCACATATTTAACGACGCACTGCTAGGCTTGGAATATATTTAACATTTTCACATGGTTTATATGCTTATAAAAGGCATAAGTTATTGTCCGGGATTGGGTAATCACATCCCCGAAACATATTTTTCTGCGACGTATATATTCGAAACGAAGCCGCATTCGTTGTCCACGCTACAAAATGAAGCCAACCTCTCATTGTGCCAGTATCAGGTCTAAACGAGGCGACAGTAGAATTCATTTGTGCCTGATGTTTTGGAGGTGACAGGGGTGATATGTTGCTACTGTAGTTGCTACCGTCGCCGACGCCTGGAAGAGCGGCGACGAAGCGCGCAGCACCGCGTCTCCGCGTAGCTCTTGCAGGCGATCGCGTACTCTACGAAGACACAGCTGCTTTTTAAGTGACCTCAACGTACTCTTTGCCTATAGACGTCACCATAACAAGTTTTTTTCAGGGCGCGGAAAGGCGAAAAGAAGCGAAACAGAACCTAAACAATGCACGCGGCCCTATCAGCCACGCAGCGCAAATCCCGTCAACGCCGCGGAGGAGCGGCGGCAGGCGGCGCAGCGATCGCGAAGCTCGAGGCGTTAGAGCGCTGCCGGTGGGTGCCACTGAAACCCCTCTAGCGGCCACTTTTGAAAGCACGAGCGGAATGCTCCGGCCTGTTCCCCAATGGCGCCGCTGCTTTCGTCGCACGTTCGTAGCGGAGATTTAGCGTTTTTATGCGTTGGAAATATATTATAATGTAGAGCAGTCACTCTATTGGCAACTGTGGCGTATTTACGATAGTGTGAAAGTTTCTGACGGGATTGTAGGGTGGTACATTCGGTCTGTATAAGCGCGAGGTGTGTGTTACAGACCTGCGTCACGAAGTCGGTATATGCATGGAGCTGATTGTCATTCCACTGTCCTGCAATGTACTAACCGTGTTTCCGTAAGCAGAGTTACCTCAGATAGTCGTGCTGCAGCCATACACAATATCTATCTGTTTGGTGTGCTTACATATTCTAGCGGAGCACTGATACCTGACAGCCCGTACGCCAATTACGCTTGCCAGTATCGTACCTCTGATATTATCACCCTGGAGAAGCATTGTGCCCCAAACATTTTGCGATCATTGTAAAGAGGTATGGTGGATAATACAAAGTTATACCCGGTTATCAGCACCTGACAAAGAATTTATTGTTGAGTCGTCTTCTCCTGAGGTGAGCGCTCGCAAACATTCATCATGTGTTACATGCATCCTATGCGAGTAGCACGGAAATGGGCTCCTAGAATAAGCCGTGCCCACGACTACGGGCTTTGTTATGGCACAGGGAGCCTGCATAAACTACCAAAAACTAAAAGTGGAGAGCCTTATGAGATACCACACTCTTCGAACGACACCCTTTATCCTCTGTGAACTACCTACCCTCTACTCTAAAACATGCATCCGTCAAGTGACAAAGTTGTTCGTTGAAGTCAAAAAACAAAAGGACAGTGAACGTGCAGCGTGTCTGTGGGATTACTGAAAGGTTCATTCCTTTTTTTCGCATTCAGTCTCAATGTTACGCAAGCGGCTCCCTCTAACCCCCTCACCCCAACGTCCTGCTAAACAGCCGTACATTTCGCACCTAGTTGGGTCTAATGAGTCCTGCCTGGCTTAAATTTAGACGAACGTCTTTGGCATTGCTAAAACTGTACTGGGTTTTTTCATTCCCATGCGACCGATCCCGTTTCTTCCCGACTTGAAAAAATTTATTATTCCGCGGTCTCATCAACTTTCCTTGGTTCTTGCTATAAGGCATGAGTGGGCTCATATTCAAAGCACAGATCCTGGCGCTATATTGTCGTCTGGCTTATATTCCCTAAAAGGCACAGTTGGTTACCAGGTATCGGCATAATCGCATCCCCGAGACATAGTTTTCTATAACCTATATATTCGAAATGAAGAAGCATTCGTTGCGCGCGCTGCACGACGAATCTCACCTCTCAGTGTGCCAGTATCACGTCTAAACGGGGAAATAATCGAATTCACTCGTGCCTGACATGTTCGAAGCTGACAGTAAGAGCTGTTAGGGTGTTGGTAAAAGCAGTCAGGACGCGCGCAGAACAGCGCCCCCGGATCGTCTTTGTTGGGGTTAGAGCACTTTACCAAGCCTCAGATGTTTTAAAGCAAAGCTTTCTACCTCTACCAGCCAACGATTCTTGCGTGGCGTGCGGGACAAGAAACTCCAAACGCGACTGGGGAGGCGGAGGGCGCTTTTCACTCACGGAGCACAGTGTAGATGGCACGGCGATAGGGCGCTTTAACCAGCGTTCCCCGTGCTCACCCAGGTTGGTGCGTCGGCGGGAACCTTCCGTCGGCTTTGCCGCCTGCTTTACACTGACGGTTTTGGGCCTGCTTTGGCGCAGCTTCGCATCCATTGCGCGCTCACTTAGCACTCTTTATTAACCTGTTCAACAGCACTTCCCGGGTAACCCGGACTAGATGGAATTAAGTGGTCGTACGGCAAAGATACCTTAAGGATTTGTTTGCAGGGCGGGAAAACAAAATGTAGAGACCGCTTACAAATATCTGGCCGCCGAAGAAACGCCACCTTTTGTGCACTGCTAGTCATGAATGGGACTGCGTTTTCTAAATTGCTGAACACCCATTCGGTTGTGTTTTAACAGGTATTACAAAAGACGACTGCAGCAACTGGTTTTGATAAATGGCGATTACAAAAGGTTCTCAGCTTTCTCGCAATTCTGAAACTTACGAAACTATTTATTTTAAATCCGTATAAAAGGGAATCACTAAGATCACATGCCGGATTGTTTCAGTGTCTGCGTTTCTGTCGAGTGGTGGTGCAGCCCCGAGGTAGCACATCAGGATGTCTAGGTTCCGTTGTCTCACCCTTCGAAAAACGCTCCTCTCCGTTTTCTTTCTCCCAACGCGCGGCCGAACTACAGCGGCGACGTCCGCCACTCGATCCCGGCCGTGGCCGACGCTGCTGCGTTCGGGATGCCCCCCCCGCGAATCCCTGGTAACGGCTGGCAAAATCTCTGGATTCACTCTTTCTAGAGCCACGTGTGTGAGTTCAAGTGACGTCGCATGTGGAATTGTTGTGGGGATCGTCCACAGCTTTGCTTTCCAACCTTATTCGTAACGTGGATTGGAGCCAATTGTTTTGAAGTGCCTTAAACGTACTACAGTCGAACACGGATATATCGAACTCCAAGGGGGTCGCGAAATAGTTCGATATATGAGAAATTCGATATAAAAAAATATGGGCTCTGAGACCTAACCTATGGCGGACGATCACTTACCGTTCGTCGCATTCAAGAATGACAACTAATTCCGCACTCACGACGCAAGAGGACGCTTTATTTCCGTGAGAAAAAAAAATCGCTGATCTTGGCCTGCTTCTTCGTCATGGAACTGAAATTAAAGACGCTGGTCTCGATTTTCTCGAGGCTGCACAACTAGAAAATTCCAGCAGTACGCTGCGCCTTCGCACACCATGCACAACACGCACGCAAAAGAAGAGCGCGCACGTACCGCAAGAACTTTGAAGGTAACAATTCCAAGGCTCTCTGAACAGACTCCAACAAAGCGCTCGCGATTGTCATCTCCGAGAGAAACAGTGATCTCCGAAAGGTGCGGGACAACTCGCCAAACAGCAGCAACAGCAGCAAAATGCAAAAGAAGGAGGAGGCCACCAGCGCCTTCGTTCCCTCTTCCCTTTCCCGAGACGACATCAGGGCAAGACAGACCCAGAGAGAGAGAAAAAAAAAACTCTTTTTCGGCAAGCAGGGGAACGCACGCAGCCGCAAAAAAAAAAAAAAAAAAAGGACGTGCGCAGTCGGGGCATCCCTACCTCGCAGTCACATTTTCCGAGCGTTCGGGCTTGTGTGCCTTGAGAGATTTAGCATACCAGGCTCCGTCCGCTAACGCTACGACAGCCGGTAGCGGGGCACGACTGGGCAAGCGCAAATTCGTTCCGGTAGGGGGGATTAGTTCCGCGAGCCAGTCTTCGCCATGCCCGCGCATTCCTCCACATCCTCCTCAACCTCAATCGGGGGTGCAGCGACCGCCGAAGAGCACCTTTCAGCTCGCGCGGCGTTCGATATACCCAATGTCGGGAAAAAAACGGTTCGATATAAACGTACGAATTCCTATACTTTTACACAGAATTTTCAAGGGGATAATTTATGAGTTCGATATAGACAATAATTCGATATACCCGTGTTCGATATATCCGTGTTCGACTGTATTGACTTACAGACGAGACCATAAAAAGTTGTTGAGGGCACGGCGAAACAACAGGAAGCGAAAGAGAACCGAAACGTTAGATGAGCTTCTATCAGCCAGCCAGCCCTCATCTCGTAGATCTACGTCTCAGAGAAGCGGCGGCAGGCGGCGCAGCCATCGTGAAGCTTGCGGTGTATATTCGTTTAGTGAGCCCATTTCGTTTGCTATACTGGGGAACAAGTTTATTGCGGCAACAGCTCATTTACGGTATCACTCCGCCTAAGCGACGTACCCGGATGTCAACAGGTGCGCGTGTTTTGAAAGGAGATCGCTAGAAATGCGTGATATCGTCTGCCTTTTCTCACGTAGTTTGTTTGTCGTCTCTGCAGCAATTTATAAGCAGACTACATCGAAGCAACCGCGGAAAGAACTCGTGGTATGTTCGAAATATTCTCTGTAACGCCCTACTTGCGCCGCGTGCAGTAACAACCTGCTGAGATGATGAGGCACAGCGGCAGCTTCCGTTACCGTTCTTAAGTTGTACTCTAGTATAATATTACCCCTTAAAGGGGCACTGACACAAAATTTTGAAGGCGAGATAACTTCGGAGATAGATTGGTGGGAACACATATACATCATCTGCGAAATATCAGCGGCGAATACAGCCTAGAACTTATTTAACATCAATTTTAAAGTGTGCGAAACGCAACCGAGCAGCCAGCAGAGGACCACGCGCAATTGTAAATAAACAACATCCACACACGTCACGAGTTTGTGTTTGCCGCTTCCGCACTGCCGGCGCTTTTTGCCGGCTCGCCCGGCTCGCCGCTTCAATCGGAGGGCCGGAGGGCGGAGCTTCTGCTCTCGAGAACGAACGACCCGACCGTTGGCGGCGGAGGCGCCGTGATTTCGTCAGCTCATCGGGCAGCTGGCCACGACCAAAGTTCTACAGCGATTCCAGGCACTCTGTTTCTATTACTGTTTATTACCATTGGATGCGGAAACGCGGCGGAGGCACGAAAAGCCCACTGAGCTAGCCGCACGGTCGCTGTGCAGGCGGTGGCCACGGCCGCGAAGTGGCCCAGGCCGGCGCAGGTAGCTCGAGTGATAGCTTGTTACCGCTGCACGAAATTGTCCCCAAGTCCCGACCATAGTGGCTTACATGAGAAAGGAGTTAATGATGCGATGGCGGGTTGCATTAAAAATTGTCATTTGCACCGCTTACGAGAGCGGCACGCGAATATCCGCCGCAGTGCTAAGCCGAACCCATCTGTAGGCGGACCTGTAGGCAGACCGGCCGGCTGCTCCCAGCGCGCGTCTTGCCACCCACCGTCTCGAGCGTCGCGCGTCGTTCTTTAGCCGCGGTAGCATTTGCACTCGCAGCGCCTGCGTCACATCCACGGTCGCTTTTTAATTAAGCGCCTCACGAGATCAGTACGTGGGGGCATTCGCAGAAACTGCCGTCGATGCGGATTCCACAGTGCTACGGCGGCTCTGCTCTGTGATATCCCTCCAACGGTCACGTGGTCAGCTTTGTTCACACAAAATCCACAAAATCCATCGTTTCGCGGCACTCGCTGAAACCGAAACTGCGACTGGCCGCATTGAAAATGCCTCTAATTAAACAACCGTCGCACGCTGAAGCAAATGAGGTTTCTACAGGTTATAAGTAGGTCACTAGCTACTTATCGCAACAAAAAAAACAAGATGCAAAATTTTTGTGTCAGTGCCCCTTTAAGCATCCGAGTCGGATAGTGGAATAGTCTATCTCTAGAAGTCTATTTCTTACGAGTGGCCCGTTTGAATGATGTCAATCCTCAGAGCCAGCTCCCTAAATGCAGCGAATTACATAACTATTACCACCCTGTTAAATACGCCGGACATACAAAAGCCATCAAAAGGTGCTAGAATGGCCCCGTCATACAGTACTTGCCTTACGACCAAATCGCAACTAAATTTCAACCGCTACGATTGTAACTCCTACACAGGCGCCCCGTGTGGAAGTTCTAGCTAGCACTTATTCTTTGACGTAATATATCAATTGGATGTTCAGGTTCGTTCTTTAGATATCATAGAGAATAAACACGATAAAAAATCTAGGTATAATGACAGCAACTTAAAACTAAAAAAAAAATTCCCGCGCCTTCCCGCGAGGGGAACACGCGTAAATGCAGAGCATTGGGGCCTCAGTACTGGTTGAAGGCAGTGTTGCTTCCATCGCTTCTTCCGTGATGCTGGAGTAGCAGACACGAGTAAACGTAGGAGCGAGCGTCAACCAAGGGAGGAAGGAGCAACGCAGTGACTGAAGCACGAGCGACCGCTAGCGGCTTTATATTTGCAGCGCGCGCAGTAGAGGGAGAGCGGTACGGGGGGGGAGAGCGCGCATGCGCAAGCAGCGCGCGCTCTTCTACGCCCCACCGCGCTGCTATCACGCACCTGTTACGCCGAGACACGGCCGGACTGGAGGAGCGGCGAGCACGCACTTTCATATGAAAGTGCGCGCCCGCCGCTCCTCCAGCCCGGCCGTGGCCGAAACCGCGACGGAGCGTTCCGGGGGTGACGAGTGAACGGGCTGACTACGACGCATGCGCGCACCTGCTGCGGACGCGGAGCTGTGGACGCCGTCCGACGCAGGAAGAGGCGAGGCTAAGAAATGCTCTGCATTTAAAACTAGAAAACAGAAAACTAGAAAACTACACAGGACGTCGACTGCCGCTTCAGTTGATTTCTTCTCACTACTCCAATTTTCGCAAAATAGTAAAAGCACAAGGAAGCAAATAAGGACCTGTAGAAACAAAACTCACCTCCAGACCAACTTCCTCGTACAGGATTAGCTCCGTTGCCAACTGGAAATTGAAGTGAGAAGAGAGGCTACTGAACTACTTCATAAAAAAACACATGCAAATTCAAGATAAGGCGTGTAACGAAGGTGGGTTATTTGCTTCTTCACCTATGCGTTTCATTTCCAGCAAGCTTCATCCTAAATCTACTGCTCCCGACGACATCTCAGTGACACAAAATCAACGCCCAATCAGCCATTATGCACCTAGCATTTTCAGACTTTTTGCAACAAAAAGCAATAAAGCAGGCAAGAGTAGGAGTAGAAAGTAGGCAGCCCTTAAAGATGAAAAGCACTGCCTTAACAAAAAGATGACAATGCGCGCAAAAGCTATAGTTGTAGAGCAAGAACGCTGCTAAAGTAAGGAAAACCGCTTTATGTCCGCATGCAATGATGCCTTGTTCGTTGGCACCTGGCGGTATTTGTAAAATATGCATCATCTCTGTCACAGAATAACTAAGTTGGCCTACGGCTAACAATCTCATTTTTATTTTCAGCCCCTAACAACTTGTTTACACACCAGAGCAATTCTGTATCACAATAAAAGCGATTGTGTACAACCTAGAAGAGGTGCAAGTAAATCGGATGAGCACAAATCCCCTTCTGGTGGGGCACGTAACATGTCCAGAAAACAAGCAGACGTGAGAATGGTAGTCTGTGTAAACGGAGCGTGATAATATGGATTTTAGCATATGTATGGCCATGGATAAAAGAAACGAGATCACAAAAATATGTAAGAGAACATACCTGGCCTGGTTTCTTTCTATGCAGGTCAACTTGAAGCGCGTAATAAATACAGCAACAAAATTTGGAATTCTGGCGTCCTAAATATATTAATAGCGCCCCACTATTCCGCTAACATGAACGATTTTGATGTTTTGGGTGTTCTGATTTATAATCTCGAATTTCATCTCTCCATCACTGTATGGCTCCCGGCGCAAAGAATTAGTGCACGCTTAACCTTCGCGCCCTTCGCCTCGATCAGCTCATGCGAAGTACACAAGGTTGGTTTTGCGTTTAGAGGACGTACGATGAACGCATGTTATTTTAGTAAACTGCGTATCACGGGGCGCTTGCGTATTTTTATGCTTAGAAAATGGCGCCCAGTACTGCGCAGTTTCTGGACGCTTATGCTCTCTGTGGGGATTAATTTGCGTCTTAGAGAACCATTTTGAGCTTTTTTTAATACGTCATATCATTTGCATGCTGTTGGTGCGGTGTTCTGCAGTGGGCTGACACCGCTGACTACCATAAATACGGACTGTGCTTAATGTCATCGGAATGTTTTTTTCCACTAGCTTCGACTCAACCCTTCACCGGATGTATAGAAGCTATACAATCTGGTAGATATCCGGTGTGGCTATACAAGTCTGCTGGGTTGAGCCAGATTGGAAGAATCCCTGAAAATTGCGGTGAGCACTAGTGTTAGTGCTGCCAGGAAACATCTCATCGTGAGCACTGGCCTCGTGGTGCAGGTCGTTACATTGTTTGCGACACAGATCTCTTGAGTCGAATAACATGTACACACCGTTTAGCAGTGTCGCAACCTGGGCGCGGCCATGTTGGGCGACACGACGTCACTCCCCATTTCCGGTCTTCTGGAAGGCGTTTCTCGCCATGGGCTTCTCTAACGGCCGTGCACACCAGTGAGCGCGGGTGCCGCCTAAAGGGCAAATTTGGCCATTTGTTTCGAGTGATGCAATGAATGGGGACTTGGCGCACAATTAAGTTGTTTCTGCTAACTGTCTGAGATTAAGTTTTCAAAAAAATCACACATCAACTTTGTTTAACCGCTATCTTTATTGGCGTCCGGTGTCTAGTTTCCTGTTTACGCGCTTCGTTCAACATGAAGCAGTCCTGCGGCTTTACTTCTTTTTTATTTCCGCATACTGTCTTAGAGAACGATAAAAATACCTAATGCCTGTAACATTGTGTAATACAGGGTCTGTCCCAAGGGTTCTCGGGATTTTTTTATAAACCATTTCTTCCATAGCTCGGCAAAACTGGATGCCACTCACTCACACTCACTCAAAAAAATATATTTATACTGAAGCACTCACTCGCACTCACGCTCGCCACTCCGCCCTCACCACTCGCTCTCACTCACACTCACGCTCGCCCCTCCGCTCTCACTACTCGCACTCCCTCGCACTCACGCTCTCCACTCATCCCCACCACTCGTACTCACTCGCGCTCACGCTCGCCCCTCCGCCCTCACCACTCGCACTCACTCGTGCTCACGCTCACCACTCGTCCCCACCACTCACACTCACTCGCACTCACGCTCGCAACTCCGCTCTCACTACTCGCACTCACTCGTGCTCACACTCGGCGCTCGTCCCCAACACTCACACTCACTCGCGCTCACTCTCACCACTCCACCCACACCACTCGCACTCACTCGCGCTCACGCTCACCCCTCGTCCCCACCACTCACACTCACTCGCGCTCAAGCTCACTATTCGTCGTCACCACTTGTACTCACTCGCGTTCACGCTCAACACTCCGCCCTCACCACTCGCACTCACTCGCGCTCACACTCACCACTCGTAGTCCCCACTCGCACTAACTCGCGCTCACCACTCCGCCCTCACCACTCGCACTCACTCGCGTTCACGCTCACCATTCGGTGTCACCACTCGCACTCACTAACGCTCACGCTCACGACTCGCATTTCCTATTTACACTCCCTCGCAATCGAACTCACCCCTCGCAATGGCCACTCACACTCACTCGTACTCACCACTCGCTTCCTCCACTCACGCACTCGCCACTCCCATCGCCCGCTTACGCTCACTCACGCTCACTCACAACCGCCACTAATTCGCATTACAACTCGCTTTGTTCCTTTGCAGAACGGGAATTTAATTTTAACTTCGCTTTGTTTGTAAACCAGATGAATCGTTCCATTTTGTGGAGACCTTAAATGTGGCCATATTGACACCGAGACCACAGTGATGTCGTTTCATGAAGCGAAAAGGAAATTCGGTGTTTTAAGAGCTTCACATTGCCTATGGGGCGTGCCCCATAACAATCGCCAACTCCGAAAAACTTGATTCAACTGACAAAAAATCAAACCGTTCTCTCAAGAGAATTAAAACTCGAAGCTTTCTCCCGTGCAAACTGAGTCAGAGCCTGAGTTTAAAATCCAAACGGATTCAACAGGGTCGAAATGGCGCAATCGGATAGACGTCGGCTTCATATCGCGGGGGACCCAAGCGCGATTCGCACCATGGGAAAGGTTTTTTTCTTGAGGCGCTTCATGTGCCTTCGCTTATCATCATCATTGCTTTGTGAAACCCACTATAAAGTTCGCTTTCCTGCGGTGCTTTTTACTCAGACGCCGACGCCACCAGTGAGGAATGGAAAGCTTCATTTCAAAAATGGCGAAGCTTGCATTACGTCGTGAAAGGCTTGAACCACATCGAGCTGGGTGATTTCTTTGTATGAAAGCATTGATTGGCCCACTAACACGCATTGCATTAGGTTCCAAATTATTTATTTACATGTTGCCAGAATGCAATCCGGGAGTTGTTTTCGAGATGTGCGATTTATGACTCTTCGGAGCACCCGAAGGTAGTCGTGCGTACTAGGATTAGGTCTGAAGCCGGTTAGCGATGGATGAAACCAACCAGTGCGCTCGAGGTGGAACTGATGTCGGTTGTTAATTAATCGGTCGATGACCGTGCACATGATAGGAGTTAGTGAAATAGGTCGCAGATTTTCAGGTTTTCGCGGGCGTCTTTACTAGGCTTCGTGATGGGATGAATGATGGTCGTCTTCAAGTGCTCGTGGACTTGTCCCGTTTCCCATGATTCGTTGACAACACTCAGAAGGGCTTCATGGCCGTGCGTTGGCAGATTGCGGACATCTTGCCAAGTGATTTTATCATGGCCTGGAGCGGATCTAGATTTGCCTTGAGCGATGGCAACGTGAAGTTCTCCCAGGGTAAAAGGAGTGTTGAGTTCGTCTAGAGGGTGTGGTATGTCTATGTCGGAAAGAGATTTTAGTGCCGTTTTATCCTTCGCAGCATGCGGAAAGAGAGTCTTGATAATAGTTTCTTCTACGTCGTAATAGTCAGACTGCAGTCTCATTTGTCAATGATAGGAAGCTTTGTTCTCCCAGGGTAAAAGGAGTGTTGAGTTCGTCTAGAGGGTGTGGTACGTCTATGTCGGGAAGAGATTTTAGTGCCGTTTTATCCTTCGTAGCATGCGGAAAGAGAGTCTTGATAATAGTTTCTTCTACGTCATAATAGTCAGACTGCAGTCTCATTTGTCAATGATAGGAAGCTTTGCTTTACCGCAAAGGCTGCGAAAGATGCCCCATTATAAGTGAAAAAGGCCTCTCCCTCTTGCCGGAGCCGATGGCAAAGATTTTGCCAGTTTTCACTTTGTAATGTCTTTTGGTAATCGTTGATTTTCTTGTATAGTCGTTTCAGTTTAATGAGGTCAGGGTGACGTTTGCCACGTTCTTGATACTACCTGGTGGGACATTGAGCCGTTCGGAGCAATTCTATGCATATGGATATCTGGGTTGTCAACCTCAACAGTGCCGATGACTGATTCGGCAGGAGATGTACGAGCATAGGAGACGTTCAGTATAAACACATTAAAGAAGTCAGCACGAGTGAATGCAACCTTGCCTTTGATAGCTTTCCATGCTCTCGCTTGGAACGCGTGGCCGAACTATGTACACTTCGGGGAACAAAGTAGGGAAGTAAGCGGGATGCGTATTGACCGTCTTGACATTGCTTTTGGCGTCACTCGCGAAGTGCTGTGAATGCATATTCTTATGCCGCCTTTTGGTGCCGTGAACCGTGAATGGCGTTAAAAAAAGGTTACTGCTGATAAAACAATAGTGGCGGAAGCGGTAATACCTTGTGTTATGCAACTACTACGACGGCATGCGCTATCGCAGCGCGTGATGTGTATGAACACTGAAAGCAAACGTTTTAGTTTTACGGGCCTTCGTGCCTGCGCTCCGCATAAACGGTAATCGTACTCATAAGTTTACTCCTTCCACTGACAAAAAATGTCATGACTTTTTTTATTTCCTTGACTTTTCTTACTGCTAAAATCATTTCTTGCGACGCTTATTCTCCCACGGCTGCCCGAGCGAGAAACCTGTACAGAACGATGGCATGCTGCCTTTCGCGATTGTGGCTGCCCTTCGCGCAGCAGTAGCGGCGCTGCCACTAATTCTTTCCTGCTGCCTTTTGATCCTTTCCGACTCTGCAACTTGCAATTATAACTATGTTTCTTAAAAAACTTCCGCAACACAACGTCGAACCGCAGGCAGCGCGTGTGTTTTTACGTGCGCTGAACGTCCGGTCGCGACATCCACGACCCAGAGTTTCTAAGCGGCGGCGAGAGGCGGCGCTGGAGTCGCGCGCAAACTAAGGTCCCTGAAGTTATTTCAGGGACCTTAGCGCAAACTGCAGTGTCCGGTGCGAACGCGGGTTTTCTTCGGCGGCATACCGGGCATACGTCGCGTTGGCGATCGCGGAGGCGGCGATGTGGCGGCGGCGGTAGCGACCTGCACTTTCTCGTTTCTGCCGTGCAACAGATTGCCGCGCCGTCCGGGCGCCTGATTGTAGCTTACGAGGGCTCTCCTACTTATAGGGCTTTCCATTGGGCGAACAGGAGCACTTCTAACTGCACCGAAAGTGCTCTCGCGAGTTGTGGCGTCTTCCAGTGGTCGGGCAGGAGCAGGGGCATTGTGTTTCATTGTTCGAGCAGGAGCACTTTTTTGGCGCCGAGAGCAGCCGAGAGCAGTTCCCGGTGCTCTGTCGCCAGCGGCGGAGTAACAGGGAACGCCGAGGAAGTCACATGACCTCTTTTACATCACTTCTGGAGGAAAAATGGCGGAGAAAAAATGGCGGAATCCAGCAGCCGCGATAGTCGCTCAGTGCGTACGGCAGCAGCTAAGCGCGGCCGTCTGGACGAGGAATTGCTGCTACTTTTAGATTATGAAAGCACCACAGATTCAAGCGCAAGCTCATCATCGGACAGCAGCAGCAGCGACGACAATGACGATTTGACATTGCATGAGTTTATGTTCGAGCACCTGTTCATCCCGCCGGAGCAGCGACCGCAGGTAGAGTGGTATCTGGAAAAGACGGCGGACGCTGTTATCGTTCGCAGCTAATTTTTGGGAGACACGATGGTGGCCCCTTTATCATGGACATGAACATCCGCTCGGTTTCTTCATTCGTCGCCATGCGGAAGGCAGACACAAAACCATCGGCACGTATTTGGCAAAACTGGCGAGGAATAACTGCGTGCGGAGTCAGGACAACACGAGCGCGCGAAATACTCCGGGAAGCGAGCGCGGGAAAAGTTTGGTCACATGACTCTTGACATCACGCCCTCCCCCTCTTTTCACTGCTCCCGGAGCAGCTCGAATGTTTCATTCGCGGAACGAAAGCACACGTCCCCGTTACTCCCGTGTGCTGCTCTGGCTGCTCGCTCCACTTGCACCTGTTCGCCCAATGGAATTCGCCATTAGGTTGGCTTCCGAACAAATGCCACCAACATCTCCTAAAGTTATTCTCTTTCTCTTTGTGTATGGAGGGAGGTGGGGGCGCACAGTTTATCGTGTACGACTGCGCGCTGGCCTGACCTGCAGGCCTTCGGCGACCGTCGACAAAGTCCCGGGCAAAGGCGTCCGTGTGTCTAGACGGGGGGGACAGTATTGCAAAGGAGTATTGGGGTGGGGGGGGGGGGGGAGGGAGGAGGCGAGGATACACGGCGCGCCAGCCAGCCCGTATGCGCGAACAAGCGCTGTTTCGAATATGCGTCGGTGTCGCCGACTGCGAGAAAAGGAAAACAAAAAAAGCAAAGGGTGGGGTGAAAGCAGGCGCCGGCTTGTAGGCGCCGCCGAGGTAAAAAAAAAAGAAAACTTCGTAGAGCGAAAGTGGTGGTGGGATCCCCCGGACCCCCCACGACAGATACCAACGGCATAGAAGCGCGGTTACGCGAAGAATGGACCCAAACTTAGGACATAATTGCAGTACGCGCGTTGCGCAGAAATGTACCGTGCTTTTGATCAGTTGAGCCATGTGAAAAAATACTGCTTTACCGTTACATTTGAGGTTGTGAAGGAATTATAGTACAGCGTGACGTCGTTATAACAAAAGCGTGTAGGAAGCTGCCAGATAATTCTAAGCGTGCAGCTGTGGCAAAACTGCAAAACAAGAAAATGTTAGTTGAACTTGCACAGTGCTTGCGATATATTAAACATTTAAAATTCTAATATTTGTACAGTAGAAAGATCTAAACAAAATAACTAACAACTGTGCGGCCGCTGCAAATATTTTACTTTCTCAATGTGTCTTTTTTATGCTGTTCGTTTCTTTACCGATTTCAACAACTTATTTTTTACCTCTTACGCAACCTTTTCTTTACCCTCTGGTATTCTTTAAGAAAACGTGTAGTGAAAAGTTGAGTTTTATCTGTGCCATAACTGAACTTGCTTGTGTATATCTTTTTTTTTTTCGTCCATACTGCACGTGTTTGAAATTGAACGGTTTGGTTCATATTTTGTTTTATACTGTCATTTTACTACCAACTATTATTGCATTAGCAATATAATTTGCCAATAGGTTTTACATTTATTTGCATTTTTAAAAACAAATCCTTTCGTTTTTAAGCGAAGCTTTCTTTGCCTGGCTGAGGGAGACCGTTTGCGAAAACGCACTGCAGGAAAGCCAACTTTTTGACGATGATGATCGTGGCGGGTGAAGTGAAAGGAGTTTGAACCCCAGCGATCAAAATTGAAACCCCCAACGATCAAAATGCACGCCTCAAAAGCATCGCGTTTCAACCTTCTTTGTCGTTAGACAAATGGCATTTGAGTTTTACAACAGCGAATGCTATTTAAGCTGGTGGTTGGGCCGGCGAACCTGCGCAGAAAAACCTCGCCGAGCGAGGACGTCGTCGTGCGCGCCGACACCGCTCGACCTTGTCGAACGCTCTGCCCCAGCCTGCCAGTCATGGAGAACTTTCAGCGGCAAGTTCGGAAATCCATGTGAGATGCAAAAGTCCGGTCTGTAATGAAGGGAGAGATGGTGCAATAGAAGAAGAGCGCCACTCCCAAAGACGAGCAAGCGCGGCGCGAAAGCCGCTACGCCGCTACTCGAGAACGGAGGAGACGACTTTGGTACAATCCCGAATATCGCGCCGGTGAAGCAGCAGCGAAACGTCCGATCCGGAGTTACGAGCTCACGTGCATTGTACATACATAATGACCGAGTGTTCATTGCTCTTTTGGCGCTAACCACGACACCACGCAGAGAGCTTGACCGTGTCTCAAAGCATAACCAAGCAAAAAACTTGGCCGAGCCTCCAACCATAATGGCGGATAAACTTAACCGAACCGAAAATAAGTCGGGTGGGGCCGCCAGTTTCGCTGTTTGTCCACTCTTCGCGCAACTACAGTGCGAAGCTGCTCTATTTTTTGTTAATATTCTGCATTAGGCTGTTAGCGTAACTTGAGCGGGTTTTCGCATGTGACCACCGTTATGTAAAAATACCCTTTCACAAGGGAATTTATTGAATTGTAAAACAATAAAGAAGTAAATAAAAGTCGCTGGTTTTGTGAGCAATAACTATGCGTTCCTGATTACTTTGTGTGTGCATACACAGTAATCCCTCGTTATAACGAACACAGCGCGACGGCGATACATTTCGTTATAAGCGGTATTTTTTTATATAAGCGACCACTCGAGAAAACTAAACTCGTAGAGCTTTATTTGCCCCACAACTGCGAGGAATCAAAGCACAATGTATTCTTTGGAACACAACTTTATTCAGGTGCAAGGAAGGCAGTGAGCTTTGGCTGTTTCATGTTCTTGCGGGGCGCGAGCAACCCCTTCTCCAATGTGACCAAGCAGTGACTGGCGTCCGCACGCCTCGCAGACTGCAGAGCGAAGGAAGAGGAGAAGGCTGTGGCCGCTTTTACAGGGGGGTGGGGGCGCCAAGGAACGCTACGAGAGTTTCGCGCTGGAAAGCGCCGCAAATTCCACAGCTGGAATCTGAGGTTGTGTTTGTTGAGCTCAAAAAACGTTTACCCGCTCATTGTGAGTACACAGCACAATCATGAAAACTGACCGGTTTTAGGGGCTCTGCATGATTACTGGGCAATTTTTTCCCGAGGTGTTCAGCCGTGAAGTTTGCGAAACGAGTTTTTGGGCACCCCGCTCTCGACGACACTTCGCGCACCGTCGCGTCCACGCCATGGACCAATGTCTCGGAAGAAAATTCAATCACCCTAACACGCATATCGACCATTTGTCTTAAATCGGATGGCGCAAAACGAGTATGACGGGCTCGAGAAAATCGCCGGGGAAACACCAGCTTGTCAACTCGCCATTTTCACCGCCTGACTCGCCGCTGGGTCATCACTGCTCGGCGCCGCCTCCGCTCGCCACTTCACTCTAAGCGGGTCCAGCTCTTCGTGCGCTTCGAGTAATGCGGCCTAAAATGCATGCGTTTGGGTTGGGACCAGAAGAAATTTCGAATAAAGTGATATTTCGAGTAAAGCGATTTCGTCATAATGAGGGATTACAGTATATGTGCGCGCGCTTATGTTTTGTACGCGTGGTTTTACCTCTTTCCTGTAGAATTCCTCAGAACAATCAGAGTAGTCGTCAAAGATAAAGATGTTAATTACATTCATAGAGGGCTAAGACAGCCTTAATTTACGTGGCCGGTGTAGCAGCTCACATGGTTTGTGTAGATATTTCGTCAATAAAAGCTGCCTCTTCTGTCCCGTCCTATCTCGCGTGGTGAGCATTAGGCCTTTATTTTATTTTTCTTATTTTGATTGTGTCGACGTCCTAGTAGGGTTCCCCGATTTTCACAAGTATCAATGCATTGATTTTGTTATGAGCGGCATTAGCCTTTTTGGCTGTCTACGGAACGAGTTTTCTGGGCATAGAATGCGTACTTATTTGAGCTAGAATTTAAATTTATCATTAATGGGGTCTCACGTTTTCTTAAGTCTATATACGGTTATTATACCCACCTGTCTTAATACCCCACTTTCAACGGGGTAAACTTCGCTTTTGGCAAGTGAAAACAAAAAATTCTCGCAGATTTTTCGCAAGCCATGAATCAAAGCTTTTCAGGACTTATGTAATCTAGTTCGTTCACGCTCTATAAAACAAAAAAAAAACACTGCAAATTCTGACAGCGATAGCAAACATAAAAAAAAAAGATCCGTTCGGAAGGAAAACTCGGTAAAGCTGCTGCCATCTTTCAAAGCACTGGCTAGCGTGTGCGATTAATCCTATCGCTTAGCGCGCTATCCACGGCACTAAATTTTCCCAATGAATTCATTACAGACAGCCCTCCAAACAGTTTATTCCAAAGAGCAATCCGAGCTGGAACAGGGCTCACAGCGGGGATGTCCAGTAAAACTGGTAAAACACCGCCACGAAAGGATAGAAAGATGGGAGCAGGGTGTAGCCTTGAGTGCCGTTGATTGAGCGCTGGGCAGAAGAGGCGGTGGAGGCAGGCGGCGCCGTCGTGTAGCGGCGGCGGTCATCATGGCGACGATGGCGACGAGCTGCCGGGCAGCCGCCACCCTCCCCCTTCCCCCCACATTTTCCTACCCGCAAGCGGCGCCAGCCTGCCGCACAGGAGCACAGCTTGATCCTAAACTACGCCGTCACGTGTTCATTTGGAAAGTTTCCGCGAAATAAGGGGAAGGACGGGAGGGAGGATCGGATTCACTAGCACCCCTAAAAAAGTTACGCTTGAGAGTACTGACACTTCGTGCACCAGGAAGCGTCTGGGGCCATTTTGTTTCTGCCTGTCGTGCTGCCACCTCTCCCAACGAAACCGCTGCTGGTTGTGACGGGCAGAGTGCGACCGGGCGCTCTAGCGTCCGCGCTGTAGAGTAAAAGAGAAAGGATAGGCGCCCAGAAACAAAATGGCTGCGCCAATGTGCAAATAATTATCACGTGGTGCCGACCGACCAATGAAAATGCTGGCGGCACACAACAATCAGAGAAAAGAGTGCCGCTACTCTAAAAGCCTTTATTTAGTAACGTTAGAATGAACCCGGCAGTCGGCACCATAGCACCGCACATTTCGCGAGTGCACCCGCCACTCACGAGTGGCGAGCGGGGCTCACTACTTGCGAGTAGTGAGTGCACTCGCACTCGTGAGTGGTGAGTGGGGCTCACCGCGAGTGGAACTTGCACTCGTGAGTGGTGAGCGGGGCTCGCCGCGAGTGGCACTCGCACTCGTGAGTGGTGAGCGGGGCTCGCCGCGAGTGGCACTCGCACTCGCGAGTGGTGAGCGGGCTCGCCGCGAGTGGAACTCGCACTCGCGAGTGGCGAGTGGCGCTCGCCGCGAGTGGAACTCGCACTCGCGAGTGGCGAGTGGCGCTCGCCGCGAGTGGCACTCGCACTCGCGAGTGGTGAGTGGCGCTCGCCGCGAGTGGAACTCGCACTCGCGAGTGGCGAGTGGCGTTCGCCGCGAGTGGCACTCGCACTCACTCGCACTCGCACTCACCAGCCCAAAACGATGGCGCGGCTCACTCACCACTCACTCATGAGTGGTGAGTGGGAGGTGTGTGAGTACACTCGTGAGTGAGTTTGCCGACCTATGATTTCTTCAATATCAGCTTACCATCTTTTCAAAACTTTTCAAAGCATTCTTTGTCTGTTTTGATGCACCGTTGCCAACGCTGCATGCAATCATTCAATGGCCCTGGAAGCCATCAACCAGAATCTCCTTGAGTAAAGTTGTCGCAGCGGCCTTTACCGTCTCCAGCATCCCATGTCGAGTTTTTTTTTTCCGGGTTCCTTTGATTTTTGGAAACAAAAAGAAGTCAAGTGGTGCAATATCGGGGCTTTACGGCGGCTGGTTCAGCGTTGCCATACCCATTTTGGCCAGAAACTTGGAGACAATGAGGATGGTGCGGCTTGACGCGTTATCACTGGGCGAAACCCGATTGCCGCGAATTTCTTTTGGGACGCGTCGAACCCTGTTGTGCAATCGTTTGGGCACTTCACAGTAAAACTCCGTGTTGATTGTTTGCCGCTGTGGCATAAATTCGCTGTATACTACACCTTTTCTCTTAAAAAACACTATGAGCATCGCCTTCGTTCGCGATTTGGTTGTCCATGCTTTTTTTGGGCGAGGAGACTCCGTGGCATGCCACTCGTTGCTCGGACGCTTTGATTCGGAATCGCACTGAAAATTTCACATTTCGACCCCTGTGTTCACTCTGTCAAAACATTCTGGCTCTCTGTCATAGCGTTTATGCAATTCCAGGCACTTAAACAAACGCTCTTCCTCCTTCGCTCACTAGGCATGACTTTTGGCCCAATTTTCTTGCAGACGTTCCTCATTTCAAGATCACTTGTTAAACGATGAACGATTGTTTTGGATGTTCCAGACACCTCTGTGATCATGCGACCACTTAATCGCTGGTCCTTGTCCAAAACTTGACGCACTTTTTGCACTGTATCGTGCGATGCTGATGTCGACGGGCCTTCCGAGTGGTCATGGCCATTGATGCACTCCTCTACCTTCTCGGAACCTCTTGTGCTGCATGAAAGTATGGCTTTGTTTCATGGCGTGGTCACCGTAGAATTTCAGAAGCATTTCGAGCGTCTCCACCCCGTTTTTACCCTGTTTAACACAAAACTTGATAGCATAACGGTGTTCCAAAAAATGGTCCATTTTTTTTCTCGACGTGGGTGTAGTAGATGCTTCTGCGCAGAGCGCGACCTACATCCACAAGTGCCCGTAGCAACTGAGACTGGTCTCGTTTCAAAGCTTAGATCGCCCATTACTTCGCCTGTGTGGCTGCGACACTTCCACTAGAAAGTGTGCTTATTGCTAGCGGATATTGGTGTAATTGTGCACGTCTCCCATTCAAAACTTTTGAGAAGGCTTTCGGTTGCTGTTTTGGGAAGCGGTAAAAAATACCGTGCTCTGGTTCGCTCATATCAACGAGTGGCTTCGAAATAACTTCAAATGATGACGCAGACAGTACAAATCATCATTTCGCATTCGCTTCAAAGGATGGCCATTAACCGTCGGTCTATTGTGAGGCAGAACTCACGAGCTCTCACCGCGGGGGCTACGTAGAGTGCGCCCAAAATTTAATATTTAGCCTACGCAAAGGCACGAAATGCTATGCCAAAACTCCCTTAGCATGTCTCCGTTCACTTGGTGGGTGGAAACGTCCTCCTGAAGTGTAGAAACCTACTCACGTCAATAAAGAATCTTAAACCGATTGCAAGATAGGTAATGACGGCCGACGCAACAAAATGTATGGGATCTACGTGCCAAAATGCTCATTAGATACTATCGCAACAATTACAAAGAAAACCGTATTCCTCATTTTGCTTACAGGAGAGGGGAATACTTCAACGTAATGAGTACACTATCTTTCAAAGTAGTTGGTTATTTTAGAGTTGCCCTTTCGTCCCGTAAGGATCTCAGAAAGGTGTTCTCACTTAAGCAGGTGGTTACTGCAACAAATGTAGGCGGACACCTCAAAAGTATCATGTTTCATTGATAAAACGCCTATGTCGTTTTCTCTCTACCCGAAACACGTAGTCTACGTTTTCCGAGTGGCGTTATCCCCATCCAGCCATCACAAAACGCTCATTCTATTTTGTTATCTTGACCGATACCATGTCTCTTCGACTTACGTTTATGTGAGAGGTTAGTTGGTGGGATCACATACAGGCAGGCTGATTACATGACACCTAATATTTTTACTTGGTTTTCCGCCTTCAGAACAATCTCGAAGGAAAGCCTGGACGCTTGCTGCGTGTTTTATTTCGCGCCGTTTCTCACGGGGTCTTCTTTGCGGTGCGGTCATCACAACGCTATGCATTGCTTGCCCGCTCAATAATCAAGAGCTCCTATCAGCGAGTAGGCACTGAACACGTTCAGCCAAAGGAGTGATAGCGCCAAAAAAATCGCGCCAATACACCCCGTGAATGTGGTTGGAAAGCAAAGCTGTAAACGGCACCCACAACGATTACCCCTGCGACGTGACGTCGCTCTACAAATAGTAAAACCAGAGAGAAGAATATTGCACTTAACCACACCATTTATTACTTCAAAGAGATATTCTTGGTGAGGCTAATGAATGGCAGATGCATGAACGGCGGTTGGTTGAGTTGTATTGTTGTAGCACAAGAGTGAAAACTTTTTTTTATAAAATTAAAGTAAGCTCCAGCCCGGTGTTAGACGATCTGACTTCTCTGTCTCTGTGCCGCGGACGGAGGCGACGATATTTGCGGCAGAAGGGGGAAGAGGCGGAGAAGGAGGAGGAGGAGGAAGAAGAAATACTTCTCTTCAGATTTCTGAACGGCCCAGAGTGCAGCCCAGGGGAGTAATTATTTCTTCTGTGGGGCCCATATGCAGTCCGCGCGGCCTGTGTTCTGTCCACCCTCTGAAGCTGGGTAGGTAGAGAGGGCCTGGACAGCAGCACCTGCCATTGCTCTTTTCGGGTAGTTGACGGAAAGAGAGGAGGGTGCTCAGGGCTAAAGTCGCACACCCAGATTACGGGGCGGAGTGTTCCTACTTCTGAGCAAAATTTGCATTCAGCGTCGTAGCGATTCGGACCCATTAAGTGAAGACGCGTAGCCTGTGGGAAGGAGCCCGGATTGTATGAGCCGTAGGGTAGTTTGTTGTTCTCTGGAAAAATCAGGGTAAGGTGAAGGTACGGTCGGTCTCAGAAGGCCATAATGCTGGCTTATCTGCCTGAACGTGACAAGAGTGTGACTGTCCTCGTGCAGCTCTATAGCACGGGAGGTAAAAGCGCAGGCTTGTTGGGTATTTGTTGGGGGCGTATTCGTTGGCCTCCTGTTAAGCGTGAGGGGGCGTCCAGATGAGCTGAATGGAACCGTTTAGGGAGTGGTTTTTTGCACGCACAGTGCAGGTCAGGACACCCAACCCGACTGGTAATTCCAGTAGGCATGCTGGGAATCGGTGACTACCCTCCGAACCCCTGGTTGAGTGAGCACCAAGGTGATGGCTGCCTCTTCTGCTGCCGTCATTTCTTGGGTCCTAAGCGAAGTACACGCAAGGAGGTTGGTTTTGGAAGTAGCCACGATGATTGGGTATTGCTGCCCTCGGTGTTTGGAGGCGTCTGTGTAGATAACTGGATGATCCCCACCGAGGGTGGTGTTTAGCGCTTGAGCCCGTGCTTTTCGGTGACCCTCGTCATGTGAGGGGTTCATATTTTTAAGCAAAGGGAGAATTTTAGTTTTAGTCGCCAAGAGTCTGGGTCTTTAGTCGTCAAGCCGAGTGACATTCTGGCTGCCCAGCCAATCTGGTGAGGCATGCGGTTACCCACCGCAGTTCTGAGTCGGACCTTCGTGTTAGAAAGATGGCCTTCTATCATCTCTTCCACCGTGTTGTGGAGCCCCGTGCTAAGCAGCCTCTGTGTGGAAGCACTAATAAAAAGACCAATGGCCTGCTCGACCGCCTTTCTAAACATTATATAAAGCATCTCTATGTCCTCCTTGTAGAGAAGAAGAGAGGGGGTTGACGTAAGTGACTCTCGAGAGGACAGAAGCTTCAATTAATCGAAAGGTACCGGATTCTTTAGGGCCTCTCTTCTTGATTGATTTGATTGATTGCAGGGTTTAACGCGCCGACGCAACGCAGGCGATGAGGCGCGCCGTAGTGGAGGGCTTCAGAATAATTTTGACCACCTGGGGATCTTTAACGTGCGTCGAAATCTCGTACACACAGCGCGCTTTTGCTTTCCGCCTCCATCATAAAAGCGGCCGCGCGGCCGGGAATCGAACCCGCGACTTCGTGCTCAGCAGCGCAATGCCTTAGCCACTGAGCCACCGCGACGGGTCGGCCCCTCTTCTTCGTGGCAGCTCGCCTGATCATGTGTGCGATTTGATTAATGCTGTTTTTGAGGCGCTGCAAGGAGACGTCAATCTTGGTGTTAGTCTGGAGATGTCGGCCCACGATCTTGATGCTGGGGCTTGGAGTGATGGCCTGACAGTCAAGGAGTATTTGAATGTACTCCTTGATTTGGCGTGAGGGCGGACGACAAGGAGCTGTTATTTTTTACGTGAACACTGGAGGCCACAGGCTTCAGCACATTAACCTACTAGAAGTGAGATGCCATGCATTGTTTTGAGCTTCCTTTAATTTTTGTTACTCTTAGCACGTGAGCAAGGTTCTCACAGGGCCGCTAGACGGGCGTGAGTGGTCGGGTGACGCTTTCACGTTGCATTCAGCGAGAACGCAAGGGGTAAAACCGTAGATGTGCTTTTTCAGTACACTACCTGTCGTCTCCATCTTCGCGTGGGCTCGTAGTTAATCGGTAAGACAACGGGCTCTCGCTTTGTTGGTCTATTAGTTCCAGGTTCGATTCCCGGCGGTGCCAGTCAATTATTTTATTTGTTCTCTGGAGTTTTCTGGTGACACCAACGGTCGCGAAAGAACCCTTGGTGGGTAGAGGTAAAAAGCTTTGCTTTAAAAGTCAACACTCACTCACCTACGTTTGCAGTACGGCACAGCACATCAGTGGTGCTATATCCCACGTCTGCATACTGAGGGCTGAACTTTTTAATTAACTTTGAAACTCCTCATTTTTATCTAGACGCCACAATGATTTAATAGCTCTTGCTCTGGACGTCTATAAGTGGTTGCTTGGCCTGTTTAAAACATGTCATTCTAGAAAGTCAGTATCTAAAATGCTGTTAAGTGACAACTGTCACCACCCACAGAAAACGCCCTCGATTACAACGACCACGTGGAAGAGCAGGTCTCTTTTGTTTGCAGTTTTGAACAGTTCTGCGCTTCTGCAAAGCCGCAGTAGGGCAGGAAATTACGTATTGGCTCACGTGAAGAAGCACCTCTAAGCTTCTTTCGATCGTGTGTTAGCTGCTGCGCCAGAACAGCGAGATCAGTTTGGACGATTTTGGACTGTTCCCTGGTGTAAAACAAATACTATAGAGCAGTTCTGGGACTAGTTGGTGGAGCGCCGTTTGGCCATACGCCGTTTGGTGGAAATACGGCGCCGTTTCAGAGCTGGCTATAACTTCTCTGAGCCGGAAAATAAGAGACCAAACATCTCACCGGAAGAGGTCTTTCAATGGCCTGGTGACGTCCTACTTGTGTTAATAGGCAATCTCGCCTAAATCTCGAGGATGACAGCAAGTCTCCCACAGGCGCCACATACGAATATTCGGGAAGGCCTCATAGTTTGACGTAGTGTCCAGCCTGAATTCGGCGCTTCGTCGTTGGTATCACGAATTGCAAGTAGGTATGTACAATGCTCCGGATCCCAAATAACCCTTTCAGTCACGAATTATTATATTCAATGCAAAAACATTCCATACTTGGAGGTTTAGCAGTGTCAAGTGTCTAGAGGTAAGAAAAAAAATAAAGTTTAGTCTCTCTAGAATACTTATTACGCAAATGGCGTCGCGTCCTCATACGGAGACACTATTACTCAATCCTGCTTCTCCCTATAAAAAATAATAAATATCCTCAGGCAGTTTACAAACAAGAAGGTGAAATAATAATTTTGCCACATGAAAGAGGTGTTTTCAGATTTTATAAATAATTTACGCCGCAATAAAAGATAATTTAGGACGGCAACACACCGGAACTCCCAAAAACTTGGTGGCGTCCATTTTGAAACGATGTTTATAAGTGCGGTTCCGCCATTCCACATCACATTGTGCTCCCTTTCACTTCCGTAGGTGTCGAGCATCAGCCGCACCACACTTCAGCATGAACTCTTTTCGTTTTCACGAGGAAAACGACAAAAAAAGTCGCGTCTCCATATGGAAACACGGTGACTGAAAAGGATAAAACCTGACCGAAACAGTACAAGCCATCAAAAAGTCGATTGATTGACTTCACCTCTTTCGATATAAATTTTCAGAAACAACACAGCACCAAGGATGGAAGTAACGATAGAACAGAAAAACTCACATGAATTCCAACCGTCCTCCGCAGGGCGAGGATTTGGTCGACCTGGAAGAAGAAGTGAACGAACAAGTTCAATATTACTGGAGCCAAAGAAACTTGGTAATAACCATTTTGCATGTAACGAACGCGGATCTTTGGCTGTAGTCCCGAGATGTATAGCCAGCAAACGTACATTATACCAGTAGCAGTAGTAATAGCAATAACTTTAGTTTGCCCAAAAAGTGTGGTGATTGCACCACTGAGTTGTTCCCTCAGTAATCTAGACAGCGGGGCTCCCGATGTTGTGAGAGCTCGCAGTATTCAACCAACTGGGCGAGGGCTCAATGCGCGAGGGGACCTAGGCTAGAGATGGCGGCCTCCCACTTTGGTGAGGATGACATGTTGTAAAGGATGGAATGATTTCTTGTACGTGATTCCGGTATTACTGGGCATGACCAAACCAGTTCTGAATCTTTAATGGTATCAAAGTGCAAGCAGGATAAAAACAGCTGTGATTGCCGTATATTTAGAAAACTTTCTTCATATGAATATTAAGAACAAGTCTAAAAATGACGACATTTACCTCAACTAAAACACACAGTGCCCATACTAACTAATATGAGAGACCATGAACGATGGCAAAGTTCAGAATACTGGTTTTTCTGGGTCCCTAACAGCATGGTGTTTGTTGAAATGCATGAGGGTGCCACAGCTGAGTGAATTAGAGGACGAATTTGAAGAAAACAAAACAAGGTCAATAGATTATAAGCTTCCTATCCCCAAAACGTTACTTAGCACAAAAGAAGAGCGGGGATCGGAGCCCCCATTTTGTTTAGCCAATAGACGAAAACATCCGAAGCCTGTGCAATCACTCGGATATATAACCATTTTTTGTGGCGACCTTGCTATTCCACCCGTAGTTATTTCAGCTTAGGCCACCAGCACAGCGAAATACTGTTCAAAGTTTTTAATAAATTCTCACCATTTGTACTCGTAAAGAGAGCAGAAAACGCGGAAGCGGAATGATGTGTGTTGTAGATAGTAGTGTGATTGATACACTTAGTTGTTTGACTATAACATTGTAGCTTTATTTTGGACGTACGCCCGCTGTATTCTTAGTTTCCGCTGCGTACAAGCCAGAAAAAATAAAACTGCGCTTTTTTAAATGACATTGCATCAAGCCTACTGGTATGTTCGGGCGATGTCGAATTTAACCCTGGCCCTGACAAACTAGATGCCATTCTCGCTAAGCTAGACGCCTTAGATTCTAAAAACGCGGAGTTTCAGAGCGAAACCAGAGAAATTCTGAGCGTCATCACGAGCGAAATAGGTGGTCTTGCGCAACGTGTGTCTGTCGTAGAGGTAGCTCCCAAAGGACCCGATGAAATAAAACATGCGTCCACGTATCCTCTTTCCAAGTGAATAACTTGCTAGCCACTGTGTCCTTTTTTTGTGGCAGCCTAGACGAGCTCGAGAACACGTCAAGAAGAAATAATGTAATCATGAAAGGCATTCCAGAGAAAAATGAGAAGACCTGGAAAGAAACCGAAAAAACTGTTCGTAATTATTTTCAAACTGAACTCGGTCTAAGTGTCGGCGATATTGAAAGTCCACATCGTCTGGGGCACCAAAGGGAAGGTTTTCACAGGCTCATCATTGTTCGCTTCTTGAACTTCAAACGTAAGCAGGAAGTCTTTTCAAACGCGTCAAAGTTGAAGCAGCGAACTAACGAAAAAAAGGTACGGTTCCACGAAGACTACTCTGCGAACATGCGTGGTATTAGGAAGTGGTTGTATGACTCCGGCAAAGTACACCGCCAGGAGGGAAAAATGTTCGCCTCAATTGCGACAAGCTTTCAGTGGATGGTCAGATTTGCGTCTACGATCCAGCCTCTGATGCCGTTGTGCCATACAAATCCATTCCCGATGCCACACAAATGTCCCCTTCTAAATAACATCATTGCAAGAGCCACCCAGATCTTCATAAGAAACATTTGGCTTTGTCAGGTTCTCTAGGAAATTTCCGCAGGTCGTTGCCAAAACAACAGGATCTTATTTCTGTCCTGATAACGTGTAGCGGTGACAGATTAATTGGAACTGGAACATGGTTTTGTGAGTACGCACCAGACAGCTTTTTTTTTTGTTTCAGTCAGAATATAATATCTTCAGAAAGGACAAAGACGTCGCGTGGTGGTGGCGTGATAATCGCTGTCCGCAAGTCTCTCAACGCACCTCCCGTACCTATCTCAGCCTCTTCCATTAAGACATGCTGGGCTCTTGTTCGCTCCACTTCTTCGAACTCTTCATGCGTTCTCATTGGCGCGCGCTATCGACCACCAAACTCCAGCTCTGAATTCCTAACTGCTCTTCAAGCCGCACTCGAATACCTTCACTCTTCTTTCCCGCGTGTTCCAAAAATTATGGCCGGTGACTATTTTTTTCGGTATTGACTGGCTCAACAATGAAGTAGACAGATCCTCCCGAATTAGGCACGAGTGGAAAGACCTTCTGCAGTTACTACGTGCTTTCTTGTTGCAACCGATGGTTAAAGAACATACTCGAGGTCAAGCCAGTCTTGATATCGCTTGCACAACTCACCCTCAAAGCATTACAGTGAACGTTCTTGAGGAGAGAAGTGACCACAAATTAGTACAATTTATTTTGACTTCGCCTCAACTTTTGAAGGAATAAAAAACAACATCATTTCATTGAGAACTGAGACACACTGAGACACACTGAGAACTGAGACGCACTGTTTATTCTTACAGAAGTGAACATCCCCCCCGTCCCACGGATCGCCTATTCGTGGTATCGTCCACGGGCCGGGCAATTGCTGGTAACCCTATCGAAGATTGGGGACTGCCACATCTGGGAGTGCCTGTGCGACTCTTCTGCGCATCGACGTATGCACTGCTGGCGCCGACCACGTGGGACTCCTTCCGGCATATAAAAGGCAACGGGTGGCTGTTCAGCCCCACTTGGCAGCAGCGGTCGCGGCTGAAAGGGCGCCGAACTGAGACACACTGTTTATTCTTACAGGTTAGTGCCAGTATCCATTGCTTTCTTCGGATAGCATCCTGCTGTGACCGCTGTTGCCCTTGTGTGCTAGTGCTTACATTGTTTGATTATGCGCTCCAACGCAGAATTTTCAAAGCGGCTAGACGTGCTTGAGGCTCTGTCCAATACCAAAGCGGCTGACATGGATGAGCGAATCAAACGGCTTGAACAGTCGTCTGGAAGCTGGCTGAACGGCATGGCTGATATGCTTGTAAAAAAATTCAAGCTGAAATTGCTTGAGTCGGATCCAAATCTTGCGGCCATGAGCGCGCAGTTGGCGGACTTAGCTTCCAGCTTGTCAATGATAGGGACCTTTGTTGAAATCATGAAAGCTGAAAATGCCAGTTTGACTATTGCTAACAAAGCACTCATAACATAAAACGAAACGTTGGCGAAAAAAGTGAGCGAGGTCGAACAGTATTCACGCGCTAACAACATCGAACTCAAAGGCATCCCTTGCACACAAGGCAAAAACGGCGCTGATATAGTTAAGGCTATCGAAGCCAAAATCAGCTGCCCGATCGTTGACACCGACCTAGACATTGTCCACCGAGTACCAGTATGGGCGGAGGGAAGGACACCTAACTTAATAGCTCATTTCTGTTCTTGTTCGAAAAAGCAGGAATTCCTAAGTAAAGCGCGCAAAGCTCGGCTTAACACAAAGGATCTCAACTTCTCTGGAACCGAATGCTACCCTGTCTACGCTAATGACCATTTGATGCCTGTAAACAAGCGGCTTTTTGCCAAAGCCCTTCCCTCAAAAAAGAAACCGAGTGGAAATTCCTGTGGACGGGCAACGGTAGAATCAAGGCCAGGCAGTGTGATGACAGTCGTGTCTTTCGCATCGAGACCGAAGCAGACTTGTCAGTGTTGCGTCAGATCTGCGCAGATTTATCATAGCTTGTCTTCAGTATGGCATCATACTTTTCCACCCTTGAAGCTCTAAAATTTCTTGACAGTAGTGGCTTATCAGCCATACACTTTAACGCACGTAGCCTCAGAAAGCATTATGACGATATTCTTGCTCAGTTATCCTCTTTGAATCAATATTTTTCGTTTATTTGCGTATCAGTGACTTGGCTATCACCCGATGATGCCAATCATTTTTGCTTTCCCAATTATACACCAGAATACAACAATCACTCAACAAGTAATCACGGTGGCGCCGCAATCCTTGTTGCTTCTAACATGAACTATAAACGCAGAACTTATCTTCATCTTTCCGTTGAAAAATGCGAGTCAGTTTGGATAGAATTGGATGAACCGTCATTACCTACTGAGTTTTGTAAAACTGTTATCGGCTGCATATACCGTACACCTTCATCACCAGTGTCGACATTTTGTACAGAATTAACCAAACTCCTCAGCTCACTAGCAACAGAAAAGAAAAATGTAGTAATTTTAGGCGATATCAATAATAATCTGTCAGATGAGCTTAACCCTTTGTGTGTCGATTACACCAACTGTTTCCTTGGCTTTGGCTATGAATGACTGGTTAGCATTCCAACTAGATGTGTCGTGAGTACAAATGCCACGATTATTGACCATATTTTATTAAATTTCATCCCTCAAGAAGACTGTGGCATTCTTGACTTTAGCCTGACGGACCACAATCCCATATTTTTTCGTCTCGACTGCCACGCGAAAAAACAAAATAGAACATTTGATAAAACTGTGCCTAATAAGGAAGAGTTTGCTAGCCATTTGCTTCAGGCGAATTGGCCAGGTGTTTACACATTAACAGACGCTGAATCGGCCTATACTATAATCGTATGCATTGCTAAAGAATGTTCGGATAAGGCTTCGGCGGTTGTTAAGTGTAATAGAAAGTTCCCAGCTCCTCACAGTCCCTGGCTAACTAGTGGACTACTGACGTCTGTGCGAAAAAGAAAAAATATGTACAAGAAAAATAAAAGCGGCCTTTTAACACGAAGTTGAAGGAACGGTATAAAATTTACTGCAATACCCTTAATAGACTGCTGAAGACAGCCCAGAAAGATTTTACAAAAATAACATTGATCAGGCAGGCAACGACGTAAAACAGAAATGGAAAATAATTAACAATTTCCTTAACAATAACGGAAAGCACTCTCATGTATCGAAATCAATATCCTCCGACATCGAATACAATGACCCATTCGACATTGGAAATAAATTTAATGAAGAATTCTGTGGGCGCCAACTCCATACGCCACGAACTGAACCTAAACCATTACAACGACTGCCCCAGTACTTTTTCCTTTTCCCGACTACCCCCGATGAAATCACTGTCATAATAAAAGACATCAAAGTAACTAGTGCAGGCCTTGACCATGTTTATCGTTACGAAAAGCTATGTTTGAAACGATAACAAGATGACGACACGGAAGAACGGACAAGCAACTGCCTCACGAGGAGCGAGGCTCGTGACATCTTCTTCCTTTACCAAATCTCCCGCTCAAAGGTCATAAGAAAGCGGTGCTCCTTTAACCGCGTCTGCTTCCTGGTCTTCAACATTTTGGTGCTGTGACCAGGATGCAAGCTTTACACAGTTGAAGACCCCTACCGATGAGGCAAGACTATTGATAAGGACACCCCGGCCTCGAGCGGCGCATCGAACCAACACCGACAAAGTGACATCAACGTACCGGGCGTCGCCATGGGCCGTCTGAAAGGGAAACGTGAGACGCTCCGCGCATCAACGACAAAGATCATTAACGAGATGAAATCTCTGCTGGATGGTAACCCACTACCTATCGTTGAGCTGAATGAACACCTCAATACGCTCAAACAGAAGAAGACTGTATTAGCCGACTTGGACAAAGAGATAGAGCAGCATGTACCAGATGAGGAACTAGATGAGGAATTTGCCACAGAAGAACATTACCAGGACTCGATCGATCGCATGATCTATCGTTCGGAGAGACAACTTGCGGCCACGTACCCTTCGGCGATTAGTACAAGTCAGGAGGTCGCTCCATCCCGTGAAAGAGTTAAGGTTCAACTCCCGAAGCTAGAAATACAGCCTTTCGACGGAGAATTTATTCGCTGGCCAGAATTTTGGGACCAATTCGAATATTTAATAGATAAAAATCCATCGCTAGAAAATGTGGACAAATTTAAGTGCCTGTGCAGCTACCTAAAGGGAAAAGCGGAAGGCATAATAAGCGGCTCATCAACAACCAATGATAGCTACCCTACAGCCATAGAATTGCTGCAGCAGCGTTAGCGAGATAAAACACTGATAATAAACGAGCACATGTGCAAATTGCTGAACCTGCCTAGTGTGACCTCCTGCGACGACCTGAACGGCCTTCAGGCGCTCCATGAACAGATACATACCTACGTAAAATCATTGAAGAATCTCGGTGTGGACGTCGCGCCCTGCTGAGTAATGTTGATGGCTTCGCTACTGCAGACTTTGCCCCGTGAGCTCGTACTGAAATTCAATCAATTGACTTTAAAAGAGACATCAACACGAGGAACGCGAGGTGAACGGCATGATGAAGTATCAGTGCTATTGAATCTGTTGCACCGTGAAGTACGGAGTCGGGAGACCACCTTCGTCATGACTGGATCACCAATAGACACGCCAATTAAGACACAGTCAGTTCGTAGGCAAGTCAAGAACCACTTCTAAGGTTCTGCTTCCATGCTTACTGTACGGTCCTCCCGCAACGGCTGTGTTCTCTGTGATTTTAGCGACCACATCACAGAGGACTGCGCAGCTCAACTAACGTTACACGAAAAGAAAACGAAGTTACAACAACAAGGATGTTGCTTTCGATGCGCGAGGCCCCTTCACCGTGCCAAGGAATGCAAGAATGCAAGGAGACTTTCATGTCGCAATTGCCAGGGGCGCCACATCACTCCCTTGTGCGACCCAAACTGGAGACGCCGATCACAGGGAAAACCGACGACTGTGTCTAGTTCGGCGACTGAGTTCGTGACTCTTCAGAGAACCGTGCTTCTCCAAACGGCACGGGTGTGGGGCAAGGGCCCATCTACCAAACATCTCGTGAGACTGCTGCTGGACGGGGGTAGTCAGCGTAGCTTCATAACGGAAACGCTGTCTAAGAAATTGCGACCAAAGGAACTCGCTGAGGAGCAGATGACGATTTCTGGCTTTGGAAACTCGTAGTTTCATCGGAAGCGGTACAAAAGAGTACAGCTTACCCTATACAGTCAGTACAACAACCAGGGGTTTGAGATAGATGCCATCGAAGTTCCCGAGATATGTAATGACTTGTCTCGGTTGACGGAACAATCAATTCTACAGGAACTTGTTGCCAACGCAATGCCCTTCGCCGACTTGTCCTGCTTCGAAACTCAGACAGAACCAGGCATCAGCTTGCTTATAGGAACGGACTTTCATTGGAAACTGGTGACAGGGGACATTCAGCGCCTTAACAAAAATCTCACTGCAGTGAAAGTCTTCGGGTGGACAGTACATGGAGATGCTACAGTTACTTCGCCCATTATCGGTTCACAAGAAGTTAACAGTTTTCACGTGGCAAGTGAAGAGTGCATATCCGAGCAGATGAAGGCGTTTTGGGCGCTTGAACACCTCGGAATAAGTGATAAGGCAGAGCTTTCCGAAGACGACCACGATGTCTTAAAGGCCTTCGCTGAAACAACTTTTAAGCGCAGTGGGCGCTACCATGTCGAATTGCTCTGGCGCCCGAATCGTCATGAGCTGAGAGATAACAGAGATGTGGCGTGTCGAAGGCTTGAGAGTTTACAGCGCAAGCTAAAACGAGAACCAGAGTTTCAAAATGAATACGACATGACCATTCAAAGCTACTTTCACAATGACTTTGCTGAGAAAGTTACCTCGGACACCATCCAAGGACCTGTTTACTACATGCCTCACCGGGCTGTGGTAAAATGAGAAAGAGAGACAACCAAGGTGCGCATTGTCTTTGATGCGTCTTCTCACGCTCCTGGATGTCCGCCTCTAAACGACGTTTTGTGCGTGGGACCTAACTTGAATCCGAATATTCTTCACTTACTTCTTAAATTCGGCAGCTATCGTACGGGAATTTCTGCAGATATAGAAAAAGCTTTTCTACAGGTTTCCTTGGAGAAGAGAGATCGCGATGCATTCCGCTTCCTCTGGTATGAAGAAAACTCGTCAATCATAGAGGAGTACAGAATGACCAGAGTTCCCTTCGGCGCGTCAACTACTCCCTTTCTTCTCGCAGCAACACTACGACACCATTTCCGTCAAGTGGAAAATCAGTACGCGAAGATCGCTCCTCGTTTGAAGGATCACTTTTACGTTGATGACCTCGTAATCGGAGCCAGCAATTACGAGGAGGCAAGGACACTTGTGAACGATTGCTTCCACATTTTACAAGACGCCGGAATGCGCCTGACGAAATTGACTACTAACAGCAGACGTTGGCGAGATAGTTACAGCGAGAGTGATGCACTCAAGTTCGACGCAGTTGTAGAAAATAAGATCCTCGGTCTAGTCTGGAACACCAGGGCGGACACTCTAAAACCACCTGTGCAGCACATGCTCAACCAACAGGAAGAACCTAAAAGAACCAAAAGAGAAATCCAAAGCTTTGCCTCCCAGATATATGACCCTTTTGGTCTTTTACCCCGTTTCGTACTCCCAACTAAGCTACTAATACAGAAGTTGTGGATGCATAAGTACTCCTGGGACGAGCCTCTACCTGGGTGCTCGCTCAAAGATTGCACAGTGTGGACGGAGGTACGCAAAGATATTGCAAAGTTTCAATTCCCAAGACACTTCGGTTGTTCCCCGGATGACAGGTGTATCAACACAGGGATTCATGCATTCAGCGATGCAAGTCCGGCAGCTTACGGAGCAGTGCTGTATTTGAAAACTCAAGAAGTAACGAAGCCACCACCTATCCAGGTGTTCCTCGCGAAGTCAAGAGTGGCACCATTGCGGAAGTTGACCTTGCCGCACTTAGAACTGATGGGAGCCCTTGTAGCAGCCAGACTTGCAAAGTCACCTAAAAAGGCCTTGGACATAGAAGACATGGACACCGTCTTTTGGACTGACTCTACGATTGCGCTCCATTGGATAAAAAACTCAACGAAGAAATGGAAACCCTTTGTCGCAAATAGAGTCGCCGAAATACAGTCGCTGACAGACGTCCACGCCTGGAAACATTGTCCTGGGGAGCAAAATTCAGCGGATCTACTCTCCAGGGGCATCACTGCACAAACACTTTTAGAAAGCTCACTTTGGTGGAATGTACCGCACTTTGTTGCGTCAGCGGTAACCGACATCAACGAGATCGAGGATTTCGACCACTACGAAGATATCGACCGCACAGGCGAAGAAAGCACGTTACCTTCAACCCACTTATTTTCATGTGTGCGGTTGCAGATAACAAATCATACAGCTCATACAACCGTCTCGTACGAGTAACTGCTTGGCTGAAGAGGTTCATTGATAACTGCAAGAATCCTACGTGGAAACGTGCTGGAAACCTCCAAGCGATTGAGACACAAGCAGCTGAATTGTACTGGATCCGGCAGACTCAACAAGACGTGTTTGGATCAACTGTCACTGGAATGACTTCATCGCTAAAACGCTTCGACCCCTATTTCGACGAGGAAGGAATGCTGAGGGTAGGGGGCGAATTCAGTTCAGTAATCTAAAGGAAACCTGTAAACACCCAGTCTTGCTACCTGCTGCAAGCCCCTTCACAAGACTCTTGGTAATCAAGGAACACCACAGGCTTTTACACGCGGGTGTCAGCCTTGTGCTTTCCGAACTGCGAGAAGCTTTTTGGATCATCAGGGCCAGGCAGGTAGTGAAAAAGGTCATTCAGGAATGTACAGTCTGCCGACGATACTCTGCCAAGCCTTATTGCGAGCCACTTCCACCCCTGCCAGTCAAAAGAACTGTGCCATCTCCCCCTTTTGAGGTAACGGGCATAGACTTTGCCGGACCTCTACTGCACAAGCGGAACGGAATGATGGAGAAGTCCTATATACTGATTTTTACCTGCGCAGTCGTCCGAGCTGTTCATCTTGAACTTGTGAGTAACTTGTCAGTGCAACAGTTCCTTCTCGCCTTGCGGCGATTTGTTGCTCGGTGAGGCCTCTGCAAGGTCACATATTCCGACAATGGGAAGACTTTCAGAAGTGCTTCTAAAGACAATAAGCGGCTATGGACTCTCATGAGAGATGAAATTCAGGGATATTTTTCGGACAACTCCATCCACTGGAAATTTATTGTTGAACAAGCTCCCTGGTGGAGAGGGTTTTGGGAACGATTGATTCGGAGAATCAAGACAACCCTGAAGAAAATAATTGGAAAGAACAGCCTGAACTTCGAGGAACTTGCAACCATTCTACCTCAAGTGGAAGCAATAATGAATTCAAGGCCCATCACGTACGTCTATTCAGAACCCTATAGACCTAATCCGCTGACTCCAGGCCACTTCCTCATTGGGCAGCGTCTAACAATGTTGCCCCAAGAAAGTTCGTGCCCCAATTCATCCCCTGAAACTTCTTCTGCCGATAAACTTTGTGGGCGATGGAAACACCCAGAACAACTATTTTAGACTCTGGAACAGATGGCGACGCGAATACCTGCATGAACTACGCTCCGTGCACATTAGTCCAAGGACAGTTCCGGTTTCTATACATCTCAGAGACGTTGTTTTTATTGGAGAGAGGAACGTGCCACGCCAAATGTGGAAGTTGGGTCGAGTGACTCAGCTTTAACAAGGTAGAGACGGATCGGTTCGTTCATGTGAAGTGCGTACATCGGCCGGAACCACTTTGCGTCGGCCGATTCAACTACTTTATTACCTTGAAGCTTCAGATCCATACACCCAAAGCATCGAGGATTGAAGTAGCTAACCAATCTGATTCATTTCATTTGGCCGGCCCGAAGCCTGTCACGAAAAGCTATGTTTGAAACGATAACAAGACGACGAGACGGAAGAAGGGACAAGCAACTGCCTCACCTGGAGCGAGGCTCGTGACATCTTCTTCCTTTACCGAATCTCCCGCTCAAAGGTCATAATAAACCGGTGCTCCTTAAACCGCGTCTGCTTCCTGGTCTTCAACATTAAATTAACACCGTGTGCCAAAGGAACCCCCTTTGAGCCATGTAATAAACTTGATGTTTTCAACTGGAGTAGTTCCCCAACAGCTGAAAAAACAAGAAGTAATTCCAGTCTTGAAAAAAGGAAACACAGAATGTGCTGCCAATTACCGTCCGATCTCCATTTTGTCATTCTTCAGCAAAGTTGTTGAAAAGTGTTTTGTAAATTGCTTGACGAAATATCTATTCAAATTCCCCATTCTCTCACCTCATCAATATGGCTTTCGGGCCAGTTTGTCGACTGACTGCGCCGTGCTTTCTTCCACAGATAAAATTAAAACTGCAAGAGACTCGGGATGCGCTGGCGCGTTATTTGTCGACCTTAGCAAAGCATTTGATTCCATTAATCACAATATCTTGTTAGCTAAACTTGAAGCCATAGGTGTAGCTGGTCCAGCTCTAACTTTCATTAGTAGTTATTTGTCAAATAGGAAGCAGGCCGTATTTATATCTAACGTAACATCAAGTTTCAAAACCACAAATAAAGGCGTCCCACAAGGATCAATCCTCGGGCCAATCTTATTTTTAATCTACATCAACGATCTTCCCACCTGCCTTACTAGCTGTGAAGCATTTCTTTATGCAGATGACACGACCATATTATCATCTAGTACAATTGCCTCCCTTACGTCTAACCTCAGCAATGATTTCAACAATATTTTGCTTTGGGGTCGTAATAACTGTCTACACATTAATGCAACTAAGACAACTTTTATGGCTTTTCATTCGCATCAAAAGCCACTCACCTGCAATCCAGTTATCTTGTCGAACAATTATTCAATACCTATGGGTAACCGATGTTCATTCCTGGGTGTTGTTCTCCGTAGAAATTTGAAGTACACTGACCATATTGCCCATGCGCAACGGAAAGCTGCCTTCGGCATTCGCATCCTCCTAAAGGCCCGCCCATTCTTTAAAACTCCCACACTAATCTTACTTTACTTTGCTTTTGTTCACAGTCATTTCTCGTACTGCGCCGCCTCTTGGGGCAATACATACCCGAACGACTGATTTCCTCTACAACACCTGCAGAACCAAGCTATTCGGATCATCACTTTCAGTCCATACCGGACTAAAGCTTCATTGTTACTTACAGAATTTCGTATACTCATGGTCTCAAATCTCGTGAAATTCAGCCTCCTTGTTTACCTGTTCAAATCTGTGCATGACCTGTGTTCATTTAGCATATTCACCCACGATTCACTAAAAAATTTGAATTCCACCAGGTTCGCTTCGACTGGCAACCTACTTCTACCTAAAATACGCACCAATTATAACAAGCTGAATACTACTTTTGTGCCTCTAAATAATTGGAATTCTCTCCCGACAGAAATAAAACAATCGCTATCTTTACCAAGCTTTAGGAACAATCTCCGTGTATGTTTACTCAACCTGAATGAATGATTTGCGTAACTGGTTGGACCCTATGTTTTTACGCTGTATCTGTCATTGCACTCCTGCCCTGTTTATTACTTTACAATTTTTGGACATTGTTTTCAGCGATCTTTGTTAAATTTCGCACGGTGCACATATAACATCCATAAAAAGCTATTTGAGTTGTATTTCGCACTAACGCATTATACCTTTTTTTCACTGCTTACTTCGCTGCAGAATCGAATTTTTTATTTTCTATCGGTAATAGGAGGTCCCCCTCCAGCCTCGTGCTCTGGGACCTGCATCTGTATATTTTGTTATGTGAATATGTTTTCGGCAAATAAATTTCTTCTTCTTTTTTAAAAAAAACGAATTCCTAAATCATTCGCTGATAAAAAAAGAACACACTTCCAGGTCTAGAACAGCAGAAAAAACTGGGTTTTATTTAAAGAAGCCTTGTTGAATGCCAGGGACCACTGTGTGCCGAAATTACGTATCTGCCGTTCAATTCAGAGTCCTTGACTTACACCTTCGCTTACACCTATATGTAGGTGACCCTATTTCCCCGAAACCCAAATACTAACACAACGGAACGCAATGGAAGCCCCGATGGGAATGTAGACGTTGTTGACGTTTACAAACGGCTTCCCGTTCTCGAAGGTTCGGTTCCGCCGCTCGCTTCGTACGTTTGCGTTCCACTTCACGTTGTCGAAGTTCCGATACCACCGCTCGACGTTCTCGAACCGACGCTGCTTGACGTTGCCGAAGCTCAGGATCCGCTGCTCGGCGTTGACGCTTCGAAGCTGCTTCGCGCTGACGAAGCTCAGGGTCCGCCGCTCGCTACAAGCGTTTGCGTTCAGCGTCGCGTGCCCTTCGCTTTGCAGCTTTGTCTTGAGTGGACGTAACGTTGCTATTTGTGTTTGGGCTGATGCTGACGCATGCTTGCGTCAGCCCACTCACTGACGGGACTGTTGCTTCCATCACACTTCATCGGACGCATCAATGGAGTCAACCGAAGCAAGCGCTGCAATGAACGCGCGCAGCGCTCTACCCGCTTTATATTCACACTTGAAGGAGAGGAGACTAGAGGAGGAGAGTTGCGCATGCGCCGCGAGAGCAGAAGCGAGAACGTAGGAGAAGCACGAACAGGTGGTAGGAGAGAAGTGGAGAGAGTAACGCGCAGCTGTTGGAGAGCGGGAAGGAGGAGAGTTGCGCATGCGTAGTGTTAGTGCGGACGCCGACGCCGCGGGGCATACCCTCGAGCAAAAGATGCTCCGCATCTAAAAGAAACGAGCCTTCAAAGCTGAGCAGCGTTCGAATCAGCCTGATTCCTGGCATAAATATATGCAAGTGTCCCGCAACTGCAAAGCCGTGATTAAAAAGCAAACAAATTTAAAAGGACAATGAAGTGAATTTCTCGAGCTCCCGATTTTGCTTACACTGCGTATGCTAGCTCAAATTACTACATTTTTAATCGTTCGTCCGGTCGATAAGTCGGTAATGATATTATAAAGCGGGAAAGAAGAAAAACTACCATGCGCAGTCTGTGGCGGCCGCTCCAACTAAAGGCTATGACGTCGGGATTAGGTGGCACCATGATTGGACAATTTCCAAGGTTAGCATTCAAACAAGTTTCGGTTTCGGTTCTGTAAAACAACATGTTTGACATCCGACGGAAGCGTTGAATGTGCATTCTCGATATCTCAGTAATCGTCGTACCGTGCTTCTGCCATGTTGTCGGCTGTAACATGCTTAAGATAAGCCTCCCAGGACGGCTTGGCACCGTAGAAATCACTAGCCGAGGCCTACGCAGTGGATGAACGCCCTCCACGTCACCGCAGACGCTCAAAGGCCAAACGCTTTCCCGCGTATTCGGAGCTTGCCTCACGCATGCCTGTATCGTAAAAAGCGTGTTCGCACCAGGCCAAGGGTGAGCTGATTCTGACCTATGCCCTCTGCCTGCCCGCAAGCAGTCGGTGCTTGTGGCAACAGCACGCCAACGAGAACTGGCTGGCGCGTCAGTGTGAGTCTGCGCGCGTTCTGCGAACTCGCTCGTGGAGCAGTGAAAATTACGGCCCAACAATGGTGAACTCAGGTTAGAAAACATCGGTCGCAAACGAAAAAAATCAACTTACAAGAAAAAGCATGCCCCCTCAGGGATTCGAACTTGCAACTTGCAAAACAAAAATCCTAGCGGGTCAGACCACTCGACTACGAGCCAGCACTGCCGAAGTGAGATATAAAGGTATATAATGTACCATCAATTTACACTTTTATTAGGTTTGGCCTTTAAAGTTCTTTGGGTGACTCTTTGCTGTATAGCGCTCGTGCAGCAAACGTCCCCCAAACTTCCACAATATCTCACGTCTAGCAATTGCATTTCTTAGACGGAAAAGCGTTCGCAGATGAGTGGTTATGCTGCTGACCGCTGTGCTTGTTCACCCAGAGCGAAAAAATTTCTTCCGGCTCTCTAGTTTTGCGCTGCGCGGTACAAGTTTCAGTTGATTTTATTTCCTTAGTACCTATATTGACTTCGCTGACTCTTTTCCCGCCTTCAAGTGGCATCAGAGGTTCCTACTAGCGTAAAGTCAGCGAAGCGTCGCGTGTGCACTTGTGCAGCGCTTGCGTGGAGCGACCCGGACTCGGAGCTTGATACAGTGTACAAACTAACAAGGTAAAGAAAGGCACATTCTTCCATCCACAAATGTGTTGTGGCTTAGTTTCAACTGAGCGAGCGAATTGCGACGACCCGTCGACAGCCCGCGGACTGAACGATGGGCCGACTGACTCGGTCGGAAGGTCGGCGATCTGTGCAGTAGTGCAGCAAATTGGCAGCTCATCTCCTCCTGACGTCACAGAAAAACGCCACAGAACATGGGCGAGGGTGCAGAGAGGAGGACAACATTTTTGAATTGATTTTTCTACGAAATACAGTCGCGTAAACGCTCTCAGAGTGGTCGAAACAAGGCCTAAGGACTCCGGACTACAATTTGCGCTAGTGATCCCGCAATGTTTGGAAATCACTTCAGTGTCCATTTAGGGCTTCCCTTTTCAACAAAACCTTGCCTGGTTTTCTCATGGACAACCCGAAGGAATTCTGGAACACCATTAATCCTAAGCAACGTAAAGGGAGCAAAACCGCCGCTTCAACAAACAGACTTCTTTCTCCTTTCGAAATAGCTCAGATGCATAAAAGAACATTCTTCTCGTTCTTCACCACTGAAAGCTTTCCACTGCCTCTGCATGTTGCTTGCCTTTCATCCTGAGTGCCCCGTAATGTCTTATGCTTTGATTACCTTGGAGGGCGTTTCAAGAGCCATACAACATTTACCTAACAGATGTGGTCCCGGTCCTCATCAAATATCGAAATTAATAAAGCTAACGTTGATGCAATCTTCCTCTTTTCTTTTATTTCAGCTATCCCCCGATGAAAACGTCTTGCCTAATGACTGAAAGTTACCTTTAGTTGTTCCCATTTATGAGGCTGGTGACAAGGTAGACTTTTCTAATTACGAGCCCGTAGCTTTGACTTCTATACCTTGAAAAAGTGTGCAGCATATTCTGTGCACTTTCATTATGCAGCATCTGTCTTCCAATAATCTTTTTTTCCAAATCAGCAGGGTTTTCAATGTGGGAATCCCTGAGAATCTCATCTGTTCGAATTTATAACGGCTATCCACACCAGTGTACACTCAAGCAAGCAAACTGACACAGTTTTTGTGGACTTTTCAAAAGCTTTTGATTTAGCTCCTCATGAGCGCCTAGTAACAAAACGACAAAGCTTCTACCTCAACAGCACCATGATAATGGGGATAAAAATTTCTTAATGAATAGATCTCAGTCTGTCACAATTAATTATACCATCTAGTCACATTTTCAGTCATATCCGGGGTGCCGCAAGGTTCTGTGTTGGGTCCGCTATTATTTTTGATGTGCATCAATGACATCCCCGACTACATTTCATCTCAGATCCATTTCTGTACTGACTATTATGTTCTGTACCGAGAAACTAACTGCATCAATCATTCTATACTTCTACAAAAAGACAAACGCCATATCACCTAGGTGCGCTAAGTGGCTAATGCGCGTAAAAATTGAAAAAACTAACGTCATGACATTCACCAACGAACGTTCACCTGTCACCTTTGATTATTCTAGTCATGACGACAACATTGCGTGTGCAACCCATTACAAACACCTAGGCGTAATTCTCACCCCCAATCTTACATGGAACGCCCATATAGACTACATTACAAACAAAGCAAGCAACATCCTGGCACTACTACGTAAATCCTTTTACATGGCCACAACGGAAACCAAACTGACTGCATACACCTTCTTTCTAAGCGCACAACCCAAGTACGCGGCTATCATCTGGAACCCTCATCAAACATATCTTAGGAAATCCCTCGAAGCAGTCCAACATCGCGCTATTCGCTTTATTTTCTGTAACTACACGCGTGACAATATAACCCATCTGCGAACTAGACTAAACTTGAAAACCTTGCAACAACATCGCCACAACTTCCTACTTCCATATTTTTCAAAATTTACAGTAGCGCATATTCGTTTTGTAATTTACACATCCAGCCGGGATCACCCATCTCCCTCCGAACCAATCACCCGTTAAAAGTATCCATACCATTTGCACGCACTAACGTACAAATATTCACCACTATTATTAGCGATAAAACTATAGAACAACCTGCCTTGCCACATTGCCATCATCAGTAACTACGACGCATTCTTCAGAGCCCTGTCAGACATGTAAACACTTTCCGTGAGCAACAGTTATGTTGGTCTGTTCCATTTAGTGTCAACTAGATTTCTTTACTATTCAAAGTTGCATTGTTTTTATTTATATAACATTAATTTCGTTGATGTGCTTTCCCTACGTATGTACACTCGCTAAGAATATTTTATGCCACTTTTACAGTGTGTTACAGTATGTTTATTACTTTTGTTTTGGTTTTTAATTTGCCCCCCATACCCCTTTCCAGGACCACTTAAGGGTACTTTTCATTATAAAAACGATTTCAGTATTTCTGAACAATCACAGGAGTGAGCTGGGAATCCTTCGTTCAGAATGTGATATTGAGTATACTGATACATTTACTACTGGCGTGAGCAAATAAATCTGTTATGTTTGCGTGAAAAGCTAATTCAATACTTCACGCGTGAAGACAATCCACCCTCCCCCCCCCCACCTTTCTCGCCTCTGATTGATTGATCCTGACATGTATTGACCATACCAACACCATGACGCATATATTTTAAGCATTTGGCTGGGGCACGAATGCAACGTTGCAGATCGTTAGTTTCTTGTTATTTAAAGAACAAATAGCTTGCCAGTCATACTGGCCCGTTAGAAAAACGGGTAAACGGGAAGTGTATTTTCATACTTTGCAGGGATCAGCAGAGGGAAGAATTCGTCCAGACATTTTCAGAATGGTCTCATTAATACACCACTAATATGTAAGTGGAGATGCAGCTGACAGAACAGCCCTTGCGCTACAAGAACTCGCACAACGAAACCTCACGACACTGCAACTAATATAAACTACCTGATGAATTGGTTCCTAATAAATTCGATTTTTATGAGAATCTAAATGAAGGCTAATATGCTTTCAGAGTCTAGATAAGCATCCTCTGTTTTGAATACTTATTTTTACACAATATCAGCGTCTGCCACCTTCGCTTTAGTTATGTACCACTGTCAAATACTGCACGGTCCCTGGGTTTAACATTTAAACGAGACATTACCTCGGAATACGCACCTGCAACGAGTAGATAATTGCTTTGGGGTTGCGTGTAGTAACCGCAGTGCTTTAAATTTACATGAAAGAGCTTGTAAAAACTCCAGTACTAATAATGAGACAAGTGAATAGAGTTTGGGGATTTGACGATTTGTGGTGGTATTGGTTGTGGTTTGCGGGAGAGGAAAAGGTCATGCCTATGAATACTGACAACCACCTCGAACGACAAAAAAAAATGTGTCCCTGAAGTTCATATGAAGCTCGCATTCGCAGTGAATGTACTCTTTGGTGGTAAATTTTGTATGCCGCCTGCCGGCAACCTGGTTATTCTCTCGTCGTTCTTGATTCCTTTTTAGAAGGTTCAACATTACAACATCATAGAAACTTCTTTCATCGGCGTCACATCAAAAAATATTTATTCCAAGAGCGCCCAACTACTTTTGTGATACAAATACGTCGTTATTATGTGTTGTACCTTTTTCGCAAGCTTGGTGTAAGCGCTGACCTTCATAGCTTTATAGAAGTAGAGTTGTTCCCATTCTCGTGGCTACTAAAAAAGCATTGATAAAGCAGATAGAAGCACAGGCATTTAAAACGCTCATTCCATATACTTCCGCTGTGGATTCCGTCCTGTTTTTTTAACTTGTATTGAATATAGTCTGTAGGGAGATGGTCTTCGCATTAAATTTATTTCCTGCCCGGGTTTCAACGAGTGTGTTTATTTCAGTGGTATTAGTATTGTTTAACGAGCCGAGTTTCATTTTTCCGTCATAACTCCATGTTTGTTTAGTTAATCACCATGTTCCCCCCTTATGATTTGTTGTTGAGTCGTTGAGCTGCTGAGCAATAATGACGCGGGTTCGATTCCGGTAGCGGTGCGCACTTTAAGTGCACAGCGCTTTAGGGGCTCGCCCTGTCGTCGTAACTCGTTCGCTGTCACAATGTCTAGGGACTGCCGGATTTAATCGGCGCAGAGAGAAAACGTACCCGAGTAGAGCCCCACGGCGTTACGGCGTAACGATGCAAGCGCCAGTGATTCTCTTACATCTCCCCGCTGTTTAGCGCAAACCAAACTGGAGGTAAATTTGAGGCAAAATCTGTGTGTATAACCGGCAGCCCGCACGTCCATTTAGTTAGGAACGCTCGTTAGGTTGATTTTTACGACAGTAAGCGAAAAAATTGGCTTCCAAAAAATGACGCTTTTCAATGAGCAAAGCAAATGAGGTTTATCCTTCATTCGTAGCAATCGGCAAAACACGAAAATGAAATTTGCCTTCACAGGGGTGTTTGAATGTATATTATGCATTGATGTGAACTTGCAAATCGCTATTTATATTTTTCCGGTATGCCACCATTACACGCATCAGCATTAGGCACTAGATTACACGCGCCGGAGCATTCCGTACATCCGATTCAAACCCCAGGCACTCGCAAACCGTGCAAATGAAACAGAACCAGTTGTCAGCGAATCGTTTGGTGAAGTCACAGTATGCTACAGCGAAAAGAGCATGATTTGCGGGTCGGCAGCAGTCTTGAGGGTGTGCTTGGCGACCGACATCCTGCTGGCAGGTTGCTTATGCAAACGTGCGACAACATAGGTCCTGTTCCGTGGCTTGTACGTCATACGCTTGCGTTGGGACAAGCTCAGCTTGTGGAACGTGGCGGCTGTGTTCCACAAGCTGAGCGTTTCACAAGCTGAGCAGCTTTCCACATAGGCAGGGGACGGGTAAACACAGCAGCTTCCGCTGCCACACGCTGCCCTATCGAGGCGCCAACTTTCGACACTCATTAGCGTCATGACGCACTACTTCGTCTCACCTATCCTAGACAGCCGCACCATCTGAATGGACAAGTTTAAATGAAGGAAATCAAGCCCGTTCACACAGCCATCCAGTCATGACTTAATGGCTCAGTCGGTAGAGCGTTTCACACCTCCCGTTGCGGTCAGAGTGATAGCGGGCTCGAAACCCAGCGCCGCCACACCAATGGAACTTTTTCTGGTATGTCATTTCCGTGAAGCATGACGTCGGTGAGGTTTGTGTGCCCCGTCATAAGACACTGTCGTGTTAAAAGACCAGAAATCTGGCTCGCCCTGTTCCAGGCAGAAGGTGAGCGAGCACTGCGAAGGCGGGAGAGTTTAAATGCATTGGAAAGACCTCCGTTCAATTGATCTATAGAGGAGTGAGACGGCGAGGCAAAGAACGTGATGGGTGGTAACAGTGAGCGGATAACTGTAACGCAGCCCATTATGGCGAATCACTGCTCTGCCGCTCCGACAGCTTTTACGTTGGGTAGAACAGCTTTATTTTTTTAGATGGAAGCGAAAAGCGAAAACTCCTGTGTATCGAGCTTTAGGGTAAGTTTAAGATCTCCAGGTGGCCGAAGATAATCCACAGCCCTAAATACGGCGCCTCACATCCCAGGTCTAGCTTTGGCGGGTTAAACCTCACATACATTCATTGAAGTTCCCAAACACAAAGACCGTCCACGAAGATGGTCTGCCCAACCTGCTCATAAGCACAGCTCTTAAGTAGACGAGATAAATAAATATGTTTTCTTGCCAATGACGATTAATAAAAAATATGTTTATAGAAAGAAAGCTAATGTTTATGCTACGCCCGACGATAGGATCAAGGTTGGCAGAGATTTGGTAGTCGTTGCTGGACTCGTCTTGGGCCGCTAGTGCACTTTCACGCGCACCGGCATTTTGCTTTTTATTCTGCGCATTTTGCGCTTCTAAAAAGCGCGTTTCGTTCGGCGAATGAATAGTTTTTCACAAGGGTCGGCTCCTGCTTTTCCTTATAACTCTTTAAAAAACAGCATTTATTTTACAACGCAGCTTTCGTTCCTTCTAGAAACATCCTACATAGTGCGACAATTTCATTTATATTCATTTGGTCGAGGACGAGGCATTATACACTCTGCGTGACACCCAGTGTTCAGTTGCAAGCCCCTTCACGCGTGATACAATCGATATTGTGACCAAAATTACAGAAAGTGAACCCTGTACTCCCATTTGCGGGAACAGCACAACTTTAATTGTAGTATTGAATAAGTGAAATATTATTCGTAAAAAACCTGCGCGAAGGGTGAATTGAATAAGAACTGAGCCTTGCAGACGGTGGGCTTAGCGTTCAATGTTTAATACTAGCGTAAGGGTTGAGCCCTGCGACATGCCGATCACGGAATATTTTACTCGTCGTACGCAGAGGTCGTGGCCGGAGAGCAACTTACACCCCAACCCGTGGCGTTAGGTCTAACGTGGGGCTGCCGAATACCTCCGTCGTCCTTTCCTTTGTAGCATATCAACCTTTGTGCAAGTGAATTAGAAAGTAGATAATACAGAGAGCTTCACATGAAGAGGCATCAAATGTCCGAGCTAAAGCCTAATTCGGTTGTTTTACGCCAAATCGCAGTTGTACTGTTCTTCTCCGTTACGGTTACGTTATGGACGGCAAAACAATACTGCGGTCAAGGAAACATTTGTCCTACTGCAAGTCAGCCATTGTTTTGTCAATAGGTCTCCCGTGCCCTTTCCGAAGCTGTGCATGAGGTGGGTCCCTCTCTCTGCATTCACTGCGACCCTGTATGCTATGACCCAAGCACTATTCTTTACTTTTGTAGCTATAGCTTTCGCCAACAGCCCAAAGCCTTTCATTCTGACGTTTCGCGACAACTCTTCAGGCGGGCTTGGCTTTTATCAGCAGTTATAAATGGTCCTCTCTGCCTCTGCCGTGCGAAACACAGGTTGACCACGGCAGACCACCCCTTTATTAACGGGCGTACACAGAAACTCAACGAAACGCTCTAACCATGCTGTCTGTGTATCTCAAGTCCATTGCGATTGGTACGATGCTTCACCTTACGTAGCAATGCCCCACAATTTGTCTCATCACGGCACTGAGCGGGTATTCCAATGTTTGTCACTGGCAAAATTGAGATTCCAGGCATACAGCCACTCTCAGATCGACGCCACATGTGTACTTTCTAGCAAGCATTTACTCATTGACGCAATGTCAAATATTTCTCTTGCGCTTGGTGTTTTAGATATCTTGAAAAATAAACGGAAGAAATGAGTAGCTCTGCCCTGTGCCATCAATCTCAAAATAAACACCCGAATGAAACCACGTAAGGCACAGAAATGTCAATTTACTTACGTTGTTTTTAACAACACAACTTGTTCCAAACGTGAAAATACAAAGCAAGGAAAGGAAATTGGGATCTCCGGAAATGAAATAACTTACATGGACGCCCTGCTTGTGCATACAAATCTCTCGAAGTGGGACCTGAAATTTGAAGTAGAGAGGCCAATTAGAGAACCAGTCGAGGATACAGATCTTGGAAATTGATATTATTGCATTTAACAAGGGCGAATTCCTGCGTTTCAATGCCAGGAAACTTAACGCTCCTAGCTACGAGAACATCGAAGTGGTCCACACGATCAAGGTAAAAGCAGGCGTTGTCTACTCAGTGCTTGTGCGAATTTGTGCAAAATAAATGAAAAGAGAAATGGATTAACAAGGGCCCAAAATTGTAACATGAAGGCATTTATCTAAACGAAAACCTGACAGTGCATTTAAAGACTATTGTAGGATAGCCTAAACGTTGCCAAAGGAAAAAATGCTCATTCATTTGGATATGTAAGGTCATGGCGTTCATTAAAAAGTAGACCATGCCAAATCGGGTAAAAAAAGCATTAAATTAGGAAAACAAAATCGCTTGTTGTTTTATACTCAAGAAGCAAAAGGGGGAATTGTAGCACACAAAAATGTATTTCTTTTTGCCAATACACAGTAATGAAAGTTGTCTGCTACAACAAAATTGCTTATATATTTTGAGGGCAGCCTCGCCGCTCGATCTGTACTTATCTTGAGTATTACTACCATCACAGATAGTCACTGTGAAAGTTTCAAATAGTTTTTAGTCGTGCTTATTTTGTACAGTGCAGGCAAACGAGGTGCCATGAAACTGTTAGCTCGTTGCGAATTGTTGCGCCATTCAGAGTCGCAGTTTTATGAGGTTGACGTGGTAACTTTCGCTGTCGTGTGTCGATAAAGTTGGGGCTGTATAGAGGCCACCAAATAAAAATATTACGCTGTCCTTAAACATGCTTTCACTATTTTTGTACAAGCAAAGCAAAAACTGCTAGATAAATTAGGAATACGTAGGAGTTAACGCAACTCGGAGGCCTAATAATGGCATACCCGGGTTGAAGGGAATATGCGAGGTGCATTGTTGGAGATCACTGTTGGGCTTGAGACTGTAGTTTTTCAGGACATTGAACAGTGGCAAGGGCCTCTAGAAAACGTTGGCCGCGTATCTGCTCCTTTCGTTGCAAATGTCGTCAAAAGCCTCAAGAAATAGGAGATGTAACAAGAAATGTGCTGCGTCTCCGTCTCCCGGGAGAAAACGCAACCAGCTGTGAGTGCGGAGTACATGATACACACATGAAGAGGATGGGGGGGGGGGGGGGGGGCATTTTCCAGCGCTTTTATTGCAAATCGCACCCCCGGCCGGCTCTACGGGTGTAGTACGGGGGGCCAGCATTATCTGGTGCAACTTTCTTGGGCGCCCGCTCCCCTCTATCCTGCCAGTCGTTTTCCCAGCCCCACTGGAAGAGCAATTTCGGTTTTGGCATCGTGGGCTTGTCGTAAGACGCCCACGACGTGCGTCCGGTGAGCCAGATATCTCGCCTCTCGCGTACGATGGCGCATACGACCGTCGGGCGGCCGCAGCCAATTAGAGCACCATTGGGGACCGCGCGTGAAAACGGCGTCACTGCGTAAGCTTCGTGCAAGGCCCCGAGGAGGCGCTTGTACAAAGTTCGAAAATTCCGCTCTACAGCGATCAGCCGGTCATGCGAAGGATGGGGCTCCCACCGCATGCCCCTACAGCGCATTTCGTTTCAGCCTTCTCCATATTTTTCACAGGTGGTTTGTATCAATGGGTTAGATGGCTCATTAGAGCGCGTATTTGGCTGCGACGAAAGCTCCAGCGAGCACGAAAGCTCCAGCGAGAACGAGTTACGGCAGAAGATAGAGATAACGCGGTACGCATCGAGCAGGAACAGTGAAAATGCGGACACCGGTAGACACACGTTTCCAGCGTCACCAACAGTACGAAACAGCGGAATTATCGGTGCTAAACATTACCGTACGGCTTTACTGTGCATACAAAACATAGAGTATAGCATAATAGCACTATTTTATTTTTACTTCAGGTGGATAAATATTATCCTTTTCGCTTCACATTTATCTTCCACATACATAGATGGGGCGCCATAGTGTACCGAAAAATGGATAAAACCATAGAGCTAAGACAGTTGGTGGAGCGACGATGATGACGCACAGCACGCCTAAGTTGGAGCGTGTCTCTCAAATTGATGCGTGCGGCTAGTCGCGGCAGCCATATATCCTACCTATCGTGCATCGGCGCGGACCGCTGCGTTGTACATCTGTCTCGCGCTTAACCCAGCGGCGTGCACGGAAAGGAAGCAGCTGCTCCAGCATCTAGCAGCAGTAGCAGCACCGTTCCCGTAATACGGCACAAGAGCCAAACAAAGCTTCGCGAATCTATACCTATAAGAAGAAGTGCCCGACTGACTAAGTGATTTTATCAAAGCCGAGCTAGCAATGCTCCACTTAGGCTTGAAACTTTGGGACTACTAAAGCGGGATATTTGGGAATAGCACTCCAACCATAGATGAAGGGAAAATTGTCCTTTCAAGAATTAGGGATTTTCACGCTCACGCATTCAGATATTCAAGTTATTTGGGCTTATACAGGTCGCTCGTACAAGCCTTAAAAATTTGTTCACTATTTTGCCATAACCAAGGCGAATGGTGCAAATTTGCAGTTGAGAGTAATTAAGTGTTCTTAAAGTTTTCTGAATGTATATTTCTTCTAGTGGAATATCTAATTTATTTTTACTAAGAAAATTTACTAATACAAATGCACAAAACGAATTTTCATTCGCCCTGCGACCCCGTAAAAAGTGGCGAAAAGAATTTTTCGCAATTACGCCCCTGATGACCAGGCCGACAAAAACCTGGCAGACGATATCAACGCAAAGGGAAACTCCCGCTCTGGAGGTTTCAAATTTTATGACGACGTTCCTATCTAGTTTTTACAGGTCAATATTGCTGCTATATATAAATTCGCCATGGAGGGAGTGAGAAGTGGTAATTATTTATTCAAAAATTTCTCTTTTTACCGCCGAACGTTTTAATTTCCCAAGAAGTTTTCAATCTCTAGAAACTGCTCTACAAAATGCATTTCTAAGAGCCACCTAACGTAGGGAAGAGAGTTCTTACGAAAATTCCGTATTTTTACAGGTTGATCGCTAACTATTGGGCCTGTTTTTACTATGTGTAATTTTTGCTTACAAATGATTTTCATAGAAATGCACATAAGCAATGGAAAACGTTTGTCCCTAGAAAAATGTATACCGAGATAGGTTCATTGACTGATTGAGCAACTTTTATTTGCCCAGGTTGGTCGCTTAGCCGTCGGTCGGGAGCCCTTCGTACCAGGTGACGGTCGTGGCCAACTGGACGAGCCGGATCTGGATACGGGGGTCGAAGCTGAGTATCGCGATCTCCCACTGCTCCTTTGAACTTAAGGTGAGTGTAGGCTATCCTGACTTACTGTTTTGCGGGTCACTTCTCCGCAGAGGACAGTTCCATATCATGTGATGCAGTGTTGTACACGTTCTTCTAAAATAGGAACGAAAGCTCGTTCCTCGATCCTTCCCAATTTTGAAGCAAGTTCCCGTTACAAGTTCCTTTATTGCGAAAGGAACGCGCTCCAGTTCCACTTCGAAAATTGGTAGTCGTTACATTAACGTTACAGTTAGGGTTTTAAATTAAAATATAGTGTCGGATAATCCTGGGGCAAAATTAAACGAGAAATTTAAAACTCACATTGAACTACGCATATTATACGAATATTAACACCGCCGGCAGCAGATTAGCTGTAGATAAAAATAATCAAAAGAAACTCTCCTAGGCGAATTTTTTCAGGGAGCACCGGAAAAACTCCAGAAGGCTCTAGGACATTCGGTGCAGGATGTTTCGGTGCGGAAATTTCGGTGTACGGACATATCGGTGTATGGGCGTCTCGGTGCATGGACATTTCGGTGTACGGACATTTGGGTGTGCAAACTTTCCGGCTACCAAATTATCCGGTGCTTGCCTGTTTGCGACAGCCGTTATATTTTTATTTGAGCTTAACGTGGGTTATGGACGAAAATCTGGAGCAGTGAATTTATTTTTCATTTTTTTAGAAATTCCACATTTATCTATTTTTGTTTAATACCTATTCCTTGGGACACCTGTTATGCTGCCGATTGAATTCTTTAGCACACGTTTGTTTTTTATTTGCGACAGGTTGTTAATTTATATTCGCTCTTTTTTAGCTAAGACAATTAACCGGTGGTTACGATGGTCCGACGCTTTTTTTGTATTCTTTAAAATCACACAACCTCAAATTACATGAATTACATGCACAGTCCGAATATCCAAAACGTAACAAACATTAGCTAGTGCCCCATAATGCAGAAAACCTTACGAAGGGTATTACGTAGGCTGGGCTGCCTTGCTAAAATGAATTTGCGAACACTGGTCTAGGATATTGTCGGGCCTTTTTGAAAACAGCCTCAGCTTCTAATGTCTTAAATGTTGATTAAGCGCGTACGGGTTCTACATAGAAAATTGCACCCATACTGTTCGGGAAAACCAACCTTCGTTTTATGTTTACATGCCTACATTCACCACATTTTAATTCTTTGTCCTAGCGACCCACCCCCTTCCCCGCCTGCACGCTCTAATCTTGACCAGATTTCGTTTTCAGTCATATTATTTTCGGTTTCCCCTGAAAATCCTACAGGCGTGGCGGAGTTCAGGGTCTCCGAAGCCTCACCACAGTGATACAGGAAAAAGCTTTACATTTACCAGGAGCTCACGAAACCTCTATAATGTGCAACAAAAATCCACCCAAAAAGCCGCTGAGAACCAAATGGCCACTAACATTTGCTGGCTACGCCCTTCCGCGCGTCGCGGCCATACCGATGGCGCCCCAACTCCAGGAATCGCTCTTTCTTCGCCTTCAGTCTCCCCACTGAGAATTAACTCTTCAAGTCGCACATATCATGGACACCCCAGGCATACATTGCTTTCTCCCATTATAAGGAGCAAAAAAAATTGAATATGCTAGTGTGACGAGAGCGGCAACAGTCGTCTTCAAGTTTTTGAAGTCCAGTTGACGCAATGGTGAACCACAAGTGACACACCTGTATCTCTACTAAGGGTGCTAGTAGCCGACGGGGCTCAGCCTTCCTCTCCCCTAAGTAACGCCACCGTAAGTGCGATCGTTCGTTGGTTAGTTTTAAGTAGAACCGACACCGAATGCAACGAATACGAGATTGATTGAGAAAATAAATAAAACGGAATGCACACGCGCCTAATCTACCTCGTTTCCTGTTGTTTTTTTCGCGGATGTTTTGGTGTGGGGGTGGTAGGATGGACTATAAGCAGCAGCGTCTTGCACCGTTGGGTGAAGTGAAAGCAAAGCGCTTTGGTAACCCTTAAAGTAGTAGGGTTGTTCACATGAATGTTAAAATATAAAAAAAAACAAGGTTGAACGGATGCAAATTAACAACGTTAATTTTTACCATCTACTACAGAAATTTGGTTTTACGTGGCACTGCTCCGCCAGGGTTTAGCGTTCGCTTCCACACATGGCGGCGCAAGCACAAATGTCGAACGTTAAATCGTATCAAGCCACGAAATTACAATATTAAAGCTAAAATGTTCAAACAATTCCTTGGACATCTGTGACTCAAAATGTCTGGGCCAAGACGTCGTGCACCAAAATGTCCGTGCACAGAAATGTCCGCACCGAAACGTCCTGCACCTAAATGTCCGACACCGAAATCTCCGGATCCCGTATTAGACAATCTTTCCCCGCCAGGGACCAATTCTATCAGCCAGACGCGCGTTCTCGCCTCCCAAGGCAAACGATGACAGATGTAAAGCATTCTCGCGGCTACGCTATTCACCCGCCGAACGCCGCGTAAGTTCAACCAGCATGAAAGCAAGCACAAGCTGCGGTTAAGGCTGAAAGTTGGGCTAGTTGGTGTTGACTTCGATGCATATTACCAGCGAAAAAACAGACAGGGACGAGGAAAGAAGCAGACGGGACACTCGCTAGACTTCAACTGAAAAGTTTACACAAGAAACACGTAATATATGAAAATGACCCGCCGCGGTGGCTCAGTGGCTAAGGCGTTGAGCTGCTGAGCACGAGGTCGCGGGTTCGATTCCCGGCCGCGGCGGCCGCTTTTCTGATGGAGGCGAAAAGCAAAAATGCCCGTGTGTACGAGATTTCGGCGCACGTTAAAGATCCCCAGGTGGTCAAAATTAATCCGGAGCCCTCCACTACGGCGCGCCTCATCGCCTGCGTTGCGTCGGCGCGTTAAACCCCACAATCAATCAAATCAATATATGAAAATGCCAACAGGCAAGGATGATAGACCTTGCAAGTGATAAAAACAAACAAAAGCGATAAAACCGTCCACAATCTTAAATGCGTATGACCCACACAACCAAATTACATCCCGCGCATGCGGCCTTGCAAAAAATTCAGCTCGTTTGCCGTCTGAGCGATGGAAGGCTTACTGATACAGTTAACTGCCTCCTTTTGAATATAGAAAGCCTCAGAAATTTCGCTCTTTGCTTGGTCGCGCCCGCTATCTAAGACACGTGTAGCGCCAAATGCTGGAACACAACCAGGACACCGCTTACAATGGTCGGCCAAGTGGCCCCCCCCAGCAAGCGATGAAACTGCAGCCCGAAGCTCCCTCAGACGGTCACTTATACATCGCCCCGTCTGCCCTACATAGCATTTGCCGCAGGGCAAGGGAATGCTGTAAACAACGCCAGTTCTGCAGGGAACAATCCTGGTGGTATGCTTTATTGTGCAGCCTTGCCTCTTATCTTCATTGACAGCTGGGCACATCCGCAACAGCTTCCCAGGGGCAGTAGCCAGTACATTTACACCGCATTTTTTGCCCACTTTTTTCAAGCGGTGTGTGAGCTGATGAACATATGGTACTGCTACCCTCCGCAACCTAGGCTGGCTGTCGGCGTCTCCTTTTGGAGAACTAGTACCCGCCTTAACCTTTTTGATGAGGCTTTCAGCCACAGAGGCAACCAGTTCACGGGGGAACCCAGAACATGTCAGGCGGGCCACCTGCGTGTCCATACTTTCAGAAACCCTGTGGCGGCATGACTTGTCCAGGGAGCCGCGCAGACAGTTCATCGCTATACCTCGCTTGACCACCTTTGAATGCGCCGAACCGCAATTTAAAATCTGCTTTTTAGATCGTGGTTGGTATGCCCAGCAAATGTGCTTATCACGCAATTGTAGGTTCACATCTAAAAACTGTATACTGCCATTCACTGGCACCTTATGAGTGAACCTTAAGCCCTTTGAGCTATTCATAAAAATTTTTAACACTCGTTCTACCACAAGCTGTCTGTCCCGACTACTGTCCCCTTTTACAAAAACAATGAAGTCGTCAACGTATCTAAAACATTTCACAATTTCTGAGGCTTTCTATATTCAAAAGGAGGCAGTTAACTGTATCAGTAAGTCTTCCATCGCTCTGACGGCAAAAGAGCTGAATTTTTTGCAAGGCCGCATGCGCGGGATGTAATTTGGTTGTGTGGGTCGTCACATTTAAGATTGTGGACGGTTTTATCTCTTTTGTTTGTTTTTATCACTTGCAAGGTCTATCATCCTTGTCTGTTGGCATTTTCATTTATTACGTGTTTCTTGTGTAAACTTTTCAGTTGAAGTCTAGAGAGTGTCCCGTCTGCTTCTTTCCTCGTCCCTGTCTGTTTTTTCGCTGGTAATATGCATCTAACACAAGCTGCGGCCTGCTGCGTGGTTATTCTTCTGCCTTTGACCTTCGAGGAAGCACTTACGGCTGAAGGACGGGCCAGCTTATAGGATGACCAGCTTATAGGAAGAGAAACGCAGTAGCGACTTGTGGATTTTTGTACTCGAGCCTTGGCATCAAAAACAGCCAAATCCTAGCGATGTAACGGCAGGAACGCCGTTCCTGCCGTTCCTTCAAAAACGTAACGAGTTACCGTTACTGTTCCACCGACCCTTAATGGAACGGTGGCGTTCCTCCATTCCTCCACAAAGGAACTAGTTCCAGGAACGCCGTTCCTTGTAACGGCGTTCCGTACAACACTGATGTGATGTAAGACAGCCCTGTCACTGCACGCTTTGCATTTATCTGAATACAGCCCTGGATGACATCGGCTGTAATCGGGGTGCAGCCGTGGCCACGCCACTGACTGCCATTTGCACAATGTCATGCCTGGGGCTGGCAATTTTTTTTTTCTAGCCTATAGTGGTCAATTATATCTCTGTAGAACACCAGCCTGTCCCTGACCGGCCGTCGTAACGTGCGAGCGTCTGTGTTAGGATGTTCGACACAGGCTCGGTCAACGAAACCTTGAACCACGTCATGCGCACACGCATTGCCGGCCAAGCCACAGCCGGAGCAAATTTTTTTAACACGCCACAGGAAGCGGAATCCACTTTATTTCCTCGCGTTCGAATAGCGCACGCCATCTGTTAGGACTTTCGGTAACTTCACGCCTCCCCTTGGAGCCCATGCTATTGCAAAAGTGGGACTGACGGTTGTCGATCACACACAATTCGTACAATTCGTTTCGGGACAGTTTCAATATAGCAAGAATGGCGACCGTTTCTTATTACCACACCCCTTAGGTAGAAACCCATGTACTGGCTGCGCGGAGAAATTCTGCATTGTACACAGCTCCACATTGAACAAATTATGACAACTAACGAATAACTGAAAATCTATTATGTCCATCAGTGTCATTACTATATTTGCTGACTTGGGCATCGCAGGGTAGTACCGCTAGTTAAGTAGATAATTGGTCTTAGCGACTGGCATTGCCAGCACTGAGGAGCTAAAAGCCGCGGCAACCGGATTGGCAAACTCGAAGTCTATAGCGCGAACTAGGCGCTTGTGCTTCCCACTGCATGGGCGAACGCCCGTGAACTGGCGAGGCGAACAGCACGCGCACGCCACAAATGCAATCACTTAGATTCCAGTCTTATAACGCGAGGGACGCAGGCGAAATTCCGACCTCCGGAAGTGTTTTTCCCCGGGTTCGTCTCTTTTTGTTTCATGCGATGGTGGTATTTTTATTTTGTTTTGATGTGCTCAATTTCGGGGGTTAGGTTATCGCTTGTTTAGTGGTTTTATAACTCATTTGTTATTTCCAAAATAAATGTGGGATTTTAAATGCGAATGCCTTTCTTAGTCGGGGGTTGTCGTGCTCCGTCGGCGTGCGCCTGCATTCCTCCAGCACGAGTGCACGTGAGCGTGCGCCTCGTAGTTCTGCCTTCGTCGTCGTCGTCGTCGTCTCGGCGCGGCGGACCCGCGCCGCTAGAGTCGGGGGTTGTCGTGCTCCGTCGGCGTGCGCCCGCAGGTGTTATCTCTCCGCGCTCCTCCTCGCCCCTAGCAACAGCTGTGGCGCGCCTAGCAACCGGAGCAGGTGGTAGCTCGGGCGGGAGTAGCGGAGGGCAAGGGGAGAGGAGGAGCGCGCTCGGGCGTGTGAGGGCGCTCGCATCGCGGAGCTCGGGCGGAGTAGCGGAGAGTGAGTAGAGAGGAGGAGCGCGCTCGGCCGTGTGAGGGCGCTCGCATCGCGGAGCTCGGCGGGAGAGAGCTCGCGCGCGGGGCGGGCGTGTTGCGCGGGTCTCTCTTTCCTCTCCGCGTACCCTCTCTCCGTTCGCTGCGCTCGGAAAATGTATATAAATGCAGTGGAGCGAACGCCTCTCTCCGCTTGCCGCAGCGCACTCATGGGTGCACCCAATGCATTCGCATTTCCGCACGATCGCCTTCGGGTAGGTGGGGGGAGTTTTTTTCTTCCCGTCTCGTAACTAGGTGGCATGGGAAGACGAGATAGAAAGGTTTCTCCACGCTATGGGCACCTAAATTCGTTGTTAGGTTTATTAAATTTTTTTTCGCTTTGAAATGAACGCATCTGGCTTTGATACCTGGGGAAATTCTTATATGGCGTTTATTCCTTGGAGGTGTGGCACACTGCGTGCCAAGAAAACCTTTTTTTCATTCCAGTTGGCTGCACGTGTTATTGTTCCCCAGTACTCAGCCCCAGTGGTTAGGTTGCCGGCTTCACGGCGTAAAGGTCCCGGTTTCGATTCGCGGGACCACATTTTTTTTAAGGCGCACTCCCTCAACACCCGCTCATGGTCTTCTTGCCTCAGTGCCACTTTCCTTCACACTTCGGCACTCCACGGCAGAACTAAAAAAAGCGCTCCGCGGTCAAAAGGTGTTTCTTACACTTTATGGCTCAGAATTAGCAAAAATGTCGTTGACCAATTCGAGCAGAACACATATAAAAGTCAGAATCAATTCGAGCCGCATGTGTAACAATGCCCATAGTAACAAACGGGAATGATGAAATACAAATTATGAAATTCGCGAAAGACCTAATAACGGGGTATTAATAAAAAGTGAAAGATAAAAGTTATTCATAAGCTTTACACAGTGGAAAAGGTTTTACCCTCCATTATTAACCAAATTTTACTAGCCTGTGTCATTCCAGGTATGATGAGAATAAGTTTGATTAGTAAAACACGTTTTTGTGCCAGTCAAAACCAAATTCAATGCCAAATTCAAAGCCAGTCGTTAATGCAACTTGGATAACTACTCGCTTTATCCACTTTATGCTTTGCGAGATTTCGTAAAATAATGAACTCTTTCAGCATGCCGCCCTTCTATAACTTGTAACAGACTAACAGCTCGGCCTTTTATCTTAAGTTATGAATAAAGCTTTCCTTCTCCATACAACACACATGTTGACTGCTACACACCACCCCATTATTAACGCCCTTAGAGAGCGAATTTACCATACGCTCCAGGCATGCTGCCTAAATATCACATGTCTAAAGACAGTGCTTTACCTTGGCTAACAACTACCAAAAGCTAGCACATGCAGTCACGGAGCGGGCACTCTCCATTTTATCTGACATGGGTGACATCCGATACAGCCAGGAATTCTTAGGCCGCGGCTTCCTGTGAAGCCTCTAGGAAACTTTCATTCTTTGGCCCAATATCAAAATTTTATCCGGCCATTTGTCATTTAAATGTGATAGAGGATAAACGTGAAGAAAACTTAGCTGTGCAAAAGGGTATAAATAGCAAAAAAGTAGACTCGAATTTTCCTAGGCATTGAACTGTTGATTTACTTGCTTTACTCTGAATATGACAACTTTGAAAAATATAGAGGCACAAATAAATGTATTAAAGATCTGAAGAAAAGAAAATAACTCACAAGGAGGCAAACTAGCTCTTGCAGTAGTTTCCTTGGAACCAGATTTTACAGCACCTGGAACTTGAAGAAAACAGAGCAATTATAAAAAAACTTATTGGAAAAGGAACTTTAAAATTCATAGCATTGCATTTAAGAAAGGTGTAGACCATGATGAAGACCTGACTTTTACTTCCCGCAAACTCCCCACTGAACGGTTTAGTGGCTAGGAGATTAAAGTGGCACACAGCATCAAGGTAAAAGAAGCCGTTATTCCTCCCGTACTTGCACGACGAAAGAACATTGATAAAACAAGTTGTACTTTTTTTCCCGGCACGAAACGGCCTCGTTGCTAAACACCATGTGGTTCCAAGGCTTGGAGAGTTAGAAACAGGTTCCGAATAAAAAATATGAAATGCTCATAATCTTTTCATCATTAAAAATTCGTAGCAAATAAACAAGGATGGCCATTCGGGCACATAAAAACGTTTTTTAGGCTAATACACAGAAACTCCAGGAGACTACGCAAGCACTCGCATTGCCTAAATATTTTTATTGCCTGCATTCCGATCTTTAGTTGTCCTTACCTTCAGAGAAGCTACTATCACAGGAACACTACCAGACATTTTTATTGATGGCAGTAATTTTTATTTCGTATAGACAGGAAGAAATGTCAAAGTGCGATGGTGTTTTCATATTGTGTATGGTTGTGCGATCGAGAGCGTGGTAGTTATATTGCGACTGAAGTATTAGCCTTCAGTGTTCCCACTCCACAAGGTCCGTTTTAGGTTGTGCTGTATGAGTACAGGGCACCAAATAGAAGTACTGCATTCTTCTTAGTTGCTTTCAGTTTTGAAGAAGCACAGCAATAACGTGACAACTATAGTTATGACTAGTACAAATACACGGAAAGCTGATGCAAACAACTAACAAAAGTAAACGAACGGAAGCAAACGAATCAAAATGGAAGCAAACTAACGGATGCAAACTAACGAAATTGAGAATCCAATTCAATATTTTACACCCGAAGGAATGGTATGCGGCTGGTTGGCGCTGATATTTATTGGTCATATTAGAATTTATCATGCCTCTCTCCGAAAATTGTTCGTAGACTTTGGGCGAGGACGTACACTTTACTTCGTTTGCTTTTTCTTGCAATCAGCAGCGTATAAAAAAACGGCTGTCTTCGATGCTGCTGCCATGCTACGCTTGAGTTCATTTTAAAGTACGACAGGGTACTGATCTTACGTGCACACTTTCTACGTTTCAGCCCTGAACAATCTAATGGTACACTTACATTGCTTTTGTCTTTCGGGTTAAACAGAGTTGCTCCGCCACGCGACATGCGTTGCTCTGATTCGTTAACACCGGTACGGTACGTTTTTAGCAAAAGGTGGCGCCAATGTGGCTATGACAACGAAGAGGAAAATGCTATTTAGAGCAGAAGCTTTCCTGCTGATTTAGACTTAGGCGCCCGCGCTCGTCATTCCGCTGTTTGTGGCACCTTAGCTTTTCTACGAGAGGCATCCTATTTAGCAAAGTTCTTTTGTGGTTTTGTCTGTCTCCTCACAGAGGGCGGCATTTTTTCGCAGAAAAACGCAGAAAGCTAACTATGGTTTTACCGTCACCTTGCGCTCCAAAATGTGATTTCATCCTCCCGTCTCTTCAAAACGCTTCCCAAGAATCACTACAATGACGCAGCAAACACTATTTCGGAAGACGAAACATTGTAAATTCAGAAAGAAAGCCTGCTGTTTCGTCTGAATCAAAGCTGCGTGCGGAGAGTTAATCGGTACCCATGGAAATTAGTGGTCACCGAATTTATGCTAACGGAAGGGGCAATAATATTCATTAAAAAAACAATATTACAGTCGGCTTGAAGAAAATCCTTCCCTTCAAAACAATTCTGGATACTGAGCTGGGTCGTCCGAACAATATCCTGTCGTCACAAAAGTAGGTTCCCCGCCACAGTTCTACTTCTCCGCAATGGCTTACATCGCGATCGAACACATTCATTGTTTGGCGGATAATTAATACTGCTCGCACCATGAAGTTAGTACAACCTTACCCGCAGCTGCTGGAGACACATTCCCCGGCAAAAAGAAACCATGCCGTCCTATGTGTATTCTGCGGAATCGAGGGCAACCAGTTCGGCTTCACAGTAAAACATCCATACCGAAGTCGATATTGTGACGGAATCCCCTCTGGCCGTAAAGGTGCGTAAATAACAAAAATGAGACGCCAACGACTCCAAAAAATTATTTTTGACGTTTTGTCCCCGTGTTAATAGTGAAAAAGGACTCTGTGCAGCAAGCCAAAACGCCAAGAATAATTTTTCGGACTGGTCGGCGTCTTTTTGGGGTTTTTTCCTAAACATTGACACCGTAGTCGGATGCGAGGAAGCCAGGTTCCCAAATTTGAGAAGCTCTCAACCTACATTCCTTTTTCCCGTTGAAACCGCGAATGTGTATCGGCCGTTCCGTAAAATGTACTATCAAGCAGACAGGTCAAGGAATTTTTTGGGGCTTACACCAACACGTGAATCAACGTGAGGTAGGAATTGCCCGATGCGATGAACCAATAGACACATATTTACCCAAACTGGCGGCTGACCCTCTCTGGGAACGCCTTAACCTACGTACGTGTTGGAAATCTGAAATCAGTCAAACGTCAGCGAAGATGGATCAAACAAATTAAATTGTCGATCAGCATCAAGCAACACGCTCACTTGTGGTTAGCTTAACCGGTTAGGATACCCAGCTATAGAAGCCATCCAACCAGAGACCTTGTAAGTTTTCCCTGTCTTAAATGCCATATCAGACACCGAACTCTTCTCTTCGGAACGACTCCATGAACAGTGCGGATGGTAAAGTAATAATAGGACGCCTATGGAGCACACGAAAAAGCTTCCTTCTTGTGCTGAAACATTGGGGAATTTTTAAGGCTTTGCAAGCCAGCATCCCAGCGCTAGTCGTCCTCATCGCCGACTGAAACATCACTTCCAACTCTCGCCAAATTCAGGCCATAGCAAATTGCTCTGCCAGCATCGTCCAACTATGCCCGCAAGAAAATCTTCGACATTCGCTAGGGCTATCACAGACCTTCATCTCGGGGCCAACTTGTTTTGCAGAAATTGAGGTTTACCGCCAATTATCGAAAATATTTTCGATTTTTGTTCATTCCTCGTCCACAACATTGAAAAAGCAGAAATTATAAGAAATAATTCCGGAGATATTTCGCGTAAAAGTGTTTCGCACTAAACAATATTTCTGCAGATATTGGCATCGTATCTGAGTTTTGCGTTGCAATCTTTGTGTTCTGTAACGAAAAATGTTTACCCGATACGTTTTGGGCAATCTATCATTGGTATTCATGCCACTCATGCACTCAAATTAAAACTCGCAGGAGAGAATCGGCGGTGTCCTTGACTGCAACATCTCCAATGAATGCAGCTTAATCTTTTCGCCTCAGCCGACTTATCGCGGCCCCGCCATACACTGCCCTGTCTCCCTCTTTTCAGGAGTTTGCACATATTTTTGAATGGTTTATTTGATTAGTGACAGGCATTGAACATTGAAAGTAATTTTTTTTTGAACCAGTCAACTGAAACAACTCCATTTGTAATGCGTTGTAAACGTTTTAATGCATTGTAAATAGTAAATGCGGCGAAGTCAACGGCGTGGAGCCTCCACTGTTTCAATTTGAGTATATATGTTAGTCCAAAGCTCACAAAAAAAGAGTCCTTACCGGTAGTTCTGCAAAGCTGACCAGCCCTATCCGACGAATGAGTGCGGAAGGGTGTGCCCAGACGCAAATGTGAGTGCTTTCATCTCACTGAAGTGAGAAAAGTTGAACCCCTTTTGCTCAGTAATTTGGGTCATTGGGCGGAAAAATCCAGGCCTGGTTGTGAAGCAGCAGAACCGCAGATTAAGCTGACATCCATTACAGAAATGAACTCGTCAATTTAAAAAAAAAACGACGGACAAGATAACCCGCGACAGGCGGAAGACCGATCTAGGGACGCCGCTAGACGCGCTCTCCAAGGGCTATCGCAACAATCAATATTTTAGAATTATTCGACATCACCTTCAGTGCAATTTATACAAACCTACGGGACGGGAAACGTTTCTGAAAGCTCGGCGCACACTTTGGTCGTCGTCCGTTTCGCCTTGGCCACTCCAGGCTGTGCTGAAAGCGGCACGACGGGGCATGACGTGATCAAAGCTGAATAGTTGGCGAATTCAGTGACTCTTTGCAAGGATTGACATTAAGACAGAAAAAAAGCAAACACTTACGATGGTGGACTAAAGGTTCATCCCCCAACAATCTTCTCGTGGGAGGGAGTGAAAGTAGAAATAAACTGCTGCGAGCCGACTAAGAATTCGGCGATCTTTTGTTTAGCCTAATATAATGATAGGATAAGCTACGAGTGCCTTTCCACCGAAAACAGAAGCGTTCGTTGGCTGCAGACATCAAGACACCGCGAATGGAAATGTCCCCCTTTTGGTGTAGACCGACCATCAGGACTCGCTACGGAGCCAGCTAAAATTTGACGAGCAAAAATAGATCTGAAATGACCCTTATTGAACGAAGCCTGGCAATTCTAGTTAGGCGACTAAGCGTGGAGAATTCGAAGACGTTCCAGGAGTGAATCATCAGCACGTACCAGTACGAGCAGCCCAGGCTGCCTCTCAAAATGTAGGACGACCACCGGTGCTCAATTCACGAGCATTGTCCCGAGGCCATCAAGCTCACAACTAGCGCAAAATTCTGGAACGCCAGTACGCCGCGCCACCTGAACTGGATGTCGAACAGACACCACGTTTGGCATGTGGTGCACAGCCCTTTAATCTAATCAAGACACTAGTAAGCGTTGTTTGCGCGGGAGGTTGTTAAATCCTCCACTGGGTATGCGCCCATCATTATAACTATCGGGAACAGCCTCGATCTGTCATTAAAGCGTTCATCTCTATTTTGGGCAGCCATTACTCCTGTCTGCCTAGCGTGGTTCTTCCGCTACAAGGATTATCCCGCAGCGTATAATTTTTGCCCATTCGGCCTCTGTGGGGCTGATGGGATCAAGAACAATTTCAGGAAATAATTTTATCGGCCCGATAAAAAGAATGTACTTCTTTAGTACTGTTGAAAATTGTCAACGTGTAAAATGGGTGTTTGAGTTAGGGTTATATTAGGATGTGGAATCGAACTCTCCAACCTAATGTAACAACCGAGTCAAAAATTTCCTTCAGGTGGACCGAGTACCTCCCTCGCAATGACCTGTCTTCAACTTTCACATTCGGGTAGAATAGCCTACGACTCAGTTTGGATTTCAAAAGATTCAATGGTTGTACCTTTTGAAGTCTAAACAGTGCGATAGCACGTGGTTTCACTCAGGCGTAGAATCCCTACGGTCGTACACTGGTTTTGGACATCTGTCTGTGTGAATGAGCAGAGCCATAACAGAGTAGTGACCGAAGCACATGCTCGTGAATTACGCCAAAGGCAAGACTGTCAGCTGGCGATGTGCAGGCTCGACGAATGGGACGAGGAGCTACGTAGAAGATTTCTGATGTATAATAGCAAGACGCATGGGGTCAGGATTCCTAACATATTCGGGCCTACGTGCGCATGAGCTGTCACTTAAGATTTTGCGTTACGTTGATGCTGCCAAGTAGCTTGACTACTATTCCTCACAATATTTCGAGTAACTCCATACCTTAGTTTCGGTTCAACATTTGTTCGCGCTGCCATTCAAAACGGCTTTAAATATAGGCGACGCGGGGCATGCAGTTGGTTTCACATACGGCGTAGAATAAAGCTGGCTGCTATATTATCACAATTTTTCACCCTGGCTATGTGGGCGTCTTGAGAAAACTCGGCAGCATATTAGATAGAGAAGCTTTATATAGAAGCTTTGGTTTGGAGCAAGGAGGTTGTATAAAACTTCTGGAGTGGAGGGCTCCCATAGCCGGCAACGCGGGGACGTGAAGCCGGCGAAACCGGTCGGCGGCCATATTGCCGTGGGTAGAAAGGGCGCTTAGCTGGTAGGGACGCTTAGTGTTTTGCGTGTTCCTTTGGGTTTACACGGGAGATACCGATACCTAAGTTGGATTGTTCGATTAGGTTATTTGATGGAAGCCTTTATTTCGCCTTTCGCATAAACTATTGACGTGATTCGAGCAGCGAATTAGCGTTTGCATCTCTTTAATTGGTCAAGAGCCGTGGTGAAGAGCCTACTTCTGTGCTAGTTCTGTGCTAGAAACACCACTATTGCTTTGATTTCAATAAAATCCGCCGCGGTGGCTCAGTGACTGAAGCGTTGTGCTTCTGAGCACAAAGACGCGGGTTCGATTTTGGGCCGCGGCGGCCGCTTTTCTGATGAAGGCGAAAAGCAAAAACGCCCGTGTGTTCGAGATTTCGTCGCACGTTAAAGATGCCCAGGTGGTCAGAATTTATCCGGAGCCCTCCACTACGACGAGCCTCATTGTCTGCGTTGCGTCGGTGCATTAAAACGCCATAATAAATCAATCTTTCATTTGAATAAACGTTTATTTGGTGTCAGTAAGGTTATAGGCCGACCCTTAAATATTAAAATTACATGTTACACACCATGACAAGAGGTGCCGCCTGAAAACGGCTGCTCATTACCGCATTTCACGCTGGAAAGTGCTGTACCCCTCTGTTCTAGAGTGATTAGTGGGCGCTTGCTTCTTCTAGCAGCAGTGCGGGAATTTATTAATGTTAATCACGCAACTCTCACACCCAAACAAGCTTTGTCGGAACTGTGTATCGAGACGACTTGTTTTTAAACAGTGCTGCGACATGCAAGTTTTTTGGTTCACACGACATCCCCATTGATGGTACATGCACAAGGCCAAATTAAGCAGCATGCTGAGTTACTATGCGGCCCACACTTTAGAATTCTCTGTTTCCGTTCATCGCTGCTATTTCTAGTTTTTCCTTTTTACAAATGTATGTGTAGTACCCTTAAGCTGGTCACAGCTGTTTCTTTATTCAGGGTACACAGTCTATACGATTGATGCACATTCCGTGTCTCCCTTGCGCTGTTTTTTGTTCTCTTTTTCAGGAGGTTACTTAAAGGGACACTGAAGTGATATGTAAACATTGCGGGATTACTTGCGCAAGTTGTAGTCCGGAGTCCCCAGGCCACGTTTCGACCACCCTGGGCGCGTTTACGCGATTTTATTTAGTAGAAAAATTAATTCGAAAATGCTGTCCTCCTCTCTTTACGCTCGCCCATTTTCTGCGGCGTTTTCGTGTGACGTCAGGAGGGGATAAGCTGGCAATTGGCTGCGCAACTGCACGGCTCCCCGGCCTTCAGACAGAGTCAGTCGGCCCAGCGTTTCGTCCGCCGGCCGCCGACGGGTCGTCGCCATTCGTTCGCTCAGTTGAAACGAAGCCAGGACACGTTTGTGAATGGTAGAATTTGCCTTTCTTTACTTGGTTAGTTTGTACACTGTATCTAGCTCCAAGTCAAGGTCGCTTCACACAAGCGCTGCACAAGCGCACATGCGACGCTTCGCTGACTGGTATGCCAGTAGGAAAATATAAGGCCTCTTGAAGGCGGGACAAGAGTCAGCGAAGTCAATATAGGTACTAAGGAAATAAAATCAACTGATATTAACCGTACAGCGTAAAACTAGGGTGCGGGAAGCACTTTTTTGCGCTGGGCGAAGAAGCACAGCGGTCAGCAGCACGACTACGCATCTGCGAACGCTTTTCCGTCTTCGAAATGCAATTGCTAGACGTGAGCTACTGTGGAAACTCGGGCGACGCTTACTGCAAGAGCGCAATACAACAAATAGTCACCTAAGCTGCTTGAAATGTCAAAACTAAAAGAAAAGTGTAAACTGGTTGTACAATATATACCCTATATTACCAACGCCTGCGGAGCCCGCTCCGTGGCCGAGCGGTCTGGGTTGCTAGGTATGCAACCGCAAGTATTTTGCAAGTCACTAGTTCGAATCCCCGCGGGTACGTCTTTTTTTTTTTTGTAAGTTAACTTTTTCGTTTTCCGCCGATGTTTTCTATATTGAGTTCACCTTTTTTTGGGCCGCAACGTTCATGGCTCCACGAACTAGTTCACAAAACGCGCGCAGGCTGGCACTGGCGCGCTAGCGAGTTCTCGTTGGCGTGCTGTTGCCATAAGCACTGACTGCTTGCAGGCAGTGGGCACAGGCCAGAATGAACGGACCCTTGGCCTGGTGCGAACACGCTTTTTATGACACAGGCATGAGGGAGGCAAGCTCCAAATATGGGGGAAAAGCGCATGACATTTTGGCGTCTGCGGGTACGCGGAGGGCGTTCATGCACTGCGTAGGTTTCGGCTAGTGAATGCTACGATTCCAATCCGTCCTAGGAAGCTTATCTTTATGCATTTTTACAGCTGACAACATGGCAGAAGCGCGGTACGATGATTACTGAGTTATTGAGAATGCCCATCCAACAACGCCAACGGTTGTGTTTTACAGAACCGAAACCGAAACCGAAACTTGTTTGGTTGCTCACCTTGGGCATCGTCCAATCACGGTGCCCGCTCCTCCTAACGTCACAGCTTTAGTTGGTGCGGCCGCCGCAAACCGCGCATGGTAGTTTTTCTTCTTTCGCGCTTTGTAAAATAATTACCGATTTGTCAACCGAATAAACGATGAAAAGTGTGCTAATTTGAGCCAGTCTACGCAGTGCAAGCAAAAACGGGAGCTTGACAAATTCACTTCAGTGTCCCTTTAATTACATTCTCAACTTCGGGAACCACGCACATTCGCACGCGATCAACCCGCTATTGAAAAGAAAACTGCGCACCGAAGGTTACTGTTGGCGTTCGCAGCCTCGCTAACCGTGTACGTTTGCACGCGAGTAGCGCCTGCTGTTGATTAACACGGAGACGAAGAACGCGGGAGAGCATTGCATCAATGAATTGTACAAAGCTAAGCAGAATGGCTCGGCTAACCTCGCCTTTACAATTCAAATCCAATGAAAACCCTGCGAGTACTCGCGTAAGGCGGGCTGAGCGCAAATCAAATATTCGACGGCACTGCCTTGGTTTCTGTCGTTACTACACAGGGTGGTCAATTTTAAGTGGACAGGTTTGATTATAATTACACGCTTAAATGTCCGTAAAAATCAACTCTACAGTGATGTTATGCACCCAGGAAAAAACAAAGGAGGTGGTAACTATTGATGTTGGTGGCCTGATTAACTAATAATCATTAATTATCGTTTAATGGCTGCAGTAAACAGGCAGGTTTGTATTGCAAATTTAGGCGCAATCGTGTTTCTGCGCAGTATCATTTAGCAGAAATCTTCAAGCGCATCTGTACTCCGATATTGAACTGCGAAGTCTAATTGCCGTTCGCATGATTACGTATGCAAGACAGTGAGGACCGGCACGAAGCCCCACCTGCCCATCCCACACACTTTTGTGACGTGCCTGCCGAGAATGGTTTTTAGGTTAACTAGGTTGACTACAGGGTGGAGGCATAGACAAAAGTGATAACTGGCGCCCTTTCCGTATTGGCTGGCGTTATCGCAATCTGCAGTACTCGGAATCGCTATCGAAACACGGTACAAACGGGCGGAGCTCTGCGCCGGTCATCGTGGTCTAACATACGTAATCATGCGAAGGTCAGTTAACCTTCGCAGTTCGGATGCGGTAGAAGAATTCTGCCGAATGAAACTGCGCAGAAACACCATTGCGTCTAACTTTGCAATACAAACGGGCCTGCTTACTGCAGCCACTAAAAAAATTAATTAAACAATGTTAGTTAATTAAGCCACCGGCATCAATAGTTAGCACTTAATTCTATGTCCCCCAGGGCGCACAACTTCACTGCCGACGGGCTCTTCCCGTAAATCTACGCGCCTTATTTAAGAAAAAACACCTGCTTACTTCATTTTGATCACCCTGTATATACCTGAGCAAACACTCTGCATATAAATTGTGCGCAAGCAGAAATTGCGGGACACATCATGTGTGCTGCAATTTCGGCTTCCGCACTACTGCCATTGTTTAATTGTAGGTCACATGTTTGTTTAATAGTATTAAATAAACACGTGATCTCGCGCAGTCGTGCGACTACTGACCACCGTGAAAACATTTGCATATCGGCGTGAACAAGTGCGTAAACAGGTAGGTGGATCGGCACCATACTGCACAAATAGTGGGAAAGTGTCCACTAATAACGCTGTAGTACTCGTTAGACACAAAACGAACTGAGCGCAAGGTTATCCCCGGCGTCTTCTTCCCACGATTAGCGCAGCTGATTGCGACGCACGAGCACAGCATTGCTGATTTCTACAGCTTTGTAGCGTCCGAAGAATATTCACGACAAACTAAGCCATAAATGCACTCATGCGAGCGTGTAACACCGCAAGGCTCTCAGCAGGGAGCCGGCAGAACGCGACCGATGCGGTGCGGCTGCTGCAAGGAAGTTATACAACCTCCTTGGGCTGCTGCGACGGAGTGAGGTTTTTGCCCAAGGCAAGATGGCGCCCGTCGGCGTCAGTTCTCGAGAGCCGTCTCCACGCCAGAAGTTCTTACAACCTCCTTGGTTTGGAGTAGCATTCACAAGGCAAGTAACACTTGATGCTGGAATAATCCGTTCAAGACATATCCACCACTACCATTGTAAACTTGAGCTGTGCTTTACTTCACAACCATGTAGGACGAGTATGTACGGGTGCCAGTCTAGATAACAAGCAAGCAGCCAGTCGTCCTTTTGGGTCTGAGCCCATAGCAAGAAATAGCCAATTCTAGTGTCCACACTTGTTCGATAAATAAGGCTAGGACCTTACACTAGCTTTTACGGGCGTCGAAGAAGCGCATGGTAGAGGCTGAATTTTAAGGTGCCCCTCAGAAGCATCCCGATTGGAGATGCCTGATAATGATACACAGACCACGGCCACTCGATCTCCCATTTTTTGGTGCGGCCTCCGATTCGTCTTGCGAACAAAAGAACACGCGTGAAAGGATAGGTCGACACACTGGCCAGGGTGGAAGATGGGAAGAAAGCGCCTTCACATGGAGCGCCACCTCGTGCGAAGACTATATTTTTCCTATGCGACACGTTTACCCTACCGTCACCTGTTCAGGCTGCAACCACCCTTTTTTCGATGTGGCTGTTAAATTTACCAGTCTGTGAAGTAATTCACAGACTGACATTCACCCTATATATAGTATTCATAAATTATGAGAAACCTCAGCAGGTATTGAGGCCTTACGGAGCCAGGTTCTAGACGAGCATTATGCAAGAATACTAGAGGATATTTACAATGGATCCACAGCTACCATCACCCTTCATAAGGAGAGCAGTACAATACCTATAAGGGCACGCGTCAGACAAGGAGACACAATCTCTCCAATGGTATTCACAGCACGCCTATAAAAAGTATTCAGAAGATTGGATTGGGAACAGGTGGGAGTAAGGGTTAATGGAGAATACCGGCATAACCTCTCATTTCCTGATGACGTTGCCATGCCAAGTACTTCGGGGGACTAATTGCAAAGCATGCTTACCGCACTAGACAAACAGAGTAGACCCATGGGCCTGAAATTTAATATCATCATCATCATCAGCAGCAGCAGCAGCAGCCTATCTACGTCCACTGCAGGGCAAAGGCCTCTCCCATTATTTTCCAATTACCTCAGTCCTGTGTCAACTTTGACCAATTTATCCCCGCAAACTTCTTGATCTCATCTGCCCACCTAACTTTCTGCCGCCCCCTGCAACGCTTGCCTTCTCTAGGGATCCACTCTGTTACCCTTAATGACCAGCGGTTATCTTTCCTTTGCATTACATGCCCTGCCCACGTCCATTTCTTTTTCTTAATCTCTACTAATATGTCCTTAACACGAGTTTGTTCCCTGACCCACTCCGCTCTCTTCTTGTTCCTTAATGTTACACTTATCATTTTCCTCTCCATTGCACGCTGAGTCGTTCTCAATTTAAGTTGAACCCTCTTAATGAGCCTCCAGGTTTCTGCCCCGTAGGTGAGTACCCGTAAGATGCAGCTGTCATACACTTTCTTCTTCAGCGACAATGGTAGGCTGCTATTCATTATCTGAGAATGTCTGCCATATGCATCCCACCCCATTCTTATGCTTCTAATTATTTCTGCCTCATGGTTGGGATCTGGGGTCACAACTTGGCCTAAGTAGATATATTCGCTTACCACTTCCACCGCCTTGTCACCTATTTCAAAGCGCTGTGCTGTCCCGAGGTTATTGATCATTACTTTATTTTTCTGCATATTAATTTTCAGGCTCACGGTTCTACTCTGTTCGTCCAGTGCGGAAAGCATGCTTTGCAATTCGTCCCCCGAGTTACTTAGCAAGGCAACGTCATCAGCAAATCTGAGGTTACTGAGGTATTCTCCATTAACCCTTACTCCCACCTTTTCCCTATCCAACGTTCTGAATACTTCTTGTAAGCATGCTGTGAATAACATTGGAGAGATTGTGTCTCCTTGTCTGACACCCTTCCTTATAGGTATTTTACTGCTCTCCTTATGGAGGATGATGGTAGCTGTGGACCCATTGTAGATGTCTTTTAGTATTCTTACATAATGCTCATATGCCCCCTGGTTCCATAATGCCTGAATGACTGCTGAGGTTTCGACCGAGTCAAATGCTTTCTCATAATCTATGAAGGCTATATATACGGGTTCAGTATACTCAGCGCACTTCTCTATCACCTGATTGATCGTGCGAATATGGTCCATTGTTGAATAACCTTTACGGAACCCTGCTTCTTCTTTAGGTTGACTGAAATCTAAGGTTGCAGAAATTCTGTTAGCGATTACCTTGGTAAGTACCTTGTAGACGACTAACAGTAACCTGATCGGCCTGTAATTTTTTAAGTGCTTCATGTCGCCTTTCTTATGGATTAGGAAATCTAATATGCAGACAATTAAAATAAGGATCAATAACCTCGGGACAGCATAGAGAGTTGAGATAGGTGGCGAGGCTGTGGAAGAGGTAAGCGAATGTATCTATTTAGGCCAAGTTGTGACCCAGGATCCCAACCATGAGGCTGAGATAATTAGAAGGATAAGAATGGGGTGGAGTGCATTCGGCAGGTATTCTCAGATAATGAATGGCAGCCTGCCATTGTCCCTGAAGAAGAAAGTGTATGACAGCTGCATCTTATTAATACTCACCTACGGGGCAAAAACTTAGAGGCTCACTAACACGGTTCAACTTAAATTGAGGACGACTCAGCCAGCAATGAAACCGAAGATAGGTGTAAAATTTATGGACAAGAAGAAAGCGGAGTGGGTCATGGAACAAACGCGCATTAAGGACATATTAGTAGAAATTAAGAAGAAGAAATGCACGGGGGCAGGGCACAGGACCGGCATAATTGGAGATCAATGTAAGAGGCCTTTGCCCTGCAGTGGACGTAGATAGGCTGGGGAAGAAGATGATCATGATCATGAATGAATGAAATATATTGCACGCAATGTTTTAAAAATGTTACGCTCCGCTCTACAAGCAGATTCTCTCGCGAAACCGGGGACTGTGCAACGTCCTCCCGTTCCCAGGAAACCACCTGAATACTTCGCTGCGTAACATTTCCCGACAGGGAAGTGACAATGGAAGCCAGTCGCAGCCAAGCTACAAGAACATCATGTGCTCGCTTCCCTTTACCGCAGGCGATTTACATGTTGCTGTCTTGTTCCAACGAGCGATAACCTATGCTTCTCGCGCCACGTAACGCGTGAACGCAAGTGATAGTTTCGGGAAACCGGCATTAGCGGCAGAAAAGCAAAGCTTCATTGTCTAGAAGAACCCAAGATTGAACGCTTAGACACTGAATACCAGCCGCAAGAAAAAGTAGTCTTGGAATAGCGTGCAAGTGGTGAGGAGTGCTTGGTAAGATGGTCAACAGCTGAAAAATGCTAGACGACCCTTTGACCTGGTTGAGTATACCTCGCAGACAAACAGAAACCGACACCACCTTCAACTGAAAGTACAGAGACTTTAACGAGCGCTTGGAAAAGTTCAGCAAGCCTGTGATGAACATAGCAAAATATTTCGCCAATATGATTAAAACCAGGCTGTGCAACCTCTAAAGACCCTTGCGGAAGCCGCACAAGTAGAAAATAGGAATGAGAAATTTCTCGTACACGACATTATCAACTTTCATAAAGCGCGGGTGATTTGACATGAGTTCACGCTGCGCGAATGTGTGTTGTGGAAGGCGACATCTTGTAAATTTTACGTTTCTGTACGAGGATGAAAACTGCTGAATCTGCAGTGTCAAAGCACGCTACAAAGGTTCGTCGGATCTTCTACAGGAGAGACTGGCGTAACAAGACTAACAAAAAAATGGCTTCAAGTGCAGCGACAGAGCTTGCGGTCAAAATAAGAACCATACTGCACCCTCAATATTGAAGAACTGACAATACAGACAAAAGTAATTTACGCTCGTCAAGTTCTTGATATAGGCAGCGAAAATAAAAGCGGCGGTGCCACTGAAATAGCCGACAGGCTCCTTCATTTTGCCCTGCGGGGGTTTCCACGGCTTGCGTTAACGCCGTCGGGTATTTTTTTTTACGAGTAACCTGAAACCTGACTGTCTCCGTAAGCTAACGCTCAGAATGCTGAAAGCTGTCGAAGAGGCGGGATTCGTGATTATCCTGATTACTACTGTGCTTTTAGGAATGCACGATGACACTACAGCGCGTTGCGCCACATTTACAGTAAAAGTTCTTTAATTTTAACTGCAATGAAACGCCACCTACTTTCGAATTATTAAAATTTCAAACCAACGAAAGTGAAGTACAAAAGGCTTACAATGCGATTATAGAGCAGCAGAGCACGTCAAATACTGAATGCTTGAAAAGGAAGCGAATGGAGCCTGCTTTATCCTTGAAGGCCCAAGCCAGAACTTTTTGCATTAACGAGCGAATGTAGCCTAAGGCCTGCTTTTCCGGTACTCCAAAACTGCAGAAGAGACGGGGGGCATTCCACTCAGAATTACTCCCGATTGATTGCCGCACTGGTGCATCGTCGGCCACCATTTAGTGGCCACTGGCACCGACAGGTTCTACGCTACTGACATCATTATTGAAGCATTTGTCAGCACGCCTAACACCCTGAACTCGTGTTCCCATCGACGGAGTCCCAAAAGAAACTTCTTCCGAACGTCCGCCATAGGGGTTTTACATTCGTTTTACCCGATTTAACTTCTCTCTCCGTTGCTCTCTGCTTTGCGGTGGCGAAGCCTGGTGCGCAGCCAGCGAGGCCATTTCCCTGGAAGCGTGCCGGGCCCCAAGCCGCCGGCGCGATGGGGCGTAGTTCAAGTTAGCCGCGGTGGAGGCTACTCGCGTTCGAATTAACGGGCTTCTCAACACATAAGTTTCTATGGACACTTAGCCGGACCGAATTGTAGAGTTCTAAATATACATGAATTCGAATTATTGAGAGTCCAATTAACGAGCTTTCGCCGCACTACGGAAAAATGACCCAATGTTCTTGTGATTTGGCTGGAAACTCCCGAACAAGACCCTAAGAATGAATCTGTTTTCGTTCCGTCACCGCTGGCTTCCTTGCCGAGCCGCCGCCGCATCCTCGATTGCGAATGCCACAGGCGACGAGCCGGAGTGAAACGGAACTATCGCTCGTACAGTCACAGAGGAGCATTCGCAAGGCGGCACCAAAGGTGGGGCGGGGACGGGGGGGGGGTCATCGAGTGGCTGGGCACAGAGAACCAGTTTTTAACACTAATCAGTATAGCAAATCGTTATTTTGCGGGTCCCTTGTTAAAAATACTAAGAAAATGACGAGCGCACGTGAGCGCGAGCTTCGCGGCTACTGCCCGACAGTTAAAAAGCACGGGAATGCTGAGCGCTCGTTTGTGCGTGCCTGACGGCGGCCGCCACGCATTCATGGCGCACGTTTGTCAAGCCAAGCATATCCACTTAAGGAGATTGGCTAAGATTGCGGTGACCGCGCCAAAGTTAAAAAACAAGAAAATGCCGAGCCATGTGTGTGCGCGCCTCGCGGAGACCGCCCGGCGTACCCGGCGGACGGTTGTCAAGCCAGGCGGTCCGCTTAAGGTGATCAAGGAGACGCCAAGATTGGCAAAATAAAACTGCAGTGTTCGCCCTAACCGCGGAAGCGCTTCCTCGGATGGAGAAAGACACGTCATAGCGTACGCCCCTTTAAGCTCATGTCCAATGATTATCACTCTTAAAAAATAAAGGAAGCTCACACTTAAATAAACAATGATGGAGAAAAGTCCGTTGCGGCAGCGAAAAATAACAGATTGGGTGCAATCGTCCACTTAAACCGTCGAGATGGTAGTCCAGGTTGCGCACAGCTTCGCTACCTTCAAGTCTAACGCGTTAGTATGAGCTTCCTTCATTTTTTTCTTAGGAACATGCACAGAAGTTTCATTTGAGAAAAAGAACAAATTTCTACTCTAAATTCCTTCTGAGACCACATTAAAAAGGGAATACTTACCCTCACTGTAAACAAGCCATGGTACACAAAGCAAAATAAAAATGTGAGCGGTGTGCATCCCGCAGTATGCCTCTGGCATACTTGCCTATCGAACTACAAGGGCTTCTTTTGCACGAAAAGTGCCATGAAGTATAGATATATGCACTGAAAGAGTGGACTAAACTTGCGTCATAGTTTGCGAGAAAGTGGGCGCTCGCAAAATCTCACAAAGCTTTTTCTAAACGGGTGGTTGTTTGTTACCGTGCAAGCTATATCCACGGAGAACATTTTTCGTGCCGTTTCGGCGGCAATGCTGTTTTGTGGGCAACGCATCAGATGTGCGCACAAAACAACAAACGAATTACATTGCGGCAACAGCACTTTGTTGGAACCTCCGTTACTGGGAGAAGGATCACCGATTGTTAATGCTTCTCCTCAGTTCTCCGAACTTTAGCTCATAACGCCCTTTGTGTGCATTTAGAGACTGGTTATTCCTCGATACTCTTATTAGTTAAACACAAACAACGCTTCTTGAACCTCTCACAGTGCTCTGAGTCGCAAGTTCGATTAAATTGACTATACGTTGTTGTATTCGTAGCTAGAAATCTGTTTATCCTCTATAGGGCGAGTATGGTATGTATCGCTTAATTAACACTAATTGCTGCAGACTTTGGTATATGTTTAGCACCACAGCCTTCCCCAGGTTGCGAAAACAGCGATGAGATTCACAGATTATTTTATTGTGGTAATAAGGATAGCAGTGCAAATGTGCAATTTCAAATTAAGGAGTAAGTCTGTAGCATTTGTTTTCTCTTTCTTCTTACTTACACTGAAGACGTTTCTTATGAGTCGTAGCTGTGCTCATGATTTTTTCTTTGAAAAAGTCTATCTTGTAGCAGTCGCAACTAATTCGCCTTCATCAACAATACTGGGCGATTTTTACAGCCATGCTGTTTAAGCGGGCGGTTGGGCAAGCGAACGTACGCAAGAATACCTCGCCAAGCGAGGGAGGCATCCCGCGCGGCGGCACCGAAGCATTACCGTTGATTCGCCTCGCCGCGGTCGGGTCGGACTCATTTGCCCCCTTTCGGAGGCGTGATACAACTGGTACAAGAGCTATTTAAGAAATGTACCGCACGGTAGCTCGCCTTATCGCTTGCTGCGAGAAGTTGCACAGTTTAGATGGTGCAAAGAGGATATTTAATTCCAATATGAAAGCCAAACGTCCGAGAAGCGATAACGTTAATCAAATTCTCAATTATCGTTTTGCCCGCCCGACCACACAAGTCGAACGGTGGCAACGAATTAGATAAAACAGTTTGAGCAAACGCTCGTGCCTCTGAGCCCTCCACTAGTCTTGGACTTTCCCCGCAAAGCCGCTGGGCACGCGTACATTGTACATAACATAATGAGCGAGTATTCATTGCTCCTTGGGGGCTAACGATGACACCCTGCAGAAAACCCGAAAAAGTTACTGGGCATAATCACGGAGAAAACTTGTCCGAGTTTCTAAGAATAACCATGTGAGAGAGAGGGGGAGAGCTCTTTATTAGAAGAAAGCAGACAGCTCTGCTGTCATGTATTCGCCAACATGCTACTGTGCAGAGATGGCGTGAATGAAATAAAGGCCTTAAAGGAAGCAGGGCGAAAGAGGAAAAAAAAAGAAGAGGTAAAAATAAGGTAGCATGGTGGGTTTCGTGCCTTGCGTAAAAGTCCAGGTGGTCTCACAGGATGACGATTTATAGTTCTACAATGCCTCTGCGACGTCGATGTCATGTAAAAAAACAAAAACTGCAAGTAATACCTCTCACTGGGATGATGATGATGACCATGGTTCAAGAAGAGCTTTCAATCAAAAACGTTCGTTGTTGAGGCACTCGATCTTCTTGGCGAGGTGGTTCCTTTCCTGGCTGCACGCCGGAGACTCCAATGAGATGTGTTCAACCGTTTTTGGCGAACCATAGTTATCACAATAAGTGTTTGTGGTTTGATCGAGACGATCTCTGTAGGAGTTCGTAACTGCTACGTTGAGGAGCAACCGATAGAAAAGCGTCTCAAGGCGACGTCGGATTCGCTCTGGAAGTCTCATTCTCAGGTCACAGTCTATATGGTACAGAAAGGAGTGATGAATTTCGAGGGAAGACCAGAGGCGGTTTCGTTCCTCTAAGGCAAGATGCTTTGGTAGCACTGCAGCCTCATGCTTTGTAACGAAAATGTTCCTTACATTGCGCAGTTGTAGCCCTCTGTGAGCCGCCTCATTTGCTTTCTCCTTGCCGAGAATGCCACAACGTGCTGGTATCCATGGTAAGGTCACACGATGCCCGGCGGCGTAGGCTAGATGGTGCTTGTAAGTGACGTCGCGGAATGCATGGTCGTGGAGGCTGAAGCAACTGGCGTTCCGTAGGGTTGGCAGAGCTGTCTTCGAATCTGTGAATATTGCCCAATCTTCGGGTGGGTACGAAGAATGTAGCGGAGGTCTAGCTTAATCGCGTAAAGCTCGGCGGATGTGGATGAAGTTGCACGTTCAATCCAGTAGGACAGCGCTGACAAACCATAGACGCCAGATCAACCACTGTGAAGTGTACATTACCATCCGTAAAAATGTGGGACGTATATGAACAACAGCCACTAATGTGTGGAAGCGCGGGTTGAACGTGGAAGAGTTGAGGGAGAGTTTCCGTTTAGTTGATCGGCCAGAAGCAAGAAGCAGCTTGATGCGGCAAGAAAGGAAGGAAGTAGGCAAAATTTATAAAGAGAGGATGGCTCGAAGCCGGACGGGAAAAGAAAGGAATAATTGTCTGCGCCCTTGCCTTGGCCTTCCGAGGCGCTCTTCCTGTGCTGGTACTGTTGCGGAGGCTGGTTGGTTGCCCTCAGATGTTCTTCGGCCGCAAGAGACATTCTGAATATACCTGAGGTATCGATTGCACACAACAACCAATCATTTCACCCGTGTTGTACAACGCAACGAAAGTTCCAGCTTCGCAGAGATGGTAAACTCTATTAACATATCTGTACCATCCCAAGCGGGACCAACCATGGCATCTTACATCTACCCCTGGACTATGTCACCTGTGTGCATAACGCATAACCATGCATAAACATATCCGAACCAAAAATAAGCTAGGTTGGGCAACCAATTTTGCTGTTTGCCAAATCTTCGTGCCACAAGTGCGAAGCTGCCCCAATTTTTTCTAGTGTCATTATTAGAACAGCAACTTTACAATGAAGCCTAATTTTTTGTCCATAATTCTCTTGATGAGCAATCATCTATTTATGATGTTGATAGTAAAGCCATCGTCGCCACTCTAATCATCATTTGCAGCGCGTGGCCATTAGCATGGGCTGTTCCACACGCCAGATCACAAATGACACCAACGAGCGCATGGCCGTTTGTATTTCGTCGCCGCACCCACATGAACCATGTTTACGCACCCAGCAATGAATGTAAGCCGACCTTCTGGCCCAGTTCTACGGCCACCAGCATTCTTTACAAAATGCGAGACCTCACTCACGACGGGTTCAAAATACGACTGGTTTCGACTCCTGCTCACACACATGAAGCGCACGGAAATCAGTTGGTGCAAAATGCTGCATGGGAGTGTTTACACAATCCTCCCATGGTTCCCGCATCCATCCAGGAACAACCTGACCAACAACAGGCATAAGAACTGGAGTGGGAGCAAAAATATTGTCGAATTAAGAACCTCAGCCGGCAACGGCTTGCCGATGCCTCACCATCTAGTTTCCTTACTCCTCTGCAGTTCCTGCCAAGAACTAGATTAATTTTTGCTACTAAAGTCTGCGCTCACTCAGCCTACATTCCGGACATCATCTCCAAATGATCAACGCCTAGACACAAAAAAGATCTTTTTCTTTTTCCGGACATCACAAACACATACGGAAAAAAGAGAAAAATCTTTTGAGCAAAATTATAAGTTATGTGATGGGCAGACGGCTGTACTTTTTTGGCTTAGGTACTTCGCGACCCCCTTATATAATTACTGGATGTGTTTGTTGACTATATTCTGCAAGCATTCAGGACTTCAAAAAAGTTTCAGCAAAAGTGTTGCAGGGTTCATTTACTGAAGACTTCGGCAGATAGTTTTGAAGGAGGTGCAGTGAAGCCTGCCAGAGTGATGTTTTGCAGACGTGTTGTACATAAACACTGATATTAGGTTGCCAAAAAGTGCAGGAATTGCTTTACTGCTAGAACCCACACTCTGAGCTTGAAATTTCTCGCCGCACAATCCACTATTCGTGCTAAAAGCTGATTTATGGAACACGCAAAGTTAAAAATGCCGTACATCTGATGGTGTGTGTGAAAGAAGAAAGCCAGTAGGGTGGCCGTACCATTCGCATAGTCACCGACCAATCGAACCGAACAAGCTTTATTTGCAAAGGCTGCTCTAGGTCACATGGTAAACGACTAGTCGGTCAAATCGATCCGAAGTTGTGTAGATGTGGAAGTTACAGAACAGTAATATAAGCAGTGTTTTTTACCACTAGCCTGCAGGTAGTCCTGACTACCGAGAGGGGTTCAGGCGACAGCCTTGGTCGAAACATCACCGCACAGAACGTTGCGAGAGGAAGCAGTGGTTTTACTTAAGCAGTGTAAACATAATAGAAAGGGCCCAGGAGATACATCCACCACAGAACGTCAATGCCCGGAGTCTTACGGCACGGCGCGATGGACGGCTGACCGCTACAAGGTGGCTGGAGGCGGCTTGACTATTCTGGCTGGCGGCACTCCTGGAAGGCGACTGCCACAGCGACAAGCGCCGCTGTGCTTATCTAGCTTCCGAAGTACGCGCCACAACCCTCTCCGTCGCCCAGTATTTTCTACCGTTCGCTCTGAGGCGGCAGGAGAAGGGGCGAGCGGTAATTTAAACTGGGCAACCCGAGCGATCACAGGGGAGAATCCCTACAACTCTTATACCAACTTTTACTCATTCAACGCCTGCTTATCCTCGCAGCGGCAGTACATTCACATTCGCCAAAATCAGCTGTGTTGCGCTTGCTGCCGTACGTCCTCAGCGATCATTTGAGCATTTCAGAATAATTGACAATACTTGCAAGGCTCCTGTGGACCTATGCCTTAATATTGTTACTGGCGAAGATCCGCAGTCCTTCCCGGCTGTCCGTGTGGACTTTAATATGGCGGTGCGCTCCAGATGCAATAGGATGGCTATAGCAATGATCTGAGTTTCTGCTGCTGTGGGCGAAGTGGGCGATTGGCGCAATATTGTGCGTTAGTTGGGCGGGGCCCAACATTTGCCATCGTCGTCGTATGTTCAGGAAACGGGGACGCTGAGCAGTAGGCATCATGGGGGAATTTCCGGTTTTTGGTTCTTGATCTACGACTGGTCTTGCTCTTTGGTGCAGTCCGCCCAGTCATTATTGGTGTGCTTTTTTATGGTAGGGATGAGGAAATAGATGGGGGTGGCCTGTGGGGCATAGTGACGTTGCGAAAAATTCCTAGGCTTGCGTAGAAGTTGTCCCACGCCAGGGTTGGAATTGATGAGAAGGATTTATTTTATTGCCCCGTAAAAGCATAACAGTTTGTTTTTCTATTTTGACGTAATACGTTTGCCCCACATTGCGTGGGCGGCTTTTATGCTTGCCAATTGCTCTGGTTCCTGTTTTGAGGCCTGCCTTGAGGTACGAAGAATTGCCCTGACTAGTTTAACAATTGTCTTCGCTTTCCTACGAGCTAAAGGGTCTACACTCCACAAAATCGGTTGTCTCTCTGTTTAGTATCGCGCTGCTTCCACACCGCTGGTGGGAGAATTTTTTAAACTTTATGTGCTGCATCATGACTAGCCCCATCGCTCTCTCTGGGACACAGTGACTTCCGCCTAACCCCACACAAATAGAGGTTTTTGGTAGATACAGCTTCTTCTTATGATCTTTATTGGCAGCTTTTTCCAAGATGTGGAAAACCTTTCCAGCAAGCAGTTAGGTCAGCCTAAACCACCAAATGGTGCACGCGCTGCACTCGTCACTACTGTCCTTTGACGCTTGCGGTTTCTACCAAACACTGACACTGACCGTTGCGAAGTAAATCGTCAGCAAAATGGGTTAGCCACCACAAAAACTCATAATTAAGAATTGTCCACAGAGTGAGGGCTCATGTTCGTCGTCTCGAGGTAAAACCGAATGTTCGCGGAAGCGCTACAGTTCGGAGCAATGTGCGAAGGGCATGAACCTTGGTGATTCGGTTATTCGCTCCCTGCTCAATCGGTGTGCCGGGAGTGTCGAGCTTATTGAGATAGTTACACCAGACGAATTCTTGAAATTCGCGAAAAGGAATTGTTTGCATTGATCAACTACAAATTTGTCTCGAACGTATGCTCGGTTTGCAGCCACAGTAAATGTAGAAAAAGGGGTTGTGTGAATTCCCCGTGCCTCTTCCCGGTACCGGAGGATAATATAGGAAAGGAAGTAGAGAACAAAACAATAAAGATTAGTAGCGGAACGGCGGAGAGAGGGAGAGAGTGATAAACGTTTATTAGGAAAAAATAGGTGACGCGATTGTTCTAGGGGTGGTGCCCTCCTTCCAGGGCTCCAGACCCTTCTGCTCCTCTCCGGGCTCAAAGAACTAAGTCCTTCTGAATCCCGAAGTCGGAGCTGGCCAGAGCTTCCTCCCATAGCGCGACCGTATTTGTTGTGTCGTTTTCCGAAGGCCAGATGATAGGGCGGCCCAGGTTGCATGAAATATTGTTACAGCGCAGATTCTACGAAGGACATTGTCTTTGGGGTTTCTAATGGAAAGGGATTGACCAAGCCCCAAAGACAATGTCCTTCGTAGAACTGTTTCGTAGCGTGTCCTTCGTAGCGTGACTGTTTGTCACGCCTGCCTCAACAAGCGCTACTATTTGAGAAAGAACACAATGCCGATTCCTTAGCTTCCATCTCGACCACGCTCCCCGATGCACTCGTGTCTCAGGAAGAGCAACTAAAAAATAGCAGCTTGCAGCCATTTTTTGTCTCCGCACACGCGTCTTGAGCATCGACTTCACCCTTCGTCGTACGAGATGGCTTGCTCTGGAGACGGAATTATTCGTCCGATGGTGCTCGCTTTCTGCTTGTCGTGCCTGAGAGCCTCCGGCTTGTCGTCCTGCATGCTATGCACGACGACGTCACCTCAGGACATCTTGGTTTTGCCCGCATGCTTTACCGACTCTGTCAACGTTTCTACTGGCCTCGCCTCCGAAAGACGACGAAGCAGTACGTCGCCGGATGTCAGGTGTGCCAGCGCTACAAGCATCCCACAGTTCCTCCTTCCGGGCCTTTGCGTCCGGTGTGTCCACCAACGTCAGCTTTTGAAAAAGTAGGAATTGACTTGCTCGGCCAGTTTCCCAAGTCGGTAGCCGGGAATCGATGGATACTTGTCTGTGTCGATCACCTGACAAGATATGTGGAAACGACTGCTCTGCCATCCGCTACAGCTTCCGAAGTCGCACACTTTTTTCTGCACTTCATCATACTGCGCCATGGTGCCCCCCGGGTGGTTATAAGTGATCGCGGGCGACAATTCACAGCGGATATCATCGAAGAGCTTCTTCGTCTTTGTGGGTCACAGAAGCGACACAGCACGCCATATCACCCACAAACCAATGGCCTTACTGAGCGCACAAATCGTACACTGACAAACATGTTGGCCATGTACGTATCCTCAGATCACAAAAACTGGGACGATGTGTTACCTTTTATCACATACGCTTACAATACCGCTAAGCACGAGGTCACGGGATACGCACCTTTCTTTCTTTTATACATGCGACTGCCCAGCAGCTTCCTCGACACTATCCAGCCCTTTTCTTACCATGAAGATGTTTCTATAGCGCAGACTCTCTGTCGTGCTGAAGAGGCGCGCCGCCTTGCCCGACTACGGACTTTGACGTCCCAGGCGAAGATTAAGGCGCGATATGACCGACGACACGCACCAGCTTCGTACTTTACTGGTGACCTTGTCTGGCTCCGGACGCCGCTACGCAAACGTGGTTTGTGTCAGAAGTTTTTATAAACCTATACCAGCCCGTTTGTAGTTGTGCGAAAATTAGGCGACCTGAATTATGAAATCGCAAAAGTGATGTCCCAAGATCGTCGTTCCCGCAAAACTCAAGTTGTTCACGTCGCCTGCATGAAGCCTTGCCAACCCGGACAAATTCAACTCGCTCAGTGAGCTTCGTCTCGCCCCGTGGAAGTGTTACAGCGCAGTTTCTACGAAGGACATTGTCTTTGGGGTTTCTAATGGAAAGGGATTGACCAAGCCCCATGTGGCTTGGTAGAAGAGGAGGTTGAGGTGGTGACTGTGCCGGCCGCTTCCCGATCTGTTCGCTTGGCCCTTCCCGGTCCACACAACTGTAAATAAACCTATTCCATCCATCAAGACCGTGTCAATATGTTGGAAGGGTTTCCCCAATAATTGCATGCATCTGTGTGTGGGGGGGGGGAATATTTTGGATAGCCGGGATTGAGGAGCTGAAGGGAAACAAGAGGACCGACCAGGCTGCACGAGATCTTACAAACCGCGCGGATGACAGTCCCAGCCTTCTGCAGCCCCTCCCAAGTGGCTTTGGCAAATGCCTCACTGTCCAAAGAGGTGAACGAGCCTTTTTCCCCAACCCGGACAAGAACCTTCCTGGCGCAGAAGGGTAACGGCGGCCATTCTGCCTCTCTTGTCTTTGCCTTGCCGGGTTTAGCATTTGGTGCCGAAGAACCTCCCAAAACGTACAGCTCTGATAGTCACTGGTAGGTGGAAAAGAAATGGCGGCCAACTTCGAACGCCCAAGCAAGCCTGCCTTTCCGCCATGGAAAGCTGCACCATGGGATATAGGCCTCACCATACCAGGTATAGGCAAGAAGTCATCTCTGCCTGAGCCAGCCTTGCGATACTACACGCTGGAGCATATCAGTTCGCGTTATCTTGGCCACATTCAGGTATATACAGACGGATCCGTGAAGTCTGACTCGTCAGCCATTGGAGTTTGGATTCTGTCGGTGGGACTAACTGTGAAAGAGAAACTCAGTCACAAGACGTCGTCCACCTTCACTGAGTTAACTGCTATTAGGGCGGCACTCCTTCACACAACTATGGAGCTCCTCAAGGGGAACCTTTTGACTCGAATACACGAACTGCTGAATGAACCACGTTGTTTGATGGACATTAAAAATGGCAATAAAACTTCCAGGGATGCACAATCGACTCATTTCTGGCTACACCTAGCTCGTTAAAATCGGCAGTGAGTTTGCAAAAGATATTCTAACGAGCTGGAAGTTGTATAGCTTAGCACAACGACCTGGCCATGAAGATGCTCCCGAACTTCGATCTAAGATCATCTCTCTAGCGCAACCTTTGGTAACACTTTTGGAAGCGCCCGTCGACACGTTCAGTGAATTAAAAGCAGCTGAATCGCCGACAAGCGCCCCCGGATTCGTCACTTTTTCTACGGGAAGCGTTGTGCACGGATTTCAGGAGGGGCCCCTTGCCGCAAATTCTGCAGCCGACACTCTCAGATTCGTCGCTTCTACGGGAAGTGGTGAACACTCCTGCGGGCACTATTCGCTGCCGCAAGAGAGTGCGGCGTCGCACCTGAAACCGTCATCCCTGCTTGTGCGCCGCAAGTAATCCTGCTGCGCGGACGCAGTTCTATGACGGACGCGTCCAGAAGGTCGTCAATGGACAAGAAGCCCGCTGCGCCATCTCGCAACGCCTTCGCTTAAGCGCTGCCCATGATGAAATGTCAGCCGGACTCTGCCTCAAATCAAATAGCGACACATGTAATTCTTCACGCGAACACGCCACCGACCAATGATGCAGTCACCAACCGAAGTGTAGAGCTCTGAAAAGAAGGACTACCACTAGAAGAGAGGAGAGAGAGAATAAGACAACAGTGCATTCGGCCCAATTGGAAGGCTGGTTTCATATCTTACTTCCTTCAAGGACTCGCCTGACCCGATTGGAATCAGTAACTTTACTTGCTATTTGGATTAGGCTTTAGGCCCTTCTGACCTTCCGCTGTCGGACGGTGCAGCGCGGCCTCCAGCCGCAAGTCGTAGTCTATGTTTATTAAATGTGTGCTGTGTTCCCCTGGGTTTGTAGTGACGTAGGGGCACTTCCGCATGATGAGGGAAAGTGTAGCCCGCCCTGAACAAATTCCACATTTTGGTTCTTATAAATCGGGATACATCTGATGACACAGGACTGGGTTCCGTATTGCTTTCGTAGTGTTTTCTGTCGACGGACTCGTGGGGGCCGTGATATGATCGTCTGCCCTCCCATATCAGTTAAGAATTTTGTTATGCGTAAGGATCCTGTTGCCATTCCCAGGTTTGTCCGTAGATGCGACTTACCTGTGGTTTGGTTGTTACGCGTGCAAGCCCAGCCATGTGCCTCCTCGTCGCCTTCCAAGGTAGCGTGTGCAAGGGCCCACAGTAACGTGACTGTGGGGAAGTTCTCATGGTTGGTCAGAGGTATTAGTATGACAAGTGTCTATGGTAATATACGTCCTCTAGTATAGTTTCGAATGTCAGCCTGCGAGTCGGATAATACCTCTCCCGACGTTTGGATGCTGGAGATAATAGGGCGATAGCCGCTTCCTCTACTTGCACCATGTGCGTAGTTACGGTTGTAGTTACTTGCTGACTTCTTGAATAGTTGTTTGCAGCTTTACACATGACCCTTTCCTTTGGATATTCGTCTGCACAGTATACCAGACATTGGGCTCCCGTACAAGTCTCTAGTACAGGGTGCGGACTCGGGCTCGCCTGCGTCCTGTGTCCTGGGTGGAACGCATGTTCCTCGGGACCTTCATTTGCGATCTGAGAGCACTTGGAAGGTCGACGTCATCGGCGGTCTCCGCGTTCGCGTCTACTTTAGGATCGCACAGTACGTTCCGTCCTGCCCGCGTAGGTGAGAGAAATACGCGTTTTGTAGGGCATTGCGCCTCAGTATCCACAGTATTGTAGATACCGAGTTGGAGTAGTTTGTGTGTCAGGGAAGAGATGGGTATCTTGCAGATAATGTGTTTGTTCTCTATTTTTCAAGGTTTTGGTGTCGTAGGAATGGCGCGGCATATGGAATTCAGCCAATGATAAAAGCCTGAATAAGTCTTCTGGAGCTGTTTTCAGACATTCCTTGATATCTTTGGAGGTTCTTTATATGATGTGGCTAACTTGTATCGCGTGCTACTCTAGTTGTTCGAGATTTGCTGTGTTGCATTCATTAGCTTGGATCCGAAGGCCTAACATTTTTATGTTGTCTACGTTGGTATGGCATGTTGATATTTGGTTTTGATTAAGATCCTTTGGAGACCCTGAGGCTGACGGCCGTCGGGATAGCTGACAAGTAGTTCCAATTTTTCTGGTGAGCAGCCAATACCTCTATGGATAACATAGCTGTCACCACTTCTATCGCTTCTTTAAGGGTGTCTTGTACCATCCCATCGCTGCCTTCTGCTACCCAGAATGTAATATCCTGTGCATACAGACTATGAATCAGTCCTGGTATCTCATTGAGTTTTTGAGGCAGCCCAATAAGACCCACGTTGAATAGCAAAACAGACAGAACTGATCCTTGGGGAGTGCCTCGTTCTCCCTGTTGTATTTGGTACGATTGAATATCACCAATTGTGAGGCCGGCCGTTCTCGCCGTTAAACAATCTGTGACTCCCAGAAGCTCCAGGTTCTGTAGTATGACCCAGTATTTGACTTTGACGAAGGCTTTAGTTAGGTCTGACCCCTGTATGGCCCTGGTATGATATAAAGAATACCGCTGTCCCTCGATTATTTGGTGCTGTAGTTGTAAGAGTACGTCCTGCGTTAGATACCTTGTCTGAAACAGAACGTTGAGAACGGGAGTAGGTGTTTGTCGTCCAAGAAGTTGTTTAGTCTTTTTAAGACAATGTGTTTCCCCAAATTTGCCCCAAGCAAGACGCGAGAGAGATGGTTCTTGGGTTCTGAATCTTCAAAGCCTTGGCGGTTTAGGAATGAAGATCATGTTTGCCGTTTTCCATTGCATTAGAAGGGTAAATTACCTGCAAGACGTATTTAGGTAGGAATATAACAGATGCATCGTCAATGTTCCTAATCGTATGGTTAGTGATGCCGTCTGGGCCAGCAGCCGATATGCTTCTAAGCTGAGATATGGCTGCCACCATCTCTGCCTCCGTGAAAAGGTCATCCAGTTTCGAGCTGGGAGCTCCTTCATAGCCTTTGGCTTGGTTGTGAGGGCCGATGTTAAAGCCTATTTTAAAACTCGACCAACCGTTTGTCAGGGGTTCTATCGTAGCCTTGTAATAGACGATAAAGTTCCTTTTGTTGATGGGTCTTGCGTGCGGTGCGGCAGAGTAAATCGCGGAGCATGTTCCACGTGCGTGGACACTCATTGCTTTGTCCATCCGCTAGCATTATGAATCCTTTGTTGATTATAAGGGGCATCTCGTTTTCTTCAATCTCCTTCTTGAGTTTGGCAATACACCGCCTCAGTGGGAAATTTTGTTTGTTTCTTGCTGGGTTCCTCTGCAGGCCCGCTTTCACTTCCCATAGATGAAGCAGGCAAGAACCCATCTCGTCTAGGTTCGCCTCCTCTGGAACAATATTAGTGAAACCGGCTACAGCTTCCTGTAACGATTTAGGCCAAGCCTTAGTGTCATGTATGTCTTCGCAGAAGTGCGCGTCTCCGCACGAGCTTTACGGAAGTCATCTCATTTTATAATTTTGAGTGCTGATGTTTTCTTTGGCTTAACTAGAATGGTCGTTAATTATTAATTAGAATGTAGTGTTCGCTGTCCAAGTCTGATCTGGGGTTATTCCGTGTAGCGGGTAAGCCTATGTGCTTTGCGAAAGTCAAATTCCTGAGCGTATCGTTGGATGTGGCTGGATGTGACTGGATGTGGCTGGATGTGGTTGGATGTGTGTTAGATGTGACCGTATCGTTGGAGCGTATCGTTGGAATAGTTCCCCAGTATTCGATGAAAATTGCACGGGCATTACAGGCGACACACGATAACGTTGAAGAGGTATACAAGGCTGACCGTGTCAGCTGTAAGCCATACCAGAATGAAATCTGATCAGTAAAGCATTTTAATCCCATGTCAGAACAGGAAGCAGTAGTTCAAGATGTTACCGTTTACAGCCCTTCATGCTCATAACTTTTGCGTCCATACCCAACAGATGTAGTGCATAGGCTGCAAAAAATTTGATTCGTTAAATGTGGGGCTTAACATGCAGGAGCTGCACCTGGAGTAAGAGGCGCGCCTCGTCAGATGGTCCCAGACTAATTGTGACCTCCTGAGGACCTTTAATGCACTCTGAAATCTCGACACATGGGCGTTTTTGCCTTAGGAGCCACGGCGGCGCGTATGCTGGAAAGGAAAGCTGGGAAAATAATGTTCAGAAAGGTATTATGACATGTAGACTAGTTCCTATCGCAGAACTTTAAAGCTCTTAGCCTTTGCTGCTGTAAAAGAGATACGTAGAGACAGAAAAAAACAAAAGCCGTCGGACTGTTTCAAGTTGACGAAACGGGTGAAGACGAATTTACGGGACGGATACCACTCAAAACCGCACTTCAAATACTTTTATGTGCAATCTTTTGTGACTAAGAGCTTTTTGAACGTTTGCACACACTAATAAGTCGGACGCGAAATCCGCATTGATACCACCACGGAAATAAATTGTCAAATTCGCCCATCAAGCCGCACCGGCAGTCGCCGATGCACACGGCAGCGGTGGAATCCATGGCGAGAAACACGTTCTAAACGGCCACCCATGGTGAACGACGTCACGTCTTCCAACTCGCCCGCGCCAAGTGTGGCATGCTGTAGAAGGTCCAGAGAAGAGTGCAACTTACTTTCTAATAGCAAGCGTCCTCTTTCTCTGACTGCCTTCCTGTCCCCTACTTTACTTCCACGTCTTAATAACCATCAAGATAATTCTGTCAATATTTGTGTTTCGTAGTAATGTTGTTTCTTTGGTTGTCGGCTTATTGATTTTCACGTGTTTTTCATTTCTTTTCGTATTCTTTTCAGCGGTCTTCTTACTTTTTATTTGTTTTTTATTCTTCCTAATGTTTTATTCATACCCTTCTGTTATTTCTATAGGGGTTCGGTGCTCACCATTTGCTTCTTGTCACCCCCATAACCGCATCGGCGTTGCAAATAAATAAATAAATAAATAAATAAATAAATAACTAAATAAATAAATAAATAAATAAATAAATAAATAAATAAATAAATAAATAAATAAGATATATTTTATTAAAAATAGCTGTCCTTTATATAAACGCGCTTATAGAGAACTTCGTATTTGAATTGGGAAGCCACAGATTCCTTCTTGATTAACATTACGGCATTCCGGCATTCAAATTCCCACGCGCAAACTCGCAAGAAATGCAAACGCCAATTAGGCACTCTGTCGTACAAGGCAGAATCACAATTTATATAAGCGACTTCAAATATCCTAAGATGTGGAAAGAACACACACAGTAGCTCTGCAGCTTTGTTTTTGTGCAAAATGTAAGATGGTTGTTGACTGGTGGCCTTTTCTTTTCACAGAACACTTTCCTGCCATTACACCTGGCAGACGGTCTATTACACCTGGCAAACGGTCTATAAGCAGACGGTCTATTGGTAGCGCACTACTTTCTGCATTCAGAGAAAATAGGCTTGCCCGTACATTATCGAATCGCTGTTGGTATTCTTCCTGTCCATAAAATCTTGTGGTTACGCTTGCAGCCAGCTGTGGACCGACTCTAAACAGAGTTTTGTGAGCGTTTGCAACTTCCACGCGAACGCTTTGCACCAAACTCAGTGTTGAAAAAGCAAGTGAAATGCATACCAAAATTTAACCCGAATGCCCACTATAAAGAATAACTTGTTTTCGGCATTCGATTTATGTAGCACACGGTGAACGCAAACGAAGCGCGCACTTTTGCTCACATACATTTCCTTTCACAATGCATAATACCCGAGCTCTAAACATGCGTTGACACGTATAAAAAACACAATGCGTGAAAAAACCAATGCAGCTCAACCTTTCAAACCTGGCATTTGTTTTGATGATATCTTGTTTTCGCTGCGGTATTGTAATGCCTCAAGTTCTCCAAAGACTACTGAGGATGTAAAAGTCACGTTCGCTGTTGCGTTGCGCACGCGAACATTTTCTTTTACAGTCTTTAGCGTGACATCAATTTATTCGATGGTGCCGGATAAATGCCAAGGTATACTAGCGTGGCTTTCCATGATCACTGTCTAATTTGCAGCGAAGCTGTTAGTGTGACAAGGCAACATACCCCGGACGCCGCAAGCTTTTTACACATAACCTGCGGTGTGGTGACCCCCCACCCCTTCAATGACTTCTCGGTGTCAGTTACTTCTCTCTCTCTCCCTCTGTTCAAAAGTGACAGATGTGGCCCCGTAGAGTTCTCGCGCAAAGGCAAGCAACCGATTAGAGAGGTTTATAGAGCAGGCATTATACGCTTAGGCGGCCATGCATTGGTACTTTCTTTCGAAGGGCAGTTACTGAGCGCAGCATGCATTTCAAGCTTTGGAAATGAGTCGCTGACAATACGGTCAACATTCGCAGTGCATTGGCACAATGTGCAGATTTGAGTTATTTCACGACACGAAGCAAACACTTTATGGCTGCATATACCGCCTTCAAGTAGGACAAAACGCTAATTTAGTAAATGTCCCATTGCCCCTAAATAAGGTGAAAATTGCGAAACCACAGCCGCTGCGCCGTTTTGTGTCACATGAGGCCTGTGATCAAGGGTTACAGCGGAAGAGCGCGTGGAGCCAACAGCACTAATCATCGTCATCAGCAGCAGAACAGCATGCGGGAACTGGAATTGTTAAACACTTCGGTGCCTGTTAGTGGCGCATTTGGCGATTGGGCGTTCTTCTGTGACCTCATTCGCGGTGGAAACCGCGGCGCATAATCGCTGCTATTAATAACGAACCGTCAGACGCTGTGCAATGTTCCGGAAAAATTCCCGTGCCATCTCCACTAACGTGAAACCTGGGGAGGGGCGAAGTATGCAGTGTGTAAGTGCATTCTTGGTGCCTCGTTTTTGCCAACGGAGATGAAACCGTTAAGGGATGAAGGTATACAGGTTTGCTGTAAAAGTCTCGTGTCTTTGAAGCACGAAGCGTTCTAGCGCGAAGCGAGAACGAGTGTCTGGGTGTTTTAGCACCGTGACTACATGAGACGACGATTGCGACGACGGCGAAGGCGTCGACGGGAGACGCCAACAGCCCAAGCTTATAAGGGGCTTCACCCCTGAAAAATCCCGGGCCAACTCCACTAACGTGACCTGGAGAGCGGAGAAGCAAGCAGTGCATAAGTAGATTCTTGGCGCCTCGGCGGTTTTGCAACGGAGGTAAAGCCATTGGGGGGTAGAGGTATACAGCTTTCCTGTGAAGGTCTCTTGTTTTTGCAGCACAAAGTTCTGTAGCGCCCGGCGTAAACGAGTGTCCCGGTGTTTTTTTAGTACGCGTTGCGAAGCGTTCCAGCGCGAGAAGTGAGCGAGTGTCCCGGTGTTTTTTATACACGCGTAACTTTCTAACAAGACGTGCAAACGAGTTTCCCGGTGTTTTATTACTGCGACTACATGAGACGACGATTACGGCAATGACTACGACAGAGACGCCAACAGCCCCAGCCCCTAAGGAGCTTCTTCCCACAAACTGCCGGTAGTCTATGCTTGGATCCGGCATGGCGGAGTCAACTTCAGGGAGCCCGCCGCGCCATGACATCCCTCCGAACTGCACACTCATTGGGAAAGCATCCCAGGACTACCATCTGAAAAACGTAGGTTGTTGTCTTTCTTTTATTTTGTAACAAAGTTTATCCCTATCTTTAGCCGCCGCGCCCCATCTCTTTAACGCTCTTTTTTGTTGTTTAGTTTGATTGCGTGTCTCCTTTATTCTACCTATGTTGCCCTGTACCCCCCTTCCTCCCCCCCCGCTGCAACTAACTCATAAGTTTTTAGCTGATCATTGGAGTGCCATGACATGCCATGCCAAATTGCAGTATTTTAGAGCGTCAGAAGAAGGTGTGTACATGGGTGAATATGAACCTAAAGCGCTTTCATTATAATTATTGTTAAACACCAGTGTTGAATGCAACACAAATTGAACCTCCCACACGCGTCAGTCAAAGCAGCCCACCCTACCTGCAAATTTTAATTGCTACCACGTGGGTCCAGTCTCCAAAACAAGACAAATACTCAACGGTTTCTCTAAACAAGCCTGATAACTACTTCGATTGCTCCCATTAGTAACTTTTAAGTGCGAATGCACTTTATAAGCGACCCCAAACCTTCCACCGCCGGCGGCGGCGGCGGCGTCCGCAGTCCTCCTCTCCCAACGGCGTGGAGCGGAGAGGAGCGTCGGTAGCAACGGCGCGGTGACGTCACTTCACCACGTGACCGCGCTCGCTCCGCCTCCTCGCCGTGGATGCGCGGGTGCGCGCCGCTCTCCGCACCGCCCCTCGCGCCGTGACGTCATGGTATGACGTCACAGCGCGCCTCCTCTCCCCAGCAGCTGCCGCGCGCCTCTCTCTCCACCGTGACGTCACACTCTCTCCTCTCCCCCTCGCTCGGCTGCAGCTGCCGTGCGCCGCTGTCCCTCTCCCCTTGCGCTCGCCTCCTCTCTCAGCCACCTGGCTCGGCGCGCTCGGCGCGGCGTACCCCCCTATATATGCAGCGATAAACTGCCGGACCTCCGTGGGTCGGCTCGCGCGCGCTCACGGGCGAATGCCAACGGATTTTAACTTTACTCCCCCTCATAGCATCACCCCGTGCATTCGCACTTAACCATGTTCACCCTCGGGGAAATGCTTGGGAGTTTTGTCACCCTCCCCCACGGCACTGCGACCCTCGCCCACCGCAGTGAAACCAATGCGGCCAACAGGTGCACACGGCGGTCGTCCACCACGTACCAGGCGCGGCGGGCACAAAAGGAGGAAACGAAGGGCAAGTTTCCAAAGGTCATATTTAGCTACAATAATTTTACTTCGACTACACTTCACGGCAGCATTGCCTATATTTCCAACCATTTGAACGATGTGCTCCATTTGGTTTTTATGGCAGTTGCCGAAACGCTTAGCGCGCTCCTTATAGTAGCCCCTAAACTGGAAGAAAACATGCGTGTAGCGTAAGTCCAGTTAAAAACGCCCAATTAACCTACAATCCCTACACATTCCCCTCTCCTAAAACTTGCCACACCCGGAGTTATTTCTAAACTGAAGCCTTGCGCAGCGCGCAGTTCTCGTGTAATGGCAAAAACCGTATTTTTTAGGCTTTGGAGGGCTGAATTGTATTTTATCGGGAGTTTTAAACATCTCGCGTTCTCAGACATTTGCACTAAAATATTCCATATTATCCTGCAGGTATTCATTGAACGTACGAAACCTGTACTACATTTAGTTCTTTCAGCGCATTCAGCAAACACTGTGCACATTCCGCGTAACGTAACAAATCGCAACCCATCTGAATTCACGCATATTATAACTAAACAAATTCAGCTTGAGAACGCAAACATGAGAAGGAGGAATAAACGTTTATTTATTTCTAAAAAAGGAAAATTGAGAGCTGGATTATCTTCATTGTAGTAGCGTTGATCATCCAGGGTGGGTTGCGTCTCTAGTCCAGGATACCATGGCCCTCAGTTGCTTGTCTGGCCCGGATCACCAGGCCGCGCAGGTCATCAAGGACATCGCTGGACAGCCGGGTTTCCCACTGCTCTGTCGATGGGGCCAGGACCTCCGGAAGTTCCTTCACATCATGTGGTACTGTGTGACACTCATGTGACACTCTCTACCACATGATGTGCACTCACACATCATTTGGTAGAGAGTGTTGGGGGTGCCGCAGTATTTACAGTCTTAACTATACAGACTGGGATGGATTATGTGCAACTGTGAGGCCTGCGGGAAGGAGTCATTCTGGAGTCTTCTTAACTGCAGCGCTTCTTCTGTGGTGAGTTGTGGATGAGGAGGTGGACATTTCTGTCTGCCCAATCAGTAATGTTCCAATAAATCCGTGGTGCGTCGTAGGATAAATGGGAACAGCTACGGGGGAGTACCTTGAGCTTCTGTGACGGTGGTGAGGGTAGCGGTGGTTTCCCGGTGGGAATGGCCTCGGGCAGCGGCATAAGCCGCCATATTACCCTCCAGAAACTCGTGGCCCAGTGTCCACACGATGTGTGTGTCCGGTACATTATATTTTAGATTCGACGCTCAGAGCATCTCTTGTCAGCGGCCCTGACCTTCCTGCGTGCGTCCGTTGTCTGCTGCGTGCGTCCGTTGTTCGCAGCCACTCTCCCGCTCTCCTCTCCGATAGCGAACACTCTCTCGCGAGGGGCATTGGATTGGATTCGATTTGATTCGATTGGATTGTCTTGGCTTGGCTTGCCTTGGCTTGGCTTGGCTTGGCTTGGCTTGGATTGAATTGGAGTGGATTGGATTTGGATTGGATTGGATTAAAGTGGATTGTGTTGGATTGTGTTGCGTCATAGCCGCGGCAGAGGCACTGGCGCCGGTGCGTGCCCAGGTGAGAGCGTGTGCGGTCCAGCGCGCTCTCACTCCGCCGGTGGGCGGCGCTGCGCGCGGTTCTGCGCATGTGCAGTACTCTCTCTCTCCGCGGTTTCCTCTCCTTCGGGCGCGCTGCGCATATATAGTGCCTAGAATATAACCGGTGTGCCGCTCTCCGGCGGCCTTTCGGTCGACGGTTGCTCTCCGTTTGCGCTTGAACCCCCTCAGCGTCGCATCACACCAGGGTTCCTGCGAGGGGAGGTGGGCGTAATTTTTTTTCTGATCCTTTAGCTTCATGATTATATTAAGCGCCACTGACTTGTATATGCTCACATTAAAATGCAGAAGAACGCAATTATCGCCAGAATATTTGCCTTTTGCTGTGCGCCCACTGACTCTATCAAATGACTTTCTTTTGTAGTCTATAAAAGCAAGAAGAGCAGATAAAAAGCTACACGTGGTAATCTGGATCGGCTGCAGGTGTAGCCGATCTACATTGTTATGCGTAGCTTTTTACTCGGTTTTGAATGACCAGTTTTAAAAAGCGCTAAGTACGTAATGGATGCTGTGACAAGTAACTGGTTAGTGTTCTGTTTTGAAGTACCACAGCAATAGTTTTAGGAGTGCATGTATAAAAAACAGAAGGATGGTCACCATGCTGAGGGTCACGTTCATGACGCTCCCTACTTGTACGCGCTTGAAAAACTATGCGGTTTTAGAAATATTGAAACGGGCTGGTCGCAGTACCAGCTTCGTCACGTTGTGGTAGGGATACTGCAGGGCGATCCCTACGCGGTGATATTTTAGCTTACCTGTTGCAGAACAGAATATTTGTGCTTCCTGTTAGCCCCAAATATCTGAGATGGTGTTGTGCGTAGTATTCGAAGACAAACAAAATTTAATGGGTCCACAGCCTTGGATCAGCACCCTATAAAAACTTCCCTTCTACAACACATTAACACCACCACAGGTTCAGAATTTCAAGGTTTTGGTTGGATATATCTGTTTCGATGCATTGTGCTTGGCTTGAACTGAACTGTTCACGCGCCTGCAGAGTCCGGGAAAGAAGCACCGTGAAACTAAAGCGGAAGTTCTTTGAATAGGTTGTTTCCACTTTGCACTGCAGCACTCCGAAACTGAAAACATCCAATACTTAGAAGGCGTTCTTGTTTTGTTAACGTTAATTATCCGTTTTCCTTTATTTTCCAGAATAAACGGGGAGCAGAAGCGGTCGCCCGTAAGTTATGAATATTGTCGGAACATTGTTTGAGGCTGGAGTACCGCTGGGTTGAAGCAGGACCACCGAATACGCAAGGGATTAAAGCCTGGGGAGAGGGAGCGACTTTTAAAGCGGATGCGCGTCATGTTTTGTTGGAAAAGACGTCGGAAAGCAGCAACTGAAAAAAACTAGACAGTTTACAAGTAGCCCTTCCTTCTATAAATAGAAATGGCGATGTGCTACTAGCCCTGCGTGTTCTAAAAACGGGGGCGATGTTTTTTTTTTATTTGCCTGCAATGAAACAGGCACAAATTAACACACCAATGAAGTGTTGTTCTATATCTCGTGAGCCTGCAACGCATATGGGCGGCAGACATCCCTGAATCGAGAAGTGCTTATAAAGGTTTCTTTTATGCCTCGTTTTTTTTAAACATTCGGCAAATTTGCGGATAGCGTAAAATTTATTGGTCAAAACCTTCCATTGCTAAACAAGCACTTCGAAAAAAAAACTTTCCGTGCATTTAAAGCGCCGAAGCGATAGACAAGCAGGGCAAGCGGAACACAAGCGCTGGATCTCTGAAGGAGCGAAGGGCGTTCCTCTCAGTGCTGTGTTCCTATATATTCAGCGCTTGTCCTGTGTTTCCTCTCCATTTAACAGCAAAGCTGTTTAGACCGAGCTATGTCCGTCAATCGCACAAAAAGCGTCAAAGTCGCAAGAAAAATTGTGGTTAGAGAAATCCCCGGAATCGAGCTGGCAACGTTCACGCCGTGAAACCGGCAACCTAACCACTGAGCGACCCCGAAGGCCTGAGGTTTACGGGGTTAGCAGAGGCGGAGATCGATAACACCGGCAGCCAATAGAAAAGAAAAAAAAACGTTCCCCTGCGTGGGAGACGAGACTGGGGTCCTAGCAAATCTGTCCCAGATGGTCGAGCTATCATCGCATTCGGGGGCACAGCATTTTTTGGGGGTTCCTAGCGAGGGCATCCGCTTTAGTCTTGGCTGTAGGTCTAGTGCGTGCTAACGCAGTCAACGTAGGGACAGATGTGAAAGCCTGCAGACGAAGCAATCTTGGAATGCAGTCATTAACTTCCCGCGGCAAGTTCAGGAATCCATGCCAGCTGCAACAGGCTTGTCTTCGACGAAGCTCTGCTGTTTCTCCAGCCATGCAACACTAGTGCAAGCTGCGCCCATTTTTTCTTGTCTGTTCGCGTTAAGACGAGTAAAATTGACTCTTTATTGTAGGAGGTACGAGTTAGAATCCCCATATCTATGTTAAAATAACTGCGTCACAAATCCACTAGATTTGGGACGCAGATGTGAGACTAAACTAAACAGCCATTACGAAAATGAACATGTTTCACTCCAAGAACAATTCTAGTAGCGGCGGATGAAAAAATCCCAATTACTGGCCTTTACTACCCCCCCCCCCCCCCCCCTGCAACCGACAATCTTGTGTGATACTGCAAATCGGGAGGACAAGCGTGGTGATAGTATGGAGGCGTGCTCTGTACGCGCATCGCCCTCCGCTTTTTTAACTTCACGAGCGCGTTGTTGAGGAAGTTTAGCACGTTTTCCAGCGGCAATAATTGGGCGTGCAATGACTTGGCGCTTTGGCAATGGCAACCAAATGCCACCAGAATTCGTTTAAGCTTGCAGCGGCCTACCCAAGGCATCCGTCAGAAGCGGCTGTTGCGATAAGACAGAACCACCAAAAGTAATCGCAGCGCCTTCAAGCTCATGCGCAGACAGAGGTATAATGCAAAAGGTCCCCTGGAGACGAAGCAAAAAAAGCGGAGAAGTGGCCAAAAAGACAAAGAAAAAATGAAGCTGCTTCACGGCAAGAACCGAAGCCACCCTGATTCCGCCGGGTCAGGCCACCCCTTAGCCGGGTCAGGCTAAGGCGTTGTGCTGCGGGGTGCAGGTTTATCCCAGCCCTGGAACACTTTGAAACTTCTGATGAATCTGAGGAACCAACACGATTATCTCTCGATATTTTAACAGGGAAGCTGTTTATCAATTTGTTGATTCCGGCTGCTCACAAAACTCAGTATAACAGTATAAATAAATCACCAGCAGGATTCGAACATGTGTCTGGTAGATCAACGGAGTTGAGTCAATCGCCTTACCCAATCAGCTATGACCGCGAGTTTGTACCCGGAAGTCAAATTGCTTGCTCACTCGGCTGTGACGGTGGGCAGAGGAATCACGCCCCCTGCTCGACGCAGACCACGTGATAGAGTTACGTTGCACCTGCGGGCGCCTAGATTTAGGGGAATCACCTGTTAATATTCTATGGGACTTACTACTTACTAACGACTCACTTACATGACCCACGGACTTGAAAACCATTGTGCACAAATACAAAACGCTTTACAAATCCACATCCTCGTCCACAACAGCTTGGTTTGCATATATTAGACACATGTCACTTCTGTATCGAAATAAAAAATAAAGCTCTTGCTCTATAGACAGCTAGCGCCATCTAGTTAAAAAAAGATAAACCAAAATGCGTTTCAAGTTTGTTATTTATCGCCGTAAAGAAGTGATACATTTCCAAACGAAGCTGAACTAGGCCGTTAGGGACATTTTCATGAATCTGTAAAACTTTTCGTATCGGTACACGACCCTTTTTAAGCATGTGCGTAACGAATTCCTAAGTCCCATAAGAATGTGATCAGGTGAGCCCCTGTTAGGTGTGCGCGTTCCGTTAGTTCGTTCTACTTTTTAGATTTGCTTCTTTTTAGTCGTTATAGCAACAAAGGTGGAGTGAAGGGCGTTACCGAAGTGCAGAAGGGACCAATCGGCTTCATTCGTGGACTTAAAACGACGTGATGGTCGGGAAGGTTGCGCACAGCTTAGCTACCTTCAAGTCTTCCGCGTTAGTGGGAGCTTCTTTCATTGTTTTAGCCCATAGAAGATACAAAGGCAGTTTAAATTTACCTGTACTCCTCTATTATGGTAGAACGCATCACTTTTGTGCCTAAGGCACCCATAATTTCATAATTTGAATGTTGCAATTTTTACAAATGTACGTTTCAAATACTCCGGAGCATTCCCCTGCTCTGCACTTGATGAAGCAGATGCAGCTGCAGCGCGAAAACCCCCAGAAATTAAATTTTTGAATGTTCAAGAACTCAAGTTTAATAAATATGTTCAAGGTACAAAATTACATTAAAATTAACGTGTTCTCCTAGCTCACAAAAAGCCAGATATTGTTTAAAAGTCTTATTAGAGTGTTTGTTTCCCGTTCTTTGTGCAAGATATCGTTTCATGCCTTTTTTTAGAACGTGGACTGTGTATACTACCAGATGTTTCTCCAAATTAACTTAAGGTCATGCGAATCCTATGAGAGCTGTGATTGATAAATTCAAAATCGATGTTCGGCAGGTAACGAACTGTACAGTGGTGCGCAAACGTAATACAAATGCCTCCGGCGTTGCCAATTGATCGTCATCGTGTCTGAATACCGCGTCGGTAAGCTTGCGGTGGCTGGTGCTGCAGACGGCTGGTGCCCTGAGCTCTTTTAATCCTAGGCCTGTGGCTGATCGCTGCCTAGGAACACTGCTCGTTATTAGACAATTTCTATGTTTTGCTGGTAAGTGCGGCCTTGCGCGCCTCATCCTCGCGTTGAAGGTTTTGTTGCGAAACTTGGAGGTTGCCGAAACACGAACTTTTTGGAGTTAACTATTCCGAAAAACTGCCGGCAATGGAGAAAATGAAGTACTGTGAGTGTAAAATCTTCGTTATGCTTCAGGGTTTAGTTTATAGGAAACCTGCAACGTGGTGATGAGGCTGGTGCAAGGCCACATTCGGGAGTAAAAAGCGTAGAAGTGTTTCTCGAATACATGTTAAGCAGGTGAGACAATCTGCGTGCCAACTATTTCCAGCTGTACGGAAGCATACTAAGAAAATTATATCGCACTCTACGACTATTGCCTTGAGGGGCTAGGGGAGTTCAGGCCGCGCTTTTCGTCCCAGCTGCGGCGAAGTGCATTCACAGGTTCCCCGCATGCACAGCGGAGGAGGGTGTAAGGAAAATCACTTATTGAAGCAGGGACATTTTTAAATATGAATGTTTTTTTCAATGCCATAAAGAAACACGATCACCTCATACTTCAAGGTAAAGTGTCACTCCTTTACGAAGCAACAGCCTTTAAAAACCCTTTTTGTCAAATGAGTTCCAGAAGCTGGTGCCTGGGATGGTGGGTTATGAACTGGTACGTCAACAAAAAAAAACTCCCACCTCCCCTCGCGGGAACCCCTGTGTAGATGCGACGCATAGGCGGAGCGGCGAAGGGACCGCGTTTTATATCGCGCATAACGTTGAGGGGACTGCGTAAGCCGGTCCCAGTCGATAACGACGTTGGCGTACTTGTAAAGCGGCCTGGACTCTAGGTGTTTGAGCCAAGCGTGGATGTTGCTTCGCCGGAGAACGGCACATCGGTTATATGCGCAGCGCGCCCGAAGGAGAGGAAACCGCGGAAGAGAGAGTACTGCACATGCGCCGGCCCCAGCGCGTCTGCCGCGGCTATGACGTAACGTGCCGCGGCTATGACGCAACACAATCCAACACAATCCACTTTAATCCAATCCAATCCAATCCAAATCCAATCCAAGCCAATTCAATCCAATCCAAGCCAATCCAATCAAAATCCAATCCAATCCAATCCAAGCCAAGCCAAGCCAAGCCGATCCAATCCAATCCAATCCAATCCAATCCAATTCAATGCCCCTCGCCAGAGAGTCTTCGCTTTCGGAGAGGAGAGGGGGTGAGCGGCGGAGAGCGGAGCTGGCGTGGCGAGGAGAATGGGGGAGGGGAGGACAACGCCGACGACGATGACGACGACGCCGGAGGGACAAGGCGAGTGAATCAGATGCTCTGCATTTAAAATGCAAGGGTGTGACTGAAGAAACCAAAGCAATCGCTGTTTAGCTACAGGAATGTTCATTGCTGTTGGCAGTGTTAGGAAAATCTGCTTAGCAAGCAGAATAAACACAGTGAAAACCCTAGAATTATGTAGAACGGAAAAACAAAGCCCTAACTCAAAAAGGCTTCTGGCGACAGCCAAGCTCCAAGACTATCATGATTTAAACACGTGTCCGTTGAGATAACAATGTGTTTAAAAAATCTCAAGCGTTAACGGCTGAGTTCAGATTTTTTGCAAAAGCTTGAGCCGCTGCAGTGCTCCACACTTCTCCATTTCAAACCATTCAAACCATACGCCTTGTGGATACACATAAGGGGCTGCTATGCTAAATCATAAAACGCAAGTGCTCAAAATTGGTACCTTTGCAAAAGACGTAATTTAAAATACGATTCATCCTAACTGGAAGGAAAGCGTTCATTTGGCTTGTTGCTAATCTACGCTTAACGGATGAGTATTCACTACGTAGTGGTTTATGTACGAAATGTTATTTGTAAAATTATTTGTTTGAAAATTCCTTCACATATTCTTCAGCGCTACCCACCCTAAAACATCGCAGACTTCAATAGAAAAGGAAAAAGTATTCGCAAATTGCACATCTGCTGTCTAACGTTCTTGGCCCAGGAGGTCGAAATTGATTCGGGGTGCTCTTTAATGGCACCCGTCTTTGCACTAACGTAGTTTAGGGGCGCTAAGCCACAAATTATTATTTGTGTATCATACTATCACAAATACTCTTTTCCTCTTCCAAACACATGTACCATGTATGAACATTGCATTTGTTGTTTACTGCACACATTCATAATGTACGTTCTTGCACCAAGTTTTGCACTGAAAGTGGCGGCTTATTTGCCACGTTTTTTGCAGGTTCCAAGGATGATGTATTCTTACCCAACTGTCACCTTCACTGGCAGCAGCGCACTGGGCTATTGTATTAGACTTCGGGTTTAAGTTTCATTTAACGTTGATTTTCAGTGTATCAAATGTTCACATGCGGTATCTGACAATGAAGGCCAATGTTCTATTTATGTGAGTTGTGATCTTGTAATTTTTACCAGTACTGTTAATTTTTTTCATACTTTAATATAAGTAGCTTTAATTCCTCCTCTAGTGATTTTGTGTTTAACTTCACATTTTTCGTTGTCATTCGATCAACATTCATGGCGGAGGACATTTAAATTTGTATTATTTTGGACTGGTATTTAAACAAACTATTTTAGTTCCCAGCATTGGTATTCCTTCCATGTGTGCGTGCTTTAGCTTACAGAATAGCAGCGATTGTGTCTAATGTAGTCACCAATACTCCTTTCTGACTCTCTTCGTCTAATGGAACTTCAAATACCGGAATTCTCTTCCAAAAGGAGTGTTGCGACCACCGTTACAGGGGTCACGCAGTATCCAACAAGACCCCCTTTGCTCGTTGATTTGCAGTTGCTACGTCCTATGGAGTCCTGCATACTCTTATTGGACTTGGTGTCATTCAGTCTTGGGACGCTCTATCAAGATGAGTGACTGGCACTCTCATTAGTGGGGTGGCAAAGTAGTCCTCTGGACCCCCTTTGATCGCCTATTTGGAGTCTTAGTGTATACAGCATGTGGAATCCTTCATACTCTTTTTCGACTCTTAGTATTATGGAGTATCAGGATTCTTTTAGAAGGAGTCAAGGGAACTTATTACTGTGGTCAGATAACAATAAATTGGGCTTTCTCTGTTCACTGATTTGGAGTCACAGTGTTGTTGTTTGTTCGTTTATGTAATAGCCTCAATGCTTAGTGGACACTAAGCATTGAGGCTTAGTGTCTAGAAAACTAGGTTGGCCTCCCGGATATAGTCCAGTAGGGAACGGTAGGCAGCACCATGGAGCCGCCGATGGTAATGCGTGTGACGACATCCTGCAGACTCCTGCATACTCTCGTCTCTTGATCGCGACTCTGAGCCAGGGTGTCAGAGGACTCTCCTTGAAAGAGAATCTGGTGACCTCATGGTGACAGTTCTGGTTACTTAAAGGCTGGTCTAGTGAGAGTTCTGGTGACCTAAAGGCGCTCAATTTTAGGACAAGCGGATGACTCTAAAATGAATCATTACGGATTCCCTTTTTAGATGGGAAGCAGCTCATGGTCGGGTCTATGTCCCTCCCTTGTTGTTGTTGCGCCGTCCACACCCCCACTGCGCATGCTCGGCTTGCTGAACGCCCGGTGGTGTCTTACCCTTTAGTGCCTCCTGGAGCCTGGAGCGACAGTGTTGCCGTTGTCTTTGAGGGCCGGCCCGAGACGAGCACGCTTCCCCTTTAAGGGCTCCTGGAGCGAAAGTGTTGCCGCCGTCTTCCTAGGCCGGCACGAAACGAGCACGCTTCACGCGCCTTCGACGTTTCATCGTTGTCGTCAGCGGCGGCGTGCGTCGGCGGGCCGTATACAAGCAGCCCACAACCATCCGGGCAACGTGCATCGACCTCATCTTCAATAACACTAGGTTTCATCCACTACAACAGCCCTTGACTTTACATTTCACAGACAATAAGGTGGTCATAAAGCGGAATGCCAACCACACCTCTACGTCACCTACGTTGAACATGATGATGATAATGCCCAAATAAAGACAAAGTCATACCACGTACAACGTCTCTCTCTCTCTCTCTTTAATGCTTCTCCACTCTAATACCCCCCTCCAATAAAATTACACGATCTTCCCGTAGGATGCTTATGGCCGAGCCTGTTCCCTCCCTTGTTGTTGCGCCTTCCACACCTCCACTGCGCATGCGCGTCTCTCCTCCATTCTGCTCCTCACAGCCGTATAAACGAGGTGTGCACACGCGCTGCACGTTACTCTACTGCGCATGCGCGTCTCTCATCCATTCTCCCGCTCACCCTAGCCACGCGTCTCCTTACTCTAACACCACACACCAAATCTACTCACACTACTTACTTCAACTCTAGTTACCCACCAACCAACCCCCACTGCTGCTTCGCATCCTCCTCAGGGATCCCCCCACAGGAAGATGGTGAAATTTTTTTCTTTCACTGTAGTGTGCGAGCACACAACACGGAGGTCATCGTAAGGGGCTGCGCCGGGCGGTGCACGGTGGTACAGCGATGTCACAGCGGAGCTCAATCGGGAGCGTTTCCCACCAGATAGAATGTTTCAGCGGGTGTATTGTGACACCGGTGAGCCAAAAGATGCATTCAAGATGGTGAAACCAACCTCTGGGAAGGGTTGCCAGGTCAGGCATTTCGACGCCATACTGGTGACTGTTTGATACTTGGGGTGACGGAAATTTCAGTGTGGTGACTCTACTACATTCTGACTATTTGAGCCTAGATGATTTTACATATTTCCGGGAAGTTTCGACGTCCCACTTGCTACAAAAAGAATCTTATTGTACCTTTCAGTGAATTTCAGCCGTCTAGACCTCCTGAACAAACAGAACAGAACAAACTTTTCGGCTGATGGCGGGGACCTGGCAAGGCCTAGAATAGGTCCCAACGAATCAGTCACTCAAATACACCACCGTACGTCGCTACTTACCGGCACAAATCGAAATTGACCTTTGATATCCGAAACCTGATGGCGTGAATAGCGTCAAAGCCTTCAAGCAACACCATCGGTATTAGGGGTAATGCTCAGTAGTTTACGGGAGCTTGAGATTGCACCCAGACTGGTGGGAGTAGTGCCTGACGATTTATAATAGGCACGGGAATATAAAAAGGTGGCGAAAGTGGTAATACATGGTGTGCAGCGAACGCACGTTCTAAGTGTTTGATCTGCTTTGTAGGCTTTCGCGAAGCCTGCATAATGTAGCTTTTTTGCACGATGGTTGACCAGTTTGGACTGTCGGCTTGTGCCTAAAGAATACTGCTTGGTCGTTGTCCAGATGGGCACCGTTTCCACAAGGCATTCAAAGCAGAGCTGACATTTCTGATAAGCAGTGGCCTTTCAGCGATACTGTAGTAAAGGCCAGTCTTGACGAACTAGAACACATGAACTGTATAAGTATAGACAACCTTGGCATATACCATTCTTTCATTGCTAATTTCTCCTTCGTCTTCATCTCTCGCATCCTCTATCCATGCTCTTTGTTCTCCCTTCCCTTCCCACACATAAAATAGCTGGCCATAACTAATACTACTATACCGGCCTTTCTGGGTTCGTTTATTTCAATACCATTTTTCTAGCTCTTTTTTAGTCAGTAGTCAACCGCTGTAGCTTTCCGGCTACACCGAAAACGAATTAAATCTGCGATACGGTTTCCCACTTCTCAGAATTTTATTATATTTACCTTGAAGGTAAACAAAATACTTATCAGCATCGCCTTGCTCAAAATGGCTACTCTCTTTCTTCGTTTCACACATTCACTTTATGCGAGCGATATTTTTGTCTACTTTTGGCAATTTCCTGGCGACGTTTCCTTGCGAGAATCTGGGAACAGTGCTTCTGGGTTCACCCGGCTGGAACTCCTGTATCGATCGGTCCCAGATCCCCACGCCTTTCCGGTCACCCATTATAGGAAGGTGGCGTGGGCTCGGTAGAGCGGATATGTCTTGCTGTACTTATTGATGGGTAGGCCCGGCCAGAATTCGGAGCGAAAATGACGAGCCACCGCCCAGGCGCGCGGTCGGGTTCCATCTAAAGCATGGCAAAGCTGACGCGCTAGTCCACGTATCGGCGATGATGGTGCTGGCGTTCGTGCATGATGGTGGTGTCGCTCAATGCGGATGGTGAATCGCCATGACCCTGGTAACCTGAGGAAATCGTTGTCACCTCTTATTTTTTAATGTGTACTCCAGCAATTTGGAGCTGACTACTATACTCCAGCCTCGTGGAGTTTAATGTGCACTCCAGCATTTTGGAGCAATTACATCGTTATACGTTCCCTGCTTATATTGTATTATTGGTATTTTTCTCTAAGAATGTGTTTCAGATACTTTTTCGTGTGTGTGTTGTGTGTGCGTGTGTCTGTGTGTGTATGTGTGTGTTGTGTGTGTGTGTGTGTCTGTGTGTGTGTGTGTGTGTGTGTGTGTGTGTGTGTGTGTGTGTGTCTGTGTGTCTGTGTGTCTGTGTGTGTCAACCACCACGATCATTAAGTCTCACTACCCAGTCATGGAGGTATTACTTCGTTTACCTTTTTTAATACGTGTTGCTATTTGCCCCTTTAATGCTTCTCCCACCAAATCTACCTCAAATCTGTCTTGCATGGGCCCACTTTCTAGCCAGACGGCTAAGGGCCCAGATGGTCAATGTTTTTGATTACGAAAAAGTTCAAAAAGAGTATTCTTCTTCTTCACCTAAACGCTTTAAATATAACGGGGCTTGAACAGGTATTTAAGAAAAAAACCGCTAGGGTCAATATTTTTTATAGGCAGAATACCCATTGCCACAACAAATGATATGTTCCCATTAATGCATGCGTTATATAGTCATGAAGCCCACTCTGAAGGGACTTCGTGTATACAGCGCTTCATAAGGGTACATGGGGTCCTGCAGAGGTATTTATTAAAATATCATTGGCCTTCGTACGCTGATATAAACAAACTTGGTCTTATTTCTGTTGAAAAATGATCTTCCCAGAGATTCGTTTGTGTATCGTAGTGAAGGCGGCTCGTTGAATAGCGCAAGTGGATTGCTCTTCATCTGACTTCCACATTCGGAGTCGGACTGGCATTACTACGTAGAACTTATATCCTGCTTGTTTTCTCGCCGGGACCTCTACCAAGTTTGGAAGTTGTGTTTAGTTTGCTTCTGCTACCCAATTTCGATGCCGTGAGACTATTCCGCTTCTCACAAGGCCCGCGACTCTGTATTGCCGCAATTTTAATGGCGCTTTTGAAGCAAATATTAACTACACATGAGTATGGCGTCAAATTGGTCATACTTTATTAAATGAAATGCGGTCTATTTCAATCATAACACAAAAAGGCTATCCTTCAAGCTCCATTACTCCAACCAGCCGAAGAAAAAGGGGGCGGATGCAACTGCCCAGTTTCCCTAGAAAAGAGAAATGAAAGAAAAGCACAGTACAGTGAAAGGGAATGGCACCATTGATTATTTCTAACATTGGTATATTTAGCTGCCACAACATGTAAAAGCGTACACTGCTCCCACTCTTCCTAGCATTGCTGGGGCCACAACAGTCTTTGCAGTGTTTACAGTGTAAACCCAAAAGGGTTTACAGTGGTTTGCATTGCCAGGTTGTCAATAAGCTCCGTAAAGGGCAAAACGGTTTTCACGACTTAAATAAGAAGAAAATTACGGAGGAAGCTTGGAACTTTCCAAGAATGTTAACGTGAAATTCTAGTTGGAACTTTTTTTTTACTTTGTGTTGAATATCACAGCGGCGCGCGTCATCCCTTCGCCAGCCCCCTGCAGAGTACCCTTCGAAGATGGTTCTCTCGTTAGTTATAGCCAGGAGAAACCTAAGCTAATGCCACTACGCGCCATCGCGAAGGGCATCATATTCGTCTCCCTCAAATTCACCTCTCAGGGCGGCTTGTACTGCACGTGCGACAATGCCCTACCCTGCTCTCGCGTAACTCTTTGCTCTGTCTGGGCGTGCACTGCATCGTCCTTCCTCAGATCCCTCGTCCGACCATCCTTCCTCAGTGCTGTTTCCCTTTCCTGGCGCGGGACATAGGCCCACCTTTTTCCCGGCTCACGTAACTTCAACTTTTTTTTACAATTCTGTGTGCCTCGCAACCATTTTTTGTACATCACGCTTTTTAGAAAGTAGAGATCTAAGGCCTTAAAGACATTGTTGGTGTGATAATATCATACAGTAAACGCTCGTAATTCTTGCAGCAAGAGGAAACGTCTCAGTTGGAAATAATGAAAGCTCGAACTGATGAAAGTAAAGGATACCAACAGTTCGCAACGATAGGGGGAGAAGTCGAACATTTAAACAATTTGATGCGTGAAAACATCCGTGATTGCAGTCTTGCGTGTATCATTGAATGCGAAAGCCAGCACTTTTTGCTCGAACAAGCGAATGTACCAGAAAGCTTTTGCTTCACCTCATTCAAAACCGAAGAAACGGGTGCCTGTCAGTCCGGTAATGACTTCCTCGCACACTGCCGCACTCGTGCTTCGTCCTCCTTGTACTCCTCCTTGCCACTAGCAGCAACACATTCTGCCCTTCTGACCTGAGAAATGATATCTTCATCTCACAGTGCACCTCTCACCCCTGGCCCAGCGTCGACGCGATGTAGTCCGGAAAAGGTGCGTCTGCCAATACATCCGCCATGGGAGGTTTTAGGTGTCACATTGTTTTTCTGTTCTTCTCTCCACTCCGGAAATGATGCACTCGTGTAGGTAGGCAGCGGGTGCCTCTCCTTTGCGGTGTGACAATCGTACCGTTCGAATTGTCCACAAATTACCATTATTTAGGTTCGAGTAGCGAGCTTTCATTTATAAATATTATTAACGAGATTCTTCCAACGTCAGTTAGTCAGCCGTACACTTCCTTCCCTAGGTCCCCAGATTTGTGCATAAGCATTGAACGAACACTGTTGAAAGGTTTAAAGTGAATCTTTGCAAACGCATCACCAAACTGCGTGGCCTTCGGTCGTCGTTTTTGGCTGGACGGCTCCATCGCATAGCTACGACAGTGGTCTGTCGATGCTTTCGTGCAGTAGCCCTCGTGCTACTCGTAGAATGCCTGGCATCCACGATTAACTTAATGCCAACAAAACCGGCTGCGGATTAGCTCGGGAGGGCTCGGTTAAGGAAGCGAAAGCTACAGAGCACTTACTACCATAGTATCGTCTGTTTCCGAAAGCGCCGTCGAGTCGAGGCCTCGTCTGTTACCTCCTCTAAAGCTCATCACTCCGCGCTTAGCTCTCCGAAGTTTCCGCTTTTTATTGGTTTGCGTATGCTCTTTTGCACGCTCTTGCTCACGTTTCCGTTTTAACTGATTAGCAAGCTTGCGACGCCAGCAGGATGGTTTGAAACAGCTTCCCGCTATCGCCACTGGGACCGCAGAGATGACTTCGGCACAGATGGACCAGCGTCCTCGCTCCCTCCTGCCTTCGCACAACCGCTGAACTGAAGCACTCGCCAGGCAGTAGCCTGGCGAGGCAGCAAAGATAGCGTCGTCGTCTCCCTTTTAAGCGATGAGAGAGTCACGTCGTTAGTCACGTGGACATAGGTGACGAGGCGGCGGTCGGTGCTGCCGCGGCGACGCGCCGCTACAGCTGCGGTGGCTCACGTGGAATCGCTTCTTCACTTCATTGTCAAACTTCCATCGTCACAGATTCATTCTGCTTTCCGTACAGACTTGACTCGGCAGTCTTATTTCTGCCATGACATTGGGCACCGCTGCTCGAACAGATCGGCTTCCACATCGTGACGTGCTTTCCTCCTCTGAATTATTTCTTCATCGCTACCCCACTCGTATAGTTTGTAAGCTTTACCTTCTCCTTAAACTGGGTAACGAAAATGTTCATTACACAATTTCAATAGGTAGCAACGCTGTCTCGTGAGCCACCCAACGAACACTGAGACACAGCAATTGAATGCACACGCAACGCGAAAACAGTTTTTTGCCGTACACTTTTTTTTCTAATTTATAACACAACCGCAGGGCATTGACCTCCGCATTTAGTGGCCTCTCGCCTCAACGCAGCGGTATTTAAAGGGTCTACCAACCATGTAATAGATGGCCAGATTAAGTTGCCACAGCCAGCCTAAAAAAAATTCACAGCATATCCACGGGGTGAATGATAATGAGTGGGCGAAGCTCCTGAGGGGAAATCATCGGTAAAACCGTGACTCTTCAGTGAAAGTTCGCCCACTACATCTGTGTCCGAACGTAACGTCTAGAAAGTCTCGCTTAAACCGCGCGTCGGCACCTTGGGGCTGAGCTCGCCTGATGCGTTTTGCAGACGCCTCACGAGCTCTCACTGCATCGGGGTCTGCCTGCCGATACGCGCGCTTTCTCGCCGCTTCCCGTTCTCTGACGTTTTGGAGATCCTCTTCGCGCCGCAGCCGTGCTGCTTCGCGTACGGCAGGGTCCTCGCGCCGTTGCCGTGACGCTTGGGCCTCTCGTTCTCGAACGCTGGGATCTTGGCGGCGTCGTCGCGCAGCCAGACGACACGCTTCGGCCTCCCGCTCTCGTACGGCAGGATCTTGGCGGCGGCGTCGCGCAGCTTCACGGAGCGCTTCTGCCTCGCGGGCTCGCACATCTGCAGCCTTATCCATCGGGAGACTCCGAGCGCGCGCCAACAGCGAACGGATTTTATTACAACGCTCCCCGCCATCTAGTAAACAATCCAAGCGCATCTTTTCATCGTATACAAGTACCGCAATCTAGTAAACAATCCAAGAAATAAACTAGAGGTAGCCACGCCATCCAGTAAACATTCCAAGAACTAAACTAGAGGTGGCTACATACATACGTCGAGGATGGACAGACCCACGCCCTAAGGAGCTTCGCCCCTAAAAGGCCGACCTCATTCTCGCTTACGATGTGCGGGACGCAGGCGTGCGCGAGTCAAGTGTGTGGACGTGCACGCCCCTTTGGCTGCCCTTTACATCAATCCGACAGCACCACAAACGTAAATGAACAATTTTCTCGCTTTCACCCTCATTTCGTATGCATTAATTCTTGGTTACGGTAGCAGCCACAACAAGATGTCACCATCAGGTTTCTCTTTGTACCGCAACGGCAACCTTCGAAACCCTGGAAAGCGGGGTTGCGGTAGCAGCTGTGACAAGAAGGGACCATTGTGTTTTTCCGGGTACCTTAACGTTTAACTTCGAAACACGGAAAGCCCGGGAGCCGATAGCAGGGGACAACATGCTCCGACTTTGACTGTTAGATACCCAATTCAGCCGAGCACGCTTTACGTAGATACGACCCACTACAGACATCCAGACGCTTACACTGTGGCGGCAATATCCAGCCCTCATCCTCCACCACTCAGTTGCACCACACACACTCCGTTCCGGCAACGAGAAGGAAGCAGCAATGGCCCTAGCCCCAACGTAGTGGCCAATCCCCCAATCATCATCTCTGATTCGAAAAGGGCCATTCAAAATTTTGATGGAGGTACCATTTCTTTTTAGACGCTCCAAATTCTTGTTCAGAACATCCTACGGATCCCGTTGAGCTGATCTGGACACCTGCCCATAATGGGCTTGGGGAAAACCGAGGCAGCCAACAAAAGCAGCTGGAGAACTCACTGCACGAGCAGCCCAAGCCTTGTGCCGTTACAGTGATCCAGATCGGCTCAAGACAGATTGCTCAGCTATCAGGATGTAACAGCGCATCACCGCGTCGCCCGCCGCGTAGTTTCGCCGGCTCATCCGGCCCTCTCTCACTCTGAAGAACGCTTAAAGCGCCTCATATTAACAAAATACTTTGTCCTTTCGCGCTAGACTGCACCTAATTAACCCCACCCGGCGTCATTCTCCCAAATGCCCTGCCTGTGGCTTGAAGAACACCCTCATTCACACCATGTGGGCCCGTGACAAAGATCTTTTCCCATTAATCCGCGCGACCGAGCAATGGAGGGCGGCACTGGGTAACTAAGACCTGCGGAGGCAGAAACGTCTGACAAAACGGGCTATCTTGGTCACTGGTAAGCTGAAACTACGGGTCGCTGCTCAGCCTAATTATGACCTGCAATAAAGTTTTTTCTTCCTCCTGTTAACGGTAGCAGCTACGACAAGATGGCACCATTGGGTTTCTTCGGGTAGCTCAGCGTCGACCTTCAAAAACCGGGAATCTGATAGTTACCGACCTTAATGGAAGATGCCTTCGGAGTTCGTCTTCTTAGCCGCCCCCTCTCCCTATACCACCGCATCATCAAGCGTGAAGAACTGTGGGGGCCAATAACCTGGGAACCCAGGACTTCATGCTTCCAAAGCAATAAGAATAACAACTCTTGTTTACAGGGATGTATATATGCGTGATTTTGTAACGGCGATTTATGGCTTGTTTTGCGATCCAGAGGCTGAAATACACCCCCATTGTAGCTACCAGATATCGCCCCAACGGTAACAAGGGCTTGCACAAAACTTGAGTATGTTGCCGGGGTCCCACCCACTCATACTAGTATGCATGCCCATGCGGGAAAGTAGGCAGATATGGCCCAGGCCCATCCCTTCGTAAATCAATCTGAATTGCCATTTACCACAGAAAATACCCCCTTCGCACTAATTCCGCGGGCACATGGTGGTATGCACTAAAAACAGAATCTCCATGCCAGGTACAATGGATGTTACCCGTTTGCTGGCGTGATGGCTTCCTGGAACGCTAAATCTACAAAGTTTCTCTCTCGTGGTTCGTACACTCAATCAAGTTCTCGGGGAACGGTGAACTGTCGTCTGCGCGGAGCATCCTCTACCAAAAACATCATGATCTCTGTGCATAGAAACTTTGGCTAAAAGCAGTGAACATTGCCTAACTTTCGAAAATAAAACAGTAAGGAATCCCAAGGGGCATTATCTTTTGTATGACTTCTTATATCACCCTTGCAAAAATGTATTGCCAAAGCTGCAATTCTGTACACCGGTGAAGGCCCTTTTGTAAGTACTCGGGGTGTAGCAGTTCAACTCGTTGCACAATGATTTCGTCTGTTAAGTATTTCCCACAAAATTTTGCGTTTTTCTCTGCAGTCTTCTTTACAAGCAACTCAAAAGTCTGAATTGTAAATATTTCGGCAGTGTATTTGGGTAGTGCATCAAAGTATTATTTAAGAGCGGCTGGTTAATACACATACTTATGCTACATGGGACTTCCCTCGAGTAACTGAAAAAGCATCTGAGGAAATCCCGTTGTGAGAGTTAGAAACGGTGGTGAAAGGCCGAACAGACGCATAAAATATAAACAAAAACGTTCTTTCGAGCGTTCTCACGAGCGCGTCGAACACAACAAAAACGAAACATAAGCACGGGCTAACAACTGTTTTCTGCTTGATCAAGCCACACATACACGGTCAACTCTTTCAGGACCTTTCAAAATAAAGCGTGACGAGTATGATTTAACCAGGAATGCTATGGTACCACAATACAATGTTTGGCTCCCATTTCCGCAATTGGTTACCTTTACCCAAGTTATACTCACCGTGGCATATGTACCGACAACCCACGCAGGTAAGAAATCTATTACGATTTCCTCCACAACCACTGTAGGTAAATTGTTTACACGTGCGACTTCTCTGGTCATAATACCACATAGGAATCCGTGCTCCGCAAGGCCCTCTTTTGGGTGGGAGTAGACAACGACGTGTCCCAAAAAATTGATCTGAAAATGGCATGGCGGTTATGTATTACATAGTGTAGGTGTGTTTTCGCGACCCTTTCTTTTAGCAGTTTTAAATAGCGAGTTGAAATGAGGATGTAATCCTGAAAAACAATAATGACGTTAGCATTGCCGTGCGTGCCGAATTTAATTTTAAATATAACTATTTTCATCTCGTAAAAGCAAACCACCAGTTTTAATGTCAATAGAATAAGACGGTCACACGTTTATGTACAAAAAGCACCTGTGACGCCCTACTTACGTGGCCCGAGCACTAGGACAGCAGGTGGTATTCAATGCTGAGATTGTAAGTGGGGTGTGAATGGGAGTTCTATATAAAAGTGAATGCCTCCTTCCCTAATGTAGTCGAGAAAAGTGTCCAGCATGCGTTTTTAGTACGAGGTGCACAGAGTAGAAAGTGGACGGTCGATTTCTGGCCTCGCGTCCTCATGAAAAGTTCTCTGCGAACGCTAAGCGCTCAGCAGGTGTTGCGCGCTTGAGAGTGCCTGAAATCGTATTTTCCGGCAGCTAGGAGTGCTGTACCTGCGGTGCCGTCTGAACAAATTATGCGCTGATTGGGGGAAAGGCCTCTCGAGTTTTCATACTGCGGAGCCTCACTTTAGCGCATCGGATGAATCATTGGAGCAACGGGCCAACGTCAACGAGCACTTTGTTTCGTAGAACGTCTTTCCGCTTTGTAACCGCGATGTGACGTCGAAACACGACGATAACTGCATGCCGGAAAGAATGCTGGAATTGACCCTGTAAGTCATGACCAAAACGAACACGCGCAGCAACCGACCCCGAATACAGAGCAGCCGTGATACGACGCCCCGATGAACCCAAAACTGTATACCGCCACGAAGGACCTACGGCTATCCAAGGGTAGTCCATGTTTTTGCGCAAATAGACACGGAAGCTGACTAGTAACGGGTACGGATAGCTAGCATCGAGGCTCAAAAAAGTTAGTACTTGTTGGGACGGTCCGCACGTGCGCACAGCAGGAGGCTAATCTCTTCACAACAAGTGGTAGCTGTACACCATGCTTCACCATAGCATCACCGCGTACCCTGCGCCGTTCATAATACTGCCTAGCTGCTCCCGAGAATTCGGGGCGTGCACGTTTGGACCGAAAACAGCGCTATCATTGATTTGCAGGCCAAGTCAATCAGTTTCTCTACCGATTGCGCCATGGCGTCGACACCAAGCGCTAAACACCGTACTTCTCTAGGACTGCCGACGACCGCGTAACCCTGCCGTCTCGTGCAACGCTGATGATCTCTGTCTACGGTCGAGATGCTGCTCGGAACCGCGACGCTATCCTGGAAAGCGAGCAGAGCTTGCTTCTGAAGCGTGGTGTCTTCGTTGCAAGAGGCATTGGGCGCGTTAAGCGAATCAAGTATGCCCCACATTCTGGTTTTAAATTTCCCCGAGGAATACCAGCAAATAAATAGGGGCGCTCCCATCGCTTTCTTTAAAGAAATGCAAGACGCAAGTCACCTGGTCGCTGTCGTCGACTTTGAACTCACCAACATTGAACTCGCCGCTCTGGGAGAGGGGCGAGTTCAAAGTTGCCAATTCCTCCCCCCTCTAGGAGAGGGGATCTCTTGCCATGACCTGCGGGATGGGAGCAGTCCCCTGGACTCTGTTGTATGAGAGGAACTCCCCGTTGAGTTTAATAATATTCCCAGTTATTTTCTCTTTCATCGTTTCTAAACAAATCACCACCGCCTAGTCCCATTCATATACCCACTAGCTGTAGAAGCTTTAGGTGCTAGCGTCTAAGCGTCATGCAATTTTACAGCGAACTGCTATTCTCTCGTTCGTTGGTAGGAAACTTTTGTGTCGTAAACAAAAACTCAGGCAGGACCCAACAGTTATCGCCCAAGACGCCGAGCGGATATGATATGAAATTCGGATATGAAATTCAGAATTAGTGATATAAAACAGCTTTTTTGGACATCCACTTTCGCAGGGTGGAATGGCGTCTTTTTTATATATTATTTCTCGTGAAAGTTTTTAAATGCCAAACCTTCCTTGAAACACTCGACCACTGAAACGCTGAGAAAAGTATTTGCAATACGTTTGTATAAATGTCTTCATTTTGTAGACCCAGGTCGCGTTCTCTTCAAGCGCGTTTAGCGTATGTAAAAATAACATGGGAATAAGTTATTATTCATATTCTATCCTCGAACCCTGTTTAGTACATAGATGTTATGATATGGGGCTGTATCGTCCGGGAAAAATAGGGCCCTACTTCGCAGATTGGTACAATTATCTGCATGCAGGTAGCATTGTATTCACAGCGGGTGATGTGATGGCCCCTTGTCGTCTGTGAGTATAGTTTGTCACGTACTTTATCGTTACTGATGACGTAAGGTGGCGCCAGTTTTGCTTGTTGAATGTGATTGGTGCTGTAGTGGGCATACTTCCTTGCGCTTTCTAGGATGTAAAATTCTTATCAGGTATTATGGAAGTCCTTTTTGCATGAGCTGTCTTTTTCTATTTCTATTGCTCTTATGAGCAGCTTGGGAGTTTGCAGGCTGCTGCGGTCCATGTTCTTTGTCCGATGCCCGGTGCTATGATAACCAACATGGTGAATTACTGACTTTCCCAAATCGTTGACTAATAAACGATATTTCTGAATAAGCTGACGAGGCAGTTGAAGACTTCTAGAGCTTCAAAAATACCCAATTGCTGGTAGGGCTGCTGTGGCCCTGATTTATTCCCGGGCAAATAGCCGCTTCAATGTGGGTGGTCACTGTCAGCGAAGAGTGCGATTGGCACTTGAGTTCACGTGAACGACATAGGACAGATAACGTCTTGTGTGGTCTCTACGCACTCTTCTGCCTATCATTTCACCTCAATTCATATTTTTGCGTTATATTGAACGTCCTGAGCCCGTGACGTGCAGCTTGATACCGTAAACTGGGAATTTGCCAGCGAGTAATTATGCAGCAGACATCGCCATTCGGGTTCACGCCACCCCCTTCCCCTCAAGGCTTTGCTAGGTCTTCCTCGAGATGCGCCATGGCGACGCATGACCTGTTTGAACGATGTGAAACCTGAGAGCCCGATCCTAAAATGCTGTGAATGTGTTATCTGTGAAGACATATATAAGGAATGTACGGGCAGAATAACCCTCCGAAAGCAAAAATAATTCCTGATTTGGAAGGGAGTGAGAAAGAGAAATACCGCCTCTCCAAAACTATTTACAGCATGTCTGTAAAGGGTATTTAGGAAACCTGACTGGGAAAAAATAGAATTAAAAATAAACGGGAAATACTGGAGCTATTTGAGCTTTGCGCACGACAGACTCTTGCTGAATGAGACTGCAGAGCATGTGCAAACAATGCTTGAGGAACTACAATCAGAAAGCACGTCCCTGGGGATACGGTTGATATGAATAAACCTAAAGTAATGAGGAATAAGCATGCGAAGAACGTCCTATTCACCTTAGGAAACACAAACGCTGGAAAAAGTAAAAGATCATAACTATTACGGAAATATGGTCATTGCAAACAATAACCACGGAAGAGAAACCCGGCGCAGAGTAGGTATGGGTTCGGCAGTACTCGGCAAGCACTGCCGGATAGAGAAAAGTATGTTCCTGCTGTCACTGAAAAGAAAAATCTACCACCAGTGCATGTTGCCGCTTATGATATATGGAGCTGAAGCTTAGCGCCTTACTTAACAGCTAGAAAGCAATCTTAGGTCGGCACAAGCGGCCATGGAACGAATAATGTTAGGAGTGACACTCAGGGACAGAAAATCAGCTGCGTGGATGAGGAAACAAACTAGAGTAGAAGATGTCACAGCTCAAATAACGAAAAAAATGTACTTGGACTGGCCCTGTAGTAAGAGGAACCGAGAGCCGGTGGACAATGAGGATAACAGAGTAAACTCCAAGAGATGGGCCAAGAAGAAGGGGAAGGTATTAATGCAATGGATGGATGAAATAAAGAAATTCAGGGGTACACTCTTGACTCTAGCAGCGCAGGACAGGAGCAGTTGGAGGTCAATGGGAGGGGACTTGTCCTGGAGTGGGCCTGAGTCGGTTCATCATGATGATGATAATATTAGTTAGTAGGATGATAGTAGCCACTCTACTCTGAATTACAACCACGACAACTTTACTGTTGGGCAGGCACCTCCTGTGTAAGTTCTCTAAGCCTGCATTGTTTGACGTAGTGTCCATATGATATCCTGTGGTACGTAGTTTAGACGTTTTAAAGGAGTAACATGAGGAGCAAGTAGCTATGCACATGCCATGACTCGAAATTACAGAAGGCGTAGAGAAGTCGTTTGAATTGCCTCCTGCTTACTGTGACCACTTCTTCAAAAACATGAAAACACACAACGAGGAAATATGGATTTGCACAACAAAATGTAGCCGTATCTGTTCGCTTCGCTAGAAATCTCGAGTGACGATGGTCTGCTGCTGTCCCTGCTGCCTCTCCTGTCTCCTGTGCCCACATCACGCCGTTACCCTTATATCATGCTCCGCCCTGGATAAACGAGGTGCAGGTTTGCTTCAATTATTCAGCGATCGGAGAGCGGGCGCGCCCGCTGTTGGGACTCTTAGCTACTGGTAATTGGCACCAGCAGCCGCAACACGAGTCTGAAATGTGAGCCCTCCAAGTACTTTACGCTAAACTAAAGTGCCAACATTTTATAGTGCTTGCTCAGTGAAAACTTACTCCCGTGTCTAGTTTTAGTTAAAGGAATGCTGATAATATCAATTATAAATTATATTTGGCTGCAAATATGTGAACTGTTTTCTTTTACTGAACAATGTTGACATGTATGGATTTGGCTGGGAGGTTTGGAAACGTTTGGAAACGTTTCGCGTGTACTAACTCGTTGTTCAAGAGTTCTTTTAACTATTCAGCGGTCAAATGAACAGAGGTTCAAACCGGAAAACAGACCAACATTGTCGCATTCAAGTAGCCCCCGGAAAACTAACGTACTGAAAGCTCACCTCGAGGCCGACCTTGTGGGTGACCTTGGGGCCGACGTTGGGGCCGACCTTGTGGCCGACCTTGTGGCCGACCTTGTGGCCGACCTTGTGGCCGATCTTGTGGCCGAAGATTATTGTCTTCGCCACCTGGAACTTTAAATTGAAACACAAATATAAGAACTAGTAGAAAACTTGAAAACTGATGGTACAGATTGTAACTAGGGCGGAGACTTGGTTGCAGGGCTCAGTTTTGTTCTAATAAAACTTAAACTTGAATCTCCTTTTTATGACGACGTCGAAGTGATACACAGGATCTAAATAAGAGGGCACGTGATCGTCCTAGCATTTTGACAATTTTATCAAGCATAAAAAAGGGAAACGCTAGAAGATGAGATTTATCGCACCAAAACATGCCAGCGCCCGGAAAATAATTCTCGGAGCGAAATAGTGCTCTTAAAATAGGAAAAACTGGTTTATCTGGGCACGCAACGGCCTGGTGCTTGCTTAAAACTTTGACGACTCCAAGGTTGGGGTAGTAAGCTCGCCATCGTTAAAACATCAGGTAGCATGAAAGAAAGAATAGGCCGCAGAGCACACAAAAACCTTGGTTTCGACCTAGTACGCAGGAATGGCAGGAGCCTGTACAAGCACACTTGTAGATTACAAGTTTTAAGAACGTTTTCCTGTGTAGTCAAAAGTTGTCATTGTTTTTCTTTTTTTGTTGGAGCTTTGAGGGCAATGTACCCGCTTTTCAAAATAACAAAATAAATTGCGGACACAAAAGTTGTAGAAAAGTCCGTGCCGAGTGGCACGTGAACGTGCCTACCAATGCCGTACCAATGCGTACCAACAGGGGCGTACCAATGCCGCCGGACCTTGATTATACGGAAACTGTGGTGTGTGCTCATCGGCACCGTGTTGACACTGTGTGACGGAGAAAGCAATGTGAAAAGACGTACGGTGACGTAGCAGAAAGTAGCCAGTCGCAGTTTTTTCACCAAAGGACAAAACAAGCGTACAAAGAAAAGCAGATACGATGCATCAGTGAAGAAGTTGCCAATAAGATTCGCGACGCTTTGCCTTCGAATCGCGTAAACTTACTTGCGTGCCCCCAAGCGTTTTTCTGATGCAAGCTTTGCCAACTAAATGTACTTATTTTGACTGTGACTAGCACCACAGAAAGAGTCTTTGGAAAGTACGGGAAGGCAAATAACACTACTCTTACTGCGGTATAGAACGCAAGAAAGTGAACACAAGTGGTGGCTGTTGCGGACTGTTCTGCGATCGAGCGTTCGCTTTATTGAAGCTGAAGTGGTGGCCTTAACAGTTCACATAGTGAAATGTTGGAATGAGCTGTGTACCCGCCAGAAAAAAAAATATTCCACTCTTGCTACAGGAACTCGCCGTATTTAGGAGGTACAAAAATAAGCTTGTGATGCTAGCTGGGGAAATTGATGCTGGCAATGCTCGTGCATTTATTCACGCAGAAAAAAAAAGTTACATCCCATGAGAATGAGATCGAAGATTCTATACTTGAAAATTCACATGGCATTGGTTTATGGTACAGTTTCTTACAATAGTTGCACCAGTACGCCAGATTTTGATACATTTGCAGGAATCATTACAAAACATTCTCCTATTCCTACCACTGTCCAGGTAGGATTAGGGGAGAATGACTCTATTCTTTTACAGTCTCTGTTATGAAGGCAAGTATATGTGTCGTTACAGTGTACTGACACACAATACCTTTATCGGAGAGGGCCCTACGAACAACAATCGATTGATAGCTTCATAGAGAAGTATATACGTATCGCTTGATGGAGAAGTATTAAATAGTCCCAAGAAATTAAAAAAGAATTGCTAGATGTCTTGAGACCTTCAAGAAAGAGCTTGGAAGTCTCAAGACATCTCCGTGGCAAGTGCTGTACAATTGGAGAGAAGCGGGCGTGATCCCCTCCCAGCCATATCGTACGCCATGTCCAACGACGACCAGGACTTGAGAGCACTGCAAGGAGCCGGCAGTGGGACGACCGCCATAGCTTCCCACTTGCCGCCCCAGTTGGACCCCTACCCGGCCACCTAGTTTCATTTGGCAGAGGCACAGTTCCCGCTTTCATCAATAATGTATTACAAGCACAAATGTCACTGCGTCCTGAGAGTGGTACCCCGCACTACCGCGGAAAAGGTTGCGAACACTTTGGCCTCCTTCGTGCGCAACCCTCCAGCTGCGGCATAGGACCAGCTCAAGGACATTCTTAAGCATGCAGCAGCATCAGACCGCAACCGAATACAACAGCTACACTTCACCGAAGAGCGTGCTGACCACAGACCGAGCCGAGAGAACTGCTTGTATGCATAACGCAGCTCCTTGGCTGGTGGCCCTAAAGTATGAAAAAAACTTTGCTGCGCGAGCTTTCGCTACAATAGCTGCCTCCAGAAACGTCTAGATAGTCCTCGCAACCTCTTCATCTATTGTCCCCACACCAGTAGTGTCTCAGGAAGACCAGGTAATGGAAGTTGCGATCGTTACTTGTTACGAATTAGCACGCGTTACCATGTTTGCGCGTGCTAGAAGTTTCTGTAGTATGGTGAAGTCCTCTTGCGGTTTGCGGAAAGCCCACCTTCCTCGAACGTGTTGAGACAAGCACTCACTGTGCGGGCACCGCTAGCGGTTAGTCAAGCCTCGGCAGTAGTAGAACAGAAACAAATAGTTCGGCATATAACGGCTTGCAGATGCGGGCGGGCGCCGCTCACTGAGATCTTCTGTCCCACGTTTTTAGGCTGTATGTGCGCCGCGCACTGCCGGCTCTCAAAAACTCGGGAAAGAGTGTTTCCGTGTGTCTGCACTCTTTTCATGCTGCGTGGAGAAGCACTACGGGAAGTGTTCAACCGTTATCGCTTCGGGGGATAAATACACGGTTCCTCTGAACGCTCAATTCATCCGATAAACAGCATCAGATCCCGCTGTCACTCTGTACGTGTAATGCTGTAGGCTCGCCCAAAAGGTTGATGTTGCTATAACGTCGCTGTTCATCTCTCGCCATACACTAAACAACTTATAATTTGGCTCCGGCTTTTTGTCGTCATCCCCGTGGCCGCAACTTTTGCTGTCCGGGCGTCCTCCACGTTACCTGTTCATGACCCTACCACTACGTGACCGGGTGCAGAATATTATTTCAGAGAGTGTTGTGAGGGGTAGGGTGTTTGGAGCTGCTGGCGAAGTACGACTTCATCCTCTTTGGTTAGTGAGACATGGGGAGACAAAATTGTGGGCGGATCAGAGGTACTGGGAAAGTATGTCATTGTACGTTACGAGGGGTTCAGGCATAGGGTGGGTAGGGGTGCTGTGATAGGTTTTTGGATGTCCGCAGTGAACTGTGTACTGCTTCTCAAGCCGCGGTATATTCTCTTTCATTGCCGATTATGTTTGTGGGACTTGGTGCCCAGATAGTTCAGAAGTTAGGTATGCCAGTCATCTACTTGAGAATATGGAGGGATGCTGGGGAGCGTCTCAACTTTGAACACACTGCGAAAATGTCAGTAGGTATAGTACACAAGTGCATAAAACTTTATCTAAGGGTCTTTGGTTACTTTATGTCTATTTCCCCCCCTGGAACTGTCGCTAAAGTCTTGCTTTGTTGAGCAAATAGTTATTGCGGCAAATGCAATGTAGCACCCCTAAGGTATACATTTTTCCATAAAACACAGTAACTCATTTCTGTCTTTCTCACGTACGGGGTGGACGTTTCCTGAGTCATTTCTTTTTTTCTAGTGCTCACAACACCCATTTTGTTGCTTATTGCTTAGCTGCACTGATATTTCGCTTTCACTACGACGCGCCATGTCATATACTACTTAGTAGGATCACCCGTAGTAAGGCGTAGGACAGGTACACCACTGCGTCTGTTTCCTTTGCCTGTTTAGGAATTTTCTCAGGCGAATGCCTGGTCGCCTTGCTCCGTGTTTTTAGACAGAGCCTGCAATCCTCATCTGTCGAGATTTCGTCGCCGTGACGTGATTGGAACATCTTGCCTTTCTTTCACGCTGAGCGACCATCAATGAATTGAACACTATCAGTGAATTGAACACGTCGAGTCATCCAGTGTTAAATTCCACCATTCTACTCTTGTAGCCTACTACACTGCACGAGCGACACTATACGCATTTACTCTGCGTGCGCAACGGGAGGTTTTTAATTACTCTTCTGAGCTGCTCTTTTTTACTTCAGAGTCCAGAATGGTGATAGCTTTTACTCAAGATGTATTTTGGAGGTTACTTGGTCTGTTTGAATGGCGTCAGTCCCGAGAGCCAGTTAACCAAATCGTGTAGATATGACAACGCCCACCACTCTATAAATTGCCCTGGGATTTGAACTGCCATGCTGAAAAGCATTTTACCGTAAAACATACTTCTATAGTTCCGTGCTGTACTGCTCGCGTTAATAGCCACTCAGGGCTAAATCTCCAAAAATATGATGGAAACTATCCAGCGGGAGCCACTTATGAATCTTCAAGCAAGGTTTTATAGCTTGACGAAATGTCCTAACCGTATCCTGTGCCCAGCCGATTGAATTTGTTAGAGCGGCACACAAATTACTAGTAGCTGTGAAAAATACCAGGAATCGACAAATAAAAGGCAGTCTTAAACTACACACGCGTTCTAAAAGTCGCTTGACTTGCTTTGTTCTCAAAATAAAATCTTCCTCACATCATCAAACCTCAAAGATTAGAAACGTCGATGTAATTGAGATACTCACCTGTATTCCAACCTTCGGACCCGGAGCCACCACCTACGTTAACTGGAACATGGAGTGGAAAAAATAGTTACAGGGCCGTTAGAAGAAAAAAAAGTTTAACATTCATCGTAGTGCAACAAAGATTGCACTTGGTTTGGTTGCATTTTAAAGATGTATTACCAAGAAAGTTAAAACTGAAGCTTCGAGTCACAATGACATACAAGGGGAAAACAGGATACAAAAACACAGGTGTCATCATAGACCACTTTCCTTGCAGAAAATTAAAGAGGAATGTATTACAAAAAGACCCCAAAATTTCACGAACACATGACAGCACGTATAAAATATTATTCTTAAGTTTCGTTGGCACTGCACAGATTCAGAAGACCATGAAAATACGCCAGCTTGCTTGTCTTTTTTTATGCTGCAGAAGTTTCGTGTCATTCCTGTGTCGGGCATATATGCTAAAGGAAACAACACGAAAGCTTGGGAATCAAGTGTTTCCTTTCGCAGTGCCTTATATCCTGAAAATATCATGGGGAACCGTAAGCGTTCCCAACAGAAGTGCAAAAGACGACATACCTACTGGTATTTTGAGGGAAATTTCAATTTGTGTCGGCAAAGTTAAGTTCGCTTGGCGTCTGCCGATATCTTAGATGCCACACTAAAACGGCGGTTGCCTTCCCAGCAGCAAACACATGAAGCAGTACAAAAAAGACATCCCCCTCGCGAGGGGCACGATCAAATGCACAGCATTTCCGAGGGGGTGCGCCGTCAAGTCGAATCTCTCGATCGCGGGACCCGTGTCGCCATCTTTTGGAGGCGCGGGACTACATGTGGCGCTTTCGAAACAAACGAGAAATGAGTGAAGGATATAAGGCGCGTTCGGTGCATCGAAATCTGTGTCGGTTTCGTGGCTCGGTCGGCAGTGCGCCGGGCACCTTGCGTTCCGCCCGCGGCGTCATGGGTTCGAAACCGGGTGCCGGAAACTGCTATTTCTTTCATAGTGTAGTGGCCTGGCTGCGGACTACGACAAGGCGCGCCTGCGGACTACGACAAGGCGCGCATGCGGACTACGACAAGGCACGCCAACGCCGCGTGACATTGTGAGTTACTAAAATGCTATGCATTTAAAATATTATTGGAGAGCAATAACAGAAATGCCGTCTTATCGGGGCTTGTAAAAGCCCGCTGCCGATTAAAATAAACGAGTGTGTCAAGACTGGGTAGTGAGTGAGTGAGTGAAGACTATTAAAATCGCCTGCAGGCGGCCTCCGTTACCGAAGTGCCGTGACGCGGCCCTACGTCTTTCCGGCTGGGCTCTTTACTAGGCAGCTCCCTCGCTACTAGCGTCGAGGTCCTCCGGCCTGCCCGCGCTGGACGGCCGGGCCCTCTCGGCTTTCGCTCGGGCGATGCTGTTCAAGTGCCGCCAGGATCTGCTGGACGGCCTGTAATTGTACGTCCTTGTCACTGCTCCGCGCCGCGGTCAGGTACCACGGCGGGATCTTTGTCTCCATTGACGCTTCTGTAGGTATTGCCGAGCAGTCCCACAGGATGTGAGCCATCGTAGCCCGCGCACTGCGGCACACTTTGCACGCATCGTCCTCGTATTGCTCGGGGCACACATGCTTCATGAGGACCGGGGTCAGTAAGGAACCCGTCTGCAATTGTCTTAGTACCACCGCTTTCTCCCTGGCCAGGCCGGGGTGCGGCGGCGCCATTTCTCTTCTTCTCATCCTATAGTATGTCGTGATTTCGTTATATGTCCCCATCCTGTCTTTGGTTTCCCCGCACAATTCTGCAGACGGGTTCGCTCCAGCCGCGCGGCCAGTTAACACTCGCGCGGTAGAGTTCGCCGTCTCATTGTGGTTCACATATTGTTCTGACACTTCGTTCCCCGCGTGTGCGGGGAACCACTTCACTGTCACGTGCCTGTTCGCGAAGTCCAGCGAGGCGAGCAACCTCACTGCTCTACTACTAAGACTGGGTAAATGACAGGTTGAATTGAAACTAAACAAACTTTTGCTGTGCTACCGAGGTAGTTATGTATTAAATACTTGCTGGCGCCTCTAAACTGTCCGGTTTCACTGATGAAACGTCCTAAGTCATTTCCTTTCTACCAAACGAACGCAGTTGACGTTTTCGGAGTCAAATAATTTTCCTCCAGCGCTCACAACACCAATTGTGGTTTATTATCTGCACTGATACTGTGCTGCTACCAACACCGTTTATCTCAGAGGCCTGTTGATGGAATAACCAATAGTCAGACGAACTGCAAGAGCGATGACGCAGGTTTTAGTTCGCCGTTTGCTACCGGTAGCTTGCTGTCGCTTTGTGCACATTGTGTGCCCCCTCTCCCGGGAGTTAAGTCACTGTGTCGCCATCAGGACATGCTCAACAACTATCAAGAGATGGTATCAATTGGCGATTATGGTGTTTAACGTGTCGAAACTGCCCAGATTATGAGGTGCGCCGTAGTGGAGGGGTCCGGAGTAATTTTGACCACCTGGGTATTCTTATTGTGCCTATAAATCTCGAACACACGGCCATTTTTGCTTTTCGTCTCAATAGGAAAACCGGCCGCATGGCTGAGAATCAAATCCGCGTTGTTGAGCTCAGCAGCAAAACAAGAGTTTGTATCGGAGAGCCAGAACTGACTACTTGGGCCCCTATGGAGTGACACCGCCTAAAGGCCGACGTTCTCTGGTCTGCGCTTGCAGTACGCCGGACTGCACGAGGGATGCTACATTCACTCACTCTGTTCACGACAGACTTCTTGAAATAACCTTTGAGCGGTTCATTTCTACGCGATGTGTCTGATACGTTTGATAGTTCTTGTTCTAGATGTTTTTGGTGGTTGCTGGGCCTGTCTGAATAAATCAATCCTGAAGTACTGGTAATGTGACAACTGTCACCACCCTAGAAAGAGCTCTTGAATTACAACGACCACGCTGAAGAGCATTTCACCGGAAGATGTGCGTCAATGATCCCGTTTTTTTCGAAAGCTTTCATTAGCAGCGAATCTCGACTAAATATCGAGCAGGATTGTAGTAATTCTCACACAGACTCCACTTCTGAATGTTTAACCAAGGCTTCAAAGTTTGTCATAATATCATAGCTAGATCTTGTGCTTCGTTGTTAGAAAGCCTTGGAGAAGAAACACTTATTACAGGTAGCTATGCACAATACCATGAATCGAAATATAAAAAGCAGACGGAAAGTATACAGAGCAATTGATTTGCTTTCTTCTCATTATGACCACTTACCCTCAAACATCACCGCACAAAGGAACAAAATATACATGTAATAGAAAACTTCACCTTCATTCCAACCTCCAGAGTCGGGGTGATTATTTCTGGTGCCTGAAACATGAAGTGTACGCAGGGATTAGTGAACTACCGGAGGAAAAGAATCTTGGTAACTTATGGTATTGGGTGTAAACAACGTGGCGACTTTGTTGCAGTCCTGAGAACCATTACGAGCAAACTTAATCCTTTAAGTCACCACATCGCCTGCAGTGTTTTTGACGCCAAACGCATCAGCGTCGATCACCCAACCATGCCTCTTTATGCCACTCTTGCAACTCGTCCCCAAGTTTAATTTTTCTCAGTCCTTGAATCGTATGATCGGTATATCTTGGGGTGACGTTTGATGGAAAGCGGCAACGCAGGTATTACTTGCTGCGCCGCGGCGCTTGTTTATAGCTTGCGAAAGCACAGCTATTTGGCGGGGTCGATACTCGGTTGCCTCTGCAACCATGCAGAAGCATCTCTCGGATTGCGGACAGTCGGCTGAGAGGGGGTAACCTCAATATTACCGACATTAAAATAAAAAAAATGTGGTTGTAGACTGGCAAAACAGCCTTGTGCTATAACGAAGTTGTCAAATGAATCCGGAAACTACTGAAAAGTAGTACCTTCTACTAGATTAGTTGTTAGTAAATTCCACTTTCATTAGGAATAAAAAATAAGCCTCACATGCTTTAATTGCCAGTGGAAACGTTTTGTAAGATAAATTCATAGCTTTACACAAGGCAGCGTCTGCCGCCTTGGCTTCCGTAAACCTAAGCCGCTGTAATAAATGGCCGCCATCCTGCCATGCAAGTGTGGATGTGCAGAGGAGCACTTGTGAACGACTACAAATCATGATGGGGCAGGGTACGAAACATTCTTTATCGTCTTGTCGGGCTTTCCTCTTGCACTCGCATTCTCTGGCCGCAAATTGTGGGTCCTCCCTAGATGGCAGCATACGCTCGGGGTATTTGAGAGAACTGCAGTGTACAGCCTAGCCTGCCGGGTGCAATCGCCCTGCAATGATATCAGCTCCCCTTTTTGACAGCCGCTGCAAACACAATCTTTGCAGGCGGTGCTCCCATTGTTCACAGCTGCCTTATAATCTATCACGCTGTTTCAATGCTTGTGTTACGTTTTTTTACACGAATACTGAGCTCTATGATGTATGCCTGATTAGCCTGACGCATGCGCTGGGCGTCTCAAGCGATAGGTGTTGAGTGCTGCTTGGTTTTTTTATTGGCGACACTAAATTTCCGACCCCCGAGAGGCTAACAGCTTCGCTGGAAAAGTGTGCGTTACATAGGTTGATTAACGAGACATAATATCGTCATGAAAAACTGATGTAAAAAGGGCTGAGAGACTGAATAGTAATCTACGGGTTAAGAATTGATTGTGATGCCTTTCGATACCGACAAAACTTCTTAAACCCCACGTAAAAAACGTGTAGCAGCATTTCATGCGAAATGCACATTCGCAGAGAAGACATAGACGTATTACGCGTCAGTTTTGCAGGGTGCCTGCCATCCAGCTGTTCATATTGGATGCGTTTTGGAAGCAATATTTTTCTAATAGGTAAAATACGACAAAAATAAAAAATAACCCTGTCTACGTCGTATAGCAAAATACTTATTCTCAATGAGTTTAGACTGCTTTTGGAATACGGAGCACACTCATTGTGTGTCTTACCTTTTTAACAGACTTGAAGTAAACGCGACACTTTATTGCTTCAAGTAAGCGAATTTTTTACAGCAGAGCTGTTTAAGCTTATAGTTCCGCCGTGTAGCATTACCAGAAAACTCAGCCCACCCGAGCGCACGTGGGCGTGCCCTCGAGGTGCGCCGTCATCATCCAGACTAGCGCTTAGGCTTCGCCATGCGAGGAGCTCGCAAAAATATACCTAGATAAAATACCGAGCGCCCGTGAGCGTCCGCCTCTTGAAGAGCGCATGGCGTCGGCCCGCTCGACCTTTGGGAACGCTCTGTCCATAGTTATTGGTGGGATCTCTCACGTGATATCTATTGCCGTGGCTAACCCGGAAACTTAATTAAAGAGATACACATCCAGGTATTTTAAACGCTCATGCGTACTTTTAATGGTTTCAGATTAAGTGGTGTATTATAATTTGAAGTGAATGTAGTCCTCGTTACATTTTTCTTGAAATAAAGAGGTTTCTTACCCTTCCTTAAAAGAACTTTTTTTTATTTTTGTGGTATTAGTAGCGCTTACCCAGCGGAGTTTTTTCTTCCACTCAAGATTGCATAGTTAGTTTATTCATGACCATTAGGCCCGTGCACGACTTTACTACGCCCAGCCTGTTCACAAGCAGCGCTGCTGAAATAGAGTGCATAAATATGCGTACTTTTCCTGCAACTGGATGTTATTCACAGCAGTAATATCACAGAAAGCGCATGATTGTGCCACGCAAGGCGATCGGATCAATGTTGGTAGAGATTTGGCACCTCTTGTTAGATTTTTCTCATTGTACGGGTTCGACTTTATGCGCACAAATATTTTGCCTTTTATGGGGACATGTTGTGGTTCCACAAAGCGCGTTTTCTTTTTGCATCTGGGTAGTTTTTCACAAGGTAGGCCTGCCTTTTCTGTCTAAATCTCCAAATAAACAGCATTTTGTATATAACACCTTTTTATCTACTTCAAACCTCCTTACATTACCTTATAGTTTGCAATATATTTGGTTGAGGCCGAAGAATTATAGCCTCTGCATGTCACTCAAACTAAGCTTGCAGGCGCCTCCAACCGTAATGCAATAGACATCTGGGATAAGATTACAAGAAGAAAATCACGTACTCCCCCTTGCGGAACTGCAATCCTTTATCGAAAGCAAAACTTGAGGGAAAATAACACAAAACCATATAAAATTGAGATTTAAATAACAGTTGGATTTTGCGGACAGCCCTGTCGTTTGACACGTTTTACTCACTGGTCTACTTAGTTTTAGCCGAACCAAATAAGGCTACGTTTTCATGAATTTTTTGCGTCCTGGTAGATTGCAGAAACAGAAGAGCTGGCGGCCCCTCTCCCTTTGTCGGAGACCCGGCTGTTGCACCTCAGATGTATGTCCGACCTCGCTGCTGCAAGATCTCCATGACTATCCTTCCCGGATTGTTTTGTTCCCAGGCTTTCACACCCCTCCCAAAGTGACCGCGTTAGCACGCGGTAAAACGTGCAACAACCGAGTTTGCGAACTCGGGTTTGCGAGCCCGAGCTGTTGTGTGCGCGGACTCGGACGTACGTGTCTTCGCGGACGCACATCAGGCGCGGACTCACGTGTACGGGCGAATAGAAGAGCATGAGAGATATCACGGCACGAACGCTGGTCATAGTGCTCTCGATGTTCGAAGAAGAATACCGAGCTCACGCGCGCTCAGTACTCTTTGTTGGTATTTTTTTGTGCACTCCACCCGACAAAGCTCAAGCTTAAACAGCTATGTTGTTAAAACTCTCCAGCTTCATGTTTTTAAAACATGAGCGTGGTACAGCGCAAGGCATTGAAAAATAAGCGTCAAAAAGTAGCAAGACGTTCAAAACATCATTTGGAGAACAAGCTTACGTGTCTCATGACTTCGATGCATTTAGAGTACGTTACATGTTACTAGGCACCATGACAGGACCAACCTCTAACTTAGACATCAAGTTTATACCTGTCGTCACTTCAATGTTCATTTTTAACGCACAGTCATTATTAGGCGCCAATTTCAAGATTAGCAGCGTTAAAATAAACGTATTGCAATAGTTTATGGGCCGTTCTTAGCGATGAGTTCTGTCAGCGTGTAAAAGAAATAATACTTGCTCATAGCTTTCACTTGAACTCTGTGTCACTCCTAGGTCGTCTACTAAAAAGGTTCGCTGGAAACCATCCTGCAGTGACCAAAATGACTGAACCTTTTGCTGTCATTTGCGTAAGACCATAGGAGGCTGACCCCCTTATTTTCCAAAACACGGGGCTCGTGCCCCGCCCCCTCCCTGACACCTCCTTCAAGGTCCCGTGTTGGTGCGTATTGGATCACCTCCCAGTCCTTTTTTCTTCCGAATGATTCAGTGGCAGAACTTTTTGAAGGCCGAAGAGTCCCTAAGCTCATTGTTTTAAGCAACCTCAGCTCCATTCAAGCAATGTTAGCTAGTACGTGGTTTGCTGCCGTGTTGTTTATGCTACCTGGAATGCTCTTACTGCTTGTACGGGTATGTTATGTGCATACGTCTGGAGCTAATTTTTCTAAAAAAGCCAAATTCTTCCAGCGCCAGAAAAAGTTGCAGCGTTACTTTTGCGAGATTTTAAGGGTTATGTAGGTTTTTATGAATTTAATTAGTGCGGTGGGCCTACTAATGACGTTATGGGCTTACACTTTAGAGAAAATTTAACCAAAAGCTACTGCCTTCTTCCCTCCCGCGTGAGGAAGGTACTCCAAGTTACGTGAGCGTACATCCAGACGAGAATAAAGACCATTGAAACTTGCACATGCGATGGCCGAGCTCGCTGCGAACTGACCACGCTATAAATGAGCATCCGCACGATCTTCTAGATGACGTCGCATCGCCTCGCAATCTGTGTGAATGCACGCAGCCATAAAAGAAAAACTCCCACCTCCCCTCGCGGGAACCCCTGTGTAGATGCGACGCATCGGGGGTTCAGGTTGCGGCGTTGGACAGCGGAGGAACGGCGCTGGAACATTGGAGCGGAGCGGCGCAGGCACCGCGTTTTATAGCGCGCATAACGGTGAGGGGACGCGCCGGCGCCAGTGCGTCTGCCGCGGCTTTGACGCAACACAATCCAACACAATCCACTTTATTCCAATCCAAATCCAATTTATTCCAATCCAATCCAAGCCAAGCCAAGCCAAGCCAAGCAAATCGAATCCAATCCAATGCCCCTCGAGACAGAGCGTTCGCTATCGGAGAGGAGAGGGGGTGAGCGGCGGAGAGCGCAGCTCGCGCGGCGAGAAAAATGGGGGAGGGGCGGACGCCGACGATAACGCCGACGACGCCGGATGCAGGGACAAGGCGAGTGAATGAGATGCAGTCGCATCTAAAATTGTATCGACGACAGTGCATGATTGCGAACTCCGGCGATGCCGGAATCTCAGCACGCGACTTGACAGGATCGCAAAGAGAGGACGACGGCCTTCTTAGCGGATTCCTGAAGCAGAATTGCAAGACCCTTATAGCTAGGACTGTTGACACATTGTTGTAGTACGTTGATTCTGCCGAGTATCCTGGCTGCTACTTTGCGCAACACAACCAATACCACCATACCTTCGCTGTGGTTTCGCATTCGTGAGCCCTGCCTTACGAAACAACTAAAAAGGGGGGCGCGTGGAGTAGAGCAGGTAGTTGGTTTTACGAAGGGCGGAGAATAGCTCCCCCTCCTTTCGCCCCAATTTTTTTGTCTTAGTTACAATTGTCTTTCATAAAAATCTGGAGCGTATTAGATAGATACATTCTATGCAAGGCATGGTTTGGTGTAGCATACGCTAGGCCCAATGCTCTTTGAATATATAGTCGAGTCCACTTATAACGATACCGTTTATAACAATATATCGGATATAACGATGAACAGCTATGGCACCGCCAACATTTGTATTCTTTCTATGGTAAAATAAACCGCTTATTACAATGCTCCAGTGCCACGATATCGGATATAACGATTGAATACGGTTATATTGTGCACGAAAAGCGCAACAGTGATGACTCTAATGACGCGGTTGCGCAGTTTACACAGGTAGCGTCTTCGTAGGAGGCCCAATGCGTGACACACTCTATCGGGGATTTTGTTTGCGCCAAGGACGTTTACCTCAGCTAAGGGAAGCACCTGTAGATGCCATCTACAGGTGCTTCACCTAGCTGAGGTACACGTTGGAAAATATTTGCGCTAACTTAATTCACACGTGGCAAGCAAAGGTGACTGACTGTGGCTACTTTTCCGCAAATTAGTATAGTACGACCTTGCTGGCATGCGATTAAGATGTTTGAAGCTCTGTTGCGTCTTTTTATTTCGCAACCCGCTTATAACAATTATCGATTATAACGATGGGATTTCCTTGGCACTTGGATATTGTTATAAGTGGACTAGACTGTATTGCCAATTTAAAAATCGAAGGTGCAGATGGTACAATACGGTGTAGATATATCCGCAACCACCATTGTCAAAAATTAGTTCTGTTGTATTTCACAACCACGTAGGATGGGGACGTCAAGAGTGCCAGTCTAAAAAACCCCACGCAGCCCATCTACCCCTTTGGTCTAAGCCCAAGCCAGGAACAGCTAACCATATTGTCCTAACTCTTTCGATATATACAACTTAGCTGTTACGGGCAGCTTTATGGCCTTGAAAGAGGAAGTGGTGCACATCGATTTTTCACAGCCTCGGTGAAGAGCCTCGATGAAATACGTCTATGTAAGAATACACGTACGAACAGTTTGTAAATTCCCACAAACCTTACATTGATAACCAGAAACAAGGCTCTGCTATCTAGCGCGAATCAAAAAATTGAATTATACGGAAGGCACTATTGTAGACTTTAAACAGGCTAATAAAGGTTTTTTTTTTAACTTTAAAGACTTACTCTGCGCAAGAAATGTCGTAAAATCAAATGCTCTCAATAAAAATTGTCTCTTTACGCGAAATGGGTTATGTAATAGCTGCAGACGTCCCTTGTATTAATCAAGGCCTTGCCCCCAAAATGCCAAATGTAATGGAGGCGATGGCTTCTTTCACGGGATGCCTATATTCAATTGTTCCCCACTCGCTTTCAGTTCGGTTTAATATCAGCACAATCTTTTTTTTTTCTGAAGAAAATGCCGCAATTCTCGTTTGGGAAAAGGTAGAAATTTTAACTTGAACTATTTGCTAGGAACAAACTGAAAAGGCAGTCCTTACCCTGAGTGTAAACAAGCCATGGTACACAAAGCAAAATAAAAAAATGAGTGGTGTGCCGCACGCAGCATGCCTCAGGCATACCGGTCACGAACTTCAGGGGCTTCTTCTGCACTCAAAGCTCCACAACGTATAGCTATATACATTGAAAGAGTGTACTAAACCATGCGCCATAATTTGCGCAAAAGTGAGTGCTCAAAAAAAAAAAAAAAAACACCTCACAAAGGGTATTCTAAAGGGGGTGGGTTTTGTTATGGTGGAGCTTATATTCCCGAACATTTTTTTGCTGCCGTGTCAGCTGCGAAATGCTTTTGTTGGGGGACGCATCAGTGGCGTCTACAAAACTGCGAACATATTACCTAGAGGCTACAGCTCTTTGTTCGGATCTCGGTTACTGGGAGAAGCATAACCGATTGTTAATTCTTCACTGCCTTTCTGCGAACTCCGGCCGCTAACGCGATTCGTCTGCTTTTTGAAGATGGTTTCTTCTGAACACTGTCATTTTTACAACACGAACACCGTTTCTTGAAGCTGCCACATTGCACTGCATCGACATTTTAATTAAAATGACTGCAATGTGCTGCGCCTCAGTAGAAGAAAATTCCCGCCGATAGGAGTAGTATGATATGTATCGCTTATTCCCTATTCGCTACCGACTGTGTATTATCTTTAGTATCATAGCCTTTCCCAGAATGAAAAAATAGCCATCGAATTTACAAACAATTTGATTGCACCCATATGGAAAGCAGTGCAAATCCACTTTTATAGAGGAATGATCGAGTTCGTATCATTGTTTTTTTATTTTTATATAAACTAAACGAGGTTGCCTTAAACAGTTGTTGTTATGCTTTCGTCCTTTTAAAAAGGCTTTTGTAGCAGCCTCAACCACTACTCCACGTTCATCGAGAAGAAAACTACGCTATTCCTTTGTGTTATGGCATTAGTGAAGCCACAACTTTGCACTGCGATGTTGTATTTTGTGTCCATATTTCTTTTGATGAGCCGTCATCTGTCCATCATCTTGACAGTGGAGCCATCATCTCCACTATCAGGATCAAAAGCGTACGCCACACTTATCATGAAGAGCGAGTGGTGCAACGCTCCAGATCACAACGAACAGCACCACCCACCTGGCCCTTGGCACTTCATGGCCGCATCCACTTCAGCCATGTTTACGTACCCAGATATAAATGTGAGGTGGCCCGCAGAAAACGGACTCCCCGGTACCGTTCTTGCAGTGTTGACTCAGGAGTTCCAGGCTTGAAATCCGGCCAGAAGCATACCGGCATGCTGACTTCGGCACTACAGATTTCGTAGTCCCAGCGACGATATCTTGGATTGTGGTTTTTCAAGCTCGAAAGCACCTTCTCGCTCAATGACGGCAATATTCAGCAACATTTTGCGGCCCCCTCGGTGCGCCACCATTTTGCGGCGTGCGAGCATTACCAGCTGGGCCTCGAAAACAGTAGCGGGTGATCACATTGTACTGCGTATCGTGCGGCTTATTCGGGCGCATAATCTAATTTAAAATTTGGTAAGAATGTTTTTACTTGACATGTCAGAACCCCACATCTTCACAGTGGACTGGAGAGTGCCTTCAAGGTTGAGCGAGAACTAGCTGCATGCCAGGTTTACACATGAAACACGGGTGACGGGTGCACCATGCTGTGCGTTCTTCCCGCCGAAAGCACGGTATGTGGGGCTATAGTTTACCGGACCCAGACTTTTTCTCCGGTGGGCCTGACCGGTGGGCTACGATGGCTTGGGAAGCTGACTCACATGTGTAGGATTCTGCTACCAGGACTTTGCTTTTCAAAATTTGGAGAATTACTTCAGTGTGTTGAGAGCAATGTTGGCATTATTACAAGGGTATGGGGTTGATGGGAGATGGGAATTTGTAGGAGATGTAAATGTTTGGTAACATGAATTTCAGGCCCAACCAGATGAGGCGGAGGATATCAACTTTGCTGGTCGTGGTGGGAAGTCATTGCACCTTATGAATGTGTAACGGCATAGCTGGCTTTACCGATGTATTCAAAGATAATGATTGGCAGATTAAAGAAACTGAAACGGTCGATATGGCGAGTTGGTAGCTTACCCTTAGTAACATTGCAAACAACGCGAGACGAAAAAATAAGAGGGCGCAAACACAGTGCTGACTATCTACTGAATTTTTATTTTGCCAGTGTATTTCAAAAGGAACTATCGGCGGTGAATATTGAATTTCGTGATCCGAAAGTAGAATATTTGACGTGTAAGGAAACTGAAAGTCATTGTGAAGCGGCGTTCATACCCTTTTATGTGTGCACATGCTAAAATAGTGTTTCCTTCTTTTCCTTTTTGTTGTTGTTTAGGTTTGTACAAAAACAGCTTACAAAAACAATAAAAGTTCCGTTCTTAGTCAGGGATGTGCTTGTGCCCTGTTCTCTTTCTGTCTCGAGTTGTTTGCGCTGTAGCTAGAGACCAGATAAATTCCTGAACATGGGCAGTGAAGGTGAGCGCTGTGAACCGTTGGAGGCGAGTTATCTTGCAGTTTTTATATTGAATTGGTTCATTACCAATTATTAGTTCTGCCGTTGTCTTGGTGAATCAAAATCAGAAGCGGTAACAACTGCATTTCAACACCAAAATGAGGTTGCCCAAAAAGGCTGCTACTAGTTGAGTTTGCCACAAGATCCTACCACAACTAGCGAAAAATTTCTCGCTGCGCAATGCCTGATTGGGACAATAAGCTCATTTGTCGAACAACGAAATCTAGCAATCACGCACAACCCGCGCGATGAAAAAGGGAAGTCTGTAGAGGGACCCATCTCTAAATTTTAGCCATCGACCAATCTAACGCACGACGATTTATTTACAAAGCATATTCCATGCCGCATGAGAACTAATCGACCAAACCTGGCCGAATCTGCGTAAGAGTAGAAGTTACAGAATGTCAAACAGAGGCAGTGTTTTCCCGCTGTAGCTTTACACCAAATTTAAACCCATTCAACGCCGGTTTATTCTTGCAACGACAGTACATTCACGTTCGCAACTTCAGCATTGTTCAGCTCGCTGCCGACTGTCCTTAGCGAGCTTTCCCGCATTAATGAAAATTTCCACAAGTCTGGCGTCAATGCTTCAGCTGGCATTTCTTCTACCAGAATTCGTGTCTTCCGTCAGCCAGGCTATTATTGCTGTCCCGAGTCACTCGCCGCCCGCTAACCTATGTAAGATTAGCGGCTCACAGAACTTCGCCCTACCATGTCGCGTCTTTGGCATCGTATCAAACACCAGGAGCGCCAGATAAGCAGTCGATAATAACGATACTCTTTCCTCTTAGGTCTCCAAATCCTTTGAAGCATGATTCTCTCATATCACCTCACACATAAGCTAGCTGATTAGCTAGTATCTACTCCCCCAAACCAGCCACCGATCAAGTGAATAATATGCGGAAAATCGTTCCGACGTCAGCGGTTGTGGAATTTACTCCAAAGAGCGCGTCTTTAACAGTTACGTTGGAGAGTTTTCGGAGTGATCACGGAAATGGTGTGTCCGAGGGACAGAGAGAAAACATAATTGGGATACTAAACACCGAGCCGCGACGTTTTTATGCACTTGAAAGGAAGGGATATGTCACGGTTCTTCTACGAGGTGGGCTTGACGGAGGCCTCGACTGCTTTGATGCTGGCACCCAACCGGGGCCCCAGAGCTTGGGAGGAGATTCTCGTGGGAGCGCCAAGTTTGACTACAAAATGGAATATCCAGGGAAAGACGTTGGGGTGCTTAGGATTATAAAAACATTTTATGAACTAAAAGAGATGAACATTTCAAATAAAAAGTTAGAAACAAATTTGGTTCATTATACGTACACTGGGACGCACTGGGCACTCGGAAACACTGGCCACTGGCCGCGCATATATCAGCTGAACAAGAAAGCTACCTTGATCAGCATGATTTATGGTTCAAGTAAAGATAATGACGTAAAGTTTGTAATCGTATCATTTGTATTAACAATCAAATTGCACAATTTTGCTTGCTAGTCACTAGCCCATGGAGCCGCCGGGCTCGATGAGACTTTACACGCATAAACAAGACTTTTTTACCACACATAAGTACGTGCTGCGCTCTCTTTTTTAATTTTTGAAGGCCCGGGGACCTTTGTCTGAAAACAGATGGTGTTAATTGTCGAAAAAGCCACAAATTGCGAGAGAAAACACTGAGTTGTTGCTCTCTGAGCAACATTGGTCATCAAAGGGTTAAAAGAAATAGGAAAAACAGAGCACGCAGCCTCCAACGCATGCCACACCGCCTGGATGCGCTGTCAGTAAACTGCGCGCCCCCGTAGTTCTTTCAGAGAGTATGAGGGTGTAACCTACTGTTAGGGGAATTTGCTCAATAAAGAATAGACTCCGGCGATTTACTTTCAGGCGTCTTCTTATTTTCTGTCGCCACTGAGCAGTCTGGTATCTATTACATTCGGGTAGCCAAGCACGCCGCAGGCTGATTTCAGCTAGCATGATGCCCTTCAACGATCATCCTGCTCAGTGGCAACTCAGCGTGAAAAGGCGCCTCCAAATAAACGACCGGCGTCGCTTTTTGATCACGCAGTTCCGATAAATGTTGGCCACACTCTCAAACGCTCACGTAGAAGTGCGCATGCGCGCAGTTTACTGATTTTGCAGCCAGATGCCGCAGCATGCGTCGGAGGCTGTGTGCTCCGCTGTTCTTATTTCTTTCAATCCACCCCGTACGCTTATTATCAGGAATTTCGCCCCATACCTGATCTAGCGTAGGGCCTGGACAATTTGTATTTAAGTAAAAAGCATTTACAGGGGAGGGTCAATGTGTGCACGGGTCTGATGTATCTATCGCGCCTGCGTGACATATATTTAGAGGTGACTGATGTAGCGTTCTTTTTACCTGGAGATGGCCGAGATATTCGTCGCGTTTTTTTTTGCGATCTACCGCTTTATCTTTACTTGGGCTTTATTCTTCAGGGCAGGGCTGAGAGCTGTTACGGTAAGAGTGTCGTGGGCCAGGGCGTGAAAGCGTTCATTACCGTCTATGCTTTGGTGGTCTGGGATCCACTTGAGGAAAACTTGTACGTGCGGATTAGCTTGTAAGCGCATTGCATGGCCCCTGTGAACATACGCTGTAATATCCTCGGTGACGAAGCTTCGCAGTGCTTTCTCGCTGTTCATGGGGACTATACTACGGCCAGTGCGCTGCTAATAAAATAGCAGCGCACCGGCTGCAAGCGAAAGCGTTAGGCTCTGAAGCTGTGGGCGAGGTGACCTTGACGCAATGACGTGTGAAAACTTGCGGGGTCCAGCAATGCTGTCGTCGTGTCATGTTCCGCAAAATGGTTTTCCGAACACTGGATATTATTGGAAGGTTCCGGTAGGTGGCGAGTCTGATGTGCTATGGGTACTTGATCTGCTGCTGGACTTGTGTGACTTGTGTATTGGTGTGGCTAGCCTGTTATTCTGTGTATCGTTTTCCTGGTGGTGATTAAGGAGATAGATGGGAGGGGGGGTGAAATACAGTGAGGGTGCGAATGATTTTTCCGCTTCCGCGGATGTCCGAAGGTGTGGTTGCCGTCGATTAGAAGTATTGAATTGTACTGCCTTTAAGAATTTAATAGTTCGTTTGCCTCTTTTGGGGTGTAATTTTTGTCTTCACATGGACGGGCAGTGTTGAAGAGTTTCTATGCAGAGGCTTCTTTATCTATGAACCATTGGCCTGTCCAACAATTCCCTGCAGTGTAATATTGATTTTATTATTTGCTAGTGTGTTTACGATTTTTGTTTTACGACACGATCACTTTATTGGGTTCCCTGGCACCTTCATGAGCCTTTCCTCGTTGTTGATTGTTGAAAGACGTTTGATGGCTGGGGTACACAAAAGTAACTTTTACAATACCCTTTTACAACTATTGGTTAGGTGAACCTACCTCCTCAATTTTATTTACACCTTTCGTCAGATGACTCTACGAAGTGTCGGAGAGCATGAGTACCTGGGAGTCATATTTACTTCAAACTTGGCTTTGTCATTACACATCGGTTACGCCTGTAACAAACCATCAAAACTTCAGATCACCTCGACTCTACAGTGAAAAGCACCCCCAAAGACACTAATGAAGTACAGCTGCACAACCCTGGTCGGCTTGTTCTGAGTATGCCTGTCAAGTCAGTAACTATGAGAAGCAACCGAAAGTCACTCCAAATGAGGAGATTGACATGAAAGTAACCAGATTTATGGTTCTTCATAATTCTTGCTTCCTTTGGTCGTCCTCCAGTCTGCGGTTTTTTTAACTATGGCGCCACTCCAAGACGCTGGCGCGCTATAGCCACTAAAACCGATGCAGTGCATCATCAATGGTACCCCTCGTTGCTTCCAGAACATTATCTTCGTATGAACCTCATACAAATATAATTTTTCGGTACATATAGCCCTTTTTTGCTGTATAGGCAGATACTTCCAATGCGTGCGGTAGACTGGACCCTACTTAATGATACCACCGTTCTTGTTATCGGTCTTTCCCTGTAGGCTACTTCCGTGCCTTAACAGGCATCAACAATTTTCTGTCGATACTTCTGGTTCAGAAGGATGTTTATTCCCTGGCCTATTGACTTTTTAGGTGATTTTTTATTAATTTTGTATACTTAGCAGCAGTTTTCTCTTGTTTTTACTTTGGAAATGGAGTATTAATGAAAAGGAATGAGCCGAATAGTTCACACCTTTTTCTAGTTCTGTCATCCTTGCCATTTCTATACGGGTTCTGTGCTCAGGATTTACGTCCACTCTGTTATCGTAACCCCATCGGAAAGTGCGGTATGTGGGAACAAAAACATAATTTCAATTATACCTAAATAAATAAAGAAACGCAAAGAGGAAATAGCTAATTTTACATCAAAGGCGCGTACACTTGTTATGGTATACATTCACAAATTACATGATCTCCAGAACATTCCAGAAATATTGTCTAGAAAACTTTTGTAAAAAGGCAAACACGAATTCGGCACTCCATAATATTATTAGAGAACAAGGTAAAGTCCCAGTTTATATGAGCTACTTCAAATTCCAAGACATCTGGAATGAGTGCGTGCAATATTCCGCGACTAGGTTTCCCTTGTCGGCCCTCCTTTTGAGAGACCGCTTTGAGTACCGTGGTCCTAAAAGGTGATAGTCACACGGACTTCTGATAGAGCATTACTTTGGCATTTACAGAAAATATCGCAGCTTGCGAATTACCGAATTGGTTTGCTCTAGACTTCAGCGCTCGTTCAAGATCCCCAGGTAGTCAAAATTAACCGGGAGCCCTCTACTACGGCGCGCCTCATAGCCTGCGTTGCGTCGGCGCAATAAACCCTACAATCAACCAATTAGATTTCAGCACTAAAATCTAAAAAAAGCGAATACGAATAGTGTATTCTTTGTCTTCCTGCCCATACCTACCTTGCAGTATTTCGTTCAACTAGCTGTAGCCCGACTGTAAACAATGTTTTTTAGCATTCTAAACTTCCTGGCGAAAGCTCTCCGGTCAACTTTGTTCTAAAAAGGAACAGAAAATAGATACCAAAACACAAACTGAATGCTTCTTATAAAGGAATCGCTTCTTTTTTTGGAATCGGATTTAGGTAGCGCGAAGTGTACGCAAACGACGCGTGTGCTTTTGCGCTCGCAAATTTTATTCCACAATGCATTAGAACCGAGCTTCGAACATGCGTTGACGCTTCTAAGGGAACACAACGCATGACGCAAAAGCGATCCAACTAAAACGGTCAGACCCGGCAGCTGTTTTTTTGTTGCATCGTGTTTCGCTGCGTTATTTTTATCGACCAAGTTGTCCAGCAGCTACTCCAACCCAACATTGTTCTTTTGATTTAGCATTTCGCATCGTAGAGCCTATTTATTACATAGGGATAAGCGTAACACATTTTTTAGGCGGTGCTATAAAAATAAGAACAACGTCAAAGCAAACTTATGCGGACTTCCATGCTTACTGCGTAATTTGCACCATGCAAGCGCCTGCGACTGCTTTCCATGTCACCCACAGCATTTCCGCTCTCCCCTTAAATGACACCTCGGTGTCAATAAATTTTATTTCTTCCTCTTTCTCTTGAAGTTGACACTTTTTCCGTCGGAGAGTTCTCGCACAAAGGCCGGCAATCAATTCAGGCACTTTATAAAGGAGTTGAACGCTATGGAGTTCTTGCATTAGCAATCTTTCTCCAAGTGTACTTAGTATTTTGCTCATTTGCGATTTTGCGAACAAGTCTCGGATAACGTGCTACACATTCACAGCGTATTTTCACTGTGTGCAGGATTACGTTCTTTCGCTACAATCAACAAATACTTTATGGGCTGCGTTTAATGCCTTGAAATTGGATCAAACACGTGTTTATACTTTCTACAATTCCTCTTGTATGGTACAAAATTGAGACTTTGTTGACCGATCTAGTGTTTTCAAATATAAGATTCGTGTAGCAGGGCGCACGTGCGCAAGGAAGAAGACGGAACAGACGCGGAGTCTACATCCATAATTGTCGTCAGCAACTTCAGAGCGTGTTGAGTTCTTATTGCCAAGCATATCGGTGGATGTTAGCGACGATAGGGCGCTGTGGTGTATCCCACGTTTTGGCGGAAACCCCGGCTGATGCCAGCGGTTGTTGTCGACGAGGCGCCTGCCACAGGGCATCGTCCCCGACCACTGTCCGCCGATCCATGCGGGGATACGGCATGGCAGAATCCACTTCAGGGAGGACGCCGCACCATGACACCCTGCCGAACTCTGCCCGCGTTGTGACGAGGCATCTCAGGACCATAATCGGTGGTCTGTAGGAGCCTTTCTTTACATTCATTTCAACCTTTCTTCGATTTTTACCCCTCCCCCTCAACATTCTTCTTATAAGGTAGTTTTCTTACCGTGTTTTCATAATTGTATCTACTTATTTCTGCTCTCACCTGCTAACAGTATAGAGATCTTTACTAACGCATGCACTCACTTGCCACAGCCTAATGACTTTGCAGCCTTGAACTGACCGGTTATCACATACTGTGCAACAGTTCGTATTACATGAACTCGCGAAAAGCTGTGTGGAAAGATTGTGTAACGATGTCCATCGCCTGCATTACTTTTTTCGCTAAAGACCATATTTAATGCGCGCACCGTAACCCTTCGCCGCGCTTGACACTTATCAGGTGCCCCTAGGTCCAATGCAAACGTAAATTCTTCCGCAGTCATTTTATTCCTAGACGTCGCACAAGCATCGCTCACCTTTTTTCGCTGTCTTGTGCCTCCACTTAACCAATCCTATATCGGGCCGATCTGACAGCCTCCCTTTTCTGCCACGTTTGCCACGAAATTGAATCCTACAAACATTACTTCCTTTTTTTCCGCCGATTTTCTAATCAACGGTGAAGGCTGCTGGAGATTCCTCAGCCACGTCTTGGACTTGTTTACTGTGCCAGTGCTTTCGTCGTTAGGGGGCACTAAGCTGGGCCAATGCCTTAGGGAAGTGTGCAATGCCATCCACTTCCTCATTTCGGAGACGGCTTGCCTGCCGTGCTCAGATTCTTCCGATTAGACTGACTTTTACCGTTTTCCTACTCTTCTCTGTGTTGTTTTTCTTGTGTGCGTTTCTCTCTCCCTCTCTCGCTCTCTTGAACTTATACTTAATTCTTTCTTCTGCTTCACTATTTTGTATTATGGGATGGACGCCCATATAAAAAGGAGGTATTCTTGGCCAATCCACTTAAGTTGATATACACCATTTTTTGGGCCAGCACCGCCGCCAGCCTGTGCTCAGGTATGGCCGCATGTAAATAGTTTCTCTCATTATGTAAATATATCACTTCGCCATAACGCCAGGTTCGTCTCATTCGCTCTGCCGTCACGTTACAATATAATTTGGGTTATATTTTCTTTGTGCCAACGAACCAACACGCCTAATTCTTTTCCCTTCTGAAGCACAACTGTATCATATTATCTTACTAAACTAGCAGTCTTGAGTACTTGGCAGTGAGATGGTTACTGGAGTATTCTTGAATGCTTACAGAAAAATAGTCGCTGCACCAGCACCCCAGAAAACATTCGAACATTGTATGCAGCTATTCTATAAATTGCAAAAGACAGTTTCAGTTGAGTAATATAAGAATGGTACCACTCTCTTTTTGCGTATATTACTATAATCACTTTCAATATTTGCTCTACTTGGCACAAATTAGTAATCAGCTGTGTTCACGTACGCATGCGTTGGCCTTTGCTATTGGTTTTAAAAATTGTGTGATCAATATTTTTCAAGAAACAAAGGCTCGTTAATGGGCTAGTTGGTATAGTCTTGAATTCAATTATAGCGTGCGCTGCGTGTTTGGACGAGGGACAGGGACAGGGAAAACAAACAACTGGTTTATTGAAAGCTGATAATTGTAGGGTTTTACGCGCTGACACAAAGCAGGTGATGAGGCGCTCCGTAGTGGAGGGCTCCGGATTAATTTTGACCACCTGGGTATCTTTAACGTGCGCTGAAATCTCGTCCACACGGGCATTTTTGCTTTTCGCGTCCATCAGAAAAGCGGCCGCCGCGGCCGGGAATCAAACCCGCGACCTCGTGCTCGGCAGCGCAACGCTTTAGCCACTGAGCCACCGCGGCGGGTGGTTTATTGAAATCTGTACCGTTATTTATAAGCATGCGATTGTGAGTGTACATTCATAGATTAAACATGATACCTTCGTGCGCGTGCGCTCATGTTACATTTGACTTTTCTTTCTTCATCATTTTTAGCTCCTTTCTGCGAGCGCTATTGTGGGCACGCTGGTCCACAGACAGCATAAAAACAGCATGCTTATAAATACTGATACAGCTTTCACTAAACCAGTTGCTAGTTCGCGCACCATCGTATGGTATTGCTTTTTACTCTCCCTGTCCCTCGTCCAAATATGCAGCACACGTAAATATCGAAATGTCGAAGAAAATTGTCATCAGTGCCTGCAGCCGAATGGATTGTAAAATTCATTAAGTTGTGTGGGTGCTGTCAGTTAGTCCTGTAAAATCCAAAAAAACTATCCAGGAAACCTCTCATCAGGCCCACTCGTGCGTGTATCATCGATGGAGAGAGAGGGGAGAAAGAGAGGGGGGAGAAAAAGGGAGGGAGATATATTAGTTTATTTTCCGTGCAAGATAGCCGCAACCGCGTGGTGGCTGCCGGCCGAAGGCTGGCAGCGACGGTGGCGGCTCAGTCGACCACATGTGGCTGCACTCCCGGTTGCGAGATACCCAGCGCGTACTCCGATTGCTAGACGATGTAGATGGGGGGAGGGGATTAAGAGAACTGGCCCGCATTTCATGAGTAAAGTGTGTAGAGGAAGTCACAGAGGGACAGGGAAGGGGGGGGCGGCAGAAGGGGAATGAGAGATAATATATCTTGTGGAGGAGGGAACGGCTGGTTAGGTAATTTTCATGGCGGAGTGGCCATAGGCACTCCTAAGCGTAGTGAGTTTGTGTAAGCAGAGGATAGCGGTCTCGGTAGGGGCGTTAAAGCTCCGTGTCTTATTAGTACGAGAGCACTCGATCGCGGGCCGGCCGATCAGGATTAGCGGGAAGGAGTGAACCGAGCATGGCTGGGGAGTTCTCATGCTGCTTTGTGGGCCTAGTCATTGCCTCCAACCCTAGTGTGGCCCAGGGTTCAGGCGATGTCGACTGGTTGGGTATTGGTGGAGAGGAACCACTGGCAATGCAGCATAAACTCGGCTTATGTGCCTAGTGTTTGATTTTACAGTAGTATGAATGAATAAAAAATGAGGGAAGTTTATAACCACTGGCCTACACATCCAGACACCATGAAAGCAAATGTAGCCATGTTTCGCACAAAATTTTATTCTAAAAAATGCAAATGTTCTTTCGCCTAAAAATTGGCGTAATTTTGCAACTTCAGCAGTAAGCCGTTCCGGTAACTGACTACCAATTTCCTCTTGTAGCAGGACGCGACGTACTCGGTACTATCCAAATCTATTGTGGAGGCGGATGCAACGGTTCTTTGTCCTTGGGTTTCCTGCAAGATAAAAAGAATATTATTCAAGGTATATTATTGCTTCTTATGCAACGGGTATCTATTTTTAGCTGCAGTCTCACACGCAAGGGACTGTTAATACTTTCACTAATGTATTAGTGTAAACAGCTGTCACAGTACCTGAGGCGTGATATTTTTTAGAACAGCGTATGGAATCTTTTTTGGCTAGTTTGTTTCTTTTAGCTCTTGACTTGCCAAAATATTTTTTGTGGTGCGCTGGGGTGCTGCTCTTCTTTATAGGGACAAACAAGATTAACATTTTCATGAAGCTTGCTGCTATAATAGCATACAATTTTATTTCACGTAATGCCAAGAACGGGTAACTCATGCCAGACGTACCTGTGGGAATCAGCATTAAACTTTGTAATAAAGGACTGATCGGAAATCTATTGCAAAGGACAACCAATTACTGTTCGTCGAGAATATGTCCTATAAATGTGCGTTAGGAAATGCAGCACATTAGGAATACATTTGGCAATCATGTCTTACCCTGCCGATGAAGGTTGCTCTTTACATGCAGCGGAAATGCAACCAAAGGACAGCCCTATAACCATTAGTGATACCATCAACTTTGGGGTGACGTCAACGTCAAGCCTTTGTGTACAGGCTAATAGCAGTTTTCAGGAGCAGATTAATGAATTGTCTGACTGGGTTCTAGCTGTGGATATTTCTCAGGGCAAATAACGATTAGATTTTTATTCGTACTTGTACAGTTGCAGTTCCTCGGTCTTCAGATGACTCCGCATAACACACTGATTACAAACTGGACGCCAAAAATAACAAAATGAAAACAGTGACTAGCGGCTGCAGGCTGGGTGTGCGGCCCCAAACACTAGGTAGAACCGGTAGTAGCTGCGCTATTAGCGCAAGAGTCGGTATGACAGGCTGGAGAAAGAGGAGCAGAAAGCCGGCTTTGGAAAAGGTGTTGCTAAAAAACACGCTATCTGTCCCACTCAAATTCCCGGTAACTGCACAACTTGCCGCACCCAAACTATGTGGCTGTACTGTAAACACATTGCAGGGACGGGAATAAAACCATGGACCGCAGACGGCCTACCTGTAACATACCCCATACTTTATGCCAGCTCTACGTGGAAGGCAGCGTTGGAGGTGCTTTAAATGTTATGAAATGGTGAATAGCAACAGAAAAAAACAGAAATGGAGCGTGTCCCTCAGGTGGCTGCTGAGCACGTGTCTACGAAATAAATGTCAGGTGGTTCTCTATATAACACAAGGTGACGTAAGGAGTGTAGTTTGCACAGAAAATAAAAAAAACGCATTGCATCCTAGCCATGTTACCACTCTAGGCGCTGCGCCGTCTTCGTCCGAAGATGGAATCTTTTGCGTTATTAATTGCAAAAGATTATGTTGAGGGATTATCTGCCCAGCAGTTCACTCCCATGAACAACTCTTCAACAAGCCGTAATTGCCCAGACGGCATTACTACACAAAATACATCACCAAAGCGGTGTTCCATATTTCATTTAGGGGAGAGATTGTTGCTAGGCATGATTTTTGTGATGTGGAGGCTTTTTAGGGACCACTCCGTTAAAGTAATCATGAAATTTTAAGATACCACCATAAAGACGTCATTTGGAAAAAGATCGAACGGTAATGATAAAGCAATACAGTTTATGATAAAATATGCGAACCTCTATGCCTAATGGTAGGTGGGTAGCAATTTTGATATCTTCAGTACGTTGTCTTCTTCTCAAGAGAGGCTGATGTCACGGTGTAATCTTCGCATAGTAGCCATTGGACAGGTGTCTAATTGTGAAGGGTTTGAAAAAGCAAGCTGCCATACCAACTAGGATAACGGGAAGGATGAGCTTCACTGCAGTTTCTTTGAAATTTCCCAGACGATAATTGTTTGTTGCGTTTGGAGTGGTATCCAGCGCCACTGTGACAGCTCGAGGTGATGGGCGTGTTCAACTCAGCGTGTTCAAGTTTGCCTTTCTCGGAAACGTTCTTCTGTGGGCCACCACGTTACACAACTGCCGCTACAGTAGACGCTCATTGAACCCATCAGAGCAGATACAGCACCAACGGCAGCAGCGTATCGAGTATTGCGGTTGTGTCATCTTATTATTAAAGTCGTGCCATTTTTAATATTCCATCGTCTTTTTTTTTATTACTATGAATAAGAAGCTTGGCCGATCGCCCTTCTTAGTAAGCTACCTGTGTCAACCTCGTTTGTAACTTCTGCAGTTAGCACGCTGAAGTTACTCCTGTAGCCATCAAGTGAAGAAAATGTTTTCTCTCATCACCACCGTAATGATTATTTTTGGTTTGCATCGTTTTTTTCTTGTGTCCTTAATCTTCGTCCTCGTTAGCCGCATATACACTGGGAGCGTAAACGTGATGTGCTACTTCTGTAATCACCATGCCTAATATTTTGTACAGGCTTTAGCACACACCTCTAACCCATGCAACTCTAAGTGACGGACACGGTCTATATCGACTTTCATTCGCCCGTTTGGCCAGTTTGCCTGTTATGTTTCCGGCATCCTTATAGACCATAGTTATATCTTTGCGGTTACTTTTACTCGTTCTTTTCTTGGTTCTCCAGCTCAGCACTCCACCTTTTTAATACCCCTTTTTCCTCGTTAAATTTTTCTTTTGCCATTTATCACTTGTCAGGTAGCGAAATGGACTCTCTCGTCTCTGGTAAACCTCCCTGCCTTTCATGTACTTTCTGCTTCCGTTCCTCTAATCCTCTCTTGTAGATATAAGGCCACAGTGTATTCACGATTGGCGAAGTTTATGGATCGTACGAACTCAAGGAAAAAAGAAACGCCTCAAAAGCTGCCGTTGATGAGTATTTCTTGTTTTTATATTTGATTTCTCGCAGTAAATAAACAGCCCAAAAATTGCTGGAGGCTGCTTGAGAATAAATAGCGTTTCTCAAGTACCGTTTGACAAAAATAACGTTTGCCGCTGTTTCATGGTTTTGCCTTTCGTGTAACGTACAACTTATGACAGAGTTCTTGTAGATTCGGTGCAAGTTTAGCTAGGTTCACTTACCTGAGCACGTCACCAAGCATTCAAAGCAGGAGAGAAATCGGTTTCTGTTTCCTCTGCACCCGCCATACACAAACTGTTCACATTTATTTGTTTCGGCGTTGTACCACCACATAAAAAAACGCCATTTGCAAGGTCCGTGCTTTTTCTTGAAGTAACAGAATCGAGGCTTGCGATAGAAAGCTGAAAAGAGACATTTTGATAGCTTTATTTGATTAAGACGTTTTTGGATTTGAATCACAAATTATGATTCAGAGATATATTTAGTAGGTTTATTTAACATTAGAGTATCCGTTAATCAATGGTTTACTGCTCAACTAAATGTGTCTGATACGAAAGGAATAGAGAAAGCTTTCCAGACATTATACGGCAAACGTTCTGCTTACGAGGACTGGGTCGGAAGCGCCTAGTTGTACTGGCATAATTTAGATAGTGTAACAAAATTAACTAAGCAGAGGGTTACTTGCAAAGACCCAAGTACCGCAAAAAACTCCCATGTGCCCCAGCCTCTGACTGCACAACACGTCAAAATCTTTGTAAATGTCTTCTTGAAACGGAGAGAATAGAACAGTAGACACTCGCTAAAAATTTGTTGAGTTTGAATACTACAATAAAATAGGGGCCGTTTATTTCATACCTTGATAACAAGAACACTTTTCTAATGATTGCTGAACGGTAAAACATGATGCCCAACTGTACGCAAACTGGGCGCTGTTTTTAGGTTTGCGCTGGGAATAATGTTCTCAGGATTCGCGCCAGGCTATGTTCTCCAGTTTCGTGGTATAATAGATGAGGATGATTGTTTTTATTTTCTACGTTAGCCTGTTATCTGTAGACCAGTATCATTTGACACTGTTGGTAAACATATTGCCGCACAAACAATAGGCTGGGTACATGCGGGCGCGTCGCTGGGCGAAGCCGCAGCTTCACGAATCTTATTTTACCACATGGCTCTAGGCACTCTAAGGAGCTGCTTCTTAGCCCGGACCTTCTCTTGTGCCAGCGACGTACGCGCTACGTCACGTTTCACCATTACGTGTGTGTAGGTACTGTTTCACTCCTTTTAACGCTAACGCCACCGATGCCTGCTTTTTCGATCAGTGATCTATGCACACATTCCTTTTGCAATGAAATTAGAGGCTCCCTCTCAGAAGTTAACGCGTGTTCGGGTTGAGCGTAACTCTCCAATTATGCCGTTAGTGTGGATACACTTAGTTTACCTCTTCATATTCTTGCGTGCCTAAATGTTTTTTATTATTTTAACTCACTTCCAGACTACCCAGTTCGGTACCACTTTTAGGGTGACAGCTGCGCTGTTAACCTCATTCTTTGGCGGTAATACAGGTTTTATCACTGCACCGCAAACTCCCGTTGCGAGAACCTTCATTGTTAGGCCATATATGCTCACACAGATAATTAAACGTACTTTCAACTGGGTGAATATTAATCGTAGCGCTGATTGGGCTTTGCCACGTTGCCATGCGCGACAGCAGAAGACGTGCATAAAACACTCCCGTGTGCATCGCCGCACCCAGCGTTCTAGGTGCTGCATACATGCCCGTTTTCTTGTTCGCACGTTATTCCTCCTCCTTATTACCTTCACTGACAAGCGCCACAGTCCGTCAGGAGAGCGCTTTCTATCAAAGCTCTCTCTTGGCGGTTCCAGGGGAATCTCGGTGGCTGCAACCACCGGAATATGTAATTTCCGATGGCAGGCGTCACTACTGTACCGGGACGCCCCTTGAGATTTTTATTCGTGGGATGAGGGAAGGTGAGTAGGAAATGGACGAGGCGAGTAACTGTGCATATCCTCAATTATTTGCTGCGAGTAAGTCTTTTTTGCGTCTTAAGCTAAGCACAATCCATGTGCAGCTTTGATGTATACCCTCGCCCCGATGATCAGCCATTTCGTAGTCGCACCAGGGAAAGCATGAACAAAGCAAGAACGGTATCATCCCAATATAATTTTTTTTATAACTAATTTGTTAGTCTCATTTTTTCATTGTTTTTTCTATGCCAGCCTTTTGTGTTCTCTCTGGCCATGATTAGAAGCCCCACACCCCCTTGAAAGGGAACTACACCGCACGTCACTCACACCTGGCCTTGATATACAGCAGGTGTCATATGAACAAGGTGCAAATCTCTGAAGTGGCGGCACACACGTTCAACTATGAAACGCTTACTACTCAGCACGTTGAATGCTCCAGGTCCCCTCAGGTCTGATGTTGTCGCCCACACGCAAACATGAAAGGGTCAAGAGCGGATGAACGAGCATTTTGCTCAGATATTTAAAAATTGCGTATGTAAAAGTGTTAGAATTACAATATATTTACTAAGGAAAACTGTGTCGCATTCTTATGGTACTACACTACTTGACAGGTGCTGAAAAAAGTAAGCATCTCTCCTTCATATTCTGGGTCTTTCCTTCGCCCGAACCGCGGGGAACTTCACAACGGAACCGATTTTGCTATAGTAAGTGGATTACCCCTGAGATGCTGCCACCTAGCACCTGCGGATCACGGAACGCCTACAGGGCCACCGTTTGCTTTAAAAAAGCCACGACAGATCGGAGACAGGGGTCAAATTCCCTCGGCTTTATTTGTGAGGTAAAACGGACCAACCAGTTTTACGGCTTTCTATTTTCACACGTATTGGGCTGTACTCCACCTTGTTTTAAAATGCTTGACACGAAGGCGTCCCTATGCCTCTCATGCTGAAAGCCTCTGCATCATTGCGAGGGCTATACGTGGTTTGCATACAGAAATGATTTAGCACAATCTACTGGCCTCGGTATTAAACAAAGCGCCGCTCAAAAGTATGACGAAGGCTCACGTGAATTATTCGACTTTGTCCACGTGTGCCAAAAACGTTTCACAGTTGCCTCATGTTTTTTTACTTTATACATTTTTTTTTTCATATTTCGCTCCTGTCTCCATTCTGCCGACCGGCAAAGTAATCACCCGCATTCAACGTAACTCTGGAGTAACTCCGACATTCTTACGGACAAAAATACAAAGGTTCCACTTTTGTGTTGAGAAAATGTGAGTGCAACGTGCTATCCTAGCACAATGTTACGGGGTGAGACCTTTCTACCCTACAGGCTGCCTTCCGCACGCTTATACATGGTGAAGACTAAACCTAGAAGTTCTGGTGGCCATTATGATATTCCCTTTGATTTCGAGCAATGTACTTTTGCAAATGCTAATTTCCACCCGTGTTTCGTTTACACCTGTCCTCATTTGCCAATGAGAAAGGGAAGCCGCACCTGTACATTTTTTTAGAAATTGCATCTGAAGAAACTGTCTGCTCAGTCGCTCCAAATGTGGTGTAAACACGGCGGTCTTCTGCCGACCCTGCCTCGTAAATGCCTCTTTTCTCTTCTGCCCAACTCTCGCGATAAGCGTGGAGGAGGTTTGTTCAAGTAAATTTGATTTTCACGCGTTCGTCTACTCGGGTGCAATATAATAAAACCTTTTGTTACTGTAGTACTTTGGAAAGGCGTCCCGAGGTCAAGACTCGTCGCATCCCTTTTTGAATTTCGAGGCCTATATATATTCATTTACTATCGCAAACATCACTCAGGCACAAATTGTAATGCAAAGAACACTGCAAATTCCTCTTGTTTATTGATGTCTTGCCGCAAATACGGGTAATGTTGTCTTGTTTGCTTAACAACGTGGACAACTATGAATAGTGTTTCTGGTTTTTGTGGTTGGCAAAAGTTTTGCTGTATGAAGATTTTATTTTACCTTTCGGACGGGTGGCTTAATTGAAGGATATACAGACAGACACACCAAAAGTTTCGCATTTAAATAGCGCAAGAAAGGATGCCCTATTTAAACACAACTCACGTGGCCGGCGAGTTGATTGAGGGGGACGATAGCCTGGTCGACCTGGAAATAGAAGTGGACAGAAACATTTTAGCACTATTTAAGTTAGAATAATTTGTAAATCTGTGGCAATACATTTAAGGAAGGGAAAGACAAGGGCCTTATCCCCTTTATGTTCCCGCGTGCCTGTAAATCTTCTTTTCGCAGATTTGTATATACAGGAGACTTGCGGTAACTGGAATTTGAATTAGCTGAAGTTCTCAAAAATAGGAATCCGTGCAGCATATCAAGTTCTGCTATCATGAAACTTTCACATATATAATACTACAATATTTACGCACAATACTGAAGTGGAATTCACATTTTGAAAAAAAAAATCCCGAATGGATGACTGCTTTGTCTTTGCATGAATGTTAGTGTTGTCTTCGTTATTGTCTGCCACTTCAAGCACCATTGGGCATTGCGTACTTAGAAAATACATTACTCTGATGTGGTAGCTTCATTGATGCAGGTTGACACTAGCGGAATAGCCGTGAAGTATAGCCTGTGCAATTTATATGCTGTCGCATTAAAACACGTAAGCGGGCTTAAAGGAGCCATGAAGACAAAACACAAGTTTGGTTCATTCAAAAGATTGTCTCGTTAGAATCATACTAACACCACTTTTAACGTAAACTTCGCTCAAATAAGCTACATAATTAGGAAAAACGGGAATGGTCATGCGACCCACCAGCTCATTTCCCGCAACAGAACCTATGATGTCACATGAGCTAAGCTCTGCGATTGGCGGAGGCTGGCAGAAGCGGACGCAAATTAGGTAGAGCTTACAAACTAGACGAACGAGCGATTTGCGCTTAAATTTAGGGCACATTCTTTACAAAGCAATAAGAACGATGGGACAAACAGTGGAAGTTAAGAAAGCACATGTAAACATAGAAGTACTGATGCGTTCTGCTGTTCGTACTGCGCACAGCATGCTTGGTTTAGCTGCACAGCACTACGGGGCTTCGGGTTGTCTCAGACGACACTGGCCGATTGACGCAAGCAACGGTGTCTTACGTGACCCCATTTGTCGAGCGAGCACTGTTTCAGGGAACGAATATTTTCTCCCAGAACAAAAACAAGCCAGGTTTAAATGCGGGCAAAAACAAACCAAACGCTTGCCACGGTATGGTGGCGCCATCTAGGTTACGGAACGTAACGAAACGCGGGAACAAACCAACACCGCTGTACAGGGTGGAGATAACCTTTGAACGGTCCCGTGCCGCCGCAATTGGGCCAACGGGCTCAACGCGTTATTCTTTTCGTTTCCCACGAGACCTAGCAACGCGAAAAAGACAATATGATTCAAACTTCTTCAGTAAACCGCGTTGCGGCGATAATTTTAGCGCGGTTTTGACACAATGACTTGCTTCGGCGGCGAGCGAGCAACCGAAAATGGCGGCGCCAGCGTATACGTGTCTCTACCCTGTACGGCGGATGCGTGAATGAAGGTATTCTAGGCTGCAGAGCGGTCGGTTTCTGTGATGTCATTTGGGACCACGAAAACGCACGATTGAGCGGGAAAATCTAAATTTTAACCTAAATTGTTTAATTTCTCAGTGAATAAAGCACCGTTTGTAACCGGACAAGCGCTGGGGGCACTATAAAACACGAAATCTTTCGAATAAAACCAACTTGCATTTTCTCTTCATGGCTCCTTTAAGTGAACCTGAAACTGCATGTTCTGTGCGTCGCAGGCGCGGAGTAGTAGTTAAGACTAAAGGCTGAATTAAATGTTGACTGAAATATTAAGCGTTTCGTAGCTTTGTCGCTTTTTCTTCGACGAGCAACGATGTGGTAGGTGCTGAGAAATAGGTAAAAAAAACTTGGATACATCCCTCCCGTTTCATTTTCTATTTTTCGTGACGTAGGCACTGCGTCGCAGTCGGAGCGAGGCACCGGTGGGGTCTATGTACTCTAACGCTAGCAACAGTAGCTTTTACGTCTCCAAGCCATAGCCTACCCCGACAACGTTTCTCCTTTCCTTTGTTTTCCTGCATGCGGTTGTCTGGCCGAATAGGCTGCCTTGAACTTCTATGATTTGTCAACGACAGAACTAGAAATGGTTTGAAATGATCAACCGGCCGGGGTTCCCGCCTATACCGGCCTCCCAGGCCCCGTCGAATCGGCCGCGCGCGAAGCGTCTTCTGAAGCGACAAGCGCCGTTCTGAATATCAAGCGCGTCGGCCCGGCTAGCCAATTTCCGGTAAGCGCCTTAACTTCACCTCATTCGTAGGTCACTGCAATCTAATCACCGCAAATCTAGTGTCAACTCAACATCAGCTTCGCCGCAGCCGTGTCGAATATTCGTCGTTTCCCGCGCTGACCCTGGACGAAATGAAACAAGGGCAGAGCGACGTATGGTTTGCAGAATATCATCAGTGGGCCATGGTGAACGGAGGAGCTCAAGTTCGTTCGATCAGCGAATCTCCCGCTGTAAGTATTTTTATGGGAGATAAGGTTCGAACAGTCTGCGGGCACACCTTACAAACTGCAACATTCGCGCGGGCAAAGCGGGAAATTGGAGGCTCAGGAGGGTCATTTAACCACTTGCAGTGTATGTTGTTCCTTTTGCAGCTTCATTCTAGAAATATTGCTTGCAGAAGCTACAAGGTCCCCCCTTACACCCCTTACAAGGTCACCCCTTGGGCCTTTGCTGCAGCCCTGGCTTGGGTGACCGGGAAGATTTGGTAAGTGTGGTGGGAGCTGGTCAGCACACACGTTTATTTTTCTGCAGTCTCTAGAGAGCTGTCTGACGGCAATATAAAAATTCTGCTAAAGCGCCATAAAGCAGCGATCCGCACAAAAACACAACGCCCGGTGCTATTTCGTCCTCCCTAACCGAACCTAACCTAACCTAAAGAAGAGAAAGCAATACTTTAAAACACTTAAAAGTAACGTAAGTCACCAAAGTTTTAATTTAATAAACTACAGAATAAAAACACAGAAGGAGCCACAATCAAACCGCCGCCCTTCATATAATAAACGTAATACAGAACCGGTAAATCACTACCGATTTCTTTTTTTTTTCATGCACGAGAAAATACTTACAAATGTCACGAAAGCACGAATGCATTATGTGGTCAATCAGGTGGCTCGTCAAAAGAACTATACACCACGTATACGAGCACTACCATCACAATATTAAGTATAGCTTGATCTATTTGGCTCAGCATGGCCGTCAAATCGGCGACACCGCCACAGAATATTCAGACCAATTAGGACATACATGACTGATGGTGGTTCACCGGGACACTCAAACTGCGAAAATCGATATCAGAACGGCGTGATGTTCGTGCTTTTTTGCATTCTTTCCAAATTGTCCCAAACACAGCAGGCCACAAAAGAGTGATCAATTGTCGCTGTGCAGGAACACGAGGCCGTTTGAGGACGAAGCTAACAGCAAGCTAAGATCGATGCACACGACTCGGATTGGCAGGATAACAGCGCAATGATTGGCTGCGCACCAAAGGGGAATGCGAAAAATTCGCGCAGAGTGCGCTGAGGCGGACCCCGCACAGCCGACCGGGCTTCTACAGGGAAAGTAGGTGCCAAGGCCAAGACCAAATCCAGAGCGAATAAAGGGACGGATACCGTCTTGATTTAGCCCCGCATGCCCAAATACTACCGGTGCTAAACTGGGCGCTATTTTCTGGTGCAGCCTGTGAAGTACGCAAGCGACCATTCGAGTGTTTTAGGCCGGCATTTTGCCGACTCTGCCAGAAGCTACAGACTAAGCAACGGATTTCAAAACTAAAAATCAGGCTGACACTGCACAGGGCGACAAAAAGACCTTTCACGTGATTTCTTCTCAGTATTTTCGCATACTCGAAAACATAAAAGCACGAAGGAAGAAAATAGGCGCCTGTTTCAAAAATACCTCACTTTGAGGCCGTCCTCCTGGCCTAGGATAACCGCCTTGATTACTGGGAATTTCAAGGGGGCAAACCTGTTACGAAACTACTGGAGGAAAAAAACATTCAAACTGGTTGTACTGCATGTGACGAAGGCGCAGTCTTGATTACATTCCAGAGTTTATTCCTACGCGAACGTGAGCTTGAAGCTCCTGGTCACGATGACATTAGATGAGCGCACGAATAAGGCAAAAGCAGCCGTGATTCTGTTAGTATCTTTACGCTTTTCTCAAGACGTAAAAGAGCAATGTATCAACAGCTAATTATGGACTTCACATTAACAAAAGTATAACATGGTACTTAAAACTGCTGTGACAGAACAAGAATCTGCAAAAATAAGAAAAGCCATTTCATTTGGCTATTAATGGCAATAATGCGGCTATTTTGGCTATTACTGTCGCTATTAATGGTGTTCGTTAAAACCACGAAAGCACAAAAGAGGAAAAAACTCGTAAATAAGCTTCCTCCCCCGCCAATCCTTCATTCTGCGCTGTGCCTCCCCAGCCTGCACAGACCAATGCAAATTACAGTACTGAAACTGTGACAGAGAAACAGCTAAATATCTAAGGTCGCTATTCTAATTTCCTACTGCAGACATCGCGTGCTGTGTCCCATTGTGCATGCAAAGAAACACTAGTCTTCTCAAAATTAAGGGCACCACATGAACGTGCACAAAATGCCTGCATTGCGGCCACAGGGGGCTCCAGGCTGGCATTGTCAATTATATGGAAGATTTCCGGCACTAGTGGCAGCGAAGTTATAAAACGTCGAACGCCTTGGGACGTCACTCTACACTTTAATTTAAAAAAAAACGTTGCGGCATTCACTAACGCAGCACTAACAAGTTACTTGTCGCAGAATACACTAGGTGCATAGTAACTGGGGGTAGTAAATGCAGCACTAGTCAGGGTTACTAACTGAAGCAGGAAGTAAGCACCACAGCCTTCACTGGTAAAGCCCTAGCTATAACAGTCTTGTGAGCAAGATACTACTACTAGATATACTACTTCCCACACCCATTTTATTTGCTAAGCACGCAGTTGCTGATGGCAGAGTTTAGATATCATACTGCAGGGTAGTAAGGTTCTAAAGTATAGTTGTAGTAAGGTTCTTAAGAGGAATGCGGAATGCCAAGCGCGCGAGCTAGCATCGGCGGCTGAAGAAGAGCGAGCCGTTCGTCTCGGTGAATGTCGGAAGCGCGGCCACATCCCTAGCCAAAGTTAGGCTTTGGAGGAACAGTATAAAAATTAAAGCTAAATCAAAGGTTAACCAAGTGAAAGCAAGAAATACCCAGGCTAAGCGAAGGTTTCTTTTTGCTTATCCAGGGCTAGCTGAGCTAAGTAGCACCCATTGTTGTTTGGCAAGCAAAAGCGGATCTTACGGCCCCATCCCGTGAAAGGCTACCCTAGTCCGAGATTCCATGCCTTCGACTGGCTATGGTAGCTCGGGTCACCAGGATGAGCTATGTATCCAGGCCGGGACTAGCCAGGGAAGCCTCCAACACCAATACACATTACTCAGCGCGTCGAGCACCCTTGCTACGGCCACAAAGATTCAGACACCATTAGAGTTATACAAGCTATACTAAATAGTATAATAACATTTGGAACGCATACCTGGCCCTTAAAATTAATTTAAAAGAAAGATTTAACATATTTATCTACAAGGGCTAAAAATCGCCCTTGCGTTTCCCTCCAAAGCGTCTACATCGACACCACAATTGGGCGTTCATAGCAGCGGGGACGAACAATTAAAGGCGCACGACATTTCCCAAAACGACCGCATGAAGATAACACGTACGGAGCGCGCGACTCTTCACCTATTGGGTCCTAAAATACTACCGGCAAAAACACGTATACGGTTTAAGATACGCCCGTGCTTACGTGGGGCTCCAAAACCAGAAAATAAGCGCCGGTATTACAAGGCTCAATTATTGCCCAACCATGAGCCATATCCATAAAATATAAAAATGACCTCAATACGTTCTATGTGGACGCATCTTCTAACTCTTATTTGAACATACTGCAGCCCTGATGGGGCTATTGCAGGGTGGGGGGTCGGAGGGGGGTAGGTAAAAATATCGAAGCCGAAAACCAAGATACAGCAGTACGTGAATGAAGACACAACATATTATTTGCCTCATAGCAGAACAGAACACGAATGAACACGACTGTAAAGAAAACATACGATGGACAAGATCTTATGTATGCAGATTGAGAGTCAATATATAACATTCCTGTGCGTATGAATTTACACAGACAAAACACTAGCATGACGCGCTATAATCAACATTCACAGCAAATACCACATTTTTACACCTACGCACTAACACACTACATTTACAAAGATTACAACGAATAAACAAAGTATAATGAACATGGCATAGATTAGTCTTTTTCAAGAGCTGCCAAAAACGTCTGTGATTTTAGGGAACACAGACTGCCTGGCAATGAATTACATGCTTCTATGGCATCAGGAAAAAAACTAAACTTAAACGTGTTGGAGCATGGGTGATAAGGGCCAATGTTCAGGGAGTTAGTGCTTCTTGTTGTTGACGGCTTGACCAAGGTGATACGCTCGGAAGAAGATAAACGATGCGTAGACTGACCGAAGCGGCGTGAAAAATTGAGTGATTCTGTGCGTTCAGGGGCAGAAAGTGCGTTTAGACTCAGCCATGGCAGTGCAGTGGTTGCGGAAAGGTTGCGGTCGTATCGGCGACAGATAAACTGTACGACTTTCTTTTGCACTGCCCCGATGCGGTTGATGTCACATTGTTTGTGTGGATTTCATACGATGTAGGCGTGTTCTAGGAATTGGGCGTGTTAGTGTTTTATACATTATTTAATTTTGAGTCTTGTGGGGCGTGGGTCTGTGTACGTTTCACGTAGCCAAGTTTTATTTGTGCTTTGGCAGAGATGTTCTCGATATATTCGGACCATGATACTTACTGGTGAACTAGACGCCTACATATTTATATTGTGGGACGTTTTCTAATCCCGTCCATTGAGTTTAACTAGGTAATGAAAAGGGGCAGGACAAAATCCAGCACAGTAAAGACCAAAGCGATTGATGCTGCGAATAGCTCACGGAATAACTACTGCCCAAGACACAATCTTCATAATTACAGTGTGAGATACCTTAGGGAAGTTATCAACGAGGACGCATTTGCAAAACCGTACTTCATATAATCCAAAGAAGCCTAAACACTTACGAGATCCACATAGTCTATGTCTGGCCCCAAATACCTCAAGCGGAAAGAGGCGGCGCACGCCGTTGCCCGCACTAATGCCGGGTGTCCAAGCTATCATGCACAAAGATTAAAAAAAAGAGTAATGGCGTAACTTGAAGAAAACCTAGTGGATAATGTTTGCAGTACTGTGGAGAAGCGGGGAGCATTTTTTTCCTTGATGAGACTTATCTTCTTAGTTGTAATAATTATCTAACTCGAGAAGTACTGTCCTAATCACGCAAGTGTCAATGAGGCAGTTATAGGTACCCACGAAGGGCATCTAACCGTGGTATTTTCAGCGACAAACTAATTGCGTACTCATTTATTCTGACTGATAAAGAAAACCCGCGAAATAAAAAAGTACCACGTGACGGCGACTCCCCGCGCATTAAAGCAATGCCCTCAAACAAGCTGGGTCTGAGTTAGAATGAAACAAACAAAAGAAAGAAAGAAGAAATCGCGACCGACTTTGTGCCTTATCTGCACACGCACCCCGCGAATCTTGCTGCTGCTGCTCCTTCCATGCATGCCTTTATGTAAATGAGGCGCTGTCTCTTCGGACGGGTGACAGGCGAAGCATTTGCTTTCAAACAGCTTATTTGGGGACGCTGTTTTCGAATACCCGTGGAAGTGGCGTCACGTGGTATTTTTCATATTTCGCGGGTTTTCTTTATCAGTCAGAATAAATGAGTGCGCAATTAGTTCGTCGCTGAAAATACCGCAAATAGATGCCCCTCATGGGTACCTACAAGTACCTCATTGACACTTCAGTGATTAGGACAATAATTCTTACAATTACAATTGTAATTGTAAGAATTAATTGTAAAATGTAAAAAAAAATTAATTACAATTGTTTTTGTTAAATGTCACTAAGGAAAAAAATACTGTCCGCTTCTCCACAGTACTGCAAACATTACGCACTAGGTTTTCTTTGAGTAACTCCATTGCTCTTTTATTAAATTCTGGTGCATGATAGCTGGGACACCCTGTATAGAGGGGGCCGTTTCAACCGCTGGAAGATCATCATCCATCACACCTAATCATAAACCTCTCCGGCGCTATACGGATGTCTTCGCCCACTATCAACACCAATGGCGAATGTTACCCTATCCATAACCGCAACAAACACGAGATGAAGCCACCACGTTCAAAAGACTCGAAACCAACACCTATCCGCAATGCACCCTCTTTCATGCCTTATATAAAACGGAGTATCAAGCAACCTGCAACTGCTGTCCATCACTTGGCACCCTACACCATCAGGTATTGGAGTACCAGCAAAGGCCAAGGCTGCAACCTATCTCCAATCCGCCCATTCAACTGTGTTCGGCGCGGTTGGCCAGCAAATACTCTACGGTACAGCTTGGCCTGGTGCACAGGCCCGGCGCAGCCAGCAGCAGTGGCGGGCTTCCAGAATGAGGATCCTGTCCATCGAGCGGATGTCCTAACATCACCTGTTATTGATTAAAGATTTCATTCATTCATTCATTCATTCATTCGCATTACATATGTACAATCGTTTTTGTTTGGTTAACAGTATGTACAAATATGAAGCAGGCCACTTGTTTGAGAACTTTGTGAATGTTTCGACTGCATAAACATATTCTTGCAGAGTTTTCTAACTTTTTGGTGTGCAGTTGAAGCAAGGCACAGACTGGCAGACAGACGAAATTTTCCCGTTTAGGAGCCCCAAAAAGACTTTCGTCTTAAAAAGCTTACCTTGAGGCCGTGTTTGTGGCCAACGATTAGTGCCTCCGCCACCTGGAACTTCAAAACGAACCTCAAATTAGCGACCTACTCGAAGACAAACTTAAAAATCTGGGCGTAGTACTGAGTTTCGCTTTAAGAAAACTTGAACTTTAAGCTCCTTTTAAGGAGGAAAACGAAGTGACACGCAGGCTCAAAGCAGCGGTGGGCGTGAACGACCCAATATTTTACTTATACTCTCGAGTATACAAAATTTCACCACTAAAAGATGAGGCAGTTTACCGCAACAAAAGCATGACAGCGCGCGTGACAGCTATTGTGGGACAGAAAGAGCGGTCCTAACATCAGGAAAGCCAATTTTTCTGGGCATGCAGCAGCCTGGTGTTTCTTAGAATGCATGAACACGCAAAAGATGGGGAAATTACTTCCCGTCACAAAAACATGAGGAGGAAAAAGGCAAGAGTGGGCAGCACACCACAAAGCATTTTAAAGCGAAGGTTTCTATGCCTCACTGAAGGCAACCATCCCCTCACCAGATCGCTGTTGAGCAAAGTAAACTTTACACAACGAGTTGTGTAAAGTTCACTGTGTATGTGTGTGTGTGTGAAAACACACACAGACACAGACACACACATATATATTGAAAGGCGGTTTACTTGCTAACAAGCAGTAAAAGCGAGAGGCGGGAAGCAGCGCAGTCTGTTCCAGGTGAACCGGATAGGGGATCGCTGATCTGACCACAAGGACGCACAGAGATGATGCCAGCTTGATGCTTCCGGCACATACCCGAACAGGGATTGGACGATCGAGGTCCGTTAGTCGTTTCACTTCTCTTCATTACAATCACCCTCCGCCGAAGAGAGAGCCCCTTATTTGAACATACTGCAGCCCTAATTACGATCCTCTTGTGCTGCACTCACCTACGGTGAGTGCAGCACAAGGGGATCGTAATAGGGCTTTAGGCGAGAGACGTGGACAGTTTCGCGGCCGCGACGGCGAAGTTCTTCCGTTGGCTTCAGTGGTTCTACAATGTAGTTAACGGGGGAGGAAGAATCGATGACACGGTAGGGGCCATGATATTTAGAAAGGAGCTTTAAGGAGAGACCAGGAGTGGCAGACGGTATCCACAGCCAAACGAGATCGCCAGCACTGTAAGAAGTCGATGAGTGCTCCTGGTCATGACGGTGCTTCTGTTAAGCTTGGTCGTTCGATGTAAACGAACGTGCGAGCAGGCGGCACTCTTCTGCATGGCGCGTTGCGTCGGAAAGGAGATGGCATTCGGACGGATCAGGGCTGTAGGGAAGGATGGTATCCATTGTACACGATGGCTCCCGTCCGTATAACAAAAAGAAAGGTGAAAAACCTGTAGTGGTCTGCACGGCCGTGTTGTAAGCGAACGTTACGAACGGTAGCACGGAGTCCTAGTTCGAATGGTCGGGCGCGACATACTTTGCGATCATGTCCCCAAGCGTGCGGTTGAATCTTTCTGCCAGTCCATTGGTTTGGGGATGGTAGGCGGATGTGGTGCGGTGCACAATTTTGCATTCTGCGAGGAGCGCTTCGATGGCCTGAGAGAGGAATACACACGCCCTATCGCTTAGGAGTTCCCGTGGTGCACCGTGGCGTAGGACGAGGGAGCGCAGAATGAATGCACCAACCTCATTTGCCGTGGAAGCGGGAAGCGCTGCTGTTTCGGCATAGCGGGTTAGGTAATCTACTGCCACAATTATCCACCGGTTACCAGAAGAAGAGTATGGCAGTGGGCCGTAAAGATCAATGCCAACGCGCTCATATGGACGAACGGAGCACGGCAGGGGCTGCAGCGGGCCGGCTGGCTTGGGGACAGGCGACTTACGTCGTTGACAATCAGTACAGGCACGAACAAATCTTCGCACAAAGCTGTACATACCACGCCAGTAGTATCTTTGACGAAGTCGGGTATAGGTCTTCAAGAGTCCCGCGTGAGCACTCTGCGGATCATTGTGGTAAGCGGCACACACCTCCGCGCGGAGATTCCGTGGAACCACAAGGAGCCACTTGCGGCCGTCCGGCATGTAGTTGCGGCGGTAGAGGAGGTTGTCGCGAATGGCAAAGTGAGCAGCCTGGCGACGAAGGGCCCTAGGCTGAGGAAGGGTCGACGGTGAAGACAGGAAGTTGACGATAGTAGCGATCCATGGATCTTCTTTCTGATGGGAAGCCATGTCTGAGAGAGTCAGCGACGACAAGGTAGAGTCCGTTGTGCTGAGGTGTGCCGTATCAGCGGACACCGGGGAGCGAGAGAGGGCGTCGGCGTCAGAATGCTTGCGGCCGGATCAATATATAACACGAATGTCGAATTCTTGTAGACGGAGGGCCCAACGAGCAAGTCGTCCCATGGGGTCTTTGAGAGACGACAGCCAGCACAATGCGTGGTGGTCGGTGACAACTGCAAAGGGGCGGCCATAAATATAGGGGCGGAATTTGGTGAGCGCCCACACTATGGCCAAGCATTCCTTTTCGGTCACGGAATAATTTCGCTCGGCCTTGGTGAGAGCTCGACTTGCATACGCTAAAACGTATTCGTCGTAGTTGGGCTTCCGTTGGGCAAGCACTGCACCGAGACCGACGCCACTGGCGTCAGTGTGCACCTCCGTAGGAGCTGCTGGGTCGTAATGCCGGAGGATAGGTGGTGAGATTAACAGGCGTCGCAAGGAAGAAAATGCTTCATCACAATCCGGGGACCACGCAGAAAGAGCGTTATCACCGTTCAGCAGTCTTGTTAGGGGGGAAACGATGGTAGCGAAATTTCTGACGAAGCGTCGGAAATAGGAACAGAGCCCGATGAAGCTCCGGAGGGTTTTCAAGGAAGTCGGCTTCGGAAAGTTGGCGACAGCACGTAGCTTATCGGGATCAGGCGACACACCATCTTTTGAAACAACGTGGCCTAGAATAGTCAACTTGCGCGCACCAAAACGACACTTCTTTAAGTTTAGTTGGAGGCCGGCAGCGGTGAGACACGCCAGGATCTGGTGGAGACGAGTTAGGTGTGTGTCAAAATCGGGAGAGAATACGACGACGTCATCTAAGTAACAAAGGCATATATGCCACTTGAGACCACGCAAGATGTTATCCATCATTCTCTCGAATGTGGCAGGTGCGTTACATAAGCCAAATGGCATGACGTTAAATTCATATAAACCGTCCGGGGTAACAAATGCGGTCTTGGGGCGGTCCGATTCCGCAACCGGCACTTGCCAGTAGCCCGAGCGCAAATCAAGGGACGAGAAGAATTCTGCACCGTGTAAACAATCGAGAGCGTCGTCGATGCGAGGAAGCGGATAAACGTCCTTGCGGGTAATTTTGTTTAGGCGGCGGTAGTCAACACAGAAGCGCAAAGACCCATCCTTTTTTGTCACGAGGACCACGGGCGACGACCATGGGCTTTGGGACGGCCGAATGACGCCGCGCTGTAGCATGTCATCGATGTGCTCACTAATAACACCACGTTCCGGCCCCGACACACGGTAGGGTCGTTGTCGCAAGGGAGCATGATCGCCTGTGTCGATGTGATGGGTGACTGTTGACGTTTTACCCAACGGAGCTTGTGCACAGTCAAAGGAAGAACGGAACTTGTTAAGAAGCGCGAGAAGCTGCGTAGTGCGCTGTGTGGGATCCAAATCGGCGTCCAGGGACTGCTTGAACACGTCGGCGGACAGTGAAGCGTCGGTAGAAATGGACGAGTCCAGGGCAGTGAGCGAAAGCGCAGCGGGATCATCGCAAACGTCGAAGCGGCTGATGGAGCGCATAGCTTCAACATGGCCAATTGACTCTCCATGGAGCAGGCTGACAGAACAGTGGGTTTGATTGGAGATAAACATTCTCGTACGCCCACCTTGCACTGTAAGAACGGCGAATGGAAGTGGCAACTCCTTCCGGCGAACAAAAAGGTCGCCTGGTGTGAATAGGACAGGTCCATCGGGTACGGGCGCACTAGCAAGGTCAACCATTACGGAACTTAGCGGCGGGATATCGACGTCTTCGTTCACGGTAATCTTCCATTCACCAAACAAATGCTCAGACAGCGGCGGATCGTTCTGGGAAATAAGTTCAATCTCAGCCTTGGCACAGTCAATTACTGCGTTATGGCTTGACAAGAAGTCCCATCCAAGAATAACGTCATGGGAACATGAAGACAAAACAACGAATTCGATGGTGTAGACAGTGTCTCGGATCACTACTCGAGCAGTGCATGCAGCCAGTGGTGACACATGTTCAGCACTTGCAGTTCGAAGCGAAAGTCCAGACAGTGGCGTCATAACCTTTTTCAGATAGCGGCATAGTTTCACACTCATAACAGAAATCGCGGCACCAGTATCGACAAGAGCAAGAATAGGAACTCCTTCAACAACTACGTCGACGACATTTTTCGGAGATACACGAGGACTTTGACATTTTGCTACGTACGCAGTTCGTGCCTCCGGAACTGCGGGAATTAGTTTCCCGCGTCATGAGGCGCTGACTGACGACGCATAGGAGAGATGGAGCGGCGACGAGGAGAAGGCGATCGGTGACTCGCGAACGTCTGATGGTCGGATTGAAAGGATGGTGACGGCGGTCCCGCAGGTGCGCGACGGGGAGCTTGGCGGGAAACATACACTGGGCTATGAGATGCTTCAACCTGCTGCATTGCACGGCGACAGTAACGTGCTACATGTCCTGGGAGACGACAGGAAAAGCATATAGGTCGGTTGTCCTGAGTGCGCCACGGATTCGTCTGCTGTACAGCCAATGGCGCGGGACGGCGGAACTGGGAGACTGGCTGAGGAGTGAACGTCACAGGCGCTGGTATGTAGGGTCCAAACGAGGGGACAAAGGAGTGGACAAGTGGCGGGGCAGCCCTTGCCGTGCATTCGGCGTACGTCAACGGAGCGGTCACTGGCGGTGCTATGGTAGCCATGGTTGGAACAGTCAGCGGGGCAGCGGGTGTAGTTGACTGGTGTGCAGGTGATAGGGCTTCGGCGACCTGCTCCCTGACGTAGCGCTGAACAGCTTGGGGCAAACTTGGTGCAGGCTGCTCTACAAAAGGTACCAGCGAAAGTTGCCGAGCGACCTCTTCCCGGACGAAGTCCTTAATCCTCATCTCAAGCGATGCTTGTGCAGAACTGAAGGATAAACTTGACAGCTCTGCGCCCGTCCCGAGCGACTGTCGAACAAAACTCCTCTGCCGCCGCAGCTCATCATAGCTTTGGCAGAGCTTAATTATCTCAGCCACGGTCTTTGGGTCTTTGGACATCAACATCTGAAACGGGTCGTCTTCAATTCCTTTCAGTATGTGCCGAATCTTTTCTTGCTCAGACATATCCATGTTGATACGCCTGCAGAGATCCACAATGTCTTCGATATAACTTGTGAAATTCTCGCCGGGCTGCTGCGCTCGTACGCGAAGACACTGTTCAGCGTGCAGTTTCCGCACCTCTGGCCTGTCGAACGCCTCTGCGAAGAGGGTTTTGAATTCGCCCCACGTTTTGATGGTCCTGCCGTTGTTCCGAAACCAGACCTCAGCCACTTCCCTAAGGTAATACTCGACATTGCTCAGCTTAGCTTTGTCATCCCACTTGTTGTAGACGCTCACTCGCTCGAATGTGGACAACCAATCCTCGGCATCATAATTACCTTTGCCGGTGAAAAAGGGCGGGTCACGCTGACGGATGGTGCCGGCACAGATGACCGTTGGCACCGGCGATGGTGGCTGTTGGCCTACGTCGACGGGGTTGACGGGCATTGGTACGGTGCGGTTGCGAAGCTCCAGGTTGGTTCACCTCGTACCCAGCTCCTCCACCACTTGAAAGGCGGTTTAATTGCTAACAAGCAGTAAAACCGAGAGGCGGGAAGCAGCGCAGTCTGTTCCAGGTGAACCGGATAGGGGATCGCTGATCTGACCACAAGGACGCACAGAGATGATGCCAGCTTGATGCTTCCGGCACATACCCGAACAGGGATTGGACGATCGAGGTCCGTTAGTCCTTTCACTTCTCTTCATTACAATATATATATATATATATATACAGAAACATAGGTGCTGAGCACGAGGTCGCGGGTTCGATTCCCGGCCGCGGCGGCCGCTTTTCTGATGGAGGCGAAAAGCAAAAACGCCCGTGTGTACGAGATTTCGGCGCACGATAAAGATCCCCAGGTGGTCAAAATTACTCCGGAGCCCTCCACTACGGCGCGCCTCATCGCCTGCGTTGCGTCGGCGCGTTAAACCCCACAATCAATCAATCAAATCAAACAGAAACATAGGTCGGCAGTCTACAACGCCAAAGGAGGCATAGGGGTGTGGTTAGGCTCTATTTTTTAATACGATTATTGAAGTTAAGATTTTTTTTAAATATAAGGAAGAAAGAAAGAAAGAAAAACACGCGCCCAGAGTGGGGACTGAACCCACGCCTTTCGATTAGATCTCGAATGCCTTACCAATTCGGCTATCTGGGCGACTGTGTTCTTCACTTTCTGGGCTATTTATATTTACTAGAAGTGTATCTGACGCTTGAGGGTGGTAGCCAGCGCCACTCTGACTACACGGGGAGAAGGGGACCTTCTTTTCAACCCCCGGGGCGTGACTCAAATGTCTACAGCCTGTCTTGAGTGGGTAACTGGCGGGAAGCCCTCTTATGCTACCTAGGCATCAAGGCGGCCAGAACCGAGACCCTCGCTAGGCTTTCGCAGAATTATATAGTAAGGAAATGAGGGGCTCGTTGAGGAAATACAGAAACATAGGTCGGCAGTCTACAACGCCAAAGGAGGCATAGGGGTGTGGTTAGGCTCTATTTTTTAGTACGAATAATGAAGTTAAGATTTTTTTTAAATATAAGGAAGACAGAAAGAAAGAAAAACACGCGCCCAGAGCGGGGACCGAACCCACGCCTTTTGATTAGATCTCGAATGCCTTACCTATTCGGCTATCTGGGCGACTGTGTTCTCCTTCACTTTCTGGGCAATTTATATTTACTAGAAGTGTATCTGACGCTTGAGGGTGGTAGCCAGCGCCACTCTGACTACACGGGGAGAAGGGGACCTTCTTTTCAACTCCGGGGCGTGACTCAAATGTCTACAGCCTGTCATGAGTGGGTAACTGGCGGGAAGCCCTCTTATGCTACCTAGGCATCACGGCTACCAAACTGAGACCCTCGCTAGGCTTTCGCAGAATAATATAGTAAGGAAATGTAAGGAAATACATACATATATATTTATATATATATATATATATATATATATATATATATATATATATATATATATATATATATATATATATATATATATATATATATATTGTGAGCATTCGCGGCGTTACCCTAATGAGATACGCAGTGCGAGCGATACCGCCACTATTATGGCCAGTGTGAGCACTGAGGGATACGCTTCCGAATCTCTGGAATTGACGCCCCATCGCCATTACCATCTGTGGGTAATCATCAGCATCATCATCGGTCTCGCGCTTGCCGGTACGTTCGCTACGAGGAGGACAATAAACGTCGTCTCCGAGACCTCGTCCCTCCTTCTAAAGTGGTGGAGTGTGCGTTTGATCCCGACGTCTACCTCTCTTGGTCGCACCGCTGGAGCTACGATCGGGTCGGCGTTTGGCGCTAGCAACCAGCACCATGTAGCACAAGAGCAGCCGTAGTGCTACCAGCGCAGCAGCTCCTGTCCAGCCCGCCATTACTATCACCACTCACCAGTGCGATCCTCCCTTTTTCTATGGCCTCCATGGTGAAGACATGGACGAATGGCTCGATCAGCACAACAGGGTAAGCTCCTTCAACCGCTGGGACGACACGTTCAAGCTACAGAACGTTGGTTTCTCCTTGAAGAAGGTGGCTGAGACCTGGTACCACAATAATGCGGGGGGATTGTCTGATTGGAGTAGCTTTACTCTGCAACTGCGTCAGATTTTCGGCACGTCCTCTGCTTGCGAGGCTGGAGCCAAAAAGAAACTGGACGCCCGCTTATAGCACCCGGAGGAAACCTACGCTTCGTACATAGAAGACGTCGTCGGACAGTGTCGTCGAGTTGACAAAGGCATGCCAGAGGCGGATAAGGTACGACACTTCATGAAAGGAATCTCTTCTAACGCTTTCAATGCCCTGGCGATACAAAATCCCACCACCATTGCAGAAGTGCGGGCGATATGCCAGCGCCTTGACAATCTGCAACCTATTCGCCTCCAGCAGGATTCCTTGCCTACCAGCCCCTCTGGAAATGTGGAGCTCCGTGCTTTAATACGCGCAATCATACGCGAGGAGCTGCAGCAGCGCGACGCTCCCTGCCCCCAGAATGCTCCTGTCTGCGCACATGGACTGCGGGACGTTATCAAGGAAGAGCTGGCGTGTATGACCAACATTCCCCAACCATGTCAGACTGCTGCACTACACATTCCCACGTACTCAGAAGCTGCGTCCCGACCACCTATTCCCGTGGAGCACATCATGCACCCGACTGCGTCCGCCCACTTGACCGCCCTCTCTGCGCCATCGATGCCGGCACCTTACTCGTCAACGTGGCGACCGATGCGTGCTCCAGGCGACCGGCCTCTGTGCTTCTACTGCGGCATCAGCGGACACATTTCCCGTTTTTGCCGCAGACGCCAGCTAGATGAGCGACGAGGCTATGCCCCCTTCGAACGAGACAACCGCTTCAGCTACGCCCCCCGTCAGCGTGGGTACTAGCCCCCTCCAGCCCGCTCGTCTCCCTCACCTGACGCCATGGACTATCCCCGTGATTCTCGCCCCGTTCGACGTCGTTCCCCTTCGCCATTCCGTCGGGCCTTGTCACAACTTCGACCTGTTAACAATGCCCCCAACCGACAACAGGAAAACTAGGTGCTGCAGTTTTTTGAAGGAAAATGCATCAGTTAGACCGACCACAATTACTCCTGAACTACCGGCTAATATGCTGTCTGTTGTTGTCGAAGGTATTCACGTGGAAGCATTAGTTGACACTGGGGCTACAATTTCCGTGATTTGTGCTAATCTGTGTTCGCGTCTCCGAAAAGTCAAGACTCCTTATTCCGGTCCTTGTTTACGTGGTGCCAATGACAATAACATCCAGCCCAATTCTTATTGTACCGTATGTGTCTCGATGGGAGGAATTCGCCATTCTATCCAGTGTGCAGTTATTTCCCCGTGTGCCCATGACCTCATTCTGGGATGGGACTTTCTTGCCTCTGTCTCTGCCATTAGCTCCTGTCGTCGCCCGGCCATCCGTATTGCTAACACACAATATCTCAGTTGTCCAGACGTGCCATACCCCACCCTGAAGTTGAATTCCGATCACGTTTTGAAAGCAGGTTGTGAAGGCATTCTGTCCCTTTCTTCGGACGCATTTGCCGACGGTGATGCTTTGGCGGTACCGTCCACTCGATTTCTGCTACAAGGAATTGCCATCGCACCATGCCTCCTTCGGTTTGTGAGTGGGTGTGCAGTCCTGGCTGCTTTAAACACCACAAATGAACCCATTCTGTTGTCTGAAGGAACTACCATAGCTTCGGTGGCTGATAGCAGTCTTGCTTCAGTGGTTTCCAGTGGCACGTCCCCTTCAATTAGCACACTGATGGCTGTGCCAGCGGATATGTCAGCTCTTACTGCCACGCTCAGTCCCGACCTTACACCTACTCAGGCCAAGCTACTACTCGATGTTTGGCCAAGCACCGCGATTCATTTGACGTTCATTCACCTCGTCTCACACAGACTACTGCAACAGAGCACCGAATTGAAACGGACGGGTCAGCCGTGATTCGACGCAGACCATACCGCGTCTCCTCGTCTGAGCGCAAGATAACTCAAGATAATGTTGCCGATATGCTCAAGCGGAAAGTTATTCGGCCATCTACGAGCTCATGGTCTTCGCCCGTTGTTTTGTTTGAGAAAAAGGGTGGATCTGTACGATTCTGCGTAGATTACCGGGCGCTCAATAAAATCAATCGAAAGGACGTCTATCCTATGCCCCGCATAGACGATGCCTTAGACTGCTTGCAAGGGGCCGAATACCTCTCGAGCCTCGACCTTCGCTCCGGGTACTGGCAGATACCCATGCACGAACCCGACAAGACGAAGACGGCATTTGCCAACCCAGACGGCTTGTATGAATTTGACGTCATGCCGTTTGGCCTGTGCAACGCTCCGGCTACCCTCGAACGACTCATGGACATTGTCCTTCGTGGCCACAAATGGCAGACGTGTCTGTGTTATTTGGACGATGTTATGATATTTTCTACCACATTTTCGCAGCATCTGCAGCGCCTTGACGAAGTCCTGACCTGCCTGTCTAAAGCCGGACTGCAACTGAATACGAAGAAGTGCCGTTTTGCAAGCAAGAGCATTAAAGTTTTGGGGTATGTCGTTTTCAAAGAGAGAATACGTCCGTACCCAAACAAGACAGCCGCGGTTGTAAACTTTCCTCGGCCCCTCCAACTAAAAGATCTGCGGAGCTTCCTTGGCCTGGCATCATACTTTCGCCGTTTTATTCGCAACTTTGCTACCCTCGCTTCCCCTTTGATCCAGCTGTTATGTGCCAACGTGCCCTTCATCTGGTCAGACGATTGCCAGAAAGCTTTTCAAGCCCTTAAGGACGCCCGTACAGATGATCCTGTCCTGTGTCATTTTGACGATACAGCGCCTATTATCCTGCATACTGATGCCAGCGGGTGCGGCATTGGCTCCGTTCTTCTTCAGAGTGACACTCAATCCAGAGAAAGGGTGGTAGCATATGCTAGTCGCTCACTGACACCCGCTGAGCAAAACTACACTATCACTGAACAAGAATGCCTAGCTGTTGTCTGGTCCATTCAGAAGTTTCGCCCATACTTCTACGGCCGTCATTTCACCATCGTCACAGATCATCGTGCCCTCTGTTGGCTCTCAACTATGAAAAATTTATCTGGGCGCCTAGGTCGTTGGGTCTTACGTTTACAGCAGTTCGACTTTACGGTCGTGTTCAAGTCCGGTAAAAAGCATTTAGATGCTGACGCCCTGTCGCGATGCCCACTATCTACTTCGTCGTCTGCTACCTTCACCGAGCCACGCCAACCACGTTTACCTCTGGCGCCTATCAACCATACTTCGGTGGATGCGTTAACTGACCTGCCATCGATTCAGCGGGCAGATACCTATTGTTGGACTCTCATCGACCGCCTGAATGGATCTGCCCGAACACCGAATAGCCGGCTGCGACGCCAACTTAACAACTTCCGGCTGATTGATGGAGTACTTTGCCACATGAATCGCCATGCTACAGGCTACAAATGGGTGCCAGTAATTCCTCGTGAGCTTCGTCTTGGCGTGCTTAAAGCACTTCATGATGATGCGACGGCTGGACATCTTAGCTTTGAAAAGACATACGACCGCGTCCGGAGTCGGTTGTTTTGGCCAGGCTTATCCACAAGTGTTGCAAAGTATGTTGCATCGTGCGCCCCGTGCCAACACCGCAAGCCATCTACGTCCCTCGCGCTGGATTGTTCCACCCGGTTCTCTGCCCATCTGTTCCTTTTGAAACCATGGGCATAGACCTGTATGGGCCCTTACCTCCTACATCTAATGGCTGCGGCTGGCTCGTAACTGCGGTGGACCACTTGACTCGATACGCGGAGACTGCTCCACTCCCGTCTGCCTGTGCTCACGAAGTTGCCGAGTTCACCTTACGCAATATCATCTTGCGACATAGAGCTCCTCGGGTCCTGCTGAGTGACCGCGGCAAGACATTTCTTTCTCATGTCCTTTCCGAAGTACTTTGTGCTACCAACACCATTCACAAAACCTGCTCTAGTTATCATCCCCAAACAAATGGCCTTACCGAACGTTTTCACCGCACTTTATCCGATATGCTGTCTATGTACATCAGCCCCGACCACAGAAACTGGGATATCATCCTACCCTTTGTTACGTTTGCTTACAATTCAGCGGTTCAACGCACGATGGGTTACTCCCCCTTCTTCCTTGTTTATGGCCGCCAACCCTCTTTTGCACTGGACACCACCTTTTTCTCTGCTCCGGTCTCTGCCACTTCACCATTTCATGAACAGTTCGCCACGCGGATCGCTCACTGTCGACGGATGGCACGACTTCACACGGATTCGAGTCAGCAAGAACGGAAGGCAAGATACGACGCATCACATCGTTCTGTGGAGTTCTGCAAAGGGGATGAGGTGCTACTTTGGACTCCGATTCGCACATCAGGCCTCTGTGAAAAGTTTCTTCACAGGTACCTAGGTCCCTACGTCGTCGTCGAACAAGTTTCTCCCGTCAATTATCGCGTTTCTCCAGTGGATATCCCAACGGACCGTCGCTGCCGTGGAACAGAAATCGTGCATGTCTCCCGCTTGAAGCGTTTCAACCGTCGCCAACAATAACCGCCGGCGGCCGGGCGGCCGCCTTCAGCCGAGGGGGAAAATGTGTGAGCATTCGCGGCGTTACAGTAATGGGATACGCAGTGCAAGCGATACCGCAACTATCATGGCCAGTATGAGCACTGAGGGATACGCTTTCCCATTCTCTTGAACTGACGCCACATCGCCATTACCATCTGTAAATAATCCTCAGCATCATCGTCGGTCTCACGCTTCCCGGTACGTTCGCTACGAGGAGGACAATAAACGTCGTCTCCGAGACCTCGTCCCTCACTCTCTCAATATATATATATATATATATATATATATATATATATATATATATATATATATATATATATATATATATATATATTACTTACTAATAAATTTAGATAAAAAGATAGAAGGAAGGCAAGGTAAGGTAAAAGCAAGCACGGCTAATTTATGTCAGGGTACCATCCCCCTTTGGATGAGGGCACGCAATATTTGGTTCATCTGTCGCTCACATCGCGGGGTTTTCAGCATTATGGGGACAAAATTGCTTCTCCGATAATATAAAGCAGGAACCGATTGTTACTGTAACTCCACACTTACTATGCGGAAAAGTATTATTTTCTAACCCGTTATACAGCGTTTCAAGGGTCCGGTGCATGACTCCCCAGATTTAATCTAAGGGGAAGTAGTCACACTCCAGGTCGTTTGTGGGTGTTGCTTGTGCCATAATTTATTGTTCGCGGAGTGAGCTGATTTTTAACGCAAAGCAAGAAGTACAGAAGCGTTGTCAGATCATGCCTGATGTGCGCCGTAGATCCGGAAATAAAACACGAGGGGGGGTCCATGACATTCAAGAAAAGTGCGTCTCTTCAGGGCTGGTGCCCATTACAAAATGAACCGATAAAGAAATGTGCATAGATGACAAGGCTAACTAACAAAGAAAACGGACGGATACGGAGGAACTGCCGTCTGACCTCGCGGCTTGCCGTATCGAGGTTGTTAGGTGTCTCACAAAAGACTGTTTTTGGCTTTACCCGGAAAGGGGGGAGTATACTTTGGAAATGGTGCATGTAGAAATATGGTTTAGTGATGTATAACGAGTTTTTTTGTGAGCAATAGTTTTCATAAGCCTATGCGCTTCCAAGGCCGTTTTTCATCTTCAACGATTCTGGCACGCAGTTTCATGTTAACGGCGTATTGATATAACGAAAAACATAACGACCTTTTTATATTTTTTCCACGATGTCGGCTTGCGTCCGCTTGGATGAGAGGGTAGTGTGGGAGCGGGTGGCTTTGAGCCGTCGTTGGCAACTGGTGTCTTACCACCCCGCGGCTATCGCCGGCGAGCTGTTTCACTGGAGAGGAATGCGGAATGCCAAGCGCGCGAGCTAGCATCGAGAGCTGAAGAAGAGCGAGCCGTTCGTCTCGGTGAATGTCGGAAGCGGGCAACATCCCTAGTCAAAGTTAGGCTTTGGAGGAACCGTACAAGAATTAAAACTAAATCAAAGGTTAACCAAGTGCTAGCAAGATACACCCAGGCTAAGCGAAGGTTTCTTTTCGCATATCCAGGATTAGCTGAGGTAAGTATTTGTCAAGCATTTTTCTAAAGTATGTTTATTTGTCAAGCAAATGTGGATGTTACGGCCCCATCCGCTGAAAGGCTACCCTAGTCAGAGATTCTATGACTTCGACTGGCTATGGTAGCTCGGGTCACCAAAATGCGCTTTGTATCCAGGCCGAGACTACCCATGGAAGCCTCAACATATATACACATTATTCAGCGCGTCGATCACCCTCGCTACGGCCACAAAGATTCAGACACCATTAGAGTTATACAAGCTATACTAAATAGTATAATAACATTTGGAACGCATACCTGGCCCTTACAATGAATTTAAAAGAAAGCTTTACCATATGTATCCACAAGGGCTAAAAATCGCCCTTGCGTTTCCCTCCAAAGCGTCTACATCGACACCACAATTGGGCGTTCATAGCAGCGGGGACGAACAATTAAAGGCGCACGACATTTCCCAAAACGACCGCATGAAGATAACACGTACGGGGCGCGCGACTCTTCACCTATTGGGTCCTAAAATACTACCGGCAAAAACACGTATACGTTTTAAGATACTCCCGTGCTTACGTGGGGCTCCAAAACCAGAAAATAAGCGCCGGTATTACAAGGATTAATTATTGCCCGACCATGAGCCATATCCATAAAATATAAAAATGACCGCAAAACGTTCTATGTGGACCCATCTTCTAACTTTTATTTGAACATACTGCAGCCCTGTTGGGGATATTGCAGGGGGGGGGGGGGGGGGAGCGGAAGAAGGTAGGTAAAAATATCGAATACGAAAACCAAGCTACAGCAGTACGTGAATGAAATATTATTTGCATCATAGGCAGACCAGAACACGAATGAGCACGACTGTAAAGAAAACATACGATGGGCAAGATCTTATCTATGCAGATTGAGAGTCAGTATATAACATTCCTGTGCGTATAAATTTACAGAGACAAAATACCAGCATGACGCGCTAAAATCAACATTCACATCAAATACCACATCTTTACACTTACGCACTAACACACTACATTTACAAAGATTGCAACGAATAAACAAAGTATATTGAACAAGGCATAGATTAGTCCTTTTCAAGAGCTGCCAAAGAAGTCTGTAATTGTAGGGAACACACACTGCCTGGCAATGAATTCTATGCTTCTATGGCATCAGGAAAAAAACTAAACTTACACCTGTTGGAGCATGGGTGATAAGGGGCAATGTTCAGGGAGTTAGTGCTTCTTGTTGTTGACGGCTTGGCCAAGGTGATACGCTCGGAAGAAGATAAGCGATGCGTAGACTGAACGAAGTGGTGTAAAAAATTGAGTGATTCTGTGCGTTGAGGGGCAGAAAGTGCGTTTAGACTCAGCCATGGCAGTGCAGTGGTTGCGGAAAGGTTGCGGTCGTATCGGCGACAGATAAACTGTACGACTTTCTTTTGCACTGCCCCGATGCGGTTGATGTCACATTGTTTGTGTGGATTTCATACGATGTAGGCGTGTTCTAGGAATTGGGCGTGTTAGTGTTTTATACATTATTTAATTTTGAGTCTTGTGGGGCGTGGGTCTGTGTACGTTTCACGTAGCCAAGTTTTATTTGTGCTTTGGCAGAGATGTTCTCGATATATTCGGACCATGATACTTACTGGTGAACTAGACGCCTACATATTTATATTGTGGGACGTTTTCTAATCCCGTCCATTGAGTTTAACTAGGTAATGAAAAGGGGCAGGACAAAATCCAGCACAGTAAAGACCAAAGCGATTGATGCTGCGAATAGCTCACGGAATAACTACTGCCCAAGACACAATCTTCATAATTACAGTGTGAGATACCTTAGGGAAGTTATCAACGAGGACGCATTTGCAAAACCGTACTTCATATAATCCAAAGAAGCCTAAACACTTACGAGATCCACATAGTCTATGTCTGGCCCCAAATACCTCAAGCGGAAAGAGGCGGCGCACGCCGTTGCCCGCACTAATGCCGGGTGTCCAAGCTATCATGCACAAAGATTAAAAAAAAGAGTAATGGCGTAACTTGAAGAAAACCTAGTGGATAATGTTTGCAGTACTGTGGAGAAGCGGGGAGCATTTTTTTCCTTGATGAGACTTATCTTCTTAGTTGTAATAATTATCTAACTCGAGAAGTACTGTCCTAATCACGCAAGTGTCAATGAGGCAGTTATAGGTACCCACGAAGGGCATCTAACCGTGGTATTTTCAGCGACGAACTAATTGCGTACTCATTTATGCTGACTGACAAAGAAAACCCGCGAAATAAAAAAAGTACTACGCGATGGCGCCTGCGCGCGCATTAGCGCGCATCGTAAATCAATGCCCTCAAACAGGCTGCGTCTGAGTTAGACAGAATGAAATAAACAAAACAAAAGAAAGAAGAAATCGCGACCGAGTTTGTGCCTTATCTGCACACGCACCCCGCGAATCTTGCTGCTGCTGCTCCTTCCATGCATGCCTTTATCAAAGTGATGCGCTGTCTCTTCGGGAGGGTGCTAGGCGAAGCAGTTGCTTTCAATCAGCTTATTTGGAGACGCTGTTTTAGAGTGATCGCGGAAGTGCCATCACGTGGTATTTTTTTTATATTTGGCAGGTTTTCTTTATCAGTCAGAATAAATGAGTGAACAATTAGTTCGTCACTGAAAATACCGCAGTTAGATGCCCTTCGTGCGTACCTAAATGTACCTGATTGACAATTCAGTGATTAGGACAGCAATTCTCGAGTTAGATAATTAATTACTATTATTTAGTTAAATACCATTAACGAAAAAATTACTGTCCGCCTCTCCACAGTACTGCAAACATTACGCACTAGGGTTTCTTCGCGTAACGCCATTGCTCTTTTTTTAAATTCTGGTGCTTGATAACTGGGACACCCTGTATAGAGCGGGCCGTTTCCTCCGCTAGAAGATCATCAAGCATCACACCTAATCATAAACCTCTACGGCGCTATACGGACATCTTCGCTCACTATCAACACCAATGGCGAATGTTACCTTATCCGAAACTGCAACTCACACGAGCTGAAGCCAGCACGTTCAAAAGACTTGAAACCAACACCTATCCGCAATGCAGCCTCTTTCATGCCTTATATAAAACGGAGTATCAAGCCACCTGCAACTGCTGTCCATCACTTGGCAGCCTACACCATCAGGTACTGGAGTACCAGCAAAGGCCAAGGTTGCAACTTATCTCCAATCCGTCCATTAAACTGCGCATGGCGCGGTTGGCCAGCAAATACTCTACGGTACAGCTTGGCCTGGTGCACAGGCCCCGCGCAGCCAGCAGCAGTAGTGCGATTTCAAAATGAGAATCCCGTCCATTGAGCGGATGTCCTAACAGCACCTGTTATTGGTTAAAGATTGCATTCATTCATTCATTCATTCATTCATTCATTCATTCATTCATTCATTCATTCATTCATTCATTCATTCATTCATTCATTCATTCATTCATTCATTGGCTGTACATATGTCCAATCGTTTTTGTTTGGTGAACAGTATGGACAAATATGAAGCAGGCCACTGGATTGAGAACTATGTGAATGTTTCGACTGCATAAGCATATTCTTGCAGAGTGTTCTAACTTTTTGGTGTACAGTTGAAGCAAGGCACAGACAGGCAGAAAGACAAAATTTTCCGGTCTAGGAGCCCCAAAAAGACTTTCGTCAAAAAAGCTTACCTTGAGGCCGTGTTTGTGGCCAACCATTATTGCCTCCGCCACCTGGAACTTTAAAAGGCACCAAAAATTAGCGATCTACTCGAAGACAAACTTAAAAATCAAGGGTATATAGAAACTTGGGCATAGTACTAAGTTTCGCTTTAAGAAAACTCGAACTTTAAGCTCCTTGTAAGAAGGACAACGAAGTGACACACAGGCTCAAAGCAACCGTGGGCGTGAATGTCCCATCATTTTACTTATACTCTTGAGTATACAAAACTGCACCACTAAAAGATGAGCCAGTTTACCGCAACAAAATCATGACAGCGCGCGTGACAGCTATTGTGTGACAGAAAGAGCTCTCCTAACATAAGGAAAGCCGATTTATCTGGGCATGCAGCAGCCTGGTGTTTCTTAGAATGCATGAACACGCAAAAGATGGGGAAATTCCTGCCCGTCACAAAAACATGATGAGGCAAAAAAGCAAGAGTGGGCACCGGAGCACACTACAAAAACTTTTTCAAGCGAAGGTCTCTGTGCCTCACTGAAGGCAACCATCCCCTCACCAAATCGCAGTTGAGGAAAGTGAACTTTACACAGCGAGTGTTACACAACCATAATAATGCCAAGCGAAGGCACACCCAGCCCCTCAAGAAAGAAACGCTTCCCCTCGTCGGAATCTAACCTGGGTCTCTTGCGTTATAAAGGCGACGTCTACTCTACATCGCCATTCCAACGCGGTCGGAGAAGGTTATACGTTGGACTTTAAATTTTTCTAGGGGTGCATGTAAGACAGCCTCACGTTGTAACGATCTGTCTCTTAAGAAATGGGCTTTGAATTTCTAGTCAGTACAGAACAATGACAGGAGCCTGCACAAGCATCCTGATAGCTTTAAGGAGCAAGAGTTCAGTGCCGCGGTCTTCGGAAACGCTTAGTTGTTGTCGTTGTTATGGTCCGGTAAAGGAATAGCTGCCGCCTTAAACAGTAGTTAAAAACCGCAGATGTGATCAGATGGAATGTGAACCCGCGAGTACATAGTCACAGCCCAATGTTCTACAAACTGCTCTATTGAAGCATGTCTTCTGCAGAAAAAAAGAAGTTGTCACTGTCCGTTCTTTTATCGTGACACACTTTAGAATATTTTTTGAATTTCAATTTTGAATTTGAATTTATTTCATTTTGTGTTACAACAACAATGTATACAATAGAAGATTTCAGAAGGAGGTCCCAGAGTCAGAGACTGAAGAGGGGACCTCCTGTTATTCATTAAACAGGCGGAAACACACGTTATAAGCACGAATATATGTCGTGCACTGTCATTTATTGTGGGCGGTTTGAGGGTCTATTCTGTCCGCTTCACAAGAATAGACATTATGAATTGAAAGCACAGAAGTCTTAGAAATGCGCGTGTCGTGTGCCTCATGAATGCGATAGCACGGTACTAGAGCAGTTGCATACCATTCGCACAGAACTTTGATTCCAGGTAAGCGGTGTTGTTTGCCCGTCGGCTTGTTGGCATACTTGACGCCGTTACACAAAGAAACGAAAGCGAAGAGATGCACACATGGTGTAGAAGGAAAGACGGTGGTCGTAGTAAATTGCCCCAGAAGACAAAGAAAAAAAGCCAAGAAAGAGATGGTGACACTTATAAATCTAATTTTTAAGCAGGACTCCAAAATTTATACATTTGGAAGCATGATTAAGAAAGATCTTGCAGCCTATTAGTGTAAAGGTACGTTCAGGAGAAATTGGTTCGATGCCCGTAACGCCTGTCTTATCAAAACCCGTATAAGTGTCAAGAAAGTTGGCGGATACCTACATCCTCTAACGATGAAGAAATCGATCACTTGACAGTCGGTGATGGATTGTCCAAGAAGTAGTTACAAGAATTGAAAAACGAAAGTGGTACAACACGATCTGGTCCTGTTTCCACAAATCTCCGTAACATGCTTTATGCAGTTGGGGAGAAGCGGGCGTGATCTCCTCCTAGCCAAGTTGTCAGCCACGAGCTACGACAAAATGTGCCATAAATGTAGGAATAGGACAATGAGACGGCTTTAAACTTGCGGACGTGTTTGAACCACAGCACAGCAGCCTTGTTCTTCCAGGTAGAGTCACAGTTCGCGCTGTCAAGGATCACCTCTCAAGAACACAAATTTCACTAATTAGTGAGGGAATTGCTCCACTCTGCCCTGCAAAAGCTTGCGAACATTCTGGCTTCCTCCGTACACAACCCTCCATCCACGGCCTACAACCAATTAAGGCCACGCTTCTAGAGCATTAAGCAGCATCAGAACGCAACCGCATACAGCAGCTGTGCTCAATCGAAGAGCGTGGCGAACACAGATCGAGCTGAGCCAACTTCTTTGGTTAATATCCCAGCTCCCAGGCTCGCGTGCTTTAACCATAGAAGAAGCTTTGCTGTGTGAGATTTTCCGGAAGTTCTTGCCTTCAGGAACGTCCAGACACAAATCGCGACTTCTCCCTTCCATGGTCCTCAAATCACGCACGTCTCAGGTAGGCAAGGTCATGCGAACACGGTTCAAAGGTAAGAAATGGCGAGCTGGTTCAAGGTATCGCTGCTGTGACCGTGACCAACATAACCCTCACCCAGGGTCAGATTGGGGAAAACGAGGAGTGTAGGTGTCAGAACACCCCCCGAAATGTATGCACGAAGAAACATGATATCGTATTGGCACCCTCCGCAGTCTCTCTGTGTTATTTTCTATATTTTGTGGTTTATATCACCCCCCCCCCCGAAAAAATTTCTGTCTACACCACTGCCCTCGCCTCGCACAACCGTAGCCCATGCCGACGAGATAAGCCGGCTGAGCCGGCCAACGTTGATGGCTTAAGCGATCGACTACAGCAACTCGGTGTGGCGTTGACGAGGCGGGATAACTGACACCACTCTACACGACCGCAACCGGTGCCCGTCACAACTTGCCGAGCGCGCATCCTTCAGAGTCCCGCGTCGGTCGCGTGCTTAGGCCTCGGGTTAGCAGAGCTTTTCGGTGTATTTTTGTACCACCGATGTTCGGTACACAATCCTGGACGCCGATATTCTAACTTAACACGGCCTCTTAGTCGACGTCAAATGACGGTGATACCTTGACGGGGCAACCTTTTTTGAGATGAAAGCACCACATCGACAACCATTGTGTACGTAGCGCCTCTGTGCCCTAAGGTTGCTGAGAGACCGCTTGCCGCTGGACTGAGGTGTTCTCGACCATGACGTCTCCGCTCGGCTGGATTCACCATTTCAGGCATGTCGTACGCCACCACATCACAACCACCGGACCACCCGGTTTTTTATCGCCCACACCATTTCGCGCTCGACAGACATATTGCCCATGCCAAATTTGAGTGCATACTGGAACTTGGCTTTACACGGCACTCTTTCAGCCGTTACGCGTCAGCCTTAAGACGTGGCGATGAAGAAGAACGGTGACTGTTGGCCTTGCGGCGATTTGCAACATACAAGATTCCACCGCAAGTCGGCACCGTTGTAATACCTTATCATAGGTTAGACATGTCCGGGTGTAACACCATAGCCCTGTCGACGAAGAGGACAGACATAAAACGACTATGACAATACCGTTCTACTCGCATCGGCAGATGGTAACATTTAGTCGTTATAATAGCGTAGATTTAGTTCATTGGGCGCATAGCATTTCGGAAAACTAAAAAAATACGAGACGTACAGAAAGTACGACTATTAAAAACAAACTCACTCAAAACAAAGCATCTGTACGGGATACTGAAGTCAAAATACAAGTTCCTCTAAATAGATATATTAGCTCACCGAGAACACGAATATGCCACTGTTGCAGGTTGGTTTTATTGTTAATAAGATAGAAAAAAGCGAAATGAGAAGACGGGTTCCGCTATTACTGGCTATACCGCGCAACTGCACTGGAAAAGGTTAAAATGTCTGGCGTGCGCAACGTCATTACTGAATGACGCTGGATGGCGGTCCTCATCTATACATGGTAGTTCAGGGAGATACGGGCTCGGCGTCGCTTGAAGTTTGAGAAGCTCACGGCAAAATATGTTTTGAGGACAGGTTGAGAGATATAGATCTACGTAGGGGGACGCCTAAAGATTTTAGGAACCTATAGATGAAAAGCATGGCCATACTGTGGCTAAGAAGACTAGAAGGCTCAGGACGAAATGTGAAAAGAACAGTGGAAGATAAAAGACAGCTAAGGTAACCAAAAAAGAGGCAAGAAAGCTATAAAAAAATAAACAGACCGAAAACATGGAAGCTAAAACGGCGTTAGAAATGTAGAGGGCAGAGTAATAGGATATAGGAAAAGAAACGTCCGAGGGCAGTGGTTTGCTTTTGGAGGCTAGAGAAGGTTGCTTGAGAACTAAGAGCTTTGTGGGGAAGTATACACAAAATGATGAGGTATGCGTGGTATACGGAAAAGAAATAAAACTATGCGGCACATAGTGTTGGAATGTGAATGTATCCATCTAAGGCTATATAAGGAAAATATTCGGCTTCCCGAAGCCATTCGATTTAAGTGTAGAAGAGAGGGAGTAAACGTCAAGGCTGTAGAGACGCTAAAAGAAGATTAGAATGTTGGTGGCAGAAGAGAATAGACGGGAATACGTATTGCCTAGGGCAGCTATCACTAGTAACCGACAAAATTTATTTCGAGCCTGCCCGAGCAACAGCGCTAGAATTAAAGCAAAAGTACAGCACAGTTAATGAGATTATTTGGTGAGATGACTCGTCTAATGACGCGATGACACGAAAGACTAAACAGAAAAACTTCAATGTGGCATCTATGTTTGAGTCTCAAGATGTAGGACTAGATAGCGTTAGTTCGACTCCCAGAGAGCGTTTTTGAAAACAGTTGTTCTATTTACGGTCTATGCCTAACGACCGCTGGGTGTCAGCGAAGAAAGTCAGCGAATCGATTATGGTGCCTAGCGCGTCGAACCTACACAGGTTATGAAGTGCTACCTTCGGTTCTTTGACGTACGCCGAAATCTCGAACACATGGGCGTTTTCGTATTCATGAGAGAAGCTGCCGTGACCCGGAATCGAACCCACGTCCTTGGGCACATCAGCACATCACCTTAGCCACTGAGCCACCGCGGTGGGTGAGGAAAAAGGTTGCGGCTGCAGGGTGTCGGTCAGTTTGATCGAGAAGGTTTCAGTGCCAGTTCTTCAACGTGTTTATTCTGTGATGTGTGGGCCCGGCTAAATACTTTCTCTTTTTACGAAGAGAGAGGAAGAGAGAGTCAAGATGTTTGTTAAGGAGAGCATAATTGAGATTTAGGAAAAGAGGTGAGGAAATGACAGGGAGCTCAAGGGCGGGTTCTAGGGCGATCACTATACCTGAACCCGATCTTGAGGTAACGAGCTGGACAAAGCGGCCTCCCATATAACTATAAAAGGAAATATGTAGTATTTTAGTTTTTTTCCCGAGCATTCCCCTGCACATGGCTAGGTTGCGTGGAAGAAGGTGGGTGCTTGCCCGATTTTGGCAAAGCTTTAAGTTAATGTGTAATGTTCCAACCTAAAATCGTCGCCCGAATAGATTTGTCGATAATTTTGTTAGTTTATCCTGATCAGAACGTTGGATTCTTCGGTATTAATACCCCTTATACAGTAAAGCCCGCTGATATCGACCACGGATATATCGAAATATTGCCTATATCGAACCCTTGTATAATTCTGGTAAAAATTACATGCATTTAAAACTGTTTATACGAACGCGATTTTGCTCACAATGGATATATCGAACTCTCCCGCGCGGGATTTTTCACTCTCCTTGGGCATGCGGCAGGCTTTTCCGCAATACATCGGCACTCAGCGCTGGCGCGGGTGTCGCTTGCGGCTCCCGCCTGAGCTCGGGCTCGTCCAAACCGGCCGTGGCAGAGTGGACGAAATTCACGCATGCATGCCGTTGGAGCCGAACGCGCCACATTGGGTGCTGCGGGCTGCGGTGTCTCCGAACTTCAAGTCCGCGCCACTCGCTGCGCGCGCTTGCTCGGTTCGCTGGGTTCGCCGTTATTCGCTTGAATCCATGCTTGTCTCCGCTCTGTCGAAGACGCCGAGGACTCCGTACCGCTTCCGAGCACGAGCGAAGCCGTCGCTGCCGTGGCCCTGCTACGGCGATACTGCAGTGCCATTGAGGGCAGCGGTCTTGTGCTTGTCGACTGTTTAGATCCCGTGGAGCAAGCAGTCACCAGCAGGGCGTTGCACTCCAAGAAGCAGGCTACACTAACGCAGTTCTTCCGCCCCAATAAATGATTGTTTTCTTTCCGAGAAAGTGTCGTATCAATAGTGAACTGCAGGGTCGTAAGAGCTCAGCGTTAGCTCGTGACTTCGTCGGCAAGATTGCTCTCATATACGTTTTTTTTTTTGCTTCACTTTCTATACCGAATTTTTGCTATACCGAACTATTTTACAATCCTTGCGCTGTTCGATATAAGCGGGCTTTACTGTAGGAAGTGGAAAAACCGTGTTTCTAGGAGTAGGATGAAGAGGCTTCCTTAGCGTTTTTCTTGGAGGGGAGTGCGGTAGCCTTCATCGCAAGGAGTACGGTATGTGAATTCGCGTGCCTTTTGGTCCGTGCCTCATTCTCTCCCAGAAACGTTGTGCACAGGTGTCGAGTAGATGCTTATAACTTTCTGAGTTTCGGAAGGGTGTGTCTTACCGAAGCATTGAAGTATTCTGCCTGCAGAAAACAACCCTTTCAGCGTGTGTACTGATGTTTACGTCTCTATTCGATACGGCCATCAGTCGGATGGTGAAAAGGGTGTGTCCAACTTCTGTTTCTTTGATCCCGTACGTAGAAGAGCCATGAAGTCACAAAGATTGCCTAAGTAGTCAACTATAACAATTCATGTCTTGTAGTTTCCTGCTTGCCGGAGTCGATGCGTACTGTTGTATCACGATTTTGGAACTTCCTTCGAATGACATTGGTCCTGCCATATCTCCTGTTGTTGTGTAGGTTTGGATTCATGTTTTTTGTAGGGAAGCATTTTTATGCGGAGTTTCTGATTGGTGACATGTCTTTTATGTCGTGCAGTCGTTTTTTTTTTTTTTTTTTTTTCAAACGGGGTGCCTGTTTTCCAAAGAATGACCAAATTCGATTTTATTTTTCTTGCCGCTCTCTTCGTTTCAGGACAGTGGTTTTTCTGATATCTTCTAAAGCGTTATGAACGTAGAATTTTTTGGCTTATTCATTGTCAATATCATGAACTCCCTATTGAGGTCGACTACAAGACGAGGCCTCTACCATTGATCTTCAGCGCTCTTGTCTTTTGCTTGATGAAAAGCCGTTCTCTACCTCTGAAAGTTATTTCATCCGTCCATCCAGTTAATGCATTCCCAGTTCTTGTAGACCCGTCTCTGGCTGTACGTTCTGCTACCCTGGCGGCCCACCCGTCATGAGTTCACCTCATGGTCAAAATTGCGAGGTGTAGAACTGTCTTGCATGCTGTCCTGATGATGGTTTCTTTCTGATTTTCTTCCGTGTGGGTAAATTTGGGTTATGGTAGGCTGTGCGATATCCGGGTCATGATCAGTGGCTTAAGTGGTGTTACCTTTCCTTCTATAACGTTTGCGCTTCTATTGGCTATGTACTTTATAATGTGGCCAATTGGTTACAGATTTTTGTCTTTTATGGCGATTGGGAGTCTTGCTTTGCCGCTTGTATTAACAACCACGTCGAGCATTCGTACGTGGCCGTTCTCTAGGAGGGTATCCGTACTTATGTTAGGGTGATCTCGAACATGGCCGTGCTCCGTGTGGCACCCACTCTCGTTTGCCCAACAGAGATGCAGTGGAGACAGAACCACGGGAATAATGAGAGCCCGTTTGAAAATTTGCTTGGTTGGACCGTATATGCTGGGATGTATGTATGCTCGTGGGATTTATATACCGTATATGCTCGTCTCTGCTCAAAACCAACGCTTTCCTTCATTTCTGAGAGACTGGCGATAACCCTTTGCGCCCGGTTTTAGTTAGGTGACCTAATGTTGGTGCCTGCATCAACTCCTGTGGAAAACACGCCGGGGTGTAAACGGGAAAGGCATTGCACGGCTGAGCCCAAGGACGCGGGTTCGAGTACCAGCCGCGTCGGTCGCTTTCCTCATGGAAGCAAAAAACAGGAATTCCTTTGTGTCGAAAATTTGGCGCGAGTTAAGGACCCCCAGGAGGTCGACATTATTCCGGGGCTTCCACTGGGGTGTGCCTCGTTGCCCAGGCGTATTATCTCCGGCACGTGGATTACCAGAAAATTCTATAGATTTGCACGAGGACGTGGTTTCGTCTCCAGGCCGCAGCGGCCGCTTTTCTGATGGAGGCGAAAAGCAAAAACGCCTGTGTGTACAAGATTTCAGCGCACGTTAAAGATCCCTAGATGGTCAAAATTATTCCTGAGCCCTAAACTACGGCGCGCCTCATCGCTGGCGTTGCGTCGGAGCGTTAAACACTACAATCGACCAAATCAATTCTATATGTTTTATGTTCCGACGAAAAGACACTTTGGCGTAATGGCGTCAGTTCCGAGCAGGGCTGGAGACTGTCTGTTGACCATGCTACCCCCGACTGGACGTTGAACGAACTTTACTGCGCAGGCGCGGTACCTGCTGAAAATGCGTGCCTTTCTTTCTTCTCGGCTGTACTATCGTCCTTCTTTCCCCATGTCAGTAAGTGATATGCTATTCCAGATGCGTACGAGCTTTCGCATCTGCCTGCCTCAGTCGTAGCTTCCGGCTGGCAGCGATGACGAATTTCCGCGGACGCTTGATGATCACGGGTGATAGCAAACGGCTAGAAGCCCTGGTGAAATCGAAAAATGAGCCTAACTACGCTATCGCGTTAAAAATTCAGTGCAGTTCCACTCGGTAAAGAAGTATGACCAGCGAAGTCGGGAGCAGTCCAAGGTGTGCATCAAACACAACACGCTGGTTTGTAACGTGCGATTGACATACGTACTACCGATGCGTGGAATGAAATTTGGGAAGACTTTTGCTTCATTTTAGAGGACAAATCTAAGTCTGCAGGTTTTCTTGTAAGGTCCTCAGCATTTTCTTGTATTTACAGTGCAAAAAAAACACAAGGACGACCGGCAAAGCGACAACCACACAGACGCTGACTTACAACTGAAGTGTATTTCTCGTACATCGGGCATATAAATGCAGCAGAAATAAAGCCAACAAAAAAATCAACACATAGCACGTGGAAACAAAATAACGAAAGTGTCGCACGACACCACTACTACCGTGTGCTTACACGCAATCTAGGTAGGTGATTTATTTTTGCTGATGGCCCAACAGAAGGAACGCTTACACATTTGCCTTATTATTTTGTATTTCACGAGCCTCAATAATTTGACTTATCAGTCCTTTCTGATTTTTATACGAGATCGCACTGCTTTTGAGCATAGGCTCGCACTCAGAACAGTCTCTACATTGCACACCTAGATGACTGCTTGTGGACTTTTCCACATTGCAACGGTGTTCCTTTAGCCTATCATTAACACATCTCCCCATTTACCCCATTTATTATCTGCTACACAATAAAGGGATGCTGAAAACTACGTTTGTGGCACTTACAATGAACTACCTTCTTCGTAGAAAACGGTGTAATAGGGGCTTCACCCTCAACCTATCTACAAAGTTTGAAAATTTTATCAGGAGCCGAAAAAACAACACTTTCATCAGCTCGCTTAGGAATTATTTTTAGATAACGCAAACTTTAAGTAAATATGCCGACTCGGTAATCTCACTTTTTCTTGTTGTTGCGGTTATTTCTCTGGCCTAGCCTTCATTTTATTCAACATCCCTTCAGCAACCCACGTTAATAGATGTCTAGGTTAACCTGCATTAATTAAGCTATTAACCTGGTCCATAAAACTAGAGCCAATAATATGAACAAATAAATAAACGACTGAATCTGTAAAGGACATATTTGCAATTCCTCTCTACCAGTTTCGAAGTCACTCAGCCATACGCAAGAAGCGACTTCTCCAAGGACCCCATGCAATAGCAAAGAAATAATAAAAATGTGTAAGGGTTCCTTCCGTCAGCAGGAAAGCAGCAGACGAGCACATGTAAGGAGTGCACGCTTGAAGAAAAAATTAGTGCCCTTCCACTCTGCGATGAAGGATGATCTGCGAAGCTGCAAGCAGTCCTCAGAGTGCACAAAACCAAACACGTTTGTTTGTAATTTCCGATCGAGCATACTTTCTCGTCAATTAGCTGAGTGAAAGTTCGAAAGAAAGAGAGAAAGAAGAAACATTATTAGAGCAAACGGTGGTGGTTGAGCCGTCATTCGGTGGAGTAGGTTCGCCTCAGTCCAGGTACCCTTGGGCTTTGGCTGCAGCCTTGGCACGGGTGACCAGAAAGATCTGGTCAGCATGACGGGAGCTGGTCAGCAGGCCCTCCCACTGCTCTATGGAAGGTCTGGGATTGGGGGTAAGCGATGGGGTGTTTTGACAGGCCCACACCATGTGGTAGGTAGTATTAAGAGAGGGGCAGAAGTGACCGCAGAGGGTGTATTGTGTAGGGGAGATAGCGTGGAGGATGGGTGCGTTGTAATAGGTGTTTGTTTGTAATCGACGCCAGATGACTGCTTCCTTCTTGGATAGTTGAGGGTGACGTTGAGGCAAAGTGAGGCGAAGGTTATGGTAATGGTGCAGGAGGTCGTGGTAGCGTGATGGAACACCAGGAGGAGGACGAGGCTGCACCGTGGGTTTTGTTCCTGAGGGAAATGCCCGCTGTGGAAGGGCACGGGAAGCGGCGTGAGCCGCCTCATTTCCGTCGAGGGACGAGTGGCCAGGGGTCCAGACAATGTACAGCTCGGGGAGAGGATTCATCGATGCGAGTATGCGTAATGCGAGAAGTGAGATGCGTACACGTTGAATTTTGCGGCAGGCTTGCTGGGAATCTGTTATTATTTTAAGGTATTTGGAGCCAGTTGTAGCGGCGATGCTTATGGAAATTTCGTCGGCAGTGGTGGTTGATGTCGAGAGAGTTGTGAGGGAGGTGAGAAGTGTGCCTTCTGAGTTTACAACCGCCAGAGCATGAGCCTGGCATGTGGGGTAGAAGGCGGCGTCGGTGTAGCGAGTATCGGGGTGAAAGTGGAATTGTGATCGAAAAGGTGGAAGAAACCGAGCTTTATTCTAGCGGACAAACTTGCAGCAGTCTGCTTCCCTTCCATATCGTATGTATCTTAGTGTTTGTGTAACTCACCAACCCATTCCGCTTGGCTAGTAAGCACACCGGACAGGTCTCATTTGACCGTTTGATGTCTACGTTTAAACCTCCCGCCAGTGAGGGCATGAAACATTTAGCTTAGCGTGCACGGACCCCTTTCCTCTACTCCCCACCCCTGTAGGCATAAACCAGCAACCGGTTATGTGCGTGTGCTTAAAACGGAAAGTCACCGTCGATAATGACGTTCTGATGGCCATTGAAGCAGAACAAATATTTGCCGACATCGGTGTTCCAAGCGGGCAAGTTGCTGTACATCGTGGAGGTATTCGCAACTACTCAACGAGCTGGTACTTGCAGCGGTGACGGTGGCGGAATCGGCTTTCCGTTCTTTTCCGACTCATTCGGGCTTCTGGTTGGGCCGCCCCTTCATTTATTCCTGCTCTTCTTCCTCCAAGCGAAATAAACGAGTTGGTCCTATAGGGAGTTAAAACTTCGAAGGCCTCAAACTCTATTCTAGCGGACAAACATATGGTTTGTTCGTTTCCATCTGCCACAGTATGAATTTTACTGTCAGTTTAGCACACCAACCCAAACTCAAACCCCCTTTATTAGGCTGGTCATCCAACAGGGCGAATTGAGCCACGAGTATACCATGTTCAAATTCACCAGCAGCACAAGGGGCATGCTGTCGGTAGCGGAATGAAGCTCAGCTGTTCGTGCACACGCCTCCCCTTCCAGCCTCAATCCGTGCACGCATAAACCGGCAAGTGGTGGTAGGCGTGTGTAGGCCTTGCTGCCGTCACGTAGACAGACGGGCCGTCCGCGCCCTCAACTGGTGCATGACCCCATTAGGCGACGGGAAGGTGCCACGAAGAAAGGAGACTCATACACAGTGCTGGCGTTCGAGTCTCGGAACACACTTCGTTGTGTTCCTCTGCTTATGAGAAAGCACAACAGGCGAGCGATGATGATGGTACTGTTGAGGATGCTGCTACAGGCGCATACTTTAGCGCAAAATACACCGGCGAAGATGTCTCTCTGAAAGCCATTTGAGTCGGAGAATTATGGGCACGCGCCGGCGTACATACCAGGCAAGTTGCTCTTCAACCGAGAGGGATTTGAAGCTCCTCGGCGAGCTGGTATTTAAGGCAGCCATGGCGGGGGCGGGTCTTGGGATGTTTTTACGCTCATTCTCGCACCTCTTGGTTCCCCGCAATCGTTTGATGACAGCGCAACCACCGTTGTCAGCCGATTGCGCAACTTGTGAGAGGCATCGCTGGTGGCGAGGAGAATAAAGGTTGTGAAAGACGGTTCCGCGGTTGCGAGGAGAGCCCGCGGAGCTGCGGCGAGTAAATCGGCTTCACCGGAATGAAAACTGGCGGAAAGGGAGGGGGGGTGGGGGGTTAGACATACACGGCGTCGCAGTAATATATAACTGCTCATAACAACACTTCCGCCGTTATCAGCGTTGCCGCCGTTATCAGCCAACTACGGAAATTGTAAAATAGGCATCGATGATGGCGAGGGGTATAACGCTTGTATAAGGGGAATAAGAGGTGGCGAGGAAGAGCAGTGAAGCTGTGCCTTGTAAAGCGGCTTCAGCCAAAGCTACCTAGAAGAGAAGGCCCCACGCGACCTCGCCTTTCATGAAGCTACGTCGTGGTATTGAGGTAGTGTTGGATACGGAGAGCCGGGAGCCTGCAGCATGCGCCGGGAGCAGGCTGATGTTCCTTTGCTTGGCTTGACTGTGCTGGACTCATACTGAGCCTGTGGCTCGACAAAAATATCGAGTATCGGAACAATGCCTTTTACTGCGAAACATTGTATGCCCAACCCCCCTACCAGTTTTCATTCCGGTGAAGCCGATTTCCTCGGCGCCTCTTTAGGGCTCATCCTCACCGCCGCCGAACCGTTATTCCCCTACCGTTATTCCCCTCGCTACCACCGATGCCTCTTGGACAACTTGAGCAATCGGCTGAAAACGGCGGTTGCGCTGTCATGAGACGATTCCTGGGAACCAACAGACTTGGGTATGGGCGAAAAATTTCCGACACCCGTCGCCACCCTGGCCACCTCAAATTCCACTTCACGTTGGATCTGCGAATCCTTCGCGGTTGGAGAGCAACTTTCCTGGTTGGGACGGCGACGAGCGTCAATATTCCCCTTCAGCTCAAAAGGCTTTCGGAGAGATATTTTCGCCAGTGTATAGCCCGCCTAAGTACGCGCCCGTACCAACAACTTAAACAGCCCCATCGTCATTGATAGGCTTTTGTGCTATGTCATAGGAAGAGGAACGGAACGAATTTGTTCTTAGGCTTGAATGCTAGCACTGTGTCTGCGTCTGCTTTCCCCGTGGCCCTGTCCCGTCGGCGACAGTCGCCGTGCAATATTTGTGAGCGCGGGCGGCCCGCCTCTTATGTGATGGGCAGCCGGGCCAAGAGAATTGGTTACTGGGAGACACCGGACACAACGCAACCATGAAGTCAGCGCTGGCTTACCAAGACAGGCTTCTACAGTGAGCCGTCGTCTTCACCAATCTCTCCCATGCCACCGTTCAACCCCAAGGACCCGGAGCTGTGGTTCGGACTCATGGAGAGCCACTTTTACATCCGCGGCTCCTTCAGCCAAGCCACAAGGTGCAGCATCACGTGCAACGTTCTCCCGAGTGAAGTCTTTACCCAGTTCCGCACGGTACCATCGGGTTTACATCCAACAGTAACCTTAAGAATGCGGTGCTCGAGTGTTTTGACATAGCAGTGGTTCGTCTTCCGCTGTTCGCGACCCAACCGAGTGCACCCACTGGGAATGCACAACCCCCACGACATATGCTGAAACTCGAGCCTTCTACCGATTTTCCTGGACTCAATGACAGCGCTGCGCCTACGCAGACGTCGTCGCCTGCTCCTTCGTCCTAACTGTCCCTACCAACAATTGTGACCTGTCGCGAGGACGTGGAGACCCCTTAGATACAGGTGAACATAGAGACGCCACATCCACCGCACCAGACTGGCACTCCAACCAGCGCCTTATACGATCTCTCACCATTTATTGCGCGCTCACACATCTTCAGCGGGAATCTTGTGCCCACGAGACTCTACATACATTGTCCACTCATGATGTGCGCTCCACAGCGTCTCCTACAGTCCCCAGAACACTCTAACCGCCAGACGAACCAACCAAGTTGCATTGCTCAGTTCCAGTTGTTTTACATAGTGCACTGCCGTATGCATTCGATAATATTTAGCATAATTCCTCTTCAACTGCTAGAGGGTGCCGTAGATCTCGCGCAATTGAATTTCGCATCTGCAACCGTGGTCTACAATGCACGGCGTCTAAATCAAAGGTTCCTTATGCAAAGTTCACCCCAGTCCTTGAGCCCCGTGGCACGAAGAAGGCAGTCGCTTCGGCTGCGAGAGACATGGCCGGACGTACCAAGATCCTGACGTAGCGTCGTCGTCGTAGTCGTCTATTACACCATCAGTGAATTCCTCCCTCCCTGTGTGTTCCTCAACAACACCACGTTTGTCATCTGCACCATCCTAGACCAAGGCTTCTCCTTCCACCTGCCGAATCTCTAGCGCGTACCCGCATCATCAGGTTCCCTCTAACGTATTGGAGAATCCCTGTTTACAGATGGTTGAACTATGATCTCCGGAATTCAGCTGACAGCGTTCATCGTCACGCGAGCCGCACTCCACCACATTCCCTACAAAGACCTCCTAAACTCACTCTCTTCTGGCCAGTTCCGCAAGAACATCGACCGGATATGTACATATTCGTAGGTATTTTTACCTCTTTGTTTTCTGGACTACTTTTAAAGAGTTAACATATTTCCGGTGTTTTTGTACAGTTCAGGTGCATTCATAAATTTTTATCACTCACTTCAAGCTGCTCGCTAGCAGAGAGGCCAAAGGTAGCAGTATCCTCAACAGCACCATCGTTATCGCTGGGCTGCTGCGCTGTCTCATAAGGAGAGGAACACAACGAAGTATGTTCCGAGGCTCGAACAGCAGCACAGTGTACGAGTTTTTTTCTCCGTGGTCCTGGTCCATCGGCCATAGCCGACACGAAATAGCGTGCGCTCATGGCCCGCCTCTCTACGTGACGGCCGGGCCCGGCCTACACGTATATCACCGGTTGCTGGTTCAGGCGCGCACAATTTGGGGGGGAGGGAAGGAAAGGGGCGTGCACACACAGCTGGGATTCATTACACTACCTACAACATGCCCCTTGTGCTGGTGGGATGTTTAAACGTGGTGTACTCGGGTCTCGGTGCACCCGGTCAGCTCTGCTCCGTAGTCGAGGGCTTTGGGTATGGGTTGGTGTGTTACACCTACAGTAAGATGCTACCGTGAGAGATGGAAACAAAGAGCGACATGTTTACGCACTAGTAGAAAGCTTCAAGCCTTCCAAGTTTTAACTTTTAACTCGCTATACTTTGTATTCAATGAAAAGTTTAGGGGGCGATTTCTCCACCTGGCAACACTGAAAACCGCCATGTCGCTAGCGACCATGCCAGCGCATGCGCTTTGCGCCCGCATCTCGAACAAAAAAAAACACCAGCGTACATCGACTGCTGCGTTTCAGCCCGATTATCGGTAGTAGCGTCAACAGATGTAACATTAATCACACTCACATTAAGTGGTGGCTCTTTACCTACGCTCGAGCACTTCGAATCCAAGGAGGATAAAACCGCGGCTGCGAAAGGCGCGTATAAGCAGCATAAGTCCGACGCTGCAGTTGGCTGCCGCCGCAGATGTCGACGCAAGTGCACCTGCACCGCATCCACGACTTGGTCTGGTAAGTGCCCTCTATTACGTGGTGGAGTACAAAAACCAAATAATTTGTTTGGAGAACTGGTTCTCGCGTACACCGAGTTAGCGCGGGCTTTCTCGTGCGCTAAATGTTTCACACTCGGCAAAACAACTCACGTCTGACGTTAGAGCGCGGCGGCTGGCAATCCAGCTGCGCTGATCTTCGGCGGCTACTTAATACCCGTCGGGAGATAGGTAGATCGTACTGTGGTGCACTCAACAGCACTTGGCGTCGAGGTATTACTTTGCTTTCAGTGGGCACCAGTTTGGAAATGATGCAGTTCCTGCTGTCAAACGGACCACTGCACTCACGCTCAAACCTTCGTGCCACGACCGACTCGCACTCGCTCGTGGGTGTGCGCGGAGGCTGGGCTTGAATTGCCGATAAGATTGTCACACTCATGAGCAGAATCATGACTTTTCGTGTAACCAACGCTATTGCGGGACAACTGACTATCGAAACAGTCGCACACGCCTTGCACGGAAACACAAGGTCACGTCGCGGCCCGCAGCCTGCCTGGCCGCCATGAAGGCATGGAGGAGAAGAGAGGTGCCTGAACTGGGGGCCGTGCCCACAACGTCACCTTGGCAGCAGACGCTTAGCCACAAATATGGCGGCGCACTCGCTTGGTTGCCTGCATGCATTCCACGCCATTGAAAGCCGGCTACAGGACGAACGGATTTCTTTAGCTCGGAGGAATAAGAGCAAGAATAAACGAAGCGGCGGCCCGATCAGAAGCGCGAATGGGCGGGGAAGGAACGGAAAGCACCTTCCACCGCTATTGCCGTTGCAAGTTGAAGCTTCCCGAGTAGCTGCGCATCAATTCCGGATGGACAGCAACTTGCCCGCTTCGAACGCCGAAGTGGGCCAATATTATTTTTTCAGCTGAAAGGGCCTTTAGAGTGACATTATTGACGGTGACTTTCAGTTCTAAGCATGCACACATCACCGGTTACTAGTTTATGCGTGGACGAGTTGGGGCGGAGGTAAGGGGGCTGTGCACGCGGATCTATAGGTTTCATGCCCTTACTGGGGGGAGGTTTACACGTAACGTCAAACGGCCAAGTGCAACCTGTCCGGTGTCCTCAGTGGTCAAGCGGAATGTGTTGACGTATTACACCAACATTAAGATGCCTGAAATCTAGAAGAAAAACAGGCTTATGCATCTTTGTCCACGAGGATTAAGCTCGGTTCGTTCCACGCTTCACTGAGCTAATTGATTAGAAAGTGTTCTCAATCGCAAATTATAAAAAAAACGGGTTTTGCTTCGTGCACCACACAGACTGCGTCCATATTCGCGAGTCTGCCTTCTTCACAGAGTGTAAGGGCACTAATTCTTTCTTGAAGCACGCACACCGTACCCGTTCTCGCCGATTCGTTTCCTTCTCGCCACTTTCCTCACACTTCCTGGTCTGGCATTTTCCTCCTCTTCACTGTTCTGCGCCGAGTTTTGAGCCACGTGAGGCACGGAAGAATGCAGCTTACGCAGTTCTGCTGTCAAAAATTGCGAGAACGGGCCAACCGTATATAGCCCTGGCATTAAAAAAAAGAAATTATTTGCGGAATAAAGTCCTTAACCCCTTTGGAGGTGTAAACTTGCATTATTCGTAAAAAGAAAAAGATAGAAACAAAGCTTAAGAACAACAAAATTACCGAATACGATATGCTACTCAAAGCCTTATCTCGCTTCAAAGATCCCAGAATTTATACCAACGACGACAAAATTCCAGGCGTTTATGTGATAATTCTATGTCTTTCTGCAGAATTTCTGCGTTATGAACGTGATCATTTTTTGCGAACAATGCTTGAAGTAAAAGGTGGCACGAGGACTGTTCGAAAAGCTGCATGGTGTCTTGAACTAACATGCCAGGCGGCATTTTGAGATAACTTAGAGACCTAGTGGATGCCGATAAACCGTAATCGCAGTAGGGGTCGGCGAAGGACTCGATGGATGGATGAGCTACGAAAATATTGGGGGAGAGGCTCGACTCAGCCATCACTCACTAGACGTGGGTCGAGATCCTTGGGAGAGGCCTTCATCGTGCAGAGGGCAGAACGAGGCTAATGATGATGATGTAGATGTTCATGGCGATACACATTGTTGCGTCCACAAAGTTTCGGTTTACCTGAACTTCCGCCAAAAACTTGAATATTGTAACGCCAAAAAACGGATAAAGGATGTCTCCCGTAAACATCTTCCGAGTGTCTCTCTATGATCTCTATCATCGGTCGACCCAGGTCGTGAGTTATACAAGCGTGTTTAGCGTATGACGTGCCTCGTGGGATGAACTGATTATTCTTTGTATAACTCAAGTGAACACTCTGTTGCTGCAATGACTCGATAAATGGCGACTGTTTCTTGCACTCGAAACTAGCCATTTACTTCACACAACAGGACACAATCCAGTGCGTGCGGGTGTGCATGTATATTATGCGGACGTGACTCGCCCGTGCTATCTGTGATTGTAGCGTATGTCCTACTTATTTTCACGCGCAGACTTCCAATGCAGAGCAGCAATCAAACCAGCGTCGCCCCGTCATGCTTGGTGTGCGCCACTTACCTGGGATGCAAATGTAAAGAATTGTTACAATACACCACAGAAGCTGTGACTTGCTGCCGGTGTTTACCCGTTTGCCACTTCTTATGGTTCATAAGTCTTTTTGATGCGACAGCGTTACTAGGCTAATTTCTCAATTTTTGCATGGCTGCTGTCCATCTATCAGCCGTACTCGGGAAGGGTACGTGGAACATACGTCATGGATGCAAACAGGAAACGGACGACCGAGGCAGGCAGATGCGAGGGGTTACCTGGATCAGGAATACGGGACATCGGCAACTAGAGTGTGGAAGAAGGACAGTGAATTCGACAACGGCGGGTACGCAAGCAAATATACGTGGTTTGAGCAGGCGCAACACCGATTGAGAGAAGTTCGTTACACAAAGTGTACGAATCGTCTGTGTGAGCGCGTGCGAACACGGGTCGCATAAAGTGAAAAACAATGGCCATGGAACTCCAAAAATGAGGCTTGGACACCTTCCCGCACGGAGCACGTTGAGTAATCTTGGTGACAGTATTGGCGACACCGCGGACCCCGAGCCCCCAAACAGAAGCTGGAACCAACATTGGCCATGTGTTATTTAAGGTGAAGGGTAGAAACCACAAACGGTGGACTCCGGAGCCCAGGTCAAGCTCCGGCAGATCGGCTCCCAGTCGGTTTGGCAGGTAGGGAGCTCTGGGACCTTTCTCGGTATCAGGGTAACCCGAGCAAAGGAAGTACCCCCGTCCCCTGCTTTTATACTCTAGCATATGGTATGTTCAAACCTCCCCCAAACGTGATCGGTCCCTGAAAAGGGGCCGCACCGCAGTTTCTTTTCCTCCTTTGCCGTCGATCTCTCTTCCAGAGCCCGATAATATGTCGCGCTTTTTATAATGGAATCCCTGGATAAGTCAAATCCCATCACCTCCCAGTCTGTCTTTCTGATTTCCAAGTTTCTCGAAAGCCTTATCGGCAGGTAGTTCTTGAGTCAAATACAATTTATCGCATCAAAGATATTGAATGCTTTATAAAGTGTCATGACCCATTTTCTATATCTGTAACCGACGCAGTCCACGCTTAACGACACAGGTTGTTCACCTCTAGCGCTCACAACACCCATTCTGTGGTTGATTGATTGATTGATTGTAGGGTTTAACGCGCCGACGCAACGCAGGCGATGAGGCGCGCCGTAGTGGAGGGCTCCGGATTAATTTTGACCACCTGGAGATCTTTATCGTGCGCCGAAATCTCGTACACACGGGCGTTTTTGCTTTTCGCCTCCATCAGAAAAGCGGCCGCCGCGGCCGGGAATCAAACACCCATTCTGTGGCTTATCTGCACTGATACTCTGCTTTTACCATGACGCTACATGCCACAGCCTACTTTGTAGGATTAGCCGTAGTGATGAGAAAGACACGAGCAATGGTACGTTCGCAGACTCTTACGGTTTAGGAATTCTCACGAAGGAAAGCCTGGTCACTTGCTTGCTGTTTTCTCACAGCGCCATCGCATCTGCCGCGATTTCGTTTCGGCAAAGTGATCGTAATACATTGCCTTGCTTTTATGCTGAATGACTATCAAGAGCTTGTGCCAGCAGGTTGGCATTCAGTACGTACAGCCATGCCGTGGTCAATTTCACCATATACGCTTTCAGCCCGCCAGAGTGTACGAGCAACACTACATCATTTTACTCTGCCTGCCTAGGAAATATTTTTTTATTACTCTTCTGAGCAGCTTGTTTTTCTGTCAGGGTGTCGAACGGGTAAAGAGGGTTTGCTGAAGATGTCCTTTAGTGGTTCCTTTGAATGTTTCAAAGAAGTCACTTTTGAGAGCCAGTTCAGAAATGATGTATCTATGACTATCCTCCACCTCCATAGCAAATGCTCTGGAATTACAAAAACAACGCTGAAAAGAATTTAACGTAATCTAGGGCTTCAGAATTAGCGCACTGTGCTACTTGTGTTAGAAGTCAAGTAGACTAAATCTGAAGTGGGATGACAGTAACTCTCGCACTGGCGCCACTTCTGAATCTACAGAACGGCTTCATAGTTTGATGAAATGTCCAAACTGTAAGTTGTGGTGAAAATGTAGCCCAGAAAAAAAACGCACGGGACGGAAAGAATACACAGGGACGAGCGTTAACTTTCAACTGATTTTAATTCACGTGGCTACAAATATATATGCTTTGCTTGGCGGGAACAATAAAAACAGGCAACAAGAAGATACTGACAAAGAAATGTGCATAATGGCAAGGAAGACGTTTTGGCGCAGCATGTCAGCACGTGTAGGGATTGCACTCCTTAGTTCCCTGGCCCCACAGTGGTCGATATAATTAAGGGCAAACATGCGCGCTTATTCAGTGAGGCAGCTAAGATGGCGCGGGGAAGGAAGGACTGTGTAAACAAACCGTCGGTTGTGCTTACCATGAGCTACATTTCTTGAAATATTGTGCCATACGTGACGGGCCACTCTGATTGTCAAAAAAAATTGGCGTGTTTTGGGTGTATACGCGCCTTCTTTGTACGTATTTTCTTGTTTCGTGTTTTTATTCATCCTTCAAAGCAAAGCATGTATATTTGCAGCCGCGTGCATAAAAAATCAGTCGGAAGTTAGCGTTTGTCCGTGTGTGTTCTTACCGTCCCGTGCGTTTTTTCTGCGCTACATTTTCACTACTGTGAATTACCATCTAGCCCGATCTAGAGCATTACAATGTATCTTCTGCACCACCGTTGGGCTTTCTTAGAGCAGGAGCACAAATTTCAAGCAGCTGTAGAATGAATAGGAATGTCAAAATAAAAACAAGACGGAAACTACACAGGCCATAAGACTGGCGATTGACTTGCTTTTTCGTCACTATGGCAGCTTGGTAAAAACATCAGAGAACATAGGATGAAATTATCTATCTGATAAAAAAACTCACCTGGATTCCAGTTTGCATTTCCATTTCCGCTACCTGAAACATGAAACGGACAAAAAAGGTTAAAAAACGTGTGGAGAGGAGGAAACATGGCAATGCGGCATATTGCATGTAACGAAGACAGAGAGAGAGAGACAGAGAGAGAGAGGGAGGAACTTTTATTGAGCGACTGGGGTAAGGGAAGCGTGGTGGCCGCTGGTTGGAGATCGGCGACGACAATGGCAGCTCGTTCCACCAAGACAATCTGAACGCCTGGGTCGAAGCTACCCAGCGCACCCTCCCATTGCTCGTCACGGGTTATTTAAGGGAAGGGATTGGACGGACAGTCCCACATAGAGTGAGACAATTTGACGCGCTCGCCACATACGGGGCAATGATGTGAGGGGAATAGGGAACAGTGGATGCGATGGAATACCGCCCTGCAGTGAAAGGAATGAACCTGCAGAAGTCTCCAGGTGCGCGTCTGCTCGTGGCTGAGCTGGAGATGCGCCGGGTGTCTTGCCATGCGTCGGTATGACATGACACGTAATTAGGCAGTCTAGGCTGGGTCCCGCCTAGACTGCCTAGACTGCCTAGACTGGGTCCCGCCTAGACTGCCTAAGGAACTAGGCTGGGTCCTGCTGGGATTGTGAATCCCCGAGCCGTGTCATGGGCCGCCTCGTTGCCCCCGAGTCCCGAATGCGCCGGGGTGCACAGCAGTTCTACCGGGGAAGTTGGAGGATTTTCAGCGATAATTTCGAGTGCCAGTAACGAAATGTCAGTAAGGGGCGAAATTTTGCACGGCCGTTTTTGAATCATAATATATGATCTTGGGGCTCGGCTTTTGTGACATCGAGTAAATGGAGCTTTCAATAGCTCCCCGGTACCACCGTAGTACAACGGGTTATACCCAATTGCAACAGTACAAAAATAGCGCCAACCGGCAAAGAGAATTTTGTCCACCCGAAGGTGGAGAGAAATTAACGGGAAAAAGCTTTCTTGCGACCCATCGCCAGGGGGATGAGCCCGGGGGGACCCCTCTTGTCCCCCCTAGGAAAAAGCCGGATAGGGTGGGTTGCTGGGAACGGGAACTTGGACATCGGGATGGGTTATGGGAAGAAGGGTGGGAATGAGGGAAGCAATTTTGCTCCAATCCTTTTGTCTGACTAGGCCGTGCGAGTGCAGTTTCGGCCCCCTCCGCCGTGCCCATGGCAGGGCAAGGGGTGCGAACTCTAAGGTAGCATAACGGGGTCCTCCGGCCGATTAACAATGGCCAGAGCATAAGCATTGTGGTGGTCGACGGTATTCGGCCATGTCCACGTGTAAGATATCTGGTCTCACAGGTAGGCGCCACTGAAGCGCCTGCGCTTGTTGCATTCGGCGACCCGCATCATCCGCAGGGTGCATGTTGCGTGGTACAGTGCGGATGACAAGTTGAGCGTCAATAACGAAAGAAATCGGGGATTTATGAGCGGGCAAAGTAGGGTCGTGAATCCCGAGTCGGTATAGGATGTACAGACTATTTGGGGTAGTGGATAAGCGTGCCATTTGTCCTGGCAGGCGCGCCTCCACAAGCTCCCCGGCTTTATTATTGATACGCAGACTGTCTAATGTGGCAGTGGAATTGTACAGGGGTATCTGAAGTGCGGCTTTGTAGGCTTTTTTGATGAGGCAATCGAATTTCTCTAACTCAGTAGCACTCGCATGAAGATAGGGGAGGGAGTATGTTATTGTGCTGATCACGAATGCCTGACGAAGTCGCAATCTCTCACTCTGATACACTCCATGCCGGAGGTTGGCAATTCTTTTGATGAGACCAATTGTTTGAACAATATGCCTAGTTGACTGGGTGACAAATTGTGTATTCGTTAGATTCCGTTGTATAAGGAGCCAGAGAACTTTTAGTGTGCGAAACTCCGGGACTGAATAACCACTAATAGACATTGAGATATCTGACGTTGTGCGGGTTGGTCTTTTGGCTGGTAAGGCGAGCAGCTAGGACTTGCTAGGTGAACATGTAAGGCCTGCTAACGCAGCTTATTAAACTACAATATTTGCAGCATTTGGCAGGGTCCTCAATGTGTGCATAATTTCCACCTGTCACCCGGAGAGTGATGTCATCGGCGTACATACTGAAGCGAAGACGGGGAACTTTCTGTAATCCTTTGGGGATATTTAGCAAGGCCAGAATAAAGAGCACAGGTGATTACACAGCCCCTTGCGACTTACCCATGGATGGCAAATTCAAGGTGTCTGATGTGATGTGTCCGATTTGGAGGATTGCAGTGCGTGCCGTGAGAAAGTGGCGGACTTAGTGGTATGTGAGGTCTTCCGGTTTTACAGATTCTAATCCGCGCAGAATGGCGGTGTGTGAAATTCTATCAGAAGACTTAGTGAGATCCAACATCAAGATGGCCGCTGAATCGAGCCTACTAGGGGAAGTTATCACTTCGCGGGATAGCTAAAAGAGGACATCATTTGGGGATAAGCCGGAACGAAACCCAATCATAGAATTTAGATGAATGGTGAGACGCGTGAGGATGACGTGTTCGAGGACTTTTCCCAAAGATGAGGTGAGGGAAATGAGTGGAGATGCTCGATGGAAAGAGGCATTCCCCGGCTTTGGGATGAGGCAGGGTTCCCTGAGGCAGGGTTTCCTGCTTTCTGAGCCAGGGTTCCCTGCTTCCAGCAATTATTAAAATATGCTGTAAGGCCGAAATGGAACTATCGTGAAGGTTTCGAAGCATTTTGTTAGTGACACAGTCCGGCCCCGGTGGAAAGCCGAGTCTGAGTTGGGGAAGAGCCCCCGCACCTCCAACTCAGTAATATCAGAGTCCAGACTGTCGTTGGTGAGACCTTTACATTCCGGTATGGGGTGTCTTTGACCGGTAGGTATGTATAGGGAACAAATTTTGTCTAGGAATTCCCCATCCGTGCCTGGAAATTCGTGGATGATCGATGTGAGGCGGTGCTTTATTCTGGTTTAGAACGACGGGGGTCGACCAGGTGTTTAAAAAGGGCCCAGGTTCTCTTCATGTCCAGGTTCCCTCTCATTTGGTCACATACATGTCTCCACTGATCTCGGGCGAGACGGGCAGCGTAATCGCGGATTTTATTGTATAATTATGCTAATTTGCAGCATCGTTTGGGATCGGGCTTTTTTGCTTTCCACTGGCCCTGCATGCTGCCATAGGCCACCCACGAATGTTGCAGACGGTAGCCCACAGCTTCCGATTGAAGGTCAGGATCCACCAGTTTGTTGGCGTTGCGCGCGTCTCTCATTAGGTGGTGTATCTCGTCTTGGAGATTATTAGTGAGAATACGCCTGAATTCATCCAAGTAGGTGATGTATGACTGCTTGAGGTGCGGCTTCAAACGCTGAGCCAGAGTGAGCTCAATCTGAATGATATAATGGTCACCACCAAGCGAATGGTCGGTGCAGGGCCAATGAACATCCTTAATGCTATGAGTGAAGGTTGCACTCCTGAGATCTGTTGGTATCATATGTAGCCAAGTGCTCCCATTCACAATGACATTAAAGTGGCGAACACGAAAAGGAAGAACAGGAGTGATGCCCGTCTACTAGCACGACTTTCTCTATACAAAATGAAAAAGAAATTCATTAGCAAGAAAGGCATTCAGCTAGGCGAAAATATGATTACGGGCACAACAACTGTTATCGGAGAGAAATGACGTTGATAAAGTAAGGAGTGTCAATTATTGTCGCCATGTAACAACCAGTGGTCTGTTCAAATGGACAAAGGTGACAATGCTGAGTAAATTGATACGTAGCATTGTTTTCCGGCTACTCCCGCAGCCGGGACCCATGTAACGCCCCGCATCTCCAGAAAAATGCAGATATCAGAGAATTTTCACCTGTAATCGCTAAAATAGCGTAGATATAACTGGTCGGACGAAATTCCGAAAAATTAAAAGAAGAAAAATATAAAATATTACGGAAACTGCAGAACCGTGTAACTCCCTGCATTTCCACAATAATGAGCATTTCGTGAAAGTTCCAAATGTAGTCGTTATAGCAACGCGAATATAGATAATTGGTCAACCTAAATTTGAAATATTAAAAATACGGCAAATATAAATTAATTATGGAAAATTACAAAACGTATCACGCATGGTATTTCCACAATAATGCAGATATCGCAAAACGTCCACCTGTAATCGTTATAACAGCGTAAATGGAGAAAATTGGTTCAGCGGAAATTTGAACAAAAACACAAAACAAATAAGAAAAATAGAAAATAAATACGATAACTGGTGAACCGTGTAGCGCCCTGCATTTCCACAATCATGCATATTTCGGGAAAGTTCTAAATGTAGTCGGTATAATCACGTAAGTGTAGATAATTGTTCAGACGAAATTTTATAAAACTAATAAATAGGAAAAATATTGATAAATTACCGGAAATAGAAAAACGTATACACATGGCATTTCCAAAATAATGCAGATTTTCTTTCATTCATGATGTAGCGCCAGCTTTACCGTTCTAAATACAATCGTTGAATTTTTAGTTTGTGCTACATACGGGCCACGTATAGCAAAACTCTGCTCTTCTAAAGGAGAATTCGGTGTTTCTGAACAAACACAACAATGGGATAGAATACCCACGCGGTGACCCGTAGACTAACATTGAAAATACTTATGTTAGAGTTTATGCTGTTGTGTTACATGGGTTTGAGAATCAAATTGGGGTTTTTATACGTTAAGAAGCCTAACGTGATTGCTTGAAGCTAACATGTAGTGATCCTACCAGCACCACGTCGCATATGTTGGACACAAGCGGCTGGATCCTGATGACAAATTTATAGACAGTCAGTTTCATGGTAGTTTAAGAAAAATATCTGTTCGTACAGCCGCTGATAGAAAGACAGCTAAACGGGAAGTGAATTTTGGCATTCCGCAGGGATCACTGCAAGAACCACTTCCGTTAAGCATTTTCGAAAAAAGTCAATATCGCACCAATACAGTTCACATGCAGGCTGGCAAATCGCCTCTGCAGTAGCAAGGAACTTGTGCGATGAAGCCGCAAAATACTACAATACTAATAACTAAAATAAAATATCCGTTGCATGGGTTTGAAATATATTCTAGCTTTTATGGCAACTACCAAGAAGCTTGAAATGCTTTCACAGTCCACGTATACATTTTGTATAAAAAATTACTGTTTTCTCACAAGACAGTATCTGCCACACTTGCTTTCGTAAATTTATGCCACTCTCAAATGCTGTGCTGTACCTAGGTTTAAGCTTTGATGTGACATGAGTATATTGGAATAAAGACATTCCAGAAGTATCGAAGCAGTTTCGATTAGTGCTTAGTAACTATAGTTCTTGAAATTCAAATCAGTCAGCTGAAAAATACTGATGTAGAAATAGTTGGGAGAATGAATAGTAATCTGCTGTTTAACAATATCTGGTCATGGTTTCAATACCGACAAAACATTTTAAACCGCATAATCAAAAGAACGTGTCGCAGCCCTGTATACGAAATGCCCACTAGCGGAAACGACATAGATACACCATGATTCAATTCTGCATGCCATGTGCCCGCAAACTTTATGTTGGGTGCGCACTGGGGCATTATTTACGCAATATGTTATTAAGCTAATTTTGCGATTTTCGATAAAGGCGAAAAGCAAAAACGCCCGTGTGTACGAGATTTCGGGGCACATTAAAGATCCCCAGGTGGTCAAAATTAAAACGGAGCCCTCCACTAAGGCTCGGCTCATAGCCTGCGTTGCGTCACATCAATCAATCATTTTGCGATTTTCTGTGCGTAATACCCATCTGTTATGAGCCATCGTGATGAAGCGCCCGCAAACATACGTCATCGCTACATTCCGGAAACTACGACTAAGGCAGCCAGATGCGAGCGCTCTCCGTAAGTCTGCATACCGCGCAGCGTAAGCGGGAGTGTCGAAAGGAAGGCGGTGATACTACTGCGGAGACGAAGGAAATGATACGTGTTGTCAGCAGGCGCCGCGGATGTGTAGCAAATAGCGTTCTACCCCACGAATGGTTGCATGCTTAAGTACAGGGCCACTTATACGTCATCCACACGGCAAATTTTATGTCATTCCCATCGAATGTCATTCGTTCGACTTAATGCCATTTTTTTGAAGTGCTGCTACACAGCCAAAATATGTCATTTGCAAATGATGGCAGTAGCGATGGGTACAAACGCGTGGAAAAAATATTTTATTGAGTGCTACATAGGAAGAAATTGAAGAGGCACGTCACAGCTCTCAAACACAATGGCTTAAATAGCAACGCTCTTGAAGCTACAATATTATATAGCGCCCAACCACGACCAGAAAATTCGCATCCCCCTGGCTATACGACAAAGCATTCGCGTTTCTCCGATCCCAGGAAACATGCACCCCACCTACAACAAAGCACGCCGAGCAGCAAGATCCCGCAACATTCATAACTAATACCACCACCTCCCATGCACCCGATATGCGGACGCATCGCCATATCCCCACAAATCTGCACAGGCCGCCAGCGTGGTCAATGCCATAGGAACTGAGCTCACTGCAGGGACTGTTTTCACCAACTTCATCGAAACAGCAGAAGAGGTTGCCATTCCCTTTGCCGCAACAACACGCGAAGAATTTTGAACCATTATTACTGACTGCCAAGCCACTTGCAGGAACTACCTAAAAGGATGCATATCGCAACTCGCCTTGAAAATTCAACAACAAGCGAGACCACTCCCAGAACTTCAAATAATTTGGATTCCAGGTCACGAATCACTCGGGGGTAACGACGCGGCGTACGCCGCTGCCCACGCTCCTTCACACCGGGCCGTTTCCCCCGAGGGCCAGAAACCCCATCGGGAGCAACAGTTAAGCCCACCCCGCTGCAAACACAAGCCGAAATACTCGCCCACTACAGGAACGAGCGTCGCAAATACCCATTCCCCACCCGAACCTCTCTCGTGATGAAGCTACTACCTTGCGGCGGCTACAGACTACCTCATACCCACATAACGCCCTGCTATATATGCCATGTATCCCACCCTATACCCTGCCACATGCAAACCCTGCCCCCAAACAAGCACTCTGTACCGCATGGTATGGGAGTACCAGCAATCCCCTTCCCTCAACCCTAACCGCAACCCTACCTATGAGCTGTGGGTGGGGCTGCTGACCATCTCCGACCTCTCACACCAGCGACGATTGGTGGAGAGGGCACGGATGGCCAGCACAGCCCAAGGCATCCCGAACTAAGGAAGCCTCCCACCGGGCGGGTGCCCTAACATCCGCACCTCGACTGAAATAAACTGTATTCATCATCATCATCATCATGAGTGCTTCAATATTTGCGAGAAATTTGAAGCAACAACTTCGACACGTGGCCCTAGAGCACTTCAGTGTCGTCTACGGCCACCACAGCAGCCTGGAGCACATAAACATGGCCGCTGGCACCCACCTAAGCTAAGTCTGGTCTGGCTAAGGCTGGTCTGGTAGCGAGACTATCAGTTTTTTTATTACTCTATTCGTAGTGTTTTATATCAATCAATAAAAGACTAAATATTATGCGTATGTAGAAATATTGAAATGGTACTGACGCTTTGGTAATCAATTTTGGGTGGGCATTCGCACCGAGTATCTGGTGTCGAGACAGCACCATTACTGGCAGAATGCAGTCGAATGAGTTGCGCGAACTCATTCGGTCACTAATGTCATTTTGATCGAATGCGATTACGTTTTCTCGTGTGGCCGCAAACAAATGTCATTTTCAACGAATGACATTTGATTGGAATGACGTTCAATTAGCCGTGTGTCAGGGGTATTATTCATATTTCTCTGGTGAATCCAGAAACTCCTTCGCGCCCTTTCCTTCGTCCAAAAATAGCTCCGATGTTAACCAACAAGGCGCGTAACTGGTTTGCCAAAATCCTTACGCCACAAACAATATTTTTGATTGATCTGAGGAATCAGTAGAATAATTCAACAGCCACAAGCATAATACAGCCGCGACAGCCACAACAGCCACAAGCACATAGACGCTGGTCTGTTTATCACAGCTGTCATTAATTTGCGCTTCGTGGCCGCTCTTATTAGTCTGGCCGGCACCTGCCACCATTGATTGATATCAGCGCTTGAATATCTGTAATTGACAGAACACGCTTTTCATCGTCTCGTAGGCTCTCTTCAGCCAACCTTTCCGCCAAACAACGTCTTTCATTGCATTGCATGTCTTGCGACCATGCATTCCATCTTCATATTGTAACAAGGGCATTGAATTCCACGAGTAATTACATTACACGTACATTTCCTGCGCTTACTACCCCCCTTCCGGGACGTAACCAAGTTTCACTCGCAAAAGCGCCATTTTTTGACGTCGCCCGCACTATTGCACTCCCGCCGAACCTCGCCCGGACTCCCAGCCTACACCTCCTTATCTCGCTCGGTCCCTGCCGATTCCGCAACGACATCGACCGAAATTGAACATTCGACTTGTGGCCTTTGATTAGTTAGTTGTACATATTTCTACATATTTCTACATTTTTTTTCTTTGGCCAGCTTGTACATAGTTAACCTATTTCCGCTATTTTGAACAGTTCAGGTGCATTAACAAATTTCCATCTCACTTAAATCTGTCCGCTAGGGCGGAGGTCAACTTTAACAGCATCCTCAAAGCACCATCGTCATCGTTAGGCTGTAGAGTCTCATAAGGAGACGGATAGAAGGAAGTATGTTCGGGGGCTCGAACGCCTGCACTGTGTATGAGTTTCCTGTCTCCGTGCCTCTGCCCGTTGGCCACAGGCACCGTGCAATAGTTCCGTGCGCGGACTGCCGGCCTCTCTTCGTGGCGGCCTACACCCCCACCTACACCCCTATCACCAGTTGCCGGCTTATGCACGCACAAGTTGGTGGTAGAAGGAGAGGGGCGTGCACGCACAGCTTGGCTTCATTCCACTCCCGACAACATGCCCCTTGTGCTGGTGGGAAATTTAAACATGGTATACATGTGGTTCAATGCACCCTGTCAGCTGCCCTCCGTGATCGAGGGGCTTTGATCTGGGTTGGTGTGTTATGCCGACAGTGAGATGCCTACCGTGGGGAATGGAAACGAACAGACACATGTTTGTCCGCTAGAATGCAGCTTGAGGCATTCCACGTCTTGGAGGAAGAAGAGCGGGAATAAATGAGGCGTCGTCCCGAACAGAAGCACGAATGGGCGGGAAAACAACGGAAAGCCGGTTCCGTCGCGGTTGCCACTCTATGCTTCAGCTCGTGGTGTCGCTGCAAATTCCTCCCGGATATACAGCAACTTTCTGTGGGACGGGAAATCACTTCGCAGGTTGTTTTTCCAGGTATTCTGTGACGACTGGGACCTGCTACACCGGCAATGAGTAGACGAGGGCGCTTGACAACGGCACAAAACATCTTTTGTTAAACAAACACACACACTGCCAGTAAGTACAACTCAAAGTTAACCTTAACAAAACAGCGCGAAGCACGGGACAAAGGGAAGACGAAGACTACACAAGCGCTTGTGTAGTCTTCGTCTTTATTTGTCCCGTGCTTCGCGCTGTTTTGTTAAAGTTATGTACCAACTTGCCCAACTACAAACCCTGCGTCAAAGTTAACCGACACAGACATAACCATAAGACATAATAAACCTAAAGAAAACACACGGAAAAATACCCACCAACTGTTCAGGGTGATGAGGCGCTGTGCTCAGTGCGTAGTGCGCCGTGGGTGACGATGACGAGAGGTGTGTCGTTGCGGGGCTAGAATGTCGGCGTCGCACTCGCCAGAACGTTAACGAGGAACAGGCACCGTTGCCCTCGTTGACAACGGTCGGCTCGGCACCCGCTCACGATCGCGAGCCCCGTAGCAGCAGGCAGGCATGAACCGTGCACTACCGGTCACCAACTGGCAGCAATCAGCGGGTCGTCGAAGAGCGGAGCACGGGAATGTTGCGCGCCTCCAAGAGTCAAGAGTAGTGCCTCGGCCCAAAGATGCCAAAGCGTCACGTAAAACGTTCTCTCGCTCGGGTCCTGAAAACCCGACAAGCTTCGAGTCTTCAACCTGGATTTCGCGCTTATCGATCCTGCTCCATCCACTCCTCCCCGCGTTCTCCTTCCTTGTCGCCGCCATTTCTTTGCCCACGTCGGCCCCCTGTCTGACTCGCCACTTCCGTGTTCTCGGTGCAACCGCACTAAGGTCAATCCCCGCGCCACGAGCGCTGTAAGGGCATGTTTCCGTTACGCTGTGTTCTTCGTCGTCATCGTCACACTGAGGTTTTCACCTCACACTTGCCCGCTTCGAACGCCGATGTGAGTCACTATTACTTCTTCAGTTTAAGGGGCTTTCAGGGCGACATTATCCACGGTGACTTTCACTTCTTACCACGGGACATGACCAGTTGTTGCTTTATGACTGCGCGGGTTGGGAGCGGAGGAAGGGGGGCCGTGCACGATAACCTATAGGATTCATGTTCTTATTGGCGGGAGGTTTACACGTGAACGTCAAACGGCCAAGTTCGACCTGTTCGGTGTCCTTAGTGGTCGAGCGAACTGGGTTAGTGAGTTACAGAAACCGTAAGTAGCCTACTATGCGGAAGGGAAACAGACTACTGCGTGTTTCTCCGCTAGAATAAAGCTCGGTTACTTCCAAGTTTTGCTCAGCTATTGACTGGGGAGTATGCTCAATCACAAATTACAAACAAACGTGTTTTGTTTCGTGCTCTCCGGGAACTGCGTCCATCTTCGCAGGTCGTCCTTCTTCACATGGTAGAAGAGCCCAAGTTGTTTCTTGAAGCGCGCACTCCCTACACGTTCTCGTCAGCTCCTTTCCTCCTGGCCACTTCCCTCACACTTCTTGGTCTGGCATGTTTTTTTACTTCACTATGCTTGGCCGAGTTTTGAACGACGCCAGGCACATAAGGAACACAGCTTAAACAGCTCCGCTGTAATAATTTCCGAAAATGGACCAACCGTGTATCGCCCTGCATCTGTACAAAAAATTCTTGATTAGCGGAATAAACGCCCCTAACCCCAATAAAAGTGTCAACTTACGTCATTGGCCAAAAGAAACAAAAAAGCTTAAGAAGAACGCAAATCCCACGATATTTAGCTACGCACTGCCTAATCTGGCTCTAAATATCTCTGAATTTACACCAACAGCTATATTACTTGATAATTCTATGAATTTTCGCAGACTTTCTGCGTTATGAACCTAAACTTCCTTTTGTGTACGGTGCTTCAAGTGAAAGTTGACGCGGCTACTGTTTAAACTGTGGGTGACGGGAACTGATATGCCATGTGGCAGATGCAGATATCTTATAGAGACGGAGTGGCTGCCAAAAAACTGAAAACGCAAAAGAAGTTGGCGAAGGATTCGATGGAGGGATAAGTTACGAAAATATTGGTCGCCGGAAGAAGCACTCAAGAGACATGAGTGGTGATCCTTGGAGAAGCCTTCGTCCTGCAGTGGACACAAGCAGGCTGATTATGATGATAATAATGATGATGGAGATACAGATTGTTTCGTTCACAAAGCTTCAGTCCACCTAAACTTACGCGGAATACTTGAGCATTGTAACGCCAAAAAAACCAGATAAAGGATGTCTGCCGTGTTATCTTCCCAGTGTCTTTGTATAGATATCTATTTATGTTCCATAGGCCCAGGCCGCAAGGTGTTCAAGCGTGTTTAGCGTGTGATGTACCTAGTGGCATGAACTCATTCTTCTTTGCATTGCGCACGTGAACACTGTATTAGTACATTTATCTGATAAGTCGCGGCTGATTGTGCACCGGTAAGTTGTATTTTACTTCAAACCGCGGTGCACAACCGAGTCCGTGCGAATGTGCATGCATGTTCTAAACGGTGTAAGCGACTCTCCGTGTTACCTGTGATAGAAGCGTAAACCCTACTTATCGTTACCTTCGCGCGTCAGATTTACAATGGAGAGCAGCAATTAAACCAGCATCGTAACAGCGGGCCTGGTGAGCGCCATTTAACTGGGAAGTAAAAAAAACGGAAATCCACCGCAGAAGCTGTGACTTGCGGCCGGTGTTTACACACGTCTTACTTCTTATAGTTCATTCCTTTTTCTAACGTAATAGCGTTACTAGGCCCATTCTGAATTTTTTTTCATGGCTGCCATCCGTCTATCAGCCGTACTCATGAAGCGTCCGTGGAAATACGCCATCGCTGCCCACAGGAAGCGCATGACGGAGGCATGCAGATACGAGGGGTTGCTTAGATCTGGAATACGGGTTATCGGCTAACACATTGTGAAAGAAGTGCAATGAATGATACTACGGCGGAGACGCAAAGAAAGATACGGGATTAAGCAGACGTCACGACGATTTAGAGAAGTTTGTTACATGAACTATACGAATCGCCTCTGTGCAGCAGTGTGGACCGAGGGCAAAATCCCCGATAGCGCACAGCGCGACGGCGCGCCGAGATGCTTTCTCACATAGTATCGGTGCTCATAGTGAAGGACAACGGCCATGAAACTCCGAAAATGCAGCTGCGCCCTTGCACTTAGAACGACCGTTGTGGGTGGAAGCGGCAGCTGAGACATCGCCATCTGTGCTGCAAGCGACTGCTCTATTCCCTGCCCCTCTCCGGCAACCGTGTGCTCCGACGAAGAGGGAGGGATTACGGCGCTTGTATTTTTTTTACTAGTTGCTTTCTTTCTCAGCGCAACACGCTCGAGGCGTGTTGACCGTTAGCGGTTTTGGTTATACAGGGCACTTCCCTACGGCACCCATGGAGCACAATAGCAGCCCTTGAACCTGCCGTTATTCCGCTGAGTTATGTAACCCTGCAAGGGCATTTTTCCTGTATCGTCGCTGTTCATATAGCGATGATGTAGACCAGTGAAGTTTTGTTCTCGGGTTTTTTTTCGTCAGCACCAATGCAGCTCTTCGGCTCGCCGCTAGTCCATCACGCTGCCACTACATAACGGAGGTGGCGGAGCTCGGTAAGCGACGCTTTCACCAATGTAACACAATATTCTGTGGTAACGCGCTCACTCACATAGCATGCTCAGCAGACACAGTGGCCATCCGCCTCCGCAGCTGACCTTATCACACCAAAGCGCCTCTCCCACTGCACGATACCGATGCCGGCAGCAACATTCGGTCGCCTAACTAAAGGGGGGGGGGGGAGCAACATAATAACGCCCGTCTCTAAAAAATCTACGCAGGCCTAGATTATGAGCAGAAGCAAAGTAAAACGTGTCATAGTATGAAATCAAACCCAGTATATTGCGCCTAATTACACGAATGTTAAAATCACTAACCATTACACTAATTTTCCGATTACTTATCGAGTTTCCCGCTGCTCTGTCACCGCCTGGAGCTCTGTGTGGGAAACAAGGCATGGCACCACGTGTCCAAGTAACAGCTATCCCTCCAAGAATAACTAACGATGCCACCCGAGGGAAGGATCAAGCAAGAATTGTAAACACGATGCGACTCAGAATTGGCGAAGCCAATCTCACAAACACCGAAACACAAAAAATCGTGGATACGTTCGCCCACATTTTCAAAAATCTAATAATAGGAAGAGCAGGTTTCAGAGAAGAAGGAAGCATAGGAGTAATGCACGCCCTGTTCATGAGCCAGGTATCATACTACCTGCAGTACCACGAAATTACCCACACCTAAGAATACCAAATAGGTGCCATCACAACGACATCATATAAGGAAACCCCCATACTCCTAATTTCCACGCTCACAGTACATACTTTCAAACTGGGTCTTTGTCACACCTTTGAAGAAAGAAGAGAGCTCATCCTGTAAGGACGAACAAAGCGGATGGGATAAAAATCGGGATGAGACATCGTATGAAAGGTAAGCACACCTCCGGAGAAGAAACTACTGAACGCCATGATGCACATGAAACCGATCAAGCTTTCCCTTCCTTCCCCCTCTTACTGACAATCATAGATACAAACCTAGACAAGGATAGGTGACAAGTAGGATCAATGTTCGTCGAGAAAAATTCCAAAAGAATATAAACACAGAATAAACAGTGCCGAGATGTACAAAAATATAAGGGCAACTATTTTCTTAGTGGAATATTCTAGCAGTCAATTTCACTACATGTCTCCGATGCACAGGAGCTGACGAAGCAGAAAATGGAGCCATCCTGTTGGCAATACAAATAGCGAACCTATCAAATCGAAGCGTAAACATCATTGCAGACTCACAAAAGGCGATTAAACTTGGCTGAAGGCAGAATACCTGAACACTTCGGGATGATTCTGTCATACTAAACGAAGAAATTTCACATTACATCGACACCATGGGCTGAATGTTTCAGAAAAAAAGCTGTCGTTCTGAAGCACCGTGGTGTCGTAATGCAAATGTATGTGTTGAGCAGTTGGAGCGTCGCTTTGCGGGGCGGAGAATGCAAATCGCATGCGGCATGCGGAGGTGCACCGCCAGTAAACCGGAGCAAAGCGACCCGTGACGTCGCGCGTCTCCGAAAACAGGGAAGGGTGAACAGGGAAGCTGGGCGCAGTGCAAGGAGAACACGAAACAAAAGACGTTTGTTTGTGATCTCTGATTGAACAAAATTCGCAGTTAATTAGATAAATAGAACTTCTAAAGAGTATTCTTTTACTCAAGGGAACAAACATCAATGAGGTGAATAAAACTTGCAAAGGCTATTATTTTGCTCGAGGGAACAAACATGGGGCTCTCCATTTCCCTCTAGGATCCTAGACATCTAACACAACACAAACCGCTCGACCACGGAAGACAGCAGTGCCGTCACGTCACGCCGCGATATGCCCACGTCGAAGTTGCGTCCCCGCAGAACGGGTATGTCTACAGTGAGCCGGTGAAGCTTGCCTTCCCGTCCTTGACACCCGTGCCAAATGCACGCATAAAGCAGCAACCGCTGATGTGTAGTGGTTTAGACGGGAACGAGGACTGTCGAAACGTCGCTTTGGAATCCTTTCAAACAGTCTGGGGTCAACACTGGTCAAAACGTTACTGCATGACCAATTGCAGGAGTAAGCACAGAATAAGCTGTAGCTACGATGGGTTTTGCAATGGTGCGGTTTTGCTATAGTGAATTTGTATATAATCGTTATTGCCTCACGCCATAAATTAAGCAGGGAGTTATCTCTTCGCCGGTAAGGGATTCGCAGCTACTCGACGAGGTTGAACATGATGCGGCCATAGTGACAGCTGCATGTTCTGCGAAGGCGACTTTCCATCGTTCTCGCTCCCGTTCGCGCTTCTGAAACCGCCAGCCCTTCTTCCTTCGAGAGAAAAAAACGCGTCCATCCGATCGAGAGTTACACGTGCAACTGCTAATAAAGGTGCCAGCCCCGTCGTCCGCCGATTCCTAAATTTTCGAAACAGGCATCCGTGATGGCGACGGGTATAAAAGTTTTGAAAGAGCCGTTGGCATTGTCGAGGAGGAGACACAGGCAGTGACGACTAAGTCAGCGACTTTGGAAGAGAAAGCCGGGATCCTAGCCATACACATATTCGCAGTATAGAACTTGCCGTCGTGCAGTAATTGTGAGCGCACCGCAATTCCAAACCGATGAAACGAGGTACTCACACTGACCTTATGATGCCACCGTACTGTGCCTAAAAAATGTAACGTTTACCACCCGGAGAGGCAGAGAAGGCCATTTTAAATCTCTGCTATTCTATGTCAGAAGTTACGTGCCGTGTGTAGGCATTAATTTGCAATTTGGGATTCACTAAGTTCTCTAAACAGTCGCTACATATTGCAAGCGAAGAATTTCATGCAGAGGTAGTACATCTGTAGAATCTACTCGCCTATGTGACCAGCAGGTAAAATCGTGGCGTGTTGCACTAATTTTAGAACCGTAGCCTTCGTGATGTCAATTGGCGCCGGTTTTTACTGCGAAGTCGTTTGTTCTGTAATGTGAACTCTTCCTTGTTCCGTGTGCCATGTGAATTGCTTGTGAATAATAATGGATGTGTTTTTCTTGTGAAGGAAGGTAAGCTGCCTCTTTTGTTTATACGGCGCTTGAAAACAACTTGGAAGTTACCACTTCTTTGTCGTTCTTTTTATTCGTCTAAGGCCAGTTGCATGATCATAGACGATTACTGAAGTTCCAAATCTTTATGGAATAAACTATATTTCTAATTGAGCGCACGCGAATGTAGATGGCTTCAACAGATTCAAGGCGAACCAAGAACTGTTCGGTTTAGCGTGGCCCTTATTTACTACCGCGCTTGTAGGAGCTTGTGTTCTCGGTAGTGGATATTTGAGCTTGCGTTGATGTGAACAACAACAAATGCTTTTCGGGTTTCCTCTAGGCTCTGATCTCTTGAGCCCGGTTAACTCTGATCGTGTTTTTGCGTTCCATTAAAGGAGATATGTCCACGCCTCTTATCTTCATTCGCGTACAAGATATCTCTAGTGTGTAGCCATACCACAAGGTTTCCCATTGCATGTTTTCCAGCTAACCACTCCACTCCCCAGAGAAGAAGAAATAAACGTTTTCTCCATTTTTTGTGGTAGTGATCACTCCCCGTTAATGAGGGGTGTTCTCTGTCCAGTACTCACTGGCTTTATGCGGCTGTCCCTGCCCTACTCACTAGCCGCACATGGGAGCAGGGGTTGCAGCTGATCGGCGTCGCCACCCGAAGTGAAGACGTAGGTTTAAGTGAGGTCGGGCGTGTTGGGACACACCCACACTATGTAGTATAGGGTGCCCGACGTCCGTCACAAGACACATTGCGGTGAGTATTGAGTGGAGAATATTTTGTGGCACAATGCGTTGGTGGGGATGGTGTGGGCAGCAGTTGAAGTACCACACCTTCCTCTTTGGTGAGTTGCTTGGAGGGGGCGGGGAGAGAGAGAACGGTTGGTGGGTTAGTATGTAGTGGGGTTAGTACGTAGTGGAAAGTATGCCTTTTGATGCTAGTAGAGGGCCGGGTTAGTAGTTGGTAGGAGTGCTTAGGGTTAGTTTGATGGCACCCCGCAATGGGCCGGTGCACTCCTTCTCGAACCACAGTATGTGCCACTTCATTTCCGACTATGTTTTATCACTTGGTGCCGATATGATGCAGAAGTCGGGTAGGTCATTCTTCTGCATGAGAATAGAAACACTGCTAAAGCGCCTCTCCCTTTCCAGACATCGCAAAAGTTTGCCAAGGTCTGGCGTCATAGCTCATAAAACTTCGGTCTTCGGTTATTTATTGGTGTCTTTATGGCCGCTTGGGACACTGGGAAAGTCTTTCTCCCTTACGCAGGTAGCCGTTGAGTGAAATACAATTTGGCACATAAAAGATATCAAATTATGGATAAAAAGTCATGAGTCATTTTCTATCTTTCTAACAGACACATTCCACGTGTAACGACTCAGGTTCTTCGCCCCTAGTGCTCACAACACCAATTCCTTCCCTTGTATGCACTGATACTCTGCTTTTATCATGACGATCCAGGCCACATGTTACATTGTAGGATCAGCCATAGTAATGAGGAAGACACGAGCAACTGCATGTCCGCGTGCTCTTACGGTTTAGGAATTCTCAAGATGGAAAGCTTGGTCACTTTCTGCCTGTTTTCGCACAGCGCCATGCCCATCTGCCACGATTTCGTTTCCGGGACGTGATCCTAACACCTGCCCTTGCTTTCATACTGAATTACTATCAAGCGCTTGTATGAGCAGGGTGGAATTGACCACGTGCAGCCATGCCGTGGTCAATTCCACCATACAGGCCTTCAGCCCGGCGGAGTTTACGAGCAACGCTACATTTATTTACGGTGCCTGCCTAGGCAAGAGTGAGCTGCTGCTTTTTCTGTCAGAGTCTAGAAGACGAACATAGTTTCCGCTGATGATGTCTTTTACTGGTTGCTTGGTGTGTTTGAAAGAAGCCACCCCTGAGAGCCAGTTCCAAAATAACATGTCTGTCACGATGTTCGAACTCCATAGAGACTTTGCCTTTGATTAAACGACCACGCTGACAAGCATTTCACCTCAAAACGCTTCAGACGTGGTGTATACTACTACATGTGTTACTAGTCAACTAGACTAAATCTGGAGCTGGACGACAGTAACTGTCACGCAGGCGCCACTTGTGAACTTACAGCACAGCTTCCCATTTTGAGGAAATTTCCAAACTTTATCTTGTGCTCCGGGGTTAGGATTTTGTAGAGAAGTAACGCAAATTACAAGCAGCTGTGGAAAATGCTACGAATTTTGAAATAATAACCACATGGAAACTACTCAGGCCATTCGACAGTCGCTTCACTTGAGTTCTTCTCATTGTCACAACTTGATATAAGGAACATCACAGCAAAAAGAATGAAGTGAAGAATTTATTAAGACAACTCACCTGTATTCCAACTTCCTCCATTTCCATTTACATTACCTGGAACATGAAATGGACAAAAGAGTTAGAAAACTAGTGGAGAGAACGAAAATTGGCAATGCGTCCTGATGCATGAAACGAAGGTAGAGACTTCGTTGCAGTCTTGAGATGTATTGGAAGCAAACGTATCTTATGATCCGAGCCGCAGTAACATCAAAGTGGCGAGCACGAAAAGTAAGAACACGTCTGATGTCCTTGTCGTCTGACGACGTTCGCTGTATAAAATGAAAGAGGAATGCATTAGAAAAAAGACACTGAGCTTGACGAAAACATGACGGCACGCGCAACAACTACTACCGGAGAGCAAAAATGTTGATGAAGTGAGAACAGAGGATTTTCGGGGCGTGTAACAACTTGTGGTTCGTTATAATGATGGGAAGATGCCAATTCTGGGCAAATTATAGGCTGCGTCAGAACTAAACAAAACAAACTGTCCATGTCCGTTCCTCGCCCCTGCCAAAGCTGATTAAGTGCGCAGTACAGCAAACGCTTACCGACAGATGCCGTCTCTACGTTCTTATTTAGGCTGAGCCTAGCAGCACAGACAGTGACAGTTAAATCTTTTAAATTAATTCCAGTCGTCTTCTTTCCGTAAAGAGCACAGAAGACGTGGATGAATAATAGTGTTATTTTTTTCAAGTTTCTGCACAATCAATACTCTTTGTTTTATTGAGGCTGAAGTGCTATCTTTGCAATCGTATGTCCAATGGTTGAAACTTTAGTTTGGGCTGTGTACGTGCCACCAAATGCAGACCTCTGCGTTTCTTAAATGAGCTAGCGGTGTTTCAGGAGAAACACAACAATGTGTTGCAAATCCTACTCGGAGACTAACCTACTCGGAGACCTGCGCGGAGAGTTTATGCTGTCCTGTTACACGAGCTCGAGAATCAACTTCAAGATTTGACACTTGGGAAACCGTTACGTGCTTGGTTAAAACTAGCTTGCTTTGATGACACCAGCAGCAGGACGCAGATATTGGACCAATGTAGCTGGATACTGAAGACAAATTTGCAGACCGTTATTTTCGTGGTAGTTTATAAGCAACAAATGTCTAGCTAGAGGTACAGCTGCTGTTAGAAGAAGGGCTAAATGAACAGTGAAGTTTTGGAATTCTGCAGGGATCACTGCAAGAAACATTTTCGAAATGATCTGAATATTGCACCACTAAAATTGAACGCGCAGATGCAGGCTGAGAAATGCCCTTTGCACTAGCAAGGAACTGGTGCGATGAATTCGCAAAATACTAAAATACTACCAACTTACATAACATATCTGCTGAGTTCGTTCATAACAAATATTTGTTGTTATTGAAATCAACAAGTAACCTAAAGTGTTTTCAGATTCCATTTATACGTTTCGTATTATCAATTCCTATTTTCCCACATCTGCCGCCTTTGCTTTCGTAACCCTATTCCAGTGTCACGGTACCTAGGTTTAACCCTTGAACAGAACTTATCTTGGAATAAATACGTCATAGACATTGCGACGTTCTTTGATTAGTACTTAGCAACTATAGTTCTTGAATTGAAATCCAGAAACTGAAGAATAATTGGTGCATAATTATTAGGACATTGAATAGTAATATACGGGATAATGGTTTGCGGTCGTGCCTTTAAACACCGACAAAACACTTTAAACCGCACATCCAAAAAAACGCGTTCTACCATTCCATAGCAAACGCCATTCCAAGAAAGGACATATACTTATTACGCGTCAGTTTTGCATGCTGTCTGCCCACAAACTGTATATTTTAGCTTCACGCAACAGAGTTGTTGGCTCATTTTCCGACTTTCCGCGCGTAATAGCCGTCCGCTATCAGACGTGTTCATGCAGTGTCCGCAGAAATACGCCATGGCTAGCGATTGGAAACAACGACTGAGGCAGCCAGCTGCGAGGGCTCTCGAGAATCTGGGATACTGTGCAGCGGTAATGGGAGTGTGGAATTGAGGGCCATGATACTACGGCGAAGACAAAGAAAATTATACGTGCTCTCAGCTAGTGCCGCAGCTGCGTAGTAAATAGCGTTCTACGCCCATGAGTGGTTGCATGCATCGGTGCGGGGCCACATATTCATCTTTCTCTGGTGAACCGCTTGGGAGTCCCCAAGTTCTTTCGCGCTGTTTCCTTCGTCCAAGGATTGTACCGATGTTAACCAACAAGTTCTATTACTGACTTGCCAAAATGCTTACGCCATAAACTACACTTCTCCTTGCTCTGACTAACCAGTCGGAGACTTCTACAGCTCCAAGCAGAACTAGCCGCTGGTTAGTTTACCGTGACCCCCACTCATTTTTGCGTTTGTAGGCACTCGTATTGATTGTTTTGGGTGGCAGCTGCCAACAGAAACTAAAATTTCCTCTTGGATATATTTCATTTGCACAACATGCCGTTTATTCTCTCGTAGGCTTTTTTCGCCCTCCCTTGCCTCGCTACCCATGTTTTTTTTTTTCATTACATTGGATACCTTTCGACGAAGCATTGCATTTCCCGGAAGAAGCATTTCCCGGGCTCACCACCTCGTTGCCTGGTCGACGCAATATTTCGCTCTCCCTAGCGTCGTAAGGCACGATACTTGCTTTGGCGTTTCTAGTTCTTTTATGGTTCCCAGCTCCCCACGTGAGACTCCCCGTGAGAGCCTTGCGCTGCTATGAAATAAATTATTGCATCCAATGGCAGCGGGCTACCCCACCCATTCTTTCCAATTATCTGCACCAAGATTCTTATTTTACCATTGGGATTATGTCACCGCCAACTTGAAGTATCCCTGGTCTATCGGCGCAGTACACAAATGAAGCTACATCCTTTTACTCTGGCGGTTTTAAAAGCGTCAGGGCGGAATTCTTTGTCGCCTTCGGCCGGTTTTCGAACATTGCTGTTGATTATACTGTGATTTTGTTGCCTACGGCGTGATGAGAACACCACGCCTTGCTTCTATGATGAGCTATTTATTATTCGTTGGAATGTGCAGGGCGGAACTGACGGCGTGCAGCCAAGTAGAGTCAGAGCGCCTAAAAGCCAGCATTCTCTAGCCAACGCTTGCAGTCTGGCGGAGTGCAATAGTTATTGTAAACCAATTACTCTGCCGGTTTAGGTGAAGCTTTTACTGGAAGTACAATGTGAGCAGCGCATTCCTCACCTCTAAGATGAAAATATTTGATTATTCTCTCTCAATGTGTCTTGTTGATTCTTCCCTGTTTAAAGGACGCCAATCCGTAGAGCCAGTTCCTAAAATTCTGTGAATATTGTACGTATTACCACCCTGTTAAATACGCTGGGCATACGAAGACCACCAAGAGGCGCTTGAATATTGCCGTAATATAGTGCTTGCCTTCCGAGAAAATCTCGGCTACATTTCAACCACGATGATTGTAACTCCTACACAAGCGCCCGTGTACAACACACTTCCACACTTCTCGCTAGCCTTTATTGTTTGACGTGTTGTCTAAAGTGAATGTTGTGTTTTGTCGTTTCGATGTCGTGCAGAAGGAACCCAAAGAACAGGTATCTAGGCACAATACAACAAATTGCAAATCTCAAAAGCAGACAAACTTCACAGGGCATCGTAAAGCCGTTTTGATTGATTTCTTCTCAGTAGTCCAACTTGCTCAAAATCATTAAAGCCCGCAAGAAGGAAATAAGGGTCTTCATAAAAACAACACTCACCTGCAGACCAACCTCCTGGTTGAGAAGACCCGCCGGGTTCAACTGAAAATTGAAACGGGTCAAAATAACAGCGAACAACAGACTCGATGAAAAAAACGGAGAAAATCGGATAACGGTATTTAACAAAAACCGGGGAATTTGTTGCAGTCATGCGTTTTATTTCCGGCAAACTTGAACTAAAGGCTGCTAGTCACGAAGACATTGAGGTGACACACATAATCAAAGAAAATTAGGCATTATCAACATAGCCTTTTCACAAATTTCTCCACACGGGGTGAAAGAGAGGTGGACTAGGAAATATGCTACACTGAAAGATGGAGGGGTTTACTTTAAGAAAAACATGACGGCGCGCGTGTAAGCCTATAGTGGTAAAGCAAGGACACTACGAAATTAAGGAACACCAGTTGATGCTGGCATGCAATGGTGTTGTCTTTGTTGGCAGCTGCAGTATTTTTAACTGGGCATCACAAGAGCCATACAATAACTAAGATGGCCTACCGTGAACAATTGGATTTATGCGTTCAGCTCCTTACACATTTTGGAGATTCTAGAAGTAGCAATCCTGTGTCGCATGAAAAGCGTGATTTCAATCATGGAATAGGTATAATTAAGACCGCTGAAAGGTACAGGTTGTGAAATCGGGTATTTTTTGATGGGGTACGCAGTATGTGTACAAAACAAGCAGATGTGCGACCGATAAGCTGTGCGAAGGCAGCTTGATAGTAGGGAGTCTTAGAAAATCTTTGCCGTGTTTACGTTGCCGTTTACCGTGTTACGACTAAAAACTGGAGAACGCGTTTTAGCGCACCATTTACGCTTTTCACATTCAGGCTTACCTGCTGCCGTAATGCGAGTGGCGGAATCTGGTGAATCAGCCTCAAAGTAATGACACATAACTTTCTTGCTCAGAATGATGGGCTTTCGTTTAAAATACAATTAATCTGTTCTTTGTAGGTCCAGAATTAACAATATAATTATTTTCTTTTGACATAATTGTACAAAACGCCCGCGCAGAAGGAAGAAACCGAAACATGATCTCGATGCTGGAGTATAGTCGGCACAATTGGCATCATTAACGTTTTCTAGAATTCCCGCGTTCTCTAATATTTATCCATAAATTGAATAAAAGAGCGTATAATAATTACTCAAGAACCTTTATTTTTCTTCACAGTACAGTTTTCGGGGCGTAAATACGCTTTGCGAACTCAGTATGTCAGCCGAAGTATTTTAGGCGGGCGCGGCTTAGCACCATATTGCCCACCCCCTGATGACATTTTAGCAGCTGTTGGCGTGTCCTGTCATCTTCGTCGTCATCCTTGTCATCGTAATCACCGTTCGTCTTATGTGGTCACGTTACGAAAACACCGAGAAACTCGTTGTCGCCTCGCGGTAGAAAGTAACGCAGATTTAAAAAAACACAGGGACACTCGTTTACACCTCGCGCTGGAGCACTTCTTAAACAGTACTAAAAAATTGACCACGTATCTGCTCCTTTCGTTGCAAATGTCGTCAAAAGACGATAGTCTTTGTAGACATTTGACAAGGAAATGCCCCCCTTTGCTTTCCCGCTCACCTCATGCTGTTCCTGTACCGTCGTGCTCATCCCAAGGTAAACACACTAAATGTTTGCGCAAGGCAAGTTGAATTTACCGCGTTCCAAAGCTACAGGCCGGGTGCCTCGATGCCAGCGCTGCAGTACGGCGGAGACGCGCGTGAATTGAGGCGACCGACTACAAGGTTTATAGAACCGCGTGGCCATGCTCCACGTGCGTTCCAAGCAGAACGTGGAACCTAGCTAGTGGAACCTTTCGTTGCTGTGGCCGCGTGATTTTTCATATGCCACCATGAGGCTGCGGTTTTCTGCAGTAGATGTAGAATATCATTTGTTATCAAAAAACCAAGCATCCATAAATTTTTTAATAAAAAACACTGTAAATATCCCTTGTGTACCAATTTCCTGTATTATATTTGCGTAATGTCTTGTTCTTGTTCAACAAAGTTGACAAGTATGAACATTAAAACTGGGCTTAGACGTTTACATTTGGTTGGGAGTATATAAGACTATTGCTACCTCAGCAAATTCGCGTTGCCGGAGAACTGGCTCTCGTGGTGGTACCCGGCCGGCCCATGCAGTGCCTTCGCTGCAACGGCGAAGGGCACGTGAGACGGGAGTGCAACGTGCCTCAGTGTTCCCTGTATCGCCGCTTTGGCCCTGCTGAGGGCCAGTGCACGAGGTCGTACGCGAGCGTGGTTGGGCCACCTGGTCACGACGATGAGTCCGAACACCTCATGAATGCCGAGGAGGCCGAGCAAGCAGCCAAGGGCACGGGGGATCAGGAAAAGACGGAGGAAGAGGCCACCACGTCAACGAACTCTTGCGAGGCCACAGCGGCAGCAGGCGGAGGAGGAGACAACGACGCGAATGCCCAGGCAACGGTCAACAACGCCCCCTACGCCATGGACGTGCTCGGGAACCCGGTCACCAAACGGTGCTACATCGACGTTGCCGAGGGTGGCGTCAACGACCCTGCAGTTCAGGCCGACGAGCCGCCGATGAAGACGCCGTGACGCCGCTCGACGACGAGGCTTAAGCCAAGCGTCGCGGTGGAACGCAAGAGTGTAGAGGCGTAGGGAGCGTCTCAAAAACAGCTCGACCACCCGGAACCCAAACGCGTCGCTTAGCGACGCGCTGGATGTGAGCTCTTCTCCAGAGGACCTGAACCTAGCTACCCTAAACGTCCGCGGTCTTTCGAGTAAAAGACGGCAGAGTCAGGTGCACTGCTAACAGATGTAGACGTAGACGTCTTATCGAGACCGGGCGCATGGTGCAACATTTCACGTCGCGGTATTATGAGTGCGTGAGCCACGCAGTTGGCTTTTTAAATGCGTAGCATTTCAGTAACTCACGATGTCACCCGCGTTGTCCCGTCGTAGTCCGCACCGTCGCTGTCCGCACCCCTCCCCCTACACTATATAAAAGAAAATACTATCCGGCGCCAGGTTTCGATCCCTCGACCCTGCGGGCGGAACGCAATGTACATGGTATACCACTGCGCCACAGAGCCGACACAGAATGGGACGCTACGGACGCGCCTTATATCGTTGACTCATTCAAATTACTGCTGACGAGCGCTCTCTCGTCAGCAGTTGCCACAAGTGCAACAACATTAACGTAACGCAAACTACTTAACGTCGTGCGCCCCCGGAAATGCTCTGCATTTGATCGTGCCCCTCGCGAGGGGGATGTTTATACAGGAACTCCTACTTCTAGCGGACTCCTGGCGCCCTCTTTCTGCCATTGTAGAGACTATGAGGCGGTCTTCGAAAGGCGCCAAATTTGAATTCTACAAAAATTTTTTAAAATCGATCCGAGATTTTTTGCACGCAAATACCTCTGACAAAACTCAGTTAATCATCGCACGTGATTTCAACCTTCCCGGGATACGATGGGATAGACTTGAAATATACTCGGCACACTTCAAACACTGCGAAATTTTGTTTGGCATAGCATTTACTTATGACCTTACGCAGTGTGTTCAAGGTGTAACTAGGGTAGGGCCTGCTTCAGAATCCACCCTTGATCTTGTATTTTTAGATAGCCGGCTGTCCGAATACGATGTCTCAATTAAAGAAGGTATTTCCGATCATAAGCTGGTTTTGGTTGCTATAAAAAAATTGTTGTCAACCAAACATGGTAAGAGATCAACTGTAACTTGCAAAAATTTTTCCAGTGCTGACGATGTTAGTATTCTTGATTATTTAGAATTGTCACTGTACTCCTTCCAAGAGGCGTCTGATGTTAATGTGTTTTGGAACCAATTCAAAGATATTATAAACCGTTGCTTGCATCACTTTGTTCCTGAACGAGTAAAACCGATTAGAAAATACAATCCCTGGATTAATAGAGACATTATTCATTTAAAACGTAAAATAAAACGCATGAGGAAAAACAAGGCGAGCAATAGGTCTGATCTTAGGGATCTTTCACGTACCCTCAAGCATAAATTGTCAGCCGCTAAGGAAAAATATTTGCTGGCTGCATGTTATTGATAAAAAAGTTGCCGAGGCTTGGTGTGCGTGAGGTGTGCTCTGGCTTGTCAGGGCGACTCGTTGTATGCGATGTAGTATTGAGTGGTGATGAATGGCGAATAGTGTGTTTGTACGCGCCGAATAAAGTTAGAGAAAGGGCTGAATTTTATAACATTAGGCCGCATCTGGTGACAGACAAGCGCCTTGTCGTACTAGGGGATTTCAATTGCGCCTTGTCCACGTGAGATAAGATTACCACTCGGCCATTTCGTGCCGAGAGCAGGGCTGTGCTGCAGGAAATAATAAATACTATTGGGTTAGTGGATGTGGGTGAATGTCTAGAGGGAGGACGGGAGGTGCAATTTACCCATTTTGAAGGAGTCAGTCACGCTAGAGTGGATGGAGTGTATGTATCGTGTGATTTAATTGAAAAATGTGAAGGGTACGAAGTAAAGCCTGTACGATTTTCAGATCACTGCCTGGTGGTGTGTAATCTAGGATACAAGAAACGGACCAATCCTTTCACGTTGGAGCTATGGAAATTAAATGATAAGTTACTTAAGGATGAAAGCTTTTTTAAAAAGGTGAATGGTTTGATTCGGAAAATAGAAGGGGATAAAATCGGTGAACAGTGGGAGTGGTGTAAACAGGAGGTGAAAATGGGGGCCATTGAGAGGTCCACTGTCGTACGATACGAACAGAAAATTATAGAAAAGACACTAAGGTGAAACCTAGAAAAACTTATCCGTGAAGAGTGCAATGCGCCTGGGGTGTTTAGTTAGGGTACCAGAAAAATGAAACAGAAACTTCAGGCGCTTGACGATGAACGCTACCGGGGAGCCCTCGTGAGAGCGAGAGTGGACCGATTAGCCAGTGGAGAGGCCCCTACCAAGCGTGCGCTGGGTATAGAACGGGCGAACGCTCGACGTAATCATATAAGGGAGATAGAGTGGGAAGGACGGGTGACGGGTGATCAGCAAAAGATTGAACGGGGTTTTCATCACTACTACAAAGATTTGTTTGCCTTCCGCATGGCTGAGGTGGAGGCTTTTAAAACCGAGTTCATCAGTGCTTTCCCCAAGGATTGATGAAGTCTACAAAGAAAGTTTAAGCCAGCCAATTGCAGTTGCTGAAGTTGAATGTACGATCGATAGTTTGAACAGCGGAAAGTCACCGGGTCCAGACGGATTAACTGCAGCCTTTTACAAGGTCTTAAAAAACAATTTATCGCCACTTTTGGCTGCTATATTTAACGATGCCTTCAAACTAAAGGCATTGCCACCCTCTTACGGAGAAGCGCACACGATACTTATACCTAAAACAGAAGACACGGACAATCTTAAACATGTTACAGCATATCGCCCTATATCCTTGACAAATGTTGAGTACAAAATTTTTATGAAGGTGCTTGCACAAAGAATTCAAATAGTCATCAAGCAGATTGTAGGTCCACACCAGACGTGTGACATAAAAAGACGCATTATTTTTCCAAACACACACAAGGCGAGATGTGTGCTGGAATGCTGCTACGCTGCCCGAGCTCGCGTGGCTGTTATCCAGCTTGATTTGGAGAAAGCCTTTGATTGTGTGTCCAATGAATTATTGTTGCTGATTTTAGATCACGTGAACGTTCGAACAGTCATCAAGGAGGGGGTGGCTCTGGCGTACCGGAAGTGCACCACGAGATTAATTGTAAACAAGACGCTGGGGGCTCCCATTACCCTGGAACGGTCGGTGCGCCAAGGCTGCCCTCTGAGCCCACTTCTTTTCTGCCTGTATATCGAAACGCTCTGCTTAAATATAATTGAAAGTGAACACATTCGCGGGTTTAAGCTATGCGAGGCAGAGGTAACACTTCTGGCTTACGCAGACGACATTGCTCTTTTCTGTACGACCAAGGATAGTGTTACAAAAGCGGTGGACATTGTTAAACGTTTTGGGTCAATCACAGGTAGTGGGTTAAACTGGGGGAAATATTTGGGTTTTTGGCATGGGGACTGGTCTTTGACACCGCAAATGTTTGCCAACGTGAGCTGGGAAACCAGTCCCGTTAAGTATCTAGGGACGCCACTGGAGTGCTACCAGGACAGCGAACCGTATTGGCGTGCCAGAACGCAGGACATACGTGACAGGGCAGAAAAGTGGAAAGGGGTTTTTCTTTCAATGTTTGCTACAGCGACTGTTTGTAATTTATTTTTTATTGCCAAAGTGTGGTACGTTATGCAAGTGTTGCACTGCTCGCGCTTGAATGTACAGAAAATGCATCGTGCGTTTGCTCTGTTTATCTGGTCATCTACATGGGAAAGGTGCAGTAGAGATAACCATTTTCGACGCGTCAAGGAGGGCGGTCTTGGGTTGTCGCACCTTTTTGTCCGCCAGTTGGTGAATAGGTTCCTTTTTCTTCGCGATACAAGCGATCCTTTTTTGCAAACAGCTTGCCAGGTGCGGCTGTCTCAAGCGCTGCCGGAATTTGTCGTATCCAGTTTGCACATACAGGGAAGGATTTTAGGATATTTTAAAGAAGTTGTCATGTCACTCAGGTTTCTGTCAACTCGTTTTTCGATTTAATATTTGAGTACAGTGTCACGTAGAAAGTCAGATAAAGATGTTTGCGACAGTCTGTTCCCGCTACCGCGATATAGATAACTGTACAAAGAAGGCCCAGGGCAGGATGTACTAAAAAGAGTTAAGCGTATGGCTGTAAAACCAGGGATAAAGTACGTTTTTTCAAACTTCATTCGGGGACACTTACTGTGTAAACATGGTTAAAAGAAAAGGGGTTAAATACACCGTGGGGTACTCACTGTACAATTTGTAAACAACCGGATAACATAGACCACGTTTTTATACGCTGTTGGATGGCGGTTCACTTTTAGGATGTTATGCAGCGAACTTTACACAAAGACTTACCGCTTACCCCGCATGGTGTACGGTATTTACCCACAGAGAATAACGAAGGAGTCCCCTACGATTTAATAATGCTTCTGGGACTTCACAGCATATGGCGGGCGCGCATGGCGTGGCTCCATGGCGACGTGGATGCCCGACCGGCCCCGCAGTTTCTGCGGGAGAGTGTCACGCAGTTCGTAGAGGGGCTGAGAGTCCAGCAGCCAGTACCAGATTGGTTGGATTTTGTAGAGCCGTTAATGTCTCTAAAGTGATGATTAAATGACAAAGCCTAGCTGGAGGCACGGCTGGTATGGTTATGTCGGTGTGTGTTGTACCAAATTCAGTGTGGTTGTTTTTGTGTTGTGTGTGTTGAAGACTGGTAATAAAGAAAAAAAAAGTGGCTGAATCGAGTTATAGACAGACAGATAGACATATTTCTGGGTTTTGGCACCGATCATACGCAGCACAAAACTTTGGGTTTGCGTTTAGTGAACCTAGGACGAACGCACGCTATTTTAGCAAAGTAGCGAGCGTAAGGCGTAAGGTGTGGCGCTTGCGTATCCCGGCGTTCACAACATCGCGGGCAGAAGTGCGGAACTCCTGGACGCTTTCGCACTTCGGTGAGCCGTATAGAATACATCTGTGCGTCTGTCTTTGTTTACTTACGTCACGTGTTTTGCGCGTTTCCCTCGGGATGCTTGGCGTTAACCTGGCACTACAGATTGCCAAAAGAAAGCTCCGGTAGCCATGCTGGAGCCAAAGCTACGTATCGGCTATTCACGCGTTTCCTCGCAAGAAAGTGCGGCGATGTGACGGTGTGCGCCTGCGGGTGGAGCGTGCTTATTATCTTGGACACTTTTGGCCCTAAGTACTTCTCGAGCCCACACCGGGTACGTGCAGTAGTGGACAAATGAAATGCGAACACGAAAATGTGAACCAGAGCACACATATTAAAAAAAAAACTTCTCGTGCAATCAAGCAATATTGCGCTCTTTGTATATTTGGAAAGACAGATTTCGCATCTTTGCTTCAGTAATTAAGACCCGCGTCAATCTCGCCTGCATGGAAAGGTATCGCGCTATTTTTGTGTTCCGATTCATATTTTTGTGTTCGCATTTGAATTGTCTAGCACTGTACAGTGTGCGTGCGTGCGTGCGCGTGTGTGTTTGTGTGTGTGTGCGCGCGTGCGTGCGTGCGTGCGTGTTTGTGTGTGCGCGCGTGTGTACGTGTGTGTGTGCGCGTGTGTGTGCGCGCGCGCGCGCGTGTGTGTGTGTTTGTGTGCGTGCGTGCGTGTGTGCGTGCGTGCGTGCGTGCGTGCGTGTGTGTGTGTGTGTGTGTGTGTGTGTGTGTGTGTGTGTGTGTGTGTGTGTGTGTGTGTGTGTGTGTGTGTGTGTGTGTGTGTGTGTGTGTGTGTGTGTGTGTGTGTGTGTGTGTGTGTGTGTGTGTGTGTGTGTGTGTGTGTGTGTGTGTGTGTGTGTGCACGTGCGCGCAAGGCTTGACCGATGTGGAGTGACTTTCGGTTCAACCCCTAGATCAACCGCAAATCAGGGCCGACAGGAAGCTAAAGGTCTCATGTTCACCCTGGGTTTTGGTCTCTTGTTTGAGGTCGTTACGCTGCTTACGAAACACATCTCTGAAGTGCTTTGGAGTTAAAAAATGTATAGGTCAGACACCGTCTTCTCGCCCAGTGCGCTGTGGGCGATTGCGGGAATGAAGTACTGAAAGGCTTCGACATTTCTTCTATATAGTGTGCTATCGTGCTATTTGTCTATAGTGTTATGCTGTCTACATTCTTGCATTCAATATTGATGAGAAAGCATAAATCCCCAGTTCTCGCAGGGTTTATATGGACGAGTCACTTCAAAATACATCCAACAGGTGGAGCAGACGGGGTAAGATCGCATTCATTTCAACACATGACGCTGTAAGCTTCGTCGTATCCCAATGAAAAACAGACGAAACGCTGTACTAAAGCTCCCCTCACAGTGCCAACGTAGCATTCAGAGACAATTCCACGTTCAGCCGTAGCAAGGGCGCCAAACGTATTGACAGAATTCTACGGTAGTGTGGCAGCGCTCTTGTGGTCATCCAGGGTGAAGGCGTCATCCAGGATCCAGGCGTCATCCAGGGTGAAGGCGTCATCCAGGAAGGCGTCATCCAGAAGGTGAGACATTTAGTAAGGTCACTAAGGAAGCAAAACATCTGGAAAGTTAGGTAGTTGGGCCAGACGTAACAGAATTAGTAGGATCTATCTCCCTAAATGCCCAGAGGAAACGATTCACAAATACTTGCACATTGCAGGTATTTTCGCACTGCAGCGTTGATAACGTAAGTTGGCCCCAATTTTGTGCTTGACGAAGTCACTGGGGTCGTAGTACCCATTGTTATTTGTATTGTCTGAGATGTAAACTACATGCCAATTAGCATTGTGCCTTCTGAGATGAAAATTACTACGCCAACTACTTTTTCGCGTGAGCTGCGTTTCCATTGGTATTGTTCTTGGAAACACCTGGGAAATCGTCAGCCTGAATCGCCCGTTTTTTCACTTGAGGCCAGTTGCGATATCAGTGAGCACGGTAAAGAACTAGCATGCCAAGCACTTATGTAGTAAACGGTATTTCTCCTTCAGCCAACGAGATGGTCGAAGACGTTAGCAGCTTTACACGATCCGAGCTGTGGTCCATTTAGCATGGCTCTCGTTAACTACCACGCTTGCAGCCATTTCAACTTTGCGCTTGCCGTGACGTGAACGACAGAAAATGTCATTCATAGTTTCTCTAGGCTACCTTCAGCCAAGCCCTGTTCACGTTAATCACGTTTCTGCGTTGCGTTGGAGCTCCTGTTTCCGTGCACTGTATCTTTATTCTGTAGCAAGAGGGTCAACTATCATGAGTAATAATTCCACACATTTTGCCATCGCGCGTTTCTTGCGCTCAGCGCTCCACTTGAAGACATAGCAAATCTTTTGCTAAATGCTGCGGCATAGCGTACAAAACCTTCCTTCGGGGAATTGATTATTTAGTGGTTTTTGTTGGAACTTCCTTTTCCTCAGCCCTTGTAGCAGACGAGGCATTTCATCATCATTACATTTTTCTCTTCACGAGCTGTAGCATGCTCTCGAGGCTGCGTGCGCTCGCACCCGTCATCTGTCAAATTAATTTGAAGACACATCCGGCCAAGACGTGTTAGTACGATCATCGCGAAGAAGTTGGAAGACGCAAAGGTCCAACACGTCCTCCCGAGACGACGACAGCAGGACGTGTTGAACCTTTGTTGGACTGGCAGACGACGATGACGCTGGACAAACCCCATTAAAATGTGAACAGATCGTCTCCCATAGCAGATAGCGCCGTTGATTGTACACTATCCTTCCAGAAACATTTTTACAAGAGCAATGCGACACGCAAAGCCTGAAGCGAAGCTGTCTCTCACACTGACGATAAATGAAACGCACGGTCATGCAACGCTTCATTCGAAATAGGTTTGCAAGCAAACGATAACTGAAGCTCACGTTCGGCTGAACACGGATAGACGAGTGGTATAAACTGCGGATCCATGGCTGGCGAACCACTTAAAAGGCGAAACCAGAAAAACACGTTCGTAGGGATCTTATTGCGCACATACCGACTGACTGTCGACTGGTGGTGGTCGATGGTGATGTCGCAACCAACGCTAGCGTGGATGTTTTTCGCCGCGTACAACCGCAGTGCATACAACACCTGCTTCTCAGAGGTCATGGAGTGAAAGCCGCCCCGAAGTCGTCACAAACACAGTCGGTCGCTAGATGGCTGCACAGCTTAGGCACCCTACATTTCAAGACACGCAAACGAGCTCGAAATTCTTCCTCGGCCAAAGAACAACATCTGTCGGGTTAGAGATATGCCTGCTACGGTGCGCTTTATTTATCGTCAGCGCGGCAGACGGTTTCTCGTGACGCGTTGCGTGTCAAACCTTTCTTGCGAAAACTTTACTCGCAGGATAGTATGTAATTAACGGCGTCTGTGTATTATCGGAGGTGATCTCTACTCATTTCAATGGGTTTTGTCCAGCGTCTTTGTTTTTTTAGCAAAAAGCGGAGCATGAAAAGGTTGTGAACGGGGGAGTTGACATTGAAACAAACAGTTCGATGCCAGAAAGAGGGTGAAGGTACAAAGTCTATTAGAAACCAGCGACGGTAGAGATCTTCGTCGAACAAAAGCTGTGAAGAACAAAGTGAAACAAAAGAAACAACTTTGAAAAGCTGTGGTTGTGGCCATTCCTTTCCCCGTAGCACATTCCCGCAATACGGACGGTGTTTGAAAATTCACAAAGTAGTGAATTGGAAAAGTAAAAGTTGTAGAATAAGACATGCCGCGTGACACATGAACGTGATGGCAGATGAGAAGGAAGGGTGCCCACCAGCCGCACAGAGCCCCGATTACCGGGAGGCTGCAGTGTGTGTCAGTCTGCTTGCTGACGAGTTCGCTACGAAAAAAAAAAAGAAACTGACGCAAACACTGCATAGCAGAAAAGAAGCCCGACTAAGTAATACGAAATTTTATGACGAAAGACAAAGAAATAAAAGCTACGAAAAGTACGCAAGTGCGATATATCAGTTAAGAATTATCGCAAGTGCAAAGATGAGTTGTTTATAAGTATCGTAAGTACAATGTATCAGCTGTTATTAAGTATTGCCACGCTTTCGCCTTCAAATCACGTAAGCAGACAAGTGCCCTTAGAAAATTTCGCATCTGAAAGCGGACAGCGGGTTTCGATAACACTGCGCAGCAATTAATTTATATGTGGTGCGTTTCTATCACCCTCTTTCATTTTTTTGCGTCAGTCTTAGTCACATGATTGCATTGTTGCCACCAACGCCATAAATGGGCATAAACTGCTTGTTAGGACGGCAAATTTCAAACAAAAAGCTCATGAGAATGCCTACAATTAAAAAGTAAATAAACTTCGAAGTGAAATACAGATTATCGAAATAAAAGCGCGATAAAGTAATGTAGGTGCACTTGCTTGCCCGTAGTAGCCACCAAGTTAGTGCATGGAGCGAGAGAACGCAGTGAAAAATGCGCCTTCAAAAACGCGCTGCCCGGCACGGCTACGTCACCCCAATAATCAGGAAATGGCAAGAATTGCATTTTTAAAGCGCTTTGACTCCGTTTCAAAAAATTATCATTAGGTTACGTGGGCGTCGCTAGAGCTCGTGTTTCCCGAGATCCGCTCAATCTCGGGCCTTCGGGAATAGCCCCACTGGTCAGAAATTTTGTCCCGCAGAATGGCGCTGTGTCTCGGAACACAGAAAATAATTATTTTTAATATCAAGTTATCGGGAGATTCTACACATTTAATTAGATAATTGAGGACAACGGTTTTTGCCGGTTTGAGGGAATGTTATTCTTTCATCGCGTTTAGTGAGTCTGTTAAGGTTATGGATTGTCCTGTTTTGGTTTGCGTAACATGTTTTCGTTCCAGTAAAATGTGATGTGCTTCTGCCTTGAAATGCTGCTATTGTTTGTAATGTCGTTGAGTTGATAAAATTGGGCCACGTGAAGCACATGCCACAGCTGTAAAATTGGAAGCATCACTGTAAAATGCGGTGTGTAGGTATTTGTGTTGTAACTGTAGGAAGTGCTGCGCTATAAATTCTTTGGGTGAATTTCGTTTCTCAATATGTCTAAAAGAAACATCACACGCAATACAGGTCCGTTCCCAAGGTGGGACGACATCAGGAACGGTTGACTTCAAGCTATCACCAAACCGGACTCCCAATTCCTCTGCATAGACTTTCACCCGCAATAAAAGAGAAGGAGGTATTGATGGGCGTGCCGAGTATGCAGTAACTGATGGGGGCATCATTACAATAAAAACTCGTGGATTACTGGACATGCGTTTAGTCAATAGCATACACCAGTGATGTGTAAGTGCGCTGGTTTTCGAGGCTCCACTTGTCACACTCTACACACAAACTTTGAATAGGGCTCGTCGGAAAAGCTAGCGTTCCAAGACAGAGCCCAGGGTGCAACACTTGGTCTAACATTCTTGATGCGCTTTTAGTCGCAGACCCATATGGAACACTGCTGTAGTCCAAACGCGTCCCTTCTTGAATAGGAAAAACTCGAAGCACAAGTAAATTATCTTCTCCGTATGACCGGTGCAAGAGCACCTTCTGAATGTTTATTGTGGTTACCCATTCTTGTTTGGACTTGGGCACCAAGTTGGATTGGCGATCGGCAACACAGAGGTTACATGATTTAAAAGATATTTGAATTTGGTCTGCATACATAGATAAGGAAATGGTTGGTCGCAATGCTGTTCGGAGCGACTTCATCTTAACGGTGAGTAATGTGCAACTTAGTAACCTTGAAAGGGCATAACAAACTTTTACACAAAATATCCTCCTAAACGTGTTACTACCAATTCTATTCCACATCTTAACTGACACACAAAAGGTCTTAAGGTCGCTAAGGATGAGGATGCCAAATCGCCCTGCATTATCGTAAGCCTTTTCTATATAAAAAATACCATAATACATAACTGGTTATGGATAAAACCATCTGTTATGTGGTGTTTCAGCGCTAGAAGCTGATAGTTGGTGTATCACCCGACGCTGAAGCCTACTTGTCAGCTCTAAAAAGACCATTGTACTCCAACAAGTACGCAAGTCTCCCGTTAATCACCAGATCGGGAAGCTTGCACAGACAGCTTGTAACCGCGATGGGACAACTTAAGGGAGAACAAGGGTCCTTGCCCACCTTCAGAAAAGCATCAAGATGGTTTTCCACCAAGACTTAGGAAAGTGCGCCGAACGCCATATTTTGTCACACAGGTGGAGAAATGTCTCACGCGTGTCTGCGTGTGCGTGTTTTATCATAATGTATGTAATGTCCGCACCGGGCGCTTAAGTCATCTAAGTGCTCTGAGCTATCTTCAGCTCACAAAGTGAAAACGGGAAGTTATAAGAAGTCTGTGATTTGTTGTTGCGTAGGGAGTTCTTTTGACAGGCGGTTTTATGTGTCAAGAAAGTGTTTGCGTAATCTGCAGAACTGGACACGCGTTGGAAGTGTTGTGCAAGTGTGCTAGCCCGGTCTTCGAGTGTTTCTCTTGTTTTGCTGACCATGGGCAGGCGGGGTGTCTGTTCTTTCAGTTTACGTATTCTTCTCCATACCTTGTGTGTGTCTGTATATGAGTTAATGGATGTAACGAATGCGCGCCAACTCTCCCTTTTCACCTTACGGCACACGCGCTTTCCAGGTGCCTTTGCCCGCTCAAATGATATGAGGTCATCAGACATGGGGTACCGCCCTAGAACACCCCACGCCTTGTTCTGGGCCTCTCGCACTCGCCTGCAGTCCTCGTTACACCAGAGCATCCTTGGGTTCTGCGGGGAAGCAGAGGCCCGGGGAACGGACTTTCCGGCAGCGTCGAGGATGTGCACCGTGAGTAGTTGGGCTGCTTCGTCTACGTATATGTGTGATACAGATGTGTCACGAAGTTAGATGTACCTGTGAATGAACTCCAGTTTGCTCTTACTTCATTAAACTTGGCAATGGAAACGTGCACTGTTAGGGCCTTCACCTATGTATGTTAGTGAGGTTGGGAAGTGGTCACTATCATATGGATTAGTGCTAACATTCCACTCAAGACATGGAAGGAGTACTGCAGTGCCTATAGCCAAGTGAAGGCGTGAATAAGTGTTGTGCCCTAGATTACGGTGCGTAGGCCTGTTTTTGTTGAATAAGTATGCCCCCGAACATGCTAGGAGTCTTTTGATAAGGCGACCTCGGGAATCCGTGCAGGAAGAACACCAAAGAGAGTTATGAGCATCCAGGTCGCCTATAAGGATGAAGGGCTCCGGTAGCCGATCTAGAACGCCCTCGAAATCACAGCTCGAGAGCTGGAAGTCAGGAGAGATGAAGAGAAAGCTTGCCATTATTAGCCTATTAAATATTATCTTGCGGACTGCTACAGCCTCAAGAACTGTTCTCAAAGTGATAGGGTGGTATGCTAGCGATTTCCGAGCGACAATGGCCACGCCGCTGGAAGAGTGTGTGGAGCCACGCGTGTCTTTTCTAAAAGCCGTGTACCTGTTTAAGAAATTTGTTTGTTTGTAATTGAGGTATGTTCCTTGGAGACGCATGGCACTTGGCTGATTAGCATGCAGCACCAAGATTTTTAAGGAGGCCTCTGCAGTTCCATTGATTGGTGTTTTCTATTCGGATTATGCACACTCAGGAATGACTGAAATTTGTGGGTGGGGTTTCATGTGTTGTCTTTCGGGGGTGTTATTCTGGGAGGAGCCTTTTTGGGCTTCTTTGCTGTTTTGGACGCCGAAGCCCGTTCCTTGCGCTGCGATGCGGGTAGGTACGGTGCGACGTCCGGCGGACCGCGCCCTCTGTACTTAGCACCCTTTAGGGCGCCCTTCGTTTTAGCAGCCACCGCCGCCGTTGCCGAAAGCGCCACGGTTGGCACAGGCGATACGGCGAAGGTTGGAGCGACTGCGTGTCCCTCCGAGGAATGCGAGACGGAAGGAGCGGCATTGCTCCTCATGGTGCCCGTTGCTACCGCAACTGCTGTGAGCTCGTCCTGTGGTGTGGTGACGGGCTGGGCTGCCTCAGGCGACCCAATTTGGGGGCCGGACCAAGTCCGACTCGCGGTAGTTAGTCCCTGTCGAAACGAGACGGCGCTTCGCCCTCCAGCAAGCGGCGCCGGCGTACCTCTCCACAGAGGAAGAGGCAAACCTTTTTCACGCCGCTAGGAATGAGATGTTGTCAGTGGTTTTGATGTTGATTATTTTCTTTTCTAGTTGGACCTATTCACACGTCCTAGAGAAGGCCGCGTGTGGGCCTTTGCAGTATATGCAAAGACGTTATTGTGTGTTTCAGTTATCTGTCGGGTGATCATGTTGGGCGCACTTCGCACGTGTTAGTCGGCCCCGACACGACTTAGTAGCATGCCCGAACTGCTGGCACTTCAAACTGCGCCACGGATCTGGGATGTGCGCTCGGATGTCGCACTAGATGAAGCCGACATTGATGTGGTCCGGAACAGCGGAACAGTGATACGTCACGACGATGTGTTTACTGGGTACTACCTTATTGTCTATTCTTGTGGTAATGCGCCTGACAGCCATCACACCCTAATTTCTTAGGCCTTCAACTAGGTCGACTTCGGCCTCGTCTGCTAGATCTTGCTCTGAGAGCACACCCCGAGAACTCTTAAGGCTTCAGTGGGGTGTGCGCTTGATCTCCAGATCCAACATGCGGGATTGAGTGAGAAATTTTGTGGCCTGTTGCTGATCATTTGCTTCGACTAAGAGATCTCCGTTTTATTGATTATTAGCTTTATAGGATTCACCGATAATGCTTTCTAGAAACTTTAGATCAACAACACTGACTATGAGGCAATAAGCGTTTCTTGTTCAAGAGGTTGAATTATCAAGAAGCGCGGGAAGTTGTCAGGATATAAAAAGGTCATGGTCTGAAGCAGTGGAAACAAAACCGGTTCGGCCACCGTTTAGGGGCGATCATTGGGTTAGGAGAACTTACAGAAAACCATACGGCATAGGAAAAAACACTGGACGAGGGTACGTTCTTCGCTCGTATTACCCTGCTGCCGAGAGAGCTCAAGGCGCTCCGTTCCTGGTTAACAGAGCCCATCGGCCAGATCTTGACCACTGCTCCGACTGCCGCCGTTCGTGGTTTATTACCCTCCCCTTTAAACACATAGCCACGGTTGGCAACAGCTTATGTTTGGGGGCTCAGGGTCCGCCGCGTCGCCAACTCTCTCACCATGAATACTCGAGGGGCCCCTTGCGTGGGATTCGCTTGCCTGCTGTCGTGTCGACTTTCTCGAAAACATCACAGCACAAACCATGAAAATATCGATCTCATAAAAAAACTCACCTGGAGTCCATCCTTCGCCTGGAGGTAGACCATTTGTGCGACCTGGAACATGAATTGTGCGGAAAAATGAGAAAACTACTGGTGGAAAACAAAGTCTCGCAAAGCTTGAACTATAGCGAAGCTGGAGGATTTCTTTCTATGTACGCACTGAACGACCGACCAGAACGCATTGCATTGGGTTTGAAATTGTTTATTTACATGTTCCGTCGTTGCTTTTCCTTGTGGTAGTAGTAGTCAACATCATATACATCTGTATCTTCGTCTTCTCCATGCATGACTGGCGGGCATTGTTTGGGCCGCAGGCTTTCACATTTCTCCAAAAGTGGAAGGCGTCAGCTCGCACTAGAAACGGCGGCAACCGGCTTCGCGAACTTGGCGTCTGTAGAGCGAGCTGTCTTGTGCTCCCCCTTTTAGAGACGGACGCACATGAACTGTTTTTTTGATATTTTTGTGGGTGCCACGTGTAAGCCTGGACGGCGCCAAGTGACCCTGGGGGAACTCCAGGTGACGCCGGCGATAAACGGTGGAAGTAACTATGACTTAGGGTTTCCCAATGACGCCGCCCACCGCACACATTACTGCCAGCAACAACAGCTCCGCAGTTAAAACACTCGTATTTAAAACCGCAGTTGATTCTGCAGGAGATATTAGTAACAGGAGATACAGTAAATAAGAAAAAAAAATGAAGGCAAACTTTTCGTATTCGCTGGGAAATGTACCACTTCACAACGTCACTGCTTGCAAATATCTGGGCATCTTGATACCGACCCACCTAAATTGGACTGAGCATGTCGAATCTATTACAAAGAAGGCTCACGGTAAGTGATTTCTTCTTAGGCGAACCCTTCGTCAGTCCCCAAATTAAACGAAACTTTTAGCGTATATCTGCCCAATCCTTGAATTTTCGAATGTGGTCTGGTTTCCTTTCGCAAAGAAAAATTTAGGCGTGCTTGAAAGAGTACAACGGAAGGTAGTTCGTCTTATCTATATTCGTTATAGGCATACCGACGCTCCTACTGCTCTTTTGCAAGGAGCGGATCTGCCCACCTTGGCGAGCCACGCCATGCTTCATAGTTTGAGATTTTTCTATCTGATGTTACAAAACTCATTGAAAATAAATCCGGGTAGTTATGTTAACGCTATGTGTACGTGCGGAACACAAAACAAGCATTGTCGCACGTTTTATGAGTGGTATTTCAAGAACAATGTTTTTGGTCACTCTTTTTTCCACGAGCCATACGCGCCTGGAATGCACTGCACCCCACTCTGTTGACACAGCCGACAGTTGACCAATTCATACTTCGAGCGAGTGAATCTGTGTTGACTTGTATGAAGCAATGATTTCTTGCATTTGAATACGTCGCAAGTTTTAACTCTGTGTCTGTGCTTTTACTTTTCGTATTTGTTTTTATTATTCTCTCGTCTTCACGAGCATGAACCAATGTTTATATTCACGTAATCATGACTATTCTTTGTCTTTCCCATCGCCAAATTTTCGCCACGTCCGTGAAATATGCTTTAATTCTAATTCTTTCCAACAGGTTTTCTTAGTTTATATATTGTTTGTTTTTGCAATGTGAGTGCACTGCTGTAATATACCTTCAACGGTATTGACAGTATCCTGAAATAAATAAATATATAACTCTGAAACACTGAACGTAACCGAAAAAAAAAACAACATAACCACCATTGTTGGCCTAGCAAACGTGTATAGAGAGCAGAGATAGGGATTAAATGCAGCGCAGGCCTCTGCAGTGGCGTCGGAAAGAGCTAAAAAAACACAACACGCAATAATAAATTCGGCAAAGGGATCGCCCAGAATGTGCAGGTAGCTATACATAAAGCCCGTCGTGTTACGTAGTCAGTTTGTGACTATGGGTGCCCAAATCTAACGTATGGAGTCACGAATACCATAACAATCGCATTGTAATGGCTCTTGGTATGTGTCCGTCTTATGGGTGTATGATATGAGCCTGGCCAGTGGGAACACACCTAAAAGGCTGGCGCCTTTCTCTCCCTTCTTACTGACTGTAAATTGAACCATAATTACCGGACCTGGTTACCAGTAAAGGTACCTGCGGTCACGCAAACGGCGCATCTTATTCCGAAGGTTTCGTTTTGAGATCATACGACGTAAACCAAAAGTCGCTGTTTGACACAGAATCGGTAAATTACCAAATTGCTCTGATTGCCAACGTTAAAATTCAAATCGGGTCGTCTGGCTTAATGTTGAATGTGTATTCTTAAGGTTAGAAATTTGTCAAGTGGATCCCTGCGACGTGCCAAGCAAGGCCCTATTCATTTTACGCAGATGTGCGGGATCGGATAACAGCCCATACCTCAAAGCGGGGGGTTATGCCTAACGTAGGCCGTAACATTCCCCGTCACCTTTCCCTCTTCAGCGGATCAACCTTTGCTCAAGTCAGCTGGAGAATACGGGAAGCAACACACAGGGAGTGTATCCGAGTGTACAAGGTAGAGCCGAATTCTGGAATGGTAGACCAAGGGGCACTTGAGCTGGTCTGCCTTACGGGGACATTTCAGAGGGTACATTTTTCGACTGCGAGATAGTAGTCATTCGGCAAGACAGCCCGCTTTTCCCCCATCATATTTCATTGATCATTCCCGAACTGGCACACGAGGTGCGCTGCTGTCGCCCAACTCACTCCGACCCGTTATGAGACAACAACAGCACTCTCCCTAGATTTATTTCAGGCGATATTTTTCCTATAGAAGCCCAAGACATTTGTTTGCCGTCTAGGGTTCTGGATTTTTATAGTAATTATAAACGGTCCCTTTAGTCTCTGCCGCACGACACACACGTCAACTATTGTGCACTGCCCTCTCATCAACGGGCGTACTAGTAACTCAACCAAACGCTCTTGACCCGCTGTCTGTGTACCTCAGGTCTAGGGCCATTGGAACGTTATTCTACCTAACGAAACAACAGCCAGCAATTTTAACATCATGACACCGAGCGGGTACTGTAAATTGTATATGTTGCGTGGTTGAGACGCCAGGCATACAGCAACCCGCCGCGGTGGCTCAGTGGCTAAGGCGTTGCGCTGCTGAGCACGAGGTCGCGGGTTCGATTTCCGGCCGCGGCGGCCGCTTTTCTGATGGAGGCGAAAAGCAAAAACGCCCGTGTGTACGAGATTTCGGCGCACGTTAAAGATCCCCAGGTGGTCAAAATTAATCCGGAGCCCTCAACTACGGCGCGCCTCATCGCCTGCGTTGCGTCGGCGCGTTAAACCCCACAATCAATCAAATCAATCAGGCATACAGCAACTCTCGCGCCACCGCCACCTGTGCAGCTTCGAGCAAGCCTCTATTGCTTAACTTGTAAACGAAGCACTTGGGTCATCATGTGTCTACTTTTGTGCTTCGTTTACCCGGATGCATCACCAACAAGCCCCACTTCACACGCTCGTCGTTTGTTGCTTGAAGTATTGTCAAAAAGTCAAAATTTATCTTTTGTTTTGTCGTTTAGATGTCTAGTAGAAGAAGAGCGATGCACAAGTAGATATGCACATAGACATCAATATTGAAATACAAAAGAAGAGCGATGCACAAGTAGATATGCACATAGACATCAATATTGAAATACAAAATCCTACTAAAACTGCGCACAGTATGGAAATGTCGATTCACTTCTTTTGTCCTAAATATGTTATTTTTTCAAGGACATAAACTGAAGGAATGAAAGAATAATAGATTTACAAATGAAGAAATGAGAGATGAAGGAATAAAGGAATGAGAGATTGAAAGGAATGAAGGAATGTGAGATTTAAAGAAAAGGAAATAACTTACATGCAAGTCTACCTCCTGTGTGTCTGTAACCTGTAATCGAAAGTGCACAAACACATTAGAGAATTACTTGAGGAACCGAAACTTGTAAATTCCTTCTATTGTATTTAAAAATGGTTGCGGCGTAGCTCAGGTAACCTTGGATATGCAAACCAAAAGCTTGGCTCAGTCTGGTGGAGTCGTGGTTTCGCTTGGTTAACCTTTAATTTTTCTGTATTGCCGACCTCGTCGCAAAGCCGTTCGGTTCCGTGCAACGCTCACACAAGAAGGCCGGCCGAACGCGGCGTTTTCAGGGGTAAACGCGGCGTTCATTCAAGGCGAACGCTCCGCCGCTGGGCGCGAGACGAGTCACGTTGCCATAGACGACCCAGCGCCGCATACATGGGAGGCTGCGGGAGGGGTCGGCTGCCCCGGCCGCATCGGCAACGGCCGAGGCGCAGAACAACGAAAAACGAGGCCTTGTGCGGTGCGCCGACAGCGGGCCCGTCAAATGAAGCGATGCGCTTCGAGGAATGTGTCTCCGGTAAAAAGGTCACCTTGCGCATCTTCCCCGATATCGCCGGACGAAACTTGTAAAGCTTTGCTTTGAAAAGGTGGAGACATGGGTGCACTCCTGAGTTTTATGCCAGAAAACCTGAAGCTTAAGCTCATAGCAACATGGGAATCAAAGTGGCACATAGGGTCAGGGCAACAGCAGGCGAGATCTGCGGAGAGCTTTTACGGCTTTTTGGCCAAGCATTAAAAAAAATCGATTAAGAAGAGTACAACATTGAAAGATGAGGGCGTTTACCTCGTAGGTTGCTGAGAGAGAGGCCAGTGTACGCGGGCGTGCGACAGGCCCGCAAGTTTCAGTTACCTCAAAAATCGCTGAGATAGCTGTAACTTACGCGAGTGCTGCATACAGTTTTATACTAGTATATACCAGAGGAAAATCTGGCGTCACCGCCTAGGGGAGCCGCGCTGCCTAGAGGAGCCGAGTCACTGCCTAGGGGAGTCATGTACTGAAGCACGTTCCTCTAGTCCTTGTCATGGCTCATGAACAGGCTGGAGAGTTTCCTGGGGGTTCAAACAAGGAATAATTGTACTGTAAAAGAGTCTTTAAGTGTGGTGAGTTATTGTAAAAATAAAGTTCCAACAAGATTTATTTGTCATGAATTGTTTGAAACCTTTAGCAGGATGAACAAGAAAAAACTGTTACACTCGTTCCTTTTGGCATCAAACGCAAAAAGAAGCTGTGTCTATAGCAAATGAAGTAGGCAAGGAACGTCGCTCGCCGCTGTGGCGTCGCCCACATCAGAACGCGACTGCATCGACAGCTTTCCCTTTAGTATATAATATTATGAAACTCTATTGGTGGTACCGCTACCAAACCAACCAGCACGAATCCGTAGTTTTTAGTAGTCGAGCTTTCTGCGCACTCCTTGCACCCAAATGTCTTTGTCGGGCTAGGAGTATGTTTTTATGCTTAGACAGAGCCACCGATTAGTCGGTGCAGTCACAGAATAATCTTCAGACGTGGTGAGAGGAAAGACCGGCCATTGTGCGTGGTCGCATGGCACACCAGAAAGTCCGATTTGCTCTGAAATTGCCGATCTAGCAGCAAAATGCGGCGATGGAGTCGCTGCCACACCAACTTGCGTGAATCGGTGCAGCCTTTATTGGTCGAGCTCTGAGCCGGAACCGCTGCTTTAAAGTGTCGAAGCGATCGAGATATTACCCTATTTAAAATAAGGATTATACACTGCTGAAGAACAAAATAGCCGCAAATAATATATTCCCAATAAAAGGTATGGACCGGATCAGTTTCAGTTGGTCGGCATGACGTCAAAAAACGTAAAGTACAGTTACCATGTTTTAAGAAGAGCTCACATGACAGGCCTGTGAAAAATTTTCTAACGTGTTTACACATAAGTAGAAAACTGCCGTTGCCGAATCTGCGAAGATATAAATGAAATTCAGATTCTATTGAGGCCACATATACCTAATATTTTTATTTCTGTGTATGTTAATTCTGCTTATACCCCATAAAAAAGTGAGTTATGAGATCTAATTAGGACTATTCAAAAGAGAGTGAGCCATTGATAAAAATGTAATAAAATTTATGTCAAGTTTTTTAGATGCTAAAATCTAATTCCCTTAATTAGTAGGAATGTTTGTAGCTGGTGAAATCCCGTCGAATGATTAGACACCTGGACATGAAAGGAACTAAGAATAATTACAGCAGTTACCGATCAATCGCAATACCTTTCTTTATGACATGTTTCACCGAAATAATCTTTCATTGAAACATAATTTTTGTCCGCATAATATGCCCTGATAACTCCTGCCCAGTTCTATCTTTATTACAGAATAAGCACAACAACAATATTATAATATGTTATTGGCTTCATAGGCTAAGAAACGTATCATTATAATATTGATCTTTCGTGCTTTGTACGTGTACAAAACACAATTTTTTTACCATTGATCATCAAATATTACTTCACAAACATTGTGACATTGTTTTCAGGAGTCCTTATGTTGTACTTCAAAATTAATTCAGCAATGGTGCAGGATCCGTGACAGCAGATATTGCGCTCCGAAAGATTTTGGGAAATGAATTTTTACATTGTGCAGAAAGCAGTTTTACGGACCCTTCTGTAGAACATTTGCGTTATTCTTCTTTTTAATATGCTGTGACTTCTGAAAGCACACATATATGCAGAGAAAAGCTCTTTGAGCTACCAGAAAACCCGTAAAAAATGCACAAAACTTCTGCAAACACATATTTATATTCTCTGCTGTATTGGTCCCTAATAAATCGTATTTTATTACGGCTGTAACCGGTTTACGGCGCTTTCACCGCCAACAAAAACAAGTTCAACTATCAGTACTATCATTTAATGACAGTGTCTCCCACCATGGGTATTGTAAGCCTATCGCACTGTAAATTACTTTTAAGTACCCAGACTCACCGTTTGACATTTTCACACAGATTCATTCAAGACATAGGGAAGTTTCTTGACGGCAATGTGTAGTAACCTTTATTTACTACAAATTACATAACACAGCTGAGAAATAACTCGTGCAGAGATAATTGTGTTTGCGAACGTTAACGTACGATTGACGATTCGTAGCCATACCACTCAACAGCGACTAACGATCCTAAATCACATAATCAAATGAACATGCCACAGCATTTTAAATGAAGTACATATTGGCGAGCAGGACATAGCGGTACCCGTGGACCTTACATTATTCTTGCCGGCAAACAATTTTTAGGGGCAAAGCTCCTCTTGCTCGGGCCCTGTCCCGTCCCACGTAGTGCCGTGTACATACCGCTGATGATGATTGTGGCAGGATGCCCTTAGGGATTGGCCAACCAAAGATCGGACGAAGAGGTCAAAACGTTCAACGCATTCCTTGCTACCCAAGAAGGAGGAGGTGAAGAAGAAGAGGTTGCCGTTCGTCGTCTGCGAGCTCAAGACACGTACTGGGGTACACGACACAAGACGTTCTGCAGAAGGCGACGGCAAAGATGGCTAAAATGTCACGCACCGACTTTGCCAACTCCTAAATTCTCATCGTCTTAAACAAGCCGTGCATGGTCACCACAAACATCGATGTCGTTGACGGGCTTGTAAAAAGAGCGGTGGGAAGTCTCAAGCTTTGTTAGCGAGGAGTGGTGGTCTTTACGCGGCCGCGCCCGGTTTCGATTCCACGACTCTCTGGCCGCGACGGGAGGTACGTGGCGCTCTTCCCACTGCGCTGTAAACCGTGACGCGAGCCTGGCTACGAACGCGCCGTATGTCCTTCACTCATTCAAATGGTGCGCGCCGTCCAGAAGACTGAAAACAACTTGTCGAGTCTTTATATGAAGTGTGGGCGAATGTTTCACGGTTTTACCGATAAACATTTTAGCTTCGCCCCTCTCATCATCATTCACTTCGTGGAGAAGTATATAGCATTTTTTGGTGTGTTTTTTATTGTAAGGAATATTTTTACGTAGGTTAAGCATGACAACTTTAAGCAAACTGCTCTGCGTCCGTGTGAAAATTATTTATTTTTGAAGTATACATAATTTTAGAACACAAGCAGACTTACGTTATGTGTAGGGAATCCTTACCACAGTGAACAACAATCTACCCATCGCAACTTTAAATAAACCAAATTGTTTATCCGCTTAGATCTAACTTTACACCTTAATAAACAAGCCTGACACCAAAAACTACAAAGGCTCATTCATGCCCATATTCCACTAATTTTGTATGAAGTTCTATATTCTTTTCTGTATTTATATGATTCCCCGTTATGTTATATATGCGTTAACCTTTCTTTACTCCTACGCTCGAATACTGTGGCTAGTTCTGCTATATAGTAGCATTTCGCGCGTACATCTTCAAAGAACTTGCGTTTGCCCTAGTTTCCACATATTGCTTCCGCAAATAAATGGACGTTAACCGCACAGGGCGCCCGACGCACCTATCCTCATCCTCACCCTTCGCTCTCCGTTTCCGACGCCCGCATCTGGAGAAGACTTCAAACTCACACATACCAGGACCACGTCGCCCTCCACCGCATCTCCCCCACCTGCCATGCAGGCACCTGCTCACGCTGCGACACTCCTAACACGACCCCGTACCCTTTACGGATGTGCCCACTGAACCCCCAACCACCCGATCCCCCTTCCCTAGAGCGATAGACGAACGCGTTGCGCAGTTGCCAGCTCGAGGACCAGGAAGATTTGTTCTCTCGGCCGAAGGCTACGGGGACCCTGCGCGGCCTACCTCAATAGCATGGACACCCTCCGCTCCTAACTCATTTTCTGTCCTTCCCTCTTTTGTTTTCTGAATAAACGTTTGTAGCGCCCAAGAGGCAGTGTTTTGTGTGTGCGTCTCGAAGGGCTCCCGGTGGAGGTTCGTGGGGGTGGTTTTCCCGTCCGACATGAAGAGTTTCCGCAGCGAGACACATTTGCCCGGTTCCTTTCACGTCCATGCTGACGAACGTCATGGTTTGTACGTTATGCGTAACCTGGTGGGGCTTCAGATGCGCAAGAAAAAAATGGCACGTTTGAAATGCCGCAGAAAGGCTCCAGCCACGCAAGAAAAAGATGGCGCGTTCTAAATTCCGAACAAAGGCTGCAGGCGTGCAAGAAAAAAATTAAACGTTCGAAATGACGCAAAACAGCTCCAGCATACGAAATTAAAGTAAGCGCAGAAAGAACAGAACACCCGCTGGAGCAGTTTAAGGCAGGAGGCGCGCGAGCCGTGCAAAGGCGAGAAATTTGAAATGCATTGTTTGGCAGCATTGAGCGGATAAGGAAGCTGAAGCCCATTATGGCAAATCACTGCTTTCCACTTCCGAGAGCTTTCACAATGAGTAGAACGGCTTTAAGTTGTTTTCCGTAGCCTACAGAATAGTCTTTCACAGAGATCAGCCTTGCGTTTTTCAAGAAAATAATTACACACGCTGCATTTTTGTCAGGTAACAGCTCTTGTTCTCTATTTCAAACACCGTAGGCAACGTAATAATTAGGATTAATATGTATTTAGTTCAGGACGAGGAGTTGTAGTCTATTGGGGCACTCTAAATGTACTTGAAAGCAACTTCACGCTTAAGGCAATCTTGACGAGTGAGGAACTCATGTACTCCCAGAAACAGCGATTTTTTATAAGTAGTAACGTGCCACGAAAATGTTATATAGAACAACTGAAGTTAGTTGGTTTGAAATAGCGATTTGCCTTCATAAACGGGTGTATAATCGTGCAAATCAAGTCAGTCGGGTACAGCGTCGTGCCTTGAACCCCTCCCGTCACTTTTTACGCGAACCGTATATGACTAGGATTTCATATACCTTTCAAAAACTTTGCATCGTCGTTAGGATGTCTCAGAGGAAAAGAATGACTAATAAGTGGCTATGCACAACGTCATCAATTGCAAAAAACATACATACTGAAACTATACCAGGATAAAACGTCGCTTGATATTGTTTTTTTTTAAATATGACTTCTTCGAACACATGCGGGCACATGGAAATGAACTAGGGCTCTGGAGAAAACAAAATTACTTACATCGACGCCGAACTCCGTATGCACCTGGAATTTAAAAAGGAAGGGCAAATTCGAGAAGTCAATAAAAGAAACCGTTACATTTTTTTGTATTTCATTTAACTTTAAGTGGAGATCATCGTGAAGTATACAATTTCTTTGCCAAGCAACTAGCCATTGATACATCGAAGTGGTATTCAGGATAAAGGCAAAAGCAGGTGTTTTCCCACCAGCAGGTGTAAGACTTTGTCGACAAGCAATGGAGGAGGAATTGATTACAAAAAGCACAACACGGAATGATACCAGGACTTAGCCAAACAGAAACAGTACAGTGCACTTAAGAAACTATTTGGGGACACCAAGAGCATTACTAAAATAAACAGCACTATTTGATTTGTGCATGCAGCGGCCAAGTCGTTCATAACATGAGGGCGCCGAGGCTGCAAATTCAGCAATCAGCTTGGACTAAACAAAACTCAAAGCTATCATAAACTTCTTATCCCTAAAACATTCCGTAGCAAGGAAACAATAGTGAGCATCCGAGCACACACCAAATGGTTTTTTTATCCAGTATACCGAACTGCCGCGCGCCAGCGCGAACATTTGAATAGGTTACAGTGTTTTAATGGAAGCCTTGCCGTACATGCGCACATCTTGGCTTGAACTACCATCAGAGGCAGTGAATGTTCAAGTGTTTATGACATTGCAATAATATTTTAGGTAAAGGTGTCGGAAAGTTTGCAGGCGGGAGGGTGTTTGTTAATAGTATACGTGTTTGCGATTGTTTGTTTTATAGAGGCTAAAGCGAAAGCCTTACTCTGGAACCCACACAGTGAATTTTATTTTGGGCCACCAAATGAAAACACTGGAGTATCCTTAAACGCTCTTCCGATATCTATGGACAAGCACAACACTAACTAATAATTTTGTTAAAAACTGACATGGTAATTAACGCTACTTGTCAAGATGGTCCAAATGACTAAATTTATTTATTGTGGCGCTTAACGCGCCGAAGCAAGGAAGGCGATGAGGCGCGCTATAGTGGAGGGCTCCGGATTAATTTTGACCACCCGGGGATCTTTAACGTATGCGGAAATCTCGTACACACGGGCGTTTTAGATGAGGAGCAGCTTATGGTCGCGCCTGTTCGTTCCGCCGTTGTGCGTCCGCCGTCGTGCGGCCGTTGTTCGGCGTCCACACCCACACTGCGCATGCGCATCCTCCTCCACCTCCTCTCCTCTCTTTGTCGCATCTCCTCTCCTCTCCGGCATTCCTCCTCTCCTCACCGAAGCTCCTCTCCGCTCCGGGATTGCTCAAGGAATGGCAACACCTGCGGTTCCGCGTGCGATAATTCCAAGCAGCTTAGGGTTAGAGGCCCTACGGTAGCCGCTGCGTACTCTGCTGGGGGCGCCACTGTAGCTCCCCGGTATCAATGACGCGCGCGCGCTCTCCGCTCTCCTCATTTTCCTGCCGCAACGCCATGATCGAACTCAAATCTAAAGGGAACTTGAGTCGACCCCATGGCTGCTTCCCATACTACTCAGGGTTCTTGTTCTGCTTTTTGCTTCCATTTGAAAAGCGGCCAAAGAACTAAATCCTGTTATATGAGGAGAAGCAATTTCATATTTTACATCTCAGGATATCTTATATGGTTCGTGAATGCTGATATGCATTGATCATATTGTCATGAAGACAGAGACGACGCAGTTGTCTTCAAGGAAAACAAGTTTATTGAAGCGAAATTGTGCTCCCCTAACAACTCAAAGAATACAGAGGCGGCGAAGCGGCAGTCCACAAAGTGGCGCGTGCAGGCGAGCTCCGGCGATTCGAATCCTGCGACGTCTGCTCTGCAGGCTTTTGTCTTTCGGCGCAAGTGTTTCTGGAACCGTCGATTCACATCCAGAACATTGTAGATCACAGAAGATTATTCTGGGCTAGCCACGTTAGGGCGAAACAGTCTGCTTATCTGAATGTGATAAGCCCGTGCGGCATAAAAATATAGAATGGAAGCCGCGCTTAGCTTGGAACCCAGATAACACAGCCGGGCTTGGCCCGGCAGTAAAAACAAACAATAAATAAACAATACATCGTTCGTGGCATTACCCCCCCTCTAAGAGTGCATTGACCCGATGCTAAAATAAAAGACAGTCCAAAAAAACAAACAAAAGTCTGTCATCTTGCATAGTAAGGTTTCAAGCGAACCACGTGGACGACTTCAGGCAGCGTGCGTCGTCGTGATGTTCCGGAATCGCCATCGGGGGTCACCTCGTAGGTCAGTTGGCCGACACGTCGTAGATAGGGTCCGAAATACCGTCGCAGAAGCTTCTCACTGAGTCCGCGTTGTCGGATGGGAGTCCAAACCCAAACACGGTCCCCTGGGTGGTACTCGACGTCTCGGCGTCGGAGGTAGTAGCACTCAGCATCCACCAGCTGCTGGTCCGTTGTACGAACTCGAGCGACCTGGCGGGCCTCCTCCGCGCGCTGAAGGTATCCTTAGACGTCCGGGTTGAGGTCGTCGTCTTCTACATGCGGAAGGATGGCGTCAAGCATCGTAGTCGGCAGTCTTCCGTAGACAAGCTCGAACGGCGTCATTTGCGTAGTTTCCTGTGTAGCCGTGTTGTAGGCAAACGTGACATACGGGAGCACTACGTCCCAAGTCTTATGTTCAGCGGCGACGTTACATTGACGGCATATCTGCGATCGTCTTGTTCAGACGTTCCGTTAGTCCATTCGTTTGGGGGTGGTACGCCGTCGTTCTGCGGTGGTCCGTGTTGCTGTAGCGTAAGATTCCTTGCATAAGCTCCGCAGTGAAGGCCGTTCCGCGGTCCGTGATTAGGACTTCCGGGGCTCCATGTCGCAGCACAACTTGGTTCATGAAGAACTTCGCGACTTCTTGTGCAGTCCACCTCAGAAGAGCGGTAGTCTCTGCGTAGCGCGTCATGTAGTCTGTCGCTGTGACAATCCACTTGTTCTCTGATCGTGACGTAGGGGAACGGACCTAGAAGGTCCATTCCGATCAGTTGAAATGGCCTCGACGGGACGGCGATTGGTTGCAGTAATCCGGCGGGTCTTGTCGTCGGCGTTTTTCGTCGCTGGCAGTCACGGCAACTGCGAACGTAGTGGGTGACGTCGGATGTAAGTCTGGGCCAGAAGTACTTCGCCTTGATTTTTGCAATAGTGCGAGCTGTTCCGAGATGTCCGGAAGATGGGTCGTCGTGGCACGCTTCCAAAATTTCGTCATGAAGGTCTGCGGGGATGACAAGTAGATAATTCGTTCTCGTTCCGGGGCTCAAATTCTTCTTCACGAGGACGGAGTTATTGAGGGTGAAGGCTGGTAAGTTCCTCTTGAACGCCCTAGGCGCGGCGGCGTTGCGTCCTTCGAGGTAGTCGATCATGACGCGCAGGTCGGGGTCGGCACGCTGCTTGGCGGCTAGGTCGCTCTCTGTCACGACTCCGAAGAACGCGCTGTCTTCATCGGTGTCTCGTGGTGGTGGGTCGACGGGGGCGCGGGACAGGCAGTCGGCGTCGGAGTGTTTCCTGCCGGATTTGTAGACTATTGTAACGTCGAACTCTTGCAGGCGCAAGCTCCACCGCCCAAGACGCCCAGAGGAGTCCTTCAAATTGGCGAGCCAACACAGCGCATGGTGGTCTGTCACAACCTTGAACGGTCTGCCATACACATATGGGCGAAATTTTGAAATGGCCCATATGATAGCCAGGCACTCTTTTTCGTAGGCAGAGTAGTTTCTTTCTTCCTTGTACAGACCACGGCTGGCATAGGCGATTACTTTCTCGCAGCCGCTTTGCTTTTGCACGAGGACGGCACCCAAGCCTATATCACTGGCGTCCGTATGCATTTCCGTTTCGGCATTTTCGTCGAAATGCGCGAGCAGAGGCGGGCTTTGCAGGCGCTGTTGAAGCTCGCAGAATGCTTTTTCTTGGGCGTTTTCCCAGGCGAAAGGGGTGCTATCTTTTGTCAGGCGCGTGAGTGGCTCCGCAATGCGTGCGAAGCTTGCGACGAAGCGCCGGTAGTATGCGCATAGCCCGAGAAATCTTCGCACGCCCTTCTTGTCTTTCGGTCTTGGGAAGTTCGCTATGGCTGATGTTTTCGCCGGGTCAGGCAGGACTCCCGCGGCGTTGACGACGTGTCCCAAAAACTTGAGTTCCCCGTAAGCGAAGCGGCACATTTCGGGCTTCAGCGTTAACCCCGACGAGCAAATAGCCTCGAGTACAGACTCCAACCTTGCAAGGTGTTCATCGAAAGTCCGGGCGATTACCACAACGTCGTCAAAGTATACGAGGCAGGTGTGCCACTTCAGGCCAGCCAGCACAGTGTCCATGACCCTTTGAAACGTGGCTGGTGCCGTGCACAGCCCAAGCGGCATCACCTTGAACTCGTATAGACCGTCCGGGGTAATAAATGCAGTCTTCTCTCGGTCTCTCTCATCCACTTCAATTTGCCAGTAGCCGGTCTTCAGATCCATCGATGAGAAGTACTTCGCGTGGCAGAGGTGGTCGAGGGCGTCGTCGATTCGTGGCAGTGGGTACACGTCCTTTTTGGTGATTTTGTTCAGTCTCCGGTAGTCAACGCAGAATCTTAAAGTGCCGTCTTTTTTCTTCACAAGTACGACCGGCGCAGCCCACGGACATTTAGATGACTGTATTATGTCGTCGCTGAGCATGTCGTCTACTTGAGTCCGGATGGCTTCGCGCTCGTGTAAAGACACGCGGTACGATGGCTGTCGGGTAGGTCGGGCTCCATATTCGGTTATTATCCGGTGCTTCGCCAGAGGTGTTTGACGTAACTTTGAGTTCAACGAAAAACACTCGCTGTAGCGATGAAGCAAAGCCAATAACTGGTTCCTTTCTTCTTGCGGTACCGCCGGATTCACGTCGAAAGGATGCTGGAGCTTGAAGGTATCTTCGGGTGCGCGTTCAAAGTCGGCAACACCGATCACGTCACTTTCCTGTTGCGTTTCCTCGAGGAACGCAATTGCAGCGCCCTTGTTTAAATGCTGGTACTCCTCAGTGAAATTGGTGACCAAAGCATGGGACCGGCGTTGCTTAAACCCCACCATGCCTCTTGCGACAGACACACAGAGGCCAAGAAGCAACCTTTGGTCACTCTCCACGATAGCGTCGACGTCAGGAGCAGCACCTTCACAGTAGACGGTGATCATCAAGCTTGCGCGGGGTGGCAGGGTGACATGATCATTGGCGATCCTTACAGCTGCAGGGTGTTCGGGGTTCGGTTGCGGCGTCATGGAGGAAAAAGTTATAGACTTCGTCTGCAGGTCGATTATTGCGCCGTTGTCCGTCAAAAAGTCCATTCCGAGAATCACGTTACGGGAGCAGTGAGGCAAGACAACGAACGCGGCAGGGTACGTCGTGCCGTCTATGGTGACGCAGGATGTGCACGTTCCACTCGGCGTCACGAGGTGGCCTCCTGCTGTGCGTATGTGCGGACCGTCCCATCTGGTCATAACTTTCTTCAGCTTAGACGCCAATGGTCCGCTCATTACTGAGTAGTCGGCTCCCGTGTCTACAAGGGCAACTACATCAAAGCCGTCGATGGCCAATTCTACGTCGGACGCCGCCTTCCTCGAGTTCCGGGTGCGTCGGGGCGTCGCATCTCGGCTTTTGCGTGTTGACGGTCGGGTACTGCGCGTCGTCGTCGTTGTCTTCTCAGGGGCAGGCTCGGATATGTCGGGTACGCGTCGCGCCTTGTGGCCGTGTTCGGGAGTGACGTCAGGGTTAGGTTGGGTAGTCGGGATGAGGGCATGTCGCGAGGCACAGTCTTCGGCGAATCGTTGCGTCGTTGGAGGGTTTTCGTTTTTCCGCCGTTGTGCAACTTCACCTCCAGAAGTTGCTGCCTTTAGTTTCCCCCGCGTCGGCTGGGGGACCTTCCACGTGCGAAGTCAGCACTGCTACGGCGGTCCGGCGACTGGTACGGGTAGGGCGACGGCTAACGTTTGAAACGGGCTGGTCCACGGCTGGTGTTGGAAAGGTATTCTTCAATCTCAGATGGGCGCTGGCCGGGTCGGGGGCGTGGTGCGTCGACGGAGAAACCACGAAGTCCGAATCTCTTGTATGGGCAGCGACGGTAGATGTGGTCGGCCTCTCCGCAGTGGTAACACAGCGGGCGATTATCGGGCGTTCTCCACACCTCGGTCTTCCTTGGGGTGTAGTTTCGGGTTACAGCGGGTCGGGCGGGCGACATTGGGCGGCGGTACGGCGGGGCCTCTTCACGACGTGTTGGAACAGGGCGGGGTCGACGAACAGCCGCGGAGTAGGTCATAGCCTCTGGCTCGCGTGGTGCTTCGGATGGCATAGAAGTTCCCAAAGCCTGGAGTACTTCTTCCCGGATCACGTCAGTCAGGGAAGCGACGTGAGGTTGTGGCGTCGTCGTCGGGAAAAGTTTCTGCAGCTCCTCCCTCACCACTGCACGGATGGTGTCTCGTAGTGAGTCGGAGTTAATAGCGCCGGCACCAATTGTCTGCGAAACCAGCGCATTGATTGGGCGGTCGTACTGCCTTGTTCGGATTTCGAGCGTCTTCTCCATTGCGGCGGCCTCAGACGCGAATTCGGACACGGTCTTAGGGGGGTTCCGAACAAGGCACGCGAAGAGCTCTTGCTTCACACCTCGCATAAGAAACCGTAGTTTCTTTTCCTCAGTCATTTCTGGGTCCACACGGCGAAAAAGTCGCTTTATCTCCTAGACGAAGATCATGACCCTTTCGTTGGGGTGCTGCGTTCGAGTTTCCAGCAATAGTGCCGCGCGTTCTTTTCTGACCACGGTAGTAAAGGTCTTCAGGAACTCGCTTTTGAAGCGAGCCCAGTTGGTCAAGGAGCTCTCGTGGTTCTCGAACCAAGTGCGAGCTGAATCTTCCAAGTAAAAGAAAACATGCCGGAACGTTTCTGCGCCGTCCCACCTGTTGAAGATCCGGACGCGCTCCAGTTTCTCCAGCCATTCTTCTGGATCTTCTGCGGGGGCTCCTCGGAAGGATGGCGGTTCCCGTGGCTGCTGCAGGACGATTGGTGATGTTGCTTCTCACACCATGGTGGTGGTTGCAGCGGTCGTTCTTTTGGGTACGTCTGACAGGAGTCCAAACTCTGGTGGGAGGCCTTGCAGTCGGGGGCTGGCTCTTGTTGGACTGGCTTGGCGGCTTCCAGAGGTTGTAGAGCTCATGAAGGGTGCGTACGCAGCACCTCCACCAGATGTCACGAAGCCAGAGACGACGCAGTTGTCTTCAAGGAAAACAAGTTTATTGGAGCGAACTTGTGCTCCCCTAACAACTCAAAGAATACAGAGGCGGCGAAGCGGCAGTCAACAAAGTGACGCGTGCAGGCGAGCTCCGGCGATCCGAATCCTGCGACGTCTGCTCTGCAGGCTTTTATCTTTCGGCGCAAGTGTTTCTGGAACCATCGATTCACATCTAGAACATTGTAGATCACAGAAGATTATTCTGGGCTAGCGACGTTAGGGCGAAACAGTCTGCTTATCTGAATGTGATAAGCCCGTGCCGCATAAAAATGCAGAATGGAAGCCGCGCTTAGCTTGGAACGCAGATAACACAGCCGGGCTTGGCCCGGCAGTAAAAACAAATAAAAAATAAACAATACATGGTTCGTGGCAATATGTAGTTGTGACGTTCGGACATTGATTCGGGCAGCCGATGGCCTACACCGAAACATGGAAGCGTCGACGCGCGGCCGACCCCGCGCTCGAGCAATGACTGCCTTGGGAAACATCCCCATGCTGCTTTCTTCGCGCCCGGTGGAGGAGCCAGGGAGCGAGCGTCGAGACAGCGTCGCATACGAGCATACGTTCATACGAGCTAGCGTCGTCTATGCGCCCGGAGCGCGCTACGACCGGCCAGCCGCCAGCTCTTCCCGCACACCCCTCGATCCCTTTCTCGCCACACGACGTCGTTGGAAACGCCGTAGCAAACATCCCAAAGCTCCCCCGGATCCCGGCCGAAAACGAGACGACAATTGTCATCGTACCCACCTACGCAGACCAGCGAGGCCACAGCGGCACTTTGAGTTCGCCTCCGTGGCCCTGCAGTGTGAGTGGGCATCACCGTGCCCCGGAACGAGAATCGCGACCTTCCGGGCCAACAGAGCAAGCGCACTCCATGCACCCAGGACAGAGCGAGAGGCCCCGTCTCCGAGGTCCACCGCCAGCCGCCTTCCTGACCAGCTCCTACGAGCCACATCATCCCCCAAGGAGAGCGCGTCGGCACCAGCCCAACTTCATTGCTAATTAAAGTGTTTCTACAGCCAAACCTGTGTTGCCTTTTTTCCTCCCAAGTGCGTGTGGACCCACCTAGTTGGTAGCATGAAGTTATCCCCTCATCGGCGGCGTCACAGTGGTGGCAGCGGTGGGATCCACTTAATTGAAATCACGAAGTGCAGTGCGGGAGATTTCACCCTCACGCCAGAGGGGAAACCAGGCATCACGGCAACCGACGCCCAAACGAGCGTGTTAGGGGCAAGAGTCACGGCGCTGGGGGGAATGGCCCTTCTTTCACAGGACATGGCAAAGGGGACGGCGTACAGGATTTTCTGCATGTGTTGGTACAGGTAGGCGTCTTAGGTGATTGGACGGACGTACAACGTGTGTTGGTTGCGCGCTGCAGGATGGTTGGAGCAGCGTACGACTTTTACTGGCACGACGAAGCATTCGCTGCCGCAACAAAATTCTCTGACTTTCAAGCACTGACGACCGAGAAATTCCACACAGAGCCTGAATGCGTAGTTTCGAAAATTTTTGTCTGCCAGGCAAGGTGCGTTGGGGGACGGGCTATCACTGCTGAACCGGCTCCACACACTGGACAACGTTATCGTGGCTAACCATGAGGGTTCGGAGTGCTCCTCTAGGAGAAAAGCTCGCAATAGGCTATTGAACCAGCAGCTACACCCACGTTTTTTAAAGGGTTACGCGACCCTGTGCCAACATTTACTTTATCGCGCCACCCAGAGACCTTTCACACAGCCTTCGAAGCGGCCGTGAGGGACGAAAGGAACGAGCGGGCTGCGAACAGCAGTCAGACAGCGATTCGGAGTATTGGGGAGACCGAGAAGGCAACAGTGGAACTACACTCGTGGCTAGAAAATTTAGAACGTCTTTTGTAAGTTATAATCGAGCTACAGAACAGCTAAACTCCGACCGTCGAGATAGCGGGAGGTGTGCGTTGCGTATGGTGCGGGAGACGTTTGGCTTTTTGTTTAGCGTGCGGTAGCGTGGCTGATCGGTCAGTGTTAAGGCGTCAAAATCATTGCGGCTCCGTGGTCGCTGTCGCCGTGGTTGCTTTGGAAGTGAAATTATTTTGGTGGGGAAGCGGGCGTAGTTCGTCTCGTCTGCTCGGTCCAACATTCCTTGGCGTCGCAAGCGTGACTTCATCGTTGGGGCACTAGATGCATTCGTAGATCGGGTTCATTCGTTGCTGCTCTTGCCGTCTCCGTATCGTCGCTCAAGCTCTCGTACTTTGCCCGTTGTTTCGAGAAGGTTAAATCGGTATCTCTCCCGCTCAAGCAGGCTCGAAACCCCGAGCGCTGGGTCTTTTTTTGCTTGTGGCAAGGCTCATTTCTGCAGTTGTGGCATCCGCTTGCCAAGTCCGGGAAGCGAAGTGGGAGCGGAGGATATTTCGAATAGCGGTTTCCTCTGTGTGTGCTGCCTTGATCACGTTCCGTGCGCTGTGCATTTCGTTCGCCATGTTCAGCTCCGCCGGTCCAATTTGGATGTCGTTCACCACCTCTGGTGCGTTTCGTGTGCTGTGCGCCTCATTTGTCCTGGGAAACTCCCCTAACCGTGCTGTTCTGTCGTTCGACACATATGGTGCGTTTCGTGCGCCGTGCGTCTCGCTCGTCGTGGCCATATCCACCAATCCGGATGCGATGTCGTTGGTTGCGCGGACCGGGCCCGGACAGCACGTCCGGATAATGTGCGTGCTGGCTCCATTCGTTCCGCGCTCTGAGCGATTCTTTCGTGTACTTCTGGACCGGAATAGCGGGCGCCAGGAACTTCGTGCCTTCTGGCTCGTTCGGGCTGCGTACGTTGCGCGTCTCTTTTCGTGCTCGTTGCTGGAATGACATGCGCGGGTGCGATTAAGCTCGTCGTTTCGGTACGTGGGTGTCAGAGCAGCGTGTGTTCGTGATCTCGCCAGACATGCCCTGAGCTTCGTTTGCGTTTCGTAATCGTGGCGATTACCTGGGAGAGGTCCGGTAATCCGGCTGTTATAGTTTTCCATGCGTCGTCTCGTTCGTGTGCGTGCCGTCGTGCATGCTGCCTGTGTGAGGATCTCGTGCAGTTCAGGCACCGGGGTCTTTATGACACTGAAGTGTAAACAAAGCGTTACCTTGCCTGTAGCCGCCAAGCGCGGGGGGTAAAAACACAAAAATATAATTCGCGTCAAGGCAATAAACCCGCCTCTTCACAAAATTGGCTCCAGTCAACGCTGTGGGGGTGGTTGGAAAGCAAATCTTTAAACGACACCCACAACAATTGCCGATGCAACGTCACTTGAATCAACACACGCGGCTCTACAAAGAGCGAAACCAGACATTCTGCCAGACGTTACCTGGAATTCACGGGGGAAGCGTCCGAACTCAGCAGCAGCGGTGCCCACGGCTGGGCTAGAGCGGCGGACGCCGCCGCAGTAGCCCGGCCGTGAGTCGATAGAAAGAAAACGGAGAGGAGCGTGTTTCGAGGGGTGAGAGAGCGGAACATAGTCATCCTGATGTGCTAGCTTGGGGCTACACCACCGCGACACAAGCGCAAGCACCAGAACAATTTGGCATGTGAGCTTTGTGATTCCCATGTATAGCGATTTAAACTAGTCAGCTTAGTGCGTTTAAGAATTGTGTGAAAACTGGGAGAACTTTTATAATCGCTATTTATCAGAACCAGTTGCCCTTTCGCTTTTGTAACATCTGTTAAAACACAACCGAATTGGTATCCCCCAATTTAGAAAACGTATTCTCATTCCTTATAAGAAGTGCGCAAAGGTAGTGTTTCTCTAGTGGCGAAATGTATGTATGTGGTCTCTACATTTTGGTTTCCCGCCCTGCAAACCACTTCGTTACATATCTTTGCAGTACGACCCCTTCATTCTGTAGGAGGGCTTGTGTTCGGGCTAGTTGGTATTCCATAACGTTCATCTTAAGTGCAGGAAAAAACAGGGACACACTAGACAAGGACAAGCGCTTGTCCTTGCCTACAGTGTCCCTATTTTTTTTCTGCACTTAAGATGAACGTCATTCTGTAGAGTCCGGGTTACCCAGAAGGTGCTGTGGAACACGTTAATCAAGCCGTGCGAAGAAAGTGCGCAATAGACGCGAACCACGCCAAAACAGGCCAAAAACAACTGTCGATAAAGCAGAAGACCAAGCCGTCCCTCCAACGCGGCCGCCGGTGCGAGCAGGCAGCTACTTGCAGGGAACGCTGCACTGGGAACGCTAAACACTGCGACAGGGCAATAGCGCCCTGTCGCAGTGCCATCTACACTGTGCTCTGAAAACCACCCTCCCCCTTTTATATCCGCATTCGGAGTTTCTTGTTCCGCACGCCACGAAGGAATCGCTGGCTGGAGGTAAAAGCTTTGCTTTGAAACCTTCATCTCATGCAAGTAACCAACAGCAAAAGAAATAGAAGAGAGCCGTTTCATTTCCTGGTTTGCGATGCACGTGTGGAGCCCCGCTGCTTGGTGCGTAGCCTTACAGACTGTGGACTCTTCATAGGAGCATGTCGAAAATACTTTAGACAAGCCTACGCATTTTGAATACTTATCGAGGAGCTCTGAGCATTGAACCTCGACAATAAGCTATAAAAGACAAGTTACACATGATCTTCTGACCGATGCTCTTAAGGAATTTATCTCTCTCTTCACATGTTGCAAGCTTGTGTGGGATAGAGCTTCAAATTATTCACAGGGTCAAAGGCTGGCAAAATACTCACAGGAAATACGCTTTTTCATGCAGTAAGGCAGCAAAACGGGCCATTTCTAGCGCAGGCGCTGCTGCCCCTCACAAGTGGAGTGTAGCAGACGGCAGCGGCGTGAGTACCAAAGCTGACGTCAATAGCCAGGGGTCGCCACTCAAACATCTCACCGCCAACAGGGGCCGCGCAACTGTACGGGTGGCGCCACCACTTGGCGCTCTCCTCGTTACTGGAATGGGCCGGCGCATTGAACTAGGCAGCCTTGCATTGTTCTTGTTGGGTTTGCTTCGGTACTTTTACTGTTAACTTGGTGCTGTCAGCGGATATGTGCGGTGAAACGAAGTCTAGGCAGATTTGTTGAGTTCTTAGATACACTAACTACTACGTACACTCATCAGATGCTTCTGAGGTTTGGTATGGATCTATCGGCGCTTTCTCCGGCGTGGTACGCCTGGCTCCACCATCTGAATGCGACTAAAATAATTAGTGTTAGTATGCATTTATACTTGTTTAAATTATTTTCACTGTTTTCAATGACTACGGTTTCCGCACCAGCCTTAATGGTGGGGTACCTCGATACGTGGGCTTCGAAGGAAAAGGCACTTAGGTACGAGTTCTATTACCGTGTGGCCGTGGAAACGTCGCGGACTTTTACAATATATTTCTGTAACCATGACCCTTGTTTCTGTAAGTAACGGCATGGGAGCCTGAGAGCTGAAGCGGAACAACCGCGTTTATGGCGGTCATATTATGGGCTATCAATGTAATTCAACGACCCAGCAGCTCATGCTTGAAATTCTTCTCCCGTTCCTTCCCATTTTCACACTACATGTGTGGTATAAAGGCTGGTGCCGACCGATGGCTAAGGCGTTAAAATTGTTGCAGAGTTTTAACGTCAGCCTGTGTTTTTAATGGGTAATCATTCTTTACCGAGTACTACAACGCAAACCGTGTGTTAGCTTGCTAATACATTTGTCGTTATAACAGTAAATGTAAATAATTAATGGAAAAAACAAAAATAGAACCAAGCGGAACAAAAGCCACCCAATCTTAATAGTGACAGCCAAATCTGACAAATCTTGCAACTATCGTTCGTTGCAGGAAGCGCACGAAAATCAAAATACATTGAACATAATTGGTAAGTAACAGTTATACGTAATCGTGTGCTTTCATGCGTGTCTAAAAACAAAAAAAGAGAACTGATGGTTTGGAGAAATCAACGTGAATTCCGATCCCGCGCTCTCACGTTATTAACGGTCCGGATTTATATATTTAAGGCCTCTGAGAAAACGCGAGGTTGGTGAAGTCGAAAAACGGAATAACAATTTGTACGCAGTAAAATGCAATTCTGAAAATGTCTGCGTATCTTTCATGCTATGGGATTGGTTTGGTCCTACAGTTCCTGTTTATTCAAGCGTAGGTAGCAGCTTGGTATAAAACGCGACCGCAGTTTAAGTTGTGGAACTAAGGGAAGGTGTTTGGTACCCTCCTGTCTCTCGTCGTCCAGGCAATCAGTAGTTACATTAACAAAACACATTATCCAACTAGCAAGCAACCAAGTCTTCTTAGAGGCATAAAGCAATGATTTTCTGCGTCAAGCAATATCTTTCTACTATCAGCGCTATTTATTGTAGAAACGATTCCCGATGTCTGCTGTAAACGTATTTCTGTGAACTTAATCGTGTTTTTACCGCTAGTAATATGCAGCGTCCTCCCTCAGCATACCTGGAACGCCTACCCACGGGGCTATAGAGGAGCTTTTAGCTGCAATATATTCCTAGATGCGCCAAACAGCACGCAGGCGACAATAGTGGAGGAAACATTTGCCCGAAGGAAACGACTTGCACTTCTAGCTTGACTTCCAGCTTGTCGCATTGAATGTCGCCTGGAACTTCCACTTACTGCAGGTCACAATAATTTACTTAACCTACGACTTACTGCAGAAGAACTGGCAGTGAATGATCTCATGACGCCATGTCAGAAGTACAGACACGCGGGCGCAGGAATTTATAAGTAAAGCGAGAACAAAACAACAAACGGGAACAAAGAATCGTGAGCCTTATTCCGGAAAGCGGGGTGACCTGCAACAGCAGACGACAGACGATATGACACCAGATGATTGGTATTGGGAACGATGAACCGCAGGAATTGTTTGTTGTTATTCGTATGAGCTCTTATGTAACTATTTGTGGCCATCATAAACTATTGACGAAAGTGATCTTCTGATCGTCTGCTACCTTATAGTTGACTCCTTCCTATCATAAATCGCTACCTCGCATATCGCTTTGCATATCCCCGGTGGCGCCATTGTTTCAAGTTCACCTCGGTCGTGCAAATTGGCCTGGCGTTTTGCCATTAGCGAAAACTGTTTTTATTTATTTCCTGAATAAACAGGCACCTGCCGTCGTTGTTGCCGGTGTCAAAGAAAATACACCACAAAATGCAACCTTCGTGTGAAATTCCCACCCGAACAGATATGCTGTTCTCCCAGGTGAAAAACATTTGGACTTTTATTTACCTATGTAACACACGGTACGTACCATAACCGTCCTTTTAAATAAATTGGCATGTGGTAATGCAACACTGTAAACCAAAAAGTAAGCTAATATATTTGCCACTCTAAATGTTCACTTACTAGCTGGCACAGCCCGCAGTAAAGTTTCCACCGTCCGTGTCCCAGAAAGTTCACGTGCTATTGTCTCGTGTACAAAGTAACCGACAGGCATCATGAGCTCGACAATGCCTAGATCGTGCTCTCTGAGAAGCTAGCTGCCAGTCCAGTTGCAGAAGCACAAACGTATAGTTATCGCGGTTTTGTCTCGTGACGGGCACCGAGCCTAAAGGGACGTAGAAAAAATTGAGGCAGCTTCGTACAACTAGCGGGAAGAAGGCAAACAGTGGAGCTCGTGTCCCCGCCAATCTTATTTTTGGTTCGGCAAAGTTTATGCGCGGTTATACTTGGAGACTCGGCCAAGATTTGCGTGTGGTTATGCGTCGAGACTCGGTGAAGATTTGTGCGTGGTATCCTCGTTAGCCCTCCAAACGGCAAGAATCACTGGGTAATTTAAGTATGTGCAATGTACACGAGCTCATAACTCTGAATCTTCTGAAACTCGCTGACGTTTCGCCGCCGGTTCAACGGCAAAATATTTGGGATGGGACCGAAGTTGTCGCATCCGTTCTCGAGTAGCGGTGAGGTTCCTTTCGGCTGGGCTTCTTGTTCCTCGGGAGACCGCTCTCCTTCTGTCGCCCCATCTCTCCATTCGCCGTAAACCCCGCTGTTCCACTTGACATGGAATTCCGAACTTTCCGCTGAAAGTTCTCTGTGACTGTAGGTCGAGACCGTTTTGTCCGCAGGCTTTCACATCTCTACCAATGCGGACCGCGTTAGCACGCGGTCCGCGTTAGCAGCGCGTTAGCAGCGGCCACCAGTTTCGCGAACCCGGCGCCTGCAGAGCGAGATTTTCTGTGCTTCTCGCTTCTCGCGTGAGGCACGAACGCACGTGAACTGGCGAGGAGAAAAGCGCGCGAGAGAGCATGCCCCGAACGCTGAGCAGAGGGTTCTTGGAAAGCGGCGCGGAAGACGAGACTAAGGAAGAAACGGAAAACACACAACACACGCATCACTAACAACTGCGCTAATTTTAAATCCGCAGGAAAATGTACACAAAAAACGAAAGGAAAAGTAGAAAAAAATCTAAATAAAATTGTGACAGAAAAAGTGATATAAAAAGCTTTGTTAATATAGCACCACTTGGATCTGCCGCGCAACAATATGTAGACGACTAGTCATGTTAGGTATGCGATCCCTTTATCTAGCAGTGACACAGACGGTTCACTCATGTAATCGCTCCTTTTCGTGTTCAATAGTTTCGAAGACCTGCCTCTTTTTTCGGCCACGGTAAGTAGTGAGGGTGGCACATTCCCTAGAGTGGGTGGTGCAGCCGCAGGAGGCGCAGTGCGCTGACAGCGCGCCGTGTCGAACACTGTAAGAGTTTGTGGGGAGCACTTTGATGGTATTGGAGTTGTAGGACCTTACAACTTTATTGAGACGAGCACTCGTTGTTAGAAGACGAAAAAGCAATGCAGTGCAAATAAATCGCAATGTTTCTATACTTCCGGCTCGTAACATTGACTTGATTGATTGTGGGGTTTCGTGCGCCGAAGCTACACGTCGGTAAACATGCAGGCTTGCCGTAGTGGAGAGATGCGGATAGAGTTTGACCAACTGGGGATCTTTGACGTCGGCCCGAATCGCCGACCCACGGGCGCTTTCGCTCTTGCATCCATCAGAAGAGCAGCCATCAGAAAGTCTTGCAATTGCTATATCCGAATGTGGATGGGCTTGGTTATAATGGAAACAATTCATTTCAGATAATTTAAAGAAGATACAGTGGATGACGCCCTGGGCACAGTTAAAAGTAGCAGGAAGATTCTTAGCTATTCCCTCCGATTCGACAAATAAGCAGAAACCCACTTTACGAGAAAGAAGAGGAGCAGTTGTGAGGTAGCTATTGCCACAATTTTTTCATTAAGTAACCAGAAGACAGGTTCCTTCATTAAGTGCAAGTGGTGGGTCTTACCTGCACGTGTGCTTAATATAAACACAAGTAGATCGCATTGTATGAATCCCTCGTGTTTCCAGCTATACGGGAAATATGCAGTTATTGTTTAAAGGCACCAGTTTTTTCAATCCATGAATCATGTTCGGAGCCTATGCTCTGGTTATTTGCAAAAATAAAACATGGTAGTGTAGGATAGAGCTGATGGTGTTGGAATGAGAGCTGTACTGAACATGCGCAGCAAAGCAGATGTGTATAAATATGTCTGTTAGGTTCGCTCCTGTAAAAGGTATTTACAAAGCTTTTTTTATTGTCGCTTAGAAAACGTGATGTTTGTGGAACGTAAAGAACAATGTAAGAGTAGGCATCGGCTATTAAAGTATTCTAAAATACTGCGGTGCCACTCGGTGGAAGTAATTTTGATTTTTCAAGCTACATACACTCGCTGGCTGCGGTACATGTACCACGCTATCGAGAAGCGTAAGGGTACGGTATCACAAAATGAGAACGCAAAACAGACTATATTATGTGTATAAAAACTGTGGACGGGAACACTGAATATGTTACTGTAACAGAAAAAAACTATGCAGATAATATTTCTGTAGCGGACTTTGTATCCTGGGAGAATTTAAAATGCAAGCGGTTATTCTATTTGACAAAACAAGTGTTAGCATTTGGTACCACAATTATAGCCCGAGAAGACCATATCATAATGCTATGCGCTGAGAAAATGTATGCGTAATAATAGGGCGCTGAAACGTGGGCGCACGTTACATGGCTAGCAGGGCGGTTAGGCGTCAAAGTAAGAATGATTTTGCTGTTGACATTTGGAAAAGTGGGAAGGATAGATTTTGTGGCGTTGCCGTTTCATAACAAGAACAAAGGGCCCCTATCTAAGGCCATGCACCTGATTAGGGAAGCGCTGTAATGCGCTTGCTTTTACACAAACGTTGCGGGTGCTAGCTGAATACGTCTAGCAAGATAAACAATGACGCCCTGGGTACGCTTGAATCTACGTATGATGATGAGAATAAACTATATATTTTATCAAATCACTCCAACAGCTGGTTAAACGTAAGAGCAAAGTTATATAAGGTAAGATGAACCAATCACAACGGTCGATTCAAGTGACGTTCTTGGCCACAAACTGCAGTCAGGGTCCTGCTTCCGAAAGGAAAAGAAAAGGGTCGTACAACATGGCCCGCTTGCTGGATTCGACATGCCGGGTCCAACACGTCGGACGATGAAGAAAACAGGCTTTACAGATCACTCAACCCCACAATGCTGACATGTTTTCAAAATATCTCAAGTTTACGTAATTGCGACGATGTTTTTACGTAACTCCATGATGGACGGCAATTTGTCACGCCAGTGCACATATCTGACTGTTGTCTGATGCCTTATCTGTTGCATGGTTGACATCCTGAGCACTCTGTTAGCCCTTTGCACGCTTAAATACCCTCCCAACCAACGGATATGTGCAGTGCTTACATGAACAGTGGTGAAATTTCCCATGACGGCACTATTAGAGTACCGTCCTCCCTAAATATTTGGACGATCGCTTTCATAGAACCTGCACCTTGCTTCAGGTTCTCTAACTCGCCGTGAACGCTGTTTTAGCAAGGGGTGTTTGATACTGCTCCCACACTTTGCCCGGGTCTTTTGGGTAGTACAAACACCGATCTGACGAGCACATTTTCTCCGGTGCGGCCTTCCACAATGAAGTAGAACCGTAATATTGAAAACACCATTAATTGGCGTATTCATGGGAGGTTGTGGCCGTTACTACACCAGGGTGGCCAATCCTGCTCTGGCGTCGTGCAGGATGTGGAAGTGCTCGGAAGGGTAAGGTGTAGTGACCACCGTATCGTAAGATCTCGAATTAGGCTAGATTTGAGGAGGGACCGCAACAAGCTAGTACGAAAGAAGCCGATAAATGAGCTAACAGTAAGACGTAAAGCAGAAGAATTCAGGATCGCGCTGCAGAAGCGATATTCAGCTCTTAACGATGAAGCCGAGCTTACGACACAGGAAGCCAGCGACAACCTTACACTCATTATCATGGCGTGTGCAGTAGAAGTCGGGGGCACTATGGCTGGACAGGATACTGGTAAACTTTCACAAGAGACGGGAGATCTAATTAGGAAACGGCAAAACATGACAATCTCTACCGCAGCTGACAGAATAGAACTAGCGGAGCTTTCGAAGTTAATCAATAAGCGTAAGACAGCCGACATACGGAATTATAATAGGGAGAGGATCGAATACGCTGTAAAGAACGGAGGTAGCCTGAAAGCAGTGAAGAGGCGTCTTGGCGCGGGGAAAAATCAGATGTATGCACTTAAAGATAAGCTAGGCAATGTCATCACAAATAGGGGTAAAATAGTCACAGTGGCCGAGGAGTTCTATAGGGACCTGTACAGTAGCCGGGACATCCAGGATAATGCCGAACGAGACAGTAGTTCAGAGGAGATAGACATCCCACCAGTAACGACCGAATAAGTAAGGAAGGTTTTGAAAGAAATGAAAGGGGGCAAAGCACCTGGTGAGGATCAGATAACAGCAGACCTCTTGAAGGATGGCAGAGAAATTGTACTTGAAAAACTGGCAAGCCTGTATACGCAATGCCTAATGACCGCCAGTGTACCGGAATCTTGGAAGAACGCGAACATCATCCTAATCCATAAGAAAGGCGACATGAAGCACTTGAAAAATTACAGGCCGATCAGCTTACTGTCAGTCGTCTACAAGGTACTTACCAAGGTAATCGCTAACAGAATTTCTGCAACAAGCAGGGTTTCGTAAAGGTTATTCAACAATGGACCATATTCACACGATCAATCAGGTGATAGAGAACTGCGCTGAGTATACTGAACCCCTATATATGGCCTTCATAGATTATGACAAAGCAGTTGACTCGTAGATTATGCGAAAGCAGTCATTCAGGCATTACAGAACCAGGGGGCAGATGAGCATTATGTAAGGATACTAGAGGATGTCTACAATGGGACAATGGGTCCAAAGCTACCATCATCCTCCATAAGGAGAGCAGTAAAATACCTATAAGGAAGGGTGTCAGACAAGGAGACACAATCTCTCCAATGTTATTCACAGCATGTTTACAAGAAGTATTCATAACGTTGGATTGGGAACAGAATACCTCAGTAACCTCAGATTTGCTGATGACGTTGCCCTGCTAAGTAACTCGGGGGACGAATTGCAAAGCATGCTTTCCGCACTGGATGAACAGAGTAGAACCATGGGCCTGAAAATCAATATGTAAAAAACAAAAGTAATGATCAATAACCTCGGGAAAGGACAGCGGTTCGAGATAGCTGGCGAGGCAGTGGAAGCGGTATGCGAATATATCTACTTAGGCCAAGTTATGACCCCAGATCCCAACCATGAGGCAGAGATAATTAGAAGGATAAGAATTGGGTGGGGCGCTTATGGCAGACATTCTCAGATAATGAATAGCAGCCTACCATTGTCGCTGAAGAAGAAAGTGTATGACAGCTGCATCTTACCAGTACTCACTTACGGGGCAAAAACCTGGAGGCTCACTAAGAGGGTTCAACTTAAATTAAGAACGACCAGCGTGCAATGGAGCGGAAAATGATAGGTGTAACATTAAGGGACAAGAAGAGAGCGGAGTGGGTCAGGGAACAAACACGTGTTAAGGACATATTAGTAGAGATTAAGAAAAAGAAATAGACGTGGGCAGGGCATGTAATGCGAAGGTAAGATAACCGCTGGTCATTAAGGGTAACAGAGTGGATCCCTAGAGAAGGCAAGCGTTGCAGGGGGCCGCAGAAAGTTAGATGGGCAGATGAGATCAAGAAGTTTGCGGGGATAAATTGGTCACAGTTGGCACAGGACCGAGGTAATTGAAGAATAATGGGGGAGGCCTTTGCCCTGCAGTGGGCGTGGATAGGCTGCTGCTGCTGCTGATGATGATGATGATTGAAAACACCGCTAGGTTCTAACAGCGTTGATGCACCATGTCAGCTGCGGTCCCGCCACTCGCCGGGACGGCACATTTGTCACCATAGGTCGCGTATGAGAATAAAGAGGAAGGCGCTTTTTGAAGAAGCTGGCTTGTTTATAAACGCTGCACCACCTCCTATTGTCATCGTATTATTAGATGGCATCCTAGCTCTCTTATGACCTACGTCTCTTATCAGCACATGTCTTTATTGGTTTGCTCCACCGTCTCGCAGAGGCTGCATTTGTGCGCACTGAATACAAAGCAAAAACCGGTGCGAAAAGGATTGCACTGCCGTCTGCTTATTTCGCTGCAAAGACGATAGAATTCTGCCGCCTCTGCCACGTTAATGCTTGTCTTCTCGCGCTTGCACACCTCCAACTATCCCCCCCCCCCCTCCTTTCAGATCTTGCAATTTTAAATACATAAATACCAAAATGCCTTCCGAATGCCGTCGAGGAAGCACTACAATGATGCAGACAACACTTATTTGGAGGAGGAAAGTCTAGAATTTTACCAACGAAGACCGCTGTTGCCTCCGAATCAAAACTGCCAGTTCGGAGGCGCTAGCCACGAGGCTGAGAATAGATCCGACTGGTTTGGACGCGTTTGTTACGTGTGTGCCTTAAGAAATCTCGCAATCAAACAACGTATGGCTAGGTGTAAAATTCAGTTGGCCTAATTCCATTTGACTACCTAGTTCGTTTGAAACTTGACGCTGGTATAATCGTTGAAGGCGTATGCATAAATAGTATTGTAAAAAATGAGTAGCGTTCTAGTTCCACCTCTGAATCATCCAGGATAAGGGCGTAAAGGGTCAGAAGCAACCAGCCACCAGCCTTCCGTCTATGAGCCCATAGCAATAAATATCCAGGGTTACTGTACCAACTTGTTCCTAGAATTCAGCTAGGCAGGTATAGCAGCTTTATGGGTGTTTGAGCAGGTAGCGATGCACACCGAATATTAACTGCCACCCTGAAGGTTTCCGATGGGAGATGACAGATTCTTACAAATACACGTACAAGCAGTTGCGAAGGTATACAGTCGAACCAGGTTATAACAAACAGCGTGATTCAACGCGATTTCTCTGCTATACGAAGTTTTATATAAGGGAACACGCTTATAACAATCTTCAGTATCAAATTCATTATAAAAAATGTGAACAGTTGATTGAAAACGCGATAACAAAAGAAAGACAACGCCACTCACCATAACTAGTAATATACTCCAAAAGAAATTTATTGCAGAGAAATGTACACCTACTTGCAGTAGGCAGTGATTTTCCACTGAACAATGCGTTTAGCACCATCACTGAGAATCGCATTCTTAACACCCGACATCATATCCTGTAATCCGGTCCACTTCACTGTGTTTCGGCAGGGCTTGCCGCTACTTCGTCACCTTACTTTGAGGTGCTGCTATGCAAGTGCACTGAAACGTGGGCAACGTAGTTATGTACGGTCGGAATGCCGGAGTTGTGAAAGCAGCACAGTAGTTCTGGCCGTTTTTTACGTGCAGAGAATTTTAGGGGCTCGCCTTGTCGTTGTCGCTCGCTCGCTGGACCCAAGTAGAGCCACACGGCGTTACGTCGTCGCCGCGCCCCACAAAGGCTTCCAAAGCCAAGCAGTTTATATAGCTACAAGCGTTCGAAACTCGCGAACCGCTGGGGCTTGTCATATATCTTCCCGTTGTATACCGCAAAAAAAAAGTGCAAGCATAGTTGAGGCAAAAAATACGAAATTAACCGCAGCGCCTGCCTTCATTTAGTTAGCAACGCTCGTTGGGTTGGTTTTTACGATTTAGTGAAATAAAAGTGGCAGTGCAACGCCAGCACGGGTGGTAGAAAAAGCAAGCACAAAAAGAACACAACTTTTGCTGGGGAAGTTTCAGGGAGGGGTCGCGCGAGCACTGCAAAGGCGGGAACTTTGAATTGCATTCGAAGGTAGCAGTCAGCGGATATCGGTGCTACAACCAAATATGGCGAATCACTGCTCTGCACTTCCGACGGCTTTCACGTTGAGTGGAAGGGCTTTTATTTTTTATCTCTTGGTCCGGAGCTACTCGCACGTACTTGGCCACGTGGTAGGCAGCTGCCGAATAGGGGGGCTGCAAAGCGCGGCTGGCAAAAGGCGCAGGTTCCTCCCGCTGCTGCGTTTCCCGAAGCCTAGGCGCAGCCGGCACAGAAACGCGTTGGCGGCCGTTTGGTCACGGATAGTGCGTGCTAAGAGTTCGATTTATCCAATTGTTAATTTTTACATGCATAACGGCAGAACACCCTTGAGTGTTCGCAAGAAAGCATACTTTGCTCTATTCAAGTTCTTTATATTCGGGTTTGGCTGTATTAGACATTTGATAGTGGGGGGCCGAAACTAGGCTGTGCCATCCAGAAAAAGTGAAATTTTGATTTATACGTGAACCCTCTTGTAGATAGGCATGAGAATTCTGGACTCTAAATAACTTTAAACCCTTATTCTGCCTTTCATTTGAATGAGAGGCTGTACAATTAAAATGCACTGGCAAATCAAAATTTGTTAGTAGTTGGGAGTGGTTACTTCGTTTTTAATCAAGGCCTTCTCGCTAAAATAACCATGTAAAGAAGGCCATGGCTCCCGTCGGGGGTGACCCATTGTGTATCGTAGCACATTCGCTTTCCTTTCTGTACAACATCAGCACAATGTCTTTCTGCACAAAATGCACGCAATCCTCGTTTGACAAAAGGTAGAAATGTCCGCTTGAAATTCCTACTCCGACCAGATTGAAAAAGGGATGGCTTACCCGGACAGAAAACAAGCCATGGTACACAAAGCAAAATAAATAAGTGAGCTGTGCGCCGCACGCAGTATGCCTCAGGCATACCGGCCTATCGAACTGCAAGGGCTTCTTCTGCACGGAAAGCTCCACGAAGTCTGACTATATGCATTGAAAGAGTGGAATAAACCTTGCGTCACAATTTGCGAAATACTGGGCGCTCGGGAAAACCTGACAAAGGCTTTTCTAAACGGGTTGGTTTCTGTTACGGTGGCGCTTATACTCACGAAGAGCATTTTTTTCTGCCATTAGTGCTGCGATGCCGTTTTGTCAGCAACGCACTTGTCGCGCGTACAAAACAGCAAACGGATTACCCTGCCACAGCATGGCTCTTTGTTCAAATCTAGGTTGCGGTGAGAAACGTTTGCAATTGTTAATTCTTTGCCTCGGTTCTCCGAAATCCATCCGCTGCGCTCTTAGCGTGCTTTCACAGGCTGGTTACTTCTGAACCCTCTCATTTTGAGAACACAAAAATAGTTTCTTGGTACTCTCACAGTGCTCAAAGTGGCGATTTATTTCAAATTTCTCCACTTTCTTGGGTCGTCATATCAGGAAATGCATCTCCATCGCCTGTACAAATATGGTATGTATCGCCCAAGCTATAATCGCTGGATTATAGTATAACTGTAACACCACAGCCTTCCGCAAAATTCAAGAATAAACATGACATTAGCAGCCAATTCTAGTCTACCCATAGGGAGAGGCGTGCAAATCTGTTTCTTTAGAGGAATCACCAAGTACACATAATTTGTTTTTGTTTTAATACATAACCTGACACGGTTGTCATGAACCATTGCGGTTAGCACGCTTATTTCGTCGTAAAAAGTGACTTTTGTAGCTAGTACAACTAGTTCACTTCCTTCAAGAACAAAACTAGGCGACTATTTTTGTAGTGTCATTGGTAGCGGAGCTTTGTTTTGTGTCTGTATTTCTGTTGACAAGTTCTTTGTTGCGCCATCATCAGTACTCTCACCATCGAAAACGTACGCTGCGCTCATCAGGAGCAGTTCGCGTTCTTTTGCGTAAACCACTCCGCGGGACCGATCAGAATGAACACCACAGCATGCCTGGCCATTTGAGAATCATCGCCGCACCCACTCCAGCCGTGTTTACAGATCCAGCAATAAATGCAGGTGGCCCGCACAAAGCCTAGTCCCGACGCCGTTTTTACAGGGTTCATGCGCGAGTCCAGAGCTTGTAAACCGTCACCGGCACACCACCATGGTGACTTCCGATGCCCGATGAAGATGATAATGATTAGTAGCCCTCCGTTCGTATCTGGACGTCGGTTGTCACCAACTACATTGCTTGTTTTATTCCACTTACGTGCCCTACTCTTGGCTAACCTGATATATTTGCCTTCCTCATCTCCCCCTTACCCATGTCTTAAACTCCCATCGCTCCCTCCCCCTTTTATTCCTCACCCCACGGCTGTAAATTCTCATCCGTTTGATTACTTCCTCTACGTACTAATCTCTTCACATTTTTCCTTCCACCACCAATCCAGCCGCCTCTTCGCCGCATCTATGGTCATCCTGAAGTTGAGGATCCCCCTTACCCCAAATCCTGAAGCCTCCACCAACGTCGTTTCTCCATCGCCCCGCGGCAGTCGTATCTTTGTGCAGCCTGTGACAGTATGCTCTATGGTTTTTCTACCCCTGCCGCAGCATACACATGTTTCATCCGCTTGCCTGTAGATATCCGTGTATGCCCGTATCCGTGTATACCCGGGTCGTCAGACACCCCGCCCCTGCTTCAAAGAGCAACACGCTGCCTCATGTATCGCCATAAAAAACCTTCGTTCCGGATTTCAAGTTTCTCAGTCCTATGAGTCTCCAGGTTTTTTTTCGCTTCTTTTCGCTGTACCCAAATTTCCAATTCTTTGTATCTGCCGCCTTTACCTGCTTTGTAACTGTTGCGTGTGCCCACTTTCCCCTGCCATCTTTCCGTACCGCTTAATCAGCTGTCTAGTATTCCGCCTCGAACGCGTGTCTTTGCTACTCATATACAAGTACAACACCCTCTCGGCCCATTTTTTTCGTTTTCTTTGTCACAAAGTCGCTCCTCAAATTTTATCTTGCTTTGCGCTTCTTTACCTCAACTGACGTCCGGCCAACTACTCCCTGTACTGCTTCGTTGGTAGTTTTCCTATGGGCCCCTATGACCAGTCTGCCTACCACCCTGTGATTTACCTCCAGGCCCGCTGCGGTATCTGGTTTCATGCACAGAACCGAATATCCGAAAATCAATCCGGGTACCACGCGCCCTTTTCCGACTCCCTTACCACCTCGTATTTGTGGTAGCTCCTCAGTTCTCTAGCTTCATTGTAGCCGCATTCCGTCTTCATTTCGTTATAAGGTGAGCCTTATGCGCATGCGTGTAATCGGCGCAATCGCTAAACCATACTCCTAAATATTTATACTTATTTACTCGTGGTATTTGTTTTTCTTGTACTGATACTGTTTTGGGCTCTGCGTCATCGTTGGAGACCATTATCCCCGATTTTTCTTTCCTAAAGGATAGCACTAGGCACGTCGCTTCATCTCCGCATATACCCATCAAGCCGTGCATACCTATCCGACTGTCCGCTGTCAAAAGCATAGCGTCTACACACAATTATATTGGAACCCGTTGTGCCCCCACCAGACCGTTTTTTCACGTAACAGAAGTCGAATTCCAGAGTACAGCCCTCAAGCTTCTTTTCTAGCCCCACCATGTAGGTCTTGAACAGCAGTGGAGAGAGGACATCTTTTGTTTCAAACCATTGTAGGTGTATACAGGCCTATTGTATGTTACCACCTCTCACACCATTTGAAGTTGTTCTCCCGGTATAATTCGAGCAGTGAGTAATTAAATTCTGTGTCCGCTCTCTCGTCCTCGAAGATATTCCGATGCCGCTCCTCGTCTACGTTCTCCCACCCCGCTTTGATGTCCTGAAAGGCTAGCCACAAACGTCCGTTTTGCGTGTTCGCCGCCTCTATACATTGGCTTACTAAAATAAGTTGTAATCTAGTCCCCTGTTTTTTGGAAACCCATTTTGAAGTTTCTCTAGTGTCCTATTTTCTTCTACCCGCTGCTCTAGCGCAAATTGTACTGCCTGCATTTCTAACCTGTACAGGACTGACGTGACGGTGACTTGCCTGTACGCGCTCAGTTTAGCGTTGCCTCCTTTCACATTGTACATTACAACCATCCTACTCGTTTGGCACGTGTCCGGTATTGCTCTCTTTTCTATCCCTGTACTGGTGGCTTGTCGTAGCTTTTCCTTAATCTTTAGCCCTACTTGGTTGATCAACTTCATCGCTGTCCCATCCGCGCCTGCTGCGGTACCTTTGGGACCTTTTACTCTGCTTTTTTTCCACTTGAGCGTGTGCGCATCAACCTCCAGACATTCTGGCCTCCCCGTCGTGACATATTTCCTGCATTGCGGGGCCGCTTCAACCACCTTACAGAAATTTTTAGTGATAATTCCATGAAGTCAATGCTTGCTCTCCCTTGAGACTCTGCCCTGTTTGTTTTCTATAGTGACAGCTTCCGTGGGTACTGTACGACTTCCTAGTTTCCACACATAATTTCAAAACTTCTTCAGCGCATCTCTGCCAATCCCTCTTATTTTCGACACCCATCCCTCACTGTCCCACTTTTTTTCGCCTGCACTAAGTGCTGTATTTCCAATTATTTTAGGTCCTCCTCCTCCGGGTGCCGCCCTGCCCTCTTGTCCTGCCTGTGCTCTCTAGATGCCTGTTCACGCCTCACTATAGCCTTCCTAATTTCTGCGTTCCACCAGCTTCTTGGTGATTTCGTTTCCCCCCATCGATTTGCCCTCTCTGCATTGACTAGTTTTTCCTGCTTTGTTGAGTCTATCATTTTCCTATTTTTGCATTCCGAAGTCCCGATTTTAGTGTCCCGACTCAGGATTCACTACTCGAGCGTCCCGATTATGGAGTCCCTCCCTCCTGAAAAGTTCCGCATATACGGAAATATGGGAATTCGGAGAACTTTCCTAGAATGACACAAAGCCTCAACAAAACACAGAATATTTTTCAGAAACACAGATGAACGAAGCAGTGCATACTTATCCAAAAATTTGCCAACGATTTTATGTGTGTAAGTTTACTAGAACCGCCAAATCATTGTCCGTATGAATTCCGTATTTACGGAGTATGCGGAAAACATACGGAGCGCCATTTTGCTTATTATTGCAGATAAAAACACGAAACCTGTGCCAAACGTTTTTATTGCGCGCACTAAGGTGATTTCCTGTTTTTTATACTAGCATCTACTTTCGGTGTGCTTGGGGGCGGCATAATCCGTATGAACTCCGTATTCCCATAATTCCGTATCTACGGAACGTTTCAGTAGGGCTACTGCACAATTGCAGAGTCCCTGCGGTGCCACCCTATCATCCCACTATCTTGGATGGTGGTTTTTCAAGCAAAAGAACCCCGTCTGGGCTAATCGTGTCACTATGCAGCGCGTCAAACTCTCCATTCCCTGGAAAACGCTTCCGGCTAAGTTCGGCCGCGTCCTTTCAAAACCAGCGTCAAGCCAAACCCACTACCCCTCTGATTCTTCTAAATTCGAGAGCTCCGATGAGCCACGGTTCTTTCTTCGTGCCCGCAAATTTTGTTAACACTGTCGCCCGATACGTCACAGTTGCACGTCGTTTTCCCGTGACGTTAACACAATGTCCTTCTCCATGGCAGTCGCAGCATGAGTCGCGCGATACACCCTCCGCCAACAACGAAGAACTCACGTTTCTTGTTCTGCTATAATAAGAACCGCAACCGAAATTTGGACGGCGTAAATATATCACTATGCCAAAATGCCGTTGTTCGACTACCAGCACAATACCCAGAAATCTAAGCTCAAGATCACGTCTACAGCACGCCACGACTACTGCGCTGCTTCAAACCCCACCAGAGCTGTCTGTCTCCGCGACATACCAGATGACCAGTCTACGCCCGACAAAAAGCCCCCGCATGTCCAATGTTTTACTCGCCAATGTCTCCACCAGTAGACTACGCGTCTGCGATTCGGTGCCATAGTCACAACCAATGTTGAAGCAACCATCAGAAAAGCGACTTTCATTGCCCACATCCTGCAGTTCACACACACAACCCGTCAGTGCCTTCTTATGGAATGACAACCCGCATGCTGGCCACAGTTAGTTGAGCCTGTACTCGCCGTCCTTCTAAGACGAGCATTTATATGGAGAAGCCTAGATGACAGGCATCGCACCATGACTACACGTCGAACAATGGTAACGATTCTGCACCCAACACCGTTCTCATCACATCGCCGTCCAAAGCCTGCGGGTACCGGCATCCCAAAGTCAGTGTGCACACGTCGCAAAACGCTGCTCGTAGAGCGCCATAGATTACAAGCACCCCTACGTCGTCTGCACAATAGCCGCTGCACCGACCCGTTTTGCAACCGGCTGAAGGAACCGTACTGTAGCTGGTCCCCTCCGCTACTGTCAGCCAAGGCCACGGGTCGCGAATCTTCTGACCAGGCTATCTCACTAAACTGACCATGTGAGCTCAACGGGAATGAATGCGGACAGACCTTGCTAATTACGTGGTCACACCTGTTCGTATACTGTACATAGTTGTTTGCTCATTGTTTTATTGCGTAGCATTTTTTGGCCAAGTACCCCACATCCAGACAGTGTAAAGCCTTGCATTTGCCTTGATAAAGCCTTGCCTTGATAACGGGGAAATAACAACTTAAAACGTTATAGTAACGCAAATAGAGTTAATTGTTCGGACAGAATGTTGAAAAACCAAAGATTAAGAAAACTAGGACGCGAAAAGTTTCAATAAATGGTGTAAAAAATTTTAAAATATGCATCTTATACATATCCCCCAAAACCGAAGAATAAACTAAAATAAAAGTCCACAGAAAACCCTTCAAAATACGAATAAAGCATAGAGAACATGGCCAACCGTGTAACTTCCCGCATTCCTGCAAAACCGCAGATTTGGCGGAAGTAACAACTTTCATCCTTAAAATCGACTGAATGGAGATAATTTGTCAGACAGCATCTTGAAAAACTAAAAAAATCAGAAAAAACACAAAAATAAACTTTTCACAAAGATCACGTGAAAAAAATATGCATTTTATACACTTACGAAGTACCCAGGAATAACCGAAACAGGACCGCAAAACAATGATCAAAATACGAATACAACAACGCGTAAACGACCCACCTCTGCAGTACGCATTGCACTTCAGAAACAAAATTATTGAAGTAAAGGCACGTCATCGCTATAACGGTATAAAATATATTTTTGGGAAAACAAACCAAATAAAACTTAATAATAACAAAACAAAAGTTAAAAATAGCAACATAATCGAACTTATTCTGCTATTCACGGCGCTATTTTGCTGTAAATACCTCACACTCCAGAAAAGCTGCATAACAAGCTGCGCATTAGTATGCAATTCTATCAATTTCTTCAGCTTTTTTTATTGCTTGGTAATGGGCAAAACGGCAAATAAGCAAACAAGCAATTGGGCAAGCGTCAATGTACCGAATTCTTTAAGACAAACCTACATTCAACAATAACAATTTAGCATTTCTGCCCATGTAATTGTACGAAGCCACTCTTCTCGCTTCCATAGATTCCAGTCACAGTTTAAGACTTCATAATCTAGCTCCGTGGGCGGAATAAATACCCATAATAATGTAGCATTCTAGCCTGAATAATTGGTTTTTACAATATGCAGATAGAGCTGGAAAACAAATTCTTCTGAAGCAAATTTAGAGGTGACTTGACGAGCAAAGGAACTTATTAACTTCGAAGCTTACCTAAATGTGCACCGAGAAAATTGGAGCCCATCATTAGAGAATTTTAGCTGACCGTCTTTCACGGTCCGCTCCGCTCCGATAGCGAGCGTGAGTGCCATTGCGCATGCGTGGCGCGCTCGGCCGCGAACGGCATTGGCTCCGGTTGCGCTGAGCGTGCCGCCGATACCGGAGCGGACCGTCGAAAACGGTAAGCTGCTAAATCTCTCTATTGTCTCACTTACTTCGCGCATATTAATAACAATCTCCCAGGTTATGCAGACATGGGTCTTGTGGACAGAAATATCCAAGCAGAGGGCACTGACTACCTTCATCCGCAGACGGAGAAAATTGAAAGGTACATATAACAGCCGCAGATGGTGAAATCACGGCTGAACTGGGATTCATTCTAACAAAACATTACCGGAACAAAGTTGAAACAGTACCATCAAAGGTAATTTACCGACTATGCAGGTACGTTTAGGCACGGTGAACATGGTGCGCAACGTAACTATTCAGCTTTTAATAAAACAAAACGGCAAAACGTTTTTTTGGTAGCAATCAAACTCGCAGTCCGTAAAATAAGAGCATAGAGGAGTTAAGAGCAAGGCTTAAAAAAACGTTCGTGTTCCTAGCAGACCCAATCAGGACTTCGTACACGTACTTAGTGGCAGCGCTTTTACGATACCTACAGAACCGACTGTTGCTGTGGGAGGTGGGGTGCCTACTAACATGGCGGAGGAGCTACCACAAAATACAAAACACTTTATTGTATGCTGACATTATATCAAGGGAATGGCCTAATCAGCGAGTAAAAGTGGGATGTGGTCAAGACTTATTAACGGGAGAACGGTTATAGAAGTCCGTAATGAGTACGTCACAAAGATTGAGGTAACATAACGGAAAAGAAATATCGGTTCCAAACATTGTATAGTTTCCTTAGCAAAATGTTGTATCAGACGCTTCGGCCGTGTTTGACATGGGTCACCTATTTGCGTGCGTTTCTCCTGAGAAAATGGTTTTTCAGAGTAGCGCTTATACTTCCCTCCGATTCACTTACGGAAGCCATGACGCTAAGCTATATAAGTCCGTAGGTCTCAATTTTGTCGATTGGTTGTATGTTAAACACGTTCTACAAACCTCTGACTACATGCTAAAATTGTCTGTCTAGTGTTTTTGTCTCATTATCGCAGTGTCACTTCGGGTACAGCCAAGCAGAAAGTTTTGTATTTTCTGCCTTTTCTTATCGTCTAACAACTCTTCTTTGCATGCGTGTATATATCTGGAGAAAATACGAAAGACCCCCAGCTTTGTAGTTAGAACTAACGGTGAATGACTCCTTCCTTAGCGCGCTTTATAGATATCGGGTGGCCCGCCGTTTGTTACGTGCCAGCTAAGAACACCCTCGGCCTTGGAGTCGATAGGGTGCGCCTATATTTTCAATATTTTCACCCCACTTGCACCTCCGAACATCGCGTGTGCTCTATGCGAGTGGGGAATAGTGTCGCGCATATGTGAAGTCACGAGGCTCCGCGGTTCGTCAATACCAAAATACGTTGACAAAGTGCTTACAATGTTGAGTTTGCATTATGCCAGTTACGATTTTGTATAGACGGGAATATTAGTGATGTTATTTTTGATATATTTCCGATGATGGTATCAACCTTTCCCGCGTGCTACGTAGAATAATGCTCCAGAGCCCGAGTGCCGAAATAAGGCGTAAATTGTTTTCGCTATTGTTCAAGAAGCGTACTTTACCTATTAGATCAGCACATAGGTGCCGGAGGTCTAGGAAGCCAAAACGGACGCGAGCTATGTTCGAAGAAATCCACAGCCGCAATAAATTACTGAGTCAGTTCATACTGAGTATATTGAGTATTGAGTATTTGAGTATATTGCTATACTCAAAGAACTTTAAAACACATGAAACGACCTAAATGCGTAATGATCCGTCCTGGAAGGTATTGGCTGATATTTTTAGTTTTCCGCTTTCGCATATCTACAATTTCGTTCTGCACCACGGCCTCTTTCCGGACAACATAATATTCGCAGTAGTGCACCCTATCATTCAGGGAGTGCGCGAAACATTCTAAAAATCTTCACCCTACATAACCTTTTACAGTGTCGTCGAATATTCTGGAGCACATAATAATACGCTCACTGGTTTTCTTGTTCAGAATGCCATCATACCCAAATGCTGTATGGGATCCAAAAAGAAAAATCTGTTAAACGTGCGATACCACAGGTTCAAGAACGAATTATCACAAATGTTGCAAATCAACTCTGTACAACTGGCATATTCGTGTATTCCGAAAATACGGTTTATTTGAGAAAGCAGAAAATTCTTTTCGACAAGCTCGACCCGTATGGAAGCCGTGGTCTAGCGCTTGAACAAATAAAACAATTCAGGGAAACCTGCACTCAGGCGCAATACTTGATTGGTGAAGCATTGCCGGACACATAGTTAAGTTTCAGAGTCATGGTTTATTTGCATAGCTGCGGTGCTAAAAATCGTCGTCATATGCATCGAAGAGGTCTTCGTCTTCTTCGCGTCGAGTGGTGGATCCAAAGTCATCCTCAGCATTGAAGACTTCCACCAGCTCTTTTATTCGACTCGTGGCAGCAGGGATGGGATTTGCAAGTCGCCTCGGGAAAATGTGTCCCACTCGTAGCCACGACTCAAATTATGCATAATGGCTTCTAATGTGGCTGCAGCAGTGACCTCTCCCAAGCAGGGGGTCCGTTCGTCGTAAGCGTTAGCGTTGGAGTTCTTTTTCTTTTTTTAAGTGCATGGCAGCGCTGGACGACAGCTCTGGAGTTTGTTATTGTTTCCTTGCTAAAATCACTGCGGGTTTCGGGGACTCTGCGGTAAACGCGCGTCGCGCTTTCACGAGCGCTCGCCATTTATTCGCTCCTCCTGGTTTTTGCCGGGGTTTTTTTGCCAAGGCCATGCCCGTGCCGGAGAAGCTGGATGGTCACCGCGAGGCACGCCCTCAGGAGCGCTCGACATTTTCTTGGTATGTTTTTCTGCAACGGCGAACTTACAGCTTGTTCAACTGCTCCGCTGTTGAAAGTAATCTGCATGATCGTTTTCAATTTCTGCGGTACAGTAATGCTGACTCGCGTTTAGAGAAAATAAAATATGGTGCGTAACGATGCTCCATTTTAGGCTCGATTCTGTTCCTTGTGCACATTAATGGCATTGTACTAATACGGTAACCCAAGAAAGAGGGCTCTACACTGATGACGCTATTGTATGATATCATGGTGCTACTCTTTCTGAGGTTGTGAACGAAGCTGATAAGTGTATGAAAGAGCTTGCATTTTGGTAGTCCATTATAAAAATAGCGATCTATAACTGCAATATAAATTCGAAGCGAAAACAACAAATATAAATTTGAAGCGAAAACAACAATGCAAGTTACATCACAATAATTTTTCGCTGTTTATTTTCAGGAATACTTAAGCTGGTCGAAACACGTTGATTACTTTAGGGTAGAAATTTTAAAAACCATAGGAATGCTCACCATATATACTTCAATCTTGCCAAGATGGTTCAAATGACAGCCATGTTATGCAACGGTTTAGTCTGTATTACCAGAGTCCTGCTGGTATGTCGCACTATGGAAAAGGGTAATTTTAAACTGAATCTGCTTTTTCAAACCAGACGTCAAAGATTTATCGAAAACCGTTTGCCGGGCGAACATGCACTGCCATTGTTTTTACCCACAAAATCCTAATAGTTGAATACATTTTGCTCCGCAAGTGCACAATACCTAACGCGATGCTACGCTGCTTTTATCCCGTTCCATAGGTCGGCAAAACAGAAAGAACTCACTCAAACTCAATCACAATTTTTTTCATTCACGCTGTACTCAATCAAACTCAGACTCAAAAAGCTGGTCTGTTTACAAAATCACTCGTACTCACTCATCAAATACTCATTTGTAATCATACTCACTTGTACTCAAACTCATTTGTCCTCACGAGTATTCGTACTCAATCTGTACTCATGAGTACTCACCCAGTACTCATGAGTACTCAATCTGTACTCATGAGTACTCAATCTTCTGTACTCATGAGTACTACTCATTCTGCAATCATGAGTACTACTCATTCTGCAATCATGAGTACTACTCATTCTGCAATCACGAGTACTACTCATTCTGCAATCATGAGTACTACTCATTATGCACTCATAGTACTCAATCTGTACTCATGAGTACTTAATTTGTATTACTCACGAATAATCAACTTATCTGCACTGTTAGCTAGGTCGTATCTCGAATGAAAGACTAAATAGAAAAAAATAAAATGTTTAATTGATTAGAAAAACACAGGATCGGGCTCAGGGGAGCTCGGGGCTTGTCGGTGCGGCCGAGGTCGTAAACTGCTGTTTTCTGCGTGTCTTCGGGTGGCAGCTTTTGTCGTCCGTTTTCGTTTCCAGGCGCGCTGATACTCTCCTAATCGTGCTCCAAATCAGAAGTGTGCCTTCCCCCAGGCACAATGAAGCGTTTCTGTAGATTAACGTCCGTTCGTATCGAGATCACTGTCCGCTTATTCACAGATGCTCGATGCTGGCGTTTGTTTTTTGTTGTTCCGGATACTAGAAACTTCATTAAGAGGGTGTTCGTCTCATTGAGCTTCGGTGAATTTCAAATCTGCTTTCTTTTATTGATGTTGTGCCGTGGGATTCACTTCGTCAAAGCTGAACTTGACAGTGTTTACGGCGTTGCGTTAGTCGCGCCGCTTCCGTCGGCGATTGTGTTCGTGTAACTCGTCGCGTGCTTGATGCATGTGGGGGCGTAGACGTTCGGTGGCGAGCTGCGCCGTGTAGGGATGGCATAGTTCGGCGTGTTGAGGACGTTGCTTGAATTGACGTGTGCGTTGCGTATGATGCGGGAGCCGATTGGCTTTTCGTTTAGTGTGCGGTAGCGTGGCGTTTTCGTAGGGTGGCATGGCTGATCGGTCAAAGTCTTTGCGGCTCCGTGCTCGCAGTTGCCGTGGTTGTTTCGGAAGTGAAACCGTTGTGGTGGGGAAGCGGGGGTAGTTCGTGCCGTCCGTTCGGTCCCACATTCCTTGGCGTCGCAAGCGTGACTTCATTGTTAGGGCATTCGATGCCTTCGTCTGGATCGGGTTCATTCGTTGTCGTTTTTGTTGTGTCCGTGTCGTCGCTCAAGCCCTCGTCTTTTGCCCGTTGTTTCGAGAATGCTATAATCGCTATCTCTCCCATACAAGCAGGCTCCGTTCGTCCCGAGTCCGCTTGCTCGCGGTTGCGTCCTCTTGTACGAAATAGTGTTTATCGTGTGAGTCTCGGTCGGAGCGCGGATGCCGGGGATCTTGTTCGTTCTGGCTCGGACATGCCGCATGCGCTGGCCGTGTCGTTGCTCGTCGACGGACCTACCTGCACGAGTGTGATGTCGTTCGTCCGCTGGACTCGGGCTGAAGCAGCGGGTGTCGGAGAGCTCGTACGTTCCGGTAGGGTTGAACCGCGTGCGCTGGGTCTTTTGTTGCTTGTGGCCATGTGATTTCTGAGGTTGTAACATTCGCTGGCCAAGTCGGGATAGCAGCAGCACGAGCGGAGGATGTCGTGAATAGCAGTTTCTTCTGTGTGTGCTGGCTTGGCGGCGTTCCATGCGCTGTGCATTTCGTTCGCCGTGGTCAGCTCGACTGGTTCAAGTTGAATGTCGTTCGTCACCTCTGGTGCGTTTCGTGCGCTGTGCGCCTCGTTTTATCTAGGACACTCCACTATAATTGGTGTGCGGTCGTTCGGCACGTATGGTGCATTTCGGGCGCCGTGCGTCTTGGTCGCTTGTCGGGGCCATATCTAAAAATCCGGATGCGATGTCGTTGGTTGCGTGGACCGGCGCCGGGACAGCACGAAAGAGGAACGGGCGAAAGAGGAACGGACGACACGGCAATACCTTGCGCTACGCAGCGCGAAGTTGCAAGTTTCACGGCGCAACCGCCACAAGTACTCCCTCCCTGATGTGTTTACCTCTTGGCTAAGGCTTGCGTGTTCGCCGATCCACACGGCGGACCAAAACGATTATTTGGACCGCGGTCCGCGCATCCCGTGATAAGACGTCACCAGTTCACGCGCCGCCGTTGGACCGCGCAGGACCGCGGCCTTCGCGGTCCAAATATTCGCCGAGGCTTTTCGGCCCGCAGTCTCGACGGCGGACCACGACATCATAACAGCGGCCGCGTCGCGTGGGCGGAGCCGCATCCAGTTGCGCCAATAGAGAATAGCGCGGGCAGCGCGGCTGTTTCGAAGCGCTCGAAGGAGCCTGTCAATCACCCGCGGTTGGATAAGCGACGGGCTAGGCTTGCAATCGCGACGCATACTTCATTCGTGCTTTTTCTTGCGAGTCCTGACTCTTACTAGTGCGATGTTAGCTATGATTATCACTTTGTTTCACGCATGTGGACCTCAATTTAGGTTCGGTTCCAGCGAGCGGTGACGAGCCGTATGCAGCCCGGATCGCCCCGCCGTCGCCGCTCGTCGTGTCGCCTTCATGCGAACGACGGCGGCGGCTGCGTGAGCACGCCCGCCCTGCTTGCATGCGGGTGGCCGTTATTGTGGGGATGAAAGGTTTCGTGCAGGCTCGTGCTTTACAACATGTTGTCGCGGCCAAACGGCGCCTGTGTTCACCCTTCTGGCTTGTGAGTTCAGACGGTCGGCCATTCGCAGTCCGCTCAGCCGGCCCGCCATGTGGATGCGCTCTGCTTTGGATCGGACCGCGGCGGACCGTGACGTCTCATCACGTGACCGATTGGACGGCGGACTCGGTCCGTTGTGTGTTCGGGACGCAGGGAAAGGCGTCAGGGTGGCGCGTCGCTTCTTTCGTTCTTTCCAGGGGTGCTATCACGGTGCCAGGAAAGGAGCTGAGGGCAACAGGCAATGGGATGCCTCTCATTGGTCGATGGCGTGGGTTAACCGAGGTCAGCAAAACAATCAAACAAAAAAGCGGATTTTTCGCCGCCTTGTGCCACCGGTTGCACACTCTTTCTTTGTACTGTCACGCTCGCGCTCCCGGTGCCGGCGCGCCAACGAGGCGGCTCAGCGAAGAGGGAAAAAAAAATCGCCCTTTAGATGCATTTCTGACTACGTGCTCTGGTGTTTATTTTTTTTTTCTTAGTTTCATGACGTACAGTTCCCGTAATAGCTCGAAAGCGCGGCAACGTTTAGTCGTTGTGTGCTCCATTGTACATATAAATAATGCACTGTCGACGCTCGTAGCGTCAGAAAGCGCACGGCTGTTAGCCAAGCTTGTATGGCTACGGTTCCGTGTATAATTCATGTCTGTAAATAAGAACTCCCGAGACTCCATGTGTCTTCGAAGCGCGCGGGGTTGTAGCCTGAGACTTTCACTTTCATATCACTTTCGTATTTATGTCTGGGTTCAAATATCCCTGTTTTATTTTTGTTGAACAAAGCTGATAAATAGGAAGCATGGTACCAGCTTTAGTAGCCAGGGAATATTTTGCTAATATGAAGCCCTCGATTAAGGATTCTTTTAACTTTTGGCCGAGCGGCTGAATGGTGGGGCAGTTGGCCAGTTGTAGAGAGGGCACATTATGTACATAAAGCTACTTAACGGTGACCCCAGTAGCTCCCATGTATACAGCGGGGCGTGATATTAAAGGGGGCCTGAGATGGATTTCAAAGTGTTTTTGTTTGTGTCAGAAATCTACTCTACAGTTCTTGTAGAAACAAGTCCAAAAATAGTAAGCATATTCGCTCACGCTAACAAAAGTTATTACCCGGACGAGACAGAACTATTTGTTGGCTCGGCGGCTTGCGATGACGACATAGTCCGACCTCGTCCGAGGCGAAGCACTCATTTCATGGTTGGCCGCCGGGATGTCCGCGATTTTTGACGGCGGCGGTTTTGTTTAGAGCGTCGTCGTTACCATGGTTACTTCAGCGAGTGGGTCGCACATGAGACGACGACGTCCTTTTTATTTTTTAAGCTACGTTTTCAGTCTTTACGGACTTTTAGCAGGAGATACTGGTGATTGCGGAAGTCGACCTTGCACGCGCGAGAGTTTCCGTGAACGGTAACTTATTTTTACCGTCGCTACATAGCGATGCTAGAATTTCTACCGACTGTAGTAGCGAGCCCCCTGCGCCGGCGAAATGTACGCTCGCGTTTTGATCAGATTACCGGAAAGTTCCGAGTGAACGCCCTCCCCCGAAACATCGCCCACCCCCTTTTACGGGTGAAATATTCAATTTACTGAAAGACGCGCGCCCACCCCGTAAAATCCATGGCTTTAGCGCCGATGAGTGAACAAAACAAACCCGAATCATCTCTTCATGTGTAGATGCGGTCACTTATTCGTCCTTTCCGCGCTTGACCCGAAATTTCGCCCATCTCGTATTTTTCACTTGATATCACTGTACTTAAATTTGGGTGGGCGTTCTTCCGGAACTTTACGGCACAGCAAATGCGCTGTGCTCTGCGCTTCATGCACGCAATCTTAGTTGATGTTGTTTACTACATTCTTGCTAAATGATGATCAGGAGCACGATAAATGACAATTTTTTTTAGAATGAGCGAGCAAAATTTCCGCCCCTACTCCAGCTTCCCACGCTTACAATGGTTCAGATGCCTTTATGAACTAGCATAGCTCTTTTATGCTTTCAAAATCGTCTTGCGCAAGGTAATATAGGTAACTGCGGAATCATTACAATATATCTTACTCATTTTATATCGAAATATTTAGCGGTGGCGTGAGTTCTGGTTAATGCAATACTTGGTCCTAATTCTTCCCACTAGATGGCGGCGTCAACGTCATGTTCTCGATTTTTTAAGCTCTACAGTAGAAGTATACGGCTCTTTTAAAAAAAATTATTGTATTGTGAGAGTTCAATCTAAGACGTCTAAGATTCAAGCCATTTCAAGCGTAAGCGAACAGTTCTGGGCAACAAACGTTTGTTTCATTTGCTTTGCGACAAATTCGCCAGATGTCGCTACTCGGCAGAGCCGGTTAGGGTGCCTCGATGCGGGCGCGCATCGAGGCACCCTAGAGCTGGTAAGCCGGAATGCAGAAACCGCAGAGTGCAATCCTTTCGTTTTCAGCGGCAAACGGCTACTCTTGCTTCATTTAACACGGTAAACGGTAAAGCGCGCTAAGGACACTAGGCAACAGGTTCATTCAGAAGGCCGGTGCAGCAAACCACACTTTCCTGCGATCATGACTTGATGGGAAGCAATGAAATGAAACTCTTTGGCAGTTGTCGTTACGGGATGAGCATGCTCTTGCCCTTGTCGCGACCGCCGCAGAGAATCAGCTGCGACAGCGTTTGGGCTTGAACTGATTTATTCAGCCCGCGTGAGCGCACTTCAGCGTGCGCCTCGTGATCACGAGCAGTGCCCGGCGTCGTCCAAGCGCTGCGTGCGGAGCTCCTCCTTCGTCGTCGGCCCGGCGCTCCCTAGGCGCGCCGTTCGTTACCACCTCTGAAACAACGTCGAGGCTACGCTCGAAACACAGATGATGCAAAGAATCGTTTCGGGTACAGCGTCCAAGAAAGCAAATGCAAAGAAAACTGATGATACTCTCACCAGACACGGAGCGCTAAGCGACCATGCTGGCTGCAAGCGTCGTTGCTCCTGCGCTCACTGTATCCTTCCGCCGAGAACGGAGGAGCGTCAAGCCCGGTTTGGCCCGGTGTGTAAGTGCTTTACACTCCCGTATAAAACAAATATGTGTGACTGTGTAAAAGCACCCACACACAAAAGATGTTTTTTGTAGCTTTCTGATGTTTTTACGCTCGTAAAAAATTGATTAAATCAAGAGCGCACAAACACGTCACGATTAGTTCAAGAAATAGCCGTTGCGCTCCGATACCATCGACCCCCCAAAAACCCCCATCTCAGGGGCCCTTTAAGTTGCAAGTTGCAATAATAAATTATCTTTATGACAGACACAGACAGACAGACTGACAGGCCAACAATGTCCCGCTCAAGTGGCCAAAGAAAGGCTATCGTCTTTAAAACCAGCTGGAAAGAGACGCTGCCGCCACTGTTCCGCATTCAGCGAACATTGCGCAACCGTACCCCTCGCAAGCGCCGCCAGCCCGCAATGTAACAGATAAACAGAAAGACGAAAACCGGCTACCGCGCGAAAAGCCAAAGAGGGAAGTCCCGCCGCGAGAAAGGGACAGGACAGGGGCGCTACGCGTCGTTGTGTCTACTTCCGTTAACAGCACGGTCAAAACCCCCACGGGTCTGACCTTAATCACTAATTTTTGTGTGCGTGTGTGTGCGGTTAACCAGAGCGCCCGACACAAATTTGCTGCACCTGGCGACACGCCGACGGTGGGCCAGATTCGCGCCTCGGTCAAACAGCTCGCGGCAGACGTGCCGCGACTTGGCGGCACACAGCGCCGCCGAGTCTACTCTCCTTTTCCCATCGAGACGGCCGCACCAAATCATGCCTGGGACGACCGGCCCGAAAAAGACATGCAGCAAGTAGACCCTGGAGACGGCGCCGCTGAGTAGCCTTCCCTTTCTTGTCGTGGCTCGGCTGACGCAATCCCTTCGCTTTCAAACTGCGGCCAGTGATAGTCCTGATTGGAAAGATTCGAACTGCACGCGGCTGCGGCGGCACCCCGGGGGATAAAACCAGCCCTGAAGCAGCGGCTGTGCAGCGGCATTTCATTGGAGGCACGGAGTTGAGAAGTGCTATCGCCTTTGTGCGAGCCATGTAACACTCTTGCTACCTTTGTATATAGTGTATATAAATGCAGCTTAAAATCGCTGTCGGCTCGACAACTTCATCGCTCTGCTCTGCGCCGCGTCGATGACGGACTGAGCAGGGCAACGTCGCAACAGTGGTGACTGAGTAGGAATGGCCCAGTCCAAACATTGTGCGTGTGTGTTCATGGGGGGGGGGAGGGGGGGCGTGGAGGGGGTATCGCTCGCAGTCGAGGGCCGCAGGGCACCCAGTTGCTGCCGGTGCTTGGCAGCCATTCCAGCAGTGTCAAACTGCGCTGCCGTGCTTCGTGCACTCGAGAACAAAGTTTGCAGACGCGTTTTTCGGAGGCGTGATAGCTTGCACTGACGTCACTGTATTGCCGTGTTGGTTGGTTGATTGCACCGTGGAAATCTGCAGCTCTTATCTCGAGCAGTGCGGATGAAGCTGACAGCGATCGATCAAAAAAAGCGGTGGCGTCGTTATGTGCAATCCACATGTTTTACGAGATGTTCCAAGACGTGAGCTTAAGCGACAATCCCAGCGTCTGGCGTTGGCGTTCATCACTTCAAAACGATTCCTTCACGAGGCCTCCCACAGTGCGAGCTTAAACTCGACAGTAGCTGCTAGCGAGGGGTGTGCGCCCGCCTGTAAACAGTAGTGAAGGGTAGGGGAATAACAACCACCGAAATTCATCATCATCGTCAGCGTCGTCATTACACGGTGGCATAAACGAGAAGCGGCGAATGGGGTTGCCACTCGAAAGTAAAGCCATTCGAAAGCAAAACGCTCCTCCAGCGGCAAGATGCCAGAGCTCTGCGACAAAATATGTGAGGCTAAACAAGGCGTCTCACGCGTTCAACTGGATATTATGATGTCCGATTCACAACTCACAAACGTACTTAGGTGTACCCGGATATTTTATTTCCAATGCTGGGGCAAATTCCACCGCCGCGGTTGCACGGTGGGGCTGTATGTTCACGTGTAAATGGCACTACACGAGACCATATTACTAGCGAACCTGAGCAAAATGTTTCAAAACGGGAACCTAATAAAACCATATGAGCGCACGTACATCAGCCAAATTGTCGCTTCAATACACACACCGAAATGGTGCGGACAATTTCGGTGAGACAAACGTTACAAACCACGTAGTCGGTTTGACGCGAGTTACGTAAACTAACTGCGACTGTTGAAATGAACGGTTCGGTTCACAAAACGACTACACAGCGCGACATGCGTCTACGGAAACTTCTGAAAACCGAAAAAGAGGGATTTCAGTACGCCTAATGCGTCCATTGTTAGCAGCCTCCACCACCTCTCCCCTAAAACAACTGGAAGGGAGCACGCGCAATGAAGCCGCCATGCGTTCACAGGCCGCGTCAACAAAAATAACTGCGGCAGTCAACAAGTGCCGTAGAAGAGCAACTGCGGCCGCGTTTCCCGCCGGGCCCTCACCCCCTCGTTTTTCCCTCTTCACCGTGACCCCTTTGCAAGCGACCGCCGCGAAACGCTTACAGCGCCAAACATGGACCGGGAAAGGGGGGAGGTGCAGTTTTCGTTGTCTAATTTTGACATCCTTGACAGTTAAGCTGCACAGCGGCACTGCTAATGTTTGCGACTCGTACACGCGCGTCCAAACTTGAGCTCATGATAAAACTTGTTTGCAGTACTGTACTCACGAGTGCACATAATCAAGAGTGCAAGCGCTCGCAAAACCAGTATTCATGAGTATTCTACTCATGAGTACTGTGTACTCATGAGTACTATGTACTCATCAGTACTGTGTATTCACGAGTACTGTGTACTCATGAGTACTGTGTACTCATGAGTACTATGTACTCATGAGTACTATGTACTCATGAGTACTGTGTACTCATGAGTAATGTGTACTCGTGAGTACTCATACTCATTAGTACTCAAACTCGTGAGTACTCGTACTCATGAATGCTGTACTCATGAGTACTCATACTCATGAGTAGTGTACTCATGAGTACTGTACTCACGAGTAGTTGACTTACCCCTGTACTCACTCGTCATCATACTCACTTTTTTTTCTGTGTCTGTACTCACTCATCATCGTACTCACTCGTGAGTTTGAGTACAAATGAGTACAAATGAGTGTACTCACGAGTGAGTACGCCGACCTATGCTCATGATAAAACTTGTTTGCAGTACTGTACTCACGAGTGCACATAATCAAGAGTGCAAGCGCTCGCAAAACCAGTATTCATGAGTATTGTACTCATGAGTACTGTGTACTCATGAGTACTATGTACTCATCAGTACTGTGTATTCACGAGTACTGTGTACTCATGAGTACTGTGTACTCATGAGTACTACTCATGAGTACTGTGTACTCATGAGTAATGTGTACTCATGAGTACTCATACTCATTAGTACTCAAACTCGTGAGTACTCGTACTCATGAATGCTGTACTCATGAGTACTCATACTCATGAGTAGTGTACTCATGAGTACTGTACTCACGAATAGTTGACTTACCCCTGTACTCACTCGTCATCATACTCACTTTTTTTTTCTGGGTGTGTACTCACTCATCATCGTACTCACTCGTGAGTTTGAGTACAAATGAGTGTACTCACGAGTGAGTACGCCGACCTATGCCCGTTACAAGTGGCCGGAATGCGGTTAAAAATTTGGACAGATTTCATATTTAAATGGTCCGCAAGAAAGAACAGAATTGAACTTAATTATGTTTTACCTAACATTCAGGTACTTATGTAAATATTTGATGTCAGCTGAAACTACAGGTTTATTTGTGTTCATAATTGAGGATTTCTGGCAAATGGCCATTTAAAATTGGCCATTTTCCAGTGACCGTAAACTCGGTTTGTCACCCCCTTCAACGGGCGCAAGTTGAGGGGACCCCTCGCCGAATCGGTCACTAGCAACAGTTTTTTGGTTGTTCGGCTGTACCTGCTGGCTACTGTTTACTTAACATCCTCCGGATGCCACTACTACTATTGGTGCTTTTCATTAGTTGATGCTCTCACTTTCCCATCTGCGCGTGGATGCTTGCACCGGAGCGTAGCCAGGATTTTTGTTCGGGGGGGGGGGGTCTAAGGTTGTTCTCCGCCCCCACCCCCACCCCCCTCCGAAGAAAAAAAAGCGTGGTTGTTTGCAAGCGCCCTTAAAGGCTATGAAAATAAAATACATGTTTGGTTCATTAAAAAGTCTGCCTTGTCCCGATAACAATGATACCAGTTTTATCGCAAACTTCAGAGGAATAATCGATATAATAAATTAAACGTTTAAAGCAATGGCAAATCCCCGCCCTCTTTCCGGCGGCGATTGCACTATGACAGTTCAGGATCTTGTTTGTATGATTGGCGCCTAACGACTTTAGTCACCGCCAAGGAACATGATTGCGCGATTGTAGAGGGGCCTCCATTGATCTTATCATTCCAATACCACTCCTGCCTATATCCCTTCACTGCAGCACTAAATTTGCAATTTTTTTACATTTGTTGCATGCTTCGGTTGAAAAAACGCCTGTGATTGGAATGGAGCTGTGCGAGTTACCAAAGGCTAGTTGCTATTCAATTGAAACAAGGTTGTATTTTGTCTTTAAAAGGCCCTTTAAGGTCCTCTCATGATATTGGTGTTGATTGTGATTGTATTTGTGCCAGCTGAAGTTGTAAACTTGGCGAAAATCCGCAGACCGCGTGGTACAATTATCTGCCCGTGATACGGGACGTACATTGCACGCACGGGAACCTTGTGTAGGCATTGCATTAAACGGCCATAGTTTCATGAAATTACTTGCTTTATTTCAACGTGTGGAGTATGATGAGTGTGACATCCGCAATAAAATGACGTAGGCCGTAAGAATTTGATTTTTATTTAGTTGTTTTTTCCGCAATGCAAAATAAAATGTTTTGCATTAACGCCCGTACAGTAGCGGCCAATGTAAGGCCAATGGAGCTCATTCTGTGCAGTGTGCATCGAATCTATGCACTTGCGTTATGTGTAGCGCAGGTCTTATCTTTAAAAACCGAGAGGCTATGAATTATGCATACAAGAAGCGTTATATCTCTATCAATAATTTTAAGAAATATCAACCCTAAACACACAGACACCACGCGCAATAACAGCGCTGTTAAGGGCGAAAATTACACGAACATGGCTGATTAGTCCACACGCAAAGCGGAATAATTCAGCCATCGGTATTTGTTAAGTCATGCCAGTTTAAATTTGCGCTTCTGTTTTGAGTCTCAACGCAGTCCATTTCGTAGCTTCTATCAGGTCTCCCTGCCGACATGAGAAGCTGGTGCTCTTGAGAGGGCCAGCGGTCTGTAGCCCGTTTATTTAATTAGGAAATTCTGTTGTCTTGCACGACCGATTGAGCCTCAAAAGAACGATACTCCTGCGTCCACAGCAGGCCAGGAAGAGTTAAAGGAAAATTCTACCAGAAAGGCACGTTTGTTTTTTCGCCACCAGTACGAAGGTGCTTCACTTGCGCTGTGCACGCTGATATGGGTTTAAAATTGGGTGTAGCAGTGGATGCACGCGTAGATATGAAACGCGGTAACCAAACTCCCGATAACGCGCACACCGTGTGACGGCGGCTACCTCACATGGAGTTTCATCCCAGTAAAAGCTAACTATTAAAACTGCAGCCACAGCAAATATATTTTTCACTCTTTATGTACTAATACTAACGCCGTCCCGATACACTCTGAGTAACCCTCACCAACTTTGTGCATAATAAAATATTTAGGCGTTTACAGGAGTTGAATTTACGTTTCCCTCATCAAAAATCACCTATGCGCTCAACTGTTGGCGCTTTCATCGACCAATTCAAACGCAAATACTTCATTCGAAATAAAACGAGATACACATTTTTAGCTCGCAGACACAAGGTGCTGTGGCATCGTGTAAATACAAGGAAATGATTATTTAAATATCAAAGAATACATAACTGATCTGCACTGCACAACTTAACGTACAATGCAACCTCCATCGCCAAAAGACTTCGCCAAAAGACATCATGCAAGGATTAATCACTGGAAGAAAATTACTTACAATTCGAGGCCTCTTTTGGGTGTTGGCACTTGGAACATGCGCTTCTCAAAACTGGGGGTGCTTCTATCCTCGCGGCATATTGCCGTTGTGTTTCAGGCCCCCAGCTGAATATACACTGCTCTGGGAAGCCGCCGTCCAGGGAAAAAGCGGCCGTGGACGCAATGGAGGGGCTTTAGTTGTGATCGAGGTAGAATATGGCCATCTGATCGTTGTTGCTGTCGCGACGCCGTCTGCCTGTGGCAGGGCTGGTCACCGTCGTGCCTTCACATTTAGGATAAAGTCTGGGACTGGCTCGGCGAGCCGCAGCGCGCCTTTTTTGTCGACCCGCTGTTCTCCAGTTTCCTAGGTTAGGGGAGAATACCGCCGAAAAAAGCTTCTAATCGCAGGGGTAAAATTGATTGCCGTAACATCGCCGTCAGAAGGGGACACTCAGTGCGTGGAATCTGAGCCCACTCCAACATAACCCTCCCGGGCTCGACAGAAACGTGAAAAAGGAAGAATGAAGGGCTGACGCGAGGAAGAGAGGCATAGCTTGCTGTGTGTCTCATTCGCACCTCTGCCCGCGCATGACATTCATCCAGCTAAACTGCATTTCATCCATTACGTAGCCCCATCGCATTCTTCAGTTACCTTGCACGAGTCTTGAATGTGCGCCCACGGCCGCTTGATCTCCCCCTTTCCAGGAGATGGAGCGGCCATGGTCAGCCACCGCCGCTTGCACGCTTGTTCACAGGCGACGTACCAGGCATACAGGCAGCACGGCAACGGCCGGAAAAATTTCGGGGGAGGCTGAAGTCCAATCAGCCCCCCCCCCCCCCCCCCCCTCCCCCCTCAGGCTACGCCACTGGCTTGCACAGCTCGTAGCGCGCATTGTATTGCCTGCAAATATAAACTCCCCGGTATGTTAGCTAAGCACCACCCTCCCCAGCATGGCAAAGTAACTCAGGTGAGGTTTACATAGAGCAGATTTTAATAATCTACTGGAACTATTTGCCCTGACGCGAACTCTTCAAGGACAATTTGTAGTGTGTTCCCGTACCGACAGAGGCCACCACAGCAACCACTGATCTAGTGTGTGCTTCTGCCGACAGAGGGCATTACTGTGACCATTGCTTGCGTATATATTCTAAAGGAAATGAAGCCTTGGGGTCTGTTCCCTGTACGCGGCGGCGTGTGTATGTGGTTGGCGGGTCAGGTGCTCGTTGAAAGCATGCCCGCTGCAATTTAATACCCGAATAGACTGTCATTGAACCACTTTCTGCGTAATAATTACCACACCACCACGCTATGTTTGCCTCTTCAAAATACTAACGGTCGATTCCGAATGTTTCGTTAAAGTTCTTTTGTTTTTGCAGGCACAAAATGCTTGACCCATCTAGTTGAAGCATTTCGTAAACACCATGTACAGTTTTTATTAATGCTTGACCCATCTAGTTGAAGCATTTCGTAAACACCATGTACAGTTTTTATTATTCTTGAGAGTTCCGTTGTGTAATACTGATAAAAACAATTGTATGAGCGTCAAAAAACGTCGTTTTTTGCTGTGCACTGGTGAATCATTTTGCACCTCTAAGACTAAACTAAAACCTTTAACACGTTAGGCCGCTTGTTTCTACAGCAGCCTACACTGCCACGCTGCCCCTTTTCAGAGTTCGAAGGAAGTCAAGTAGCGTAACGACCGCACCGCCGTATACCCTACGATACCTACTCGGCAACGTGCTTGAGGTGATGGTGGTGGGTACCTCATCGAAATTGCGTGATGTTCAGGATAGAGGCGGGCAGGGGCCCCCGCAGTACCATTTTTCTCACCCATATTTAGATTAGATGAGTGCATAGCCTGGCGACGGTTGCGCTAATCCCGACACTTCTCTCTCAGAGGCAATGCCGGCGAGCACCAGTACAGGCGCGATAGATGTCTACGCCGACATGTAATGCAGGGGCGCAACTACGTTTTGCTGACATGTGTGGCCACCGAAACCAAATGCTATATCAACAACGGGGCGGTATCTGTGCGCCCAGGTTTCTGAAGTAATAATTGCAAACTGTTTAGGAGGTATTCTGGAATGATGATTTTACGTTACTTTTTTTATTAAAGGGACACTGCAGTGATTTGTAAACATTGCGGGATTGATAGAGCAAATTGTAGTCCGGAGTTCATATGCCATGTTCCGACCATTCTTAGCGGGTTTACGCGAATTTATGTAGTAGAAAAATCAATTCGAAAATGCTGTCCTCTCATCGTCCTCGCCCGTTTTCTGTGGCGTTTTCGTGTGACGTCAGGAGAGATGACTTGGCCGACAGTGTCAGTTGGCCCAGCGTTTAGTCTGCCGGACGCCGACGGGCCGTCGCAATTCGTTCGCTCAGTTGAAACTAAGTCACGACACTTTTGTGAATGGAAGAATGTGCGTTTCTTTAGTTTGTTAGTTTGTACACTGTATCAAACTCCAAGTCTAGGTCCCTCCACACAAGCGCTGCACAAGGGCACATTCGACGCTTCGCTGACTGGTACGCAATTAGGGAAGTATAAGGCCACTTGAAGGCGGGAGAAGTCAGCAAAGCCAATATAGGTATTAAGGAAATAAAATCAACTGAAACTTTTACCGTGCAGCGTAAAACTAGAGGGCAGAAAGCACTTTTTTTGCGCGCGGTGAATAAGCACAGCGGTCAGCAGCACGACTACGCATCTGCGAACGCTTTTCCGTCTAAGAAATGCAATTGCTAGACGTGAGATATTGTAGAAATTTGGGGGACGCTTACTGCACGAGCGCTATAGAACAAATAGTCCCCTAAGCTGCTTAAAACGCTAAAACTAAATAAAAGTGTAAGCTGGTTATACATTAAATACCATCTATTTCCGCCGCCGGAAGCGCTGGCCCGTTGCCGAGTGGTCTCGAGCGCTAGGAGTGGTAATCGCAAAAACGCCCGTGTGTACGAGATTTCGGCGCACGTTAAAGATCCCCAGGTGGTCAAAATTAATCCGGAGCCCTCCACTACGGCGCGCCTCATCGCCTGCGTTGCGTCGGCGCGTTAAACCCTACAATCAATCAAATTAGGAGTGGTAATCCCCGAGGGTACTTTTTTTTTGTAAGCTGATTTTGTCCATTTCGGCCGATGCTTATATACTGAGTTCACCATTATTTGGCAGTAACGTTCACTGCTCCAGAGCGAGTTCTCAGAACACGCGTAGACTGGCATTGACGCGCTAGCGAGTTCTCGTTGGCGTGCTGTTGCCATAAGCACGGACTACTTGCGGGAAGTGGGCACAGGCCAGAATGAGCAGACCCTTGGCCTGGTGCGAACACGCCTTTTACGATACAGGCATGAGTGAGCCAAGCTCCAAATATGGGGGAAAAGCGCATGGCATTTAAGCGTCTGCGGTGACACGGAGGGCGTTCATCCACTGCGTAGGCCTCGACTAGTGATTGCTTCGATTCCACGCCGTCCTGGGAGGCTTATCTTAGGCATTTTACAACCGAAACATGGCAGAAGCGCGGTAGGACGACTATTGAGATATCGAGAACGCCCATCAAACGATAACGACGGATGTCAATCATGTTGTTTTATATAACCGAAACGGAAACTTGTTTGAATGCTAATCGTGGGCATCGTCCAATCACGGTGCATCTCCTCCGTCGTCACAGCATTTAGTTGGTGCGGCGGCCGCATACCGTGCATGACAGTTTTTCTTCTTTCGAGTTTATAAAATAATTACCGACTTGTGAACCGGATGAACGGTGAAAAGTGTGTTTATTCTAGCCAGTCTACGCAGTGCAAGTAAAAATGTGAGATTGATAAATTCACTTCAGTGTCCCTTTCAGCGTGGTAGTACCCAGGGATTCCCGCATGAACCAATGTACCATTAAAATAAAGCATACTTAATTCGTTACTTATCATAATTAGCTAGCTTATCAATAAGTCATCTATTATGAGCAGTTTTAGGTTTACAAAAAACATGACCCTCACTGGAGGCATGTAGTGAGGGAAAATGCCGCAGGTTGTGTCCAAACCCCGTGCGTGAGCGATTAGGACACGGGAAAATTAAATTGATTTGAAGGAACCTCCAGAGCAATCATCAGAGGGGTATCAGGGTAGGGAACAGAATAAGGAACGAGAGGGGGAAAGTGGAGTGGTATTCCGAGACAGGGACGACTGAAGCCGTACGTTCCGAGAATATTATCAGCAAAGCACGCAACGCTAATTGTTTTCACTCCGCTAGAACTGTATCAAATAACGAATCTCGGTAAGCTGGCACTCACGGGAAGACTTGAATGGCGAACCTCTTGTTGGTGATTGTCGGGCGCTTCGCCGCACGAAGTGGCGCGGGCCCTGGGACGAGCAGCACAGAAATTGAACGCACGTGTCGCGCGGCGCCTTGAGACGCCGCACATTCCAAAGAAGGTGGCCCGTGCTAGCACCGGATGCGCTAATGGCCACCACATGGGGTTGGACCCCCACGAAGGACTCGCTCTTCCCCCTTCCCCGGCCCCAGCGGCAAGACGAGGGTATGAAGACAAGAGAGACGCGGCCCGGGCGCAGGAGAGCTCGGTCCGTTGTCTTCGGGCTCCGAACGAGTACTGTTTTTTAGTCGCCCGGCGGGCTGTAAATAAATGTACAGTTTTGTATCGGAGGCTGAGTTTGTCGGTTGAGGATACCCGGGGTCAGATCCTCAGCGCTACTGCGGCTTGGAGGAGAAGCCCCGGGGAAAAGAACATCACGAAGATAACTGGCGCAGTCGACAGGATCTTCAACAGCGACGACGCAGCTGGCCGGCGGGCGAGACGGGCCCCTCGACGGACGGAGCACGCGGAGGAATTGCGGTCTGCTGTACGAGATCGGCAGGAGCAGCGAGCTCGCCACCCAGGTTGAGAAGCGGCTCGACCGGCGCTCTGCGAACTTCTCATCGGAGACCGAAGCAGTGTCTGCGGCCTGCTGAGCGGCGGAGAAGCAGCTTGACCAGCGGTCAGTGGAGGCATCAGCAGCCCACTGAACGAGGAGCGGCCGGAGCAGCGAGCTGTCGGCAGGCGACAAGTCAGCGGGATTTGTTGGCGGACACCTCAGCGGAAGGAGCGGCGCATACATGGATACCCCGTCTGCACCGATGCGGCATCTCTACAGGCACCAAGCTATGCAGGTCAGTGCCTCTCTTGATCCTGGGTGCGTGGCTCACCATGACATGTAGGGGGTGCCTCATGAGCAGCCCTGAGATAATGGGGGCGGTTAGCTAGGCATGGTGAGATGGAGCTGAGTGTGAGTGCTGACGAGGAAGCAAGCGTCAGGATTAGGTCAGCCATGTCGTTCGCTGACGAGATGGCCCTACTGCAGGCGAAATTAAAGGTCGCTGAGGCGGAGTTAGCAGCGGAACGCCTAAGGAGTGAGCGTTTGAGGAGCGCTAACAATGCCACCGTCTCACCGATCGGGCAGCAAGCACGAGGGTGCAGCGAGATGGATGGGAGATTAGATTGCATGAGCATGCTGGAAGGGGTGCTCCTAGATATGCCCTCCCAGGAAGCGCTTGTGCTTGATTGGTTCGCTGATGCCGAGGCCATGCTGGACTCCTACTGTGTTCCGCCAAAATGGCGAGCAGGGGTAATTATTCCCTACTTGAGCGTGAGGGCTAGGGGGTGCCTAGCTGGACTCTCGGGGGAGCAGCGCAAGAGCTACGCAGTTCTTAAGGCAGCAGTACTGAAGGGACTGAGGCTGGCTTCAGTTGAGCGTGAGTCTGTCGTCGCAGCTTGCGGAGACGGAGAACATTCTGGGAGCGTGGCCGAGCGGCCCGTTGCTTTGCAGAATGCAGCCGAACGGGAATCGCGCGAGGATGCAGTTGGTGTCACGCACACTGCATCTTGTGTTTCTCGAGATACCCAGATGTCATGTCGCGAAAATGTGACTGCCATGGGAAACTCGAGCGAATTGACAGAGGAAAGTGTAAATAAGGGTACGGCTGCTTATATAATGCAGCCGCAGGCAGTTGCAGGTATGACTGCAGGCATAGCTGAAGAGGCAGCCAATGTCAGCGTTAATGTAGCCACAAAGCAGCCCTCTGCTGCTTACGCTGATCAACGGTTTGTAGCGGAGAACGGCGTTCCGAGTGCGGAAGCGGCCGAACCAGAGGGTTCGCCTAGAAAGAGGCGAAAGCGTCAGTCAGCTTCACCTCGGTGCAGCGTGGCTGCAACACATGCTGACGAGCCAGCAGCGGTCCCCTCTCGAGCGAGAAAGCGAGGAGGAGAGGGGTTCCCGATACTGTTGCGTCGGTCAGCTTCACCGGAGTGCAGCGTGGCTGCAACGCATGCTGACGAGCCAGCAGCGGTGCCTTCTCGAGCGAAAAAGCGAGGAGGAGAGGTGTCCGTGATACTGTTGTGTGACGGGGTGCGCCGCATGGCAAGGGCGTTTTCGGATGACGACGGCCGGTGCGTACCACCTGCTAAAGGCCGCTCGCTCTGAATGAGCTAGATGAGGTTGTGGCTATTTTGTCATGGTGACCTGCAGCCAGGGTCAAGGGGCACTGGCCGTGCTATTGTTGTATTGTCAATTGAAGGAACGATGGATCACGCGCGAAAAGTGTGTGTGGTGTGTGTGTTTGGTGTGTGAAACATCCCTGAAGTTATGTTTCACAGTGGCGGTGGAGGTGTCGGGCGCTTCGCCGCACGAAGTGGCGCGGGCCCTGGGACGAGCAGCACAGAAATTGAACGCACGTGTCGCGCGGCGCCTTGAGACGCCGCACATTCCAAAGAAGGTCGCCCGTGCTAGCACATGCGCTAATGGCCACCACATGGGGTTGGACCCCCACGAAGGACTCGCTCTTCCCCCTTCCCCGGCCCCAGCGGCAAGACGAGCGGATGAAGACAAGGGAGACGCGGCCCGGGCGCAGGAGAGCTCGGTCCGTTGTCTTCGGGCTCCGCGCGAGTACTGTTTTTTAGTCGCCCGCCGGGCTGTAAATAAATGTACAGTTTTGTATCGGAGGCTGAGTTTGTCGGTTGAGGATACCCGGGGTCAGGTCCTCAGCGCTACTGCGGCTTGGAGGAGAAGCCCCGGGGAAAAGAACATCACGAAGATAACTGTGATCATTGACGGATACAAAGTTGAGTATCATTATAATTTTGGTGTCGTGGTTGACGTCGGTGGCATGGCATTTCAATAACCTTAGGTTGAGCAGGGCCAGAGTGAGCTCGTCCTTTTCATTTACGTTTCCGTACGCCGCTCTGCGAGCCCTACTTTTTGTCGTCTCGAGCGGAGGCTCTTCAAGCCGAGCCTCGGGAAGCGAAGCCTCTTTCTCGGTCGTGAGGACTATCCACAGCAGCCGGGCCGCGTATTCCCAAACCATATCCCGTAGGGGCCCAGGCCGACCACACCCCTTTAGCAGGGGCGCGGCCAATAAGGTTAAAAAAATTGCAATTTTTTAGCCTCCTTCGACGCAGCACCGTGACGTCACTACCTATATGGGCGCGACTTCATGCGATCTGGATTTTTTCTTTTTTTCCCCTCCCCTCGTTTCGGCTACTTTGCGGGCTGCCGATGGTTTCGCTACCTACATGGGCGGGGCTGGCCTGCGGCGCTGGGGAAGCTGACGCACATGTGGTAGAAGTTAACCTTTTGTACCTGAGCCCCTGATCTCTCCGCGCTCTTCTTGCGCACCTGCAAGTTGACGCTGACCTCCGATCGTGTTCCTAGATAAGCGCTCAGCTCGGTGCTCGAAGTGCGCGCGCGCGGATGGACGCTTTCACGTACATGCGGCAATTATACAAGTCCCGGAAAGCAAACACTCATAAAAATGAAGACAAAAATTTGTTTTGATCTTTTGTGATCGCGCTGCTTCGCGGCGGCCGATGGTTTCGCTCCTAGCACAAGCCTGGCGTACGCGCTGGGAAGATGAAGCTCGCTCTCCGCGCTCTCTTGTGCGCCGTCAGTCGCTCGTCTCCCATGCTGTTCCTAGTTAAGCTAGCGCTCGGCGCGTTGCTCAAAGTGCGCGCGCGGATGGATGCTTTTGCACGTACAGTGCTCATCGATTGAAACGCGATACTCGGAGCGCGTGGCCATAGAGAAATAAAAAATTGCGTGGCTGCCGGAGCTTGTTGCGCCACAGGTGAGCGCTTGTGAAAGCGAGCTGACGCATTGTGGTATACGATGAGGGTGAGAGCGTTCGTGACGCATGCTTAGTGCATCCGGGAGACAGCCCTTCAGTGTGTGGTTCTTGGCGGCGACATAGGGGTGAATGGCTTCAAAACGCTGCGCCTGCGTGCTGCGCCGCGCCGTGCGAAGCTGGCGAGCTGGCATCGCGCGCATTATGAAGAATTTGAATGCACATTTGTCGCGATGTGTTATCGTGGCGCAGCGCAGCACGCAGGCGCAGCGTTTTGAAGCCATGGCATGTAGCACCCCTATGGCGCCGTCAAGAACCACACACTGAAGGGCTGTCTCCCGGATGCACTAAGCATGCGTCACGAACGCTCTCACCCTCATCGTATACCACAATGCATCAGCTCACTTTCACAAGGGCTCACCTGTGGCGCAAGAAGCACCGGCAGCCACGCGCTCCGAGTATCGCGTTTCAATCGCTGAGCACTGTAGCCGGTAAAAGGCTTGTCTATAACACAGCGTTCGTACTCTCAGCCCTATCCTGCCCCGCCGGAGCGGGATTTGAATAAAACTACTGCGGAATTCTGAAGTCTTAGCCATTCGCTTTTGCCTCCGACATGTTTGTAACGAGTAATGTTTCGGCAGTTTTCGGATGTAGCTGGTTGAAGTTGAAATCGCTGTTATAGACAAGCGTTTTACCGGGTGTACATATGTAGTTATTGTTTACGTTCCGGAAATCAAGCACTCCAATAAAATGAAGGCAAAAATGTTGTTGTTTTTTTTGGTCTTGGGTGTTTCTTTGGACTCCCTACCGAAGCGCAGAACATTTGCTCTCATTCGGTCGAAAGCACACGCGTACGTCGGTCGCTCGTCTGCTGCGAACATCAGCGCGCGTGTTATTCGCCATACTCGTCTGTGCCTCGCACTCGCGCAGAACTGCCGATCACAAGGTCCGTTCTCATAATTGTGTGCGCCACGCGCGTCCCCCGCGCATTCACGCGATGGTCGCGAAGTTGAACCTGGCCCGGGACATTCTCGACGCTTAATGTTGCGTTTGAATAAAGTTTTTTCCTCCTCCTCCTCCTCTGCTTCATGGATAAGCTCGAGCAGCCGCTCGAGGTCGTCAGAGATGACCTCGCGTCAACAAATCATGAGTCTGTGTTCCGCGCGAACCTGTCTGACGAAGTAGCAGTCAACGCCTTCATGGACACGTAGAGCGGGTGCACCAACACAACCTGGATTGTCCAAAGGTCCAGAAACGGGGCGCAAGGTATGTTTTTCGATACGAAGCGTTGTAGTACGCGAGGCGGCATTTTGAAACTTGTGTTGTACTATTTATATTTTTATTCCTGCTCTTTCTTGTTTATACATTTGTATACTTTTTTGCGTGTGTGTGGCTTACAGTTGAGGCACGAGCTGTGACACAATGCTGGCGAATTAAAAGGCCAGACACTACAGAAATGTATATATGTGGTAGCTAAAAATGCGTCGCAGGGAACAGACAAACTGCTCATCTATACCCATCAGTGGATCTCAAAAAGTGACAATTTTTTGCCGCTATTTGGACTCCGAGATCACTATCGCAACATAAGTTGACTGCGTCGGTGTATTACAAACCGAACTCGAGCGCCATCCCTTCCACTCTGCATGATTGAATACCGCATCTCCCCGCTCTTAATTTGTCTGGCCCCAGCATTATACGGGGTGATTTTAATGCCCGAAATACACTCTGGGGTTATTCCTCCTCGAACCGCCGGGGCCGGCTCTTGGAGAAAACCCTCGAAGTCGGGCACTTCCAACTTCGCAATGAACATGGAGTCCCCACCCGTATTGGCCTCCAGCATTCCCAGGGCAATACAACGCCAGACCTGACCATCACCGCCCCCGGAGAAGTGAAGAAATGGCTCACATTGGACATTACCTGGGGAAGTGATACCTGGGGAAGTGATCACTACCCGATGCTGCTTCAAAATAACGGCAAGAAATCAAGAACGAACACAAAATACCACCGAGTAAACTGGAACTTTTTTCGCGAGCGATTCCTGGTTGGCCCCCATTCAACCGTGGATGATTTCATCGCGTCCTTGAACATGAAAGTTCGCACGCTACTGAAACAATCTCCAGTACCGCTAAAGTTGACCGCTTGGATTCGCACATGTTTGAGCTTCTTCGCAAGGCTGAACGCCTCAGCAAACGTTATAGAGCACAAGGCGAACGTCACCATCATTTGATGTAGTTGGAACATCATTACTGTGTTATTCGGGATGATCAAATTACGCTTCAAAGTGAGAATTGGCACAATTTCTCCCAGGAACTTGGCCACGAGACCGGACTCTCTCGACTATGGGCCATTTTTCGCGGTATGAATGGTCGTACGGAGACCCGCCTCCCCATACTGGACGAGATGCGTCTTCACATGGACTACCATCAAGTGGAAGAAACCCCCATCCACGCATTTTTTTCCGCGTGCTGTGGATGATTCTTCCACTCTCCTGGCTCTTCCTGTCATCGGCATTGGCCACTCACTTCAAGAACGTGATTCCCCTTTTACCACGGGACAATTACAGGTCGCCATTTCACAGGGAAGACCAAGTCGGCGCCGGGCCATGATCTTGACATGTGGCAGGACCACCGCAATCTCCCCACGCAAAGCCTAGATGTTCTACTGCAACTGGTGAACACGTTATGGGACTCAGGTGACCTCCCTCACTCTCTCCGGGTAACGATCATCCAGCCTATTCCGAAACGCTGCATGGATTGTCTCAATCCCCAGTACCTCGCCCTATTTCACTAACTATCGTCTTCTGTAAGTTTATTTAACGACTTATCAATAATAGGCTTGTTTATCCTCTCAACCGTACAGGCTATTTTCATCCTGCACTCACAGGGTTTCATCCTCACATTGGTACCCATGATAACTTGTGGCTGCATAGACGTGTCAATAACACGACATCGTGCAAGGAATTGCGTGACTATGTCTTCACACTAGATATCCATAAAACCTCTGACAACGTTAGTCAACCAAGCATTCTACAAGAACTCGCGCTTGCCTTTCCGAGTCAGAAGGCTCAAGCCTGTATTTAGAACTTCCTGCAGCACCGCTTGATTCGTCTCAACCTCCAGACACACCAGCGTTCCGCTTACTGTCTTGATAGGGGTGTCCCTCAGGGATAAATCTTGGGGCCCCTACTTTTCAATCTTGCGATGAATCGCGTAGCTCGTACTCTGGAGCAAGACACTGCTGCCCGTTTTGCGTTCTACGCGGATGATGTTATGGCATGAATTCAGGCCAGCGATTTCCCTTCCAAATAGCCCATGTAGTCTGAATTGCAAGCTGCGATCTTCAGCCTGGTTATGGCATGAACCCCGGCCAGCGATTTCCCTTCCAAAGAGCCCGTGCAGTCTGAATTGCAAGCTGCGATCTTCAGCCTGGAGAACATGTCTCGCTTCCAACTGCAGTTATCCCAGGACAAAACGCAACTGTTTAGCGTCGACGGTAAACGTGCAACGAAAAAGGACCAGATCATCTCACTCCAAAAAGGAGACACTAATATAATCTTCTAATGGCACCATTCGTCTGCTAGGTCTTCCCGTTAGCCGTTGCAACAGCCCGAAACAATGAATAGCCCACCTTAGGAAGACCAGGCGCCCTACTTTACAACTGGTCGCTCGGTTGTCCAATAAATATGGTGGGGCACACCAACACGCGTGTACCATGCTAGCTCGAGCAGTGGCACACGGACGATTATCCTACGGCACCCCGGCGTATGATCTACGTCCGTCCCTTGTTAATGCCCTTCACAAGCTAAATCGCCATCTTCTCCGTGCGGTTAGTGGCCTTCCTAACTTCACGCGAGTCGATATTCTGCATCAAGTGGTTCTCCTTCCAGCCATTATAGAGGACACCAAGCTGCGATTCCAACATCAAGTGGAGCATTCTCCTCAGGGACGAGTGCTTACCGAATTGGAAAAACTAAAAAGTGATTTTAATCAAACGAACTTTCCGCCGCCCATTCCTTTGTGGGAGCGACCTTCGATCGGCATTTCGCGTCGCAGACCAATTAGGAGAAATCATAAACTGCCCGTGAGCAGTATGTTCGAACCCTCGTCAACGACACCGCCGAGGACGAGGCAGACATTTACACGGACGCTGCGGTTGACGGAACAATGGAGGTCATAGCCTGGACCTCTACAGATATGCTCCAAATAAGTGGATCCCGTCAGTTGCCTAATACATATGGGCTTGCGGAAGAAGTGGAACTTGCGGGAATTTCGGGAGCAATCCGGCACACTGGCGAATATTCCTCCACCCTCTACATTAAGAAATTTAGAATAATCACGGGCTCCCACGTCGCACTTCGGGAGCTGAGTCATTTCTTCTCGCCTGATAGCACGGCGACCCGCATTCTGACCTCTGTACGCGACGTACAAGAAGGACGATTCGAGTCGCCAGGACACTGGGGCACACCTTGAGTGCAAATGGCAACCTTCTGGCACACGCTGCGCCCAGGCGCGACTTTAAGAACCTGCCTTGGTTCCCAACGCACCAACACCCACCCTCCAGTCGGATTGGCAACTTCGGCTTCGGCATGTAAAGAAACTATGCAGACAACGCTTGCAAGATGCGACACCGGACGGAGCCCTCGACCTTCTCAAGCCTCTTTCACGCTCGGGGAAAATATTCGCTACCAAACTTCACGCTGATGCGCCCTACACTCCTCACGTCATTTACAAATGGGCAGCCCCTGCAGGTTCCGAACTCCACCACTGTCCCGCCTTCGACAGAGGCCGTGCGCAGCTTTTAAATATTGGCCTGGTACCTACATCCGTATCCGAACACAGACGCCGGGTGCGGGAAGATCGACCAACCCTTGAAATGTTCGAAGGCAAGTTTCACATCCACCTAAATGCAGCCACATGGCTACAAAGGAAAGCTATATAGCTTTCTCAGAAACTTCGCAGTTGAAGAGAAATGCGACCTGGTCCAGGATCAACTTTCCTTCGAAGGCTATTACTCCACCTTGGGGATTTCCCCTCAATCTGGTCGATTATTTATTGAAAAGATTATGGATGTGCTCTTGAGAATAATCTCTTCAAAATGGTGTAGCAGCTTGTCCGACTCCTAGAGTGCACCAAACACGCTCCACCCGCCCGGTTTATGTGCGAAAAGTGAGAAGAAAAAAAGCGAATGAACAATAAACCCGATAGGAACAGCGAGCCTTTGCATGAATATGCAGAGAACTGTGTGAACAGGGATCATCGGCTAAACTGCTCTTTCCCCTACTTTTTTTCTCTCTCTCCCCCGAAGTCATCTGTCCTCCTTATCTTAATAACGCAATCCTCTCTCTCTCTGGTTCATACGAATGTTTCTTTGGTGTGTTGACCTATTTACTTTTGGTGATGTTTTACATTATTCCGTATACTTTTTAGCGGTCTTCTCTTTTCTAACTTTTTCGCAATGAAAAGTGCCTAAAAGAATATTTTATTCTCTTTTGTGTTTTCCTAATATTATGCCATTATTTCGATACAGGTTCTGTGGCAATGATTTACCTCCCCTTTCCTGGCGAATCCTCATTGGAGATACAGTATGTAGGAACAAAGAAATAAAACAAATATACCGTACAGGAAACCCGCTCTTTTTATATCAAAAGCTTGTATGTATACAGTACTTTATGTTTGGAGTATGACGTCACAGATTCCTTTGTTATTACTATTCAGGAGTTATCGACGCGACAATTCGGAATAAAGACAAACGCAAATTAGGCAATCGAGGAACTTTGAGAGAGCGAGGCAGAATTGATATTTATATAGCGACTTCAAATTTCAGGATATCTGGAAGGAATGCCCACTGTAGCTCCGCGGTTTTTTCTTCAAAACTCAAGGTGGTGGTTGTAGACTTGTGGTACCATCGGTTCACAGACCTATTTCATTTTATTGCGCCGAAAGCGTGATTGCGAAGCTGGGTGAGTCGGTGAGGATCCATTATGAAAACAGCACAAGGGGCAGTACACCTTCTTCTCCGTTTTTCCTCGTTCGCTCTCACTAGCGTTGCTTTAATAATGGCGCCTCAAGCGTGATAAGCATATAAAATACTGGTACCGCATTACTTTTTGCAGTTACAGATGGGAGGTGTTCCCAAAAAGTGTGAAATGTTTGAACTACTTCGGAAAAAATCGAGTCAATTTCCAACATAGCATCGATTCTTTTTCGCATTCCTCCTGTGCATGCATGCCTTGCTGTCTTGCTGGCAACCAGCTGTGGACGGACCTTAAACAAAGTTTGTCAGCCTTACACCTTCCAGGCGAAGGCATTGCAGCCAACGTCCTTCTAGAGAAGAACAGAAAAATGGATGCCAAAAATACCTCCGGAATGGCGCTTATAAAAGAATCGCTTGTTTTTCGCGTTGGGTTTACGTAACACGAGGTGAACGCAAACCAAGTGTGCAGTTTTTGCGCACGTACATGTTCTTCCACAATACATAATAGCTTAACTCAGAACGTGCGTCGACACTTCAAAGAGAACACAATGCATGACAAACAATAATGGAAGAAAAACTGGCAGACCAGGCAGCTCTTTTCGCGGCATCGAGCTTGTGCTGCTTTACTGCGTTATTTTTACCGATCAAGTTCTCCAAAAAATGCTACCACTATTTTTTTGTTTTTCTAGCACTGAACATCGCAAACCCTATTTATTATCTAGGAATAAATATAACAGACATTTATTCGGCGGTGCTATAAAAAAACAGAATGAATTCAAAACAGACTTACGTGGCCTTTGTGGCTGACTGCGCAATTTTAAGCGGAGACATAACTGCGATAAGCCCGTTCAAATCTATATAAACAATGCAGAATACCCCAAGTCCCTGCAAGTGTTTCCCATATAACCCACACCATGAGTGCCCTCACCTGAATGACTTCTCGGTGTCAATAACGTTTTTTCTCCGTCTTTCTCTTGAAACTGACTGATTTTTGCGCCGTAGAGTTCTTGCGAAAAGGCAGGCAATCAATTCAGGCCCTTTATAAACCAGGCCTCTTCTGCTTTGGGGTACTTTTAATAGTCATTTCTTCCCATGTGTAGTTACAAAGGACGCATTTCAGACTTTGCGATGAGGCCCCGGGTAATATGCTCCACATTCACGGCGCATTTTCACTGTGGGCTGCTTTGAGTTCTTTTACGAGAGTGAAAAAACACTTGATTGGCTGAATATATTATCTTTAAATAGGTCGAAAAATTTTTTTAGAAGCTTTCCTATCTCCCGTAATACGGAATTGAGACTTCGCCGACTCTACACTTGCCACCTTGTCCAGTTCCTCCAAATACAATATTTGTGTCGTGAGGTGCACTTGTGGAAGAAGGAAGACGGAGCAGCGCATGGAGCCAACGAACATACTCGTCATCAGCAGTCGCAGTGTGTGTGGGAAATCTAATGGCCAAGCATGTCGGTGGATGTTAGTGGCGCTCCCAACTAGAGGGCGCGGTGGTGCGCTGCACTTTGTGATGAAAACCTCGGATGATACTCGTTGCTATTTCCAAAGAGTGGTAAGCTTCTGTGAATCATCCTCAAAATCTTCCCGCTACCTCATGCCGGGTTCCCACTTGCCGGAATGGACGTAAGTGAGCCCGCTGCCCCATTACATCCCGCCGAACTCCGCAAGCGTTGTTACGAGGCATTGCAGGGCCATCATCGGAGCTCTGTAGGACATTGCCTTCCTTTCCCTTCTTTTCCCTTCCTTTCTTTTCCCTTCTTCTCTTTTATATTGTTTACCCCGTTATTCTTGAACGCTCTTATTGTTCTATAGTCTTCTTGCCGTGTTTTTGTTATTTTACCTACATATTCCGACCCACACCTACCAGGCGTAGAGAGATCCTTACTAACGCATTAACGTGCCACAGCGCCAACACTTGCTACCTTTGCATTTCTCCTTCAGGACATACTGTGTCGCCGCTAGTATTAGAGAACTCGGGAAAAAACTGTGTAAAAATGCTGTGTACCAATGACCTGCACTGCGTTACTATTTAACGCAAAGATGTTCTCTATTATGCACGCCTCAAATATTTACCGTGCTTGACGCATACTAGGACTGCCCACTCCCATTAGACTTAAATTTATTCCCAAATCCCTTTCTTTCACGACACTCAACAATTAATCAAATATTTCCTCAAAGCATGCGCGTAAATCCGCGACAACGGTATTTCTAATACCATTACTTACAAAGAAATACATTTCTATTATTTCGCGAGAATTTGTTGCAAATTCTGAAATTTCCTCACACTTTTCTACTTCCTCCCGGCAGCAGTGCCAGGATTCCTTATATTTCAAACATTTGCATGTGACCTGCATTTCTGGGCGACAAATAGAGTGCGAAAATACCGTACTGAGTCCCCATACAGTACGGTACAGTAGTGAGTACACATACAGTACAATACAGTTCTCAACTGAATACCGTACAATACAGTACTGTACAGTACTGTACTGTAGAGTGCAGTAAGATATTTTAGAGTAAATTACAACAGATTTATTTTCGCTTGACCACCGATAATGTTAATTGCCAAGCCTATTAAATTGCAATTGTTAGTTAGCGCTATGTCATCCAGCCCTTCGGTCGTGCGTTACTTTTTCGCGAGGTTCCTAGATCGGATACACATTGTTACGGCGATAAAGGAGCGTTATCAAAAATTTTTAACTCAGCAATACATGTTTCCGCTCGTTGAAACTTTGCAAGAATGTCGCATTTCCTGGTCTATTTGTGTACACTTGTGTACACCTTGAACGGTGACGGCATGCATTTGCTTACTTACAAAAAAGGTTTTCGCATACGAACAATTTGCCGAATTGTGAGACGGCTATGATCTGCTTGTAACTACGGCGCCACCTGAAGTAACAAGAACGAAATGCGCGATGCGCGTTCGCGGTACGAGGGGCCCAGAAAAAGCAACGGACATGGTATGTACACGAATGCGCCGACCAACAGACCTCCAACTTAACCTTCATGGTCAGGCAGTACACTGAGTTGTTAAAGCCCGCATACTGGGCCTTATTTTAGACCCTAATCTATGCAGCCAAAGTAAATTTGGCGCGCTACGAGATACGTACCTACGTCTTCTCGATATCAATGATGTGCAGGTTATAATTAAGGCCATTCTGCCAAGACACTCCGTCACCTACGCCGCTGCCTCGTTAACTCAAGGCTACTGTACGTCCTACCATACTTCCCCGTAGCAAGACTCAAGTTCATACGCTCGACGTTTTCAACAAGCGGGACATACAAATAGCAGTTGGGCTTCCAACACACTTCTAGCCGAGACCCCTACTCATAAGCTGGCATGAACACCATTGCCAACCTCACCTCATCGCCTAGGTTTGACATCGCCCGGACGTGAGATAACAAATTAACATTTCAAACATCAACTTCAAGTGTGAAGAAGGCAGTTCCCGCCAGCACCGGTTTCAGCAAATGTGCCCGCATGTGCCCTAAACCGTGGACACCACACAGGCCTTCATGGCTTCAGGGGCGAACACCGCAAACTCGACCAAATATCCTTCGCACTTGAGCGACTGAATGACGATCACAACAAGGCTTTTAGGGTTTTCACGAATGGCTCAGCTTACCTAATCTTTGGTCTGGCAGTAGCTGGCTTCGCGTATCCTGAATGCAACGAATAGCTCAAGATTATCCGACAGCACGGCATCCGACAACACGGCACCCGACAACACGGCACCCGACAACACGGCACCCGACAACACGGAACCCGACAACACGGAACCCGGGATGGCCGAGATGACAGCCAATTAGCAGCCTGTTTTTAGTGGCTAGAAGTGCCAGAGTGGTTTAAAGAATCTTTGAAATTTACAGATGCAATCAACGTCCTTTGCCGGCTGGTCCAGCACGCCGCAGGAGCAGTGAAGGTCTCATGACGTTTTTTTTTAGATTACAGTGCCCGATAATCTCGGCCAATGGCAAGGACCACGCACCTGCGCAACAAGCCGCAAGGGAATCATCAACTGGGAAAAGTTTCATCACCCGTACTAAACCTTCCTCGAACGCCTTGAGTTTCCCTTTGACCTTACAGCTCTAATACCGTCATCCTCTTTATCTCAGGACAAGCGGATGGATGGGGATCTATGAGAACACAGCGGAGGAACCTTTCCCTGTTTTGAGTTCGCAATTCTACACCCGTGTCAAGATAGAAAGGAAGTCACAGCTACGAGCGGCTCTAGGTGTGCAGCGTCCAGAGATTCCTCAGCGCTGGAATAGAAAATGGCACTCTGATATCCACAGAATTCAAAGTGCGCAATCAAGAATTCACATTGTCGCGTCAAAAGATACAGTAGTTTAAATTAACCAGAGGCGTCACGTTGGTCAGCCAATAAAAACTCTGCACGTATTCTGTGTGGCTGCCCTCACTTTGCTGACTGCCGACAACAGGCCTTCAAAAAAGTAGGATTTGCAAACCCACCGAGTCCTAATGATTGGCTTGATCAAGTCATCCTAACCCAACTCAAGAACAGTGTCTGTTGCCCGCTTTACAACTTCTTTTCGACTTCTCGGCTTCCCCACTTCCTTTAGCTCCCTACACCAATAGGGTCACTGTTTTATTATTTCCGAATTTCCTTTTCACTAAACACCAAAATGAGCAAAAGCGTGACATAGTGTCTCTGTACCCTCTGTAAATAAAATACGGGTTAAAACAACCAATAGACCCATGCGGTAGCAGAGAAAGAACTTCTTTTCGACGCTTGTTTACTAGTGGTATCAAATAATAAAAGATCTATGAAATGCACGAAATATGCGCACTTTCATCGTTTCCTTTAAAAACAGGCATTGGAGTTTTTCTCATCTGATTTGGTAGTGTGGGATCGCTCCTAGCCTGTTGCACACACTTTCGAAATCAGACTCGCTATTCTTCCGTTATATAGGTTGGTCTGTCTATATTTTATTTTATTTCTCGGTGTGTATTTTTGTTCTTATAATCCGGCGTTATGACCCGTTCCAATGCAGAGGAACACGCTGCCTGTTCGTCTGCCCAGCAAGATTTTACAACGGCACATTTGAAACCAACCCTGCAGATTTTCATGCAATATCGGGAATACTCACGCTGATATATAGGTTAACCTTAAAATAAAAACGTGTCTATCGCACACGTTACGTATATAAAAGGTTTGAGTTTTGTGCCTGGTCGCGTGGAAGAGTTCAATGCGCCAATAAATCTGAACTTGCAGTGGAGTGGTGGCTTTTACGGTTAATGAATGGGCAGTTCTGGCTATGCGCACGGTATTCAGAGGCTTTGAAGGAGCGGAGAATAAAGGAACCTTGAGTCGTTATACAACTGTTGCTTACAACTTTTCCTAAGGCTTTGGAATGCAGAAATATGACACAGAGGTGATTTTTATCGTACCTGGGAGAAGTTGCGGGTGATTTGTGGATGAAGTCTCAATGGGACATGTGAAATAGGTACTTTAAGGTAAATTACAAAACACGGTTTTCGCCTCTGTGGAAGCGGTACATGAGGAGTGTTATACTACTAAACGATGGTTTGGTTCTTGTCAAGGCGTTATATGAACCCCGTATAGAGATTTTTTAAACTCAGATATTTGATCTTTGGAAATGAGCTGGAAATGTGGGACACGTCTTGTACAGAAAATTTTAAATGGGCCACTTAGTTACGCAATGGGTGGCTTTGTGCGTACATCATTTTTCCAAGTGTGTTAAAGAATTGTTCGCAACCAAAAATATCAGTTTTCAGCTGATTGGTCACCATCCTAAAGGTAATGTGCCGCACACCAGCAGGTTTGGGATATTTGCAACAGTAACAGCTTTGCTTGTACCACTAACATCTTCGCTGCATATTACGTAGTGATATTGGAGTGGCAGGTAAGTAACCTGTCAATTTGTTCTTTTTATTCTAGTGGCAAAAATACTTGCGCTTCTACTTGATCCCTAGTGTTAATTGGAGGCGCATGAGGCACAATGTTAAAAGTAAACTAATATTTTTTGGCGCGTGGTCCTGGATCCCCACGTCATAAAAAGCCCCAATAACCCAAAACTCTACTGTGAGAAGTCACGGCTTTCAAATTTTTTGTTATAGAGTTTTTTGTTATGTATTTTGTTTCCGTAGAAATGCCAACGCCTGTGCTGGGCTCACACATTATGCACTGTACGGTTAAAAAATGGTCCACTGCGCTCTTTTTGTCCAACCAGAACTGTTTGAAATGGACTCTAGAAACAAGCATTTATCAACGGCCAGAAGATATGCATGGACGACGGCTGGGGTGAATTCCTTACCTTTCATCACTATTTATACAGAGAAACGACTTGACACCTAATGAACAGTCCTTGCTTTCGGTAACTAAAAAGTGATCCGAAACCTGTTCATGACGTCAGTAAACACAGTGAATGCGAAATGCGATGATTGTATCCTGAAAATGCGCGTGCCCACAGAACCCAGCATGCACAATAACAGAAAGAGAGGCCGCCAACTGGCAATGGCCTCCAAATTCATGACAGTTTGAAAGTTTTTGTATAAAATCCCAGAGTTCTTCATTTTTTAATGTTTTGTTTACGGCTGAACGAAGGTAAACTTAAAGTGGCATCACTATCATCTGAAGTTCTGAGATGCAGACGGGACTCGGCAGAGTTTAAATAGCGGAGCAGTTTAAGCCGGCGGTAAGTTGTCCAACGCCAACAGAAAATCGAACCTGGGCCTCTCGTGTTATGAAACTACCGTCTATCCAATTGAGTTATCATCGCATCCATGTCGCATATTATTTCCTTTGTGTTATTCGTAGCATTGGCTTTGTACAGCCGGTTTCCGGAAAAAGGGAGGGGGGCGGCCAGCTCTGCTGCTTCGCCTATCCCGCCGCCTCTATCCCCCTGCCGACACATTCCTCACCAACACTCATGAGCGCCTATGGCGACTCCTTCAGACCAATTCCCACGCCCGTCGTTCCCTCTTTGACAAGATCTATCCGTCTGAGTTCCATTCACCCAACTGTCCCCTCCGTTACACCCTGGACACGCTGACTCACGCCCTGTGGGCCTGTCGTCATAACCCAATCCCCACCATTTCCAGCGTCGAGCAGTGGGAAGTCGCGCTGGGCAGCCCGCCGGGGGATGCACTTCTGGTTGACCGAGCCGCCACCGTTACCGACAGCCTTCGGACGGCGGCCACCACGCGTTCCTAGCCAACTTGCTTGGAAAATAAAGGGATTTCTCTCTCTCCAGCCTTGAAGCACTAGTGCAAGCTACGCCAATGTTTTGATCACCTTTTTTAGTCGTCATTTAACAAGTTCACATGTCTCATTTATGTCACATACTTCTTATCTCTGGGCGCTTCAGCTGGGCGCGCTGTGAGAAAAAAGATATGCTAGTTTCATCCTAAAAGAAGTAACTACGATGCCCCGCATGTATTCCCCAAAAGGAGTGACTTGGTTCCTTGGCAGAAATAGCAACGTTTCTCCCTTCCAACAAAATCGCTGCAAGAAACGTCAGCATGATGGGGGTCACCCGGCTGCCTGTTGTAAATATTCTTATAAGGTTTTATCATGCTGCTACGAGCAAGTTTCAATAGTTGGAGTGGCATTTTTAGTCGTACGAAAATGAATATCTTCGTGTTTGGTTTCGAAGGAAGCTGTTATTTGAGGAGTCGTTTTTTGTAAATGAGCGAGACGAACTTAATGAGAATTAGAGAAATAAGAGAAAGTTTGCTACCTGTCCTAAATGGAACGCTGTCAAACCTATTATAAGATGCCGTTACGTCGCGGCAGGACACAGGAAATTAACCATGGAAGATGCGACCGATGTATTTACACTATGTACAGGACGCCGACCATGAGAAAGCCTGCACAGCAGGGTATTCGTTTTCTTTTCGGGAGGTTCGGCCGATAGCTTTCTTCTTCTCGTGACACACCCCCTTACCGCCACGGATGAGTATGATAGCCCTGGTAAGAACTGGCCCCGAAACTGCTATGTCTGCCTACGCAGTAAAGCAAAGTACGTCCAAAGGTCTCGGAGAAGCGCCGGAATTCTTGGCAAAGGGTGGGCGTCGCTTTCTGTTAATTCGGGGCTGGTCACGTCGGTTGGTCTCGGCAGGTCGTAGGCCGGAAACGAACCACGGGCGATGCGTGCGATGTATTTACACTATGTGCCCGATGTCGGCCATGACAGAGCCCGCCCCGCTGAGGCTTCTTCTTCTCCGGTAGTGGGGCCGATAGCTCTCTTCTTATCGTGACAACATGTCTTATATGTAAGTTAGGGGACGTTTATGGTCACAAGTAATGAAACATCTGCGATTAAAATGAGCAATACAATGATGATAAGTTTGGATTGATATCCTGTTAAATTGAGACATAAAAATAATGCCACATAGTTATGAGAAGCCCATTTAAATTGACTTTCAAGACTGGTACGATAGAGTTTTGGGGAGAAAGGAATTAAACATATGAAACAAGGCTTCAAGAACAGTGGAACTATACAAGAACAGCAGGTGAGTCTTGGCAGCATAAGCAGCTGCTTTCGAATTCTTCTTCAGGATCATTTTCTTTAGCAATCCTGAAGACACGAATTAAGCAAGCTGTTCATTGCCTTAACATGAATTTCCAAAACGCTTCACCACAACACGGCTCGTACCTTCTTCCTCACCTCAATGAAGTGGCTCGTATCCACAGTAGGGGGATTTTCGAGGTGCTTGTAAGCGGCACTTTTAAGTAATAGAATGGTAAATATGGAAGTAAAAAAATAGCCAGATTTACTTCGTAGGGACGGGAAACATGAGATGAAATGATTCGGTGACACATCGCACTTTCATTTTGTTGATTTCTTATTCTGTTCATTTCGTCGTCGACGTCTGGGGACAGATCTTTCGTCGATCTCTTAATTGCCGTATGAATTCATCGTAATCCAGCTCCGGAAAACAATAAAAAATGTTCTCAAAATACTTATGAAGCCATTCGAGCAGTCATCCAAAAAGCAAAATTTTAATCCGTGCCACAGCAGGATCAGGCTCATTTTCTAAACAAAATACGATATTCATAGACGTTTGCAGTGTCTTATCTCACCTACTTTCTTTCCACCTCTGTTCTTGGGAAACGTTGCCGAGTTTTTCTGGTCACTGCAGCTATATATTACTTAGTTTCGGTTTGTCGAGTTGGCTTATTTTAAAAAAAACGCCGGATTTATCCTGCTGGCCCCAATGCCCTCAACGACAATACAGGTGTCACTGACAAGTGGGAAAATGCGCCAATGTTACGTCTCGATACCCCTTCGGGCACGTTGTTCACAATGAACACGGTAGAAGTAGGGGTTAGGAAACGTCAAAGTGTTACAGTTTCTATTTCGGCAGCGATCCCCGTTTTATCATTGCAAAATGCTTTTACCTAACAAGAGAGTGTTCAGTCAAACTCTGGGCTATTTCAACCACAATGTACAATTGAAGGGTATCCTTTCTATACACGATCTTGTTCTGAAATAATAAAGCCAGTTGAAAACCTGTGCAATGTGCCAATACAGAGGAACTGAGTTTGAAACGCTGGCGGCCTTTTCCCGTAAAAATGGAAGCGCTCACAACGCCACTCGCTGCACTACGTACGTGCTCTAAGCTCATCCAGGGAGGCGTGAAAGTTTAATGACTGGCATTCCGATGGCCCTAGAGGTTACTGGAAATGTCCAGTGGGTCTTTGCACCTTGCCAGTTCACCTAGTACCAGTCATTACTGCCTGACAATCCAAGTTCGTTCATTTAAAGCGTATAAACACCGAGCTGGTCAAAAACGCTCCTGCATTGCTCGGCTCCGTAACGGCTTTTTCCTCTCGGAGTTCCACATCGTACAAAACTACGCTCCATACACCCGACTCTAGGCGCATACAATTGCAAGTTCTGCCTAGAGCCTTACAGTCTCTACCACATGGCGTGGTAGTGCCAGCCCATACCAACCCTTGCCCCAAATTCAATCCCTATAATAATTGAGCCCAGGGAGTGCCGGCTGACCACCTCAAACTCGGACCACAAACATCTGGTGGACTGGGCGATTGAGGTTGCCGAGACCCAGGGCTTCGTGGGGTAAGAAAAAACCCGACGTCCACCGGCGGGTCTCCTTCCAAACACGTCTGTGCATGCATTCTCGGCGCCCAGACACTTGCCGTTTTTTCGGCTGTACACCGCTTACCGAAAGAATAATGGATAACCTCAAACCTTACGTCGGCTGGTTTCCTCCTGCACACCCGTTGCCAAATATTGTGCGACCATTCGCCTCCCGTAAATGGGCTGAAGGCCGTTAACCGAATGAAATTTCCCGTAAAAGAACCTATGATGTCATACCAGCCAGCTCTGAGATTGGCGGAGACCGGCAAAAGCAAACGCAAATTAGGCAGAGCTTACAAGCTTGCCGAACGAGCTATTCGCGCTTAAGTTTATGGCACATTCTTTTTACAGCAGTAATAATGGTGGGCCAAAGAGTGGGACGTACGAAAGTACACGCAAACATAGAAGCGCCAATGTCCAGACCAAGTTTAGCTGAAACACTGCACTTTTGATGTCATTGCAAACGTCGTTGAAACACACGTTTTGGCGCGAGAATAAAAATTATAACTTAGATTAACTTCGCAGTGAATAAAGCATCGTTTGCTTCCGGACAAGCACTGGGGGCACTATAGAACACAGAATCTTTTGAATAAAGCAAACTTGTATTTTGTCTTCATGGCCCCTTTCAGGCGAAAGATCAACCGCCAAAAGTGACCGTAGTCACCGTCGTTACTGTCGTCAATGCGAATTGTATCACAATGACCACCGCTGTGAAGAGAAAATAAATCGGATTCGTTGGGATTCGAACCCGGGTCGCTAGAGCAACACCCAGAAGCGCTATATGATGAGTGCGCCGCGACAGGTGCAGGCGGAGGAGAGCTCCTCAGTAATGTTCCGTGCGGGCAACTTTCCCTTTTTCGGGGAATTTCTGGCTGCAATTTCGGTCAAAAGGGAAAAAGGGAATTTTTAATAGATGCAGGGAATTGTCGTAGTCGTGGAGTAAAAGGGAAAAATATAATGTGAGTAAACCTGTCCTCGCATCATTCATTACGTTGTTTTCTTTTAAAACGTTTCCCGTAACACTTCGCCGGATGTATGTGCAAATATTCGCAGACGTGTTCCCCCACGCCACAAGCATCCGAGACCGCTTCTAATCCAGTTCGTAAAACAGGAAGGAGTATAAAGGAAACAATATTTCCCGAGAAAGAGCTGGCAAAGTACGAAACGGCGTCGGCTAAAGGGCTGGAGCCAGCACACA